>NC_143395.1:106893922-108143922 GCF_052110815.1 Crocodylus siamensis | reverse complement strand
CCCAGGGTCCCAGGCACCCTGGAGGGCCACAGCCCCCATGTCCAGGGTACAAGGCACCCTGGAGAGCCACACACCCATGACCAGGATCCCAGGCACTCTGGGAGGACACAGCCCTGTCCCCGCCCAGTGTCCCAGGCACCCTGGAGGGCCAAAACCTCACCCCACCGAGGATCCTAGGCACTCTATAAGACTACAGCCTCCCTGCCCAGGGTCCCAGCTCCCCACTGGAGGGCCACAGCCCTGTCGCCCTGCCCTGCAGGATCCCAGGCACCCTAGAGGGCCACAGCCTCCCTAGCGAGGGTCCCAGCTCACCCCTGGAGGGCCACAGCCCCCTTGCCCATGGTCCCAGGCATCCTGGAGGGTGACAGCCCGCCCCCCGCTGCCCAGGGTTACAGGCACCATGGAGTCCCACCCTGCCCAAGATTCCAGGCACTCTATAAGGCCACAGCATCCCTGCCCAGGGTCCCAGCTCCCCACTGGAGGGCCACAGCCCTCTTGCCCCACCCCCCAGGATCCCAGGCACCCTAGAGGGCCACAGCCTCCCTGCCCAGGGTCCCAGCTCCTCCTTGGAGGGCCACAGTCTCCCTGTCCAGGGTCCCAGCTCACCCCTGGAAGGCCACGGTCCCCCTGCCCATGATCCCAGGGACCCTGGAGGGCCACAGCCCTGCCCCACCCAGGATCCCAGGCACTCTAGAAGACCACAGCCACCAAGCCCAGGGTCCCAGCTCCCTTCTGGTCCCAGCTCCCCCCTGGTGGGCCACAGCCCCCCTGCCCAGGGTCCCAGCTCCCCCCCAGGGGCCATAGACCCCCTGTCCAGGGTCCCAGGCACCCTGGAGGTCAACAGCCCGCACCGCACCCAGACTGCCAGGCATCCTGGAGGGCCAGAGCCCCACTCCACCCTGGATCCCAGGCACTCTAGAAACCCAGGGTGCCAATTCCCCCCTGGAGGGCAAGAGACCACCGCTCCCCCTGTTGGGCAAGAGCCCCCCTGCCCAGGATCCCAGGCACCCTGGAAGGCCACAGCTCCCCTGCCCAGGGTCCCAGCTCCCCCCTGGAGGGCCACAGCCCCCCCTGCCCAGGGACCCAGGCATGCTGGAGTGCCACAGCCCCCCCGGCCAGAGACCCAGCTCCCCCCTGTTGGGCGAGAGCTCCCTTGCCAAGGATCCCAGGCACCCTGGAGGGCCACAGCCCCCCTGGCCAGGGTCCCAGGCAGCCCAGAGGGCCACAGCCCCCCCTGTCAAGGGTCCCAGGTGCCCTGGAGGCACCCTAGAGGTCCACAGCCCTCACCCCGCCCCAGGGGCCCAGGCACCCTGGGGAGCCACAGTCCCCCTGCTCAGGGTCCTAGGCATGCTGGAGGCTCACAGTCCCTCCCTGCCCAGGGTCCCAGGCACCCTGGAGAGCCACAGCCCCCCTGCCCAGGGTCCCTAATTTACCTTTAGCAGCAGCAACAGGAGAGGGGCACTCTGAGCCATGGTGGCAGGACCCCATGCGGTACGTGGGGACTGCGCACCAGGCCCAGCTAGGTCCTGCTGGCCCTGGGGCCTCTCTGTGGCATGCGGGGACCATGTGCCGGTCCCAGCTGGGTCCTGGGGCCCCCCTGCTGCCTGGCCCGGCCAGGCAGCAGGGGGCCCCCAAGGGTGGCAGGACCCAGCTGGGCAGTGATCAGGAATGCCTATCCAGGGGTCTAATTTTCTCCCCACACTGGAACCTACACATGCCTCTTGCCCCACACATGCCTTGTTCCCATACATGCCTCTTGCCCTGTCTCAAAGGGGTTTGAGATGCGGCAAAAGGCACGTGCACACTCTTCTGGACATTCCCTGTGATGGTTAAAGGAATGGAGACCTTTTCCTCTGAAAGAAGATTAAAGGCATTTGGCTTATTTACCTTAACAAAATGGAGATTAAGAGGGGATATGATCGCTCTTTACATTTTGTACATTTGTGGGATGGATATTAGGGGTGAAAATAGTTTTTCAGGCTGAAAAGATCAGGCCAGCAAAGATCAAATAGCAAGATCATATCCTAAAAGAGGAACATTTATCTAAGTTCTCACTAGCCCGCATGAGAACCAAACCTCCCTAATTTTGCAAAACAAGCACCCAACTAGAAAGACTTGCAAAAACAAGACATGACTTCCTTAACTTTGCTTAAAATAATCATTAGCAAGTGAAATCAAACAATGTCTAGAAACCAGATCATATGATCATAGGAAGTGGGGCTGGAAGGTACCCTATGCAGTCATATAGTCCAGCCCCTTGCTCAAGGCAGGATTATCACTAACTAAACGATCCCAATCTAGTGTCTGTCTAACATGCTCTTGAAAACTTCCAAAGGTGGAGATTTCAAAATTTCCCCTGATACCCTGTTCCAATGCATAGTCCAGAAGTTCTTAATCTCCACTCCCTTGCTGAAACTTGAGCCCATTTCTCCTAATCCTGTCTGCTAGTCATGGAGAAAAGTCCATCTTTACACTCTCTGTAATTACCCTTCAAGTATTTGAAGACTGTTATCAAATCTCCCCTCAATCTTCTCTTCTCCAAACTAAATTAACCTTAGTTCTTTTCACCTGTCCTCACAAGTCTTGCCTCTCAGGCCACTAACCATTTTTGTTGCTCTGCTCAAAAATGTTTTGTTGCTCTTTCCAAACTAGCACATCCTTCTTGAAGCGTGGGGCCCAAAACTGAATGCAGAACTCCAGGTGAGGCCTCACCAGTGCTGCCCAGAGTGGAAGAATTACTTCCCTTGATTTGCAAGTGACACTCCTGTTGATACAATCCAGTATGCTGTTGGCTGTTTTTGCAACAAAAGCACACTATTGACTCACATTCAGCTTATGGTCAATTGTAACCCCCAGGTCCTTTTCTGTAGTACTGCAGCCTAGCTGTCATTCCCCAGTCTATATTTATATGTACAACTATTTCATCCCAAGTGCAGACTTTGCACTTATCTTTGTTGTAATCTAGCTGTGTATTAATAACAAGCCTAATGGAGAAGAAAAAAGTGTCTTCCAGGAGACTAAAATTGTATCATCTGAAATACATAGCATATGTACATAGCATGGAACCTGCATCAGTGCTCTTCATTACGAAATTCAGAAGAAAACTAGACAAAGAATGAAACAAGTTAGGGATTTTTAAAAAATTTTGGCTGAATATGATGATTTATCAAAACTGAAATGTATTGTGGAAAAGCTCTGTTTCAAATGTTTCACTGGGAATTTTCTCTGATCCAGGATGGAACTTCTGATCACAGAGAGAGACCTATGGTAGACTAGCCAGTAATGCCATATTGATTAGGGACACAGAACACCCAAATTCCTGTTCTGTTGGATATGGAGCAAATTTAGTGGCAACAGGACAATTTAAGGGAGAAGCTGACCATCTCCTGGTACTTGGGGCTCTTGCCTGAAGGCTCTGGTTTGAACTGGGTAGAGCAGGGATTTGAACTTCTCTCACCTACATCCCAGGTGTATCATCTAACTATGGAGAAGGAAGAGGATGGTCTTTTTACTTTTGGCCTTTTGTGAAAACATTTTGAAAGGACTCACTTCTGTTCAAGTGTGGGACCAAAACGGATTCCAAGCTTCTTTCATGAAAGAGAATTCTTCTTTCCCAACCACAGTGATTCTTCTTTCTTCCCTTCCCCAATGCATTAGTGCTCCCCGCATAAAAAGCAATGCGGGGATGCTCATTTTTCAAATTGCAGTGCTAAAATTATTGGGTCTATTTAGGGAATGCCCTCTTGTTAGCAAATAAAAATAGGGTAGTAACTCATACATTACCCTTTCTTGATCATGCTGGAGACATGATAAAGAAAAGAGCAAACTACCCTGTTATTGATAATCACAGAGAACCTTTAATTTGTTACATACACAGTCATTTTGATTGGGCTACTGCTGCTGCATTCACAGGAGCTTTTTCAGTGTCTAGTGCTGTTGCACTACAGAAACTGAGATGTGCTGCCATCTTGTGGTAGATTTGAAGCACTTCAATTTTTAAGGTGTCACCTTTCTTACTGAAAGAAGACTGAAGGGACTAATATATTGAAAATGCATCAAGCAATTTAATACAAAGGTGTATTCATTAACATTGAAGCATACTGCACACGTGGTAAGTAAATACAAGTGCAGAAGAACATGTTTATATTCACAAAGCAAATGTTAACAAATATTGATTTATCCTTCAGTTACAGATTTCCAATACATTTGGTAACTAAGCAGTAGCGGCCAGATCCTGTTCCACTTATTGGATAAGATTGTCTACGTCCAATATTAGTCCAGAGTCCCTGAAAAGAGTTAATGCAAAAAATTGGTAGGTCTTCTTCTTCCTCTTTGCTTTTTGTGATGTAACGTAAGGAACCTACTTGACTCACAGTGAGACAAAGCCATTTTCATGGCGTTGTCCTGGCCTGAATGGCCCATTTTGAAGGCATTTTGCAGTGGCCCTACCCCAAGGTGCTGACTGGCAGAGAGACCCCACCCCTCATCCCTGATTAGCAGAGAGTCTCCCCGGGGGAGCAAGGATGAGATGGTGGCTGCCAACTTGACTGCTGGCTACCCTTCATCCAGTCCCACCCCTCGGTGTTGATTGGAGGAGAGGCCTGGAGGGAGAGGAAGGAGGAGGAGCAGTTACCATCTTATCTGCTGCCTGCTTTGTGCTGTCCTGACAGCTGGTGCCTTCTCCTCCTGGTTGGGCTACAAGGCCCGCTCAGGAGGAGAAGACTTGATAAAAATGTATTTGTATTAACCTCTTTTTTTTTTTGAGGATTTTGCAAGCAACCCTGGATTTCACAGTTTTCACAAAATCTGCAAAACTGCAAATTAGGTAGGTTCCTATATATAGGCAACAATTGATCTTATGGCCCATAGTGTACACATAAGAGGTCTAGTCAAAAGCCTGATAAATGTGTTTGTGGTTGATACGCCCAATTCCAGAGCAGCACAGCTTGTGACAAGTTTCACAGATCCATATGTTGCCTGAGGTGAAGTCCAATCTTTCAAGGATGCTGTTTTCTTCTTTCTCACTTTGCTGCCTTCCTCTGGGTCAAAGCCACTTCAGTCTGAGCTGCACCCAGTGCCAGATGTCCCCTACAGATCGGATGGGATTTTGTGTGCTCCTCCCAACTCTTTACATTGATGTTGAATGGCTTCATATCATTTTGCATGACATGGTACCACCATAGAAGGCAACCCCACTTTCTGGACCCATCTCAAATATTGCTATACAAAATATTCTTGGGGATATGGTCTCCTCACATTCTTCTGACATGGCTGATCCATTGCAACCTCCTCTTCTTGATAATGGTTTCTAAGTGTGTCAGTCCTGTGCATCCAGTAGCTCTGTGTTAGGTACTTTGTCTTCCCACTTTATTTTCAGGATTTTACACAGACATCTTATGTGGAGGCTGTTCAGTCTCTTGATGTGCCTAGCATATGTAGTCCACATTTCTGAACAATAAAGCAGGGATGACAGCACACAAGTCTCAGAGATTCACCTTATCTGATAGTTTGCTGTTATTTCATGCATGTTTTGTGATGTAGTATAACCAGTATTACAAAAATAGACACATTAGTGGTTTTTCAGGTACTCAGAAACAGAGGAATAGAGTCATACTTAAATACTTAGGGCCACATCCTATTCCATCTTTTAGGTGCCTAAATGAGACATTCAGTACTGTTATTCTGTGGCTGCCCATGAGGCTGTTCTCCAGAATGCAAACGCTGAAGCTGGCCCCAAAGTGTCCTCAAGGGCATGCTTCTGGGTTTGGAGGGTTTCAGCAGGAGCAGGCAGTGGGTGAGGAGTGCTCTGAAGCACTGCACAGTGTCACTGCAAGGGTCCATGACCTAAGAGCCCAAAATGTAGAATAGGATGTGGCCTGAAATATGCCTTGATTCTATATTACAGAATTATTTAAGGATGACTGAACTGATCCCTGTTATCACATTCATTTCACTGAGGAATATGCTTCCCAGACTCTCAGACCTCTACATTTCAATGTTTAATTATTTTATGAGAGACTATATTTGCATTCTTTCTGGTGCTCCCTCAGGCCTCCAAGTTGTGCTGGTGGCCCTCTGAACTCTGACTTGTATCCTAGTCTTAGCAGACTATGGATATCCAACTGAGTTTGTGTTCTCTAGCAAGACTGGAATAATTTGATTGGCACTGCATAGCAAGTCAATGCTAAATGTTTCCCAGTCATTTGTGCAGTACACCTGGAGGAAAACCCCACACTTCCTCCCACTACAGATATCACTTCTTAAACTATTTAAATCCCTTGTCAGTTTCCAACAGCATTCAACAGAGCTATCCAAACAGATACAATGGACAGGTTTCCTATTCTAGTGCACATCGTAAATTTTAGGGAGCAAGTACTGAACACTTCTGTCACTACATGAAAAAATCACTGTTTCCACTGACACATATTATATGAAAGATCTAATAGCTGTAGCCATCATCCTAGCTAATGTATTGAATAACCTGTATTTATCTAGTGTGTCTGAAAATGAACAGAACCGAGGCACACCTCAGTATCACAATTTAGCCATGGGTGCATTCAAATGTCCTTGTCATATGTTTGTATATTTTCATACAATGTATATAAATATTGGTAGGTGACCTCCAGGGCACCAGGTCAGTTCTTGAGATTTTAATGCATGTTAATGTCAGCATTTTAATGCATACCACAGACAACACTTGGTCTGGTTACCCAAAGAAGAAACATGCTATTATTCCTTGTGTTTTCATTGTATTGGGAGAGGTAGTTACCACGTAAGTCAGCCTTAGGAAGCCAAGGCAAGATTCATAATGCATACATGAAAAGGCAGTAGACATATAGTATGAACACACTGCTATGAACAGATAGGACTCGCAGATGTGGTGGCCAGAAATGTGGAGTCATGTCCTAGTACATCCAAACAATTTCCACTCCTCCAAAACCTGTACTGTCCAGACCACCATAGTCTACTGTCATCTCACAAGTAGCAACCCTGGCACAGGGCAAAGACAATTTCTCCTTCACAAGTAGCATAGGTTACCTCCTCTGACCCTGGCTCCTTACTTTCTAACATAACTGAACACAGAGGCTAAGGAGTACTGTAATCACACTCAAAAAGGCAAGCCAGTCAGTAAAACAACTTTTGGCATCCTCACAATGCAGTATCTCCATCCAATGAGACACTACAATCCAAGTGAATGGTTTATTTTTTGGATATTTTATCCTGTATAAAATTACAATACAAGAGAGAATGCCTCTATCTCTGGGACTAGGCACAGACAAAACAGGGTGAAAGGGAAAGATGATGTGAAAGGGAAAAAGAGCAGGAGCTTCTGTAGATGCACTCAGGCATCCACTCTGGGCATATATACTTCCCTGTGACTTTGTATACCTGCCCAGCAATGGGGAACATTCAACTGACCTCTGCATGAAGGATTCTGGAGCAGAGCAGACATCCATTTGCCTGCAGTGGTCACCAGTAATAAGGGAGAACGGGCTCCAAAGTGTGGGGTTCATAATAAAACCTTGTGTGTTGGGAGAAGAGATAAGAAATTTAGAACAACAGAAAAATCAGGTGCTCAAAATACAGCAAGTGACTGAAATACAAAGTACTCATGAATCATAGCTTAGTCATACTCAACATGTGGCATTCATATGCATATTGTGGACACTATTGTGGGTGTGCTCTGGGGAACTATGTACATTTTAGAGAAAACCCATTATGGATCTCACCACCTGCTTCTTATCAGAGGTAGAACATGGTGGGGACATCTCAGCACACTCTGGGCACTCTGCTGTTGTCCAGGCCAGCTTGTGGGGAGGTGCTGGGGTTGAGGTACCTGGCAGGATAGTAGAAGCGGCATCAGAATGGTGTGAGAAACCTGGCACGAGGTGTGGAGTTGGGCATTCATGGGGTGGAGCATGGGGGCTCTTCCCAGTGTGCTCAGCAGCAGACCTGGAAGTGGACGAGAAGTGGACCAGTGCATGCCTCCACACCCCTTCTAGCTTGGCAACTGGTGCCTCCCGGGTCTGGCGGGGCACCCAGGGTCCCCCTGTGTCTGATCGCTGAGCTGGGGAGGCATTGAGGGTCCCACAGGAGTGCAGTGGGGGCCTCCATGTACTTGGTGGTGAATTCAGAAGTGGACTGGAAGCATTTCCAGGACACTTCTGGGTGTGCAGGGGAGTATGCTTACAGGCGGGATAGAGAAGGAAGGAAAGGTGGGGTTGTGGCGCTGTATGTCAAGGAGCACTACACATCCTCTGCCAGCAGAATGGGGTCAGAGGAAGGGCAAGCTCAACTGCTCTGGGGCAAGATTCAAGGGGGCTGTGGGGAGAGCGATTTGATGGTGGGCATCTACTACAGACCCCCCCCAACCAAGGGAAGGAGCTGGACCGGGAATTTTTGGGCCAGCTTGCAAAGGCACTTAAGGCAAGGGATGTAGTTGTCATGGGTGATTTAATTACCTGGACATCTGCTGGGAGGAACAGTCAGCCAGGACGGACTGTTCCAGGAGGTTCCTGGCTGAGATACAGGACTTCCACTTAATTCAGGAGGTACACAGTCCCACCAGAGGAAATGCCCTGTTGGACCTGGTCCTAGCCACAAGTGATGACCTGGTAAGGGGCCTCCAAGTTCTTGACCACCTGGGTGATAGCAATCATCACTTGCTGGAATTCACCATCCAGTGCAGGGTATCAAGGGCCTGCAGCAAGATGGTAGCCCTAGACTTTAGGAGGGCCAACTTCAACAAGCTGAGGAGACTAGTGGGAGAGGTGCTGGGGTCCTTGAGGGCAGGGGAACTCAGTGTCCAGGACAAGTGGTCATTCCTAAAGGAAACGATACTCAGGGCCCAAGGGGTGTCCATCCCAACAAGAAGCAAGGGGGGCAAGAGTGCCTGAAAGCCCCCCTGGCTCACCAAGGGTGACCGGGAATGCCTGATCACCAAAAAGGCAGTGTAGACCCAGTGGAAGGGGGGGTGCTATCTCCAAAGAGGAGTATACCTCCTCTGCTTGGGCCTGTAGGGGGGCTGTCAGGAAAGCTAAGGCGGACATAGAGCTAGGACTAGCGTCCAAGATCAAGGATAATAAAAAGTCCTTTTTCAAATATATAGGGAGGATGAAGAAGGCATCGGGTAATGTGGAGCCCCTGCAAAATATGCTAGGCAATCTGGTGGTTGCACCAGAGGAGAAAGCAGACCTCTTTAACCAATTCTTCACCTCCGTTTTCTTGTGCAGAGACTGGGACTTCCCCACCATGATGCAAGACAGACTCGAGGGGAACGCCTCCAGACCTCAGGTTGGGGAGGACCAGGTTAGAGAGCTTCTGGATGGGCTGGACGTGTTCAAGTCAGCAGGTCCAGATGCTTTCCACCCCAGGGTGTTGAGGGAGCTAGCTGGGGTTATTGCAGGGCCCTTGGCACGGCTTTACGAGTGCTTGTGGTGCTCGGGCCAGGTGCCAGATGATTGGAAGATAGCTAACGTGGTCTCCATCTTCAAAAAAGGGAAGAGAGAGGACCCAGGCAACTATAGGCCCGTCAGTCTTACCTCAATCCTAGGGAAACTCTTTGAGAAGATCCTCAAGGAGCACATCTGTGATGGGCCGGCTTCAGGGATGATGCTCAAGGGCAACCAGCATGGTTTCATTAGGGGCAGGTCATGTCAGACCAACCTGATTGCCTTTTATGATCAGGTCACAAAGGCAATGGATGCAGGTGTTGCTGTGGACGTAGTCTTTCTAGACTTCAGCAAGGTCTTTGACACCGTCTCCCACCCCATCCTCATTAAAAAACTAGGCGACTGTGGCATTGATGCTTACACAGTCAGATGGATTGCAGATTGGCTGAAGGGTCATACTCAGAGGGTGGTGATGGACGGGTCATATTCAACCTAGGGGGAAGTGGGCAGCGGAGTCCCCCAGGGCTCGGTCCTTGGACCTGCACTGTTCAGTTTCTTCATCAGCGATTTGGATGATGGGGTGAAAAGCAACCTGTTTAAATTCGCTGATGATATCAAAATTTGGAGTGAGATGAGCACGCTAGTAGGGAGGGAAAGATTGCAGCAAGACCTGGATAGGTTACAGGGGTGGGCTAACATAAACAGGATGCATTTCAATATAATAGAAACCAACACACACTTATAAGATGGGAAACTCCCTTCTTGAGAGCATGGAGGCAGAAAGGGATCTTGGAGTCATTATTGACTCCAAGATGAACATGGGCCGACAATGCGAGGTCATGGTTGGCAGGGCTAACTGCAACTTGTGCATCCACAGGTGCATCTCAAGCAGGGCCAAGGAGGTAATCCTCCACCTCTATGCGATACTGGTCAGGCCACAGCTGCAGTACTGTGTCCAGTTCTGTGCGCCCCACTTCAGGAGGGATGTGCACAACATTGAGAGGGTCCAGAGGAGGGCCACCCGCACGATCCGGGGACAACAGGGCAGACCCTACAATGAAAGACTGTGGGACATAAACCTGTTCAGCCTTCACAAGAGAAGGCTGAAGGGGGACCTGGTGACTGTCTATAAACTCACTGGGGGGACCAGAAGGGTTTGGGGGAGACACTGTTTCCCCTAGCGCCCCCTGGCATAACAAGGAATAATGGACACAAGGTATTGGAGAGTAGGTTTAGATTAGACATCCGCAAGAACTACTTCACAGTTAGGGTGGTTAGGAGCTGGAACCAGCTTCCAAGGGAAGTGGTGCTGGCTCCTACCCTGGAGGTCTTTAAGAAGAGGCTTGATGCCTACCTGGCTGGACTCATTTGAGTCCAGTTTTTCTCTCGCCCAGGCAGGGGGTTGGACTTGAAGATCTACAAGGTCCCTTCCAACCCTACTTCTATGATTCTATGATTCTATGCTGCCTCCCCCCGACCCCCCCCAATGCCTCCCCAACCACCAAACCAGGCCGAATCTCCACCAAATTGAATCAGGGACCAAAGCTTTAAACAGCCCTAATGTCTACCAACAGATCAAAGTTCACCTTTCTAAATCCTTCCATTTTCCAAGCAATAGCCTTACTCTGGTTGATAAGAAAACCAATTCATGAACTCTCATGCCATTCAGGCATTGTCTGAACTTCTCAGCTATCATACTTACACATTCATAGTTTCATAGGGTCGGAAGGGACCTGAGCAGATCATCTAGTCCAACCCCCTGCCATGGCAGGAAAGAATACTGGGGTCAAATGACCCCAGCAAGATGTTCATCTAACCTCCTCTTAAACACCCCCCAGGTAGGAGCCTGCACCACTTCTCTTGGAAGCTGGTTCTAGACCCTAGCCGCCCTGACTGTGAAGTAGTGCCTCCTGATATCTAACCTAAACCTACCCTCTGCCAGCTTGTGACCGTTATTCCTGGTCACTCCTGGCGGTGCTCGGGGAAACAGTGACTTCCCCAATGCCTGCTGATCCCCCCTGACTAGTTTATAACAGGCCACAAGATCCCCCCTCAGCCTTCTCTTTTGGAGGCTGAACAGGTTCAGGTCCCACAGCCTCTCCTCATAGGGCCTGCCCTGTTGTCCCCTGATCATACGAGTGGCCTTCCTCTGGACCCTCTCCATGCTGTCGACATCCCTCTTGAAGTGCGGCGCCCAAAACTGGACACAATACTCCAGCTGCGGCCTGACCAGTGCTGCATAGAGGGGGAGGATCACCTCCTTGGACCTGCTCGAGATGCATCTGCGGATGCATGCCAAGGTGCGGTTTGGCCTTCCTTACTGCTTCTCCACACTGCCAGCCCATGTTCATCTTGGAGTCAATGATGACCCCCAGATCCCTTTCCGCCTCCATGCTGACAAGAGGGGAGTTCCCTAACCTGTAGGTATGGTGCCAATTGTTCCTCCCCAGGTGCATCACCTTGCACTTGTCTGTGTTGAAACACATCCTATTCTCGTCCGCCCACCCTTGTAACCTGTCTAGGTCTGATTGTAGCCTGTTGCATCCTTCCAACGTTCCCACGTCCCCTAACATCTTAGTGTCATCAGCAAATTTGAAAAGGGTGCTTTTTACCCCCTCGTCCAAATCGCTGATGAAGATGTTGAACAGTGCGGGCCCGAGGACCGAGCCCTGCGGAACCCCACTGCCCACGTCCTTCCAGGCTGAGAAGGACCCATCCACTACCACCCTCTGGGTGCAGCCCTCCAGCCAGTTGGCAGCCCATTTGAGTGTGTGGGTGTCTACACTACAGCCCCCCAATTTCTTGATGAGAACAGGGTGAGAGACAGTGTCAAAAGCCAGGAAGATTATATCCACTGCTACCCCTGCGTCTAATGATCTGGTGATCTGATCATAAAAGGCCACCAGGTTGGTCTGACAGGACCTGCCACTGATGAACCCATGTTGGTTGCCCCTAAGCAAGCAGTCTCCTGCTGGCCCATGCTGGATGTGTGCCAGCATAATTTTCTTGAACAGTTTGCCTAGGATCGAGGTAAGACTAACCGGCCTATAGTTTCCCGGGTCTTCCTTCCTGCCTTTTTTGAAGATGGGGACCACGTTGGCCCTCTTCCAGTCCTCCGGTACCTCACCAGAGCACCACGAGTGCTCGTAAAGCCGTGCCAGGGGACTTGCAATGACCTCAGCCAGTTCCTTTAGAACTCTAGGGTGGAGATCATCCGAGCCGGCTGACTTGAATATGTCCAACCCCTCCAGAAGCTCCCTAACTAAATCCTTGCTAACCCATGGCCCAGGTGTGGCCCCCGGGGCCTTCATAATTTCTTTCTCAAGAAAGGTAATTATCTTGCAACTGAGGCAGTCTCCACAAGGCCTCTCTCACTGCACCCAAACCCAGAACCTCTCACACTGCAAGCTGAATAGCAGCTAAGTTATGTTATTCAAACATAGTGCTTCTAGGTGATTTGAAGAGTGAGCCTAGGAGTGCTCAGCTCCCACCTTTCCCTGAGGTCTGTGCTTCCCTCTAGGTGCTAAGTCCAGCAACACCCTAGCAGCCATGAAAAGCAAGCAGGCAGAGCTGCCACAGTGGGGCTACTCAGGTTGCCATTTTAAACACCTAATTCAGCTGCTTTGCTGACTGCTCACCAGCATGGCTGCATGGTTACCAGAGCTGCCTTGCAACCGGGGACAATAACATTCCCAGAGTTTAAAACTGGTAATGCCTGGCCATGAAGTGAAAAGTAGGAAGCTGGGGAACTTTAGAAACAGCATGAGTCCTGGATTTCTCCCCAGCTAACTTCTAGGTACCTACATACTTGAACTTTTCTGCATGTGCATTGCCTGAATCCGTGAATGTGCATGTCCCTGGGGCCACAGAGAACCTCTTCCTATCCAGATGTTCTTTGTTGTGGCATCTGTATCCAACTAGTGTCCTGTCTGTGCCTCTGGTTACTGTACCTTGTAGACTTTGGGCTTTGCCTTGGTCCCATTAAAAAGTAGTCTGTTGGAGTGTCAGTGATGTGGGGAGAGCCACAGGGAAGAGAGTGGAGGGAAGAGCTTGTGGTTTCTTTCCTGTCTGACTGGGGAGCCTGTGCTGATTGGCAGCTGTCTGTAGCGCAGCACAGGAAACTGCTTAATGCGTATCTGATTCTTTTCCCTCCCTGGGTTCCTGGGACCCTGAAATATTTGAAGTATTGTTGTTGAAGGTTATAACTTATAACTGTTTCATGGCAGTACTGTCCTGTTGTCTGCCCTCCCTCCCTCCTTCCCTTGCATGGGCTCATGTACCTCCCAGGTAGCTGAGAAACTCTCAGACAGAGAGCTAAGGGCAGAAGTGTAACTTGGGGAAGGGGAGCAATTCGAAGTGGGCACCAGAATGGCAGCTTCCAGGGAACCTGAATTTCTGTTACCACCACTGCTGAAGCCATAGCTGCGGGAGCTGGCCCTGAGGCAGCATGAGTCCACTTCCACAGCAGCACCTGCACAAGGAGGTAAGATCTCACTCCCTACCCCATGCCACCCAGGGCACCAACATTTAAAGTTACACCTCTGACCAGGGGGCTCAGTTGCCACCACAGTTGTTCTTCATGTGTTCTTCAGTTTCATTTAAGGTGACTTATAGCCATGATTTGAGCTGGCAGCATGTTGAATCTATAAAAAAGAAATATCACATATTCATGTGCATTTGCTGTACATGAAACTGTAGATCTGCTCCCCCTGCTATTTTTCTTCCTCTTCCCTCTCTGTAGAATCACTTGTTCCTCCACTGTCTGTAAGCAATTTGCTCAGCTTATGAGCTATGGTAACTCTTGCCTGAGTATGCACTATCCCCAGGTAGCTATGCTAAGACAGTTGACACCTGTCTTAAGAGCCATTATGATGAGATTTTCACATGGAGATGGGTCTACCTACATCCTTGGTTAACATTTCAGTGCACGGGGCTTCCTTTCTTTTTTCACACCCTGGTAACAAGGTATTTAGCAGGATTTTCAGATTCACTGGACTTTGAGAGGTTGTGCTGTGAGTACTTCTCCTATGGCCTGTGAACTTGCAGCCTCTGGGCAATCAACTATGTGCCTTAGCACCTGTACTACCCCAGCACCCAATGCATAGTACTGAACTGTCCTTGTACTTCTAACCGTGGCCAGTTCCTAGCATGCCACAAATTAAGCCTTACATCTTCCCCGAGTGCCACTCTGATTCCCCTACCTGATCTATTGCTCTGCTCTGTGTTCCCTGCCTGTCTGGACTAAAGCAACTGGTTTGCCCACCCAAGGCTGTGCCAGGAACTTCCTTGTGTCTCTTTGTATAGCATGTATGGGATTTGTAGCTTACATCACTCCCATTCTTTTGTACCTAACTCACCCCAGTCCCAGAAACCTAAGCACCTAACTCCAGACTGAGAAGCCCACTGGGCATCTGCATGCTTAGAGTTAGTTGGTACAACACCTTAAACTCTTTGTGAATTTAATCACAAGACAACGCCCAGGTGTAGTGTTATAAGGCTAGCCCTAATTAGGGTGGAGTAATAGCAGAATGTAGTTCATTTGCAGGCTGTTTGCAGGACTCTACTTGCCATTATAAAACACTCTTTCCAGAAGTTAGTTAATAGGGGGGATTTAATTAAATGGGGCAGGGGCATTCCCCCAGGAATGTATTTGCCTAGGGATGGAGTTTTAGAGGGGGTTTCTCAGTGAGGCATTCCCCAGATCTATTTCCCTAACAACATTTATTTTCATAGTGGCGTTTCCCTTTCAACGGACTGAAGAGTCAAAATCAGAGTTTCCTCACCCTTCCACCCCTCATCCCCTGGGAGAGAAAGAACTAATTTACAGAATGATGCTTCTGCTCAGACTGAGAGGACTATTCTGTTTTCATATAACTTGTACTGCATTGAGCAGGATACAGACATTTCACTAATATGGCTATTGTAGTGGAATTGTTGGATGTATCCCTTACTCCATATATACTAAATGAAGTAAAATAGAGAACAGAGACTGGCTTCTACTGTATAAATATAGACTGCAGTTAGCCAATAGGCACTGTTAATCTTTTTGGTGTATACAGAGATTGTCTAGTCCAGGGGTAGCCAACCTGTGGCACACATGCTACAAGTGGCATGGGCATCTTCTGGTATGGCACCTCAGAGAGGGAGCACACCGTGCAGCAGGAGATAGGGGAGGGATCAGAAAGCAGAGCAGCAGATCAGGTAGGGAGCACAGGGCAAGGAGCAGAAAACAGCATCATTATCAGGCAGGGAACACAGAGCAGAGAGCAGAGCAATAGATCAGGTAGGGGAATCAGAGTGGCACTCGGGGAAGATGTAAGTCTTAATTTGTGGCATGCTTGCCAGAAAGATTGGCCCTCACTGGTCTAGTCATTGATTAAAACAAAGGCAGCTTCATTTCTTAAGACTCATTTTGATATTAACCTCTATTTTTCTCTATCTTCAGTTTTCCCCTCTATAAAGCAAGGTTTAAAAACCTCTGCCTGCTTCAAAATGTGTTTAAAATTGCTGAGCTGTGTTGATATCTTAAATGAGAGCCATAGAGTAGTACAAAGGGGGCTTATTAAAATCTAGAAAGTCAGTGTTGCTCCTTTTAACTCTGTTATTTTCCTGGAGTCTCAGAGATACCCTATGATGAGCCCTGATCCCCCTCAGTTTCATCTAAGTTTAACCCCACTGTTCAGCTGGACAACTGGACTCCCTGTAGAGCAGGGGTTAGATAGGAATAACATGTATCCTCCAAAGTACTCTTTAAAGCTATGCCTACTTGTACTCCCAAACTAAGATGATGAACCCACAGAGTTTATACAGCTGACCTTAATCTCATCATCCCTTTCCTTCCTTGTCTTCTCTGGCAGATGTGCGCAGTGTAATCCTCACAATCATGCTGAAAATTGAATCAGTTATGGTGAATTCAGAGTGATGCTGTGCTCTACCAACAGTTGCAATAAGGGAGTTCATAGCCCAAATATTGAGTGTTCCTCTCACTCAGTGTTCACAGAATGAATGACATGTCTCAATAGCTGTACAGCTGATTACAGCTGGTGATCACCCACACTGTACTTTATTATAATGTCAAAACATGGAAGGTGTCTGGGTTTTTTTGCCAGCCTCTGTAGCCTGGGGCCTGATCTGCTTCCTAAAACCTTATGAGGAAATATTCACCTAACAGTTTCCCTGATGTTGTGACAGGAAGACACTCTTCCTCTGGTATTTATCTGTGGCATTTTATAGAGGTGTTTTTATAGGGTGCTTTGACTGCAGGTTTGAAAGGGGGAGCAAAGTAGATGATCTTTTGGCCTCTTTGGGATGGCCCCGGAAGTCCCTTCTGGTCTTTGGTTCCTATATGCCCATGTTGCTGACTCCCTACTCTGCAAAATGATTGCAGCTGGAGAAGAGTCCCCATTTGTCACACTGTTAAGGCTGGTACCAGAAGAGGGCGGTGCAGGACAACAAAAACCAAAGCCCTGGCCAATTCAGTCTAATAGTTGTGGTTCCAAACCTTTTGCTAGAACCCCACATTGCATGGGATTAATGAGTCCCCTTGCCCCATGTTAGCAACATCTTTCTTTATTTCTATCCATTTCCACTTTCCTGTCCTCCTCTCTGCCCACCCCCCCCCCATTAGATTTTGCTCCTCTCATTCCCTCTCTCTCTGTTATTTCATTTACCAAGAAGATTGCATGCTGTTCAAAGGGAGTAGACATCCCCAGTTATCCTCATGCTCAGGTCTGAGCTGAAGGCTCTCTGGGTTGGGGAATGACGGGTTGAACACTATAATTGCAGGGAGGGGAAGCAAGTAGCTTTTGAGGAACCACCTGCCTAGTATGAGCACATTGGCTGTAGTATTAGAAGTTATTAGGTAAATCTGAGGTCACACATAGCCCTCCCCTCCCACCAAAGCTTCTGTTTCCTGATGCACCTATATTGCTATAGTTAACAGGCTACAATTTTTAACATGGAGCACCCTTAACTATGGATATATGCATATCACAAAACTCTCCTGATTAAACATATGCCCCTATCATGGGTGGATCTAAGATTTTGAAAAGTGGGGTACAGGTGGTGTGGTACATCATCACATATAACACAGCACATTTTTCTCCACTTAAAGACAAACTAGATGCTTTACTAATATGCTAGGGGGCTAGTACTATATTATTCAGTTTAAGATTATAGAAAAACCTCCTATAACTACTGTAATGTGCACTAATTTGCTAGATTATATATAAAGTTTTTAAAAATACAATAAACTAGGCAAAATAGTCAAAAGATATTGTGTCAATAGTCCTGTAGTCATTATAGTTAAATACACATCTCTTATCCAGATTCATAAAACAAAGCCTTCCTGAGCACCTTGACCATGCCTCCAATACTTCACTGTCAGTCATTTCTACACCTGAGTTAATATTCTACACCTGCTGCCTGAATAGCAATGCCACTGCCCCTCCCAGGCAGATGATTTTAAAGTTTAAGTGGAGCAGGAATCAAAGGGGAGCACAACTGCAGTAGGGCACCCCCACTGGATCTGCCCCTATGATCCATGCCCCAATCAAGTGACACCACTTTGAAAACTTGGCTGCTTCTCTTGCCTGACTGTGCCTTTTGGTTTCCATGGAAGAGCTGAAAGCTGAAGTCGCTGGATACTGGATATATGCCTGAATAACTCTTTTTTACTAAGACTCTTTGCTTTATCTTACTTGTCAGGACCTATGGGGCAGGGTGTAAAAAAAACAAGATGTGGAGTGACAGAAATGGTTTAGAATATCAGAAACCATTTATCTTCATTTCCCCAAGTAGATGAGAGTCTGCTTCCCTCATAACCTAACAGAGGGTAAGCAGATTTTCTGGCCATCAAACCGGAACAGGCAGTCCCTATGGGAGATCTTCCTTTAACGACAGTTTCCCTGTAGTTGTTTCCACTGTGCAGCTGTAGGTGTTTTCCTTTCCATATGAAAATACCATAGTCATCTCAAAGCTTTTTCTTTCAGGCCCACAGAAAGAGAGTCAGGCAGAATCTTTTCGTAAACTAGTATGTCTATGCACTGTAGTTTGCAACCAACTTCTGGCTAAAAATGTCTCTGGTAATTTGGTAATTTACTCCCCAAGCCAAATTAAGATGCTTTATTTCTGTCCCTTTAAAGTGTTGTTGCTTTAAATGAAAAAAAATTCCTCTAGATGTCTTTGAAGACAGGACCACTGTGAGAATTTCTGAACCCTAAAGATGTGCAAGTCCGAGGCCCTCTCTTACCTCAGTGTATTCAGATGCCTAGTTTTGTTTTGATGAATGAAACAAATCTTACAACCTCTTTGGGGCTGTTCTACAGAAGACTGAAGGACATTACATTACAAAGGAGAGATGAGGGAAACTGAAAACATGGAAACAATGTGTTTCTTTTAAGAACATTTTTATACATTCAGCTCTGAACAACATTTGGGGTCCTGAAGAACAGTAGGCACATCTACATGGGATGGTAACTGCGCAGTAGCTAATACTGTGCAGTAGCGCATAATAGCACAAACAACGCTAATATGCTACTGCCCAATATTATTAGGCTACTGTGCAGCAGCATCACTAAAAAGGCATTTGCAGGCCACAAGTACTAAATAAATGCACAGTAATCACTGTGCAGTAGCGGTTCATGTAGATGCGCCTAGTGACTATGAAGGCTAAAGATACACAGGCATGAAAATCTTCACTCTAACTATGCTTATGCAGTACATACATGTCAAGTGTGGTTTGCAGAAGTTCAAACAGGTTCCATTTAGTTACATTTCCAGCAGTTTAAATTTTGGATTTGGGAAAAATCTGGGTTGGAATGTATGCCTCTTGTAACAATAGTAACTAATCAGATAAAGACTGATTATTTTTTTCAGTCAACAAGGAATTTTTTTCTTTAAATAATACAAGCTTTGTTTCTAAAACTGCTATTTCTCTTATTCACTTTAAAACCACCCAGCCCCTACTTCCTGGTTATATGCTCCAGAATTTAAAGAAACAGAGCCTACTGCCTCCTAGTAATCTCATAAATTCGGTCTGGCGTACTTCTGGCATGGCAAGTTCAATGGGAAGCACAGTTCTTACCTTGTACTGTTATGTAGAGGTATGTGAAGCAAGGCCATATCTATCTCCAGGAGCGCCCTTAGCAAAAATCTATGGCTTCTTCTATCAATGCAGTAAAGCCAGTTATCTTCTTTGTGGCTGGTCTCTCTCATTCCTCTAGGGATGCATTCCCACAGAATTGAGTCAGCTGGATCCTAATTTCAGGGGAGCCATTTCCCAAATCAAGACACTTCCACACATGTATTGGTACAGGCAAGAGCACAAATCTAAAGAGTATTCTGTATGGAAATCCCCACTACTCTACTCCAAAGCCCTCTTCTCTTTTCCTAAATAGGTTGGGGTTGGTCTGAGGTTTGACAAAGTTTTGGAGCCATGGATCTGAATACCACTGAACTTTGATGACATTTGGATTCTTATGGGCCTGATGGTCCCCTCCCCCAGGAAAACTGACAGGAAGTTTCAACAGGAGGAACTCTCTGCAGAGTTCCCTCACTGTTCACGCGTGTAATCTCCAGGTCACAAATGCCATGGATCTTGCAGGATCTAGTCCTCTGTGTTGACTGTACAGCTTCTAAAATCCAAATATTCCAGTTTGACCCTAGTGAAATAATGCTCTTGTAGCATTTCTTGATGCAGCTGGCCTAGAACTATCCTCATAAAGAGTTCCCCACAAAAACATTCCAACTTGTATCTGAACCTAATTTGCACAAAATGAACTATTCCAACCAGGAGGTCTTACAACACCTTCAGCTATCCTGTGAAACATGAATTTCAATTTCCACCCAAGAGAAATTTTGCAACCTTTGCATTCTCCTATGCCTGAAGAAGGGTGAGCATGCCCAAAAGCTTCCAAATAACGAAGTGTTTTTGCAAATATCTAATTGGCCTAATAAAAGTTATCACCTCTGCCACAAGTTCTGATTCCTTTTGCCTGTAGACCAATATGGCTACAACTTATATACCCCAACAAACATGGGCACAAAAGCAAGGTAAGAACAGCCCAGAATTGAATTAGGTTATGTTTCCTATATCCTACTTCTGCAAACTTCTCACTTGACATAATAACTGCCCAACCGTTCCCTACCACATAGAATCCTGGACATTTGGACACTTCTCTGAGAGGTTTTGGAGGAAGAGAGAACAGTGGCATGAAGGAAGCTGACTGTTTTTCTCTAGGAGGGAAGGTCATATGCCCTCTTTTTGCAGATCATGATGAATTCTATGCAGAGTAAAAGAGACAAGTAACATAAAGTGTTTTGTTTAGCAATATTCATCTTCCTTATCTCTACTACTAGTATTAGCACTTATCTACATGCAGGGATACAGTTTTTTAAAAGTGGGAAGCACCCCTTCCCTCCCCCCTGGGGATGTCAGGACAAGCTGCAGGAGCAGCAGCCAAGGACTTTTTTAAGTCCCCAAATCAGGTAAAAAATGCTCCCTCTAGGCTCTTGGCACCCCCTACACTCCCCTGCATGCTTAACATTTTTTTTCCTTCCTTTCCTTTCCCTTCCCATTCCCTGCGGCTGTCCCCAGTTGCCAGGGGGTGGAGGAAGCTTCAGAGCCACTCCTTTCATGGGCAATGACAGCAGCAGCAGCAACTTCTTTCTCTCTGAGTTTGCTAGAAGGCTGGTGTGAAACACTCAGGGGGACTAGGCAGGAAGAGGGAACCCACCTGCCACCACCACTGCCATTGTCCCAGCTGAGCCTGGCTCCCTGCATAGCCTGGCTGCAGCAGGACAGGAGTGGCTCTAGAGCTTGCCCCTCACTGAGAGAGACAGAAACACCAGTGACAGTGACAGTGACAGTGGCAGCGGCAGTGGCAGGTGGGGCAGAAGAGGGATAGGAGTGGAAGAGAGGGGATGTGCCACTGAGCATAGAGGGGAAGGAACAGAGTGGGATTCTTACCTAATTCAGGGACTTAAAATAGTCCTCAACTGCTGTTGCCATGAAATGGTCTGAAAAGGTGGTGCAGCCATACCACTGCACCCCCTCTGAATCTTCCCTTCCTACCTATGCATCTTTACACATGGTTTTTAAATATAGAAGTATAAATGGTAAATGGTTCTGCAGAACCATGTATCTTGGATAGACCAGTGTTATTATCTCAATACCTCAGTTCCCTTCATGGTACTTTAGCACTAACATGGTCACTGAATGCTCCCAGAGGAATGGAGATCCAGAATTGGCTTTGAACTCTACAGCTCTGAACCGGAGTGCACTACTAGTTCATCGAAGGTACTAATCAAAAGTTACTATGAAGGACACTGAAAGTTATGTGCACATGTCTATATTTACTAAAGGCACTGTCTCATAAGTACCTTAAGATAAAACCTTTGAAAAATTAGAGAAACACTGAACAGTGAGGTGTCTTGTATTAGCAGGATGCAACTAGTGACACATGAATGTCAACTGTTAGGAGTTTGGGTTTGGGGAAATGCCTACACAGCTAGGAGAGTTTATCCAAAGATTCCTATAGGCCCTTGAATTACTCCCACACCAACTACCCTTCTCTACCTACCTCTTGTGTAACACACCTCCAGCTACTTCTCTGGTCTTCTATCATTGAAATCTTTTGCCAGGGAATGATCAGACCATTTTCTCTTCCTTTGTTGAATTGGGCTTTCATCCAGACACAGTTTGAGAAAATGCTTTCTCCAGTAGTCATTCTAGAGAAAAAAATGTAGGGAAGCAATAACTTGAATAACTTTTCTTAATTATACTCATGCCCATTCTTTAAGGATACTTCATTGAAAGCCCTCCCTTGGTGGTTTGCTATGGCTGCCAGAATGTCCGATGTATCTTGCTACTCCTGTTTCGCAGCCTCTGATTTGTAGTGCAGACCAAAAAGCTGCATCGTAAGTGACTATATATTGGTGCAGGCTGTTGTTACATGACCACATATAATAGTGGAAAAGAGGCTTTATTTCTATCTTCTTTGTTTTGAGTGGCTAAGCTTCCCACGCAACACAGAACTTCCAGCAATGTTGCCAACAAATTAACTCAGCTTTCATTGTTTAAGAACACATCTGCATTACAAAATGTTATCGAATTCAAATGTGATTTGCAATCCATTGAATTGGTATCAAGAGGTTAACCAGGTCTGAGTGCTCATGTAGACCAGTGGTCAACACTGTGTCAGCTAGTGCTGGTTAAACCCTGAACCAGCTAAATATATCAATTGAGTGCTGCTGTTCAGGCATTCTAAGATAAATGGTCCATAGACCCAAGTTTTTCCTCCATCTCCTTAGAGCCCACTTACCTAAGATTAGCACAAGGCTCTGACACCTACCTCGTCCACTCTGTGAACCAAACATTTCTATATTGTCATGAAATGTGATAGTTTTTAGTTTTGATAAGCAACGGAGTGCTATGGTCTTCCAACAAAACAGATCATCGACACAAAATGATCTGAAACAACAGCTTTCATCAGGCTATCAAATTGTCATTCCTAAGAAGTCTGAAGGTAATTTTTTTTATATAAAATTTGCTAGCAAGACAGCAATGAACACAAGATAGTCAACGTTCTAATAAAATAGTAATGCTGCAAGCTCAGCGACTCATAAAACATTTACAATCTTCAGCTAGTAAAGTGCAAACAAGAGATTTAAACACTGCTGCTGTTAGATGGATAGAAACATGTCAGAAGATGAGCTCGAAGATTATTCCTCACAGGCTAGACTGAGGTTCATTAACTGCCTATTGGTGTTCTTATTTTCTGTAATATGCATGGAGATGATCGTGGGTCTGACAGTAATCTGCATCCAACTGGAGGGCCTTGTGGCAACATGGTGGAGCAACTCATGGTGGGGTAACTACTATAAAATACCACAAGATTGCAACCTCCAGAGTAAGGTGAGTATAGGGAACCTCACAACCCTAGTCTCCACTGCTCTGTGGGTACCCCTTGGTTGAAGAAAGGCTAAGGGACGTCACCCTGATAGTAAAGCGTCCTCACTGAGGTGTTAGGCAGTCAGCAGCAGTTATTATCTGTTAGTCTCTGGCAGAAGCTACGACCGTCAAGGCACTGAATGTCAAGACTCGGTTGGGCCTTTGGATTCTGTCTCAGTGGTCTAAAGGAACGGTAGGTCTTGGGCAGCTTCCACTCCTCCATACTCTTGCTTAGGTGTATGTGTGAAGGTCTTGGTCTGATGGTCACAGGACTCCATACAAGCAGATTCATCAGGAACCTGACTAGACCTCTTACACGCACACCATGATCCAGAGGATCGACAGTTGCCTACTACACTGAAGAAACATGGAAACACATCTGAAACAAACCAAAGCTTTAACAAATAAGTGAAGTCTTATGTGTCACTGTCCATCCTGTTGGGCTTCTAGTTTATAGTATAGTAAGTGAAACCCCTGCAAGTACTGAGAAATGAAACCCTGGCTGTGAAAACAAAGCTGTACTTATTTCCCCTCATTTTTTCTCTTTAGCTTATAAACTGTTTTGCCAGTATTGCCAATGCACCCTGAAGCTGCTATCCTTACAGTCCAACACTTAAATACTGATCCTACAAAATCTGTTTATTTTAAATACCATCCTGCGGCTGGTTAATCAAACAGTTTTGAAGGTTTTTACATAGTTAGCAAATATACTTTCATTGAAGTCAATGTGACTAGTTACATACTTTAAATCAGGGGTTGCAAACATGGCCAGTGAGTCAAATCCAACCCACTGACTTGAGTCATCCTGCTCTGGCTCTGCCCTCAGTGGATGAACTTCTGCTCATGGTCCTGGTGGAGCTGCTCATGTCCCTGCAAAAGCCAGGGGTCAGGCTGCCTTTATGGATCTCTGACCATGGACATAGAGCCTCTGCTCTCATTTGGGCATTGGCTCCTGCCATGGGAAGCCCTGACACTAGGGCCAGAGCCCCAAAGCCCAGGCTCTGGCCACAGTGGTGCAAGGTCTCACATATACATGCACAACTCACAGAGTCCCTGCAGGGCTACTTTCTCTCCTTCTCTCTCAGACACACACACATACTTCATGTGACCCTATGGGGTAGAAGGCTGGCTGCTATCATGGGCAGTGCTGGAGTTTCTTCCCACAGTGTCACCAGGGCTGGCAGCACAAGAGCAAGGGTACAGCCTATGGATTCCTGAAAAGGAAGGAATGCAACCCTCCAACCGATTTGACACCTCTGCTTTAAGTTATTCACTTGTGTCAGTGTTTGTAGGACTAAGAGCCTTTGCCTTTATAAGACAGCATGGGGGGCTCCCCAGTGTGCTCAGCAGCAGACCCAGAACTGGACCAGAAGCACCGGGGAGCACGTAGGCCTCCTCCCCCCCACCAGCTCAGTGACTGGTGCCTCTTGGGGCTGGTGGGGCACCCTGTGGGTTCACCGCCAAGCACATGGAGGGCCCCCCCCCACTCCTGTGGAACGCTCCATGCACCCCAGCATCACAGCCTTCACAAGCCATGCCTGCTACCTCAAGGTATGTAGAAAAAACTTTTAAAGCTGTGTCTATGTCCGAATCACTGATTCTCCAAATCAGCACTGAATCTTCAGATTCAGCCGAATCGAATCAGGGACAGTGATCTGAATCAACAAATCGAATCACTGTCCCTGATTCAGGTCAAATCCGAATCTGAATTGAATAGGGCCCGCTTCACACACCCTTACTGGCTAGTGGACCTTGCTCATGAATTCAGACTACTGGTGCATGCTGGTGGGGTCAGGAAGGAATTTCCTTCCAGGTCAAATTGTCAAGTACAGGAGACACTTGCTATTCATGGAAGATCCATTCTGGTGATCCCCACGAATGGTGAAATCCGTGAATACTGACGGGACTCCCCATCAGACACCACAGCCGCCCCCTGCTCCCTCCCCATGAGAAGCTGGAAGCACAGGGCTCCCCCACAGTGCCTGGGGACTGACTGCGGCTGCCTCTGGGGGTGAAGATGCTGCTACCACTGCTGCCTCCCTCCCCATCCCTGGCTCACTCTCTACCTGTCCAGCTCTATTCTCCGCTCCACTTTCCCCAGCTCTGCCCTCCCCTGCCCTGTGCAACACTCCATGACTGCTTACACAGAGGCAGGAGCTTGGTGCAGCACCAGAGGGAACTGCGGCGGTGCTCGCCCTGATCCACTGCATTGGTGCAGCACACCATGAATATTCAAATCTGCGACTAGTGGATTCGCGAATAGTGAGGGTTTCCTGTATAACTGGATTTTGTATGTTTGTTTTGCATTCCTCTTTGACGTGATGAGTGGCCTACTTCTTAGGATCATCTGAATATGCCAACTCTACATTGGCAGTATTGGTGGTAGCCTTATTTCTCTGCTCTCCTCCAATGGCATTTAGTAGGTCCTGGTTCAAGTGCTTTCATGGGTGTGGTATGCAAAAAGAGCTGGAGTGAAAATTTTTATGGATAGTCTTGGACAAAGGGCAGCCTACCAATACAGGGCTTGGGATGTTGTAGAATTGTAGAAAATGAATCTTAGAAGCACTCTCAGGAGGTCATCAAGTCCAACCCCCTGCTCAAAGCAGGACCAGGCCCAACTATATCATCCCAGTCAAGGCTTTGTCTATCCAGGTCTTAAAACCCTCCAAGGGTGGACAGTCCACAACCTCTCTGGATAGCCTGATTCAGTGCTTTACTACCCTCCTAAAGAGAAAGTTTTTCCTAATATCTAACCTAAACTTTCCTGGATGCAACTTGAGACCACCATTCTTTGTTCTGTTATCTGCCACCACTGAGAGCAGTCTAGCTCCATCCTCTTTGGAGTCATCCTTCAGATAGTTGAAAGCTGCTATCAAATCCCCTTATTGTCCACTGTAATCCCCAGGCCCTTTTCTGCAGAGCTGCTGCTTAGCCAGTCAGACCCCAGTCTGTACCAGTGCATGGGACAGTTCTGTCCTAAGTCTAGTTGCACTTGTCCTTATTGAACCTCATAAGATTTGGTTCAGACCTTTAATTTGTCAAGGTCTTTCTGAATCCTAACCCTAACCTCCAGTGTATCTACTACTCCTCCCAGCTTAGTGTCATTTGCAAGCTTGCTGAGGGTGCACTCACCCCATCTTCCAGATCATTGATGAAGATATTGAACAAAACTGCCTTCAGGACCAACCCCTGGGGCATCCAACTTGAAACCAGCTGCCAAATACACATTGTGCCACTGATTGTTATCCTCTAAGCCTGCCAATCCAGACAGTTCTCTCTCCACCTTACCTTCCATTCATTCAACCCATACTTCCTTAGCTTGCTTGCAAGAATGTTGTGGGAGACCGTATCAAAAGCCTTGCTGAAATCAAGGTATATCGCATCCACTGCTCTCCTTGCATCCATAGAGCCAGTCATCTCATCATCAAAGGCAATCAGGTTGGTCATGCATGACTTACTGCTACTGAATCCATCCCTTCCAATCTTCAGTTCCTTTAAAATAAAAAGGAAGTTAGGAAGATTCTGAGCATATGAGACTGATAGCTAGTGCTGGTTCAAAATTTTGCAAAAGATGTTTTTAATCACAGATGCCAAAGTGATGCAATTAAAACATCAAAATGTTGTTTCCATAAGGTTAAAGGAAGCAGGCGTGGTGCAGTAAAGCAAAAAGATTAGCTAAAGTTATAAAGCAAGGCAAAAACAATAATTACAATGTAGTGTAAGGCAATAAAATTCAAAATGACTTTGGCAGTCTTAGAGCTATGACCAACCCAGTTGCTTTTAGGAGTCATAACACTAAGGTAAAGGAGAATATCAGTAACTGCATACCAACATACACATTTAGTGCTAGAAGCATCTGAGTAGTGGATACTGTTGAATAGCTTCTGAACTGCAGAAACAGATTTTGAAAGTAAAGGATAGTGGAGACTATAATACTAGCATTCCACAAATGAAATATCTGCGGTGGCTAGAGGAGGAGAAACAGGAAAATTTCAAAGGCACAAAGAGAAATGATATGTCCAAATCCCAGTGAAAGCCAATGAAGTCAAACAGTTCACTCTCTTTTATGTTTTTAAATATATGCTTCTAGTCATCTCCATGAAAAAAAAATTACAGTAAAGAAATGTAGACAATAAACTAATGGGCATAAAATTTGACTGAAGAATCTGTGTTATGTAAGATGGCTAAAAATGGCAAAAAGTAATTTTGATGCAAAAAATAGATTTTCATCAAAAATTAACATTTTTCATGCTATTTTCCCTCTCTAGCCTAGAAACTGAACATTCAGTCTTTTTTTAATCAGCTTTAGGTTTTTATAAAGCAGAATCTCTTACAATAAAAATAAAGAAAACAGATGACTGGAAATAGTTTTCTAAATTTGCACTGTCCTTGGGGAAAGAAAACTTGGAAAGCTTCCTATTTAAGTGAAAACAAACAAGGGAGCTCCCTAGAATTTTTAAAAAATATTTCATAAAAAGGTTTTAACAAGCTCTACTAAAGAAACCTATCATGGCAGAACAAAACATAATAGGAAATCATTTATTAAAGTGGTTTTGTTATTTTTGTTAATTGTGTCATGCAGGTGTTGTCTCTTGGAACTAAATCTTGACATTACTGCTTTCTCTGAACTTCTAAATCTATTGTAGACTGAATGAAAGGCAACATAGTTAAAACTCAATCCAGACTGATAACCAGAAGAATTTTCTGAATATTTTCATATGTCTGTTCATGCATGCGATTTAGGACTACAACTGTGGGAGAAACACGTACCCAAGTCAGCAGGTTGCACACGCTAGCAAATGTGACAAGGACCAAAATGGTTAGTATTAGATCAGTTTTATGGGAAAAATCTGCATCAACTTTGCTTCATAAATCTGTGGCTTTTGTCCCATCTAAACTAGACTAGTAAAATGTGCTTCTTACTTGTCTTTCCTTGGAGCTGAACAATACTTATAGAATGCCTAGAAGAAGAAAAACAGAGTTGCAACACTCAGGCCTCATTATCTACAGGGTGCAACAAAATTTGAAAAAACCCAAGGTTTAGTGGTAACCCCAATTTAGGTGCTGATACAAACTCAGATATGCCAACCAGCATGTGTTTACATATTTTGCTGACTTGAAGCCCTAACTCTCAAATATTTGAGTTCTCATTGGGTTGTTGACTGGTAGCTAAAAATATCTTCATGCTTGCACCCCTGCTCCTGCTGTTTTTTTTTTTTATCCAGGCTCCTAGTTTAAAGCAACAATCTCCTAGATGATGTCAGCTAAAGGGAAGTTAAAGATTTCCTTCTTGCACTCCTCTTCAATATTAAGATTTTTTCCATTTCCATTCCCAGTCTTTCCTATTTCTAGTGCAATAACAACATGCTGCCTCACCACTGCCACTCATATTCACAGTGCTAACTGATGTGCAAGCTTGTAATAGCATGAGCATTTTTATTTCTCTTAGGCACCTAATGGAAAGTACCCAGGTACAAACAAATACTCGGTACAAATAACCAACAAAGCAAATATACAGACAAAATGAACCAAAGAAACTGGTATAAGAGTTATGTCATCCAAAATAGCTTTAAATGAAACTGAAGATAGGTATGAGACAAAGGACATATAGGGCTCATTGACACATGTGCTTTACTATGGAGTTGCCTTGTTAGCTCCTCAGTAAAGCATAACTGTTGACACAAGCACCTGTATTAGGGCACAGTAGGTTAACTAACTCTGCTGTAGGATAGTACTGTCTGGGACAAGTACCACCCCACAGCGGAGAAGCTATGTGTGTCAAAACGTACATATAGATGGTGACCAGGACTGGTTGGGTCCCGAGGGTGCTACAGTGCAGGGGCTACCTGCCAGTTAGCCCCACACTTCAGCACTCTCATGCTTCTACCATCCCCTCCACAGCACATTGATCCAGGGTGGAACAGCTCTGGGCTGACAGGGGATCAGCCTGCCAGCCCAGGGCTGCCCTGCCCCAGCTCAACGTGCTCCAGTTGTGGGTTCACATGCAAAAACTGCACCCAGGAGCAATAAACTCCAGCATGAACTGCATTGGACCTTATTGCTACATGCTAATTGCACATGCACATGCATCTATGCCCAACCTTTGTTCCTAATGGGGTTTTGTTTGCTTTTCAGATGACTGTGACTGGTAAAGTTAGCCAATGGATGCCGCATTAAGCTTGGATGAGAACACTTCTGTTAGTGTCTCTCAACTCTGGAATCAGGAAAGAAAAACAAAACTACTTGCTTTTGAAGTTATGCCAGGAAAAAACTGTGAACGTTATGAGAAAAATCTCATGTACATGGCATAGAAAGTGTTTATGTGAGTGAATCACAAAGGTTTGGAGGCTCTGGAGGCCCAATTCTGGTTAAGAGCCACAACGTGAGGTACCAAATAAACGTGCATTAGGCTGCCCTAATGCACAGTAGCAAAAGCATGTGACTTTTTAGCAATCCTTAATGCACAGTAGTCTATTTTAGGGCTGTGCAAAGCTTTGGTTGCTGATTTGGCAAAGATTTGGCACGATTCGGTGGCTAAATCTCCAAATCTGAATTGAATCAGGAGACCCTTTAATCTCTCCGAATTGAATCAAAACCTTCTGAATCAATTCGGAGAGATTCGGAGATAGACACAGCTTTAAATGTTTTTTCTACATATCTCAAGGTATTGTGAATGCTGTAATGCTGGGGTGGGTGGAGCATCCCACAGGAGCACAGAGAGGTCCCCAGTGTGCTTGGCAGCAGACCCAGAAGTGGACCAGAAGCACTTCTGGTCCACTTGTGGTTCCCCCCAGCTCGGCAACTAGTGCCTCTTGGGTCTGGGGGGCACCCAGGGTCCCCCCACAGCTGATCACCTAGGTGGGGAGGCATGGGGGGTGCCTCCCAGCATGCTCCCTGGTGGACCCAGAAGTGGATCAGAAGTATTTTCAGTCCACATCTGGGTTCACTGCTGAGCATGCAGGCCCCCCCTCCACCATCCCCCGTGCTCCTGTGGGATGCTCTATCTGTCCCAGCATTGCAGTGTTCACAAGCTGCGCTGGTACCTCAAGGTATTTAAAAAAAACATTGAAAGCTGTGTCTATGACCGAATCGGATCACTGTCCCTGATTTGGGCCAAATCTGAACTGAATAGGGCCCTTTTCACACACCCCTAGTCTATTTTACTGCATATTACCCATGGTTTTTTATGTGATGCTTTACTGCACAGTAAAATAGGCTACTGCTAAAGTGCACACGTAGATGTGTCCAATGCCCATTTAAATCTTACAGTGAGTATTAAGAGACAAAGAGGCTGTGGGCTGGCTCTCTTCAGAGGATGAACTTCACTCATAATGCTTAGCTAACTTACTCCAGTTACAGCACAGGACTCAGCACTGAGATACCCAGGGTGAAATCCTGGCCCTGCTGAAGTCAGCAAGAGATCTCCCATTTACTTTGCACGTGGTTGGACAACACAATTCTTTGCGTCCCTTCCAACTCAGTGATTCGAACCCTGCACTTACTGGGCAGCTTCACATGTGCTTCAGGATGGGAAGGGGCTCTTGGGAGCTGCTCTAATTAAAGTGTCCACAGAGCATCATGTAATCAGTGTCCTGTGCTTCAGAATGGCAGTGGGTGTGCTTTAACTAAACAAACCTCATTCAATGAGCTTCAGTTAAAGTGTCCTTGCTGCCATTCTGAAGTACAGGGATGCTGAATACATGTGATGCTGAGGCTGCTGAAACGTGCTAATTAGCACACATCGGAGTAGGTGTTGGGCATGTATATAGGTGCCCATTGTGCCTAGAAGAGTGTGGTCCTGGACTATGACTATGTTCCTTAGGTCTTATAGTAACACTACTACCAGTAATGCTGATAATAAATATGCAATGATAACTGTTGTATTGGAAGTTGTGTTATAATTCCCACAAATGTAGGCTACTTTGCAAGCTTTTCTTTAAGCCTTGATTCTATATAGACTGAAAATATTTAGCTTTTTTTTATTTGCCATTTCTCAGAGCTTCCACTTCAATTCAAAGATGTGTGTGGAAGGAAATCACAAAAATACATTTTTAAAAATAAACTTCCAAAATGGATTTCATTTTGACCCACATACTAAGTTTAGGCAGATTCTCATTTTATCCCATCTTGCGTTTTTGTAATTCTAAAAGACAGATTTAACACACTCAGTATCCTGCATTTTTCTCTGTAAATTCGAGTGCCATATGTGAGGTGCCATGTTGCAACAGAAACAGGAAAGACTGGGAAAGGAAATAGAAAATTGTTTAAAAGGGTACATTGTGGTGTACAAAGCAAAACTGGCATGGACATTAGGGAGGGTTATGCATGAGCAAGGAGGGCAGGATCAATTAAAAATCTCATGGCCAGAGACCACCTTTCTCCCTTATGTTCCACTTCAGTCCCTAAGGTCAGCTAAGAGCAACCTCCTGCAAGTACCATCTGTGTTGATTTTTACAGTAAGCCACAGTAAGCCTTTTTTCAGGAAAAGTGGCATATAAATCAAAAATAAATAAATAAATAACATAAATAACAAACTAAATAAATATCTGTGTGAGATTTTGTCTCTCTGCTTTGCTTCAAATATTTTAAACCTTATTTCAAAGGCTTTGCAATGGCTAAAGTCGGAAACAATATATCTTGCTGTTAATTCATATTATTTTATTGAAGAATTGTTATCTGTATATTATGTACAACACAAAAAGTGATGGAAAGTTCTAGTATAGATCATGCTGCACTAACTCTAATTTTATCATATGAGAGCCTTCTTCAAATCCCATTTAAGTAAAAGGGAATTTTTGTGTTGACTTCAGGCCTGTGATGTGTATAACAGCTTTTCATGTTGCTGGCTTATCTTGTGCTTAGAAGAGAAAGATACCTGTGTAATTATCTCCTTAGTGAGGCTGCATAAAACTTCTGTTGCATTTAATTCAACACAAAACAATTTCTATATTTCATGTCGTGGGCTAGATTGAAAATGGAGATAGTTCATCAACACTGATCTGTGATATAAAAAGAGCTGAGAAGCCAAGGGTATGAGAGTGCATAAAAATGTTTTGTGTCCTGACCAGTACATTGCTTAAAAAAATTTTACAATCAGCCCCAATTGTTCATTCTTCCCATGCAGAAGATACTCACATATTCATTTTTAAAAGGGCAAATCAACCATAATTCAGTTTATAAACTGTGAAGCTGGTTGCGAATGTCTGGATGAATATTCATTAGAATCTCTTAATCTGCCATCGACTGTGATTCATTAGGCATATGTAAATATCACTCACTTTAATTGCCCCTAAACTGACTTAACATAATATTGTCATTAGCAAATTATTAGTTATTTGTGTAACTAATGGTACATTATGGTGTACACGTTAAATCGCCAAATATATGATTACAATTATGATGATGTTTTATGCTGGGTGCTTTCTAAACTATTTGATGAAATATAATGGAGTCGAATCAAATCTGGTATGTTAATAAGTTTTTTTTACACCTTGCTTACTGCTGTAATACACAAGCCATTTACCCTATCCACAGCTTTGATGGTTTATGGATTGCCTTCACTTTCTTTTCCATATCAAAGGCCGTATTGACTTTCACATGGCTACTTACCCCTTGTTTTACCTAATGAACTCAGTCCCAGTTAATTATTGGCCAAAGTGACCTAGGTTTCTGGGATATGACCTTTTAACTGAATGGCCTGTGCGGGGGGTTGGGGGGAGGGGGCGGGCAGATAAAATGGACTGTGCACTGCAGTACAATAAATTAATGGCATTTTATATGGAAGCTTTAGTTGATTCATGCTGGAGCCTTATTTAATTTCCTCCAATTCCTGATAACCTTCTTGGGTGCCATATATGCACATTTTTTAAACTCATTGGGGTTTTTTAGGAGAGGGAGTCTTATTTTGGTTATTGGATTCATTGACGCTTCAGCATTCCTAATGGTTACAAATCACCCATGTGGCTTGGAAAAATGAATGCAAAGCTGAAGAAATGAAGGCAAAGTTTGAAATTAACATTTTTTAAAGTTTTTTGATTGTCAGACTGATAATGCTAGAAATATGTTTGTGCAGAATGAATTAATCGTGTCCTCAAAGGCTTTTAGTAGGTTCTGTTCCTACATGCTAGTACATTTATGGGACTGTTGATGTTTATAGACCCAAGAAATTAAAAAAGGGCAATTTCCCATTTCCATTCTTGATAACCCTTTAAATTAAGGCACCATTTATTCTATCAGGATGGATATAATAAGACAGCTGCTGTGTGTGTTAAAAACTGAGTGTGTATTAATATACATTTATTGAGAACTAAAGAAAATTAAAATGTAATGAATATAGATCCAGTTGCAAATTAATACAAGGTCTCCAAAGGAATATACAGGGTAACCAAATGGTACTCAGATAATATATAGCAGGGGTTCCCAACCTTTTTATGTTGAGGACTGGCAAGCTGTGGACCGGAAGTAACTGACGACTGGCAAACTACAGACTATCAGTGACCGGCATTCTGTGGGCAGGCAGCCAACCCTTTTTTATACTCAGTTACTGCTTTTTATACTCAGTATAAAAAAGGGTTGGCTTCCTGCCCACAGCATGCCAGTCACTTACAGTCCACAGTTTGCCAGTCCACAGTTTGCTTGTTTGTGGTCACTTCTGGTCTGGCAGCCAGCCCTCCTGCGGACCGGCAAACAACCGGGCCGTGGACCAGGGTTGGGAACCCCTGATATATAATGATTAGGGCTGTCAAACAATTTAAAATTTTGATCATGATTAGTAGCACAATAAAATTAGTTGCAATTAATTGTGATTTTAATCACACAGCTAACTACTCAAAATTATGTGCAGAAAAATGGAAAATTATGCAAAATTATGAAGGTACTTTGTATAGTTGGGGGGTGGGGATGGGGGTGGAGTGTGTGTGTAGGGGGGAATTTATGAAGGTGTGGGGGGCTGTATGTGTGGGACGGTGGTTTGGAGCCCGGGGAGGTTGGGGGGGTCCTCACATGCCCTGCCAGGATGTGGAGTACTGTGGATCAGAAGTGAAGGGCAGCAGCAGGGCTGAGGGAGCTGTGGCTTGGGAGGGAGGAGCAGACACACATACCACCCAGTAGGTAAGTCTGTGGAGGGGAGGGGTGGGGGGAGAGAGAAGGGATGTGGGGGAGCAGATCGAGGCCCCCATGGTGAAGGAGGGAGGGAGTGGGGCAGAGGCAGGGGTTGGGTGAATGGGGCCCGGGGGCTTGGGCTGATCATGGGATGGAGCTTGTCCAGGGGCACAGGGGGGGTGGGGATTGCTGCCACTGCATGCACCCCCAGGGGAGGCATGCAGGCACATGCTCCCCAGGATTTGTGTGAGAGGCAGAGGCGGGCTGCCTGCTGCAGGCTGCAGCTTTGCACCTTTCTGCCTTTGCCCTAGGAGTTGCATGAGGCCATGATGTGCCTCCTGCCACCGGGTAGGCAGGGAATGCACAGCCAGTACGTAGCTCCTGGGGCAAAAGCAGCAGGGTGGGCACCCCATCTCTGCATGAACAAATCTGGGGGGCACATGTCTTCCATGACTCCCCTAAGAGTGCGCACAGCTGTGGGGAGCCACAGCAACCCCCCCGCACCTCTGGATGAGCTGTCCATGGTTCTGTCCCATGACCTGCCCCTGCCCTGGGGCCCCATTCATCCAGCCCCTGCCTCTGCCCCTGACACTACCCCACTCCCTCCCTCACTGTGGGGACCTCAGTCTGGCCTCTGTCCATTCCCTCTCCCCCCTGCACCTTCCCTCTGCAGACTTACCCGCTGAGCGCTGCTCTACACGCCACCGGGCTGTGTTCCTGGCTGTCTGCAGGCTGCAGCTGCTCATCTATGCCTGTGCCTGTGCGTGCCTGCTCCCCCCTGCCACGCTGCACCCACATGGAGCCTGAAACCGTGCTGCCACCTGTGTCCCACTGCGTGGCCCAGAGGTGGCGGTGATGGTGGCAGAGTGGAGCCCAGCTGTGGGCTCCAAAACTACATGCATGATTAACACATTAAAAAAATTAACACAAGAACTAAGTAACACATTAATCATGCACGTTAACTGTGATTAACTGACAGCCCAAATAGCAATGGTTTAGGTCAGCCTTTCTGCTAATTCAAACTTCACTGAAGTCAACACAGCTCTGCTAACTTGTGCCAGTTGAGAATCTGATACTCCAAACTAAATTAGACATTTATTTTAACTTAAATAGGCACTCTTGTACTGCAAACAGCTATCTTTGTTGGAAATGGGGTATCTATTATTCTCACATCTCTTTGGTTTCCCTCTTTTCTATCAATACTCTAGCAAAGGACTTTAATGGAACAAATTTCTATTCTACATCTGATCCAAAACCTGATAAAAAAGAGTCTTTCCACGGCCATATGAAGAAATTACTTTGTGGTATGCTAGTGGGGAAAGCTACTTCACATTTAGCATCAGATAACAGCGTAGAGTTGAACAGTTACCACAGAAAAGCTGAAGCAGTCTAAGCTTTCCCTTTAACTTACCTCACAGTAACTAGTTCAGGTGCCCATCACCTAAGTATGTGATTTGATTTAGTTAAATCAGCATAAATGCCTGTGTAGTTTTTATTGTCTTCAAACCAAGTCTCTTTTATGTAAATTTTATTCAGGGAGGAATAAATTTAAACTACACTAAAATAAAACAGTTAAAATAAAATAAGATTTTTCATAGGGATTTTCACTGATTTAATGAATCAGTTGCATATTTGTGTTGTTACACTCCATAGTATATGAACCAAACATATGACTTAGATATAATCAAGACTTAAACACAAAGAGGCAAATATTTTCAATGAGCTTCTAACAGATTAATGACAGATTAATTCACATGCATTTTGTTTGAATAATTTTAAATAATGAATAAAAGAAAAGGAAAAATACATAATTGTATGTTAGAATTATTTGCAAATAAAATATATTTGAATGTAATAGGAAGAGAGCTATAAAAGTTGTATAAATGTTTATTAATACTTAGTAAGGATAGAATTAATTGTTCTTGCATAGTCAAATTATTCAGGCTCTCTAGGCCTACCCTGAAACACACTGAAGGCAGTAGAAAGTCTTCCATGTAGCTGATGTTGATGGAGTACAGAGAAAATAGAGAAGCAAAATCTCTCTCTTCAAGCCAGGACTGGTACCTAGCTGCTGCACCTCCAAGGCAGAAGTGTATACTAACATGTGATATCACTGATTTTCCATAAAGGCAGATTTGGAAACTCACATATACTCTTGCTTTTTGAACACTTCTAGTGTACCCTTTATTGCTGGATTATATGGAAACTATTTCTCTAGGACAAATGTGGTGGACACTGTACAGAAATACAAGACCCTGATTTTCAGGTGGCGCTTACCCCCTGCAATCCCCATGACATATAGCCAACTAAAATGTGGGCTAATACATGTGAGATATTTCCTGCTATCTGGGCTGTGGGTGAGTGGGCTGGAGAGCTCACTGGGGACAGTGGTAGCCACAGGCCTGTTTCTCCTTCTAGTATCTGCTCCCTGCCTCTCCCAACCCACCCACCCTAGGGTGTCCCTGCTGGCCATGAACAGGCTCTGGAAGGAGGAATCTGTGCTGCCACTGCTGCCCCAAGTAAGCCTGGCATCCCATATAGCTACCCTCCACACCCTCAGTTGGAGCAAGCCAGGAGCAGCAGTGCTTCCCCCTTCCTCCCCTGCCATCCCCAACTTCCTTTGCATGTCTGTTTCCTCCCTGGCTCCCCAATATCTCCCACCAGCTCCAGCCATACCTTACTGCTTCCCCACCATCTAAAGGGCAGTGTGCCACACCTCACTTCAGCAAATCTTGGATTCACCTATGCTCCAAAACATGCTGAACTCAATTTCCCATTGACTGAAGTATTTTCTGATGACATCCATGATTTCTGGATCAGGCCCCATGTTTCTTGATTTTTTTTCAGATCATAAAGATATTTCCTAGTAAAATCTTATGTAAGGAAAGCAGATGACCTTGGAAAACTTTTGTAAAGTTGTTCATTTTTTCCAGTCCCTAAATCAAGGCTAATGATGCTAATTTAGAGACAAGGCATTTTTGAGAACCACACTGAAAAGGCTGTATTATTATAGATAGCTTAGCAGTTCAAGTGTGCACAGTCTAAAATTATGGAATCACAGGTTAAAGTCCTAGTAGGGGATGTGTGATAACTTACTGTGTATGAGTCTTCCTCAGTGCAGCTTAAAAAGATATAACAGATGTGCTTTTTGTAGACATTAGACATTTTAGGAAATTTTAATTGGCGTTTGTCCCGGTGATTTGTCTAACTTCTGCCTTCTTCATGTGAGGGTCTAATGTCTCAGCAACCCATCTCAGATATTTGACAGGTATCCAAAGTTAAATGGCAGCCTCAGTTCTTCCCTGCCAGTTGAGGCAAGGAGCTAATAAACAATGACTGGTTTATCTATTGTAATTTGGATGGTGACTGTGAAAGAGAAATGTTGTTCAAAGAATTACTGAACTTCCCAATTCATGTTTAATTTTGATGTTGCAATGTTATGATCTTGCTTTAAACTGTGCACATTGTGCAGGCAATTTAGTTGCCAAATGAATTGTATTTGCAGAGGAAAAAAATGTTCAGACTTGAGGAGTGGGAATTTCCTCCCTCCACTCCAGAATATTCTTCATAGCATACTTCCATGACACACTCTTATAAATCCTGCGTTCTTCATGGAACAGTCAGATCCAGTCAAAGACCTAGGCACTTCCAAGTCAAGTGTTGCAACACGTGGCTTTTAAATACCCATCCCTGAAGCAGAATCCAAACCTGGACCTAAACAAGGGCTAAGTTACTGTGTAGGCATCTCACTTGGATTTAAAAAAAAAGAATCAGAATAATCCTGTATGAAATCTTACACAGTGGCACAGCTTCAATGGCAGAAACAGAGAGTTCCTTCCTCTCCCTGCCACTTCCCTATCTAATCTATACTTTCATATTCTGGACAGTGGAGATGCCTAAGGGGTGTGCAGGGGTGCACATGCACCCCCTGAGAGCGCTGGTGCACCCGCTGTCAGCCAGCGTTCCTGGGCAGGGGTAGGGGGGGAGGCAGGACAGACTGCTGGTGCTCCTCCTGAGAGCGCTGCCCAAGGAGTGCACCAGGAGAAGTGGTCCCCCACGGCTGATCCTGCCGACCCAGAAGTGCCAATGGTGTGCCCAGAAGAGGCAGCGATGCGCTGCTGCCAGTTGTGGGTCAGCAGGATCAGCCACTGTGGGGGGACCTTCCCCCCAGTTGGCAGGATCAGCCATGGGAGGGGCCCTCCCTGGGCCTGCAGTATTGGCCACAGAGGAACCCCCTCCACCCCAGTTGCTGACTGTCCAGTCAGGCGGCACCAGTCGCCCATGGTTCCTGGATACTCTTCTGGGTGGTGGGAGATGTGGGTTTGAACCGCTTCAGATTGTGGAGGGGATCTTTCCACTTCCTGAGCAAGTGCTGTCTAACCATACAGCTATTATACAAAAAATGGGCACCAACATAACCTCCACCTCCAGGTACAGTGGTTTCTTGAGAGGGGGCCTCGACCTGCTGGTGTATGTTAAGTATGCTCAGAGCAGGCCTATTGGACTGAGCCTCTCAGGGAATTTAAGCAATGATATGAATAGTTTCTGGACATGGTTGGTGTGTCTACAGAAAATGCCTTACTGCATGGTAGACTAATCTACTGCACAGTAAACTGTCACTGTCTACACATGAGCATCATGTACTGTGCAATAAATTAGTCTGCTGTGCAGTTAGCACCTGTAAATACAGATAGTAAATGAACTGTGCAGTAAATATTGCACTGTAGTGCATGTGTAGATGCTGACCAGAAGCAAATTTGCACCCAGTCAGCCCCAACACCAGGGGGCCACTATAGATGGCCAACTCCCCCAGTCCTGGTGCTGCTCAGCTCCTGGCTTCCTCCCAGGAACCAGAGCCTGAGTAGCACTGGGACAGCGTAGTCCCATTCTCTGCCTCCCCTCCCATCCTGGCACTGCTCCCCACAGAAGCTGGGAGCCGAGCAACACCAGGACTGGGGAGCAGGGCAGTTCCTGGCCAGCCCTTAGCTACTCAGGGAAATCCTTGTCCAGCCAGGGGCTGCCTAGGAGCTGCTCCAGAAGAAGAACAGCTCTCACCCAGCCCTAGTTGGCAGGGAAGCCCTGCAGGTCACAGTGCACTTGCCCCCATGGGCACAGGGCTGGGAGAGCTCTGAAGCAGCAGCTGTCTCCCAGCCCCATGCATATCAGGTCCCTCCCAATGTGCATGGGGCCAGGATACAGCTGCCACTGCAGCCAAGAGAGCTCTCCTGCTCCTGTGTGCACTGGTACCAGCTCCCATGCTCCCTGCTTGCCCCTGGGGGAGCCTGGTGCTCCCCATGGCTGCTGCAGGGGGCCAGAGCAGGGTAGAAGAAGCTCTGTACTGGGCTGCTCCCATTGGGAGCAAATATGCTCCCAATAGGAAGCATGTGTAGTCATGCTCGCAGGGAAGGCTTACTCCACAGTAAAATGCTGTGCAGTAAGCCTTTATAGCAGTAATAGCATGTATAGATGTGCCCCGTAAGTCTTAGGTGGGAGAAAGGTCCCTAGTTACTCTGGATGAAGCTGTTCTGAGCATACACAGAATTTCAGCCCCAGGTATGGCGGGAACATTCAGGCTAAACAAGAAGGGCCTTGTAAAATTAGACATTTCCAGGATTAGGCAGCAACTGAATGAGGATTTTTGGATTGAAGTTTTGGACTTTGGCACCTAAAGTATGCTTCAGTCCTGCTTCAGGTGTCTAAATCTTTGCTTGGCCCTGGTCTAGTGTTTGATTTAGCTGGTTGGTATGTATATGATATGTATAGACAGATGCTTATGCTTCCTTTCCCACACAGAAAGGATAGAAAGTCCTCCAGTCCTGTCTCACAACCCACCTCCCATGGTTTCATTTCTCACCTCCTACCAGAATGGGATTGCACTGGGTCCAGTGACTGGGAAACCATTGCAGCAAGTGGCTGGATTTGACCTAGAAGGAATTACTAACTTCTCCACCTCTTAAAGCTAAAGGATCATTTTTGCCTTACTGGTGTGTATTTGGAACATTTCTATGGGAATTTGTTTATTGCATAGCCTCATAACTGTTGATCCCCTCAGACAGGAAAGAGATAAGCATTAATGTTCCTGTGATATTTCTACAAGGATAGTTTTCACCTATAAAGAAAGCATCTACTACAGGCACATAGGAGATTTGATATGGAAGAGACTAAGGGCAAAAACCCTTACCGTTGTCAGAGACTCAGCAAGTAACTTTGCAGGCCAAGAGGATGACCCCTGTGTATTCTCCCAATTGTAGGCTGCTCCAAAGCCGAAATAACCCCTGGTGTAATTCAGATAGTCCTAAAAGGTTGCCTAAATCACAGCAGCTCAAGCCATGATACCTATGTGTCCAGAATTCTTACTTACCTTTCCATGCTCCCTGTAGGGCTTAAGCCCTACTGCTCATCACATCAGCAGTATAACTGAGGGTGGCAACCAGGTCAGCAGCCCTGGGCACTGGTTTTGGGGAGGGGGTAGGGGACAAAAATAGCTGTCAGTTGTGACCAGGAGGATACTTGCCCGTGCTGCCATTTCCTAGGGCAGTGGTTCTGAACCAGGGGTACATGTACCCCCAGGGGGTACATGGAGCCTCATCACATACCCCCTGGGGGTACATATATTTCATACATTGTCTAACACAGGTTGAAGAGCCTAAAAAATTAATTTCCCATTGAAAGGGAGTATGTGAAATCTCACTCTGAGATCAAGGGGTACGTCAACAGAAAAAGGTTCAGAACAGCTGACCTAGGGTATGGAGCTGCTCTGGTATGCTACTGTTCATCAGAACCAGCACCAGAGTAATTCACTCTACCTGGATCTGGAGACTTTTAAAATATGCCCTTTAGGCTGCTGTGGCTATTTTATCTAACATGAAGGTCCTGAGAGTACCTTGTTCTTTGTAGTTTCGAAGAAAACAGAATCAGATCCCATCAGTTCCTGCATTTGTAGAAAAATAAATCCTTGAAATAAAGGACACAAACTTTTGTGACTTTTTGTTGACATTTCGTTACCAAAAATAAGTTGCATTTTCAATGGAAATAAATTATGTTTGCCTTTATTGGTTTATACATTTTGATACTAAGGCTCTGGAATTGTTTCTTTAAAAAACACAACCCCAAACCCAATTGAAATGAAGGTCAAATTAATGTCTGGGCTACCTCTTCTGTGTGGTACTACTGCCTTAGTGGATCAAACATTAAGCAAAGGTCTGGCTACCTGTTAAAAATCCTCCGGCACTTCTGTCAAGAGTATAGAGTTCTTAGCATGCGTAGAAGGGAACACAGGGAGTAGTGATAAACCAAGTTTAACTCCATTTTTATCTATTTATAAGACACAAACCAGTCTTTTCAACTTCACAGAAATAGATTTTTTTATATGCTTAGGGACTACTTAGAGGTTGTGCAGGGAAAGTTCTGCTGGCCATGATCCCAGAATCCTTTGCACCCTAGCTCTGCCTTTCCTGGGACTCAGTTTCCCAATAAACAAAGCACGGATAAATGATTTTTTGTCACCTTTGTAAAGCAAAAGCTTTGAGACTGACGTATGGATGACAAGTGATGTATAAGAGCAAAGTATCATTATATATTGCATTGAATACACACGTGAATTTTTTAAACCTTATTTCAGTTGTTACTGTACAGGCATTACTGAGCTATAGACTGGCTTTATAGGATGGCTAGACCAGTGTATTGACTGAGATTCTGTAATAATGTCAAGAAATTAAGATATGAATAGGAAAAAATGCATACTATACAGATTCTGCACCAAACGGACAGCTTAGTTTATCGTCAAGGCATTAGGGCACAAAGTTTGCAAACCTAACAGACATAGAGATGGAGCTGGCAAAATAGCACTGATTGCAGAATCTGGTCATGTAAGAAAAGGGGTCAGTGTGCCCAGGGATTTTGAACCACGTGAAATCAAAATACAGAGTTGCAATATATTTCAACCCATAATTGCTGCTGATTAGAATTCAGCAGAGAACTTTGCATAATGCCAATAGGTGACCTTTTTTTCAGAGGTGGTCTAGCATGATTGTTAGGACCTTGTAACAAATGCCTACTGCCATTTAACGATGGAATGACATATCTCTGATATGCAAATTTTTACAGCACAGCAATTAAGCAGTTTAGAATTTTACGACAGTGTTTGGGCTTTATACAACAAAAAAAAAGGGCCAATAAAGGCCTGTGATGGATGGGCAAATCCCCACTGGAAATATACCATGTAATCTTGTGGAGACAATGCATTATGGATAGCATTGTGATTATTGGTTGTTAATCTCTCTCCCCCCTTCTCCCTCCAGCATACCCTGGTAACCTTCCCCTCCCCCTTCTATAGTCCACGGATGAAAACTACATGGCTGCCACATTGTTGGGGGCACGAGCCTTGGATACAGATGGGAAAGTCGGGGCATTGCAATCTGCCGTTCACAAGGAAGACAGTGAAAAGGGGGCTTGCAGCTAAGCAGCTTGTCAGCAGGGGACAGAACTGGGGGCCATATGCCTCTCTTCTTCTCCCTTCTGTCACCAAGTCTGCTGCCTCATCCTTCTGTCAGGGGAACGCTTTAATGATGAACATGTTTTAAACAGTTTTGTTTACCTAGCAACAGCTTTTCTGTGAGGGGGTCTTGATTAGACACCTTAAACCATTTTTTTTGGTTTGGATTTTCTGTGTGTGCGTGTATGTGTCAGAGGGAGAGAGACAGAGACCTCCATTCATATGCAGGGATCTCCATTACCCTCCACACTCTACAATAAGATACTGCATGCTGCTGCAGTCACTAGCTGAATACTATTTCTTTCTCAAGCAGCTATGCTCCTTTTTGTTTTTTGGGGTGTTTTTTTTCCTCGTCACCCAGGCCTGTTTTTCCTTGCTGCTTATAAGTCACTCATATTCCTTTCCATCATTTTTCTAGCTGTTTCTGTAGAATTCTTTTTGAAATATGATGTGATATTTGCATAGCTTTAAGTTATTTGTGGTTCTGTGTCTTCCGTGTGCATGGTTTGCATGATTTTACAATACCACATGAGAGAGAGATGAAGAGGTTGAATGCTTAAATACTGAGGAGAGAGATGTTTGCTTTAGAAAGACAGGGGATACTGAGAATTATAACTTAAATGTTAATGATGTTGCAATAGGAGAAAGGGTGCTTAAAAAAAGCCCCCATCCTTGTATTCCTGAAAGCCTACATTACAAACTGAACCCACTTCTCAGCATTTATTCTCTTTGTTCACTATGATGGAGAGTGACATGAGAGCGTTCCCTTTCATTGTTTGTTGGTCTTTCACAATCTGTTTTCGGAGGTCCTAGCACAATATTAGTATACATCTGTGGGAAAAGGAGTACTAGTGTTTGCTTAAGAGATTATTTTAAACTTTCAGAAATTTCAGCTGCAAGTGATAGGCTAAAGTTAACAAAAATCAACTGTACAAAAATGTTCTTACCCAATTTGCCCTCCCTGTGAAAAAATCCCTGAAGGTAAACAGGGATTCCCTTAGAGAATCCTGTCCATTATCATTCCTTCATGTGAGAGGTTATGGGGTTTAATGCTCAACAAATAATCCATAAAAAATTCTCTCAAACCCAGTGGACTCCCAAGGACTATGGGAAGCAGAACTATTAGTGTAGAGGTTCCCCAGAATCTTCCTTCAACCCTCCCTCGTCCTGACAGCCAGCAATAGCTGGGTTCCCACCACCTCTCAGGGATGAGATAGGGACCTGCACAGAAAAGGGCAAGCAGGGCCTACAACTCTACATATGTTCCTCAATAATAGTAGTTGTATGTGGATTATTAAACACTGAAAAGAAAATCTTAAACTGAAATGAAGATTAAGTTCAAAAGGAGTTCTCCAGATTTAAACTTCAAATCCAAATTGACTAAAGATATGCTTCTCAATACAGGTTGGAATGCTATTTCCAGTTTGGAAGAGAGAATCTGCTGCTGTCATCTGGGCTAGGGACAGAAGTTACACACAAATTGGTTTAAGTGATCAGAAAATAGTCTAAGCCTGTAACAGCATTGAAGTTCAGTGCACAAACTAGGCTGAAACTAGTTTAAGATAAAACTGGTTGAAGGTAGTATCAGACTTAACTGATTTAGTTCAAGCCAGTTTATGATACTTCTGTACCAGACCCTTTCCTGGTTCAAATAAATCACTTCTCCAAGTATTTTGCAGCCCTGGGCTGGGCTGGGCTGGGCTAGCTGCTCCAGAGAGCAAGGCTGGCCCCACCCCCCTGCTCCCTAGCTGAAGCAGTCAGGTTTGGCTCACTGGCCTCACTAGCTACCTCACTGCCCCATCCTCCCCCCTTCCAGGCAAATCCCTGGTAGGGTCTGGGACCAGGGAAGGAGGTTAAACTTCCCTTCCCCCGATTACAGACCTGCCCTGCCCTGCTGCCTTACTTAGTGCTGACTGCAACTGTAGACTACAGCTCCCAGAGGCACCTGGAAGCAGAAGGAGGAAGTGATGAGCAACCCTGCAGAGTCCTGCTTCTGTGAGTCTGGAAGTAAACATGCAGCCCATGCTGGCTATGAGCCAGAGAGCTGTGCTCTAGTGCCCCTTGGCTTCTGGCTCGAGCCAGTGCAGATATGTGGCTGAATTTCCTGGATCAAAAGCAAATGTCTGTTCCTTTGCTTATTGGTTCAATCTTTGCAGCTTAGACTAACCTGCAAAGACTGAATCAGTTCAGCCACTGGTTTTTTGACTATCTGTATTTAGCCCTAGTGACATTATTTTGAGATTCCCAACATATAAATCCAAGGATTGTTTAGAAGACAACAGGTTAGTTACCATAGGCTAGAATCCTACTAAACTCTGGACTTTTGGAAAGGAACTCAGTCTCGAGTTTTGTTATCATTCAGAAGACAAAAATAAAATTCTCTAAAATGTTTGTGTTTGCCATACAATATGATGAAAATTAACTAAGGAAAGAACATGTTCTCCCTACATTGAGACTGTTGGGCTCTAAAGCAGTTTCACAAAGGTAATGATAAAAAGACTGTAGTATATGTTATTTAAGATGTGGCTGGATGAAGCATTCAGAAATGCATGGCAAGTGACAAATGTAAATTGGCAGCAGTTCCAGGCAAAATGTCCTCATAGTTCTTTTTCCCCTTCTATTTTCTAATCCACTCCATGCGCAGCGCTCACAGTTACCCCGGGGGCAGGTGCCTGCTGGCCCCTGCTGCCAAAGCCATCTTAGACCTGCTGCAACCCTAGTTGTAACCAATCATTCCTCTGCTGAGTACAGAAACACTTCTGGCTCCTTCTGAATTGCTAAAACTAGGTATATAACAGCACCCAAGAAAGGTGTCTAGTCCTCTGGATGATGGACACCAAAGACCAAATACAGGAGTCAGTTGCCTCCCTGCCTATCCTCTGGCCACTAACGGAGTCTGAAGTACTTGGTACTCAGTAGAAGATGGCACCCACAGAGGTACTTTATGCACAAGATACCAGTACTAATGGGGTTTTTTTTTTGAACTTATGTACAAACACTTCACATTTTTGGCAGCAAGAGCTACACAGTAAGATAAAAAGGAAAGAATCAAAAGTGACAGAGGACTTATTCCATTGTGGATATATGATCAGCCTGACAGCATCACAGGTAACCAGAATGGAGGTGGAGTGAAGTGTTCAAACATCACTGAACTTGCACAGTCACACTGGTGTATACCTAAATTGTGTTCAGTTCCGTTCCATTCCATTACACAAAAGGTAGTAGTGTTGAACTGTAACAATAATATTGCCTGATTCAACATGGAAATAATAATAACCCCAGAAAGAAGGCTCCTTCTTTTCCACCTGTAAGTTCAGCAGCTTTTCTGTAGCTTTCTACATCATGTGATGATACTCAAATACCTATAATGACAAATTGTGATCCACAATGCCTATGTTTTCCTGAGAATCTTGGATCTCGGTCTAAGAGGAAGTAGAGTAATTTTGTCTTGGTCTAAGTAGGAGTACAGTAATTTATGGGTCATACAGAGAAGAACAGATGACTTTCCAGACAGATAAATCCAGGGTTTTCACTTAGGTCTCAGACACATGTAACACTTAAGATGTGATTAAGTCATTAATCACATCTTAAGTAGTGACCTGGCCACATATTCATTCAATTAATGGTGTGACAACATCAGAAATAAGTGACAAATTTATTACACAAAATGTGTGTAATGACTTGGTTGTTTTTTCCTATCACACCTTTAATTGAACATGTGGCCACTGCTTCCAGCTTCTGGGCAAAATACAGGACATAGTCCAGGTCCAGCCCACTAATAGCTTTGATCCGGTCCATGGGTGGATGGCCAGCAACTAATTGGATCTGGCCTTCAGGCAGCTGGAGACTCTGGCCACTGTGTGGTGCCAGACTAGTGGGTGGCACTGCTCCACCCAGCAGCATGAGGCATCAGTTGTGGACCCAGGCAGGGCTTCCACTGCAGCAGGCAGGCAGTGGTGGGTTCAAGAGCCTGGACTCAGAACCATTCAGCATCGTTCACAGACACCACCATCTCCTGGCATGGCAGAAGCTCCTGCCAAGAGTCCTGACCTGGAAGCTGCCAGGAGCATCAGCTGGGGACCCAGACAGAAACTGCTGCCACACTGGGAGAGCAGCAGAGTCAGCTGGGACACCACCAGCAGGTTCCACATCAGGGCTCCAGAATCTGCTGCCTACACCCACAGCTGAGGTTGATGCCCACTTGCTGCAGTGAACCACAGCTCCGGCAGTTTCAGGAAGGAGGGGGAGAGAGAAGGAGAGGAGAGGAGAGAGAGAGACATGGATGTGGCCCTTGACAGGTCCCCAAAACTCATTAAATGGCCCTTCAGCCAAAATAATTGCCCACCCCTGCTCTAGAGCATACAGAAGAGTGCTCCAGAGCACTGGATAGTTGATTGAAAGTCCCAGGTCAGGGAGCACAGTGTGGGAGCCCCAATCAGCTGATGAGGCTCCCAGTTGCAGAAGTGCATGCTGCGCCCCCGGAAGCTGGGAGCCCCATCAACGATTGGAGCTCCCAGCTCCAGCAGTGTAACATATGGTACCATGGCTGGGAGCCCTGTCAGCTAATTGCAGCTCTCAGCTGCAGCAGCGCATCATGTGCCCCTGAGGCTGGGAGCCCTGTCAGCAATGGGATCTCTCAGCCATGGGGACACACCATGGAAGCTCCCTCAGCTGATGGAGCTCCCAGCCACATGGGAAAAAAGCACTTGTGGCACAGTAGGAGGTGTGATTGTTGGGAATCACATCAGATCCCATTATGCTTTCTTTTAAAGATCTGCCAGTGGCCTTAGAGCCATGAAAAACATCTTTAGGAAGGAACTAAGTACTGTGCAAAGAGCATCCTCTTGATGCAAAATAAATCAAATGGGTCTGGTATCATGCAGGGCTCAGATTCTCAAATTTGCTAGTGACTCTGTGGAAATCTTGTACTTGGAAAACTGCCTGATCACAGTCCAGCTGTTGTCTTCCTTCCTTGTTGCTCAGTTATAATAAGAAGCAGAATATACAAATGATTTTCCAGTATTACCTTCTGAATAATCAATTATTACTGGAATATTTTGCAATAAGAGGGGTGGTCCATGACACGAAACATAGAAGGAATGTGATTCTCTTAAATGTTTCAGAACCCCTCATCTAGAGAAATGTTGTGGCACCATGACTTCTTCTTCACTCCAGGCACTAGATAGCAGTGCAAAGTCACAACCTTCTTTTCTTTCCTGCTGTAGCTTCCATAAAACTATTACCCTTGTTTCCCAATTATATCAAGGTTAGAAACTTGGGAGAACATAAAGTTGGTTCAGTTATGATGGCTGCCAATAGGTTATGGTTTCTATGACTGTACCGTGGGCTACTGTTCAACAACATAAAAGTAAAATGACAGAGGTGGTGAGTAGGTGAAACAGGTTATAGAAACTAGACCTGAGGCAATTACAATATCTCAGACCAAATGATATATTTGCTATTTCAATTGTGTGCCATATAATTTTAGGAAGAATCACAAAGCAGTTTCAGTTGTGACTTAAAACACCATCTGTTGTTCCAATCCCTAGGCCTCTACTACATCAAGTTACAGTTATGCCAAATAATGAGATGCTTTCATGATGGTTATAAAAGCAGATTAGAATGAAACCATCGCTCTTTTGTGTCTGACAGAAAACCAAGGTTTGACACTTGTTCATGGAGATGAAATGTGAGGTGTGTAAACCAGGGGTGCTTAATCTCTAGCCTACAAACCAGATTCAGACCCTGGAGCCATGTCATCTGGTCCCTGGTCCATGTAATCTGGCCATGTCATCACCCCATGAGTCCGAAAACTTGGCAATGGGTGAGTGGTTTCCACTGCCCTGCTGCCAATTTTTTGGACCTGTGGGGACCCCTGCAGGACAGGCAGAATGGCCCTATGTGCTACATCAGGCACACAGGGTGGCATGGGGCCTGATCCCATTATAGGAAGCCTGATCCAAGCATGCAGGGCTAGCATAGGGCCCGATCCAGGTGTACAGAGGCCAGCTGAGTTCACAAAGGGCATGATCCTACTGTGCAGGGCCTGATCCTGCCCACAGACTGGCTTCACTCATCTGGCCCAGGGGGCCAAAGGTTGAGCACCTCTGCTCTAAACCCATTTCTAGAAGTAAAGGTAAACCACTGCATCAGTTAGGCACGTAAACCTCCCTCTATCCTTCCCTCATTTAATGTTTGTATGTAGCAGGCATTCAGCATTCCCTGTGTCTATGCTAATCTGCATTTTGAGAAAGGGAATCCCAACTCCATTTTCTTTCTGAGGATGCCAAGTCACTTACATTCTGCCTGCTTCCAACTTCTATAAGGTCCAAAATCAGTTCCTTACTCTTACACCCTTGATGAAACTTGTATTGCTTTTGTATACAGGTATAAATTACTCGAGATCAGGAACAAACAAATGTGTGGCTATTCTGGGATGGTCCATACAGATGGGCTACTAGTTATAAATGGCTATAACTAGTAGCCCACCATCTAGGTGGTGGGGAGCAGGTAATAGCTGTCTTTCATTTAGCAAATGACTACCCCAGGATGAACATAGACAGACAAAACCTAAACCAGTGGAATTTATCCCAGTAGAGATTTAATTTTAATTTTTACAAGATTAATTCTTCTCTAAATTGGGCATAGTTACCCTGGTTTAGGGTTCTGCATCCTCTGGCCATTACTCTGGTATAACTTTGAAATGCTGATTATACCAGTGGTAATTTTTTCATCTGTCCATGCCCACAGAGACTCTTAAAGTGATTGGTTTCAGTTTATTTGACTGCATTTCCAATTATCTCACATAAAATGAACACTTATTTTGAATGGGATAGAAAGTATAGAGAAAAGCACTAACAAAATTAATCAGAATCCAATTTATTTCTGATGCAAATGTATTAACTTGAATGTACCTTACACCAAGGTTTGGTTTTGGTCCAGTTAGGCTTATCTTTGATAAAATAATAGCTAGTGAGGCTGGAGAATCCTATGTAATGGAAAGCTATTTACTTGGGTAGCAGCTGTAAGCCTCTGCCTTTCAGTGCTCAATGAGGTCTACATTACAAGACCTGGAAAGTCTATGGGCCAGGGTGAGCATTTTGCTTTATTAGACAAACCAAACTACTTTATTATCCCCCAGGCATCCACTTCCCTACATACCCCTGGAGTGCACTGACCCACCACATCATCTCCTGCAGTGAGTATGGTGTTTATTTCATCCTTCATCCCAGTCCCCAACTGAGGGAAACAATAGGCAATAACCACATTAATTGCCCCTTTCCAGTTCTTCACTCACAGCCATTTGTCTTAATTATCTCCCAATAACTTTTCAAGATACAATTTTGTTTCTCCCAAAGACTTTCAGTTTAGCTCTTCCTGACCCTTCAAGAGTGTGTGTATTTATGTGTCTGTTGTGTGCATATGTGTACAAACATGTGCATATACATGTACACACACTAGCAGCTGCTACTTTCTCTATAAGAGTGTTCACAGTGACCGTTTGGGCTGGGGGACAGACATACTAAATGAACTTCTTCTACTCATTTGCCCAGATGCTTAATACAACATCTGTGCTATGCCTCTGCTGCCTGTCAAAGGCTAAAGGGAAAGAATGGGAAGAATGAAGTGTATCCAGCTCTCACGTACTTATTTTACCCTGCATGCTCCACTACAGCCCTACTTAAACTGAATTCCTAAAATTCCTATACACATTGATGAACACGTATGTGTAAGATTCCCCCTGCTGTCTTCCAATCTTGCTGTCCCCAGAGAACACTACAAAGAAAGTTGGGAATGTTGAAAAGAGATTGAACAGAAGGGAAAACTCAGGTTTAGAGATGGAGAATAAAAAAAGCAAAAGAATGGAAAGCTAGTAGGAAGGAACACTGAACAGATTGAGATGTTTACAAGACTGATAAAATATATATAATAAATTTTAAAAATGAAAAGCCAGGGCACAGAGAGGATTAAATCAGTTATATCTGTTTTTTCTCTTAATGCAAAGAAAAACGAAACATTCAATGAAGTTGGATGGTGGAAAATTCAAATTCAGACAAAAGAAATATTCATCCACATAGTTACTTGTAGTACCACAAGGTATCAGGCTGCCTGTACACATGCTCCAATGTGTTCTGATTAAAACACTCTAGCATCACCGCAGCATCACGTGTATTAAATCCCCCCATGTTTCAAAATGGCTGCGGGGACACTTTAATTAAAACTTGTTGAATTAGCTTTAAGTAGAGCATCTCACAGCCATTGTTAAATGTGCAGGGGCTTAATATATGTGTCAGTGAAGTGTTTTAATTAGAGGGGCTATCCAGGAACCACACTAATTAATATGCTCCTACCCCCAAACACTTATATAGGCAACTCATAAAACTAATCAAAAATATCTATTACTGTCATGAAGTTACTGTAGCATCCTTTTCACAGAACGGGGGGATGATTGTAATAGAAACCAATGGGAGCATATCATGTAATGTTATTATTCATTTTAACTCCTTTCTAGTACTCTGTGTCACTAATGGGCATATAATTATCCTTTCAGAAAATGCGCAATCAGGAAAAATCAGTTTTAGGAATAAATCATGAGGATTAGAGATGAAAGTGCTAGTTTGAGGAAAAAATGTAAACACACTTAAAGACAAATTCTCAGTTTGTGTGAATTGCCCCAACTTTACTGAAATCAATGTGTAAACAAAGAGGAGGAAAAGTTTATTTAGGACTCTTCCTTAATGGGAGAGACATTGGGAAAAGTTAAAGTGAGTTAACTAAAGGCATAAAGTTAACTTTGTAAACTGAAGCATATTAATCCCCAGTGTGGTTGCTGTCAAGAAGTAAAACATGTTTAGATAAGGAAAGTTAATCTACAGAGCTCTCCGGGCTTCTGAATAAGAGGAGCCAGTACAGCCACAGTTTTTTGGTTTTTAATGTCACATCCTCAGTCAATTTGTCCTAACTTGTCCCAAGTCTTCCAGTGTGTAAACCTCTTAAGTGACTTATTTTTTTCTGCCCTCCCTCCCACCCCCCTATGTCCAGCTGATCCATTGATAGTGTTTGTAGCACTTGAAAGCAGAAAAACAGATTAGTGATATACTGCAGGGAAGACAGGTCAGGGAGAAGACAAGCTTGGTAACCCAAAGTGAAAGTTTCAGGTACTGGAACTGGAGAAAAAGAAACCCTGATGATAAAAGATAGTCTGATTACTGAGAAGAGAGGTGAATGAGCTGTCAGTGAGTTAGGTCATAATATTAAACAGTCAGTAGATGGCAGTGTTTAGTTTAGTGTTAACATTGGTCACCCAAGCTGTACTTTCACAATGAAGGGAGATGGCAGGAAGAGGCAGAGGCTTAGCAGACAAGACACATTTTCAGAATTCCTGTTTGTGTATTTTACTCCTGGTTGTTCATCTGGACAGATTACTGGGGGGGAAGGAGGTAGCCTATATTCATTTTCAGAGTAAACAAAATGAAAAAAACTGGGTTATCAATTTCTTCTTTACTGATGCATACAAGGTTCTTTGGGTAAATGTCATATCTTTTATTAGATCAAATAACTAGCTGGAAAAAAAGGCTCCTGGCAAGCTTTTGAGCACAAACACCCTTCTTCAGTTCTTCACATTGTGAAATTTCCATGTCAAATGGCAAAATTGGATATCTTCTATCTTTTGAGGGTGTTGGTTATAGCCGTGTCGGTCTAAGGGCATAGACAAAGTCCTTTGGGTAAATGTGGTTGTGCTCAAAAGCTTGCAAAGAACAATTTTTCCAACTATTTAGTTGGTCTAATAAAAGATATCACATCTACTCAAAGAACCTTGTCTACCTATGTCCTTAGACCAACACGGCTATAACTAACACTCTTTTTTCTAACACACAGAGGGTTCTGGTTATCGATGTAGACCAGACTCTGTAAAAATGCTCTGTCATTTTCTGATTATATCAATAAGAAACTCCTTGTAATTCCTGTTTCAAAACAAAACTAAAAACCCCAAACAATCTTCTGAGCTGAAAAATAAAATCTGAGTAAGAACTAGCCTGTCTCCCTTCTGTGAGCACATAAAACCTTTGTGCACAGGAACTTCTGAGAGGTTCTGAGAATTGGTCTATGATGCAGATTAAGCAGGAGAGAATAAACGTCTTTGAGATGCTCTGGGCAAGAACAATAATGGGCATCACCAGGACTGAATGAGCATCAGAGAAGTGGATGCGTGTGAATTAACTAGAGCACATTACAGTAGTGAAACCAAAATGTGCATGGTATTTGTAGCTTCAATACAAACAGTAGTTAGAGCTGATTTTAACTGAGAAATAAACACATGGAATATCAAAAGGGAAAAGCTTGAACCCAGTGAGAAGAGCAAAAAAAGGTGTGTGTCCTGGAAAGTGCCAAGAGCTTTTAGTTCTTCACCCATGTTCCCAGTGTCCAAAAGCTTCCAATTTTTGTCATGTTTTTAATCTTCCAAACCTACTTGAAAAAGTAACAAAAGAAAGTAGTATAGTTTGTCATGAGAAAGAGATGTGAATGAAACCACACCCAGATGTAAACACTATGCATAGGAATTGTGGAAGCCATTTTAAAAGTGGGATGCATTAAATAGACTTTATCTTCCCCATCATTAGTGTTACGAAGGCTCTGTGCACATTTATATACTGACACCACATGCCAATGAAGACACTAATGTTCAAATTTCTGCAAAGACAATTTGAAAATGTCAGTCTGCTGCTTTAGTTGTTCACTTGCCTGCTTCCATCATACGGGGTGTAGGAGCAGCAACCTGACTTCAGTATATTGTAAGAAACCCCTTAAATCTTTGTTGAGTCTGTAAAATAGCAAATAACTAGTATTTATTTAGCAAAACCTATGCAACAGGGATTGATTGACTTTCTGGTGTTGGTTTATTTATTTGTATTGCAGGGGCACCTAGGTGACCAAGGTCAGGACCCACTTCACCATATAATACAGAATGGGAACCTACCTCAGAATTTAAGACAACTGATACGTGGGTGGAAACAATAAGGAGACAAAAAGAGGATTTTGATCAGCGCAAGAATCAGGGGCCCCAGAACAGCACAAGTCACATTTTTTGTAGGTATCGCAGAAAAGGAAAAATTTAAGTAGGGCTTTGAAGGAAAATAATGAAGTGACTTGTGGATGTTTACACTGAAACACCTTCCAAATGTGAGTAGCAACATGAGAGAAAATGCAATGGTGTTTAAAATGTAACAGATAGGCAATGGAGGCTGGCCTTGTGGGACTTTCAGAGGTTGGGAGTTCACCTCTCAGTATTGAATAAAAAATGATAAGCAATGTGCCAATAAGTCAACAAGGGCTTTGAAAGTCAGGGCATGTAGCTTATATCTGATGTGATAGAAAAGGAGGAGCCAATCTAGAGGTCATCAAGAGCAGTGATGTGGTCACAGAGATGGGCCAGGCAAATGACCTTCAGGAGCATTCTTGATGGATCTGAGCAAGGGCAAAATTGTATTTGTCCAGGACAGAGAATTAGCTTCTAAGTACCATTCATCACATTGGATTTGTTGTATAACAAAATTCATGGTGTTAGTCATGCAAATCCTTATAGTGATAAATAGAAATAAAAATTGACATCTCTCATTACCGGCCCTCTTTTTTGCAATCTTTAAATAATAATTTTCTGGGTAAAAAAATCCTGCTTGTTTGTAATATGAATAATATGTATCTTGTCTACCCTGGAAGACTTAATGTTTGTATTTGCACAAGCCTTTTCTTATCATTTCCTACCATCAAAGGCCCTCAGATAATAATACTACCTTGTCTACTACTTCCTACAAAGATGGAGTTGAGGCCATGATAAGGGAATGGTAGGAGGTTTTAATACAAAGTTAATTGCAGTCATGACCTGCAGCAACTGGAAAACAAGTGAAATTAGGGTAGGATGAGAGAGAGAGCTGAACAACTAAGAGGGAAAGTTTAGTCAGTAATTAAGGCTGCATTTACATGGCAAAATCTCAATCTGTAATTCACCCATGGTACTACTTACCCAGTGAGATCACAGATGGAAAGTACAGGATAGAGCAGAAATGGGGAATAACAAGCAGGTCAACCTGACTTCCATACCTGGTAAGTTTTTTTGAACAAACTCTAAAACAGCAAGCACCTAGAGGGCAAACAGTGACTATTAGTAGGCAACATGGCACTGTTAAAAACAAATCATGCCAGACCAATTTACCTAACAGGTTACCTGGACTGATGAATAAAAGGAATGTGGCAAACAAAATATATCTCAGCTTCAGTTAGGATTTAGGCAAAGTGCCATACGACACTCTTATATGTAAAGCGGAGCAATGTAATTTAGAAAAAACTTTCATATGGTGGAAATAAAATTAGTTGAAAGACTGCAGGCAGCAAGTAATAATTAAAACAGCAAAGTAGGAGAAGGTGGGCAGGATGCATTTGATCCAGGATCAGTTTACTTCCAAGTAAATTACTCACAAGTAAATGACTCTGGGCAGGCATCTACACATGCTGGGAAGCGGGAGCAGATTTGCTGCTGATGGCAGCAAACTGCTCCCACTTCCTGGGGCCCTGCAATGGTCCCCTGCCACCAACAAGGGGAGCTCTAGGCTCCCCCTGGGTGCTAGCCTAGATCCTGGCAGGGAGCACTGGGTCAGCTGTCTTCTGGCAGGGGCTGGGACATTACACTTTGCTCTTGGGGGCTGCCTGCTTCTGGGGCAGGAACAATGTCTCCCTGCCCCAGCAGCAGGAAGCTCCTGGCCCTGGCTTCCAGATCAGGGGCAGGGGACTTGGAAAGAGCTGCAGGGAAGGGGCAGGTCCCAGCCCCCTGCCCTGATCCTCTGGTAGAGAGCTAACAGACCCCACCAGCAGGGAACTGCCAGCACCAGCTCTGTACTGTGGGGCCAGTGCTGGGAGACCCTTATTTCCCAGTGCCAGCTTCTCAGTCATGGAGCTGGCTGTGGGAGATAAGGATCTCCCAGCCCCCACTCCCCAACTGTGATCACAGAGTGGGGGGCTTGAAGCTCCCTGGTGCCAAGGCAGGGGGACATAGTCCCTGTCCCAGCTTCAGTGGTGAAGTTCACTCTGGCAACAGGCAACTCCCAGGGGCAGGGAGCAATCTCCTGTCCTCTAGTAGATGGCTGACTGGGAGCAGATTTGCTCTCAGTCAAGCATCGACATGAGTGCTACTATGCTGTTACTAATTGAAAGTAAATTTGCTATTGTACTTGCATTTGCAGGTAGTGAATTTTCTCATGATTAGTGAGGTTTACTGCATAGTAAGCATGCGCATGTGTAGACGCACATGCTTACTGCACAGTAAACTACGCTACTCAACATTTTTTCAGTGACTTGGGATGGAAACAGTATTTTGATAGTGGCACATGTCCCTTATTGTGCCACAAATACCCAAAATTTGTGGCTGCAACGTAGACGGTATCAATTTGTACTGCTAATTAGCATCCACTATCTGTTTGTTTTAATGGCTAAGAGTATGAGCAGCCCAGACCTGCCCATGCTCTCCAGCTGCCCCAGGCAGGTGCTCCTCAGGCTTAAACAGCCCAATCCTTCATCCCCTGGGAATTCCCATACAGGATCTGGCCCCTTAAGCCCTAGGATTGCTTGCCTGGCTTTCCCTTGCTTACAGAGATACACCAGTTTGATACTCTGGTGTGGTTCCAGAGCTAGGACACCCAATCAGGTGCTTGGCAGTCTCAGCCCTGGTACTGCACCAGAGGTGGCATTCCACACTTACAGAGATGTGCCCAGGGGGTGCAGAATCAATGGGCAGGACAATGGGCAATGCCTTGTTTCACTTAACAAAGCAGATCAGTTGTGCTGGGACACATCCCAGCATAGCTGATCCACTTGATTTGACAACACCTATTTATAAACTTGGAGAAAGTTATAGAGGTGATGAAAAGTTGGGTGGCATGCCAACACTTTAGAAAATGGAATTAAAATCCGAAACAATCCCTATGTATCATAGATCAGGGCCATGAACCATAACAAGAAATCTTGTGTTGGCAAAGGGAAGGTGCTTCATATGCATTAAAAACAGATGTACAAGTGCAAAATGGAGGCTAGCTGACTGAACATCAGAAATGTAGAGAGGAGTCTGGGGGTTTAAATGGATCGCAAACTGTGCTGTAGAAAGAAAAAATCTCTTTATGAAATATTGTCTCCTCTTCAATTAAGGTCTGAAGGCTCAAAATAAACTTTGAGACACCTCAGCAAAATTAGCAAAAACCATAATTTCTTTTTCTGCTATTGAAAAGCAAAAATCAAAACTTTTAAGCCTTCTTTTTATAGCATAAAGCAGCAAGAAACAGAGCTTATGCCCAAATCTCAAAACAATTACTGGCAAGTTGTTACTACCATTTGTCAAATTCATCCCCTATTGTAATACCATCAACTTCCCTAAAAAATAATTTGACCTCTTCCCTATCTCGAAGCTTTCTCTTGTACAGGTTAAATGTATGACACAGAGGTAGTTAGCACAACACAATTCCTGGGCTCTATCTAATGATATTTAAAAAGTTCAATGCTAGAAACATATGTATGTAGTTAGAAAGTTTATTGTAATGCAAGCAAGGAAAGCAAATGTTTGCATACTCAGTGTGCTGATTTAAAAGAAGTATTGTTTTAAAAGAAGCACATTCAATGGGCCAGATCATTGTCTATTGCAAGATAGTATACCTTGTTTGGTGGAATGGCAGTTTATACCCATTGACGCCAGGGCCTTATAGTGCAATGTAATGCTCAGTACCAATTTATCTACCTATCTATCTGGAAAATATTGAGGAAACAGATAAACTCTTTTACATATTTCACTACTGCACAAATTATACTGTATTATACTTATTCTTACATTTTAACTGATAAAGAAAAATAAATGGATACTCTTTATGTGCTCTTTAGTATTTCCTGAGGTATGATTTAGATAGAATAGGTATAGGGCCAAGTTCTCATCTCACTTACATTGTGTAAAATCAGAGAAATTCCACTAGAGCCAATGGACTTACATGTCTAAAGTGTTGAAATTAGAATCTCATTGCTACAGGCATCGCAAAGACTAATGAAAATTTTGAAGATAAGAAAAGTTGAATTAGAGTTTATTTCTTATATTTTACATTTCCACAATCTGCTGGATCTTTCACTTAGAAGTTTACATCTTTTAGTGGAAAAAAATTAATTTCTTTCACAAGTTCCACTTAGATTTTGTTGCTAATAAAGCCAAGGATGTAAATACTATTAAGTAGAAAGCAGCCTGGTGCATAATTGTTTCAAAGCAATTACAGATTATATCGAGCCATTCGTTGAGGAGAAACAGTTTTTTCCAAGACACCAGTTCCCTGTACCTTGAAATTTTATTAGTCTAAGAATTTCATGCACCATATGTTGTAATACGAGACTGGCTGCAATTGAACAAACAACTTTCTGATATATAAGTGAATGATAACCTGATTTTAAATGTGTTTATCTAATGAGATAGTAACTGTAATTTACAGCACATATAAAAACTCCCACTGTTACTCCTGGTGCACCTTTTGGCTAAAAAGGGTGATGCACTGAGATATGCTAATGAATATCGTCTTGGTTTTTACCAAGTCAGTAATAAAATTTGCATTTGATATTGTGCACAATAAACTGGGTTATTAGCCTTGAAAATGAGTCCCATAAAATTTAAATATAGGCTTAAATCATATTAACTGTCCTGTAGATTTTCTGAGAGGCTTTAAAGCATTGCGTTTTGGTTCTATAGTGTGGAGAATGCAGATGTCAGTTTGCCTTCAGGGGTGCCCCAAAATGATGCATCTTGGAGCCTGCAGGATGAGCAGCAAATGAACCCTTTGTTCTTTCATGTTTTGGGATCTGCCCTCAGCTACAGACCTGGGAAGATTATTTTGGGCAAGGGATAGGGAAAGAAAAAAGAAAGTACTTCTCATGTGCTCCAGCTGAAGGTTTGAGCAGTGATGAAGCACATTAGCATCACTCAGGGATCTAGAGGATCTGATCAGTGACAACAAAAGATGCAGCAAAGAGTCCAGGTCCTGGGGATATTTTCTAAGGAAATCTTGCTTCTTGGCCCTGGAAGAAGGATGAATAAAGGGCATCAAAAGCCAAAGGTTAAATTTTACTCAGCTACTGAAACCTGTTTCAGATGACTCCCTGGGCATCAGTAAAGGTATTCCAGTTCATAGAGTCATAGATATTAGGGTCGGAAGGGACCTCAGCAGCTCATCAAGTCTGACCCCCTGCCCTGGGCAGGAAAGAGTGCTGGGATTAGAGCATCTCCTATTCCTGCCCACCCCCAAGAATTTGTAGGTGGCCACATGATCACTTTCCAGCCTTGCCTTGTGGAGGCTGAAGATATTCAGGTCCCTCAATCTCTCCTTGTAGGGCCTTGCCTGCAGGCCCCCACCCATATGAGTGGCCCTCCTCTGGACCCTCTCAAGGTTATCCACATCCCTCTTGAAGTGCAATGCCCAAAACTGGATGCAGTACTCCAGCTGCGGCTTCACCAGTGCCGCATAGATGGGAAGTATCACCTCTCTGGACCTGTTTGTGATGTTATGCATGATAAAGTGCGGTTAGCTTTACTGATCACTTCATCACAAACTTTTAAAAGCCTGGTAAAGGATTAGTATTGGGATTAGAATTCAGTGGATTAGGTGAGGTTTGACTAATACTACTGATAAATAATTTGGCGCTTTAATGCAACCCACAGAAAACCATTATCGGGCAGTGATTAATAATAGCAGCCAGTGAAGACCTGCAGAACTGAAACATGGCAGGCCTACCTTCAGCTATAACCTTTTCAGGGGTGAGAGCAAAAGGTATAGTTCAATGTTGTCTAAAAGAACCAATAAAACATTTCATTCGTTCTGGTCTTGGTGCTACCAGGAGCTGAGGGCCCTCAAATTCCTATTGTAGTAAAGCTTAAACTCTCTAAACGTATGAATGCTTTTTCTATGTGGTATAAAAACACAGGATTTTCTCTATTAGGCCAGACCTTTGGTCCATCAAGCCCTATATCAGGGATAAGCAACCCCTGACGCACATGTCAAAATGTGGTACATGAAAGCATTTTGCTTAGCACACGTGTCTTGGGAAAGAAGCAGAGGTTGCACTGCACCAGCAAGGATTGTGCCCCTCTCAGTTCCCCTGCCTACTGCAATAAGTCAAGGTTGCAGGTGTTTTTGGCACTCTGCCCAAAAATGTTGCCAACCGCTGCCCTATATGCTGAAACAGTGGCAAGGCCTGATGATTTAGAGCAGAGGTGCTCTAAAGATCCAGCATATTGTGGAAGTCCTTTTAGAGTGGTAGGCCAGGTCATTACATCCTAGATCAGGGGTAGGCAATTATTTTGGATGGAGGGTCTCTTACTGAGTTTTGGCAAGCCATCAAGAGCCACATGACAGGCAGCCAGGGGCAGATAAATATTAATTTACTAAATTTTTTAGGGGCCCCGCGGGCCAGATAGAATGGCCTGGTGGGCCGCATGGGTATTTTGCCCACCCCTGTCCTAGATGCACCATGGACTACCACTCCCCTCTAAAGGGTTGGGGGCAAGCATGAGCAGACCCAGAATTTTGTAAAGTGGGGTATAGGTCCTGCAGGGGTGGCTGCATCCCCACTCCCATCTTCCTCCCCTTGCCAGGGCAAGCAGACCCCCACAGGAGCAAGGTTTTCTTTTTAAGTCCTTCAGTCAGGTAAGGATTTTCCATTGCCTTTCCCTTCCGTTTTGTGCACAGCAGCTCATTCTGTCTCCTTTCTCTCCCCTCCTTCTGCTCTTCTACTCCCTCTCTCCTCCCTCCCCTGGGGGCAGGCGGGAGGCTCTGGAGCCACTCCAGTTGGGCTGTAAGTGGAAGCAGGCTTAGCCAGAGACAGCAGTGGTGGTAGTGGGCAGGTTCACTTCCCCCATGCCTGCTCCTAGGCTGGCAGGGAACATGGGGTATTTGTCATAGCCTTATAAGTGCCCAATCCTTTTTTACGTTAATACAATTAAGCTGCATTTTGGGCAGGGAGGAGGAATCCTTTTTTTTTCTTTTTTTCTTTTTTTAACATTTTATTAGAAACCAGACAATATCAAACAGATTAAAAGAAGGATCTCAACTGAGGCCTCACAAAGGGTATACAAATACATTTTCAAGAAAATACATAATACGCACATGATAAACGACATCACATTCACTTTGCTTAAAACTGTAGTGTTATCCAGTGAATATCTTACCCTTGCTTCTTATATAAATACATGTTCACTCATCGATACATAATACAAAGGTACTGACAAATCCCTCACCCACTCTTTCTGACAACAAAAGCTGTCCCGTAGTCTATCCTATACCTATACTGGGCTGAAACAACCCCCTGAAGTCCAGCCCTTGCCAGAATGTTGTATCCCCTCCTTCTGGCCCATTCTTTCCTCTACCTCTATAGAAGTGCAGCTCATGCATTGCTAACTGCAAGCACTCTGATGTTGAAAAATACGAGCTCCTGAGTGCCAACAGGGAATGCACTTTCCATAGCGCTACCTTGGTGCATGTGATAAGGACCCTCACACCCCATGACCCATCCGTCCCCTCTGTTAATCCATAGAGAACATTTTCAATAGTGATCCCTGTTCCCCTTCCAGTCTCCTTCAAATAGGTGGCTACCTTCTCCCACACCTTTTGTGCATAAAAACAGTCCCACAAGGCATGTACCACCGACTCGGGCTCATCACAGAATTCTCTTGGGCACTTGGGGGACTGTGAGAGTCTCCATCTATTCAGTATCTGTCGCGCTGGCAGTGCGTTTTGCATGGCCCTCCACGCCAGCTCCTCATGCTCCCCTTTCCATTCCTTCCCCACCAGCTCTTTCCACACCCTGCTGACTTTCTCCATTCTCAAATCCCCGACATCTGACAGCCTCTGCTTCCCCCTCATGAACTTAAGGACTTTTCTGGCATCCGCCAGCCGTCTGATCCCTAACCCCGCCAAGACTTCCTTTGCAACAAAGGATCCAAGGTGCGCATAAGGGAGCAACATCTGCCAAGCCCACGCCGCCTGCCACGCACTCCCGAACAGTCCCAGCCTTTGTAGGACTCTTCGCCCCCCAGAAAACGCAAAAGTTGGAAACTATTCCTGGTGCGCCCCTCGCTTCCCTCACCACCATCTTCAAAAAGTGCGCATAAACAAAAACCTCTATATTGGGGAGACCCCATCCCCCCAGCCCTTCTTCCTTATATAACTCTGTCCTTGCCACCTTCTCTGTCTTCCCCACCCCACCCCCAAAAGAAGAGGCATAATGCCTGCTGGACCCTCTGGGCCTGTAGCCAGGACGGGGGTACACCATCGCTGTGTACAAGATCATCAGCAACAGGCACTGTTTGATCACTTGCACCTTACCCCTTGATGATAAACCCCATGTGCCCCACAACCCCATCGTCTGGTTTACTCTCCCCTCTAACACTTCCCAAGCCCATTTTTCTTTCCCCTGGGTATCCACCCACACGCCCAGTATTTCCAGTTCCTCCCTTTCCACCTTCAATCCAAATTTCCCCAGATCCCCCCAATTCCCAACTGCCAGGACTACACTCTTGTTCACATTCACTCTCACTCCGGATACCTCCCCAAACTCATTGGCGTGCTTCACCACTCTTCCTAGGGACACCTCGTCCCGCACCACGCACGTCACGTCATCCATGTACAGGAGGACTTTTAATTCCCCTCTGCTCGGCACTCAAACCCCGCTGATCGCCCTATCTATCCTGATCCGCTGCGCCAGAGGCTCAATGGCACAAACAAAGAGCCCCAGTGACAGCAGACACCCTTGTCTCACCTCCAGGTCCCCTGCAAAGGCTTCTCCCAGGAAGCCCCTCACCAACACCCTGTTCGTTGCCCTCCCATATAGTGCCCACACCCACCCCACGAATTCCCCCAGCATTCCCATCCCTGCTAGAACCCGAAACAGAAACTCGTGCCCAATGCTATCGTACACGTATCCCGTAGTAGCCAGTGTGCTTGTGTTGTCTGCCGCCCCCCCCACCACGCACATTTGTTCCCCACCAGCACCTGCATTAACACCTCCCCCATCCTTGCCTCTAGGATCTTGGAGAATAATTTATAATCAGAATTCAGCAGGGTGAATTAAGACCTCTACTTCTTAATGCGCTCCTGTCCCCCTTTCTTGTAGATCAAGATCATGACTCCCTGGGCAAAGCCCTCCCCTACCCAACCCCGATCCATAATTTCCTTAAACAGGGCCAAGAGATCCCCCTTCACTAAATCCCAAAACTTCCCATAAAATTCCACCGGGATCCTGTCACCTCCCAGCATCTTCTTTAATGGCATTGTCCTCAAGACCCACAGCATCTCAGTTTCCATTAATTCCTTTATCAGCCCTTCCCTCCCTTCTTCCCACACTTTTGCTTTCAAACTCCCTACCAGTCCCTCCAGTTGTTCCCACCTCACCGCTTTCCTATGAAACAAATCCCCGTAAAACCTAGTCATGTCCCGCAATACCCCATCCACGTCCTCCACCCTCCCTCCATTGGCCGTGAGGACCGCCCCCACCACCCGCTTCTTCCTTCTCATCCACAAGGCGAAAAACCTGCCCCGTTCCTCCCCTTCATCCACCCACGCCGCCTTGGCCAGGAACATCCGTTCTTGCATCCTGGTCTGGAACCAATTTTGCACTCCTTCTCTCACCCTTTCCCATTCTCCCTTCACTGCTGCCCCCTTCTTCTACTCTTCCCACAATCTTTGAACTTCCCCTTGTAAGCACACTAGCTCCTTCTTCCTCTGCCACACCTGCTTCCTCCCCACACCAGTGAACCACTCCCGCACATGCCTCTTGATTTCTACCCACCAGTCCCACCGTGTTGGGAAAAAGGGCTGCAAAGTTTGCCACTGGCAATATGCCCTTTGAAAGGCAATGCATTCCTGTGGGTCTTCCAATAAAGACACATGTAATTTCCAAAACCCCTCTCCCCTGTTTAAGCCCTTGCCCGATGCCCACCTCCACCCACAGGACACGATGATCCGAGAAGCTGACGTCTATCAGTCGCTTGCTGCAGATTGCCAACCCCTCCGACACCAACACAAAATCGATCCTCAATTGCTCCCGCCCACCCGGATCCACTCTAGTAAAAACTCCTGTCCCTTCCCAGATGTCCTGGAGCTCCTCATCTTTAATCCACCCCTGCAGCCACTTCCCTTACTATCCATCCTGACTCCCTGCCCTATCCCAATCCACCCACCCTCTCCAATGAGGGATGCATGCTTAGGGGCAACCAACATGGGTTCATCAGTGGCAGGTCCTGTCAGACCAACCTGGTGGCCTTTTACAATCAGATCACCAGAACATTAGATGCAGGGGTAGCAGTGGATATAATCTTCCTGGACTTCCAGAAGGCTTTTGACACTGTCTCTCACCCTGTTCTCATTAAGAAACTGGGGGGCTGTGGTGTAGACACCCACACAGTCAAATGAGTCGCCGACTGGCTGGAGGGCCGCACCCAGAGGGTGGTGGTGGATGGGTCCTTCTCAACCTGGAAGGACGTGGGCAGTGGGGTTCCACAGGGCTCAGTCCTCAGGCCTGCACTGTTCAAATCAGCGATTTGGATGAGGGGGTAAAAAGCACCCTGTTCAAATTTGCTGATGACACTAAGATGTGGGGGGATGTGGGCACATTGGAAGGATGCAACAGGCTACAATCAGACCTAGACAGGTTACAAGGGTGGGCGGACGAGAATAGGATGTGTTTCAACACAGACAAGTGCAAGGTGATGCACCTGGGGAGGAACAACCGGCACCATACCTACAGGTTAGGGAACTCCCCTCTTGTCAGCACGGAGGCGGAAAAAAATCTGGGGGTCATCATTGACTCCAAGATGAACATGGGCCGGCATTGTGGAGAGGCAGTAAGGAAGGCCAACCGCACCTTGGCATGCATCCGCAGATGCATCTCGAGCAGGTCCAAGGAGGTGATCCTCCCCCTCTATGCGGCACTGGTCAGGCTGCAGCTGGAGTATTGCGTCCAGTTCTGGGCGCCGCACTTCAAGAGAGATGTGGACAGCATGGAGAGGGTCCAGAGGAGGGCCACTCGTATGATCAGGGGACAACAGGGCAGGCCCTATGAGGACAGGCTGCGGGACCTGAACCTGTTCAGCCTCCAAAAGAGAAGGCTGAGGGGGGATCTTGTGGCCTGTTACAAACTAGTCAGAGGGGACCAGCAGGCATTGGGGGAGTCACTGTTCCCCCGAGCACCGCCAGGAGTGACCAGGAATAACGGTCACAAGCTGGCAGAGGGTAGGTATAGGTTAGATATCAGGAGGCGCTACTTCACGGTCAGGGCGGCTAGGGTCTGGAACCAGCTTCCAAGAGAAGTGGTGCAGGCTCCTACCCTGGGGGTGTTTAAGAGGAGGTTAGATGAACATCTTGCTGGGGTCGTTTGACCCCAGTATTCTTTCCTGCCATGGCAGGGGGGTCGGACTAGATGATCTGCTCAGGTCCCTTCCGACCCTAGAAACTATAAAACTATGAAACTATATAATTAAAATCCCCCATCACGATTCGCGGTCCTGCACCCCCCCACACACATCCCCATTTTGCGGAAGAAGCATACCCTCTCCATTGTCTTGGCTGGGGCATAAACGTTGTACAAAGTCACCTCCACGCCCTCCACCTCAACCACTGCCTTTTGCAGTCACCCTTTTTCCAAGACCTGCTGGTCTTTAATGTTCAAACCCCCCTCCCTTGCCAGGAACCCCACTCCTGCAGCTTTATTCTTATTTGAACCCCCCACCACCACCATGGTCCCACCTCCCAGCACTTCTGCAAATATCTATAATTTCTCCCCCAGGTAATCCCGCGCTCCTGCAAGCCCAACACCCACGTGTCCTTGTAAGGTTGTATACATTGAATCCCATCTCTGCCTCCCATATAAACTTCTTACATTTAAGGATGCTATGGTCAATGCCATCAAGGCTATTTTCCAGAGAGAAATATGCCTCATAAGTCATCCGTGCCGCTACTGTGTTCTGAGGTGTCTTCCCCAACTTTCCGCATCCCTGTAGCCCTAGCCAGATGTTCAATCGCGGTCGGGCTCAGAAAGCCATAACTTTCTGCCCTTCCAGATTCCTCAACTTCTCATCCATCCACAGGCAGCTCCCCGCTCTTCCCCCCGTCTTTTTCCAGTGCAGTCCCTTCTGTCTCATGGACCGTTCCCCCTTCCTCCTCTATTCTCTTTTTCTTCGGTTTAACCCTCTGTTTCTTCTTTCTTTTCATGAGGGAAGGCTCTTTCCCCTTATTCCCAGACAGATCCAAGTCCATGCTTGCCAAGTCAGATTCTTGTGCCCCTTCTTCCACTGCCTCGCTCTGCTCCTTCTCCATCTATTCCTCTCCTCCCGACTCGAAGAGCTGGTTGGCCACCTCGACCACGTCATCTCTCTGCTCTACTTCTGGTGTTTCCTCCACTATATCCAAGGTGTCTGTATCTAAGTTGCTGGACTCCACATCCTCTGGATCTTCTTTATTCCTCTCCTCTGCTGCGTGCAACTCTCGTGCTTTGTTCGCATAGGACAAGGGGCACCGGCGCTGCAGGTGCCCCTCACCTCCACAAACGGTGCACTTCATTTCCTGTTTGCAGGCTTTGGACCGGTGCCCCATGCCGCCACTCCTGTAGCAAACAGTCAGGCTACAGAAGGCCACAAGGTGCCCCTCCAAGCCACACTTGCTACACAGTTTCAGCTGGCCATGATAGGTCATGTACCCGTGGTGGGGTCCGATGGGCACTACAGAGGGCAGGTGTCTCACCCCACCGGGGTGTCTCAGGTCTTCATATAAGATGACTCTGGCTCTCCATGCCCCGGTCCAGATTTGCCACTGGTCCAGGACCCGCTGGATATCAAGGATCTTTGCGAACCGCCCCTCCAGCCACCTTCTCACATCTGCATACTCTAGGTCATCTGAATACATTTTAAAGTACAAAACTCTCTCCCATGCCTTCTGGCCGGCTTCAAAATGCAGACCCTGCAAGTCCTCCTTGTCTGCCACTTCTGGTTACCGGGCCCAGAAGGCTGAGTACACTTCTCACCTCCAGAAGGTGATATTCCAGTGGCAGAAATTATCAAAAGCCACCATGCAACTTAAATGTTTGGGGTTCACATGTAAGTCCTCGAAAAGCACCCTGGTCATAAAGTCTTTTCTCAGCATGGTTGTTTGCCCCTTTACCCCTTCTGGGGTCAGAGTGGCTTTCACGCGCAGCTTCACCGTTCTTCGCGGGTCTCCTTCTTCCCACAAACAATAGGAAGGTTCTGGGGCCTTCCGTGCGGATTTACTGCTCTCTGCAGAGCTCCACCTCTCTTCCTGCAGCAGGACCGCCCCCTCTCTAGAGCCTTCTCGCCCAGCAACATCACGACTCTTCTTCCTCTCTGAAGACACTACCTTGCCTCCTCGGCCCACCGTGAACCAAGCCCCGACCTCCTCCCCCTTCTCCTTCTCAGTAACGCCGTCAGAAAGCTCACTAAATGCACTCTTCATGGCAGCTCACAGGATCTTAGATGAGCTGCTTGCCTGTCCATACTCTTCAAGAATCAAAGCTCGTTTCCTCACTGCCTCCTCCAGCAATCTAGCCTCTTCTTTCTGCTCCACAACCTCCATCACTCCAACAATTAACCTTGGACAACCTCCTTCTGGATCATGGTATCTCCCCTGCCAGGAATCCACCTGCCTGGCTGGAGCAGGTAGGAGCAGCTCTGTAGCCCCCATTAACCCCAGGGCATCCAGGGCCAGTAGCGGTGGTGGATGGGAAAGTGAGGGCAAGAAGGAGGGAAAGGAAGGAAGGGTGCCCTTGAGCATGGAGGGGACAGGAGCAGGGAATTCTTATCCAATTCAGGGACTTGAAAGTAGTCTCCAGCAGCATTTTCAACTGAAAGGAGGGCAGTGTCCACCCCACTCATCCCCTTTGGATCTAACCCTGGAGACGTGGAAGGAAGGGGAGGAGGGAGGCTGCTAATGTTAGAGGGAGAGGTGGCTGAGGGGCTGGGGAGGGAGAGCTTATATTTGGTAAACAGCACCTGCCATAGGGGAGGGGAGAGAGAGCTTGGTTCTGATAAGGAGTGCATAGGGGAGTGGTGAGAGAGAAAGGAAGGGAAAGAATAAGTAGCACCTGCCGTAAGGGAAGGGTGAGGAACAGCAGGGAGGGCTGCAGAGCAGATCAGTGCCACAGTGCAGGGTAGAGAAAGGAATGTGCTGGGTGGGGCTGCTTGACACTCACCCCCTGTACCATGGAGTATTTGTGAAGAGGAAATATCTCCATGAACCTAGAGACAGGCAATGTAACATGCTAACTTGTCTAGCTACAAGTCCTGTTTTACTGTTAAGGCATGTGCATGAATATTATAATGTTATACCATAACCAGTAATGGTATTTACTGTAAAATTTTCCACCCTGCCTTTAAATCTGTCTACATAGTATTTGACTCTGATGTTCTGCAGTAGTGAGTTGCAAAGGTTATTGTATATGTTTATTCTTAAATGAGGTATAAAGAATATTTTTAATGATTTTTTTACAGAATATCTCACTACTTGGAAATGTAAAAAGAACATGAGCACTGAACAGAAACCTGCACTTTTCATATGCACACTAGGGATTTTGGAACATAGGGATTGCCGTATTAAACTAAACCTAAATTGATTATCCTGGTCCATCCTATCCAGCATCCTATCTCTGATAGTGCCCGGTGCTACATTCCTCAGAGAAAGGTAGAAAAAGTCCTGCAGTAATCAGATGTGAATCCTCCTCTTTTATTAAGTCTCATCCTGATTTCTAACAGAGATTGGCTGAAGTCTTGAAGCCTGAGGTTTAATATACTTTCCAAAATTGTAACTTGCATGCATTGTGATAAGTCTGGGTATTCATCATAGCCTTACAACTGCCCAATCCCTTTTTATTTTAATAAAATTAAGGCTATACATATGTAAACAGACACACACTTATCTCACTTCTGCTTTATACTGAATAAACACAGTTTTATAACATCAGGGACCCTGGGATGCTTAATTTGGTTAGACTGGCTGCCTAGCATAAATGGGCTGGAAAGTAAAAGAACTCAAGGAAAACATGCCTGCAGTTGTGTAAATGCATCATTTTCCTGTATTGCAGGAAAGTTTCTAGTCCAGGTGCCACACCATCAAAGTAATTTGCATAGTACTTCCAACAACCTCCAGCATCTTTCCTTTTAATCATAATGTCATTTGGCAATAGCCTGACCTTAATGATGTGTTGTTACAACAGCCTGACAGTTTTCCTAGCTGAGATATTTTTCTGAGACTTCATTGATCAGTTTAGAGAGGAAAACACCCAATGTTTTCTCTTGTTTCACACTTACTCAACAAACTGTACACACCACCTAGCTGGTATGTAGTGTGTTGATGGACCCATCAGATTATTTCTTTGTAATAGTTTATCTGTTTTACCTCAAGCAGCCATAACATCAGTTCTATTGTTCTTTTTGAATCCCTTTAACTTTTATGCTTTAATTTTATTTTGCTTACAGCTTTTTACATAATGAGGCCACTGGCTGGATGGCTTTGACTACCTTTCATTATAGCAATTTCCAAAAAGGACTCCTTTCTCATACTCATGGGTCAACGGTGGAGTTACTACAGGACTGAGTCAGGGACAGCTTGTGCCAGCACTGCCCCAAAAAAGACTGGGTACTGTATTATGAGAATCATAATTTGGTCTATAATTTTACCCTTCCTTCAAGGGGGAAGTGAAAGCCATTTACCTGTCACACATTAATCCCCTGTGCAGCTGGTGAATGGTGGAGCAAAGTAGATTAGCAGGGAATGGATTTAAAACTCCATGCACTGGTGACCCTTGCACAAAGTCGCAACAAGGAGAATACTTCCCTCTGGGTATGAACAGATGCTGCATTTGTTGTGGGCCAGATTGTCCCTGTGCTTAACCCAGATCAAAAAAGTTGCGGCACTGTCGTGTAAATGTTGCCCTTCCAAGCATCGGTCTATTGCTTTGAGGTTTATGTGCCAGTAGGTGGCTGGCAAGAGCATGCATCCCAGTGTTTCACACAGCAGGCTAATGTCTAGCAGTTCTCAGATAATCCCAAGCATAGCAGAAAGCATGCGCTGGGTGGTAGGCTGGATGGGTGTGACTGGGAATGACCAAATGGGGCTGCCTATCAGGTCCACTGCTCCTACTACCATCTACTACACCTTACTGCTACCACTGCTGCTCCTACCAGATCCACAGAATGGATCTGCATGTGATCTGAGATCTAATCTCTGAGGCAAGTAACTTCTTCAGGAAAGAAAATGGGCCTCTGTTTCCTAGAACAGGCAAGGAAAGTGAACAACCACGATCTTACCTTCAATATCTTCTAACTGGATAAACTGCACCGTGAAAAATACAGACTCTGTCAAAAGGGAGGCAAAGAAAATCCATTTCAATAACGATAGTGGGAACTTCTCACATTTCCCACATATCTCATCCTTTAGCTTTTCTACCCAGATGCAGTCAGATAATGCTGACGTAAAGCAAAGGTGGAAATCAACTCATACTATGGGAAAACTTCTCTTGGCCACTGTCATGTACAAAATGACATGTAGAGTGTATGGCAGGAAGAGGTGTTCTACACACTTGCATCCTACTCTTTCCCTTGTCTACACAAGCACGTCCAATGCCTAGGGTCAGCAAAGAGTGTGATTGCACCAGTATGGCTAATGGTTTAAGTTAAACTGTTTTCAGCACTACAGGGTCTGCAGTATTTCTGTCTAGAGGCCAAAAAGTGAAGATCCCTGGTAAATATGAACCCCCTTTTGGAGTTTTTTTAGTATATGAAGTCACAATGTGCTACGCAAGAATGGATAGGTAAAAGATGACTAGACAAACACTGAGACTGTGCGAAGCCAAGAAATACATGCAATAACCTCAGGAACACAGTGAAAAAATGCCACATATATTATATTGGTAATGTTTCTATCACATAATAAATTATTATGTACAGTAAATAGGTTCTTGGGAAAAAATCCAAAAGAAACTAAAAATGTTTGAGTTTTTGGAAATTTTTGTTCCTCTCTTTTAACCTCCCAAACTTTTTCATGTGTATTTTTATTTTTAATTTCTAACAATTAAAGGTGAAAAGAAAAAACCAGAATGATTTGAAAGAAATGATGAATTTCCAGTTTTGTTTACAAAAGAAGCTGTTTTTCATTTTAGACATTTTTAAACAAAAATGCTTACCATTTCTATAAATGATCTTTGTTTGCATGTAATCATTTTTATAACAGTACTCACAATGGTCGAGGGAATGTACAGTTATATAGAAAGACACAGTCTTTGTTGTGAAAAACTTAATCTAAAAAACACAGAAAACATATATACACTGACTGAAAAAGGAAAACAACATTCAATTAGACTAGTGAAAGTGTGATTGGCAAGTGTCTTTTTACGCCTTTAAAATAAATATTTCATTATACATAGGTTTGACAGTCCAGTCTTAAGGTTGCTGTACCCTTCCCACTATAATACCCAGTGTTCAATTATTTATTACTTTGTCTAACTTGAACCATTGGGGTTGAAATGTTTAGTCCTGAATGTCTACCTCAGGCTCACTTATTTGGAATTCTTCACCCCAAATAATTCAGGAATTTCCAGGAATTATGCAAGAGAAAAATCCATTGATTATCCCATGTTAAAATATTGTGGTAAGCTTTTATTTTAGACTCTGTTGAGCTCCCTGCTTTAGAACAAACACTTGAAATTTGTCAGAACAGTGGCCTGTCATTTGAGGATGCCTTCTACTGTTCCTATAGGAAAAAATACTAAAATTTGTCCTAGCAATAAGTCTTTGAAAATTAGAAGTTTGTAGTTCACCTCTAGGTAGTTTGGCAAGGCTGTGCTCAGGCCTGTCCTTGCTTAGCTCCCACTACCGCAGTGTAGGCAGAGCCAGAGTGGACTGGAATTCAGAGTCCACTTCAGAGCCTGGTATTCAGACTCCAGTCCAGAGCCTGCTCTCAGCAAATGTCTGTGAAACATATTGGCAAATAATCCAGACCCCAGTGCTGCGGGTCTGAAGAGAAGATAACCACCACCTACTACTTCCATGTGATGCTAGGGACTATGAAAAATTGAGCCCATCTCAAAAGTGCTGTTAATATGAATTGATAAATTGATATTCTAGTGATGATGACTACGAAATACCAATTCTGCCTGCAGAGCTTAGTTTGCACTGTGTCTAGTTAATGTAACACAAGGCCACACACCGAAGAAGAAAATGAAATACTATTTTCCTTAAGTAAAATATCCATTTTATCTACTGAGCCAAAGGTCCTGTGGAAACCTCCCTGCTGCCCCATAAATTTGTAATTAAAATCTGTCTCATAATGCGTGTGCATGATGGGAGGGGAAGGGTGAATTAGAGTTGCACAGGCAATCACATGCAGGCATTTCTAAGGTTTTGAGTGCTTGACTTTGCAACTCTAATACTTTTGTGTCATTGTTTGTGTGATGTATAAACTTTTACCACCGATCCATCTAACTAGTGATTATTAACCAGCTAATTTTCCAACTCTTGTATGTAATATAGCAAAAGTATCAAAGTAAGAATGAGGAGAAACATAGATTTCATTCTATTTTTATCATACTCTCCTCACACTGTCTAGATACAAAACCTTGCTGCAATAATTAAATAGATTTTAATTCACAATGTTTTAATGTATTAAATCAACATAGTTATATAGGGGGTAGTGTATGGTCATGGACAAGTGTTCATTTCTACTGTTTCAAATTTATGGGAAACTTGGAGCAATAAAAATCATGTGAGATGGAGTATACAGGCATTTCAGCCTGCAGATACTCCCTCTGCCCTCTCCCCATGCCTTCCTCAGACTGGGGTGACCCCAAGCACAAGGGGAGTCCAGCTGCAGGGAAATACTCCCACTGGATCTCCCAGTCCGGGGTGAGCGTGGGGAAAGCTGCTGCTTGACTTCTCCCATGCTTGGGAGTGAGCCTGGTGTAGGGAAGGCACAGGGGAAGCTGCTGCTTGATCCCTCCTGATCACGGAGCAGTCAAGCATACAGGTGTTCATTCTAGCAAGACGAACCCTCTTGAAGGGAAGGTCTTCAGGTGTCAGCCTGAAATATGTTTCTCCTAGATGGGGCACGTTTCCTCCAGGAGAAACTGAATGCCTATCTGCTGGGAATTTCTACCAGAAGAGCAGCAGTTCTCCAAACATAACTGCTGTGTGTGGGCAAGTCATAAGTCTCTCTTCCCTTCCAGCACATACACGTCTTTGTAGAGGAGGTTGGTATTTGTTGCTTTGCTTAATTTCAAACTTGCTGCTAGTAGGAAGAATTGCAAATTGACATTCGGTCCATGTAACCTGCTTAAACTGAAACTCCTTTCACAGGGAGGCAATAATGAAGTATTCCAACCTGCTTGTAGGTCTTTGGCCTATAACTTGGCTGCTCTACAAAAAATAGACTGACCACTTCACTCCTTCCTGAAATTCATATTCATCATCAGGGATCCTGGTTTTCTCTGATTTAAAAAAATCCGCACTTTTCAGTTAAAAAAAGTAAACCCAAATCTACATTTTCCCGTGATTTAAATGAAACACCACTAATATATAGATAAATATATATAGTGATGTTTCATTTTAATCATGGGAAAATATGGATTTGGGATCACTTTTTTTAACTGAAAATTGGGGATTTTTTTAAATCAGAGAAAACCGGGATCCTGGTTCATTAGCATTAGGAAATGGCAAACATTACATCAGGGTCAGCAGCACAAGATAACACTTTAGAAATGGAAAGTGATAAAGGTAAAGGGAAATCTTAGCCAACACTTTACCAACTAGGGGTCATGACCCCAAATGGCCCAGTTGTATTTAAGGAGAAAGTCACAGAAATTCTATTCTGGTGGATGGGATTGGACCAGAAGTGAGCTTAAGCTGGCTAGAAATGGAGTTGTCATAAAAAGAAATTAGAAGAGAATGAAGAGTTTGGGAACCATGGCTCCCAGCACTTGTAAGAAACAAATAGTGGGGTATATAAGGAGAAAAATAAGATGCAACATTCAAATCCATTAAAATGGATGGCTTTTAGAACTAAAGAATAGGAAAATAGGAAATATTTTGCAAAAAAAAGGAGACCTGACCCTGCTAGGCAGCACAAGTATATACACACACACAGTCTAAACTGTACAGATGTGTATGTATGAATATTGGCAGATGGATTGCCATAACACACATTGGAATTTGCCCATATTTCTGGAGCCTGCACAAATTCCTTTTTTTTTTTTTTTTTTGCCAATACCATATTTCATGGGATATTTAATGACAACAGGTGATTAATGCCAGTGATTCTATCAGGTCAGGATGTCCCAAGATTTCCCATAGTGTGTGGTCCTGTAGTTGCTATTTTACCGTTGATTTTCTTCCTCCCTTTCCCTTCTCTTCCACAGTTTTGGAAGCATAACACTTTTTTTTTAACAACAACAGAAGGTAAAATGAAAGTGCATGCAATGTGTTGTGATAAAGTGGATTGTGTGGAAGTGTGACATTGCCCTCTGCTGGGTATAGCTAGAGCTTCTCAACTGTTTGTCAAAGGCTTTTTCCAGCTAATGAAGATTCTCCAACTAGAGGGGGTGTATGCTTCACTCAGACGACCATGTGTGCAGCCGAATACCCCAGATTAATGACAGTACCAATTTGTGAAGGACAATCTGTGTCTCTTCAAGAATGTGCATCTCAGTAATCCAAATGGAAGCCAACAGTGTAGCAGGCCAACCAAAAGACAGTCTCTTTTCCATGAATGAACGATTCATAAAGCAGTCTGAGTTTGTGAACTGTTGGAAATTCTTGCTCAGGGACCATATAACTTTGCATTTATTTGCTTGTTGGCCTTGGTGTATCATGGCTCCTCTTTCCACTTTCATGTTGATTTTACTAGTTGAATCCCAAGTTTAACAGTGGCAAAAAGTCATATCTTGACTGAGCCCTGTATATGCAAGCAAGATCAGCGGATTAAGAACTTTCCAAAGAAGCCATTTATAATATGTAAGTTTTACTTGTCCTATAAAACCTAAGGAGCATGCTCTGTATTCTGGATCATCAGCTACTGACACCTTCTCTGTCAACTGTTTACAAGTACACAGACAGCTTCTGCAACACAAGATGCATTTCCCTGTCTCACGTCTCTGTGTATAAGCTGGCCAGGATCCCAGTGCAGGAGTATAGACCTAGCTCCTTTCTAGTGCTTCCAAATGGGACAAGTATCCACCAGAATGAGGCCAAAACAGAGTAAGGGGAATTGCTTGCCTCACCTTATTTGCTGTTTCAGTTACTGACTTGGCATGGGGCAGAAAGGGAAGTGGAGATGGGGGGGGTTGTTGCTTTATTCTCTTCAGGGGTGGTTAAGCCACTGCTTCCACTTACATACCGCAGAGGCCCCTAAGGAGATTTTCTGCCTAAAACAGCAGGCATTTCTCTTGGATTCTCCAGCAAATCTATGGCCCTTCCTGCACACCAAAGGCAGAAATACACTCTGTGTGAATGTAGGCAATATGCAACATTACACATCATCATAAATGATTCATGCTCACACACTGTCCTCCTGCACATTGGCCTATATCATTAGGCATGAACTCATATCTGGAGTATTTTCTTTATGAGTCGTACATGCCACGGGAGTCTTCAAAGGAGTAACAAATCATTTTTAACACTTTCATTGCTGGTCTTTTTGTTTCTGCAGTGCCTATATACATTCTTGCAAAGGAGAACATTAAAGGATACCTAACAAACTCAGTGCATGTTCCTCAGCTTCACCCTTCTCACTTGACATAGACTAAATAGAATATAATTGAGCAAAGTTTCCTTTTGATAATTTTAGAAACTCACAGAATGTCAGAAGACCAAGAATTGCTTCCTGGAGTGTGTCAGCAGCGTAATCTCTATCAGAATCTTATGAAGAACTTTATGGGACACAGGAAACCATTAAAAATAGCCACAAAATTCTGGACTTCAGATTTATTTTTGTTTGCTTATGACCAGGAACAGTTCAGTATAAGTCCCTTTGTTCATATAACCTTCTAAAAGAAAATAAAAAAAGCCTTCTCTCATTTCAGCGGTAGAAATAGTTTCCCATATGTTAAAATAAAATATTAATCAGTTGTAGATTTTCTGGCACTGGCTCTACAACCAAAGTAGATATTTTTTAAAAGTTTCACTGGAATCCATTGCAACCTAGCAAGTTCTGTTTTCCTTCGTGGTCAGTATATTTTCCTTCCCAAGCCATGGTCTGTAATAGCTACCTCACTGGAAATGTTAACAGAAGGGACCAATGAGGTAGGCTTTAGTATGAGCAGCAGCACTTAGCATGCTTGCCAATTTTACTGTACATTCACTAACAGTTTAAAAACAAACAAAGGAATCTAGAGAGTAAAAACATTTAGCAATTAAAGCAGGAAGAGCTGAGCACAGCTTTTATCTATCTCTCTTTGTTGAGGGATGGTCACTTGGCTTCCTGCCTTCCTAAAGGGAAAGCATGTATGCAGGGAAGGTGTGGCTCTGAATCATGCAGCTGGGGGTGTCAAACGAGCTGAAGAAGCAGAAAGCTAGGTGCAGTTTTATCTGCTGCTTCTGCTAGGCATGTGGACTGAGATCAGGCATAACGTTTACTGTGTTTCCAAATGCTTAAAAATCCACATTTGGGACGTCAGTGGGGGGTTAATGCAAGCCTGGGTTGCCACAACACTAGAGGCATTCACATAAGAGGCCTACAGTTGCTGCATAGGCACATTTGGCCCACGTTTCCAAAGAGGCTGTAGCTGTTACTGCAGAGGAGTACACTGCCTGCCACTGTTGGACCATTAGTATGGAAATGAGGCATGTGTGTGACAGGTGGCCTTACAACCAACACAATTAACTTTCTCCATTAGCTGACGCGCTGACAAAACAGATGCAGCATCAATAAGCACAAAAAAACCCACAAACACTGAATAGGAATGACACATTGCACACCCCTATTATTTATAAGGAGGAGCAGCATAATTTCTTCCATACACAGTAGAGACTGGAAGGTATTTGGGGTTTTGTGTCTATTTGTTATTTAATCTTGAACTTTATATTAAAATTGTCATATGCACTACAGGGCCGCCTGTTCCACAAAATGGATTCAAGAATGTTTTATCACAGCCCCTGAATAGGAACTATGTAAGATTTATTTTTTTTTAGGACAAAATAATTCAAGCTGTTCACGTCAGCTGAGCGAACTGAGACATACCAAGATCTAAAGTGCAGGGTAGCTTCCAGGCCCTTGAGCATGATATATTTGAGCTGGGTATGATAACACCACTAAGAACAGTTAGGGTGGAGCAGCTGTTCATAGCCAGTTAAGAGGGTCTGTGACTGAAAACACCAGAAGATAACACGGCAAAGCAATAAATTGTGGGGTTGGCTTGGAAGGAAAGTCCATTTTGACTTTTTGGTTGTGCTGATATGAACTAAATAGAAGGTAGGAATTGAGGATGTTTTTGCTTCAAAATAGTTTTAGGTAGCTAAAACTAACATTCACTATCTGGGTGAATCACATTGAATATTTAAATAATATTAACATAATAATATAATTTTTATATTCCAAAGTATAATAATAATAATAATAATAATAATAATAATAATACTTTGGAGTGTCTGAAAGATGGAATTAACAAAGATGGAATAACAAAGACTTACATGAGACTCTAATATAATAAAAGGCTTAGACTGTCTGTCTGTGTGTCTGTTGTGCTTTTGGCCAACTGTTCATGTGTCACCAAGAAGGCAGGCCAGGCGATGACTGGCTGCACCAAACCACATTTAAGCCGTGCCAGGGAAGTTTGTGGTGGCGGTAAACATGCCCTGGTAACCTGAGCAGCAGGGCTTTCCCATGCCTCCCTGCCTGAGGATGAAGGGGGGATCATGGTGACAGCGCCCCCCCTGCTGCCCATCCCAGGGCCCTCTAGAACAGCCGGCAGTGAGGGTGGGGTGGTGGGCAGGTAAGGAGGGAGGCAGACAAGGGCCAGGCAGACACAGAGTGGTGGCGGGGGGTGGTAAAGCACAGCAAGACCCGGAGCAGTGGCAGGGGGAGTGGAGCGGGGCCAGACCTGGAGTGGCAGGGTGGTGAGGGTGGGGTGGAGTGGGACTGGACTTGCAGTGGTGGGGGGGGGGGGCTGGACATGGGTCTCCATCCCCACCCCACCCCACCCCACCCCATCATTCTTGACAGGCAATTTGCTACTAGCCTAATATCCACTGGTGCCACACAGAACAATTAGATTCATAGCGGATCAGGTGCTCAGGAGGTGTAAAATGACATAGCTTCATTGGCTATACCAGCTTGCCCTGGTATAGGTACATTATATATTCATTCCATCCCAAAAGAGCACGAGAATATTCTAAAACAGAGAGTATCATCTGTCAGGACATACTGACAGCATGTTCCAACATTACATGGCATGCCAACTAGGAAAAAGTTTGAGTAGTTAAAATATGCAATATATAAACCAGCCCAGACCCAATAGTGGGGAAAATAAAATGGTGTATGTGATGATTGTTCATTGACACATGTAAAATGCCTAGGTAGAGAAGTGTTAAAATCATTTCTCTCCAACCACATATGTCACCCTTTTTGGCTGCTCCAGAAATGAAAGCAATGGCTGTACAGGCAAGGAAATTATATTTTTCACATTCTATTTTTCACATCCTTCTACATTTCTAAGTTGCAACTTGGGTAAAAATATTAAGGCAGTATGAAGAGGCCTTCACTATTACTAGTGAAGGTCCTGTCAGATGTGTGTGTTCCTGTTTTGTGTATAGATGATTTGCGTCTCCAGAAATCTGATTAGGCATAAGTTAAATTATTATTAAACAAAATTATAATATATAGCCACAGTCAAATTTTGCCTTGGGATTCTCTGATACTTTCTTGAGTTTAGAGGATTTTTATCTGTTCTTTTTCTTCTCTATGTAGGCCTTAATACAATACTCATAACTACCTAGTGCCTTACGTATTTTGGCTGTATGCAGACTCATCAATAAAAGTATAATTTAAACAATTTATTTGTGATATAAACCAGAAGAAGTTGCATTTAAGTGATTGATAAAAATATGAGTTTGCAGGTATACAATTGTTATAAAGTCAGAAAATTGTATATTTCTGATTAAATCTGCCTGCCATATCACTGGAGAGAGAGTTACTCAGATAGGCAGGTCCCAAGCCAACGGGCTTATGGACAATACCTTCAGTTACACCTGGAAAGGCATTTGAAGTATTTCCCCTCCCTGCTCCGTGATTTGAATACCACTTTCTAGTTAAATGCAAAATTTGGATCAAAATAACCTTTCCTAAAGACAAGAGCAAGGGGAGGTCTAAATCAGACTGTTAACAGAAAGCACCACAATCTTAACTGGAAAGAAACAACTGTCTCTTCATAATAATTACATGAGCTGTTAATTTTATTATTTTGTGCAGCACCTTGGGATACATGGCATGAAAGGCCTCACTATAAAAGTGTAGTTTAATTGACTGAATTATAGAACAGTCCAAAGCACAGAAACCTACTAATCTAATTAGATGCCCTTACTTCCACATCTCTTACTGATTTCTACTCTTTCCTTGTAAAGCTGTATTTCTAGCTCCAGTGTGCAGGTGGCTGGGCAGTCTCTCCTTGTTCTAATGACCCTAATTAATAGTCACTGCTATATAAAGCAGGCTGTTCCTCTCTTTTTGACACCAGCTAGTCTACCTGACCAGCTAATAGCTCTCAACAAGTAGGTGTTAATGAAGTGGCATGAATTGGGATGCCTCCAGGGAAAGCAATGTGGAATGGTATGGAGGTGGGCTGGCTTTAGTGGGAGTTTTCCATTTACTACCTCTTTGTGACTGATTAAGTAATTACAGCTGAATGACTGACAGCAAAGTTAGAAGAGTTTGCAGATCCTGTGTGACTACTACCCAAGTTCCGCATCTTCTTCCAAACTATACAATAGACTCTAAGTGAATAATGTGTGTAATGAATTTTGTCTATTTTCTGCCTTGAATGTACCTGTGCACAAACTTTGAACAAGATCTCTAAAAATGACTAGCAATTAGTTATGGGTGCCTTGGGTTCGAGGTAAATAGTTTGGGACATATTAAAGAGGTATGATTTTCAGAATTCACCCAAAAATGGAAGAACTCCAAAACTGCTGTAAACATTTGAAGCTTTTTATTTTCAAATGTACATGTGTGTGCCCTTACTAGTATATATATGCACATTTGCATATACATATACTTTTCCTATTAAAAAGGGTGACATTGTTTTGCACAATTCATTGCAAAACTTTAGGGTCAGACTCTCCATCTGGCCGTAAATAATAAAATAGTAACCGATATAAGTTCTCAATGTAGCATCAAATATAAGAGCTTTGATGAAGCTGATGTAAAAATCTAGAACACTTGTTTCAGAGATGATACCTTTTATTAGATTAACTAAGAAATTGCAAAATTTCTGCTGGGACTAAAATCTGGAGGTTCCTTGTCAGGGAATCTTGCCCTTCCAGTCAGGGTCAGATCATATACCACATTTGAGATCAGGAAGAAATTGTACCCCTTGGTCAGACTGGAATGGACTGTAGGGGGACTTGCCTTCCTCTGTAACAGGAGGCATGGCCCTCTTGGATCTCTCAAGTGTGCTTTAACATCCCTTGCAACAACAGGGCACTGGCCACTGCTGTCCCCCTGCCTGACTTGTGGAATACTAGGGTGCTGTTGATTTTTTTGGGCAATATGCCTTGTAGCTGTGCAGCAGAGTTGATTGTGTAATTTAAAAAATGGTTTAGACAAAGACTTGTCAAGGATGGTTTGGCTAGGGATGATCCTGCCTCAAGCAGAGGATTAAAATCACTAGATGGCCTACAGAGGTCCCTTCTAGTCATACTTATCTCTGATTCTGATTCCATGATACCTTTTCTTCTGTTCAAGAAATGAGCTGGTTATCCAAGAATATGTCACCAAGAATATGTCACTCCAAAGTAAAGTAGTTCAACATGTCATAATTTTTACTCCCGGCCTACCCATTCCACTGAGTTGTTATTTAACCCGTCCTATTAGGTGAGCCATTAAACTATCTGCACAGGTAATCCCAATTACCTGCTGGGGTGGCTTTTACTATGTAGCAAATCAAATTCCTTTTCTTCCCTCTATTTTTGGTTTGTTTGCATTATGGGGTTCAGGGTAAGCACCTGGATAAATTGCTCAGATTTTCCTTTGTCACATAGATTCACTGTGAGGATTATGTACAGGTTTCTCTCAATTTATGCAGTACATACATTCCTGGAGAACAGCGCATAAATCGAATTTGCATAAAGCGAGCCCACTTTATAAAGTAAGAAACAGGGATAGGTTCCCAAGGCAGTGAGGGAGGGAGGGAGTGAGGCTGGGACTAGGGAAGGGCCAAGGGGTGCTGCTCCTGGAGCGGCATAAGGCAGAAAAACAGAGGGAACAGAGCAGCACTCAACCCAGCCCCAGCTGCAGCGGCCCCAGGAGCTGCTGGCACCAGCTGCCTGCAGCTCCTGGGCTGCACGTTGCCCTGGTGCAGGCAGCTGATGTCAGCTGTTTCTGGGGCTGCTGCAGCCGGGGCTGGGGTCAGTGCCACACCCTGCGCTGCCTGGGGCTCTGCTTGTCTGCACTCACGCCAGCCCATGCTGCAGCAGCCCTAGGAGCAGCCAACACCAGCTGCCTGCCCCTTGGCACAGCGCAGCACAGCAGCTACAGGCAGCTGGCATTGGCTGCCCCCAGGGCTGCTGCAGCAGGAGCTGGGGTGAGTGGAGACAGGCAGAGCCCCAGGGGGTTCAGAGCGTGGTGTAGCCCAGCGGCTGCAGGCAGCAGGCAGCAGGCACCAGCCATTCCTGGGGCCGCTGCAGCCAGGGCTGGGGTGAATGGGGCCATGGCCCCACACAGACTTACCTGCTTGGGCGGGGGGGCATCTATGCTTATCGCATAAGAGTGAATTTTCCTCGCATATAACAAATTATGGGTCTGAATATGCTCGTCGCATATGAGTAAATTCACATATAAAGAACCCACATAAATTGAGGGAAACCTGTAGTAGTAAAATGGTAGATGTGGGATGACACAGAATTCCTCACTCTACACAACTCTGTCAAGCTGCTGTAGAGATATACTTCTGCTATCCCAATATGTTATGATTTTTACACCTAGAACCAGCCAAAAGGGGAAAGTGTTAGTATTAAGCTAAACTGTACAGGTGTCTGCAGCACCCAGTAACCTATCTGCAGGGTGGGGGGAGCAATCAGGATAGCAGCCCTGGGAGGCAACTTTGTGGCAGGGCACAAAAATAGCTATAGCCATAGTGCAACTAATCGTGCACAGAGCTGCATGGCTACACCTCCAACAACAGCTTTTCTAAATAATCCTCCCGTCAAGACACTTGGGTTTCTGTGCAGAATTATTAAAAGCATGACAACCTGCACCTGGAACATTAGCAAATAAGAGCTGCAAACCTTTTAACATATCTGCAGCCTGGTACTGGCATGCTTAGTCACGTTTGGCACCGAGTTGAGAATGATGCGAGTGAGGGTGACCTAATCTGCCCTTCAATTAATAATATTAAAAACTGAAGTATACACTGATGAAAGAGGATGTTAATAAATATGAGGCCAACCTGTAATAGTAGTAAAAAAACTTTGTGGTACGTATTTTTTTATTATTATTATTGTTTAATTAAGGAGACAGGGACTGAAATGGAAACTAACTGAATTCCAAATGCCAACATGGGGCACTATGGTGGGATTCTTAAGTGAGAGAGATCAGTACAAATACAAAGAGTAACAAGGAGGAGGATCTTGTGGTCATTCTGAACAAAATCAGATAGTTCTCTGCCCATACATACCTTTTCTATGATAGATGGTATTGTTACAAAAGACAGCTTGAGAAGTCAACCCCATAAGGGTAGATAATTATAATTTAAACAACTGTAATACAGTTAGAGTTCAGGAAAACTATTACTAGAAGGCTGCATCAATACATTTGATAAGTTTTAGTCATGAGGTCTTCTTTAAGAGCAATGTTTAAGGGAGAAGATAAAATGGGCTTGATTTATCTTTCATAGGCACAATGGTCAAAGATGGCCCTACTGATACCAGTGAAGTGAGAAGAGTACAAAACCTGAATAAGTGAAAGGTATGACTGTAGGTATGTATAGTCCATATAGTGAATGAAAGGGGATCTCATGGTGCTTATACATCTGTCTTTACTGAACCTTTCTAGAAAAGCCCTATGACTTAAAGCTGCTGGCACAGAACAAGCTTCTGTGAGCTCACCGTGGGTATGGATGGCCACATAAGTGTCAGAGAGCTCAGCCTCACCCCTGAGGCAATAATCGGCCACCTAGGAACTTGAGGCAGTGAAAATGTCCTGAGTGCGCCCCAAGCAGCTGCTCTTAAGTACACTGTAAACCCAGGTCTTGAACACAGTGCAAAGAGTGCCGTGTCAAGGTGTCCTCCCCAGCTTATTTCTGAGGTTGACACACATTGGTAGAGAACATTGCTGCTTTGGTAGCGGGACTGAGCTCTGTCACTGCCTCACTGTAGACAGACCCACAAGGGGGTGAGCCACATCCCACTGAAATCAGTGGAAGACCTTCTACTAAGATTAGTCTGCTGTAGGTGAAATCCATATGCAGGACTCGTATGATCTTCCGGTAAACAGTCTCCAATGGAGGGTGGTTGGGCTAAGCCAAAACATTTCAAATCCAGTTTTCAGCAAAGACTGAAAGAACCCTTTTGTTCAATTTGAGGCCTCCACTTCTCATTGCTCATTATTTAGTCCTGGACAATATGTCAGACACAGTACCTGAGACACAGCCACAAAGTAAAATACCATGCACTTCTAGCTTCTAGTCTTTCTTTTTTTTGCCATGTAAAATAAAAGCCCTGCTTAGATTGAGTAAGCAAGGAGGGAAAGTAAATGGAACTAATGGGAAAGGTGCATTATTGTGACCCAGCTCTGCTGGTTTAACACGACTAAAAATGCATGACTCAATTACACAAGAGTTAGCTAATGAGGAATGGGGAAGATGTTACAGTTTAAAACAAATGGCAACTAAATGAATCGGGTGCTGCTTTTCAAATCGATGGCATTCAACAAAAACCTGGCAAGACATTTTCTTCACAGGATATGAATCATCCGAAATAAAAAAGGGAGACCAGGGCCACCTACATTCAGAGTTTGTACAGTATGACCTTAAGGCCCAACATCTACCAGAAGTTGAGTAGCAAAAGGCCGAGCTCCGAAGAATAAAAGGGCTTACATCAGTATTAAATAATTCTCTCTTAGAGATGCAAATTTCTAATTAGTTACTGTGGAAACTGTAGGGGCCTGGAAGTAAGCCCTGCACAATGAGAATGAGAGTTTACTTTTTTGATTTACTGCAGGACTGCAGTGGTAGAGGGGGGCTGAGAGGGGGAAATAAATTCATTGCTTTTAACATGACAACAGAATAAAGTGCAGCAAGAGAAGTGACTTTGTTTTGCTGCTGCCGTTACAGATCCCAGAGGAACTTTATGTGACATAGTCTCACTTAAAATGTCTCAATAGACCTGTAAACTGCCTTGTTTACAAACAAGGGACTTCCTTGGCGCTCACAGTTGTCACCTTTCATACAAAGATTTTGGCTTACACTTTCCAAAGCGACCAAGGACTGGAACTGCTTCTATTTTGGAGTGAAAAAACTAAGATGCATGAATTTGAAAATGTAACTGCTTTAAAATGACTGACGTGGAGACACTGAAAACCCAATTTTGAAAATGTAGACTTTTGAAAACCGAAAAGAAATCCTTGATTAGCTAAGCCTTTGTATTTTCTTTTCTTCAAGTCAATGAGCTTTGTTTATTTAGTGTAATGCAGCATTGAAATTCCACTTTTATGAATGGACAGTCCACTGGCATTATCGTGCAAGATGAGGAGCACTCCTGCAAAGGCCCCCAGTTCTTGTTTCCATCAGTAGAAGCTGAGCATTTGCTGTATCTTATCTTCCAAATTCAGCTGTCCTGTGCAACTACCATCATATTGGTGATGGAGGTGCATCTACATGTTCATTAACAAGTTTTTACTACTGCACATTACGTTTGGTACCTCTAATGTAAGGTACTAACTAAATGTGCAGTAGTGAAAGCGCACGCATTTTTAATGATACTTAAAGTCCAGTAGCCTAATTTTACTGCATATTAGAGTATTAACATGGTTTTTGCTGAGACACTCTAACATGCAATAAAATAGGCTACTGTGCATGAAAGCCCATGTGTAGATGCACACAGTGGGCATGTCTACAGGAGAAGCTTACTATGCATTAGCCCAATAACACTGCACAGTACCATGGCATTTAAAAAATATGCTAATTGCCTACAGCTCACTATTATTAGGCTAATGTGTAGTAAGCATCACAAAATAACTATGTTCTGGCACTACTGTGCAGTAACTTTAGTTATTGTTGTCCTTCAGTTAAACAAGTACTAAACTAAATGTGCAGTACCTAAGGCACATTAATGAATGTGTAGACGTACCCGGTGTGTATTAATAGAGTAGTTGTAAGCCACAAAAAGTATAAATAAGTGAGCAAATAAATTTCACCCTTAGAAGGTAGAGAACCACTGATAGACTCTTTGGGCACATCCAGACTGGTTCCCAGGAACAACTAACAGCAGTGCACCTTGCACCACAGCAACTTGTTCCCAGGGAACATGCATGCCACACGTGCCTTGGTGCATGGCAAGTTACCCCAGGGGCAGTAGGGGAGGCTGGGGCCAGCCCTGTGCTGGCCCCAGCAGCCTTACTTGGGTCCTGAGGGGCCTCCCGGGGCAGCAGCTGCAGTGATTCTGTTGTGTGGAGCCTGGCTGGATGCGGAGCATGGCTCTGAGCGGCCCGGCTCTGCTTTTCAGCGCTGCTCCCTGCCCGAGCATGTGCTGCACTGGTGGTTTTTTCCACTGTTTTTTTTGGACCTCTGGATATCATGGGGTCAAAAAAAACCCATGGAAAAAAAATGATGCTGCGCACACTTGGGCAGCATGCTCTTGCACAGAGAACACTGGACTGTGCAGTATGTGATGCCGCAAATGTGTTTGCGGCACCACGTACAGCATGACCACGCTCATCTGGACATGCCCCTTGGGTACATGCAGATATTACATTTATAACTAAGTAAATTAGGAACAGGTTAGCTCAATTGAGTGAACATCTACGCACTTTCAGAGCACATCCCAAGAGCTGGGAAATCCCAAATGCTTGCCACAGCGCCAGGGCTGCACTCTTCCTACGTCCCTTGACCATGACTAGGCTGTTTTTAGCACCCTGCACTGCCACCCCTCGATGGACAGTCCCTGACACAGAACCACTAATTCCCCCCCACAGACCCACCAGCCCCCCTCCAATCCTGCCAAACCCTTCCTGGACCCACCAAACCTTCCTATAGACCCACTACCCCCTCAATCCCTCCCATGTATCCCCCTCCCCACCCCAATTTACTTAAATGGCTTTACTTTGTAACTGATTGTGGTCTGCAGTTTATTCATGTAATATAAAAGCATAGCATAATTCTGTGAGGATTATCTTTTATATACACTCAATAGGTGCATCTACACAAGATACTTAATGCACAGTAGACTAATTCTACTGCGCATTAGCACATCACGGCAAAAACCATGCTAACACGCTAATGGACAGGAGAATTAATCTACGGAGCATTAAGCATCATGAAAAGACAGTGTGCTATTGCTGTTGTGCATTAGCACTGGCTACTATGCATTTATGTAGTACCTCATATGAGAGGTGCTAAACTTCAAGTGCAGTAGCAACAGCACATTAATGCATGTGTAGGTACGCGCGCTGCCATGGAAGTTACTGGTAATGTCCATATTGTGTTATATTGATACTAATTAGGGTGGATTTGCCAGTTCACCTACACCAAAATATTTCAGGTTGCAGGTGTGGGTCAGTTTTGGTGCAGTTCTGGTGGCATGCATGCAGCTTTTCTGTCTGCTTACTCTCTTGGCTGTTTACTAGTCAGTAGTCTGTGATTCCCTGCTCTGGAGCAGCATGGCTTGCAGACTTACTTGTTTCCCCACCTTCCAGGCTTCTGACTCCTTGGCAGTCTGAGCTCACAGAAAGTAGCCCACCAGAAGGACTGGTAGGCTACCTCCATGATAGCCTACCAGAGGCATCTCCCCAGAAAGAGGACTACAATCTGTTTGATGGATAAGGTAAAGCTATGCATTTTTGCATTCCAGTCAGAACTAAACTAAAATTTGACCTATTGAAATCTTCCACTAAATGAATTATATTATTCTGCCCAGCTTTACTCCAGAAGTGTTACAGTGTGTGTCTCCAAAGCATGTAGAAAGAGATAATCTTTTGGGGGGAAGGACTATCTGATGCTTTCTAACATTTCCTAGTCTGACCTCAGAAATATTTTATTGTGTCATTTTTTTATCACAGAAGTGAACTAAGGAGTGGGCAGATTCATCAAATATTTTTCCAAATAGCTTGGAAGCTGAAGAATCAAGTAAAAGGAGAAAGAAGAAAAGAGTATAAATAAAACTGCAGGGCAATTGCCTTCCATATTGAAATTAGGGTTGCTTTAAGCAGTGGGGAGAAGTTTCATTTGTAAAACAATCTTGCATAAATGAAGGCAGGGGGCTGGGATCATTCTTCTGGCAATGCTAATGACTTTACTACACGTGTAGAAAATGATTTAAAATAACATAACATTTCACTCAGTTTTTCTAAGGAGCCTTCACTTAAAGAACAGTAAAAATTAAACCAAGACTATAAAACTCTGAGAAAACAAAGGAAGGGAATAGCCAGCTTGTGAAGTACTAATACTCATTATAGCTGGTGCATGTTTCACTTGTAAAAAGGGCTTGGGGAAGAAAGTAATTTGAGCAAACCAACCTGGGCTGCCTTTTCATTCTTTGTCATTCACTGCTGTTGTTACCTTTAGAATTCCAGCAGTTGGGCTGGTTGTGCCCTGCTTTAGTGCCCTCCGTAAAGCATTCCCTTTTCACCAGCTCTGATGGCCCTATTGGAGTGGCCATGACAATGGATGTTCATTTTACCGCTATAAAAGGGTTTAATGATTAAAAGGCTGCACCATTGCACTCAGCCACAAAACTCATTCTTTCACTCCCATGAAGCCCCTTTGATTCAAAATGTTCTTTTGACAGGATCAAGAGTGGTTTTCATTCTGTCGGGCAGCAGAAACATCTGCATTTTTTATCCTCTACCTCCTACTCAGTGCACATAGTTAATGTGTAATTAATGAAACATCTCTTCTTGGAGTGGCGCACAATCATCATAGGTCTCCCACCAACCTCACTCCAGCTCCAATAAAGCAGGTCTGCTTTTATATCCTTGTACCCTTATTCAGCAATAGTAATAAACCCAGTTCCTGGCTTATCTAGCCAGCTTACATCTTAATCTTTTTTTTCTCTTCTTTCTCCTCAGGGAAAAAGGAAGAAAAAAACCCCCTTCTCTTTCTTTCGGGTTATCCAAGCACATTGGGAGTGGGTGAACCAGACACACCACAACATTCAAAGCAAAACAAGGTTGAAAGGGGTCTAAGCAAAGAACCCCCTGCCCCTCCTGCCCCTTCATCTAAAAAGAGTAGTCAGGGAAACTGAAAAGATTGTTATACAAGAGATATATTTAAGCTATATAGTTGCATGCCTTAAAGAGCCAGAAAGTGTCTTGCTTCCATCAGAGCAATGCAAGCATAATCTAACTCACTATGGGTGCATTTACATATGTGCTTTACTGTGGAGTTGACTAATGAGCTCCACAATAAAGTGTCACTGTCTACACATGCGCCGGTATTAGGGCACAGTAAATTAATTTACTCTGCTGTAAGATCGTTGGGAACAGTACTATCTTACACTAGAGTCATTTACTGCTGTAAGATAGATGGGGAAATACTATCTTACAGTGGAGGCATTTACTGCACAGAAGTGCATGTGTAGATGGTGGCTGGGGCACAAGGATGCTAAAGTGCAGGGGCTGCCTGCTGCATGGTTCTTCACTTTAACACTCTTGTGCCCAGCCAGTCCCTCCACCAACCAACGAGGCCACCCGAAGCCTGGGGCTGACCCTCCCCCACCCACCCTTCTGCCTTTAGCCCTGGCTCAAACTGCTGCTTTTTAGCTATAAGCACTGAGGCTTGAGAGCACAGAGGCAAGGGAAAATTCACAACTAAAATACCAAAAGAAAGTAATCATGATACATTTCTAATGTATGCAGCATATACAAACTTGACAAAAGGCTTCTCCCATGTATAAATATTGTTGCTTCAAGGATGATGTCTGGGATTTTTCTTTTCTGTTCACAGAGGTCACATAGAAGAGAAGACAAAGGTGGATTCATCTTTATTCCATCAAGTAATCTTTCAGCTGTTTTCAGAGTTGGAGTTTCTCTTAATGATCCAATGGTGACTTATGTGCAGCTCTCATTAGAAGGTGCTGAAAGGACACATTTATGGGACAAACTCTATGGAATGTTACTTTAGAAATAGGTTATGAGGTCAAATTTATGCTCTATACATAAATCCGTTCACCAGGGCTCCCCAGGGGAAGACTAGGACTAACGGTCATAAATTGCTAGAAGACAGTGCTTTAGATTAGAAATAAGGAAAAACTTCTTTACAACTCAAGTGTCCAGGGTCTGAAATAGGCTGCCCCCAGAAGTGGTACAATCACCTACTCTGGATACCTTCAAAAAACATCTGGTCGTTCACCTTGCTGGGGTCATCTTACCCCAGCAGTCTTTCCTGCCCAAGTGCAGGGAGGCTGGACCTGATGATCTCAAGAGGTCTCTTCCAGCCCCTCACATCTATGAATCTATGAATAAGTGACTAGAAAGACCTTTCTGAAATAAAAATAAAGCAAAAAAGATTTTTTTTTCTTTTCAGCCAGCAGTTAATTTGCCAAAATATCGAGTTTTGGCCATCCCAAAGTATTCACAAATTGAGGTCAAATTTACTGAATCGTTTTTGCTGGGGAAAAAATAAAATTTAGAGGTGGAGTCACAAAACTCAAACTGCCAGAGAAGGTGCCACAGCTTGCTTTTTACCCTGTGGTTCAGGAGTTGCAGCACTCACCTAGGCTGTGGGAGACCCAAGTTAAAAGTTTTCATCTGCCTGAGGTGATTCGAGATCATACCTCTCACCCTACAGGAGATAACCTTCACCACCGGGCTCAGAGCTCTTTGGAGTCTCATTCCTTCCTGATGACTCTGCCGTACTCTGTACAAATAAACTTTACCTAAAGTAGAGACTGCAACCCAAGTGTCCCCTCCTCCCAGGTGAGTGGCCCAACAACCAGCAAGACAGACTTTTTTTCTTTGCCAATCCAACAAATACTTATGTATTACCTGAAACCTTATAGTAGATGATAAGGGCACTCACTGCAGAAGTAGGAAACCCTAGTTTGGATCCATTCTCTGCCTCATAGAGTGACGATCTAAATGATATCCAACTTTCAAGAGAGTGTCCTAATGAACCCAGTTATTTTGAAAAATCAGTGGGGAGAAGGGGGATGTTTTGGAGGGGGAAAAAAGAAAAAGAAATGAAACACTTCAATTTAGGTTCTGATTTTTAAAATTATGTAGCTTGGGCAAACAATTGCTTATTTGAACATCTCCAGTGATACAATATTCTTTCTTCTTTGGAACTGCATCATACCCACACATATAAGCCAGTGTTACCTCAGATATAGGCTGGCCTAACAAAAAAGCGAAGGAATTACTGCACAGCATATAGTACAAAGACATTCTGTATTACATGCAAAGAAGCCAGTGGTATACTTGTGCACACCAATGTAACTCAGAACAATTCCATTAGGTTCAGTAATGTTACTCCATATTTTTACATCGCTGTCACTCATAATCATATCTAAGGTAAAAATCCGTCTCTTGATACTTGAACACATCCTCCATTGAAATTAATGGTAGTTTCACAGGTAACTGACAGCAAGATTTAGCCAGAATGGAGAGAAAATATGAACTTACAGCACAATTCTTTCAGCCAGTTTCCACACCTACACCTCCTCCTGAGTTCAACATAAAGGCAGGATTTGTCTGAGTTTCCAGAAAGAGAACAACATTTGTTTTGTTTTCTCAAACAGAAAAGGGACTTTAGATCATCATTCCTACTGTTTGGACTTGCCAGCCAGACATGTGTCTAGTGGTCAGGAATGGTTTCAATTTTATGAAGAACAAAAATTAAAAACCTAAATACATCATTTTATAATTTTTATGTTATGTGTTAAAAGACTAGAAAAGTTAATATTAATATAAAATAGGAGAATGCAACTGAGAGTAAGCTTTGTCTAAGCAAGTTGCCTCTAGATAATGTTTCTGGCTTCTTAACAAAGGAGTATGATCTGATGCCACTGGAAAAATAACATACTGGTAGTGACTTGTACAATCTGCTACAGTCACTGAGCTGCATTCCAGTTTATCTAAATTCTGGCCCAGGACTGGGAAGTTAGCTTGCCAGACTATTCAGGAAAAAAAAGAACTTCAAAGAAAACTTTTTTTTTACCCTTGATTCCAAAGTATAAGTGAGTCAGGAAAGGGTATAATGTTTGCCATGAGGATTAACCCCCTACTGCGTCAGCTACATAGAAGCACACTAAAAAACTGCCAGTATATGAGTTAAAAACTACTCAGCCATTCTGCAGCTGAGCTAAACCCAGAGATGATTTCCAGGCAACAGCAGCACAAGAAGTCCCATGGAACAACCAGAGCAGAAGGTGTGCAAACATCATTATCTTTGCAAAAGTCTGCTCCTAAAATAGAAACAACAACAACAACAATCAAAAAGAGAAACAACAGAAGCCAAAACACAGCAGAGCAAAACAGAATGAAAATGTTAACAGTCTTTAAGGGGTGTAACATAATTGACTGCCAGTGCCCAGAGGCTGCCAAGACTAAGCTGTTGCATGTCTCTATACAAAGCCAATGAACCAAATCAGTTAGCACATGATATTCAAAGCCAAAAATATAATTAAAAAAATAAAATGTTGTTATGTTGTTACATTAGGAAGCAACAAAATCAAAATCACAGTTTGCAAGTTGTTTCTAAGAGGATGGGCTCTCTCATTAGCCCAGAAAGGACTGAAGCTGCTCCCAGGCTATTTTCAGGCCATTGTCTCAGGGCAAAGCTGTTCAATTGCACAGAAAACTTAGCATCACACCAAATGAAGTAGTTCCTATGACCAACTCCAACTATCTTTTTCAGAGATTTTTCCCTCACCTCTCTCTGCCTTTATACCAGGTCCTTTTTCTGATCCAGATAGAAATTGCACATTAACTGGTATAAGTGATCAGAAACTGATTTAAATCCATAACACAACAGAAGTTCAGTGCACATAAATCACTTTCAAAATGGCCCAAACCAGTTTAAGATAAACCTAGATGGAAGCAGTATCAGACTTAACCAATTTATGTTAAATCAGTTTATTGAACTTCTGTCCTAGATCCCTTCCAGATTCAAGTTAACTCACAGTCCCCCACAATCCCAGGATGCTTTGCATCTCCCCTGCAAGCTACCCCTCTCCCAGGGTGGGCGAGCTAGCTTTGGCCCAAGCTGTCTGCTCCAGCCCAGCAAGGAGTCATTCTGTAGCACCCCCTGGCTTCTGACGTGGGCCACTGAAGGTATGTGGCCACAGTTCCAGAATCAAAAGTGAATATCTGGTCACTTGCTTATTGGTTCAGTCTATGCAGCTTAGACAAACTTGTGATGATTGAATCAATTCAGCCTTGGACTTTCTGACTATCTGTACTTAGTCACAGAGTCTGTGCTCTGGGTGGCAGCAGCAGCAGAGGAGGCAAAGCTGGCTATGGCAGCAGTGGCATCTGGGCCAGCAGTGGCTTCCATTCTTGGACTCCCTTTAAGTGGGTGCCACGGGCTGGTGCCCCGGTCACCCACCTCTCATTATGTTACTTGACCCTTGAGCTATTTGTACGCCCAGTTCTGTTCACACCCCAAGCAAAATGCCAGTGAAACAACTCATCTCTTCTGTCAGCATCATGTCCCAGAGAGCATGGAATGGAAACACATCCAAGTCTGCTCCAGAGCCAGAAATTTGCCAGTAAGACTTTTCCAGGCCCCTCCCCAGCACTCACTCTTTCATCCTTGGTCTCCAGCAGGTCTAAAAGCAATTATTGGAGACAAGAGCAGACTCACTGGCAAACTTCCTGTGAAAGTGAGCAGGCTGGGCAAAGCGTGCTCAGATCCATTCTCCCCAACGCCCACTGGTAAAAAGGTATAGACAAGTTCAGAATCATAACGGGCTCAATCTACAAAAGGACATAGGTTGCAATGGTCAGTGCCATAGCACCTGACTTTTGGCCAAGTGACACCCACAGCCCTGAGTTAGATGCATGAGATTTATGGGGAGAATTCAGCACTGGACCAGTGGTGGAACATTTTATATGAAATATTCACTGAAGTGAGTTGCTTCTTTTCCAAGACAATGCCTTAACCAGTAGGCAATACATTCTCAGTGAAACAAATGAAAGGTGAACATTCTCACTGCATCAAAAATCCTAGTACTTAATAATTCACAAGATGGAACTCTAAAACTTAAGTTAAACTGGGGCAGTTTTTGACATTGTGGGTATAAATAGAGGTCACCAAATGAAGCAGATCAGCTATGCTGGGATGTGGAAGGGCCTGATGCTGTGGAACAACAGGCAATGTGTTCTCTGCTTGCAAAGGCCTGCCCAGGGATACTATAATCCTGCAGTGATATTTCAAAACAGGAAATGGCCAGTCAAAGCCAAAGATGGAAAAGTGCAGTAGAACTGAAAAATTTTAAGGTGAGGTATTTTAAAGAAGCCTTCAGCAGACCCAACCCCACTTCAACACTAGATTTTGAAGAAACCAGTGACGACTTATTAACATAAGTCTGACTGAGATTTCAGAAGTACAGGCTGCAATCAAGAATCTGAAAAAAAAAAGGATATGAGAAGATTTAGTCAGAGCAGAAATGCTAAAAGCCCCTGACAATACCTTCCTGATAAACTGACAGAGCTGTTCAATGAAGTAACATTACTTGAATATTTACTTGAATCTAAGAGAAGGTTTCCCACCCCCCAAACACCATGGGCAGAAAATCCCCTCATCTTAGATTCACATACAATGCAAAAAGGGGGAGACATTAGCTGCTGCAGCTTTGACTCCGTCCCTGAGCCTCAGTTGGGGCCAGAATCAGACTCAGTGTGAAGCTTTGGCTGGTATGCATGTGGCTGGGCCTGTGGTATGCCACTAGGAATGACCTGAGGGTCAGCAGGGCAGGGGCACAGACTACCAGGGCCTAGAGGGGAGATTCAAGAGTTGCAGCCTGAGATGTTAGTCGAGGTCAGAGGCCAGGAGCCACAGAACTAGTGCTGACTTGTAAGGAAGATCCATGGTCAGGGTCAAGGAAGCCAAGTCAGGATGCCAGGGAAACCAGAGAGAGCAGGGCCAACACCAAGGTTGATCCAAGATCAGGGTCGGGAAAAGCCAAAGCTGAGTCAGGAGCCAGAAAAATCAGAGACGGGTAAACACAAGGTTTGCCAAACAGTCTGAGCCTATGCCAAGCTGTTCCTACAGCCAGAGGCTGCAGGTGTGCTTATAAGTGGTGAGCGGCACTTTCAGCCATTAGTCCAGTTGCAGAGAACTGGGGCAGTTACATTAACCAAGAACCAGGGGCAGGTGTGAGGACTCAGGTGCTTGGCCCAGTTGGGCATGCCTGATCACAGGTCCTGAAACAGAGTAACCACCTGCTCCCTCCTCTACTTGCCCTCTGCAGCTTCTGCCTCCTGCCCTTGCCACCCCTTTGCCCACCATACTGTCAGGCAGCTCAGCTTTGGCACGGGCTGGATTCTCTTGCAGGCATGGAGCACAGGGAAGCTCCATCCCTGCCTGGCCAGTCAGCAGCACCACCACTGCTGCATGACAACCCTCCATTAATTGGATTCTATACCTGGAAAATTATGACAAATGTATACATTTTCCATATATAGAATCGAATTATTGGGGGGCTGCCTTAAATTCTAGGTCATTTTAGATTCATGTAAATAGGATAATTGAACAAGGTGACTCTTTGTACCGACGGAAACATGGAATATCATCAGAATACTCCAAAAGGGTCTTCCCACTGATTCCACAAGTGGAGACAAATCACGCTATAGTCTGTCATAGCAAAGCCTTCTGACATTTGTTATTACACATGCTTAAATAGTAAATAGTAAATGGGTGCAAAGCTCAGAAAACAGGGCAAGAGATCCTGTGTAGACCAGCTAGTCATACTAGAGAAGAAAACAGAACTGCAAGCTCCCCTAATTCATTTAATTGACTCTGAAAGGTATTTGGTTGCTTAGAGTTATAGAATCATAGAAAATGAGGGTTGGAAGGGACCTCAGGAGGTCATCTAGTTCAACCCCCTGCTCAGTGCAGGACCATCCCTAACTAGATCGTCCCAGACAAAGCTTTGTCTAGCCAGGTTTTAAAAACCTCCAAGGATGGAGCTTCCACCTCTCTGGGTAACCTGTTCCAGTGCTTTACTGCCCTCCTGGACCGGCTTACCCAGAGACGATAGACAGACCTGACTGTTGAACAAGCTTCAGTCCTACAGAATCCCAACTAAAGCTGTCAATGTCATCAAGGCCATGTACAGAGGGCTCTGTAAGGATGAACAGTGATGGGACAGATTGGTTCAACATGGACACTGGTGTAAAACCAGGCTTCATACTCCCTCCACTGCTGTTGTCATAGACTGAATAATGTGCACTGGCAACATGAACACAGGGTAGATGTCAAATGCCCAAAAGACTTAGATTTGCTGGTGGCATTGCACTGCTGCAGTGATTCTCAATCAGGGTGCCGTGGGGTACCACACAGTGTGCCAAGCAGTATTAGCACTGTTAGGTGTGCAAACATGATTCACAAGATAAACCTGGAGTTTTCAAATAGGAAAGCACTGTGTTAAAAAGATTTTGACTTGACATAGTCTTTTTGAGTTCTTTGCAACAGAAAAACTGCTCTATTGTTTTTCTGTATTTAAAAAAAAAGAAAAGAAAAGCTAGGAGTTGGCATTTTTATGGGTATCTTGAGTTTATCGGGGGGTACCTTGAATTTATTGAGGGGTGTGTTGAGTCTGAAAGGCTGAGAACTACTGCACTACTGAACTGAACCCATGAAAAGTTACATAACCTGACAACAATAGCTGGCCAAACTGCTCAAAATTAACTCAAGCAACTTCAAAGTCTAGACATCCAACAGCAGCATCATGCTAAAAGGTAGAATTGTTCACCTGCCTGGGTAGGGTAATATTATAAGGCAGGGATTTCCTCAAGAAGAAGGAATCATATCAAGAACAGGAAAGGCACGCACATAATTTACTAAGCTCGGCAATGTCTGGAAATCAAAGATATACAGCATCAAAACAAAATTGAAACTATTCAACTCATAAATATTTTCTATGCTAACATATGGTTATAAAAGCTAGCAATCTCCTAAAACAGTGGAGGGCCAGCCTGTGGCACGTAGGCCACAAGTGGCATGGATAGCCTCTGTGTCTCACGTGACAGACCTGGGAGGGAACAGGCAGCACAGTGGCCGATTGGACAGGGAGCAGAAAAAAACAGCAGCAGATCAGGCAGAGAACAGTAGGTAAGGAACAGAAAACTGAGCAACAGACTGGGCAGAAGGGGATCAGAATAGCATTTAAAAAGAGTTGGGGCTAATTTGTGGTGCACCTGCCAAAAGGACTGGCCCCTAATGGACTAAAACTTTTGATAGATACTGGACACATCTACATGAAATGCTTAACTTTGCATTAGCATAGTTTAGTGCGAAGTAAGCATGTGTGTCTAGACATACACAGGTTTACTTCACAATAAACTTCCATAACATAAATGCTAAGTAAATTTACCTGCAAATGGAAGTAGCAAATTTACTCAGCATTAGTAATGGCACCGTACCACTTGCGTAGCAAAATCTGCTCCCAGTCAGCTGTCCACTAGGGGGTGGGAGATTGCTCCCTGCCCCTGAGAGCTGCCTGCTGCTAAAGCGGGCTCTGCCACAGGAGCCTGGGCAGGGACTATGTCTCCCTGCCCTGGCAGCAAGGAGCTCCAAGCCCCCTATGCCCAGATTGTGACTGGGGAGTCAGGGCTGGGGAAGATCCTTATCTCCCAGCACCTGCTTCGCTATCATGATCAGGGAGCAGGGGACAGGGGGACCTTTATCTCTCAGCAGCAGCTCTGCAATCATGGGGCCATTTCTGGGAAATGCTTATCTCCCTGCCCAAGCCCCATGAAGGCAAGGGCAGGGAAATAAGCATCTCTCAGCAGTGGCCTTGAGGTCATGCAGTCACTGCTGGGAAATAAGTGTCTCTCAGCCCAAGCTCCTTGATTGCCAGGGCAGGGAAGCCTGTTCCCCACTCAGTTCCACAAACATGGAGCTGGCGGGGGGAACAGGCTGGAGAGCTTGTTTCTCCTCCTCCCCACCTGCCACTCTTAGCTCCATGTTCATGGAGCTGGAGGGAAAACAAGATCCTCAGCCTCCACCCTGTGTGCTCCAGGTGGGGACATTGTCCCCCTGCCCCAGCAGCAGGGATCTTCCAGCCCCCACTCACCGATTGCAAAGTGGGGGTTGGGAGCTTGCTGGGAACTTATTCCCAGCCCCCACTCCATGATCTGTTTCCCATGGAAAAACAGAGTAAACAGCAAATTTTACCTTTTACCAGAGGCAAACCCGGATTTCTCTTTTTACTGGAGAAACCCACAGATTTTGCAGTTTTTGCAATTAACTCCCTGCTGTGGTGTGCACTCCTGAGGGGGATGGGGGAACTGCGCCCCCCAGATCTGTGCACGGGGTGGGTGCGGGCTGCTCACTGTGGACACAGGCTTCCACTCTCTGCCCTCCCCTGGGGCCCCCACTGCTCAGTGGATGCAAACTGGCATGGCAGGGAACAGCGGAGCCATGCAGAGAACCAGACGTGCCCCCTGTGTGCATGGTGGCAGTGAGGGTAGTGGCGTGGGGTTGTGCCCCTCAAAGCAGCCGCACACAGGGGGCGCATTGCTGGGTCATGCCTGCTGGGCTGTGGAGGCCCTGAGGGAGGGCAACAGGGTGGGAGCCCAAGCCCGCAGCTGCCCCATGCACAGATCTGGATGGCACGGGTGCTCTCTGCCCCCCCTCAGGAATGTGTGCCACAGCGGGGAGCCAGCCGCCCCCACCTGAGCCTGCAGCAGGCAGCAGGGGGGTTAGGGCAGGGGGCTACAAACCCAGGTTCATAGCCCTAGCAGCTGGGGGCCCCCTCTGGGAGGGCTAGGGGAGCAGGGGCTGTGGCTGGGGGGTGAGAGGCATGAGCAGGGCCAGGAGGCTGTGGGTGGCCTTTAATTTTAATCATGGATTTGGGGGTTTTGTTAGAGAATTTGCTGCTTTGTATCAGGGAAAACCAGGATCCCTGGTGATCGCAATTGCAGTCATGGAGCAGGGGCTGGGAGCTCCTTGTACAGGGACTGGGGGCCATTGTCCTACCCAAAAACCCTTACTGCGCAGTATCTTACTGCACAGTAAATCTAGGCTACAGTAAATGCATGTGTAGATGCACCCACCTTCAACAAGCGCCAACTGAAGATTCTGTCCAATCTTGAAAGACTTCTCCACTAGTGAAGAGATCTGACAAATCACCAACCTTTAGCTTGTCTCCACCAGAATCAGATGGATGCACAAGACATATCAGGAGTATGAAAATGAACTGGTGTGCTGAAATGTGGGTGAGCAAGATCCTTTAGAAGAACCTTTACCAAGGAGGGCAGACAAGAAAGAAGCAAAAGCAAACTGGAGAGGAACTCCTTTTTGCCCTGTGTGGCAATGTTTGTATGGGAAGGATTTAATAATCCCAATGAGAGGACAAGAGCATGAGTGCCACATTCTAATGACAGGTGATTCACCTTCATTGCTGAAACTCATAGATTCAAGATTCCTTTAAGCAAAAGCTGATTTAGGCAAAGCTGAACTTAGGCTAAAACCTGGCAGAATTTGGTATATGCCATGAAACTTTTCATTTTGATCTTCTGATTTGAAGAACCAAAAGATTAGAGAAGTGAAACTCAGCTGGGAGAAATGTGTATCACCTAACCTTGTAAGACAGTAATATTTTTGTTGTTTTACTAGGAGTATGTGCCTATTAGTGTCTCTGACCCAAAGGTCAAAGCTTGTGAAAAATCTTGGTCTGAATTTATATATGTATGCATTTAAATGTGGCTTTAATTTAGCTTGACTGACTAGTCAAACAACCAGGAAGTCCCCAAATTCAAACAGAATTAAGGACCCAGCAGCAGTTCTTGCTGGATTGATGTCACCTATATTTTTTTTAGATAAGTACCAGAAGACATAGAAACTGGAAAATAAATTTTGGTGCAAACCACACTTCAGCTCAGGGTTTCAACTTATAAGAGAAGAAAGAAAGCAAGTTATGAAACAATAAGCTAAAGATCAAGAGAAACATCAAGAATTAATAGAGAGGGAAGAGCAGTACTCCCATCTGACATTTTCCTGCTCATGTTCCCAATCTGAGAGCAGCTCCCAGATAGATACCTGCAGAAGAAGTGCAAAAGAAAGACATAACGAGATTACATATATAGTTACGAGATAAGCTCTAAGTGAGCAAAGTTATCCCTACATATAGCCAGAAACTTCTGTTCAGAAGATAAGATGGGATCTTGTGCTATCCCATGGTGCTTGTAGGTCAGCTCCTTATTACTCTTTGCCTGAGGCTGACCAGAAGGTAATTCAGAAGAATGCTGCTGCTGTGGAAAAATAGTCACAGATTATTCCAGTATCATTTTTCTGACACCTGGCTGACAAAATAACCCGATGCAATTGCTTATCTGGTCTGGGTATTTGCTGGGTGCATATTCTGATGCACAGTATTTGTACTCCTGTTACTAACTGCATCAACGCACAATCCATTCAATATCCTGATGTATATGTTGTTTCTTGATCAAAATTCCCCCAGGCCCCTCAGAAGCAAAGTAGGTGTTAATATTGCACAAGGATATGTGATATAGCTATAAAGACCAGAACTCTTCCACCCTGTTGAAAGGTAAAGTAGAGGATACAGATAGATCAAACACAAGGTCTGAATACTGATTAGTACCATGGTCAAATAAAATAGTTTAACTGTTAAATATAAACTTCACCACCTTCTTGAGAAGTACTGCTCCTCTTATTAGGTGTACTTTCTTGTGGCTATATGTCACATATGTACTGTGTAAGCTTGCTTATACAAATGGATATAGATACATGTACACCATGACTAAATGTTTGATCTGGAGGTAAACATTTTTTAAAACATTCATAGATGCATTGTTAGCCTTCTCATGGCTCTACAGCTTGAAAACCGTGCTGTAGAATTTAAATTCCGAATATTTTGCCCCCATGTAAACGGGGGTATTTTTGCATATAAAAACACTATTTATGACAGCAGAAATGTAAATGAGATTTCAATTTTAGTTGATTTATAAATAACAGTCTCTTAAATTATTGAAGTCTGCCTTGTGTACTGTTTCCTCATGATTAGCAGTATATATTGTACATGGGGTGCCCTTCTATAATATATTCAGAAGGCAGAATGCAAAATATATACCAGTATAGCAACAAATCAAGATCTTAGCTTCAATATGCTTTGAAACAAGTAATTACTAACTTAACTCTGCCTGTGAACTTGTCCTCATTAACTTAGTAATTAGCAAGATCTTGTTTGATCTTGGAGTTCATTAGATATTGCAGCTGGAAGATTGTTTCAGTTTTAACACATCAAAATCGACAATTAAAGTGATAATAAAGAATCAATATCACTTCCCTGTTCTTTGGATTTTCCAAGGTTGCAGTGTGCCTAATTAAACAGTATTCATATCAGTGAGAAATTTAAAAAAACCCAAAACTAATGTTGTCATATTTTTGGATTAATAGAAGGAAGTCTTAGTGTTATTAAAAAGGTATTTCAAATAAACCTATGGCGTGTTTTCTACTCAATGAATGGTGACTTTAGCCTCACAGTTATAACATCAACAATAGGAGATAGGTACCTAATGCTCTGTGTACCAAGACAAAAATATTCCCCTCTGATTCTTGTTCAGATAGCTTATGTCTCTATGGCAAACTTGCCATAGAGGGTTGTACCATTGACCAATGATCTGGGCAGGCTTTCTCTTAAACTGAAGCCACTGCAGCAAGGCTGGAACAGCTTGGTGTGTATCAATTCATCACTGCCAAGGACAGTAAGGTTACCATAGCTGTAGTTTCCCAGTTCTAGTTCTTCCACAACGTGCACAAAATGAACATTTATTCACTTAAAAAACTGGCAATCCTCATTCTATAGTGCATCAGGATAGCTTTGCATTGCCCCAGTTGGACAGTGCAAGCCTAAACCCAGCATAGGCAGGCAGCGGAGGATTCCTGTAGAACAGGAAATTATTAACTAGAACGGAGTGGTTCCTACTCCTGCCACCTGCTAGATAAAATAGGGGTGGCTAGGGATATCATCAAGGTGTTCCTACATCAAAGCCATCTCTCTGGCAGTACAGCATAACAGCAGCTGGTATAATCTAGAGCAGGCAGAGACTGGCCCAGTTAAACAGATCCCAGGTATGGTAGGTTCAATTCCCTGCTCTGCCAATGAACCACCTTGTACCTGGTAAATCACCAAACCTTTGGACCCCTCACCTTAAATATATTTAGTAAATTGCTCTGTATTTTTGGCAGATTGCACTTCAAACAAGATTTAGTCAGGTCCTCAGCCAGTATAAGCCCCTAAAAGTCAGTGAAACTACAATGATTTAGAAATGTGAATTTAAGTATTTTAGAAATTTAGATTATAGGACACTGTACAGACCCCCATCACCTCACTGTATTCCCATTAATCTATCTCAGTGATTCATGGTATATTTTTTATGTGAGAGGAAAGCCTGTGCTTTCACTTTAGTTTAGTTTTTAGACTAATACAAAGAAGAACAAACCAATATAAAATATCTATCAAAGAAAGCAATGTGTGTCTTCCTTGCTATGTAAGGACCTCCATTTTGAATAGCTTGCAAAAGACTCCCTGTATTAGAAGGTGCTGTATATAAGACACAGAATCATAACACTGCACATTTACATAGTCCAAAGTCTACATTAAACAATACAATGATGTTCTAGCAATGGAGAATTGCCCTTCAATTATATGAGTTTCTCTTAGCACATTAGAGTGAACTGAAAGCTTTTAAACAAACAAAGACCTGCTGAAGATTCCCAACTGAAGAATAATTATGCAGATTTAAATCATAAATAAAGTATTTGAAAGCAAAATATTTGCAAATCTCTTTCCCAAACACTTAGCTGCCAAGCTCTGGGTTCAGAGATCTGCATTTCTACTGCAAGTATTGCCATCTTCAAGGCCAATATAGCATAAGGAAGTACTCTTTGTTAAGATTGTATAGCAGTAACAGAAGTTTTTGGTTTCTAGTCACAATTGTTTCAGTCCTCCTTTCAAATGTATTTGATTTTTAAAGCCCACACATTGATTAATTTCCTAATTCTTAGCCCTACTCACCAAGTGCAGAAATGACCCTGAAAATAGCAGTACTGAAACCAGTGTGAACTTACCCTCTAGTGAGTAGGTAATGGCACAGTGACAGAACAGGGGTGGGACCAAAGGAGCCAGACGTGATGCTTGGCGCATTGCTAATTTGCATGCCATTGGCAACTGCCAGTAGGACACTTTAAGCACCTTAGCTATCCACCTGGGACCAGGATATAGGGAATTCACACAGGTGCTGAAGGTCTCCTTGAATTGTAAGTGTGGGTAGTCACACACTTTTGATTGATCATAGTCATGTTTTGTGGACCCCTTAGATAGACTCTGCAGACCCCCAGGGTACAGGTTGAAAACCAGCCCCACAGAGCATGGCTGTAGCAGATCACTTCTGAGCATGCTCAGAAGAACAAGTCCAAGTGTGCAAACAGAAGTAAAATCTAACATTTGTGTAACAAGAAAAAATGCCACTTACATAGCTACATTTAGGCATGAAAGTGGCACTTCTATGCTTTTAGGTGAAACAGGACTTAAGATGATGTGTGCAAGGTCCAGATTTTTTCCCTAAAAACCCAATTCTGGGAATGCTTATTTACACAAATAATGCTTGCTCACACAAGTATTCAACCTGAACTCATTCAAACCCATAACAACTGATCCTTATTCTCAGCATTCAACTCACCTTTCAGTCTACATTTAAAACAAGTTTTTACATAGATCATTTTCCTGACCTAAAATCCTTTCTACCCCTTCAGTTTTTGGCTAGTTCCTTATTTTCCTGCAAACATTTTTAAAAAAAATCATATTGTTCTATTCTGTTCAAATCCAGTGCTCATAGCTCCTTCCCTTTTTCTCTGCTCCCCAAAATCCCTTGTTCCATTAGTAGATTCACATACCAAAACTGGTTGACTAGTCCCCAGAGTGAATTTGGGATGTTTTATACAATCACTAAACAGCAGGTCAATTTCAGCTGACACTTATTTATGAAAGCAGAAAGTCTGGTCAGGTAATAAAACAGTCACCTCACTGGGAATATATAGCATTTGATTTGTTCACCTAACATAGTTTTATTGAGAGATTTATTGAACAAAATAAAGATTTCCCTGGCAAACTGTGTTATCAATTGCTCCATATTTTAACTTATTTTGAAAACACTAAAAGCAAATCTTCATTTCCCTGCACAGTGACTACTGTAGGATTTAAACATTATTCAGTGATCAGGAATCAAATGTAGATGACTGAGTAATAGTTTGGAAAACCTGAATGTTCTAGCTATGGGATTTGCATATTTTTAAAGCCTGTGTAGTTGATTTATGTCCAGGTGAAGATTAATTTTAAAAAAGCATGAGCTTTTGGTATGGATCAGTCACCCAAAACTATTTGTATAAAGCACAACATTAATTGCAATATGTATCTACTGTATTGCTGACCAACGATCGGGATGCTAACTGCAGAGGATTTGCAGTATGACAGCTATTTTAAACCCACAGAGACATCCTGATGTTTATGAAAACAGAGGTCCCTTTTTTTGCCCTTGATGTAAAATGGGCTTTAGTGAACGTGAGAATCAGGCTCATGGTGTGTAGTTCTTTCAAGTAAGACCAAGATCCAGATTTCTCTCTCTATATCTGTGTACAGAAAAAAGGAGTAATGGCCCCCAATGCCATAAACAAATCTGCCATTCAAAAAGGCGAGGCTGAGAAATAATGAAGTCAGCACATTAGGACCTAGCCTGCTGGGCTCACACTGCTGAAAGCTACCAGTGGGTGAATTTCCCAGCATTTGGAAACTTTGTCTCAGTTCTGTGGGTTTGCTCAAGTGTGCGATGGCTGTTTGCGAGGGAGCTGCCCCGCTGGGTAGGTTTGCTTTCCTCCCAGCAGCTCAGAAAGGTGAGAGTTCTCCTTCCCCCCCGCCCCCGCAACCCCCAAGTCACCCCCACAGAGACAATGGTTTCTCCAGCAGGTCCTCTCTGCTAGGGAGCTTTCCCCTCTCCCAACTCTCACACTGGGACATTTTTCCACATTTCCAGGATTATGGCCACTTTCACTTAGATCTATGTGTGTTGCCTCCACATACAAAGAAGCACTTGGGGACGGGATTAGTAGGATTAGAAGAGATTCACATATGTCCAGTTCAAGCAATTGGTATTCAAAGCTTTACACTTTCAAATGCCACCAAGAGAGAGAAAAGGAGCTGAGAGCTTGCTTTGCATTTCAGCACCTTCATGAGGGGGACAGTGCTTTTTTATTAGTGTTTAAAGCTGTGGTTACTGGGGATAAATAAATTCTTCTCTGTCTAATCCAGCATGATGCAGTAGCCGCAACCCTCAGCCATAAACCCTTTCACATTGGTAACACTGGTATGTCTTCAGTTTAGTCTAATCAATCATATGTTGCCAAGAAGACAGAGCTAATGCTACTTTCACTGACACAAACTTCTGGCAATATTATCACTGTGTTGATAAGAATGAAGGGATGTCATTCAATTTTGTTTTGTTTTTAGTAACTGATGTTTTCCCTGGTGTTTGGGGGAGAATACAATATATTTTATTTAAGTAAGGAGAGGCCTGATCCCATAACCACCTGTTCCTGGGCATCGGCCTTCAACACGCAAAGTAAATTTGGACCCTTTGTGTGAGGCAGGGATGCAGAAGATCTGCCTCTGCATATGTGTTATGCATGTGTTTTAGAATTGCAGAAGATTTCTAAAAAGATATTTTAAAAAATCTATCTTTTCTCATTCCTGCTTCTGATGTGCTTTCTCCAGAAATACCTCAAAGACACTAAAGATAGGAGATGCCCCATACTACATAGAGCAGGAAGTTTAATTAGCAATCTTTATTGCAAAGTTCATATTTTGCAAAAAACTCCAATTGAGAGCAACATCCTTGTGTGGTGTAGTGTATAAATAGCCATAATAACAAACATCCATGTTTTGCAGTGAGAGATTTTTGGAGCAGAGCAGGTGGAGGGTTTTTTTTTAAATACATTCATGCAATAATTAATTCATTCATTCTTTTGTTCATTCATTCCTGCTCACTAGGATAAAAGCTCTGGGGGAATAACACTCTTTCCTAGGATCTGGAAGGGGGAGAAGCATGTATATTCACATTAAAAAAGATTAAAAGTTTTTTATACCAAACAACTGTTAAAATAACTATAGTTTGAGAGATGTGTAAACTTGTTTGGCAGCTATAAACATAGGCATAAGAATTTACACTAGATGAATAAAATTTGAGCTGAACTGTCACTGAAAAGTTCAGCTAATATTACTTGCCTTGGTGATAGAAAAACTATTAAGTTCTGGTCAAGTTTCTCGTTGAAGATAATGGTCCAATTCTGATCTTACTGGCACTATTAAGAGCCAATGTGTCTCCACTCCTGTGAATAAAGTAATCAGGATTTGAACCAACTTTTGGTTAAACTGCTATTTTTGCAATTCCCAAACTTATCAAAGTCTGCCAATAATGAAAACACATGGGCAGAGGTAGCAGAAGGTTTCTCATAGAGGTTGAGAAAAGGATCTGAATTTTTGGGGTCCTGATACTGTACTGTGCTTTGTAGCATAGAGATGAATATACAGGCATACCTCGTTTTATTGTGCTTCGCTTTATTGCACTTCGCAGATATTGCATTTTTTACAAATTGAAGGTTTGTGGCAACCCTGCGTCGAGCAAGTCTATCGGTGCCATTTTTCCATCAGCATTTGCTCACTTCGCATTTTTTAGCAATAAAGTATTTTTTAATTAAGGTATGTACATTTTTTTTAGACATAATGCTATTGCACACTTAATAGACTACAGTATAGTGTAAACATAACTTTTATATGCACTGGGAAACCAAAAAGTTTGTGTGACTCGCTTTATTGCGATATTTGCTTTATTGCGGTGGTCTGGAACCGAACTCGCAATATCTCCAAGGTATGCCTGTATAGGATTTTAAATGGGCAAAATGCAAATAAATGCATATAAAAAGATCAAATTAAGGAAGTGGCAGGTATGTGTCAAGCACCTCTGCCCCCATATGAACACTTGACAGCTCATGCACAATGGGAGTTGAGTCCCCTGCACATCACATGGTGAGATTTAGTTTATAGAGAGGTGGCAAAATAAGCCAAACTTAAAGCTATTCCACATTTCAGGCCTCTGAGATTTTTGGAAATGAAATTGCCTCCTTGGGTATGAATACAGATAGAAGATAAGTTAATTCAAAGATTTTATTTTAATTAAAACATTATAGCAGTGACAAAATTGCTCATTTTATATCCATATATAACTTTTAAATTCCTATAGTGTTCCCTGACTCCTGTATATTATAGTTTATGACAGTGCCAGTGTGATGTCTCCTCCCTCCATCCAAATTGTTATTGTGGTCTTTTGTGTTAGTCTTTCATTCCCACTTTTCAATGTACATTGTAGGCACTTCCATGCAGAGTTTTAAAGAACAACACATGTTAAGGCCCTAATAGTTGTTAGGTATTTGAAAAAAAAAATCATTATTAATAATAATATCATTAATTGTACTACAAGGATCCTATATTGATAAAGGAGACTATTTGATGAGGGAAAATGTTCAATAGTCAATTGCTTGAGTGACATATTGTGTCTTTTCTTAAACAAAGAGAAGAAAGATAAGACTTCTTTTCTCCTTGTTCTGCCCCATCCCACTTCAAATTCACAAGGGTGCAGCCACACTCCTTACACTTAGAAGGAGCATAGAGGCTTTCCCTGCTAAGGGTGTAAACCGCCTCAGTGAGGGTAAGTGGGGCATGTAGTCTCACTAGGAACGTGCAAAATGCACATTCTCCCTGTGCACCAAGTAGTCTCCAAAATGACTGTTCCCTCTGAGGCACAGTGCCTTCCTGATCTCCCTGGGGGGTGGGTCCTGATTACCCTCTAGTGCAAGGCTGAAGGCACTCTCTGGCTTTCAATAATCACAGAAGTATAGAAAATAGAGTTGGAAGGGACCTCAAAAGGTTGCCTAGTCTATCACCAATGCCTATGCATGTTTAGCTTGCTCTTAAAAACCTCCAATGAAGGACAGTTAGTGGAGGTTCCACTGCTTAACTAACCTTACAGTTCAGAACATTTTACCGAATATCCACCCTAAATCTCCCTTGCTGAAATTCATGTCCTAGGACACTAACACATCCAACCAGTATTTTCCAGGTTTTTATCAAACTGTTGCCTGCTAATACTATGCCAAGTTATTTCACTCAGGTATGTAGGCATTGGTTCATCAATAATATCTATACCACTCCAGTAAGGGAGTTCATTCTCTTGTCAGTTAAAAATGGCTTCAGGCCAGACCTTCTGGGAGCATGACACTGCTACTGATGGGAAGCTAACCTTTTGGTATTTGCACAATGGGTTAATAGCAGGGGCTGACCCCAGAGGAGACTAGTTAAAAGGGAAAGAGAGCATGCTTCATCACTCCTGAATGCTTACAGGCAACTACTTTAAAACAGCATCATTGACTCAGTGGAGACTGCCAGTTCTCTTAGCTGTCATGTAGAGAAAGTTGATCTTGTGATGGACTCGACTGGCCATGCTTATGAACTTATTAAACTTTGACCACTAAACTGGGTTGTGCCATCTTCTCTGTTTCTGTTTGATCTCATCTTCCCTTGGGATCATGCTGAATCATTCTTGGCAAATAAAGCATACTCCTGGGGCTCATAGAAATACTTTCAAAGAGGGCACTTGCCACTTGGAAGATATTTCCAACTGTTATTTCAAAAAATGGAAAGACAGCGTGGTCTAGTATAGTGGTACTTAACTAAATATGGCCCCATGGGCCAAGAAATATGGTGGCAGAAAAGTGATGGTAGCATTAGTTGCTGTGGCTCTGGAAGTAATTCATGCTGCCAGTCCACCACTCCCACACCATCAAATTTCTGGACCCATAGGGAACCCCACAGACTGGATGACACATTCAATTGTTGGTGCACAGGGCCATGTGGCAGCCAAATCCAGCACGTGGGGCCCATCTTCATGCACAATCCCATGCAAAATTGAGCCTGTGAACTGATCCTATCCATAGGATGCTGCCTGTGGACTGGCCCCATGCCATTCATCTGGCCTGCAGGGCCAGAAGGTTAAGCCCCAGTAGTCTAATATATAAGTCACTGGTCTTATTCTGGTGGTCCAAGTTCTATTTGTAAGCCTACTATTGGCCTGGTGGGCACACAGAATCCTCTCTCTGTCCTTCCTGTCTCTGTTCCCCATCCTGTCCTTCACCTGGCCCATCCATTTAGATTGTGAGCGAAATCTAATTCACTTTCTGTAATCTCTTAAAATGTGTTCTATAGCTCACCAACCTCTTCACACAACAGTAATCACACATGTAACTTTAAACACAACCAGTCCCATGGATTTCAATGGGAACACTATAGTCACACACATGCGTAAGTGCCTTTCTGAAATGGGACCTGGATTAGCACACTTGTTTTCTGTGCACAATAATTGCCACATTTAGGTAGATCTCAGAATAAATTTATCCTTTCCTGCATGTGTCAGGTAGTATCCATTATGCTGCAAACTGTCAGGCCAATCCTTTCCTGGGTTAGGGCTTTCTGAATGCCTGCCTTCCTTGTTGAATTTGTGTTTGACATCATTTTCCCCAAGTGCATAATTTTCTATTTATCCAAATGTGTTTAAATTAATAAATGCAGCTAGAATGCATTTTGCCACTATAAATGGCCTAGCTGAAGTCAGTTACAGCTTTAATAAAGATAAGGATGCTGAGTAATTTAAATAAACATGGGGAAAACATTGTTTGAATAGTGTTTTAAATAATAAAGTCATCAAGTACATTCAAAGATTCAAAGCATAATAACTAAAGACTGATAATATTGCAAGGGGCTCAAAAAATTTCCATATTAGATTACTTCACTTTTTAGCAAGTTTGTTCAAAGGCCAGATTCTTGATGTTGATTAGCCCCTTACTAAACATGTAGTCCTATTGACTGCAGTGCTACTAGCCATACAACAAAATACTGGTCACTATCAGGAGGGTGAAGTCAATCCCTAGGCCTATATGACAAAATGGCAGTGCAAGTGTTTGAGTGGGCTAGAAATAATTTCTGGTGCATATTCCAGAATTTGTATGAACTCATTGATTGTAAAAATTCACTTGGTGTATTAAAAAAAAAGTAATTGTTTTTTCTATTTGGCCATCCATACTTTAGAAATACTTAATGGAGAAGTTACTGAATGATGGCTGTTTTTTATTTGGCCTTAATAATGACAATTTTTAATTTAATTAAACTTCCCAGTAATTCTGCAAAATAACTGGATTGCTACAGTTACACTTCATTTTTTTATTTCATCAATACGTGGGCTATGAAAGTAATACAATTTAAAACCACCTGCAAATTACCAGAGAACCACATATCTGTTTTTTCCTCCAACAATTTTGTCTTCTCTCTGTCCTTTTTTTATTTTCAGTTTATACTGTTATTTATGTTTCCATTCACCCACCTAAATAGCCACTGAAGAAATAAGAAAAGATTCTGGAAAATGTCAGTGGAAAAAGCTCAGAATGAAAGCTGATATTTAGGGAAGGCAAATAGAAACCTGGATATGTACCACTTTTAAGTAGCTTGAGGGACAAAGAATGGAAAGGCAGAAAATGTAAACATGTATTGTAAAATCCTGGCATCACATATTTAAAATATGTAAGGCTTTAATATGTATAGAGAGAATAAAGGCAAAAGAGAAATTAATTAAGACCTCCGAGACTTATAAAGTCTATGAAAACTGGTCCTAAATCCAAAGTAAATTGGAGGTTTGCCAAATACTGTCAGAATTTGCCTATTATGGATATATAAAGAACAAATGCTAACCACAACTATTTTTATAACTGATAAACCAAATAACTATGATACAAACACCTTCCAAATGTGGGAGATAATGCTAGTTTTCCCAAGCATCTAAGAAATAAATTCTCTAATGGATGCATAACGAGCAACTGTGACTGGTATTTGTTCTTTTGAAAAACCCAAACACAGCAAAATATTTCACTGTCAATTAATACCTTGGAATATCTAACAGTTTTACAGACACTCAGATTGATTTACCATAATCCTTTCATTTTCATATAAAATTAAGGGGTCTTTAGTGCAAGGCAAAATACATTAATGGAATGCAAACTGTTGATTCAGTGCTTGTATTTGTTTACAGAAATTAATTTCAAGCCATTCACAGCAAATGTCATCAAGGATTAGTAATTCATAAAGCTCAAATAAAACTAATTAGACTTTGGAAACTGGCTTCTAACATTGTCACTATGTTAACAAAGTCCAAAAAAATCTATATTGTCTCTAAATCTTGACAATCAATGATGACAATCTGGATTTAAATCTAGAAAGAAAACTTCAACCTCAGTGGGCTGTACTGAAGAGAAAGTAGTTACTATCTACAATGTAGGTGTCATTTTGTCTACTTCACAATATCCAGTAATGGCCTGATCTGGTATTAATTTCACAGGAGCTTTGGCCCAGACAAGGACTTCAGGATTAAACCCTAGCAACAAGGCCCAATTTTTGCCCTGACTTTTTCTCTCAATGTCAGTGAGACTGAAAGTGTACAACCCAGAAGAGAAAAAAATTGCTTTTTAACTGAAATAAGGTTCTGTGCCTGATCCTACTGTCACTGCAGTCAACTGGAATTTTGACCCCGGCTTTAAAACAGAATCAAATCTATCAAATAGGAAAATAAGTTTTTAATGACCACAAGAATTATATAGCCTTTCAAACTATGCAATTCTGATAAGAAGATAGCATAAAATACCAATCTAACCATAATTCAGCAACACATAGAACACAGCACAAGAAACTTGAATTCATTAGTAAAATGCATGTTTTCAAAATAACATGCATATTTATCACACTACATGATTACAACCTATTTTTAGCAATATTTATCTAAATAGGAGGGGGTGTCTTCTTTCTTTCTTTCTTTCTTTCTTTCTCTTTCAATATTACTCAATAAAATAGTAACAATATCAAATTTAAATCATTTAAAAATTTAAATAATCTTTTTGATAAATGTTTTGTTCAAAGCACAGTTTTAAAATGTCTAAGTTAAAGAAGAAGCAAAGCTCAGACATTAAAAATAAGTAAAGCTAAATAACATCCTAAAAGGCCCACAAAAATACAAAAAAAAAATACATTATGTCACTTTGATCAGACACTCTTTATATCAGGGATCGAAATTTACATTCCATGACAGGACAAAACTACTAATAGAGTCAAGAGATGCTGAATGTAATGCGCCTCCACACTAATCACAGAGGGAGGAAACATCTCATTTTCATCAGCAATTGTACAAAAAACTCAAAATTAGGCATAGTTCATAGTCAATTTGAAATGCATTCTTTAATCAGATAAATGATGTCTAAAGAAAATCTTAACTTCCACTCCTATCTAGGTGGAAAAATCCACTTCAAGCTACCTCTAAAATCAGAACTGCATAAGAAACCTGCAAATTGTAACCAGCCATGCTGTTTAGGCATCATTAAAATTAAACTTCCAGATCTGCCTCTGGATTACATTTCATATGTATTTATATAAGTAGCATTTAGGCTATTCTGGAATTTCCTCAAATCCAGTAAATATGACATGCCACACAATATAGTTCTGCATTTACCTCACCAGACAACATTTCTGTTCCTCACCAAATCTGTCTCCCTTTAACAAGATGCGGATCAAAAGGGGAGGAAAATGTTAGACATTTTAGCACAATTTGGCTCCCATAATTTCTCTCTCTCCCCACCCAACATTTGCCATTATTAAAGCACTTAACTGTCTGGCTTTATGAGTCCTATGGCCTAATTCTGATCTTACTAATGTCAGTGGAAGTTTTGCTATTCATTAAAATAGAAACAAGATCAGGTCTTCAATCCCCTTCTTAATTCTGTCCAAGACCAGGTTGCTAAATTGTTAAAAATGGTTTCCTAATCCACACATTAGAAGGTCTGCCAGTTGTTTGTGAGTACTTAATACACAATATATGAGTATATAAGAGTATGAAACATTGCTTTGCACATACACACACAGACATCCAACAAGTAGGGATGGTTACAAATTTCAGGAAATGCTCTTGCCCTGCAAAAATTAAGAAAAAAAGAAAATCCTCTTTTAAGCTTTCTATAGAAGGCCATAATTTATGTTATGTTTAAATAAAAAAGGTCTACTGACTGGGGGGAGGCTTTATTATATTAGCATATTCCAACGGGGCTAATAATGGTTTGATCATTCAATCAATCTAAATTGTAGACTGCTATAAAAATCTTTCTAACTGCCATTTGTTTCATTCATCTATACTTGGGCATAGCCTCGTGTTGTGTGGAAGAGAGAAAGAAGCCATCAGTCACTCTGGTTTGTGGCTAGATTTATAAACCAGAAGTTTATTTTGCCGTTAATTTTTTTTTTCTGACTAATCTTGCACTAGTTGCTGATGTGGCCAGTGACAAGAAAAACAGCCCATATATCACCCACGTGGTTAGAATATATTGATTTTCCTTCTTTCGGATGTAAAAACAAAACCCAACCCCCCCCCCAAAAAAAAAAAAACAACCCAACACCTCGGAGCTTGAAAAGGGAAAAGATTTGAACCTCTGGAAACTGTAAGGAGCCGGCCAGAGCTGAGAAGAGCAATCGCCCTGCGTGCAACTCAGGTCTCGGAGCACTCCAGAGATTTCAAATGATAGGGAAGACACGGGTGTCCCGGGAAGAAGTCTACCTTGGATATGTCTTGGGTATTAGCTTGGACACTAGGGGTAAATTGATTTCAAGGAAACTCCCCAGCCGTGGCTGGCTGCTGAGCGAGCAGTGGCGGGCTCCGCCTTGGAGGCTGGAGGGTGCGGGACGCGAGCGGCCTGCAGACAGGGACCCGGGGCGCGGGGCAGATGTGCAGGGAAATTGTTCGGGGAGGATGATCATGGTCCCAGCCCTCACCTGAGCATCAATGGCAGTGTCTGCGGCTCGGTGTGCTGGCTGGGCGGCTGCTGTTGGGAGGGGACGTGAAACCACAGGGACAGCAGCGCTTGCGAAGGCAGCAGCCATCCTCGGGGCAAGAAGGACGGACAGACTTCCCCCGGGGAGGGGGGTGGGGGGCTGCTTCCTGCTGCTTCTTTCCCCCAGTCTGCCCATTACAGCCCCCGGTTTTCAAGTTCCCTGCAGGGCTCCGGCTTTCTCACCCGCTCTGCTCCGGCCAGGCACAGAGCAAGCCCGGTAGGGTCTGAGAGGGAGGAGGATGGAAACACTTAGCCAGCTTGACACCTGGAAAAGCTGCCCCTCTGTATCAAAGGGGGAGTCATCGGCCTCGAGCCCTCCAGGCACTCGGATCTCAGAAGCAGCAGCCAAGTGCTTACTAATCCCCCTCCTCCACCACCCCCACCACCCCCTTCGCCTTTTTCACTCCCCCTCCAAAGCTGGGCTGTACCTCCTGGACAAGCCTCCCCTGCCACTAATGTCAGTCTGTCCCCTCGGGAGAGGACCGGCCGCTGCCCTGAGTCCAGGAGCGGGCCACCCAGGCGCCCCTGGGGCGGGCTGCGGGTCTTTTCGAGGCTCCGACTCGGCTGGGAAGCCGGGACCCGGCGCTGCCTCCGCATGAGCAGAAAACAGTACGTCCAAGTGTGAGGACACCTACGGCCGCCCGGGGAGCGAGCAGGCGCCCGGCTGGTCCCGAGCAGCGAGTTCTCCTGGTGCAACATCTGGAGGGGGGCCACCGGGCACATCTGGAACATCTGGAGATGTTCCCCCGCTGCGCCGCCGCCGCCGCGCTCCTTCCCCTCCACCGCCCGGGAAACTCACCGGGCAGGGACGATTCACAACCCCTCCGGGACCTCCCTGTTAAGCCGCTGCTGAGGGTTTAGCTGAAATCACCCGCCCCGGTTTGTTTCTGCGAATCGCTTCTTTAAATTTGGTGGCAATTGCTTGTTTCCCTCGGTAGGAAAGTTTTGGAAAGACAGGGTGGGATGGGGATCTCTTGGGATGTCTTTTGGCCCCAGTGCAAGAAGTTAACTAGTCCCCTGGGTAGTTTTGTTTTGTTTTTTCCCCCCCGTGGTTTATTCGCTGGGCTGGGAAGGGGTGGGCGGTCAGCGGGTGTATTTATTATTCAGCGCCTGATAGCCTTAAAAAGGAATTTATCGTTTGAGAAGAGTCAGGTTAAGGAGAGGTTGGTGGATACTATTCAAATAACTTTCGCACGAAATATGCCAGCCTGCAGAAAGAGTTTCCAGCGCTCTCAGCACCTCCTAACTACGCTGAGAGGGAATCCGGTTCCTTTGCTGTCTGCTGTAATATATTGCCCTGAACAAGGAACAACCCGCCACATCTCTGGATCGAATTAGTTCCCTCAATTGAGCCTAACGAGCAGCAGTTTTGCCTTCAGCGTTTCTGTCTTTCTTTTGCTACGTGCTCCGCTGCCAGATGCGGGCTTGCAGGCGGTAATGACCGTCAGCAGGCTTTCCTTTTCCTCCACAGACATTTTCCTCAATCCAATCGGATGAAAGTGCCCGGCCCTTCCTGCCTTCTCTGTTGGGCTCTTGGAGCCCCTTGAAGGTTTTACAAGCACTCCGGTGAAAAAGAGCTTGGGCCCTGCCTGCCCAAGGGATGCGCAGAAGAGACGTCTCCCCTTCCCAGCCCATGCCCTCGTGGCAAACTCCCCTGGAAGTCTTACTGTCCCGTCTGGAGCAGTCAGCACGTGTTAAAGTTTCTGCAGGGCGGGTTAGACCGTGCGAGTTTCCAGGCTGCCTCGGTCACACCAAGTCCCCGCTGGTCCCCCTCCCCGCCCCCCGCAATCAGCGTGTAAAGAGCACACACAAATCAATCGCAGGCCACCCCGGGGGCTGAGCCGCCTCTGGGAACACCTTGATCTGTGCAAATCCTCGTCTCACGTGGGCCAAACTGCACTCGGTTTCCACAAGCAGGCGTGTTGGTGGCAGGATCCTGCCCCTCCCCCTCCCAGCGCCCTGCTTTCCCTTCCCGGGAGGATGGAGAGCACCCCCCGCCCAAGCCCCTCGCCCCACATTGCTGGAGCTCAGCTGCAGAGGCTGCCTCCGCGCCCACTGGCATTGCACTTCACCCAGGCGGTGCTCACAGAGCGGCATGAAGACAACATTTTCCGGCATAGACGCAGACTGTCAGCCCCTGACAACCCCGGCACATTTATAGCCCCCCCCCCCCAGCTGCATCTGTTACCAGCGGAGCAGGCTGAAACCAGTGCATGGAGCCGGTTACTTACTATAGCAAACACCGATCCTTCCTCCCTGAGCTTTCGCTTGCAATATTCTCTCCCTCGCTGGCTTGATGTTTGCCTGCCTCTGTCCAGTTCTTTTGTGCAGCCTCTCAGTCCAATTCACAGATGACTTCCTCCCCACCCCCCTCCTCCCCCAACACCTTAGTAGCTTACATTACTCAGTGAATCCAAAGAAAATACTTTGAGAGCTGGAAATACGACCTGCTCTCCCTCCTGATCAGCTTCTGCTGCCACCCTTCCGAATCAACCAGGAAAAGAAAAGAAAAGGAAAAGGAAAAGGAAAAGGAAAGAAAAATAATTGAAAGCTCCAAAACAAAATTTAAAAAAAATCCTTGTCACACAAACAGATTCAAAGTTTCCTATTTATCTTAATTGCTTTCCTTAAACAACCTCCCCTTGTTTCGCCAAGGGAAAAGCAAAACGATAGCAAAGAGAGAGATGCATAGCCAAGTATTTTTTTAAGAGGTTTTAAGGGGAAGGCTATTTGTGGGTCGGATAAGCCACTAATAATTACTTTTTTTAGACAAAGCAACCAGAGGCAGGCAGTTCAGGTACAATGCGATGGAAAAGGGCCCTGCACAGCTCCTCCCAGGTCTGACAAACGAGATGAGCAAGATGGGTGGAAAACGAAAGGCAAGGGGGAAAGGCCATACTCGGAGAAAGAAATTCAAAACTTAAAACTATTGTTTTCTTTTGGGGTTGGGGAGAGCAGGACACAGCAAAAGAGAAAGAGAGAGAGAATAATAAACAAAGCAAGGCATACCCCCGTCCTTCCTCCAACAGGACTTCCCCCACCAGGTTACCTAACGAGGAGATGCTAGCCTGAAAAATTACCCCAAGCAAATACACATCCCAAGCAGACCCTTTGCTCTTTCTACTGTATAGTAGATGCGGCTTTATACTGGAAATTAGAAACAGGGGGAGGAGAAGGCGTGAACACGGAGCGATGAGTGCGTGTTGTCAATCAGAGGGGTTTTGTGTCTCCTTGACTCCTGATGGTCCATGGCTGAGGTGTCCCAGGGTGGCACCACAATGCATATGAATAGGAGTCCTTGCTAAATGGGACAGTCAAAGCGCACCGCCCTGAATAATGGCACGTCATCCTAACAAGACCATTATAGATAGGAGGGCTCCTTTTGTCTCTTTTCTCTGCTGCAGCTCTATAAAAGCCCCTCTTTTTCAGGCTGAGGTTAGTTCAAGCATACACCAACCAGCTCTCCTGTAAACAGGCTGAATCACCAGAGAGCGGAGGAGAGGGGAAGATTAGGGGCGAGGGGAGAGTTTCCTAGCTTTGTGTGTGTGCGCGTGTTTGTCTTTTCTTCCCAGAGCCAGCAGTTTCTCTGGTTGTTTTTAAGAAGAGCAAGCCCACTGCACCCACTCCAGAGCAGGGCAGACTTTTCTGGCTCAGGACCCCCAATACAATGAATTCTGACTCCAGCTCTGTTTCCAGCAGAGCTTCCTCACCAGACATGGAGGAGATGTACCTGAGGGATCACCACCACCACCACCACCACCACCACCACCACCAGGACAGCAGGCTCAACTCGGTCTCCTCCACCCAGAACGACCTGGTGCAGAAGATGTCCGGGGAGGGCCTCTCCAGAAATGGCTCCAAGGCAGGAGGGGAGGGCAGCAAGTACAAAATCAAGAAGCAGCTCTCGGAGCAGGATCTGCAGCAGCTGAGGCTGAAGATCAACGGGCGGGAGCGCAAAAGGATGCACGACCTCAACCTGGCCATGGACGGGCTGAGGGAGGTGATGCCCTACGCTCACGGCCCGTCCGTGAGAAAGCTCTCCAAAATCGCCACGCTCCTGCTGGCCAGAAACTACATCCTGATGCTCACCAGCTCCCTGGAGGAGATGAAGAGGCTGGTGGGGGAGATCTACGGCGGGCACCACTCCGCTTTCCACTGCGGGACGGTGGGGCACTCCGCCGGGCACCCGGCGCACGCAGCCAGCACCGTGCACCAGGTGCACCCCATCCTCGGCAGTGCCTTGTCCTCCGCCAACACCTCCACCTCCCTGTCCGCCTCCCTGCCCGGGATTGGCACCATCAGACCCCCTCACTCTTTACTCAAGACTCCCTCCACTCCTCCCGCCCTCCAGCTTGGCAGTGGCTTCCAGCACTGGGCAGGCTTGCCTTGCCCTTGCACTATCTGTCAAATGCCACCTCCGCCCCACCTGTCCGCCCTCACCACGACGAGCATGGCCAGGATCTCGGGAGAGTCCAAGGACCTACTGAAGTGACTTTTGCAAGCCTTTGGAGCTCGGCCTTGGGCCCCAGGTCCCTGAGATGGTGGCGCAGCCAAGAAGTCCTGTGCTCGCATGCATGCTTCTTCGCCTCGGATCCCCGCCCGTGCGGCCCCCGCACTGACACCTGATCTTGTCCAAACTGCAGTTGTTGTAACAAGGGATTAGTGTAGTAAGGACCTTGCAAAGGTAATGTTTTAGTTGGATTTTGGCCTATGTTCTCTTCTTATGCTAAAACAGAACGACATATATATATATATATATATATATATATATATATATATATATATATATATATATATATATATATATATATATATATATATATATATATATCCCTGTTGTCAAACACAAAAATGTAAATATTTCCTTAAAATGGATGCAACAAAAAAAAAAAAAAAAGAAGAAGAAGAAGAAGAGAGAGGGAGACATGGTTGTCATTGTGCTGCTCACAGCTACAAAGAGACGGTGCGTTGGTTTGGGGTTTGGGGGAGATTTTTTTTGTTTGATTGATTGATTGATTTTGTTGGTTTGAGGGTTTCGTTTGGGTTTTTTGGTTTGTTTTTGTTTTCTCTCTTTAAGGGCAACATTTTCCATCCTGGGACCTCTTTCCCTGCTCCCGGCCGGGGCCTGAAAGCTAGCGATGACTCTCAACCCTCTGATACGATGTAGCTCCCCCAAATGCATGCGTGCTTATCACTAAACCTTGTTTAAACATGTTGTACTGGCCACGGGGCCGTTTTCCTTGTAACAAGGATTTACTAGTGAATTCTCGAAAAGTATTTCGCAAGTTTTCTTTTCTTTCCCCCCCCCTCGCCTGTGTCTATATGAAAGCAGAAAGGGAAATAGTGCAAGCCCCCCTCCCTCCCCAGCAGCCCCCAAGTCTCTTTGGCCAAGTCCTGCCAGCAGTGCAGTGTGTGGCTGGGCTGGCTGCATCGCCCACCGCTTCGCTCCCTTGCTCATTTTTCTGCATGCAGGGTCGGATTGGTCACTGTGTTCCTACATTTGAACCTTCTCGTTGTTTTATGCTTTGCTTTGTTTTCCTGGGCATTTGCTTGAAATATTTTGTTAGGACCTCAAAGACAACGACGTGTCTTTATTTTTTATATATTCTTGATAACTATCGATATATTTATTATTCACCAGTGTTTCTGGATGAGATTTCCAAATAAAAACAAAATGAAATAAAAGTTCTGGTTTTACCTTTGTGTGGGGACTCTTAAGACAAGAAAGGGGGAAAAGCATTTGCCTGGTATTTTTCCCCGCGACTTTCCTCGGTAAACTGGAGCGGGCTGGTAAATCTGGTTTGTGACTAACAAGAACTTCTTTAAAATAGCAATAAAAAGAGAAGGGATTGTCCAAATACTCCTTCACCGCCCCTCCCGCCCCCGCGTGTGTGCAAATTAATTGCTTGACTTGCCGTTTTATTTCATTTTTATACCGCGTTGAAGATCTTTATGAATTCGTAAACGAATAGCTACAAAGTGACTTGCGACAGAAAGAAGTCTCATTGGGCGAAAAATGCAGGTGCATTTAGGATAGCGGAGTTAAACTTTGTAACTTTGCTTTCTGCTCACATAGCATTTATTTTTCAGGAGAAAGTTTTAAAAAGGAATCTGTCATTTAAAAAAAATACAAATCATTCCTTTGTCAAAATTAGAATAAAATATATTTTAAGACATATTTGCATTTCTAAGATGTGCCTAACTTCCTCGTTTCTCCCTCATTTATATCAAGATTGTTGTTCTGGGTTAAGAGAACAGTTTTTTTCATGATCCAAAGAAAAGAATTCATTACTTACTGCGCATAAACTGCGCATTAATAACATCGGGAAATCATTGTCCTTCCCCCTCTGCCCCTGCTAACACCACTTCATGTTGCTCTCCATTAGACAACGTACTCATTCTCCCAGAGAGATTTGCTCTCTGACTTTTATTGTGCTAACTTTGTCTTATGTTCAGAGACTTTGTGAAACTATTCGCCCCGTACCCTTAAAACAACAAATTTGAGGTTTCTGAGGACTTGCAAAGAAGTTTCCTAGAAGGGATTTTGAAGGACAATAGAGAGTTATAGTTCATGTTCAGATTTAAAAAACAGTGCATCAGAAGTGAGTTTCCTGGCGGGGATAGAGGAAGAAACAGAGGGGTGAAGCTGAATGCTGTCCATTGGAAACAGAGTCTGCTTTTTGGAACTCAAAAGCTGAAGTGAAGAGAAGTAGATGTGTTGTGGCATGGGGAGATTATTTCCACTGCCTTTAGGCAGACAAATGGGAAGATAATGGTCTATTTCCCATCGGTGATTCATTCCCCTGGGTGATGAAGGAGCTGTCGAGGAGTTAGGTGAAACCAGCACGGGGAACTCCCCAGAGCCTAAACCTCGGAAAGTTTTGCATTCACAAGGTCTGGATCTAGAAACAAATACATTGAAACAACCTGTCCGATGCATCCTTAATAACCTCCAGCCAGTTAACTGAGCTGACTGCCAAAAGTTATAGCAAATGATTCTCCGTGAAACCCTTCCCCACCGCCAGTTAGAGCATATTCTCAATAAGGACATTTTGCAGTAACGAACAGTGCTTTTTCTTTCTTTCTTTCTGCTTTCTCGGGTTTCTGTCTGCTTCTTCCTTTACATAGAAACCCACAACACCAGCTATAGTGTCTCCTCCTCTGTTCATTCTGTCTTCAAAAAACGCAAGGGCCAGCATATACCTTGTGTGACCCCTTAAAAAATTTTTCCCCCACTACAATTCATATGCTTTTAAGATATGAGTAAGAAGCTGTCGGGGCTGGAGCTGGCCAGGGCGGAGTTCAGAAAAGTTGAAGCTGTGGCAAAGTGAGAGCAAACCCTGAACCCAGCGGATCCGAAATCACTGGTGAATAAATATGCCAGGAGCTGGGCCACTGGGACCAAGGGTGGGACACACTTCTGGTGCAGGCAGAGGGGAGCCCCCACGAGTCAGGCTGCTAGGGAGGGTTCCTGGGGCGATCCCGTTGCATAGCAGGTAAGCAAAATGTGGGTTTCGATGTGTGTGTGGCAGGGTGCGGATATGCATTATTTCAGTGGGGTTTTGGAGACGGAGCTGAGCTGGATCCTGGGAGGTGGGAGGGCAGATAAGCAATCTGGGGAGGTGGGGGGAGGAAAGACCCCAGGTCTCGGGCTCTTCTCAGCCAGCAACTGCAAACGCCGGGTAAAGGGGCAGAGCCTGCCCCCTGTAGGCCAGCCAGGCTCCCCCTCTGTCTGCGGGGTGTCCCCGGCCCCAGCTGCGGCATCAGTGCTACTCCCCGGGCACAAGGAGAGAGGGGCGCAGAGCGGAGTTGCGGCCCGGTCTTCATCGACGGAAGGAGGGAAGGGAGGAAGATCCTCAAGACATAAAAAAATGAGGAAAGGACTTCAGGAAATCATCTAGTCCAACCCCTGGTCAAAGCAGGACCATCCCCAACGCGATCATCCCAGCGACAGCTTTGAAGCTAGGGCTTAGAAACCTCCAAGAATGGAGATGCCACCACCTTTCTGGGTAACCTGTTCCAGTCCTTTGCTGCCCTCCTCGTGAGCAACTTTTTTCCTAATATCCAACCTAAACCTCCCTTGCTGCAACTTGAGCCTATTGCTCCTTGTTCGTCATCTGCCCCCTCTGAGAACAGTCCAGCTCCATCCCCTTTGAACCCCACTTCGGGCAGTTGAAGGGTGCAATTAAATCCCCCCTCAGTCTTTTCTTCCCCAGACTAAACAAGCCCAGTTCCCTCAGCCTCCCCTCACAAGTCGTGTTCCCCAGCCCTCATTTCCCCGCACCCTACCAAATCCCCCCTCACTTCCTTAACAGCACCCTCCCCCACTCTGCTCCTCAGGCCCCAGTGGCTGCAGGCAGGTAGTCAGCCGTGGGATTTTCCATTGCCAGTGTATCCCCCACCCCCTGCCCCCTTCAATCCCTTGCACACCCGTCCCTTCCTTCTCCCACGCCGGTGGTGCAGCCCCGCCGGCTCTGGGGGCTGCGTGGGGCGCGGGGCATGGGGGCGCTGCGGGCAAATGGCCTCGACCCGTCTGCTACTTGAGAGGGGGGAAAGGAGGGAGCCCCCTGTCTTTGATGCTCGAGCTGATCCCAACTTCACACGCCCGCAGGCCTTGGTGTGACTGTCTGCTCTCTTCCCCCGTGGGGCGCGGGCTCCCCTCCCGGGCCGGATGTCAGACAAAGGGGCTGCCCGGGGCTGGGGTCGGCTGCAGACCCCCAGGGAGAGAAGTAAAGGGCTGGGGCAGGAGCTGCCCAGAGCTTGCCCTCAGTGCACGAGCAGCTGATGAGCAGAGCCCACGCGCTGCCCCTGAGGCCCAGCCTCCCAAGAGCTCAGATCGGCAGCAATCCTCTAGCTCCGGAGGCAGCCCCTCCTTCCCGGGGGAAGCCGCCCAGGAGCCCCCTTGGTTATTATTATTCACCCGCTCCAGCCTCCCCCTGCGGGGACCCTGGTCACGCACCAGCCAGGCCAGGTCCGGCGGCCCGGCCTTGGCTCTCGGCTCTGCCCCTAGCCCGCCTGGGCACCCAGGACATCAGCCCCGGGGGGCAGAGAGAGACAGGGATTGAGGGGGGGTGCAGATCTCCAGCCCAGAACCGAGCCAGGCCCTGCCAGGTTGGCAGAGCAGGGTGTCAGCGGTCAGGGGCCGTGTGTGGGCAGCACGTCTGCCCTGGGAGGAGCGATGCCACTCGTGTCCTCAGGGCAGAGGAGCCCACGCAGCCGGATCACGGCACCTGGGCGGTCTGGAGGTCATTCTGGTGGTCGGCTCGTTGTTCTTGTTGGGTCCTGGGGTGCCCCCCTCCCTCCCCAAGTTTTCAGACCTTCATTTTAATCCGTCCCCGGCTTTGCACGTTGCGGGGCGCGGGGAGCCGCGGGGGGACCAGCACCACCACGCACAAGTAGGAGCGGGGCCGCTGCGTCCCGGGGGCTCGGGGAGGGAGGCTCTCGGGGCCTTGATCTTTGGCAGCATTTTTTTTTTCGTTTTGGAGATGGACGGAGGAAGTAACTTCAGGGAAGCTCGTTTGTGGGGAGCTTGTCTGGGTGGCTCAGGGACGCGAGGGGGTCAGAGAACCGCCCTGCCCCTTACCTGAAGCCGCAGAGAGAGAGACAGACAGACAGACAAGACTGACGGGTGGGATGGGGGAAGCCGCGGGCTCTTTCCCGGCGCTGCGCGGGCGGGGGGGGGCCCGGCCGCCGCGACCGGGAGGCCTGGCTGGGGACGCGGCCGCAGCTGTGGCCGGGGCCGGGCGCTCGGGGCTGTTCCCCCGGCCGAGCCTGCCTTGAAATACAGCCTCGGCGGGAGCAGCAGCTGGGAGTGGCGCCCGCACCACCGCGCTCCCTGGCGCGGCGTGAAGCAGCCCCGGGGCAGCCCCCAGGGGGCGGTCGGGCCGTGGGGGGAGCTCGGGGTTGCCCCGAGGGGGGAAGGAAACGCCCGGCGCGGCCCCCATCTCGCCTGCGGCGCCCAGGCTGCCCGCGGGCTCCTGACCTGCCCGACACCCGGGCCAGGGCGCCGGCTCCGCTCCCCCCGGCTGCCCCCTACGGGCGGGGGGGTGTCCTCTGTGTGTGTTTGCTTCTGTGCGTGTGCGCCTGTGTCTGTGTACGTGTGCGCCTGTGTGTGTACTGTCTATGAATCTCTGTGTCTCTGTGTGTGTACTGCCTATGCATCTGTGTGCGTGTGTGCGTCTGTGTCCATGTGTGTGTCTGTGCTGTGTGCTGCGCGTGTTTTTTGTGTGCTGTGTGTGCGTGCGTGTTACGCGTATCTGTGTGTGCGCCTGTGTATGTGCCGTAGGTCTGTGTGGCTCTGTCGTGCGCCTGCGTGTGTAGGCATTGTGTCTGTGCGCGCGCGCGCGTTGTGTGCGTCCGTCCGTGTGCGCGGGGCGTGTCTGTGAATGTCTGTTGTGTGCGCGTGTTGCATCTGTCTGTGTGCGTGCGCGCGCGTGTGTGTGTCAGTGCGTGCCCGGGGAGGGTGGGCAGAGGGTAACGCGGAGTAATTGCGGTAGCTGGGTAGAGCCACCCTCCACCTGCTTCACTCAGCTGATCTCCGCCTGCAGCGCAGCTGATACCACACACACACACACACACACGCACGCACGCACGCACGCAGACACACTTGACAAAACTCTCCCTCCTCCATCCCCCTGCCGGAGCCTCCTCCCATCCGTGCCCCCGGGTGGGGGTGACAAGCCAGGGCCCCTCTCTTCTCTGCTGCCGGGAAGGAAAAGAGAAGTGTGTGGTGGGGGGATATTTCCTTTGATTCATACCGAAATAAAAAGAAGAAATAGCAGCAGTACTTAGCTTCATTGCTTCAACCTCGAGATTTATTGGCGAGGAGGTAAACCCTGAGCCGGGCTGAGCTCGGTAATTCACATGGCCCGTCCGTTATTACCAAATGGGGATATCGTTTTTCTTTGATCCTTTCTTTTTCTTTTCTTTTTTTCTTTTTTTTTTTTTTTGCCACGGGCTGTCACCGCCTCCCCAAGCACGAGCTGCTGCAGCGGGGCAGTATCTCAGCCCCTTGTGCAGGCACCTCACCGCTTTAGTGACTTCTCCAAAAGTTTGGAAAGAAACTGAATTCTTGCTTCTTCTTCTTTCTTTCTTTCTTTCTCTCTCTCTCTCTTTTTTTTTTTTTGCTTTCCTACCAAAGCAGAAGTGATGCCGCGCGGTACTCAGCTTCCCCGCCCCTCCCCACAGCAGAGACAAGGGGCGAGATCCTGAGCGGGTGCCCATGCTTTGTGCTGAGGGGGAGCTCACTGCTCGGGGGCCCCAGGCAGGCTGCGTCCTGGTGGGGGGAGGCCGGAGCCACGGGACTGCATCCCGGACAGACCCAGCACGAGCTCTGGGTCCTGGGCTCTTAAATGACCAGAGAAGCTTCTCTTTCGCGATCTCAAACTCCCTGGCTTCTGCTGCCGAGAATAACACTGGTTTGGTTTTGGGGGTTCCCCCCCCCCCCCACGATAGTTTTCTGCTTCTCTTTTTCTTCTGTAGAGTTTATCTTCGCTCCGTTTCAGAGGAATTAATCCAACTGTTTCAGGGATGTATTTGGTAGCCGTGTTGGTTGGGACAAAAAGCAACGCAAACCTCTCGAACTCTCGGTTCAGAGATTATATGTTTTATTAGACCAACTGTTCATTAGTTGGTCTAATAAAAGTTATCATCTCTGAACCAAGCATTCTAGAGGTTTGCATTTCTTTTAATCGGGCTGTATGATTCATCAGAAATACACATCGATGCTGTCAATCCACACAGGTCTTGTGTATTTCTCAGCACTGATTACTCGCTGCAAGCCCCAATTTTCCATCTGTATTCCTTTACAGTGTATTAGGCAGACAAGATTCTTTGGGTAGCGGTGGTATCTTTTATTAAACCAACTAAATAGCTGGAAAACTTGTTCTTTGCAAGCTTTCAGGCACAAACACTCTTCTTCAGGCATAAGGAGAGTCTGTATATTAACGGACAGAAAACACTAATATAAGGCACTAATAGAATGGAAAGAAAAAGAAAGTTGCCCAACAATATTCACCATTCCTCTAGGCTCAGCTCTGCCTAGGAGAGAACCCTTGGTAAACTAAATGCTTCCACCTTGTCCTGGTTTAATCTGATTCATCTGCAACTGCCTCTGTTTTTATTATTATTTTTAAGTAAAGTGAATATGTGTGTGTATGCATCATGTGTGCTGTGTGTGTTGGTTGTATGTGTGCATAAGGCTGTGTGCATGTGTGTGTTGTTTGTGCATGTGCACACATTCTGAGTGTGTTTGCGTGTCTGCTCGTCTGTGTGTGTCTGTGTGCGTGCATGAAACTTTAAAGTGAACATTGGTTAATTCACACCAGAGGGGAGCTTGGGATTTCAGAAATAATGTCTCTTAGTAATTAATACTTCCCTACATTGTAGAAACAAGCGTTTCTAATTTAGAGCGCAAAAGTGTTTCATCCGTTGGATCAAGACACAGGTCAAGAAGAACTACAGAAGATGGCAGAAGAATAAAGACAGTACTGAAGGCTGTTCGTCCCGACCCAATGGTTTTGCCTTCCTCCTGCCTGTCAATTTAGGCCTGATTCACCACATTTTTTTCCTGGCCAGGTCAGCTGCACCTATGCAAAGTAAATACCTGTGAACCTGGTGGGTAGATTTGATGTGAAGATGACTTAAAAATAGGGGGACAATATGTTTCATGGAAATCTAATTTAATTTAGGGATAAAAAAACTGAGGAAGCTTTTTGAAAATTCATTTTGCTTGATGTTCTGCATTTTGAAAAATGTCAACCAGCCAAAATCTGCTTGGTGTAAGTGGAAAGAATTTTATGAACTAGTAGGTTGTCAGTGTACAGTCAAGTCCTGCCAGTCTAAGATAGTATCTGACAGCAGGGGAAAGACTGTCGGGAAACCTAGCCACTTTTATCATGGAAAGACCACATTCAGCTTAACCCCCGCCCCCCCAATATAAAGCTAGCAAAATAGGCATGAGCGACAGTCATAGGGACTCAGGACCTGATCCTGATATTACTTCAACTAATGTAATCAATAAAAACTCCATTTTGAAGGCAATGCTGATGTGAGATCAGAATCAGGCCAGAAAGACCACTAATTTTAAGAACAGGTACAAGCAGGAGCAGCAGCCATAATACCATTTTTATCTCAGTCATGATCTGGAGGAGGCACTTTTATAGATGAGAGGGTATTTTATTGGTATTTAAATATTAGTACATATGGCTTTCATGATCATTGCACAGACGTTTGGTTATACATAATAAAGAACAGATAGTTCCCCAAAAGGAGTTTCCCTGTCTTCCTAAAATAACTAGAGTGGAAAAATCCCCGCAGTGCTCTCAAAGGCAGATTTTTAAAATAACAAATGAACTAATGAATAAGGCAGAGAATCAGCTGCTTCTTTTGAGCAAACTTATTGTTTTCAGTTGATCCCTGTACAGTGCCTATGGTGAACACTAAGGTTCTGCGTGCTTTAGATATTCTAGTGTAATTATATAATTTAGTTGCAATTAATTTAAATAAAAACAGTATACAGCCATGTCTTGAGACAATAGGTTATCTGTGTTACACCTTACATTCTTTTAATATGGTAAATACCTTTTTAAAACACTTATTTTTTGCACTTTTCTCATGTTGCACAATCAAAATAAAATAGAAAATCTCTCTTGTTTTCATGAAAGAGCACTAAATTGCAAGATTTGGATTGAAAACTGCAGGTGAAACCTGAGTTGCTAAAGTTTATTGCCTATATGCCATTTCCACTGCAGTTGAAGAAAACAAGAAAACATATTTATTGCTCTTAACTTCTGTAATGGCTTACTTATATAAAACTTAACTTTGGGCCAAATGTCCTTGGAATAAAACACTATAAAAGAGAAGCTATGAAAAAGCCTGCCATAACTACCTTGATCTCCATTTAAAGGAACAATGGAGAGATAGTGTAAAATAATTAATAACAGACTTTTCATTAGCATATTAAACATATTGGGAGGGGTTCTTGATTTTCACTCCAGTTCAGTGTTTTATTTTTTGGCTAAGCCAGTCAGCAAGAGTACCAGTTGGTTATAACTTATCATGGTGATTTCTGTGATGAGGGACACGACTGGGAAATGAGCTAAACTAACACACTAGTTCATTTTACACAGGTCGCTGACATACAGCCTGGATATCTTTACAAAAGAGCAGGTCTTCAACAGAAACAAAGCTCAGAGGTGCTAGAAGCTGAGCTTCAGCGGAGACATCAGTTGGCTCATCAAACTGAGCTGACAAATAGTCACTGTTGCTGTAGTTGGACAGCAACTATTCTCAGACAACAATGAATATGTCACTATGCTTGTGTACATAGGAAAAAGCCATAGTGGAATTACCTACTTTGCACTACCTCCCCAAGAGGACACTCATTCACAGCCCAGACTCTCAAATGCAACCTAAATATCATTACTTAAATTATTAATCAGTGGGTGTTAGACACCTATTATATGTTCCTTTGAAAATCTAGGCTTTAGTTTGGAATAATATTATCCATATAAGGAGCGGGTGCAGAATAGATGCTGTAATTTAAATTATCAACTGAGCTGCTTTTGCAATGACTTCCTAAAGGAACCAAGTGCCAATACAATGCAAAACAGCATAATTAGACAAGGAGCCAGGGATGGATCCAGAGGGAATGCAATGGTTTGCCTGCACCTCCACATCCTCCCCCCTCACACACACACTTTGGATTGCAGTACAGTGTGGGAGCCTCCAGGGAATTTTTAAAGTCCCTAAAGCAAGTGAACTCCTCCACATCCCCCTCTCCTTTCTCCTGGTGTTCAAAGGCACATCCGCTCCCCTGCCTGCTGCTGCTGCTTTCTCCCCTGTCCTGGAGGCCAGGGAAGCTCTAGAACTGCTTCTACCTGCCCCAGCCAGGTTGCAGGGAGGGGAAGGGGTAGGCTCAACTGGGAATGGGGACAATGGGAACAGCATTGTGGGAGAATAGTTTCCCTCTCCCTCCCCATCCCCTCTGCGGATATCCATCCCAATCCTCATTTGAACCCAAGCCAGGATAGCTTGACCGGGGCAGGCAGAAGTGGCTCTGGAGCTTCCCTCTGTTCCTGGGACAGTGAAGAAAGCGGAAGGTAAGGTGGTAGAGGGGTGCAAGTGGAGGAGAGGGGATTTACCTTTGAGCACCAATGAAAAAGGAGGGGGCATTTTCATTTGAGAGGCTTCATGGTGCCAGCATAAGTGGCAGGGAGGAGGCTGAGAGCATGGGGGGTGCAGCCACCAGAGAAGTGCAGGGTCCTGCTCCCACAACCCTCTTTGGAAAATCCTACATCCACCCCTATAAGAACCTCTCTATTCTAATGAATGGTTGCTATACATCCTAACATTTTGGAAATCATGTCTTCCACTTGGAAGGAAAGGAAAAGAACTTCTGAAATGATGGGAAACTTTCATTGCTCTTCAACCCACAAACACCAGCTTAGATGTATGAAGGATGTTTCTATTGATGCAGCCAGTTTGAATAACCAAGTCTTGCTGATTTTTCTTAGGAAAACCTTTCTAAACTACTGCTTGCCGTTTACCTTTAATCATCTTTCTGAATCTCCAGCTGAACTATATGAATAATTTGCAAATTGGTTGTGGGACATTCAGTCTCATAGGACTTAAGAGTTACCACATCATAGAGTTGAATTTAGTGTCATGTCTTGTCTGTCTGTACTGATATTTACTTGAATGTCATGTCACACATGATTGACTCTGTTGTACCATACATTGTTTTGTACCAGACAAATCCTTATTAGCAAGGACTTACTGTATCCATTCACATGCTATTTTACAATGAACCAAAGGTGATAGCATCTACGTACCCACCAAGTTCCTGTGTTTGGGTCCCACCATACTACAATCTTGTGCCCTTAGCTTTCTTTGGTCTGAGCTGGTTCAGGGCCAGCCAGACTGGCCTTTCTTTGGTCCCTCTGGCACACCTGGTCATGGGCTCCTTTTCTGTTAACACCCACTGAAACGACAGTTCAGGGGTCAAATCTGTTAGGTCAGTGTAATGAGCCTTCAGACTCCCCAGTTTCAGTATACCATTTCTCACCCAACCTTGCAAGCACTCTGGGATTGTAGTTCATCTCTTCAAGGACTTCTCATAATTGTACTTTGTTGCCTCAGTTTCCTCACCCCTCTTGTGTATTTTTTAAACTCACGTCAGGGTCCTTCAGAGTGTTGAAAATCCCTTTATGCAGCTCATGATTTCTGAATGAATCAGAGTCTTTTACCCTGCCCTTGGCCTCCTCCATATATTGCTGGTCTCCAAAGAGACAGTTTTACCAAATCATTCCACCTCTCATTTCCTTCAAAAGGAAAAAACCCCAAAGAACCTGAGGAACCTCTGATAATACCCTGGAACAGTTTTCACACTCGCCATGTGTTTTCCTGTTTCTTCAACATGTTTGCTTTACACTTATCTAGAGCCTCCTCCCCCTCTGTTGTGGTATTTTACATCTGGCAGTGCTCTTTACCAACTCCAGTTTTGTCTTTCCCCATGGAGTTCTAACTTATACCCACAGTGCCTCAGTTTCCCATGTTCATCACTTTCCTCATTTTCATTTGTGCCTCAGTTTCAGCAAGAATGTTATCTACAAGCAAAGCCAACCCTTGTGTCTCTTGTCAAGTTAAGCTGTGGGTTGCACTTGAGCCTGCTCCTGTATTTAAACTTGTCACAGCATTTATCATGAAAAGGACTATCTGGTAAGTTCTCAGCATTCCAGACCTGTCTCTGGTGCACAGACTGCCTCAGTCTACCAGTAGAGTAATAGGGTTTATTATAGGCCCTTTTACCCCTATCTGCTTGCCTATGAGCATCTGCTGTAGATGCCTCTTTCCTCCATCCTCTGGAGTTTCTATGGTGTAGCTTGATTCTCTCTTCCCATTCAAGCCAGGGGTGTTTATTCTGGTCAGCAGGCTTGTATCAGCACAGCTTCACCAACTCAAGCCAAACCCTGGACTCTAGCTCCACCTCCCTTCACAAGTAGCCTTAACACTTCAAGCGGCAGCTTCTTTCACTCTGTTCTCTATTGCTAGATGGTATGCGGACACATCTGTGATAGTCTCTTTGGATGCCTGCCTGCCCTCTAGTAAAAAAGTGTACAATGCTTAGAACAGTGGGATCTTGGTTCATGACTGGGGATTTAGGAACCACGTTAGTATAAACAACCAAATATTATGCATCTTATGTAGTAACAGTATGGTAGCCTGAGCTGGTACATCCTTTCATTTCTCCATCATAACCTCCACTTTACACTCACTCATTAGCTGGGCTTTGAGGTTACAAGAATATGGTGGCTTCAGATGGTTGCATCTAGGAGGGGTGCAGTTGCACCCACACTTTGATCTCTGCCCAACTTTAAAAGCACTGCCTGGGAGTGGCAGCAGAATTTCTATTCAGGAAGCACTAAGGAATCAATAGACTTCATAGCTCATTATAATTTACCTCCATTTCACAGGTGTTAACAACCCTGTCTCCTGTTTAGTGGAATTGATGTTCCACAATTTAAACAATCCTTTCTTCTGCAATTTTGCTGTGTTAGCCATTCCTCGTAATATTGCATTTCTGTTTCACAGCCCTGCAGATTGTTTTTAGCTCTAGCTAAAAACCTTAACTCAATATTAAACCAGGTGTAAAAATGATTGACAGTGAAGAATTGGAGGCACTATCAAGGTGCTTAAGAACCCTACATTTTGTTTTACAAATCTGAATAAGAGATGTACATTATGTACCTCTACATAATGACTACAAGATCAATGAAACAATATCTTTTTACAATTTCAAATATTTTTGCCTACTTTGTTGTATTTTTTAAACTTAATATATAATTTATCAAATTAGTGAACATTTCAATAAAGTCATAATTGTTTGTACTTTGATCTTGAACAGAATAACGTAGTGGCAGACTCCTATCATATTAATAAAACTTCTAGGTTTTTTTTAATTGGAGAAAAATGTATCTTGTGTTATATGTGATAATATACCATACCATCTGATAATACCACACCATCTGCACCCCACTTTTCCAAACCCTAGATCCACCTATGGCTTCAAAGGAACACATCATAACTAGGCTTATGCTATTTATCTTTTTTAAAATATACACATGTTTTTAAATTTGATCTTTTTTAGTGCAATCCCCAGATTCCCCATCCTGGAGCTCTTGTGTGACACCTCTGATGGAATCACAACCTAGAATTTCAGAAATCATGAAAAATAATTTATGAAAAGCACAATTCCTTTATTCTGCTTTTGAGCACTGTTGTAAAGATATTGTACCAGCTGCAAAGGAGGCAGGTAAGCTTTCCAGGATAATCAGCTTTGGAAATCAAACTCATTTATTCCTTGTGCATTCTAGGAAAATGAGTCTGATGTTGACAATGAATAAACAGTAGGTTCCTCTTGGTCTCCATTCAGCTGGGCTTAAAAATGATTTTGGCTTCCTCAGCACTGGTAAGCTTTCAACCTCTATTAAAGGAGAGATGGGGAACCCCATATTGACATGTGCTTTCAACATGTCATTTGCATTACCCTTAGATACAGGTTCTGCCACGGCTCTACACAAGCATGCATTGAGTATTCTAGTCTTGACTGTAGTAAGGCTGGGATTTCACCTAGTATCTTTCAGCAAAGTCATGGAGAGCTCTGTGGAAAGGTCAACAGCAGGACTGAATCCTCAGAGCAGGAATTTGTCCTCTCTCTAGCATCTTTCTGGCGTCATTAGAATGATAAAAATGAATTGTTCAAAACATAGCTCTGGAGCTAAATTGATGGCACGCATGCAAGCCAAAGTAATCTTTGAACAGCCATAATGATCCTAATGGTGAACATTGCAGAGTGATATTAGAAAGCTTTGTTTTTCCCTTTCATCTCTGATTTGGTACAGGGATGTTCGCAAACTACTACATTTGATAAAGTGCTTGTTTTATTCCCCAGCTGCCCTGAACTAACAAGCTAATGACAGATTTTCTGTACAGATGGGATTGTTTGAGGAAAATATGCCTAGCAAGCAGGCTCAGTTTTTAAAGCAAAGTTATCTTAGTTTATCATGATCTGCTCACAAGCAAAGCCAGCTTTCAGGGCAAGTAAAACTCATGGTCACCACACTGTCTGATTTGATGGGGAGAAGGGTAAATAAGTAATGGAGAATCTCAGTATGTTTGTATGAAAAGGGGTATGATTATTTTCTCTAAAAATCATAAAGAAGAAGAGCTATCTAGGTTGAAGGACAATATTGGTGCAAGATCAAATAGGTGTAAACTAGAAACAAGGAAATATAGCTCGGAAAGTAGGAAAAGTTTTATAACCACGAGAGGAGGGCTTTTGAACAAGGTAGTGAGAGAAACTAGAGCATACGTCAAGCTCGAGCTAGATGGAAAAGATAGAGTTAGCTTATTAAACAGAACATGTGATATGTAGGTTCAAACATTTCGTATCCATATGAGAGGGCTAAAAGGAAACTTGGTATCTGTGTGGGTTGCTTGCAGGGGCAGATCCACAAGGGGTGCAGTGGTGTGGTCTCATCCCCACTTTTTTACCACGTGGCTGGTGCAGCAGTCATCCTGAAGAAGGCAAAAATCCCCACCCTCCTTCCCCTCCATAGTACATCCTTTCACCTCCCTGTGCTTTCACCTCTCGTTTCCCCACTCGTCTGCCTACAGCTGTTGGTGTCCCTGCTGGTGGCCAAAGTCCTGGTGGCAAGAGGAGTTCCTGTCCTGTTCCAGCCAAGCCATGTTGGGGCTGGGCTGAGACTAGAACAAGGGTGCTGGCGGCAGTCGGGACAGCTTCATCCTCCCTATGCCTGCTTCTGGGTTTGGAGAATACCCCAGGGGAGCAGGCAGAGAGTGGGAACTGGAGAAGAAATGGAGCTCCCCTCATACATGGACAGTGAAGAAAGTGGGGTCACCAGCAGTGGCAAGCAGGGAAGGGGCTGGGGAGGCTACATACCTCTAAGGACAGAGGGGAAGAAAGGGGAGAATTCTTAAGTCCCCAACTTCTGCATCTGCCACACAGTCTGCCTACCCTGGTGCAGAGAGGAGTGTGGGAAAGGAGGCTGGGAGCAAGAGGTGCATCCATCCCTGCAGCTGGTTGCTGCTCCCACACACACGCTTTGTAAAAACTCGGATCCGCCTCTGGTTGCTTGTATATATAGAAAGTATCCCATCTTTCTGGGATTCTGCTGGTCCCCTGGAAGGAAGAGACATTTTCCCCCCTGAATATATTACTTGGTTTCTCAGGTGTGGGGTTTCTCTTCTAAAGTATGAGACATCGGCCACAGCTTGAGGTGAAAGATAGGCTGGGGTGCCCTGGCACACCTAATGCTACTGAGAAAGCAGTGGTACCTGGTTGTTGAGTCATGTTTTCAGAGTCAAACTGATTACCAGATTTGGAGCCATAAAAGGGAATTTCATCCCTAGGTCAGATTGGGAAGGGCCACTGGGATTTCTGTCTTCCTGTGTGGTGTGGTGCATAGTCCACTTCCTAGGATCAGCTGAGCACATTTTACCTAACTAATTCCAAGCCATTGTAGTTGCATAGGTAATTGTGTTGTCTTTGTCTTCTCTGCTGTCTTCCTGTGGCACACTACAGGGCATCTTCTTCCTCTTTGGCAGTAGTGTGTGAGTGGGACTAAAACAGAGGTTCTTGGGGATACATTGAAACACACTGTTATCTGCAAAGATATAAGATTAGACTTGATGACCTGGAAGGTCCCTTCTAATCCTATGTGCCTATGCTTGTTTTTTTAACTGAAGCTTGCAGCTCTTTTTCGTGAGAATGTAGCCTTGAAAATGTAATTTGATATTCATTGTTCACTGAAGCTGAACTTGAACTCATGTTGCCTAAAGATTGCATTTCTAGCCTCCCAGGACTGGTCTTTGAGATCCATAACAATGGATTCCTTGTGTTATTTTAGAGGATCTCAAAGCAGCTCATGATTGTCAGAATAGTTCTTCCCTAGCTCCCATGGATGACCACAGCAAACAGTTGTTGTGACCTCTGGCCATGTAATAGCTCAAGAGGCAATACACACCAGGAGACAGAGATAATGAGATTCTTATCTCAGTACTGCCACCAGTCCCTCCCTCCCTCCCTCCCCTCAATCAGTTTGGGCAAGTCATTTAATTTTTATGCTTCAGTTTCACCATCAACAAGATAAAACTTAAAATGCCCAGTCCTTGGGATGCTGAGGTTGTCATGACTAGGTATATATTGTTTATAAACAGTGTGTGTGAGCTAACACATCAGAAAGTTCATGACACATGTTGATTGGAGGCCAACTAACCATCAGGCTCCCCAGCTTATCTTTAAAATTGTGACTTTCAAAACTTTTAAAAAATATTGCAGAAACCTAATACAACCTGCTGAACTCCACAAGTATCAGGACATGGAGGGCCAGATCCTATTCCTTTCATTAGGCACCTACACGGATGTCGGTATGTCTACAGTATATGCAGTTGGCCTCTGGTGCTCACTAGCAGATTCCTTAGTGTAGATATATGTCAGTTGATTTGCACATGGAAATTAAAAATTTCTTCAAGTTGAGGTATATCCTAACTACCAGTGTTTTAGACTACTTCCCACACCAGTTCATCAGGCAAATCCTACACATTGCATCAACAGGTGCTTGTTATATTTGTGGTCAAGAGGGTCATGGTTTGGCAGTGACACATAAAAACAATAAGATTGGCTGGCTCAGCACAAAAATTTGGAGTAAACCCTGCAGTTGCTCACTCAGTAGGGAATTTTTAAAAGTGTGGGTAAGGAAAGAGAGAGGGAATGGTACACTAAGGAAAAAATAAGACCCAGGCTCCACTCAGCCTAAAAGGTACAACTGATCTTTGGCACATTTTCTCAATTGTCTGATATATGTGTTAAAAATAATGATCTTTTTTACAATATTAACCTTTTTTGTAAATGCAGGATGCAAGCTAAGTTTGGGTTTTACTGCCATGAACTGGATTTCTCTAAATCTCAGAAGCATATTCTCAGTGGCTGCACCTACACAAGAGGCTGATTGTGCAGTAGCTCGCTACTACTACACAGTTGCATTGTGTGGCACAAAACATGATGCAACACTTCTGCACAGTTATAATGAGCTAATGTGCAGTCAGCATTACCTAAAAGCTGTTCAATGATGCTACTGCACAGTAACTCTATTTAATGCACAGTCATTTACCACTCGTTTATACTTGTCTCCGCAGACCAGGCACCTCTGCCTTTACCTATGCAAATGGTGGGGGATGATATTCAAGCAAATTAATTACAAAAAAAAATGATACAGTGACAATCCTATATCAGGCACTATTTGCACAATGTTGCACTTTTCCACTGAATTGATGACATGAATTACATCCTTTTTTTTCTGCTATGATTCTCTTTTGTCAGACATTAGGGATGGCAACTTTCTTACATGCTAAAGGGCTTGCAGTTCTGGCAAATATTTCACTGCAGCTTTTCATTTCTTTAAAACTACAGATAAATAATTTTACATTGAAATAATTTTTCTATCCAGGAAAAATAGATCATAAATCTTCGCCCTCCCCCTCAAAAAGTCACACAAGGCAGTTCAGGGAAATAAGACATTAAATCTAGTTTCTTGCTTTAAAAGTGCTTTACATATATCACCACCAACCAGCATGTAAATTTTAGTCAGCCACTGGACTAGTCTTTTAAAGAAGTTGAAAAATGGCCCTGTGTCCTCAAAGGACACACCTGTTATCTGAAACAGTTTTTAACCAGCTTGTTAAGCAGCTTTGACAGATCAAAGACCCTAGACAATGGGCACAAACTTTAACAATAGTTTAGCCTTGAGCAAAAGCTTCTGTCAAAGCAAGGCTTGTGCCAGTTGTATTATGGCCTGCAATTGAAAATAAATTTTACTTGAATAAGTACCTCAGCCCGATCAGAGGCACTGCCGCCACTGAAACAAAAGCAGTTGGGGATAAGTTATTGACTTCACTGACAGACTGAATGAACTTCATTATGCCAGCCCACTCTTGGTAAATGTGTCAGGTTTTAAACTGAATTAGGTGGCAGGTGCATGGACGATTTTCCTGCCCCCCTTGAGACAGCAGAGGGCCAATCATCACCTGATTCTACAGACAAATGTTTAGACTTGGTTTTCATATTGCACAGCCATAAGTGAAAGCATATTTAAATCATAAGGCTTTCCCCTCACTCCCTTTCCCCCTTGGCCCCCATGGACTTGCTGTGTTCCCATGCACAGGTCACTCCGGCCCTCTGGTGTAATGTAATGTGTTTTTGCCTCCCCACACAAGAGATTGCAATAACATTTTGGAGTCATCTCTGTTGTAGGTCACTTGAGCTTGCAGGTTTTCAGCTCTGTAGCCTGCTTTCATGAAAGAACACCAAACTCCAGGGAAATGGATCTTCTTTCCCCATTAAAAAGGATCCTAAATACATATGCATGGTTTTTTTAAGGGATTTTTCTTTGGCAATAACATGACTGACCCAAATCCCATTGAAGTCAATGTAAAGACTCCCATGTTATATCACATGCATTCATCTTAAGAGTCAAATTTCAGAACTCAAATGTCAAGTCTCTGGACAGGCTTTTTATGTTTCTTTAATTTAATGCTAACAATTCTTTAATTTAATTCTAACAATTTAATCAGATTTCATGCAAAATAATACAATAAGCCTAACATTTGTCAGCTGCACTGAGATTCTAAGGCCTTCTCTTTTTTTTTGCTTTCATGTTCTCCTGGAAAACATTTTATTTTATAGTCTGTCAGGGCCTACAAGGATAATGCAAGATCAGCTGAACTTCAGACACTTTGGATGCCAGCTCTCATTACTTAATCATGAGACACAGGACTATTAAGACTCTTAAAAATGAAAGCCTAGTTTTCTGACCAGAGAGGGAAGAGATGGCATATGCCTTTGGCTGCATGCCTTATTTAAGTTAATGAGCAAGTAAGATTCCTTTTCGTTGTAAGCAGTCTGGATGTCCTTTATACAACCTGAACTTTAAACTATAATGACATGTCTGTGTATTTAAAGAAAAGTAGTTTTTGAACCTGGACAACAGCAACTGTTAAATGTTATATTTATATTAATTTCAACATGTTTTCCCTGCTTATTTTTTATATAAAAGTGAAATGGCCAGGAAGAAGACAGATTTGCCACACTGCACAAGAAAACTGTCTTGCAGTCTTGTTCGTATAGTCAACAATTTATCCTTTTACCTTTAGTAATGTCAGAGTCAATGCCTTCAATGTAAACACCTGAATGTGCTTTACAAATAATAATTAAGCCTCACAGTACTTTTTAGGAAAGGCAAGAATTAGCGTCACCAATTCATGTAAGTGGAAACCAAGCCACACAGTAGTTAAGTGACTTGCCCATAGGCACAGGCAACTCAGGGATGAAACTGGAATAGAAAGAATTCCAAACTTCCAACTCCATAGTCGGTTGCATAAACCACTATGTAACATTTCCTTCTATAACCACTACCTTCTAGGTCCTACCGCACTTGTATGTGGTTCATATGTATAATTCTAATGTATCAAATGCTTCCTTTTTCTAACTGTTATAAACACGGCCAGAATACTTCACCTATGGAATCACATCAAGGCACAATATTTCCCTCCCGCTTACACACAACTAGGAAAACAAAGTAGACTTATTCTTTAGGGCTACGTGAAGACTGCTGTGTGTCAACACAGAAAATCATTTCTCACAGTGGTATCACTTGCTGGATATGTTCCTTCCCTCCAACTACAGCAGATGGTGTTTCATAGTTGGTCACAAATGGCTGTCAGTGAGTGTTTGTCTGCCTGCCAGTAACCTGTAGTTTGGGGACTCCCTCAGAGAGTGTACCAGCACTGACTCTGCTGATAGCAGCATCTGAGAAAATGATCCGTCCTTTCTTGTCAGGCACAAAATTAGCCATCTCACTTTCAAACTGTTGACAAGGGGGATATGAAAGAAATAAGGACTGTGCCAGCCCAGATGATGTTTCTTGAGCTCTAGTTCTCTGCATCTAATACAGATTAAATAGGAAAAGCAAGCCTTTATGGCAGCAACATGTACCTCAGCAGAAACATAATGCTTTAGTTGTGGCCTCATTTTGGTATCAACATTTACATAGCATTTTACCGGTCAGGCTTACTCAGTTACTTCCAGGCTAAGGAAGATTTTTTTTTCTAGCCCACATTAACCATCAGAATGAGATAACCTTTAGTGACATTGCCCTGTAGAAGCAAAAATCCATCGAGTGGCGAAAGGTCCCATTGCAGCAGTAGTATCTGATGTCGGCTACATGCACACAACTAGAAGGCAGCCAGCCAAACCTGCTGTCCTCTGTGGCCATGGCCCTGTACCAGCAGCACTGAACAGAAGGAAGGGAGAAACAGGAGAAGGTGATAATATAGATCAGGTCTATAACCCTTCAGCTCCCAGAGTGAAACCAACTTTGAATCAGTTGGTAACAACAGCCATTTTCTCTTTCAATTGTGCAAGCTGTTAAACAAGACGTGAGGATAAATACACTGCATTTGGACCTGTCTAAGTACATCCCAACCATACAGTTTATCCAATAACAGATATCACCCCAAAAAAACCTTTGCCTCTCACATATTTCCTGGACCATCATGGCTACATCACACCAACACTAATAAACTACAATTTGTAAGCCTTTCTCTTATGCTTTCAGTCGCCATGTCTACATGAGGCGCTGACTGTGTAGTAACCCAGTACTATTGCACAGCAGTGTCACATGGCAACAACCATGACGTGATGCTACTGCTCAATAGTATTAGGCTACTGCACAGTCAGCATCACAACAAGACATTCGTTGGCACTACTGCACAATAATTCAGGTTACTGAGCAGTTATTTAGTACTTGTTTATACAAGTACTACAAGACTGCGCAGTAACAACTGTACAGTCAGCATCTCATGTAAATGAGGCCAGTGTGTCACTAAACTAGTGCAAAATGCCTCTCATAGAAATCATTTGAAGCATGCCCCCTTTGGTATAACTGAACAACAATTTCTGTTTTACATCCAGAATTTGTATAAACCCGAAGAATTTCACTGCTCCCATTTTTAAACATTTCTGCCTACGAAGAAGGGTTCCGGACTTCATTTTGTAGTCCACCAATTCCACTGTTTTCATAATCACCTGGTTAGGGTTACTTTTGAGTAATTCTGGGGAATGTAGGTGCACTTGCTCAAAGAAGTCTAATTAAACACTAATCAGTGCAGAAGTCAAGAATAGTTCAGAAGAACCACAGAGGAAAATGAAGGAAATTATTTATGACAATAGTTTTGTATATAGACAGCACCTTCTATTCTGAACTCTTTCAAAGTAACATTGAGATGTTGCAGGCTAGATTACAAACACAGTTCTAGAACTGGTCAAAAATCAGAATTTCCATTCCACTGAAGGAAATGTTGACATTTCAATTTATTGTCATCCCGAATCAAAATAGTTACTAATAAAAGAAAAAAAGAATTGTGGAAAATATTAAAATAATCTGATTGAAATTAAATACTGAACTACTTTGCTTTGACTTGATCTATTATATTATATTACATGTTATTGTTATTCAGAATAAAATTTACTGTGAGAATACAAATAACATAATGTTCAAAAGAAAAACTCAAAATGCTTTCACTTTATTGAAATGAAAAATTACAACCTTATCAAAATAAATATTTCAATGATTTTTTAAAATTAAATCAATGCATTCCTGAACAACATTTCAATTTTGTCAAATCTGTTTTCCAAAGGAAAACTGTTCCATCAGAAAATTGTGATCATCTATCGTCTGACTATAAGGAAATCTAGGACACCCAGAACATTCATCCAGGGCATTGCACTGGCCCCCTCCACCACACTATCAGAAGTCAGTGGGGCAGCATGCTGGGCAGGCAGCCGTGCTTACCTGCAAGGCACTCTGCACTGCTCTGACTGTCAGCCAGACTGTGCCCTGCACCCCTGTACCCCTGTGTTTCCAGGATGTCTATTATAATGCTCAACAGCCAGCCAGAACTGGCCTCTGAAATTGGGGACATACGGTCACCCTAGCCACCTGTAGTGTGAAGACTGCTGAATATCACAGTGTGAAGTAGCATGTCATGCCGGTGCTACCACTGGTTGGCACTTGGGAGAATAACACTGCTTATTCTTTCCCCCCATAAGGAGACAAGTTGAAGAAGCAGTTTCTACCAGGGCCTGTGAGCCATACTGGAGGAGACCAAATTCTGTGGAGCCCAGAGGAAGATGTGGTCATGTTCTGAACATCTGTACAATGAAGATCATCTAATTTTGGCAACTCAATTAGACAGAGCTTCTTCTGTGGATAAAGCCTGGAAAAGTTCCATCAATTTATTTTATTTTGACCTCTGGGTAAAACTGTAAGTTAAAGTATAGGCGTTAACATTAGAAAGAATGGAGAATTATATCTCCCAGACCTTGCCACCAACTACAGCTGGTACTCCTAAATTGTACTCCTTTGACAATTGACCATGAAATCCCATGGGTGCAGACATCACATTCCTGTACACTTCAGAAGCCAGACTGTTCCGTTATATTTTAAAATCTGAAGTCTTTGGCTGGTTATGTCTTTAACCATGTCCTTCATGGCCCATGCACCCAGTTATCCATTCTTAGATAGAAGGTGTATATTCAGTGTAAGATGCCATTCATTTGGGTCAAGAAGCTACAATATGTTGAGAAGAGGGCATGATGGCTTAGTCAGTCTTTGTTGTCTATGTGAATTGTGGTAGGTGAGAGTTTGTTATTGCTGTATTGCCTGTGAAGAGTGAATTCTAGGATAATTTGTGATTGAGTATGTAGACAGGTGGGTGTTATATACAGCAGGAAGTCAAATACAGGACAGAAACAAGAGGCATCTGGTTCATGTTGTCAATTATGAAGCAATATAATGATTAGAGGTAAGGCAGATTCATGAATTTAGCTGGTGTAAGGAAATGTAAGGAAATTACGAACATCAGGGTGCCTTCTATTTCATTTCCCAATTTTCTTACAGCTTTTCAATAAGATTTTTTTTAAATATAGAATTCCCTAGCTATCCAGTGTTTGCTTTTATAAAGCATATTTTTTTACATGTTTCTTTCACTTCTGTTACTGTGTTTGCAATCTTATATTGAATTGAACAAACTTTTTTATCTGGCAATTTTGTTAGCTTTTTGATAAAGTTGTCAAGGAAGAATATTGGTACTTTGCCATATGGAAGCATTTATTCACTACCAAGTATGTAAATTAGATTACATCCTTGATGACAGCTGTGTTAATTAGCATATCTTGGTCTCCTGCTTGGTAGAACTGAACCCAAAGTTTTTCCAAGCATCATTTGTGTACTTTTCGAAGTCCTTTAACCTCACCAGTGCTGCCTCAAAGCCCTATTTTAGTCACTTTGGGGTTAGAAACACTTTGAAGCTTTTGAGCTCCTCAGGGGTCCTTACATGGCTATAGAGCTCTCTGGAGCTAAGAGGAGTCCCTCTGGGTCTTAAGAGATCTGCTGCACAACATGGATTCAAAATTCTGCTGAACTGCTTATGGAGCTTAAAAGCTCTGCAAGAGTCCTAAAGTTAATTAGATGAAGTTGCCAAATCTTGTCAGATACTTGGTGATCCTCACTGGAGCCTCCCAAATTTTGGCAAGGAAAAGAAAACTGCAACATGCCGATAGAAGGTTCTGACCTTGCCAAGTAACCAGTGAATAAATTCCCCACTCCTTTAAAACAGCAAAGGTGCTATTAAAATGCTTCCCAACAAGCCCAAGCTTTTGATATATTCCAAATGGTCAAAAAGCAGTATCTTGGAATCAAATGAAACAATTATTTCAAATCTGGGCAAAATACAGTAATGATCTTCTGGAACCTGAATTGTTTTGTGGGAAAGGACATTTCCAAAATACCTTAGAAAGCAGTATGTACATTAGAAATCCAACTTATTCTGAAAAGATGGCTGAAGTTTTAACCTGAAATAGAAAAACAGCCACTGGGGTAGAAGTGGGCAGACTTTTCCTTGAGAATATAAACTTTCTAAAGAAATAAGTTAATGATATTTACAAGGCACAAAAAATACAGACCTAACAAACAAGACATGGATATTAGATTCAAGCTCAGTACAGACATTCAAAAAGCCTAAGGTGGAAACACTCTATCACACTTTACTCACAGCACTCTAGATTAAGTCATGAGTGAACAGAATAGATGTTTGCTGTTCAGTGCGGGGTGCTGAGAGCATTCGCATGCACCTCTCAGGAAGCTGCTAGAGAATGCAGAGCCCAGCTGAGCAGCCAAGCAGCTGGCCACCCCTGAGTGGCCATTACAGCTTCCTCCCCCACCAGCTGTATGATGTCAGCGCTGGTGGCTAGGGCGGTTAGAGGGAGAGGGAATGGAGCCCAGGGGCAGATTAACACATGGGCCCGTGGGGTCTGGGCTCAGGGGCCCCTGCCAATCAGTGGCTCCCTGAAGGCAGGTGCCAGGGCAAGGGCTGGGGCATGGGAAGGGGCCTGTTCCGCTCCCCAGCCTGCAGGGGAAAGTCCTGTTAAGCACTGCAGCTTGATCACATGTTAAATGCACAAGAGGCGGCAGGAGGCAATGGCTGGGAACTTGTGTGACTGCTCCATGGAGATGGCTGGGGTGAGGTAGCAGTGAGGATCCCTGCCACCCCTGCCACACAGTGCCCAGCTGGTCTCTCTCTCTCCCATCTCTGTGCCTAGAAGGAGCCAAATCCTTTCCTCTCTCCTTTCTTCCCTCCCATGTGTCAGGCTGCAGGGCAGGCAAGTGGCTCAGGATGGGCTGCTGGCACACATGAAATGTCCCTAGCAATGCGGGAGCCAAATCCTTCTGCTCAGCAAAATTGTATGGAGCTCCCCCACAGTTGGCTCAGGCAGGGAACTGGGAATCCAAATGCCCTGGAGCCTGCCTGGATGTGTTTGTGTGTATGTGTATGTGCATGCATGAGTGTGAGTGTCTGTGTTGGGGATGGGTACGACCCCAAACTGCCCCAGATTCCCCCTCAGGTCAGTACACGGTGCTTTAGTCCCACTGCCAAGGGCTGCTTTGGGATTCAGAGAAGGGGACTCCTGCTGCCCCCTGGATGTTTCCTGCAATTTCTTGACCCCAAATAAGGCTACTGATAGCGAGGGGTCTGCAGCTGTCCCAAGTGATAGCAGCTCGTATGGGGAAGAATGAGCTTTTCCAGGGGGTGATTAGATATAGATCTGTTTGTCTAACTGTCTAGAGAGATACACTATATATATAGCTTTCCCTCACTTTATGCTGTACAGGCGTTCCTGGAAAATGGTGCATACTCAAATTCACATAAAGGGAACCTTCTTTACAATGTAACAAATAGGGATATGTTCCAAGACCTCGACTGTATTGACCCCCAGACCCATTTTTATCACTTTTACAAGACAATTTTGGTACTCACCTACAGCAGACAGTGCACACAAGCACAGGGCACTATCATAAGCGGGATGGCAACTGCAGAAACATGTCGCAGACAATGAGCGAAGAGCACAGATCCACACAGAAGACTGTATCTTGGTGTGTGTCACTCCCACAATGCACTGCACAAAGCAGCTGACTGTGGGCTTCCACCACACTGATCACATAAGAGTGAATTTACCTTGCATATAATGAATTTGGGGTATAAAAATCATAGCATAAGAGTGAATTTGCACATGCAGAGCCCACATAAAGTGAGGGAAATCTATAGAGAGAAAGATTGTGTATATGTATATATACAGATATCTATATAGAGAGATTATATATAAATATATATTTACACACACACATATATATATCTATATAGATTCTGTGTGTGTATGTATGTATATATCAAGACAACCATACATTTTGGTTACATAAGTATATGATGGTAGCATTAAAACACAGGTGTAATGGGTATACAAAAGAGAGAGATTTACAGTATATGAAGTTTAGCACATGTTTAACAGTTCAGGAATGATAAAAAAATAATTGAGGTGTATTGTGTAGGCCTACTGCTTTATTTCATTGCAAGAATCACTAATAGAATTCTTAGTACCATTAGTGTACACAAGGCTATTGGTTTGGCCTGTATTTTTCTTGTACTAGTTTACTGTAGTATAGGTACAATGTAAAATGTGTATTTAAAAAAAAAAAGTCAAACAAGCATCTGCATGACCACCAAACTAAAACACCATTCTTTTTGTGTTATTATCCATTTATGATGATCCCATGAATATGAATTATTTTCCTAAGGCAGTTTGTGGCAGGGGACCTCCAGTGCCTGCCACTTTAAGGTTCTAGTTGGCAGTGGAGCAGCCAGCAGGTGGGTGCTAGCTTCATCAAGGTTAGCACATGACCTAGGAGGACCCTGGGATTGGCTGAGGGGGTGGAGCAGCCTCCATTTTAATCCAGGCTCTCAGAGAGAGAAGAGGTGGTCTGTGCTGAGCAGGCCATCAGGCTAAGCTGCTCCTGGAACATTATGGAGGTAAGGGCAGGAGCTATGGGGATGGTTTGGAGGCTCCTGGTCCTGGGTATGACCTAAAACTGCACCCTGCCAGGAAAAGGTGGCTTGGTGGGACTCACTGTGGCAGGGGAGTCCCCAAGAAATGCCAGGCCAGTTACCTCTGCAGTGAAAGGCAAGGAGGGGCACCTTATAACCCCAGCCTCCCACCCCCATGAATGGGTTACCAACACTGAAAGGGAGTGGGGCCAGGCAAGCCCAGTGTTGGGGCTGCCTTAGCCCAATGTAGGGGCCAGAAGCCACGTAATCCCATAGGGTGGAAGACTCCAGTGCAGGGGGCCAGTCACAGTGGCAGCCACCTGAGCCCCACTAGGTGAAAGACCCAGTGAGGGGCCAGGAGTGTAAAATGGCTCGGTGAGAGGCCAAGAGTATAAAGTGGCCCAGTGAGGGGCTGAGCGAGAGCGAAGGCCCAGTGAGGGGCAGAGTGTGGCCCCAGTGAGGGGCAGAAGGCCCAGTGAAGGGCCAAATGTATAAAGCAGCCCAGTCAAGAGTAGTAAAGATGAGTGGCACTAATGAGGGGCAGAACCACGAACTTGGGGAAATAGATATATTGGATGGAACAATATAGAAATACTGAAGGTGACAGAACTACTGGAATTGACAAAATGGAAATACTGGATATGACATAGAAACAGCTGTGAGGCATGGGACACATGTAAGGGTCAAACCATGTATACTTAGATCAGACCATGTACTTAAGCCCTTGTTATCAAGAGGTTGAATAATGGGCAGCCTCCCACCTTAGAAATAACATGCCTATTATTTTCATTAAGGCATGGCAGACAAGTGAGGTGGGGCTTTAGCTCAGAACAGGCAGGCTGTCGGCACTGAGACCCAATCTTGAAAGGCAAGCCTGTTACATAGTTGTTTTATTCAGTTTTGTGTTTTGTAAAAATGAATAGTTTCATAGTTATTAGGGTCGGAAGGGACCTATTAGATCACTAAGTCCAACCCCCTGCCCTGGGCAGGAAAGAGTGCTGAGGTTAGATGACCCCAGCAAGGTGTCTGTCCAATCTCCTTTTGAATATTTCCAAGGAAGGGGACAATGCCACCTCCCTTAAAAGCCTATTCCATATTTTGGCGACCCTCACTGTAAAGAACTTTTTCCTGATGTCCAGCTGAATTTGCTCTTTTTTAACTTGTGTCCATTGTTTCTAGTTACCCTGACTGTCACCCTGGTAAACATCGTATCTCCCACTTCCTGCTGACCCCCGCAGTGAATTTGTAGGTGGCCACAAGATCACCTCTCAGCCTCCTCTTGTGGAGGCTAAAAAGGTTCAGGTCTCCTGATTGGTCCACATAGGGTTTTTTCTGTAGGCTTTTAACCATATGGGTAGCCCTCCTCCGAACCCTTTCCAGGTTATCCACATCCCTCCTGAAGTGTGGTGACCAAAACAGGATGCAGTACTCCAGTTGTGGCCTGACCAATGTTGTATAGAGGGGAAGTATCACCTCCCTAGACCTGTTTGTGATGCACCTACTTATACAAGAAAGAGTTTGGTTAGCTTTACTTATTACCTCATCATATTGGTGACTCATGTTCATTTTGGAGTCAATTATGACTCCAAGGTCCCTTTCTGCAGTTGTGTTGCTTAGAATGGGCCCAACCAGACCATAGGAGTGCTGATGATTCTTCCTCCCCAGGTGCAACACATGGCACTTATCCTTGTTAAACTGCATCCTTTTCTGTTGTGCCCACCACCCCACCCTATCCAAATCCTCTTGGATTTGCTCCCTGACCTCTAGTGTGTTTACCTCCCCCCACAGTTTTGTGTCATCAGCAAACTTGGACAGGATGCTTACTACTTCCTCATCCAAGTCACTAATGAAAATATTGAATAGTACCAGTCCCAGGACAGAGCCTTGGGGGACTCTGCTGCCTACATTTCTTCAGGTAGAAACTGACCCATCTACCACCACTCTCTGGGTGCGTCCCATAAGCCAATTTCCACCCACTGGACTGTGTAATAATCTATATTGCAGTTTTTTAGTTGATTTATAAGAACTGGGTGTGACACTGTGTCAAGGGCCTTTTTAAAGTCTAGGTAAACAACATCTATCTCTGTTCCCTCAACCACCCTATGCAGCAGCAGATATTCCCAATAGCAGGATGCTGTTGATAAAACATTGGCCCAAGGCATAAGCCATACAAGTTATGTCACTGTTAGACAGCCTGATGAACCAACAGACACCTGTGAATCTTAGAAGTCTCTTTGAAGACTTATGAGCAATTTCAACAGTTACAGACAAAACATAATGGTTTTGTCAGCTGCTGACAAGTCAGTGTGGTAATGTTGAAGAGCCCACTGGAACAAGGGCGGGAAATTATTTTAGGCAGAGGGCTGCTTACCCAGTTTTGGCAGGTTGTCGAGGGCTGCATGGATAGCCCTGCCCCTTGACAGGTGCCCCGCACCCTGGTCACCATCTTGGGACCAATGTCTTGGGACCAATGTCCCAGGGCCAGCACCAGTGGGGCCCAAAGTGGGGTGCAGGCTGGCAGGGGTCCATGGAGCTGGGCTGGAATGCACCAGCAGGGAGAGCGGGGAGCTGGCCTGGCTCCACAGAGCCCCTGCCAGCTGGGACCCCACACTCCAGCCACCCTGGCCCCAGGACACCAGTGCGGGCCCTGTGCTCCCGCTGGCTCCCTGCCCACTCACACCCAGTGCCCCCCAGCCACGTGGGACAGGTGTAGGGCAACACACGGCCCTGATCCCCTGCTTGCCAGCAGAGAAGAAGTTGGTGCTGAGCACGGGGAAAAGTGGCCCTTTGCCCACCCCATGGCAGGCACTCACAGCCCACACAGGGCTGTCTGGAGCAGGCACAGCCAGCCCCAGGCATGCTGCAAGTGGCTGCAGTGCGGGGCATTGGCCAAATGCAAGCAAGGGACCACTCTTCCACGCACTCAGCACCAGTTTGTAACCTGTCCCACTGCCAGCCTGGCAGTGGGGCCGGGTTACAAGGTGGTGCTGAGAGCGGGGGCATGAGGGGGTGGGGGAAAACAGTCCCTCCCTGCCCCGTGCCCGGTGTCCCACAGTGCCTGCTCCAGACAGCCCCGCATGGGCTGCGACCGCCTGCAGCAGGGAGTGCCAGCCATGTGGAGGGTGAGAGGCTGCTTTTCTCCATGCAGGGAAGGAGCCCAGGGAAAAGCTGAGGACGGGGGGAAAAGTGGCCCCTCCCCTGACCCATGGCCAGCACTCCCTGCTGCAGCCACTCACAGCCCACAAAGGGCTGTCTGGAGTGGGCACAGGCAGCCCCACGTGGGCTGTGAACAGCTGCAGCATGGGGCACTGGCCAGGGGGTGGGGGAGGGGCCGCTTTCCCTCGCACTCCTTCCTTGCCTGGGTTCCCCCCTCCTTCCCTACCCAGGGTTATCCCCCCCCACATTTACCTGCAGTTCCAGTGAGGGGCAGCCATGTGCTCCCAGGCCCGAAGTCCTAGCTGGGGCTTCTGGCGGGGGGGGGGGGGCGGGTCAGGTGGCCCCACTGTTGTTGGAGCCTGCCGGGCTTCCCCTGAGTCCTACTGAGACATTAATTTTCTACATTTTTAAGGGGCCCCACAGGCCGGATAGAATGGCCTTGCAGGCCAGATGCAGCCCGTGGGCCATATTTTGCTTACCTACCACTGCACTGGAACTAGCAAGCCTCCTACGGCTTGCTGGATTGGTACCCCCTAGGCCTCAGTGTTAGGGAAAACATGTGTGTGTTTGTTGAGGTGGAGGAGGAGAGAAAAAGAATTGTCTCATCTTTTATCTCCTTCCTTCCAAGTTCCAAACCCCATCCTCACAGGTAAGGTATGCAGAAGCATGTGTCCCTTCCTGTAGTTCTCAGGAGGTCCACTAGGAGAATGTATTCAGTGAAAGCAGGTAGTTTGGACAAACTCCATATCTATCCCATGGTCCTCCTGAGATCTGCAGTAGAGAAGAACTCTAAGTGAATGAAGTGGATCAGATTGGTTCGCTTGCTTTCCTGGTGGAACTAGGTGCATGCCAACACTTAGGTCCCAGGAGGTATCTTATGTCTAATATTCAACAGCATGTCCACCCTATATCACTTGCCATGACTTGATTAAAGGTAAGTAAAGAGGGAGGCTCGCTGGCTTGAACCGCTGTTGACCCTTGGCTAATTGATGTTCCTTGCACACTATGACCTGCTTTAGGATCACAGGAAAGCAACAACAATGGGTTTGAAGACTCAACCATGACTCTGTCCACAGGGGTTAATTGCTAGCTTTCTATAGCAACACGGTCCAAGTTCTGGAGCTAGTGCAACTTGACTGCCCACCCCCATGGGACCCCAGTCATGTTATGTCCATTTAGATCAAAGGTGATGTGCAGAAGAAGTAACCAGGTAAGAGACAGGGGTCCAGATAGCCCTCAGATTAGTGGGGTGGTGCATGCACCCTCAGGAGGCCTTAAATGCCTCTACACTAATGCTTGTAGTATGGGGAACAAGCAGGAGGAACTTACCTTCCTGCTTGCTAACACAAACCCAGACATAGCGGGGTTCACTGAAACTTGGTGGGATTCAACGCATGACTGGGTGATAAACATCAAAGGCTATAGGTTGCACAGGTGGGATAGAATGGGGCGGAAAGGTGGGGGTGCTCTACATCAAAGAGCACTACACATCCTCAGCAAACAGCAGTGGGTCAGAGGAGGGGTAGACTGAAGTGCTCTGGGTCAGAATACAAGATGGTTGGGGAGAAAGGGACTTAACGGTGGGGGTCTAGTACAGACCACCCAACCAGGGGAAAGAGCTGGACCGGGAATTCTGAGGTCAGCTTGTGGAGGCAGTTAAGTCAAGGGGCGTGGTCATGATGGGTGACCTAAACAATCTGGACATCTGCTGGGAGGAGCAGTCAGCCAGGTCTGACCGCTCACGTACATTCCTAGCTGAGATACAAGACCTCCACCTAACCCAGGAGGTGCACAGTCCCACCAGGGGAAATGCCTTGTTGGACCTGGTCCTGGCCACAGGTGACGACTGCGGGTGCTCGACCACCTGGGCAATAGCGATCAGCGCCTACTGGAATTCATCATCCAGTGCAGGGTGCAGAGTAGACTTCAGGAGGGCTGATTTCAATGAGTTAAGGAGATTAGTCAACGAGTCACTGAGGTCCTGGAGGGGAGTTGGGAGTCAAAGAAGAGTGGTCGTTCCTTAAGGAGATGATCCTCCAAGCCCAAAGGTTGACAATCCCAATGTGGATCAAAGGGGGCAAGAGTGCTCAAAAGCCCCCATGGCTCACCAAAGGCATCCAGAAACATCTCAAAGCTAAAAAGGAGGCGTACACCCAATGGAAGGGAGGGGCCATCATCAAGGAAGCTTATACCTCCATTGCTTGAGATTGTAGGGGGGCTGTTTGGAAGACTAAGGCAGAGACAGACCTGGGACTAGTGACCTGGATCAAAGATAACAAGAAATCTTTTTTGAAATACATAGGGAGTAAAAAGAAAGTACCAAGTAACGTGAATCCTCTGCAGGACTTGCTTGGAAATCTGGTGGTTGCAGCAGATGACAAAGCTAAACTCTATAAAAAAATTCTTTGCCTCCATTTTTCTGAGCAGGGACTGGGACATTCCCCCACCAGGATTCCGGACAAACCCAGGGTCAGTGAGGACCTAGTTAGGGAAACTCTGGTGGGACTAGACATGTTCAAATCAGCAGGTCCAGATGATCTTCACCCTAGATTGCTGAGGGAATTGGCAGAAGACATTGTGGGACCCCTAGCACAGCTTTACGAGCACTCATGGTGCTCTGGAGAGGTGCCAGAGGACTGGAAAAGGGCCAATGTGGTCCCCATTTTCAAAAAAGGGAAGAAGGAGGACCCAAGAAACTATAGGCCCGTTAGTCTTACCTCGGTCCTGGGGAAGCTCTTTGAGAAAATTATCCAGGAGCACATCTGCGAGGGACCAGCAGGGGAGATTATGCTTCAGGGCAATCAACATGGGTTCATTAGAGGCAGGTCCTGTCAGACCAACCTGGTTGCCTTATACGACCAGGTCACAAAATCCTTGGATGCAGGTGTTGTTGTGGACATAGTCTTTCTGGACTTTAGGAAGGCATTCGACACGGTCTCTTGAGCCCATTCTCATTAAAAAAATTAGGCAACTGTGGTGCTGATGCCTACACAGTCAGATGGGTCATCAATTGGCTGGAGGGCCACACCCAGAGAGTGGTGGTGGACATTCATTTTTGACCTGGAGGGATGTGGGCAGTGGAGTTCCCCAGGGCTCGGTCCTCAGGCCCGCACTGTTCAACATCTTCATCAGTGACTTGAAAGAGGGGGTAAAAAGAACCTTGTTCAAATTTGCAAATGACACTAAAATGTGGGGAGAAATGGGCATGCTAGAAGAGAGGGACAGGTTACAACTAGATCTGGACAGATTACAGGGGTGGGCAGATGAGAATAGGATGAGTTTCAATACTAACAAGTGCAAGGTGATGCACCGGGGGAGGAAGAACCAGCACCATACCTACAGGCTGGGGAACTCCCTTCTAGTCAACGCAGAGGCAGAAAAGGATCTTGGAGTTACTATTGATTCCAAGATGAACATGGGCCACCAATGTGAGGATGCGGTCAGGAAGACTAACTGCACCTTGTCATGCATCCACAGATGCATCACAAGCCAGGTCCAAGGAGGTGATCCTCCCCATCTGTGCGACACTGATCAGGCTGCAGCTCGAGTATTGCATGCAGTTCTGGGTGCTGCACTTAAGATGGGATGTGGACAACATGGAGAAGGCCCAGAGGAAGGCCACTCACATGAATGGGGCAGCAAGACAAGCCCTATGAGCGGAGGCTATGGGACCTGAACGTGTTCAGCCTCCACAAGAGAAGGCTGGTAGAGACCTGGTGGCTGTCTACAAACTGGCCAAGGGGGACCAGCAGGCATTGGGAAGGACCCCGTTCCCCTGAGCACTACTGGGAGGAACGATGAATAATGGCCAGAAGTTGACTGAGAGTAGATTCAGGCTAGGCATCAGGAAGCACTACTTCACAGTCAGGGCAGCTAGGATCTGGAACCAACTTCCAAGGGAAGTGGTGCTTGCTCCTACCCTGGGGGTCTTCAAAAGGAGGCTAGATAATCACCTAGCCGGGGTCGTTTGACCCCACTACTTTTTCCTGCCCATGGCCGGGGGGGCAGACTTGATGATCTGCACCATGTCCCTTCCGACCCTACCAAATATGAAACTATGAAAAAAAACATCCTGAGGTTGGTAACAGGTTATCTGGTCCTGGGATTTCCCCTGATCGCTGGCCCTGAAACGCAACCACACAAGGTTAGTTGTCTCCCCTGCTGTAGGTACTCTCAAACCTGATAGACTGCAGCTGTCCAGGACACTGGCCCATCTTCTCGTCACTGAATTCTGGTGAGTAAAGAGACTCCATCGAGCCTCAAAAAGAGAAGGTTTACTGCTCTCCTCCTTTGCCCCTGCTGGGGCATAGTCCTAGCACCTGCTCCTTCAGTAACCCCCCATTCTCTCTATCTCTCTTCCTCTCCTGCAGCCACTGCCGGGCATGCTTTTCTGACATCATTCATTGAGCGCCCCACCAACCAGAGCTGGCAGGAACTAATAAATCATTTTGTCTGTGGTTCCAGCAAGTCCTGCGCTTTCACTTCTTGTTTCTGGCAAGGTAAGTACTTATGCCTGGTACAAACTCTCTGGATATCTTTGGCATCCTCAAGACCCCTTCCCTGGGCCCTGGACCATCTTTGGAACTGAAAGTGCAATCTTCACTGCCACAAATTCCCTGCAAGCTTTGGCAGGACAGCAACCTTTCAGTGGGAAAACTTTCCTTTTCCAGTTTGCAAGCCTCCTTAAGGACTAGCCTAGATTTTAAGGCCTACCACAACAAGGAAAAGGGCTAGAAGCTTCACTTTTATTGAAAAGAAGCTAAACTAAAGAAAGCAAAGACATGTTTCCAGCAATTGTATGACAAGCTGTTGGCATGGAACTAACTATACATAACAAATGTAACACTAGCCCATGCTCATGGATATTATGATGTGATAGCAATTCTAATCTTTGTAAACTTTGTCCAGGTTAGATGACCAGAACCAGAGTATAACATGCTTCCCCACACTCTGGTCTTTTACATCTTTATCAGTGGGATATCCCAAATCAAGAAATGTAATAACATCTGAATATTTTACTTTGATTACATGCTTTTTGTTGATGGGACCTAGACCTCACTGTTTTTTAGGTATAATTCAGGGGCTTTTTGTCTGATTTTACATTTCCACAGAAATTTTTTTTGCCTTGGGTCCCCAGTTTAATTACTGATTTTGAAGTTAGTATTACTGGGCATTTTTACATGTGCTCCCCGATGTGGCTCCAGGTGCCTTAATTAGTGAGCCGTGCTAATTATAAGGTCCTGTGCATCAGGTGTATCAGCATCCCTACGCGTCCCCAAACTGAAAAAATGGCAGCAGAGCACTTTGATCTAAAGCTCTTCAAATGTGTTTTATTTCAAAGCTCCCCACCACTGTTTTTTTCAGTGTGGGGACACTGATACATCTGACATGGAAGAATGGCCACTGAAGTGTGTCAATTTCCCGGCTCCAGCAGAGTCAATTAATTGAGCCTGCTCCAATTAGCTAGCAATCCAGCACATTGGCGCAGACTCTGCACACCTTTATAGGAGTCTAGTGATTTTTGTGCATTTTAGGGTGTGCCAGAAGTGTGAGAAATTAAGTTTCTAGTGGAAACACAGGTGCAACAGTAACCCAACACATGCCAAGACTATCTATCATGGACTAGGGACAGACATTACACATAAACCGGTTTAAGTGATCAGAAACTGATTTAAACATGTAACAGAACAGATGTTCAGTGCACATAAATCAGTTTGAAAATGGCTGAAACCAGTTTGATATAAACCTCATTGAATGTAGTATCACACTTAACTGATTTGTGTCAAACCAGTTTATGCAATGTCTGTCCCAGACCCGTTCCTGGTCTAAGTTAAATCAGAGTCCTCAAGCAACTCTGTGTGGTGTTCTGCTCTCTGCTCTAGACCAGCATAGCTGGCCTCTCCCCTCTGCTCCCTGGCTGCAAATCTGGCAGAGACTGCAGATACAATGGCATCTGCCTGGCTTCCTCCTCCTCCCGCACCACCCCGGCCAACCCAACCACTCTCTGCTCAAGCAGGGCTTCCCCCCTCCCCTCTGCCTTACACAGACACATCTCAGTATTAGCTAGCTTACCACATGCTGGCTATGGCCTGTGCTGTGGGAGACAAGACAAAGGCAGCCAGGATAGTGTCAGTTTAGGGCTTTCTGGAGCTAATCAACAGGTAGCTGGTAATGTCACTCCATTGCTTCCTTGGGAAAAGTTGTTTAAGAAGAGCTTGAAGGCTGTTGTTTTGTTTGATGGGCTGATAAATGCTTGTAACTCCCTGCTGTATAACTCAATGCTCTGTTATCAACAGCAAGGGCAGTGGGGGTGGGGGGGAACCACTCCTTAATCAGAGCCTGCCCTCCACCCAGCTCAGCACTAAGGAAGGGAAGGGAGGGCTGCTCTAGTGCCCCCTGGCTTCTAGCCTGAGCCACTGCAGACATATGCCTGCATTTCTTCAGTCCAGAGGGATGTCTGTATGGTTACAAACCAGTTTAGTCTAGCCAGGTTAGACTTACCTGCAAAGATTGAATCAGTTTAGGCTCAGACTTTTTGAATGTCTGTCCCTAGCCACAGTCACTTTTCCTGTTCACAAGAGTTTAAAAATAGGAACAGTACTCGAGTAAACTAGTCGTAAACATATCACATCAAAGGCTGCTCTGCACTACAAGATGAACTGAGACCAGCAACTTGTTTCAGAGATGACTGAATGGCCATCAGTTGTCTGTATACTCCAGTTTCTATGAACCTGGGTTAGCTTAGTATGTTCTCCTTTGAATTTGTTATACTAGTCAGCATAGCTTATAGATAAATACGAGGCAGCAGAACAGAGCTGAGAATAAAACATTAATGTATTAGGGCCAGATTCTGATACTTGTCCTTGTGCTGAATTACTTCACCTGTGGTGCCACTGAAGTCAGTCTAACTTTCCAATGAGTATGTTAGGAGTGTGAGGAGAGGTCTCATAATCTGATCCATTCTTAAAGACAATACGTTACAAAGATTATAAACCATTTAGATGCAGAGATTTTTGTTTTGTTTTGTTTTGTGCTACATATGGTAGCAATTTAGACAATAGTCCTTGTCCATGATTGGGGCTCCTGGGTACTACTGTAATGAGGATGACGATGTCGTTTAGGCAACCCCTACCACGTGTTAATGGGAAAACTGAAGGTGAAGTATCATTCATAGGATATGGAGCAGAGGTGTTGAACTCACCTCCTGCCCTAGGCTGGCTCCAGAGTGCAGGACTCCATGTAGGTTGGATCCAGCTCAGAGTACAAGCTAATTTTGGACCAGTGCATTTGGCGGTGGGAATGCCAGTGATTCCAGTCCCTCCATATGCCACATGTCCCATGCTGAAGTTGGAGCTGGACCTGCTACCAGTGACATGTGTTTTGTTCCAGGGAAGCAGCTCTGCTTGTAAGTCTGGTATGGAGCATGTGGCGGCAACAGCTCTGGCTCCAGGTTCAGCATGGAGCAGGGTGGCAGCAGGGCCAGGCCATGACAGTGGCAACAGGCAAAGCAACTGCAGGGCAACTAGGTGTGTGTCAGCCCTCACTCTCCCTCCTGCTACCGATTGCTATGCTTATTAGGGCTCAAGGACCCTATATTCTGCAGCAGGCCACTCCACCCCTCTACGTTCCCCACTTCTGGTGGCCTGTCCTTAACCTGATGGTCTAGATATGGCAGCTCTGCAGGCCACCCCTGAGTGTGCAAACAGAATAATGAAACAGCTATTTTCCTTACTGACTGTAAAACTTCATTGTTTTGCCAAGCTGGCTGCCTTTGCACATTGGAAACTATATCTTCATGTCCACAACAGCAGCAATGAAATGCCTTTGTGAGGACATATCAGCCCCTTTGTCTGGGCTACTCAGACAGTTGGCTGTCCTCTTTCCTAACTGGTTGTAATTCTTTGGGTGACTGGTACAACCAGGGATCAAAATACCGTCTCTCAGGTTTGGTATCATTTTTAACTAAAACTTTATATATACAGGATTACTAATTAGATTGGCATTGACATCAATTTTATATCAATGAACCTAGATATTGATATTTAGTGGCACAATATCATAGAGCTTAATGAGTTAGGGAAAATGCTAAAATATACAAGAGTTATTTCCTCAATTTATTAATATAAATTCTAGGGGTGATGAATTATATATCAATTAAAAAATATAACCCTTTAATAATACAATTTCACTAGTTTTCCTGCCTTTGGACCCATTTGTGAGAGCACATTAAGTCTATCCTTATTTAGGCTAAGTATTTAGGCACATTTTTAAATTTAAGTCCATTTTGAAGGGCTAAATTCTAAATATGCTTGTTTTATCACGCTAAACCCTTAGTGTATATTTCATAGTTTTTTTGCTTATCGCACACAAAATGTTTTCTTTTTGAAAATCTGTAGACATGGGAGTATCTAAATAGTATTTTGTGAGTTTCCATTCCTTTCAAATAAAAAACCCTGAGCTTCATTTGATTAGCAACAAAAGCCAGATGTTCTTTGCTATTTTTAAATACCTCAAGTTTTTTTAACTTACTGTAGTTTAACACTGGTTAGAACAATCAAGTAATTCACAAGGTCTGGTTTTGGTGTTAATTTTTATGCTAACCATAAAACAGTTTGTTCTCTTAGAAATAACAGTATGTTGTGCCATTTAGAATAAATAAAACAAACAAGATATAAACAAAACATTTATAGGCAAAAATCTTTAAAAATCATTATTGCAGAAGCAGTCATAGATTCCTAAAATGAACTTCATTCAGATACCTTGCTCAATAAAAGCGGTTAAACTCAGTGTCCCATGCCATTTTGTAAACACTTATATTGTAATATTGTCATATAACAATAGTTAAATTATGCACACCAATAATTACAAATGCAACAATGACCTTAGTGGGCACACAAACACTACACTATGCTACTACTGCCACTACTACCACTACCATTACCAACACCATTTATAAATAACATAACCTGTCCCAGAACTAGCTTCGTAAGTGGGTCTCACAGGCATACACCACTACTTCTTCCTTGCTCCTGGATTGGTAAAAAACAGCTTGCCTAGACTAACAGAAAATTCCTACCCATCCTGCAGTGATTCAGCCATATTGATCAGTGAGAAAGAAGGGATAGAATAGAACAAAGGATTTTCTCATTCTCTGTCCTGTGATGGAGTAACTAACTCAGGTCCCACACAGAGAAGCAAAATATGGTTTCAAACACCTTGCATAGGCATGTATTCTATGTCCTATTCTAGCCCTAAATTGGCAAAGACCTTGAAAATTGTTCATTTTCTTCATTGGGGAATACAGCGCAGTGAAAAGTGTGTAACAGAAGCTGAATTCTTATTATATATTTTGTTGCCACATGATCATAAGATTTGTGCATGTGCACTTGTGTGCAGGTACATGAGAGATCAGTAGGCTTGGGAAAATGAAATAAATATACTATTTTGAGACTTAAAAAGGAAAACGTGAATTTGAACTATTAAATTTGAAATTTACTACAAAAAATTATCTTTCTTCAGATTAAACCTTGCTTTTGAAATTCTGGACGGTTTATTTTCATCAAAAGCATAACCCAATTTGAGTATTAATGACACTTTTCCTCTAAAAATGTTCCTAATTGGGCACATCTACATGTAAGCGTCAATGTGCATTAGCCTATTTTAATGCGCATTACAGCATTACTAGAAAAATGTGCTCTTTAATTAAAGTGCATTAAAATAGGCTAATGCACATTAAGCATCACTTTAAAAGTGTGCTCTTTTGCACATTAAGCACATTAAATATGCATTAAGATAGGCTAATGCACATTTTCCTAGTGCCTCACAATTGAGGTACTAGATTTACTGTGCATTAACTAAAGCATGTTAATGCACATGTAGATGCACATACAGTAAAACACCTGCAGGGTTTTTTTTATTTAGGCAGACCATTTTCATTTGTATAAAATCACAGGCTGAAACCTCAAATTTAGGGATTTAAAAATTTTGTTTAGATTATATTTTCTGTTATCTAGGAATGTCTGTCTGTCCATATGCACTCATTTGTGGTCAATTGTCTCTTGTAATGCAGATAAAACATTTCTTTCTTATACATTTCAATTATTTGTTTTCAATTCCATGCTTCCTGCTTTTCAGTGATTTAGCATCAGTGTCTCGAGCAAATCTGTTGGAAGCTTTGGGTAGGAACTTTCCTGTAGTCTTTTCATGAAGGACATTCTACAAAGCCCATTTTGAAATGGGGTATGTTTTCTGATATGTTCCCTTAAAACCATTCTGCTTTCAGTAGCAAGTTCTTTGAATAACTTCTTTGTCCCTTTTCTTACTAGAGGTTTTAGAAATTGCACATTTACCATTGCCTTGATTTGACATCAATGATCTAGTCAGTTGTGTAGAGAGCAAGTGGTAGGCAGCCACCCACAACAGTGGCTGGGAGAAGACAGAGCTACCACCGTACAAATGAAATCACATACTTCCTGAACTAACGTGTTGTTTTCAGAAAATATCTTATGGAAAAATGCATGTCCACTTGGTTAAGGCATAGGTTAAAGATGTCCAGGATCAGTTCCAAAAAGGAAGTTAAATTTTTGCTTATTCTGAAATTTTTGCTTACTCCTCACTGAAGATGCCAGTAATGGCAGTGTATGCGGGTAGAGTGTGTTTTGTGGGAGTTTATTGCAGCCTGATATGAGAGATGATATCAGAGATTAGTTAACCGTATGGGCTGAGTCCCAGGGGAGGTGTGTGAAATGAATCAGATTAAACAAAATTGATAATGTGAATACTTAATCAAACAGACAAAGGTAGTCTGCACAGCTAATTAGGGGCAAATAGAGCGTCCCTCTTGTACCTCATTTAACTGACAAATTGTGCAGACAGTTTTAATGGGAGTCTGTTTAGCAAAGAGAAGGCTGTACAGTTGACAGCTTGGCAAAATGTGGTTTCTGTAACACCACATGATGCTTATGGGAATTAGCCTGATGCAGCTGAGCTCTGAGTAGGTGAGGGCTGCCCAAACTATAGTAAAATGGTAAAATGGACCTTTTACAGGCACTTGCTTCCTGACTTCTTAAAGGGACAAAGCCAATTTTCTGTGTGCTTAAAAGGAATATTCTCAAGGAAAGCTAACTGTTATTAGCATCCGACAGACTCAGCTTTCCTGTGAAGGGATGGGTACAGTATTCAAATTAAAGATTAATTATATCAGCTTAATATACAGTCAATTCTGCTTTCCTTTTTGCAGCCCTGTATGAACATAAAGTAATCCTCACAATTAACATACGAGATAGGAAAGTAAGAACAATTATTTCCATTTTACATATGAGAAAAACTGCTAAATTTCCTATATCCTGAAGTCAGTAGCAAAGCCAAGCCAAAAACATCAAATCTGCTTTCTCAGTACCATGTTCAGTCTTCCAGTCCATGGTAAGGTGTCCAAACATGGTATTGGTGTACTTAGTCCAAGTGAATGACTAAACAACACTACTGTGAAACATGGAGCTAGTATGCAATAGACTTCAGAAAAAGTGCAGGTCTCTGGTTTGTTTTGGCTAAGCCTTAAATCACGTGTATAAAAAGGTTATCTTAATTTTTGGAGAGGTCCTTACCACTGCCTTCAATTTCCATCTTTCCAAAAAACCAAAACCAAAACCAAATCCTTCTTTCTCATTTCATTTTATCCAAAGGCCCCTGACTTACTAACCCTCCTGCAAGGAGAGAAGAGGATTTTTAGGTCTGCTTCAATCTTTACCAAAACTTGAGCATTTCTGTAGTTTCTAAATGTTTGTTTGTTTTTTCTACTCTGTACCAGTAACTGTCCTGTTGAAAAACATGGAGGTTAACCTCAGTTGGTTCATAATGGGAGTGAATATACACTATAGATTTTACTCTTGTTTTGGGATAGGAAGGGACAGAGCCAGAGGCATAACAGAGCAGTTTTGCACCTTGGATGGTAAAACTGCATGGAGCAGCAGCAGATGCTGCTGCTGTTATTTTTACAGCCCTCCCAGTCAGTGTGTAGGGTTTGGTACCACTTTTTTCCTCCTTAGTTATGCTACTGGATAGAGTGATGAAGGTAAGAATGGGATTAGCACTTCATTCCTCTTCTAGATGACTGCAATGAAATTCTACTTCTTTAGTATTCGGCATTCTTCTAATAAACAATAATAAGAAAATGCTCAAAAGGAAAAAAACAATTGTATGTCGACTGTACCAAATGCATAATGCATAATGCTTCAATGGTTCTGCAGCAAAGCAAGAGTCCAGCTAGTAAACAGAGGTACAAAGCTTATATTAGCTCATATTGTTATTGCCTAAATAATTAGATTGTCTTAAATGAATAAACAGGCTCTCAGTTTAGTTTTTTAATGTTTGACTGTGCCTGTTCATAGTTCAAAATTTCTGCAATCCTAAAAGGGACAAGCATGTTAGAAGTGTATGTTTAATGAAGAGATCACAGTAAATCAGTCTATAAGTCCAACAGTTTGGGTGGTTCCATTCAAAGAATGACCTGTTTTATATAAAGTGGTCCATTAGCATCAATGAAGAGAGTCTAAGCTTTTTTCATGTTCTTTATGAGACTAACTAAGTAGAGCTACTGGAATTCTGCTTGGAGTCATGGCTGGGGATTCTGTATCCTTTCCCTAAAAATGAACCCTACTGTCATGAAAATATTTATTTTCTGAAGAATAAATTCATTAGAATGGAAGTGTCAATGTAATTGACTTAGCATTGCAATCAACTGAAAACAGCCAGGTCTTGTTAGGACTTGACTTAATTATAAGAATTGGTTAGGACTTAAGTTAATTATAAGAACTGGAGAAAGAGAGAGAGAATCTGCAGACAACATTCCCCCACAAGAGAGAGGAAGAGTCTGCTGACAACATTCTCCATGCAGGATGGTTGTTACCCTGGAAGATCCAGGGCAGGGATCCAAAGGATCAACGTTCTAATCCTGATAATGACTTTCAGTATGACCTTGCACAGTTCACTTTGGGCTCTATCTGGATTGGCAAACTGGGTACCTAAATAAGAATTAGGAGGCTTTGTCACAAAAAGTGCTCCAGAATACCCCTGTTGCAGCAGTTCTGAAAAATCATTAGGTGCCTAAATTAAATCTGCTGCCTCAGTGGATCCCAGACTAAGGATCTCTATCGCAAATGGGACATAGCACCTGCAAGTGATGTCCTTAACTCTGACAGTAATCCTGTTGAAGGTCTGGGATCCTGCTGGGAGTGACATTGGGACACTGGAAATAGGGTCATGTGCCAGGAAAAAGTTGGAAGTCTCTGGCCTGCATAATGCACTGCAAAGATGTCTTGGTGATCGCTTGGTTTCTACAATTATGTGGAAAGCACCCAGTCCCAGCAGCTGCATCTGTGGTTTCAACCTAAGCTACATTTAATCCAGATGAGGCTGAGCGGTGTTTACACTTTGCCTACGTTCCCAGATGACATTTTATCAGGTGCACATCTATCACACACCGTGAGCACTGAGTTTAGTATAATGTGCCACAGTGGTGGTTATTGGTGGTGCTGCCACTCACCAGTTTGGTCCTCCTGTAAAGGCCTCTGATATCTTGGCTTTAGCCCTACTTTATTTTGGCTACAGGCTTCCAGTCCTGGCCCAGTCTCTCAGACTGGCTTTCTTGGCCTCAACCTTTTCTGTGTCTCCAGTCTCTGGGTCCCTGGCCCTGTCTTGCATCTTGTCTCAGCCTTCTGGAAACCCAGGGCCATGCACGTTTACTCACAATCTGCCTTAGCCCCCAGTGTCCCTGATGTAGCTCAGTGCTCAGCAACTGTCAAAAAGTCAAACAAAATGTTAGGAATTATTAAGAAGGGAATAGTAAATAAAACTGAAAGTATCATTGTTTCTCTATAAATCCATAGAGTGCCCACACCTTGAATACTTTGCCCAGTTCTGGTCCCCACACCTCAAAAAGGATATAGAAGAACTAGAGAAGGCAAGAAGGGCAACAAGGATGATCAATGGTATGGAGGGGCTTCCATAAGAGGAAAAACTAAAGAGGCACTCATTTTAGAAAAGAGACGCTTGAGTGGGGACATGACAAGGGTTTACAGAATGCTCAATGGCAAAAAGAAAGTAAATAGGGGTTTATTATTTCCTGACTCTCACAATGTAAGAACTAGTGGTCACAAAATGAAACAAGTAGGTAGTAAGTTTAGAACTAACAAAAAGAAGTTCTTTTTCATACAGTGTGTAATTATAGCGTGGAACTCATTGCCACCAGATGTGGAAGCAGACAGTTTACCCAGATTCAAAAAAGAACAAAAGCTTGGAGGAAAAGGGCATCAGTTAACTATTGAGCATGGGAGTTAGGGATACAGTCTCTGAATTAGAGCTTCCGTTACCTTAAATGCTGGAGGCTGGAAGTGAAAGAGGAACAGTGGGGGTTCACTCTCTCTTTCAGCATCTGCTGTCTGCCACTGTGTGACACAGAATACTGGGTCAGGTAGATCTATGGTCTGATCTAGTAAATCACAGTTGTGTTCATGTAAAATCCATTTTGGTCCTAGGTTGAATGGTACTGTATCATAATGGGCCGTATACTCAGCTGATATAAATGAACATAATTCTCCATTTTCTCAAAAGCCTCAAATAACTTTCTTTTCCTTTAATTTTACCTGTTCACTCCTACACAGACTGTAGTAGAGAATAAATCAAACAATACATTTGAATAAAGAATGAATCAAACAATTTTTCTGACAGCACTGTTCTGTTGGGTTTTAATCTTATACTAATGTTGCTTAAAAATCTCCTAGGTTAAAGGTAAAGTTAATATCTTTACTAGTTTCATGTTAAATTGTAAACAAAAAAATTAAAGTTGAAATATATTAAACGCAATAAAATTGCAGAAGAAATGCAAAGTTCTGGAGGCGTCTGATTTTTACTCAAGAAAGTTAATTATAATGATGATATATTTAATGTTGGAAGCTTGCACTCATATTTATGTGTTGTGTTAAATTGTGGGAAATGGTTTGGCACGTACAGTGAACTTCATTGCTGGGGTAGAAAATGATTATTTCATTTTACCTGGAACACTTTAGACTATAATATACCCACAGATTATAGCAAGATTTATTTCAGCCTGGCTCAGGTTTTTCTCTCATCCTTCTGTACTATAAAAGTCTTCTGAATCTTTTTAGATGCTAGGGAAACACTAGTAGTCTGTGAACAGGTCTGGGATCCAGCAATTCATGTATCCGAATCCTAGCCCTGGTAATGACTCCCACATACCTGTCAAGGGTGCTCATGAACTTCAGGTAATGTTCGTAAAGTTATCTAAAGATGCAAAGTGCTACATAAGTACTAAATGCACAGGAAGTTATAATGATTACATTACCATAAATTCCATTTTTTAAAATTAATCATGCACTCTGATTTTGTTGTTGTTTTCTGGGTTTTGCTTGTTTTAATACTAGTAAGAAAGGAAGGGAGGAAGGAAGAAATGAGTGGAAAAAGAAAGAAAGAATCCAGGAGGAAAAAGAATGATGTGGAACTTCCCATTTTAAGGACTTAAATCCCTTTTGTGCCTCTCAGATGAGTAGCCATTCTGCCAGTTGGAAGCAAGCCAACTATCACACTGACTAGCATGAAACTGAAAGAGCCTTTGGGAAACAAGAGGATTTCTCTAGTAAGACAGAAAGGATTTTTTGACCCCTTTTCCAACTTGTTAAAGCTTCAGTGAATCCCACCAGCCCCTCACTAAATGCTTGCCTGAGCAAAAGTTTTACCAGAGCATTTCATGAGTCGCACATAATTGAAATGGGAGGAGTCCTGCTACTGCTTCAATAGAACTGTTTGAGTTAATTGATAAACCTTCCCTTTTATTATCAATGCTAGCCTTCTGTCTGAAGCCATACAGCCTATTGCCCCTGAAAGGCAGGGAGATTTCCTTATGGGATTCTAGCAAATATTGGAAATTGCAGTGGCAAATTAGCAAGGGCCACAAACCAGAAGTGACAACTCAAGTAGGCTGGTGGAGGGAATGTAGCAATCCCATACCAATAGCAATTGGCCAGACTTATCATATGGACTAATCACAACAGAGCTGGTGAAATAATGGGCACCAGATGTTATCGCTTTGTAGACATTCACTCTCTGGGGAATTAGCTATGAAAGGCAAGCTCCCAGAGAACCAGAGTGTGGTTCTGTCATATATTAATAAAACAGGGTGGCTGATGGACAATATCCATCCCATGTCAGTGTATCTGATTGTGGTTGCCACAGTTACTTTCACCACCGCAAGAGAGAAACAGAAAGAATGGATTCCCATATACTCATTTGCACTAGGAATTAAAATAGTTGGTCTTGCTATATGTGAGGTTGAGAACCTGGCTCATGATTGGCTGGAAAAAGACATGTGATAGAGCAGCTGGTCATTAGTATTTACTTCTTCAGAACAAGGATAGGGAGTGCATTGTACTCTGCCATAACCCTTTCCTGTGTGGCCCCACGGCTTCTCTCCCTGCTGCAAGGGTAGAAGGAAGTAAAGGTGGAACTATGTTCCCCATGGGAGCCTCTCCGAGGCGGCAATATGCTATTATGCAAAGTACAAGGGTTGCAAATCTGGTTAGGGAGTGAGGGAGGCTCATTATTCCCTCCTTCACATTCACCCCATGTCAGGGCCAGCCCTGACCTGGCTGCGTGGGATTAGTTATGCTTCTTCTCTTAATTATTTTCATTAAGCTTGCTCCACCAGAGTGAGAGAGCGAGCAAGCTGTAGTTTGTATCTCTGGCCCTAGCTAAACTGAAAGACTTACTGGTGCTGACACAGGCCATCAGCAATATGTACAGCTGTCTTCTGTAGGATCCAGGCCTATGGACCCTATAGAGTTCACTTTTGCAGAAGACTAGAGAATTAAATAGTGATGCTGCTTAAAAGCAGGTGATATTTTCTAAGAGAGTGCCCCTGCTTTGGCACATCAGCGGCTCATTGCAGGGGTTGAGACAGAATAGTTCTTCCCTCCTTGTTTGCAGCATTGTGGAATTTGTCAAGTGCTCTGTGACCTCTTTTTAGATTGTTTCCTTCCTCTAAAATGGGCTTGGGCCAGATTTAGTGTTGTAATGTTCAACTGATAGACCACTGTTGCAATATGTTATCACAGTCTTCCTTCATTTCAGTTATTTTGTAAATTCCTTTATGTGGATTCTGTGCAAATTCACTCTTATGTGATGACCCTTTTTATACCAAAAACTGGTTATATGTGAGGTAAATTCACTCTTATGCAATCAGTGTGATGGAAGCTCAAAGTCAGCTGCTTTGTGCGGTGCATTGTGGGAGTGACACACACCAAAATATAGTCTCCTGTGTGGATCTGTGCTCCTCGCTCGTTGTCTGTGACACGTGTTTCTCTGGTTGCCATCCCCATTATGGTAACATTCACCACTGCCCAGTGCTTGTGTGTACTGTCTGTTGTTGGTGAGTACTGAAACTGTCTTGTAAAAGTGGTACAAATGGGTATGGGGGTCAGTACAGTCGAGGTCTTTGAATGTATCCCTATTTGTTACATTGTAAAGTAAGCTCCCTTTACGTGAATTTGAGTTATGCACCATTTTCCAGGAACACATGTACAGCATAAAGCGAGGGAAACCTGTATTCTCAAACACTTCTGTAGCCGCAACTTAATAGAGTCACATGGACTATCTTTCCTGGACATGAATAGATAAACTAATAACAGTATTTGTTTCCTCCATTTTAAAAACCTTCCTTTCAGTAAAATCCTCCTAGTAGCCTCAGTCTTGACTTCACTGGAAGTCCCACAGAATCAGGAAATGCAAAATTAAGCCTTTAGTTTATGAAACACCATTCATGAGCCAATTCCAAGTATTTATATCTCATACAGGCTTCTGCATTTGTTACAGTGTTTTTCACCCCCGGCAATGCAATGCCCAGGATTTAAAAATAATTAGAGATTTAAGGTACCTACATTTTCAAACGAACCATGAAAGGGGTGTTTCTCAGAAAGTGCTGATCACCTCCCTCTGAAAATAATTGCCAAATACAATTTCCTAATGGAATAAGGTCAGTTTGTGTCCCTTGAATAATTAGTTACCTTTGCAAATCTTCCCATTAGATTTTTAAAGAGTTTAAAACCAGAAAAAATTAATCCCGGTTGTTCTCGTTGCTTAAAGGGACACAGTTGTGTTTAAGATGATGGACCAAGAGCTATGCAGATTTAGAATACCTGAGGAACTAACACTAAAGAAAAACCAAATATTATCAATTGTGTTTGGTAATGTCCAAAATTATTAGAACTGAATGAGTTTTGATGTAGTCTTTACTATATCATATAGGAATGGTTATGTTTTTTTTCTTTCTCTCATCTTCAATAGTGAACACAAATCAGTCATTTCACTTCCTTGTGCAGTTAAACTCCAGAGGAAATTTTATCCAATATTTTTTTCCCAAGGAAATATTTTATTGCTCTTGTTTTTTTGTGAAAGGTGTGGGGGCATATTGGATCCAGGCTTCACTGCATTTTGTATTGAAAGAGAAAACGAGAGGGAGATTCCTTGCAAGCATTAACATCATTTCTTTAGTACATCAAGTACTTTATCTCTTTCTTTTGACACATGAAATCAAATGATCAATCACTGGATATTTCCTCAAGTGCCTGGGTTAGAAATCAATTGACATTCCTAACCATATGTCAGTAATCCCTTCTTCTCCCATTTCAAGCATGCATTTCAACTTGAAACAAGCATCTTACTCTTTGCAACACAAATTACCTGGAAATATGAAGACTTGCTCTGGCAGGAACTCCTGGGAGAGAGAGGAGAGCAGGAAAAAAGAGAAGAGAAAATGTCAGTGGGCTTCTGTCAACTTCTGACAGGGACAGGTCCCCCCTTTTTTACATTTCCTGAAGAGCTGCCTTTTATGCCTTGGCAAAGCGATTATCAATTCTATGGCTTCTCTCCATCTGTCTTTATTCCTGCAATTCTAAAGTCAGAAAAGAAAATTATTTTCACATTAGCAACTCATTAAATGGCCCCAAATTTGTAGCACAATCCCTGCTGGATCCAAATGCATTGTTTTTACACATCTAAATGCCTACTTGGGATCATTGTTAGAATAGTCAGTCTCAGCCTGCAGGACCTTCTGTCATGCACATGGTTAAGTGGGTGGGGTGGGGCTGTGTCACAGTCATCCATCACTCTCCATCAATGTCATCACCACCTGCGGGGATACTACCAGCAGTCAGGCAGTCATTCATTCCTGTCCATCAATGTGGGAGGAAGGAGTGAGTGTAAGCAGTGAGTATAGGAGCAGAGAGACTATGTAAACATTTAAGGGGTATTTAAGATAGCTGAGACATTTAGTCAGTGTTTAAGCCACACTGTGTGAGTTTTTATTGATCTATGGATGTAGCTCAGATTTCATCACATCAGGTACTGTATTTGATTTATACCTGTGCAGCCATAGAACCTGCAGGCACTTAACTTTTGCAGGAGATATTGGACACGCTTGAAAACACTCATTTAACAAAACAGGGATGATCACTTTCTCCCTTGCCTTTTTTAATTTTCAAATTTGCTTGGGGCCTGCAAACATAGAGGTTATTTGAGAAAATCTAAACTATCAATAACTTTATTTTTTAATGGGTATAACACATTTCCCTTTCCTGCAGCTAAGCCTGTGCACACCCAGTGGACTTCAGGACTAGCGGTGGGTGTCATGGGAATGGAATCTATCCCATTGTGCTTCATCCTGGTAAGAGAAAGAAAATAATATCCAGTTTGCCATTGATACAGATCCACTCTCAGGAATGATGTTAGCCTCAGCCCAGTTTCATGAACTGATAACCTTATATTGGTTTAGAAGTTAATATAACTAGTGTGGCACAGTACCCCCGACCATGAATAAATGTGCTTATAGAGATGTAGTTTAGTGCCCTCAATTTAGGGATACAACTCCATCCACACTCAGGGATTGTAGTCTAGCAGCTTCTAACTCAGTTTAATCATAGTGGTACAGGCATTCAGTGTACACCTATATTTTTGCCAAGCCCTTTTTGGGTTGTCATTCTGACTGTCTTCATTTCCCCTAGCAGAAAATAGGATAGGTTCAGAGTGGCTTATTCATTTCCTGTCCAAAACCATTGTGTTGCTGTGCACTATTTAATAGCTGCCATGTTCCACAGGAGATGCAGCTGCATCTTCAGTGGCTGGGTGAAATGATTCCTGCGTATGAAAAATGGCTTTTTGGAAACATAGGATTAATAATAGTTTTAAATGTAATACTTTTTGCATCTAAATACCAATATATTTTTACAATATTCTAATATAATTAATGAAGATTAATTTTTCCCCCCCCCCAAAAAAAAGTTTCAGAGCTTTCTTGAGACCTATAGGTCTCAAGGATTCTTTCTTCTGTATACAGTCTATGTTCCTGCACAGCTCAGTAGGAAAAGTGGAGTGTTTCAGTTTGTTTGGCGTTGAACAAAAAAAGGGTTTATTGTCGGGACTGTGCTTTGACAACTGGCCTTCCTCCCTGAGGCTGGTTAGCACTTGGAAAATAGCGGCTGACAGGGCTTGTGGACTAGGGAGAGATCCACAAGGTGCTTGCAGCTGGTACAGATAGCTCATTAGAAATTCATTTTTTCCTGTCATAATAACAAAGTGTGGAGCAGCGGTGGTAACATAGCTTCGTCTGGGAAAGTACACAAAAGGGGACAGCTGAAAGAAGCTGGTCTTTTCTCGTGTATTCCTAGCCTGATAGAATCATCTTCAAAAGAAGCAGCCTTATCCATCGTTTGCACCCTTTTTGGCTGAATTTACTGAATCACATTATATACACCTACTGCACGCTGAAGCAAGACAGGCTTTTTAAACCCATTTATTTGACAGTGGTATTTCTCTCAAAGTTCCCCCACCTGCCATACACACCCTCTACACACACACACGCACATCCACTTCTTGGAAATGGTCCTCTTTGCTCCAGATTTTCCAAAAGCATTTCAGAAAATCTTGTTTCCAAATGAAATTACTTCATGAGGAAAATAACTGACTTTATTGTTACTTATTTTTCTTTGAGGAAAAGGCAAGTTTAGCATTTAAACCCTGAAAAGGTAAAATTAAGAGGAAAACAATTACTTTTTTGTAACAGTAGTAGCTTATATATTCTAAATAGGGGTGTAAGAATGTATATAGTTAACTACTGGTTACTAGTGGGATGGATACAGAATAACTCCAGCCTTGTGACGGATTCAACACTATAGCTTTAATTCATGTCATAGAGCTGGTGACAGAAATAGGAAATGGGTTTCATTAAAAAATTAAATGTTTCTTTCACTTTTTTCACCCCCCCCCGCAATTCATTTTTTCTGTTTTCACTGCCTCCTTTTCTTTGCCCTTTCCCTTCTTATTATTCCCTTTTACCCTCCTCCATCCTTTCCTGTTTTTTTACCTTTTGCCACTGAAAATGTTAGGTGGAAAAAGAAGAAGGGGGTGCATAGAAAGGGACTGAAAAACAGTAACTAAAAATAGCCAAACAAATTTCAGAACCAAAAACTTTTGGTTTTTAATTTTCAAGAAAAAACTAACTTTGTTTCTTGCTTGACTGCTTGCTTGCTTGCTTTCATTAAACCCTCTAAAATGTTCTATTAAAATGCCATTTTTTAAAATTAGTTAAACAATTTTCACGCTCTCTTGGAGCTAAACCTCTGCACGCCTAGTTTCAGCATGCAGAAAAATATGTTTTTGAAGATTCTAACAAGGTTATGAGCTGGTTGGAAATACCATTTTCTATGGGTAAAAATCTGGAAAATAAATTTCCCAACAGATCTAGGTGTACTGTCGCTGGAGCTAGGAAACAGCGAATAGTCTATCACAGTTTGTCAGTCCAATATATCACAACTTTGTTACAGAATGTCAAAAACCTGTCATAAATAGAGCATAGGAAGATACTTGAAGGCTAAAGCAGGATTAAAAAGGAATCAGAACTTGTGGAAGAGGTGATATCTTTTGTTAGACCAACTAGATTTTTGCAAAAAAAAAAAATTCTGTAATTGCAAGCTTTTGGGCACAAACACCCTTCTTCAGGCATAGGAGAAAAGACTGTAAAGGTTCTCCTGGGCAGAAGTGAAAGTTCATATTTCATAGGAGAGTTGAAAGGGATTCACTTTCTCAGGGATTGCTTCAAAGTGTTCTTGGGAGAAGAAACTGAAATAATTCATTCTTCCATTTTGCTGCAAGTAGTAGGCCCAGACACAGCAGAGTACACAGGGGCTATAGTGGAAGCATGAAGGGAACAAAAGGCTACAGCAAAAAAAAATTCCAACTTTTCAAGAATATTGGTATCTACAGACAAAAGACACTTAAAATAGCTTTTCTCTTCAAGAAACCAGTTGCCAGGTTAATTACTGACCCTTTCACTGCCACCTTGGGTAATAAAGCTAAATTCAGCAAGTCCAAATAGTTAACAAATAGACTAATTAGAAACTGGATAAAATGATCATTTAAAAACCAACAAACCTCTAACTTCCTAAATACCCTTAAAATCTAACCCAAATTGTCAACCTAAGTTCCATTTGAAAAGTGACTTAATAAATAGGATTTGTGATCCCAAGTCACTCCAGTGTTATTTACCATGCTAGCCTGTACTACTTATAGCACAACAAGTAAAGAAAAGTTTTTGCATTAAATGGACTTGACTTTTCACAGGAGTTATTAACAGAAGTAGAGAAAACTGTACTTCAGATTAAATGCATCTAATTAATCTTGCAGACTGAGGCTCTAAGTGCAGACTGTAAGAGTGAACTAATTGCAGAGAGTTGAGCCAAGACCCACAGAAGTGCACAGGAGCATTTCTATAGATTTTAATAGGAACTGGATTAGTCATAGAGAACAAATTTGCTCATAATAAAAGTGTAGGTATCACCACCCAACACCAAGATTCAGCCCAAATGGCATGATATTTTTTGTTGTAACAAAAACATCCATTGTGCAAAAATACGTTGCTTTCAGCACATGCTGAAATGAAATAAAAGAACAACATACACCTACAGGCATGCAGTGGAGGGGAGGGGGAAACCTTTGCTGATGCTGATGCTAAGCTACAGAATAAGATGCAAGCCAAATTCCTCCACTAGTTTAATTTGTTGCATTGAAAGAAAATGAGCAAAACATTAAATGCAAAGTTAACCAGAGACGAGTGCAATGCTATCACCACCAGTGCATGACAAATAATTAGTGACCACTCAAATTTAAAATGGAAATCAGCTTGTTCCATAGAGTAGACACAAACTGAGTCCACATGAGCCACATTTTATGTTTGAACAGGGAGAGACAACACTTAGCTCCAGTGAGGAGAACAAGATGACATAATAACACAGGAGTTTGAGGTAGTGGTTCTAGAGACAGGTGGTCAACAAAAAAGCCACAAGCAGAAAAACTTACTAAGAATCAAGAGACGAGATTGCTGAATTTGATAAGACTTACCACAAAGGACCCAATGTCACAATACCAGGCAGGATGGGATAAGAAACACTGCAAGTAGACCTGGTTTGGGATTTTCACTAGAAAATGTCTAATCATCAAAACTGAAACTTTTTGATGCATTACAGTTTCACTTAAACTTTCCTTAGAAAGGTTTCTCAGGCCTGACATGGGATTTCTGGCCCAAACTAGACAGTGATCTACTCCAGCATAATCAATAGCCCACTGATTGGGCTGCTCACCTGAGGAGTAGGAAAAACAGAGTAAAGTTCATGCACTCTCTCCTTTAAGTTTAGGACTTGAATTTAGAGTTGCCTGCATCCCAATTGTGGATCTTAGAGTAGGCTATTGGTTATTCTGTGATGGAGTTGTTTTTTTTCATGAAAAAGTTTTTAAAGTGTCATGTGGCATAGGGAAAATATTAAAAACCTTTAAAAAGACTTTTTGAAGGACAGGGAACTGTCTTTTGCTCAGTTGTAACCCAAAGCATCCCTCTGGGAATTAAGGGTGAAAACCAGGCCTGACATGAATGGTGCAATCACAGACAGCTATGAAACCTGTAATACATATAGGCAACACAGTACAAAAGAACCATTGATATGACATCTCAGATTGCTTTGTCGAGTAAAGATTATTTCTTGTTAGTGAACTACTACTCTTTCTTGTTTTAAATGGAACTCTTGTATTGCTAACACACTATTGAGTAAAGTTGTCATCTGATTCTAGACGAGCTCATACAACAGCACATAATTCGTAGCCATCTCACATTATTTACTGTCTTTTTATATCAATCCAAAAATACCCACATCATACTGGTTAATAAAGAAGTTAATCCAAATAGTAAATAATTTAAGCTAAAAATCTGTGGCAAATACAGGGCAAACCCATACTTAGCCTCATTGACTGAAGAAAGTGATACCTTGCTTTCATTTTGATGACATTTTTTTCTGTTGCCTGTTTCTCTGCCTGCCGTTTTGTATGTAACATATAACATGTGACCACCCTGTCATCATCAATGAAAAACATGAGGTCCAAGAAACACCAGTTCCAGAGAATGGAGCCACCTCTACACAAGGAATTTGTTTTAGGAACAGGAAGCAGCTACCTTATCAGGCAGATGGTGACTGATGTTCAGAGGCTGTAGTTATTAAGACATGTCCATAAAATGAAGAATAATCTGATTTGTCAAAGAACTTGATTTGTTTATTCTGTCCTAGATCTCTCTATTTCTGTGTTTTATTAATTGACTGTATTACTTTCTGGTTGATCTTTACTATTATTGTTTTATTTGCATCCAATATTCAGGGAGAAAAAGAGAGGATGCAAATTAAATTAGTCACAGTCACTATGGATCCTGACCCCTGCCATGTAACAGAAGTATTAACCAATTAAACTCCTAAGCCATGTCATGTGACTAGATCTTGCTCTATCTAAAAAAGGCTGCACCGGTCTATACTACTTTGACTACAGACAGCAACACTCAAATATAAGATAAGGTGCATTCCCCACACTAGTTAGGAGAGTCTAAATGTATATCCTACCTCCACAGCAGTTTTAGCTACTTAAAAGGGGTATTTTCCCAAAGTTGGAAACCTATTGTATTCTCCAAAAGAAAGGAGGCTATGGGGCTAAATGCAACATTTAGCCAAGAGCTGGGAAGATTTTAAAGTAACTCCAAGGTAAACTGCATCTATAAGTTCGAGGTCAGTCTTGAGAACGAGCAAGCAATTGCTTGGGAATCTCCTCTTGTAGAAATCCTGCCAAAACCTAGCGCAACTGCCAACCCAGCTTGGCCTCCATCTCTTTCTGACAACAAGACTAGAGAAGGACACAATTGTCTAAGTCCCAATCTAGCAGCATGATGGTACCATCAGGTCCTGTAATGCTCCCCCTGTCCCTCACATCATGGGGCTCTGCTAGGGTTCCACCTGGTAAGGCCAAGTCTGTTAGTACTAATACATAAATGACTCACAATGCTCAGGTGAGTACTACTAAATAAGTGAGCATCACAAAATAAAAGGATTCATGCTTGGTCAAACTGTGGAAATGTTCCTTGGTTCTCTCACTTCAGGAGAAAAACAGATCCTAGGTATTGACTGACTGGCTCAGAGCCAAGGTCCATCTAGTTCTGTTTTCCACATTGAAAGATGTAAGACCCTGCAGTAGGCAGATGGGGGTAATTTACCCTTCCCTCCGCATGTTAGTTCCCTTCCTAATCTATTATAGTTATGAATTGGCTTAGTCCCTGAAGCATAGGGGGTTTGTCTAACTAACTAGGGACCTGCACTTGCTCCAGCTGAAGTAAATAGCAGACTTCCCCAAGACTTCAGTGCAGCAGGATCAGGCCCCAAAAGAGCCAGCAATCTGCTAGGTGTAATCATGCACATTCCCAGGTCGCCTTTCCCTCCTATGTGGACTGTTTCAGGGATGCTGTTGAAGTGGTACTCGCTGCCTTGCTGTTGTCAGTTGCTTTGAGAATTTATTTTTTCTCTCTATATATTTTTTTCTTGGCCTCATTGTAAATGTTTGGAATGTAACAGACACTGAAATTCATTAAATGTGTGAAATGATGGGAAAAAAAGTGTGAAATTGTAAGAGTCTATTTGTGGTTGATTAATAGAAATTTCTCCTAACAATTCCCGGAACCTTCTGGGGGTCATTGGAACAGAGCAGCTGTAAAGACAGCAGGAGTAATTTAGAAGCTGCCCAATGGGGGCCATGCAGATTTCGGAACAAGTGGGGAGAGTCCCATGCACTTGTTCAGGCCAGTAGGAGATGATTGGCTATTGCAATGTCAAGTTAGCATGCAGATTAGCCCACAAGATGCTTTTAGCTGGCCTTGAAGAGGGTTATTTTGTCAAGGAAAATTACGATTTAAAAAAATTGAACAATGCCATCATCTATAAAGCTGCTGTGTTTTCTAACCAAACATTGTTGGCTGTGGTTATGCTGAATAACAAAATTTAAAAAAGGAAAGAAACTTGGATGTCCTGTTCTTGGGTCTGGTATTTTTTTTTCCTCACTAGGTTACTGAAAACTTGTCAACTAGTGCATTACTGCAGATTGCAAGTAATTCTTAGGATGCTGCTAGATGAAGCATCCTTCAGCTGAAGGCAGTGAGCTCCAAGGACAAGGGAAGTCTGATTATTTCTATTGTGGAGGGGGGAATATTTCCCTGTCATGTTTTAAACAACCTAAAGTGCTGATTTTCTTTGAGGCATCATTATATAGCTAAAAGCTTTTGCTTTAAGAAAGATACAAAAGAAAACATCAAAGTAAATGTCCCCACATTGACATAAGGGTAGAATAATGGTGACCTAGTAGCTAAGACTGGGACAAATGCTGAAAGTAATTCACTCCATTTGCTAACAATGGGGAATGTGTGACAATGATATATACCAAAAGACGAGGAGAACCACTTTTGTTGGACAACGATACCCCACAAACCCAATTGTAGGCAGATCAATACTGTCATAGGACAATTATCAAAGACCATCAGCACATCATATTTTCATACCATAAACAGCTCAAGGCGCCAGCAATGGCTTTCCTGCAGAAAGCACATAGCATAAATTTGAAGGGTGTGAAATTGACATGATTAATAATTATAGTTATTAGCACATGTGCCAGCTGCTCATGTATAGTTTATCCCTTGATTTATGGTGCCATAAATGCCCATATCTACTTCTGATGCAGAATTGAGAGGGCACACAATCATGGGCAGAATGCATCTTTCTTGGTGCCAGGAGTTCTGCTCCCCCTCAAAAAAAAAAAAAAAGGGCCAAAAAGTCACCCCTGCTCCACAGAGATGGAAGCAGCCCCTTTTGTTTTCATGTCTGCCTTAAGGCTGCTGAAACCTGTCTGATCAGTGTCCCCAAAGCCTTTGAAGTTTGGATTGCAGCTAACAAGGGGCTAGAGTTTTCCCTCCCCCACACTACTTCATGCTGTTGCCAGGCTGCAATCACCATACATATTACAGATGAAACCACAAGGACCAACAATAGAAGAAGCAAAAACTAATCATCTAGGTGCCAGAAGTTAAAGCTTTTGTTTTCAAATGTAATGTAATTCCCCCTCCTTTAACCCAATAGTTTATAGCGCATTTACAAGATGGTCCATTACAGAAAATTATTTTTGTCTGATGTGATGTGAAAAAAAAATTGGGAATGCCCCCCATCAAAAAAGACACACTGATCAACACAAAACCCTCAGCATATTAATTCCTCTAACATAATGCATTCTTTTGAAGAATTGTAATAGTGTATTTTCATCTATTAGAATGCCAAAATCTTTCTAACTCTATAGAAAAGAATCACAGCTTGCCATCATCCCTATGTTTCCCTCAGAAACATATTCTGAGAGGTTTAGAAAAAGTATCTTTACGTTAATATTATTTTCAAGGAAGATAGCTATTGCATAAATACAAGAAACATCGCTATTTGTTTTGTAGATTTATCTATTTTTCCCCAGGATATTAAAGCAATACAAGTAGAAGCCAAGCAAACAGCAAAAAGATGAAAAATATTTCTGCGAAACTGTTTCAGGGGTATAGGGCATAGCCGTGTTGGTCTAAGGATACAGTCAGATAAAGTTCTTTGGGTAAATCTGATACCTTTTATTAGACCAACTCAAATAGCTGGGAAAATTCTTCTTTGCAAGCTTTCGGGTACAAATACTAGCCTAAGGAACAGTATTTGTACCCAAAAGCTCGCAAAGAAGAATTTTTCCAACTATTTGAGTTGGTCTAATGAAAGATATCAGATTTAACCAAAGTGCCTTGTCTGTGAAACTGTGAAATTTAGTTTGAGTTTTGTTCTTTGGTGGAAACAATTTAGGGCCCAATCCTAATCATGGCTGGATATCTTCAATGCATATTGAACCCAGGAATAAATCATTTCTCAGGGTCAGGACCCAAATTTGTGATAGTGGAACCTGCAGTAAATCATCCAGAGTAAACAAACACACATGAGATTTGGCAGAATCTTTAGATCTTCAAAGTCAGGGGTGCTCAACTTCCCTCCCCACCACCATTTTCCCTCTCCTTCTGGATTAGAGTAGGGCTGGGTTGGAACTGGGACATGCCCCCTTCCATCACAAGGCTGAGCACAGGGTAGATCAAGCTCCTTTCCCCTGTGGGTGAGATGATACCCACTGTGCCAGCCTGGGCATCAGATCAGGAACACCAGCTGGATCCAGCCCGCAGATGGACCAAGCGCTGCCAATCCAGCCCACTGAGCAAAACACTTGAGCACCACTGTTCTAAGTAGTTTGTATAGATTACTGAAACTGGTGCTGAGGTTTGCCTCCCTATATTAGGTTTATATGAAAACTCAAGGTGTGAAAGACCTGTACACACACAGACTGGTGAAAAATTTTGGAAACCCAGGGGAAGTACAGTTATCTAGGGAAACTGTAAAGATTACCACAGTTCTAGTGAAGAATGTGAAACAATAATTTTGTATTTTTGGTCACAACGTTTTCAGTTTTCAACTAAAAAAGTTTTTAATAAAAGCATCTTATTTTCCACAGGAACTTCACAAAAGAAATATTTAATCAAAAACTAAACCTTGTGTTGAAAAGCAACTTAGAGGATATTAGATTAGTTCTAAAATTATATTAGTTTTAAAATTTTACTAGTAAATATGGTGGCAGCATACCCCCCTACTTTTTCAGATATATTCATTACTATATTACAAGTTTACTCTGATGCTATGATTATTTTTCTACTATATGAACAGATCACTGGGAGTATTCAAGGAATACTGATTTTTTTATAATGCTAATTATCATTGGTCATATGGGCACGTGGCCTTGTTTGTATTACCTGAATGGGCAAATCTCTTTATTACAACCAAATGAATTTTCAAGAAGCTACTGGGACTTTGAATCTTCCAGGTAAAAGTAAGAGTTTTTTATGGAGTGGCATTATGTAAACCAAGGAGCTTTAAACAAACTTAAATTATGCTTTTGTCTAACGCACATTATTGGGCTCAATTCCAAGGGCAACTGGAAGTAGAATTTAGTGGCCTGTGATATACAGGGGGCATGTCTATATGTGTGCTTTAAGGGGCAGTAGCTTATTTTAATGGGCAGTAGCCCATTCAAGCATCACAGAAAATACTTTGCAATTATTCTAATGCACAGTAAAATAGGCTACTGCACATTCAGCGTCACTTAAAAACCATGCCTATTCATTACTGCACATTGAGGCAGCCTAGTGCACAATTCTTTAGCACCTCACACTGCTGGGTGCTTATACATGTGCACTGAGGCTGCTCCAACATGCTGTAATTACAGCACGTTGGAGCATGTAAAGTACAGCACGTTGGAGCATAGTAATTACTGAGATCCAGCAGACTCCAGCGTCACATGTATCTGTGTCCCCCCACCGAAAAATGGCGGTGGGGCACTTTAACTAAAGCTCATTTGATGAGCTTTAGTTAAAGGACCCCTGCCACCATTTTTCAGCAGAGGGATGCCAATACACATGCTCTGGGCACTTTAGAGCAGCTCTTCAAGCCACTCTAAAGTACCTCCCCCAACACGCCTCCCAGAGTATGTGTATAAACGCCCAGAGATACTAAATTTAATGTGCATTAGAAAAAGCACTCTAATGCACATGTAGACATGCCCAGGATATCACATTTCAGGCTTTTTGTTTTTAATTTTATGAAACTATGGATATTCCTACGGTATATTTCTAGAAGCAACTACAATGTATAATAGAGTTACTCGAGGTACTTTTACGCTAGCTAGCTCAGGTCCCAGTAGCAATGTAGCTGTGGCAGCATAGAGCTTCTTAGTAGGGTAGATTAGCTGGACTGAACTTCATGGTGGCTCTGAATTGGGTATTGCTACACTTCAACTACAGCTGCTTTTGTGCCTAAAGTATAGGAGGCATAGAGAAATATAGGGAAAAATCACTTCCATCCTGGGTTTATAATCTCATTCTTAGCTAATTTACTTACTGTGGGCACTATATACATGCATTAATGAGCTGTAATTATGGCACATTAAATTTAGTACCTGTAATAACAGCCAGTGCACTTCTTTCAAGTAATAGCTAGAACAGGTCTTTTACGAGATGCTAACGTGACAGCAGACTAATTCTACTGTGCATTAGCACATTAGCATGGCTCTTGCCATGATGTGCTTATGCGCAGTAGAATTAGTCTACTGAACTTTTAGCATCTTGTGTTGACATGCCCTATATGATTTCCTGGCTATGCATGGACTTTAAATTTTTCAAGCTCTGCATTACCAGAAAATAATTTGGTATGCATGTGTAGACCTAATTTTGAATTGTGTAGTGTGGTAGGACACTGGTATCCCTACCACTTTAAGGACTGGGCCAGGGAGGGGCAGGTGCCTGATGAGGGTGGCAACTTTAAGGCCCAGCTTCCTGAGCTGAGAGCAGTTCATGATCAGACAGCAGTGGAGAAACACCTCTCTGCTGAGCTCTGCCAGGAACACCTTAGAGGTAAGAGTGAGGCTATGGTGATGTCTTGGAGATCTCATTGGTCCTGAACATGACCTAAAACTGCACCCTGCTGGGGTAGGGAGGCCTGGTGGGGCTGCTGGTAGTGTGGCTGTCCCCAGGTAAGTGCCAGGAGTGAGCACCTCCCTGGTGTAAGGTGGGTCAGGGTGCCTAAACCTCAGCTCCCACCTTGGGTGGGTTATATAATGCAGGGAAGGCCAGGTAAGCTACTTGAAGTGCCTGAGCCTGCTGGAGTGAGTGATCCCACAGGGCCAGGCACACTTTGCGAAGCACCTGAGCCGGGAATGGGGGACGCCTGAACCCTGTGAGCAGGCAAGCAGCTTAGGCCTGACCCGAGGTACCCAACTGGTCCATGCTGGGGCCAGGACCCAGACGGGGTCAAAAGGGCCAGAGGCCCACTGTGAGGGATGTCCAGAGAGCAAAAGGCTTGGGATCCAGACTGGCCTGAGACAGGGCCAGGGCCTAAGGGGGAGCTGAAGGTCCCAGAGAGGGGACCACAGCTAATGGGTGACTTTAGCTGCCTGGGATACCATCTGCAAGTCTTGGACCACAGTGTAGGGCTGGAACAGAGCTGTGGATACCTCCCTAAACATCAGGGTTCAAAATGTGCAGCCTCCTGCCTGGTTAACATCTTCATATTATTACATCAAGGCACGGCAGGAAAGCAAGGTGGGCAGCTGGCCCATAGACAGGAGGCAGGTCAGTGTTTGCATCGGGCATGAATGCTTGCCCCTGTCACACGTAGTCACTAGAACTAAATCCTATTTTACATCACATGACTAAATGGCAGTTATGTAGCTATATAACTTTAGGTCTTTGGTGCTTAGGCATACTCTGTGATTCAGCTCTGGGCGCAGAAGTGCCTGCACATCCTCTGAGCATGCTTAGTACAACTGTAGTCTGGCTAGGCAGTTATGCAACAACATATATTTGCTCACCCACCCAGATATGTGGATAAAGCTAAATAAGTCCTAAAATTGTAGCTGGGCAAAACCCCACAACTAGAAGGGGTCAGAAGTTGGCCCCCTATTGTTTTAGCCAAATAGAGCAGGGAGTTCAAGGCCCAGGTTCAAGGTCTGCCTCATCCATTGTTAACATTTACAGTCTCTTGATATGAAGATGACTGTCTTCCCATAAATACGGAAGTCATTGGTGAGTTCATAGGCGACTAAGAAAGTCAATCCAAGATTTGCATGTTCAGCATCTAAATTCCAAGTACAAAATAACCATCATACAATCATTGCCTCTATGTAGGTCTGCGACTAAGGGCTTCTGGTAATCACTGGCACCTGCCCCCATTGCCACTCACCCATCACTGTAGGACTTACTTTCAAGGAAGATATCTGCATGTGTTTTCTTTTAATGTGGATTCTGCTGCACATCAGCAAATGCATGATACTTTATGGGAAGAACACCTCAATCCAATGGCAAAGGAAACCTAGGCAGCTGGAGCTTTCATCCACCCTTGCAAACATTGTGAAATATTTCTTCATCTTCCAGCTCCACTGTTGAATACTTTTATTTTATTTTTGGATCACTATTAGTCTGGAAACCTCACTCTCAACCTTGTGTAACTCTACCAGGAATATAAAACTCTAGATGACATAGCTCTTGAGGTCATTGGTAGCTCACAAGCCTCTCCATGAAAATCATCTGCTTCATAAACTCTTAACTGAAGACCCAAACAGATGGAGGCTTAAGAGGCTTAAAACTTGTAAACCATTGTACATGAAGCCCACAAGCTCCTGGAAGAGATTGGGGATACTGAACCAAACCTATGGGCAGCAATGGAGTGGGACAACCACTGGGAAGGGTCAGGTTTATTCTTACAGTGTTTTATACCAACACCAAACAAGTCCCCCATTGGGCACAATTTTGACAGAGAAGCATGGGTCAAGCTGAGCAGCCTAAGATCTGAATGTGTATGCTTCGAAACAACACTGCATAACATCTTGGACAGCCCCCTGGATGAATGCAATGTCCAACAAACAGCACAAGACTTAATCAAAAGCTGCAATCTTTACAAATGCCTACATGGGGTAGATGGAATCTGCACATAGAGCAATAATACCAGACAGTGGCTCACAGATTTGGAAGATGATATCTAACACCATACAAAATAAGAAGAAGCCTCTCTATCATGTCAAGTTTTCAATCTTTGGGATTGCAACTGCCTCATCCACAGTGGGTTGAACTTGCATTTCTTGTTTCCCAGCAAGTGCTCTAATCACCTAGCCACAAGTTAGGTATTATCCAGCTGCTCTTTGAAGATAACCTTTGAAGAGCCAAGAGAGGGAGATATATGGCGCTAAGAGAAAGAGTCAGTGTGTGTGTAACTCAGTAAGATGCATGATGCCATAGATATAACCAGGATTTCTTTCTAACCTGGGCCTTTGCTCCCAGTGGGACAGAAACTTTCCCCGTGCTGTTTATCCAGTGAATATTAAATTCAAGGTTTTATCAGCCACCTTCAAGAAAAAGTATGGATAATGATAAAGCTATTATCTGTAACTTAGCCTGTTTTTATTCTGTCTGTTACTGTTCCAATTTGGTAAAGTACTAAAGTCCATCCTCAATTTTGAACATGCAAATTGTTCCATTGAATTTAATGGAACTTAAATTATTGACTGCCTTGCTTATTCAGAGGCATAATAAATGGTATCCTATAACCATTTAAAATATCATACCACAAAATTACTGGTCTGTAATTTTCTCTCTTAAGTATAGTCATTTGCAATAAAGTAACTGTGCACATGTACGTGCACAACTGTAGCAGTGATGAGTATGGTCAGATTTTTGTCTAGTCCATTTAACATCTTCAGTTTTTGACAGAGGTTCAGCACTGACTGTGGGCTTTAGTCCCATTTTTGCTCAGATGAGTTAAACTAAGACTATGGCCTCTTTCATTATATCATCCCCTAACATTTAAAGAAAAGAAAAGAGGTGATTTTTTTTTCTAGAACCTGGGACCTATGGGGAAGTTTAGAAAGATTGTGAAGTAGTGTAAAACAGAATATCCAACTTGATTCTCAAGGTGATACCTTCAGATTCAGATTTGTTATATGGAGTGTTGGTAACTGATTCTGATAATAAGTCTCAGTACTACATTACAATAAAATTGATAATAAAGTTGCCAACATTACATAAAAGTCATTTATAAGACAGATAGGATCACACTTGCTTATGGGAAGAGGAATTACATTAAATGAAACTGGGGAGATCTACTGAACTGTCCTTTGTTTTCAGTCAGTGTTATGGAGAGTTGAAGATTTTATTGTTCTTGTGCAGAGTGACAAGTTCAAAATGTAGCTGTATATTATGGCCAACAAATCTAAATGTCAGTATTGGAAAACAGAACCATACCACGAACAGTGATTCAACACCGATCAAAACTGATTAACTTATTATATAACATGTTATCCAGCTAGTCTCTCACTTTCCTAAAGAACAGTTATGCAGAAATGGGCATCTTCTCAAATCACACAATTCAAAACAAACCATTTGCATAATATATATTTTCAGAACAGCAAGTGGGTGGTGTTTAAGCAACTGCAGAGATAAACATAAAAATCAAACATTGGATTATAGGAAAGCAGGGCTGGAAGGGACCACATCTGGCCATCTTGTCCATCCCCCTGCTCAAAGCAGGGTCTTCCCTAACTAAACCATCCCACCTAAGTGTCTATGTAATCTGCTTTTTTGAAAACTTCCAAGGGTGGAGATTCCACAATTTTTCTAGGTCATCTGTTTCAATAATCTCCAACCTAAATTTCCCCTACTGAAGGTTGAGGCCATTGGTGTTGTCCACAGACTTGCTTAGGAAGCACTCAATCCCATTGTCCAACTCGTTAATTAAGATATTAACAATACTGATGCCAAGATTGACCCCTGAGTAATCCCACTTAGGTATAATGATACAACCAGTTATGTATGCACCTTACAGTATTTTCATGTGTATTTACTTAGCTTGTTAATGAGAATATAATGGGAAACAATCACAAAGCTTCACTAAAATCAAGGTATGTCATATCCATTTCTCTCCCTCCATCCACAGAACCTGTCATCTAATCACAGAAAGTTGATTAGGCATACTGTTGGTGAATCCATGCTGGATGTTCCCAATCACGCTGGGTGTCTATACACACGCTCCGAGGTGAAGGGGAGTGGTGTTTTAATTAGAGTGGCTCTGCGAGCCATTTTAATTAAAGCTCCTGCAGCCTCATGTGTATTCAGCATCCTGTGCTTCAAAATGGTGGTGGGGCACTTTAACTAAAGCTCATTTTGTCACAGTTTAGTTAAAACACCCCACTGCCATTTTGAAGCAAGGACACTGAATACACATGATGTGGAGTCTGCTGGAGTGTGCTAATTAGCAATTAATCAAGTCTCCTCTGACATGCTAATTAGCACATGTCAGAGTAGAGGTCCATCACATGTATAGATGCCCTTTTTCAGTTACCTGGGACCTCATCCAACTCCATAATTTCTCAGAAATGATAGATAGTGGCTCCAAAATTACCTTTCCTCATTTCTGTCTGTACCCTAGGATACATTCCATTTGGCCCTCCTGACTTGACTGCACCTAGTTTCTCTAAATAATCCCTAACTGTTCTGCCATTATTCTAAGACGTTTGTCTCCTTCTCATCTTTGGACAGAAACATTGACATAAATACATTTTATTGGGTGAGGGGAGGAAGGAGAGGAACATTACTAATATGTTTGGTTGGCTCTTTTGATGGCCACCATTTTCTTCCTGCTCCTGGAGAGCAGTAAAATGGAATTCATTAACTTCTTCCATTGTCTTGTATCCAACTGTGAATGAATGGTGTGAATGGGTGGGAGGACAGAGAGAGAGATCACAAGCAGTGAAAGACAAAGTGTGAGGACCTAGGGCAGTGTTTCCAAATTAAGCTAACTCCCAGTAATGCTCAAAGTAAAACAGCTTTCCTCAACTCAAAAGTTTACATACAGAGTGTTGCCATACTGCCTACTAGGAAGCGGTGTGGGAAATTTCTAGCTTAACAGGGTTTCCCACCAAAGATCTCTTTTCCTAGTTAAATTTGGGTGGCAAAATACTTCTATAATTTGAGAAGAAGTAGATTATTCCTCATCTCCTCGAGTAGTTTATTATATTGCCATCATCATTTTTAAATACTATTACATATAATTGTATTGGCATATAGGAGCAAGAAGGACCCCATTGTGCTAGGTGTTACATAAAATGTGAATAAAAAGATGGTTTTTGCCCCAAAGAATTTATAATCCAAATATTAAACAGGAGACAATAGGTGAACAGGTGAGACAGTTGTAGGGGCAGAATAAAAAAGGCAAGATGTACTGTTGTCATTATCTTTGTCATCATTATATTCAGTAAGCCAAGCTGGCAAAACCTCTTCCTTTTTGTATCTTTGAATGTGCCTAGAAGATCACTAGAGTAGTTAGTAGTCAAGTAGGGGACAGAGCTAACAGATCAGAAATGTTTTGTAGCAGTTTCATTTTAGGTCCCTGTCAGAAGTTATTTGTTGTACATTATATATAACTACCATGGAACAAACTAACATGCCAGACCTTAAAACAGTTTATCCCTCAGTTAAACTGGTGGATCAGTTTCAAATAAGTTGCTCATTGGACAGCAAACTCTTTGTGGCGTAGAAGTATCCCACATAAATGTTAAGGTGGCCACTGGTATGTAACCATTTGTCAAGCAAGAGTTGTGCATATATTGTGCAACATACTATTGTTTGCCAGTAGCCTGGCAAAAATGGATCTTCGAAGGGGCTTAAAAGTAAGCAAGACAGGATGCTTTGAAGAAGGGGTCAAAAGGGTCATAGCAGGCATCACATCTGTAGATAAGTACAGAAATGATTATATGACAAATTTGCTCTACGGATTTGTTTGATAGGAATGTAATCGGTGGAAAAGTAAGAAAAAAATTGAAGTGAAAACCAGTAAATCAGTGTTTGGGGTGTAAAGTGTCTGCCAAAGGGGTTGAGTGTAAGAGGGGAAATGATAAAAAAAGAGATGAGAAGGAACTAAAAGAGGGAAACAAACTTCCTGGAACCTGGGACAAAGGGATTAACAATTAAGGATCTAGAAGAGAAAAAATGGGACAGTGAAATAGAAAGATGTCAGAGAGAGTGCCATGCAGCCAAATTCTTGGCATGTTAACAACATATGGTACTTCAAAAAAGATTGTATACAAGAATGCTTTTGAGGGGACTTCTGCAACTTTTAACAACAATGAAGCTGATCCTTGCTAAAGAAAACATAAAATTAAGGCCTCTGCATTCTACCCCTTCATAGTAATAGATAATGATGACATATTTAATATGACTAGTATTTTTTCAGAAGTGAATTTTGCAAAAATACTTATCATCTGTGGTCAGCAAACAAGACCATAATGTTGTGTCTATCACAGCACAAACAGTATATTAATGGAGCCATTAATCACCATCAAAACCATATTAGGAGTGAAGATAGCCAAAAAGAGCTTAACTGACAGCAAGTGGCCATAAACCTGTCCAAAAACTAATTTGATTACCATCATACCAGCATCTGTGCCACTTACGAGGGTTCATTTTTTTGATGAAATTAAGTAGACAAGTCATTCATGCGTATAATAGACATCTAAATCATGGTAAACATGTTGCTGGCAAGAAAAGTAGTTAAAGAAAGTGTGAGATTGTTTTGTGGGCTAAATTTCATGCAAAACAATCTGACAGCACCACAACAGTTGGTCGGAAACCATTGTCAAACTCATCTTGGACCGAGCCAAACAACAAGTGAGAAATGTTTTGATTCACGGTCAATGGAATAAACATCATTGAAAGTCAGGGAATGCTGGGACCCCCAAGCTATTTGCAAGAAGGACTGCTTTGCCAATATAAACGCATGCTCTTTATCAGTAATAAATATTCCCTACAAACAATCTGTTTTATTTGTAGACAGTTAGATCCATTATGTTTTCATCTTGACAGGCAGGACTGCAGGATGCTGCATTTAAATGACACAAACTGTATAGGAATGTATTTCCAGATGATAACCGAGCTTAGTGTCTCTACATAAATCAGGGAAAGGATATTATTCAATAAGATGTATGTCCAAATTTCAGCCTCATAAATGCAGAGAGAAACCAAATTTTCAGGGCTTCTTAGCCTTCTGTAGGCATTCAGAATGATTCTGGGCAACTGTTAGAAAATTCAAATGTAATAAGTAATACTGGAATGTGATAAATACAGGGACTCTTTCTTAGCAAAGGAATAGAAATCAACATGTTTCACCAGCAAGTGCCATTCTTATATCTGCTTGACACTGAGGTTCCTTTCTGAAAAGGTATTCATTTCAGAAAAAAACATGGCTGGCAAAAGAATGCTACAGAATAAACTCTTATGAATAAAGATATTTATTTTCTGTACACTGTAGTGGCAAATCTACTGTTGAAAACTTGGAATACTTTGCCTGCAATGCATTCATTCAGAATAAGGGGCCAGATTGCACTGTCCCCAAAATAAAGCTGTGTGTGCTTAAGATAGGCAGAACTATTTAGAAAGAAGTGATGTTTTCTGTATGGTATTTCAAACATAATCAATATCGTGCCGGATGACAAGCCACTTAAAATTTACCCAGTGTAAGTGTTTTACATAGGCTGAACACGCAACAAAACTGAACAAATACATATGAAACACGAGGGGGACCCATCTACAGAGAGACTTTTAAAATCCAAACCTAAGAGGGTTTGTTTTTTCAGACTAGACATTAATGATAGAGCGACTGCCATTTATCTCCAGTCCTTTTATGAATCACTGTGATACTAACAGTGAACACCTTGCCTTTGCTGTGAGCAGTGCCTCAAACCATGGGAAGCCGACTGCCATTCACAAGCCAATGCCTCGTAGGCAGCTCCATCTTACCTGAGTTTGCAGATGGGCCATTCCCCAGGTGGGTCTGGCAAAACACTTCTCATTAATCATTGCTTAAAGCCCTCTCAGTGGGAAGACCTCAGGTTAGACATCATTTGGAAACAAATTGGGTGAAAAATAGCTCTGACAATAAGGAACCTACATGGAATTCCCCTGTGAGAGCTTCAGCAGTGTGAAAACAGACTCTTCCAAGACACTAAATGATCTGTCAGTTAGCAAATGACATTATAATCCAGTTTTATGCCGTAGACAAATCAAGGCCTTTGCTGAACTTCCTCTCTCTCTCTCTCTTTCCCCCTTATTTTGCCTTTGCTTTCTTTTTAAGTGCTTGGATGTTTGATAAAATCCAAATGTGAGAAAAGTATCTAGTAAGGATACTGCAGAACTCAAAAAATATTATTTTTCAGACAGCAAGAAAGTGATGATACCAGAGCTTTAAAGGCTGAGAGGTTTTGACAGAAGCATAATCTGGGGGACTGAGCCATGGGCCAGGAATAAGAAGTCATGCTTTCTAGCCTTGCCTTTCCATTGGAATTGAATAAATCATTGACATTCCCTCTGCATGTGTTCCCTTGACAGAGATCCTGATTCAGCAAGACACTGGAGCATGTAGCTAGCTTTAAGCATACAATCAGTTTCATGGAAGTAATCGGGGCTGGTTATATGTTTGAATTCCAGCTGTGGTTAAGTGCCTCACCTATAAAGGAGATAAATTAATTTGCCCAACACAGAGTAGCGGAGTGCAGATTTTCTGTACAACACTTTGGAGATGTGCCACACTATACTAGGTAGCAATGGCAACCTGAAAGAAAATTAGAGAGGAGCAGGTTAGCTGGGTAGAGCCATGCTGCTTCTTCCAGAATAACTTGCTGTTGCCCCTAGGATTCCTTCTACCAGAGACAGGGCAAGGATTGACACGGCCCCTCGTCTGATTTGGTATCAAGTGAATTAGTAACCCCTAGGCTTATTACAAGTATTCTTCCTTGGACTACAACCTGGCAAGCGGTTCCTTCAGGCATTACAGCAATGATCTTCAGTGGTATTGGCCTCAGATCCTCTGCTGGGCGTGCAGGATGTTAGTTTCTGGATTCCTCGTTGTTCAGACAAGAAGTCCAAGGTTGTTTCTGTCTCCCCAGGCTGGCAACGCAGAACACACACGTTCCTTTGTTTGTCCATCACTTTTTTAACTTTTCTCATCGCAGTCCTCTGGCTCTGTACCAAGCATTCCTTATATGGTGCACCAATCCCCTGGCACTGTGCCCGCCATATTCCTTATGGGAGAACTGCTGTGCTTTGCTCGCCCAGCACCCAGTCACAGCACTCACATCAGAGGGCACTCTGTTCAATTTTGCTGCTTAGTTCTGGAAAGGCCTGGACTATGGCTAAAAGCCTTAGCATAACTCAAGTTTGCCTGCTACACCTGCAAGCCTCAGGGAAGTGTAACTACAGTTGACATGCAAGAGCAGGAAATAGTCTAGGGAACACTCACTTTGAGTAACAAGGATCATTTTTTAGCTCTTCCAGGCTACAGCACTGTATCTAATTCAAATACAACCTGAAGTCCTGAATTGTTCTTCTGAATTGGGGCCCCTGGTGACCATTTAAAAGAAGATATCTCATATGCACTGAAACCGATCATGGGCCACTACATGGTCACAGAGCACATCCAGGTGTTTTGCAAGATGGTTTCCATAATACTGACCAGTCTTCAGGGGCTGAGACTGATGCTTCTTGCTGGTTGGAACCCAGCCTACCATCCTTCTGGAGTTTTCAGAGGCTTCAATTTTTTTTTTTACCAACTCTCGGAAACCTGAAACCCAAGTCCTTTCCCTCCATTACTGTTTCCTGTCTCTCCGTGTCAGGCATTTCTTTGGTCATATTCACAGAGGATGGAACCAAAAACACATGAAGACAGAAGAAGACTCTGAAGTTACCTAGATGTGCTTTTTTGCTTTTGAATGCTGTATAAGAGTAACCAGGAGAGAGAGAGAGAGATTTTAATTCTGCTGATATGTTTTCATTGCTGTCTTTACATTTTAATTGCTCCTGATTATCACTTTGAAACCTCTATTTTAACCATATAACACAAGAAGTGTGCTGGTGTTCCTCCCTCTAGAATAAGAATTCAACAGGAGACCCAGGGCATGTCTACACCATGCCCAGCAATGGTGCTCCACTCTGAAAAAGACCCCTCCTTCCCCCAGTGCATTCCTGCTCCGTGTGCACCAAGTGCTGAAAAAAGGTCATGTAGCAATGCACCGGCATACTCTCAGGGCATGCAGAGCCCTGCTTTCTGGCTTAGGCATGCTAATGAGAGCTGTGCTGGACACACACCCAGTACTACCCTAGCAGCATTGAAGTGACCTTTTTGGCGTACAGGAAATGGAAGTAAGTTGGGCAAGGCACATTTTCATAGCAGCTCTCTGTAGTTCCAACTGGTGCCAAGTAGACATGCCCTCAGGGCTCTTGGGGTTATGAAGGGTTGAATGTTTCCTACAGTTTGATTCTGACTTTGGGCACTACCAACTCTGGGTTAGTAGTTAGTCAGAAGCTATTTAGGAGCCTATGGCAAATGCCACATGAAATGATGGCTTTCAGCAGTTTACTTTATGTCTGTTCAATCACTTGCTTTTTGTTTTTCATTCAAATATCTCTATGACAGTCAAGGTTTCTTTTTTCCTAGGGACCTTTTGTCAATTTTTTGTCTAGAGTGATTCAATGATTTCAGGCAGTCCAGATTGCTGTTGGCATTAATCGGTCTCCTTGTAGTCAGTGATAACACAGAGGCTGAAGGCTGAATAACCTAAAGGCTGAACTATTCCTTCCACTTTTTGAGATGGTACTTATAGAACTAGACTGAGACACATGAGTATGACCTGAGATAGCTTTCCTGGATGTCTCCATATTATCCCTACTCTGTACATTTTGGACTCCAATAAAATCAGCACCCTTTTTAAGCATAAACTTTTGCTAAAGAAGACCAAAGAAAACCATTTATTTAACCACAAAGAACACAGCTGATTCACCCTTTCCACTTTGGGTAATACTTTACCCCCCAAAAAGTCCTACTGAAATCAGACCCAGAATGAGTGGCATTTACATGGTATATTGCTGTCAGATTTTCAGTTATGTCCTCGAGGTGTGGGAAGAGCAATGCAGATCTAGCATTCATCCCAACTCAATATGTTTGCACCTCTCTGATGGTCTCTGGAGAGCTTCTGGTTGCAGCCAAGCTCACTCATCACACAGAATTAGTGAGCGTGTGAGTGTTTTAGCATGGCAGCCCTGCACAGCAGTCACCAAGCAAGAAGATTTATTGCTTTATTTGACAATCTGTTATTCACTAACGGAGCATGACACATCTGGGACTAGGAATCATCAATTAGACATCAAAGAGAAGAACAGCAACCTTTTTTGCATTGGTTTAGTTTATCCAGTTCACATTTAAAGACAGTAGTTAGTCCAGGATTCAAACCAAATCTGAGTGAGGAGAAACAAGGTACACAAAAACTGGAGAAGGATAGAGATTGTTTTTTCCATGGTTGATAACACAGTTTATGGGGAAATGACCTCACTGGCTTGCACAGCAAGGAGGGGTATTGTCGGTCACTTTGCCTCCATTCTTCTTGTCATTAGGCATATTAATGATGAGAAACAGTTTGTTTAATCTTGATAGACTGGTTGGGAGGAATACACCAAACTCACATAAATACAGATGCCATGGGTGTTTCAAATCTTGGGTGAAGTTAAATTAACCCACTCAGCCCACTGCTGAGAATATGCAGAATTTGTGCGCCATGGCACTGTTTGGAACATCAGTTTCTCATTTCTCCTCTACAACATGTGGTTGGAGAAAAACAACAAAAGCCCTCACTCTCTTCCTCACCCCTTCCCTTCAGACATGCTAGGACAGAGTTTGACAAGTCACAGGAGATTTTTGGCAGGGTTTTTCACTTGTTTGCTTGTTAATATTTTGGAAATTCTCAGGCCCTAGTCTAAAATGGACAGACATAACTCTGATTGTAGTCAATGGAAGTTGTATCCTCTTATATCAGGGCTGAATTTGGCCTTCAGTCCTACACATGAAACCTTATCTTTCAGGGCAAAGTCAACTATTTCTGGATTTCTGGTAAATCAAATAATCAAACACTCAATTACTATGAAGCATTCCACTTTACATTTGAGCCAGTCTACATTAAAAATGCACATGTAGGCATTGTTGACTACTTTGGTTCACAACTAGAATTCAGTAGAAAAGTTTGAAATACTAATGGAAAGTAAGGGGGTGGGGGAACAAGCTGAATACAAATTTTCACAAATTACAATAAGCTAACATCTTCATGCACCAAAATACTCTAGGTGTTCCTGTTTGACAACTGCAGTATGTTGTTCTGTTATTTTACCTCTCTAATCTTTTGAAGATAGAAACTAAGGTCAGAGAATAATAGAAAAGGAGGGTTGAAAGAGACCTCAGGAGGTCATCTAGTCCAATCCCTGCTCAGGACAGGATCAGCCCTGTCTAAGCCATTTTAGACAACTGTTTTGTCTAACACATGCTTTAAATATCTCATTGCATCTCCTGGAGCCATGCCGTTCCAAATGTCACACTTTTGTTTCATGGGATTAGGGAAAGTTCTGGAATAACAGGAGACCTATTATTCAGGTCTGCTATTATTCTTACGATGGTTCATAAGATGCTGAAAAACACAAAACTGACCTAATTGTTTGGACATTAAATTAGAGTCGTTTTAAATCCTTTCAAGACTTTTATGAACCCCAAAGGGAGACCTAATATTTTCTACATGGAACATTTTAATTTTTCTTTCAATTTTAATTGCTCCCAAGTCTTTAATTAACCTGTGCCAGAGGCCTATGAGCATACAGATCTTTTTATTGTTATTATTAACTGCATTTTTTAAAAAGGAAATTTGCTCAGCAGGTATAGTTCTTTACGCTGTCTCATCTTCACTGGTAGTTATTTAGTTAAGCGGAAAAATATTCTCTTACTTTTATTCTTTACATTTTTAGTTAGCTTTAGGAAGAAATTTAAAAAGAAACTAGGTGGTGATTCAGAAACAAGAAAAGGTAGAGGGGGGCATGAGTAATTAGCAATGAAGAGCAAAAAAGAAAACTCAGGGAAGAAGTACTCCATCTTTCCCTTTCAGGGTAAACTCAATATTGGTGAAATCCATACATCACAGGACTTAGCAGTATAAGCTTATCCACAAGTCAGATATAATGCAAGCTTCACCTCATCCTCTCAGTGTGCTTTAAATGGGAACACTAGGGCTCCAAAGCAGAGGCATAACTAGCAATTTTTGTGCCCTGAGCAGAGATGCCAGACAACAGGGTGAGAGGGTGGGGGTGGAGGGCTTCCGGGGGGGTGGGGAGAGACAAGTGCCAGAGAGTCTCCCTGACCCCCAGTAACTCAAAGTTCCCGGTGCCAGTGGCTGCTGCTGCTGTCATTACTGCCACAATCTCCCCACACCCTGGTAGCTGCTGCCATGGCACAGGATCCCTGCACCCACCCCGAATTATGCCACTACTCCAAAGTCAAACTCAGTCCAAGCCTACTGCCCCGTTGGGCTGACATAGTTACTGCCTGCCATTGGCAGCAGCAGGTGGGTTCCCTCATCCTGCCTTGTCCTCCCAGGTGTTTCCCGACTGCCTAGCAGCAGGCGTAGGGAGTAGGAGCCCACCACCCATCACTGCCGCTGTTTCCAGCCAAGCATGGAGGATAAGAGAGGGGTGCTGAGAGTAGGAGGAAGGATACTTACCTGATTTGGAAACTTTAAAAAGTTCTCAGTTGGTGCTCCTGCAGTGTAATCTGCCCATCTTGGAAGGGAAGTGGAGGGGGGATAGCTGCTGGTAGCTTCTTCCATACCCACCTTTACAAAACCCTGGATCCTCCTATACTTCTAGACACTTTAGGCTTCTCAGACTGAAGAACCAGGTGTCCATTTGTAGCTGGGTCAGCAGGGGGCAACAGCTTTTAGCATAAGTGCAGGGCAAAGCCCAAACCAATGTTTTTAAGCAGTAGCAAGCCACTCCTCCATGTACCAAGAAACCTGAGTGTAGGAAAGCTTCTCCTCCATAGCGCTTGTGTGTGTTCCCATCCCCTCCTCCACTTGAGGATGTGGAACTCAGGTAAGAGACATCCCAAGGACAATGGAGGGCACCAGAGTGCCAGCAGGGAGGCTCACCTCGCTATCCAGCAGTGTTGTGGATTTCCATTCCATTGGCTGACTCTGTATAAATGCCAGAGGGAAACAATAACCTTCTCATCTTCTCTGTATCTGGGAGGGGAGAAGGAATTGTTGGAACTTAGACCTCGCTGCAGAGTAAGCATTAATCCAAGGAAGTGGACATGTCACTTTGTTTATTTGCTCCAGCAGAGTGACACTGTCATTCCAGCTAATGCCCACTCACCCTCTCAAACATGTGAAAGCAAGGGTTTTTATATGAGACACTAGAGTTTAACATTGCAAATACAGGCAGTCCTCGATGTACATTTCGAGTTACAACGTTTTGCACTTACAGTGTTTATAAATTGACACCCTGTTTCAACCTTATGACATCAGTTTCGACTTTACAACACTTGAGCTGATGTGATGCCATGCCAGTGAACAGGTTCACTGCGTCACTCATCTCCCTGGAGAACATTTGTCCAAACTTCTTTGGAAAGCAGACACAACTCTAGAAAAATTTGCAGCCAAGACTCCTGAACAGACTCCAGCCAAAAGCCTTTCAAAACGTCCAGCAAAGTCACCTCAAAGAAGTCCTTCCAAATCAATATGATTGCTATTTACAATATAAATACATTAATGTGGCTATATTACTCATCTATAATTGACCGAGTACAGAATTCTGGGGCATTTTTGGTGAAAATAGGGTATCGGGCCTTGGTTCAGGAACCAATCCCCCATTTATAGCATTGTTTCTTATAAGAAATTGGTTCCGAGTTACAAAGTTTCGACTTAAGATGTGGTTTTCAGGAACCAATTGTGTCGTAAGTTCGAGGATTGCCCGTACCTGCCTGACTGGGTGACTATACACAGAGGTATGCAAGGAAGGGGTTAACTTTATCTCTCCAGACTAATGGAAAGACCACAGGTGCCTGTCTGGGGTTCAGGGATTTGCAGGGAACACCTATGAGGAATTAATGAATCACTCCCACCCCAACACACTATAAAACGAAGGGACCATGCATCTGGCTCCATTAATATGTATCAGGGAAGAAGAATTTCTCAGGAGCAGATTAAATAAGAGCCAGGCAGTGAGTGCTTTTCCTATCTGGAGCTTAGGAGAATAGAACCATACCTCAAACGTTTGTTCTAGAGTTCAGCTGAAGTGAAAATTTTCATGTGTATGTTAGGATGCCTAAAGGGGCATCATGCCCTTTACATATATTCTTCTGCTTTTCAAGAAAGCATGCTATAGATATTTGTAAACACATCTGAAGGGCCCTTTCCTTTCCTGTTCTGACCTGTTATTGCTTTTTAGCAACCCCACTGTTAACCATTGCTGATCATTTGTTTGTAATACATCAGATAGTCCTTCTGGCAAAGTTTTTACAAGCTAAATTTAAAAAGACAGAGGGTGGTAGAGCAGAGGAAATACCACTAGCTCCATTTCAGCACTGGAGGAGTGAGATCATGTGACGTGCTAAAGCACTCACCACTGAACCTGAATGTCTTCAGCCCCAGAGTAAATCACAGCAACAAGTAAAATCATAGTTTCATAGTTTCATAGTAGCTAGAGTCGGAAGGGACCTAGGTAGATCATCTAGTCCGACCCCCTGCCTTAGCAGGAAAGAGCACCGGGGTCAGATGACCCCGGCAAGGTGCTCATCTAACTTCCTTTTAAAAATCCCCAGGCTCGGAGCCTGCACCACTTCCCCTGGAAGCTGGTTCCAGGCCCTAGCCACCCTGACTGTGAAGTAGCGCCTCCTAATATCTAATCTAAACTTACCCTCCGCCAGTTTGTGACCGTTATTCCTGGTCACTCCTGGCAGAGCACGGGGGAACAGGGACTCCCCCAATACCTGCTGATCCCCCCTGACCAGTTTGTAGCAGGCCACAAGGTCCCCCCTTAGCCTTCTCTTGTGGAGGCTAAACAGGTTCAGGTCCCGTAGCCTATCCTCATAAGGCCTGCCCTGCTGACCCCTGATCATACGAGTGGCCCTCCTCTGAACTCTTTCCATATTGTCCACGTCCCTCTTGAAGTGTGGCGCCCAGAACTGGACGCAGTACTCCAGCTGCGGCCTGACCAGTGCCGCATAGAGGGGGAGGATCACCTCCCTGGACCTGCTCGAGATGCATCTGTGGATGCATGATAGGGTACGATTGGCCTTCTTGACTGCCTCCCCACACTGCCGGCCCATGTTCATCGTGGAGTCAATGACGACTCCAAGATCCTTTTCCGTCTCCGTGCTGGCAAGAGGAGAGTTCCCCAACCTGTAAGTGTGGTGCCGGTTCTTCCTCCCCATGTGCAACACCTTGCACTTATCAGTGTTAAACCCCATCCTATTCTCATCCGCCCACCGTTGCAACCTGTCAAGGTCAGCTTGTAGCCTATTGCACCCTTCTAGTGCACCCACATCCCCCCACATCTTAGTGTCATCAGCAAACTTGAACAGGTTGAATCATGAGTGATGCTTTTCTACAAAGAGCCACAGAACAGGCAACTTCAGTGTGTATGGGGGAAAATATCCAAAGGCATTTAGATGGATTAGAAACTTAGGTAGGTGATAGCAAAATATGAATTATTTTAAAAAATGTGAGTTAGGAATTTTGACAGTGAGTGAGTCTACATGTTCATTAATGTGTTTTAGGTCATGTGCATTAAATCTAGTACCTCCACTGTGAGGTACTAGAAAATGCACATTAGCCTATTTAATATGCTAAAGAGCATGGGTTTTTTGTGATGCTTTAATGTGCATTACAATAGGCTAAAGCCTATTTAATATTTTCATAGTTGGTAGGGTCATAAGGGACCTGAGCAGATCAAGTCTGACCCCTTGCCATGGGCAGGAAAGGATGTTGGGGTCAAATGACCCCAGCTAGGTGATTATCTAGCCTCCTTTTGAAGACCCCCAAGGTAGGAGTGAGCATCGCTTCCCTTGGAAGTTGGTTCCAGATCCTAGCTGCCCTGACAGTGAAGTAGCACCTCCTGATATCTATCCTGAGTCTACTCTCAGTCAACTTATGGCCATTATTCCTCATTAATACCGGCAGTGCTCAAGGGAACAGGGACTCTCCCATAGCCTGCTGGTCCCTGTTGGCCAGTGTGTAGATGGCCACCAGATTCACTCTCAGCCTTCTCTTGTGGAGGCTGAACAGGTTCAAGTCCCATAGCCTTTGCTTGTAGGGCCTGCCCTGCTGCCCCCTGATCATGTGAGTGGCCCTCCTCTGGACTGTCTCGATGCTAGCCACATCCCTCCTGAAGTGCAGCACCCAGAACTGGATGCAGTACTCCAACTGCGGTCTGACCATATATGCTAAAGCACACGTGTAGATGCATCCAGTGAGAATCCCATCCAGGAATTTTCAAAGGGAGGTAGATACCTGGAATTAGAACAAGGAAAAAATGCTTATTAGTGATTGTGAGGGACTCCTGTTACTTGCAGAGATGGGCCCCAAGTTGGGGTAAGACAGCTGATTTTGATTTAGCTGCAGGAAAATAGGCTACAAGTGCCTACTGCAGGGCTAGCTGACTAGCAGGAGGATGATAGGACAGTGCCTTGGTTAAACAGTGAGGGCACTGCTACAGTAACCAGGGAAATAGCAATAAGCTTCCCTGGAGACTGAGGGGCCATATCTGAGGTTGGTCAGGGGACCACCAGACCGGAAAGGGAGGAGCTGGAAGATATAAGCCTGGGCTCCCGATGCAGGCCAGCAGCACAGCCTTGAACTCAGCAGGAAAAGTTGCTCTGGCTGGTGAGCAACTGGCTGGTAATGTAGGCATGCCAGGTACTCCCAGGCATGGGCGACTGGTGCCACCTTAGTTGGGGGTGGGGCACATGCCCACCCCCAGCAACCAGTCAGCAACTGTGGGGGTTCCTACTGCAGCTGATTGTAAGACGGTTGATCTCTGTAGCTGATCATTGTGGCCACTTCCAGAAGTGGCTGTGGCTGCTTCTGGGAGTGCAATGGTGCTCCACTCCCCAGCTGGCACTTGTAGGGGGGAAAATTGGTGCTCCTGCCTGCCCCCCTGCCTATCATTGCCCAAATGGTGAGCACGGCCAGTCAGGGAGTGCACCAGGACTCTCAGGGGGTGCACATGCACCCCATGCACCCCCTACATATTGCCACTGCTCTCACGGCTAGAGGGAGCTAGAGAATGGGGAATTGGCTCGGCAGCAGTATGATGACCAAGGAGGGGAGATTTTGAGTTTAAAGTGGCTCCTTGTGTTTTTTTTCTGGTTTTAGAACCAGAGGACTGGATGTGGCTGATAGGAAAGGATTGGAGGTCACAGAAGTGCTGCAGGGATGCTCAGTGTACAGTCCTTCCATGGTGTTTGGTTCAGGCTAAGTTAAACTAAGAGCAGCCTTACTCTGGGTCAGGGATGCCAGGGGGGCTGAACTGAACTGAGTGCAGCCCCATCCTGGGGTGGGGATGCCAGAGTGGGAAGGGACAAGGTGCAAAACAGAGATGGCTCCTGAGACACAGGACTGAGGCCAAGAGCTGGGCCCAAATCAGGGGGCTAGGGCTGACGGCCTGCAGCCAAAGTAAAGGGAGACTAAAGCCAAACGGGCTGAGGCCTCTACAAGGACTGCACTGTGGACAGAGTATCTGTGAGGCATGACTGTGGCTGTGGGGGCAGAAGGGGGCCACAACTTTGGCCCATAAGGCACTTGGGTCAGCAGGGTCTAAAGCCCTAAGGTCAAGAGACTGTGGGGCAAAGGGAGAGAGTCAGAACCCAAAACTTAGATGAACCAAGCTGGGCCCAAGAGAAGGACCAAGAACAGACAGAGAGCACCCTGAGCTCCCCAGCCTCCAAGGGCAGCCTCCCCTCATTACCAGGGATCATGGTTTTCTCTGTTTAAAACTTCCACATTCTCTGATTAAAAAACCCCCAAATCTGCCATTAAAATGGAACACCACTTATATAAATAAAATATGTATCAGTTGAACACAATGATTTATTGATATATTTACAATTTTACTTCAGTGTGGAAACCTACCAGTGCCTCAATCATTATAGTGAAATAAATTCTAAATACCTATACATTTTGGCATTTTGATTTTAGGTTTTTTTTTACCATGGACAATCAGAGCTCTCCCTGACTCCTTCACTCATTCAGGATGCGGGTCCAGCTGCAGCTGTCCTGCTCCCCCACCCCTGCTTTGTGGCACTGAGCAGCCCTGATATGCTGGTGACCTGATCATGCCATTTCCCCTCACTCCCTACCCATAGCCCCCACAGCCCTGCTGGTGCTCCTCACTCCCCATTTACAGCCCCCTACTCCTTCCCCCAGCTCTGCCAGAGCAGGCCCCCAGCTGCCAGGGCTATGGGGCCAGAGACCTGGGTCCAGGGCCTCCTGCCTCCCCCAGCAGCGCCTAAACCCTGGATGCTGCCCACAGGAGACAGTGGCTGCTGTGGGCAGTGGGGAGTGGAGTCCAGAGGTCACCTCCCCTTCCCCCCACAGGTGGCACAGCCATAGCAGAGCCCATCACGGGGGATGGGACAGACTTCCCACTGTGGGCTCAGGCTCCTGGCCTGCTGCTTGCCCCCTGGGGCCTCTGTAGCCCAGAAGGCAGTACCCAGCATGGCAGGACAAAGTGGGGCCAGGTGGAGAAGCTCGGTGCCACTGCTGTAGCCCACCTAGCAGTAGCCCACCTAGCACTTGTAGCCCACTTAGCAGTAGCAGGGGTGGTGGTATGGGGTTGTGCAAGTTCCCTACCCTACTGCCCTTCCCTGGGGCCTCTGCAGCCCAGTGGGCAGGACCCAGTGTGGCAGGAGAGAGCAAGGTTGGGCAGGGAAACTCAGTGCCACCACCATGAACCCCATGCTGCCATGGCAAGGTGCCCTTTCCCCACCTGGCAGCAGTGGGGATGGTAGTGTGGGGTTGTTCCCCCTCCACCCCCACTGCTTCCAGGTAGGCAGAGGGTACCCTGAAAAATCTGTTTTTCTCCTTAAAAAGAGAAAAATCTTTGTTTTTTCTTTAAAAAGAGATAAACCGGGTTTTACCATATTTTCCCACCATAAACAGAAAACCCAGATCCCTGCTCATTACCTTTTAACACGAAAGTATGGCAGGCAAGGAAGCAGGGTGAGACCCTGGGAGGCCGAAGCAGGAGCCAGGCGGGAACAAGGTAGCCACTAGAGGGCATCACAACAGCCCTCAAGCACCATCCTGTTACAGGCAGTAAATTAGATATAAATTTGAAGTATATTAGTACAGTAAAGGCATGGCCAGGTCTAGATGCACATGCTCACATTGAGTAACATCTTACACCTCAAGGGGTCTAATTGATTCAGCTACATAATGTAAGACAGCATATCAGAATTGGCACCATGTTTCAGGTCTTCATGTACACTTGGGTCATGACCTCAGAGCAAGAAAATAATAATACCTTGCTATGATTCCTGAGACAAATAAAATGGCACTCTCAGTTCTGGGTATGTCAATACCAGAAATATAATAACAGAAAATTCAGAGAAAATCACTAAAAATTGTTAGGAGGCTTAGAGGTCTTTATGAAGACAGATGAAAGAAATACAACAGATAACTTAAGTAATAGCTAAGAGATGTTCTACATAAGCAGAAGGAAAAATGTTCTACGTTTTAGAACATTTTAGAAAATGTTCTACATTTTACAAGATAACTTAAGTAATAGCTAAGAGATGTTCTACATAAGCTGGCAGGATCATGGCCTGAGATTGTTTTCTTATTAAAATTCTCGGTCACATTTCAGAGAGAGATTCTCCTTCTAGGTTAAAGTGAATTTACAATTGCTTGTTTAGATTTTATCATATACTGTATTTACTCAAATAGAAAATGACCCTGATTATAAGACTACCCCTGAGTAATTAGATATTATATATGGAAAATTCATTTATTGGTTAAAATTTTCTGGGTATAGAGTCTAATTATTGGAGTTTTTCCTTGAATTTGTCCCCCTCCCATTGCTACAGCAGGTAAAATAAATTGGAGGGTTCAGGTTGCCCCTTTGCTCTCTGCTTCCTCCCAGCATTTTCCCCCAGGAGCCCTTTTGCCCTCTCCTTACTGTCAAATCTTGCTCTCCCTAAAACCATGGAAGTGAAGAGCAAATTTGAAAACAATGAAATTAAATATCGCTGTAGCAATTTGCAAATAGTATTCATGCACTTAGTTCATCCAGAATTGATGCATATTACCTTTTTTTTTAACTGCTGCTAGTTCTAGCACAAGTACTCCATAAACATGCTTTTAAGCAACATTTTGGCACCTACTTATACATGATATTAATCCAAAGCCAAAGGCTTGTGATTTACCACATAGTTGATTGGGCTTTGCTCCAGTGGAGTCAACTGCATTTCAAACTATGGTGACCCCACAGTTCAGCACTTTTCAGTCTGTGTGTGTACTTGAGATACCCTCCTCACAAAAAAGCCATCCCCTCACTCATGCCTGGCACCAGGAGTTCTCCTCCAAAAATGTATATGCAGATGAGGTGCAGGACAACCTGATCCATCTTCACCTCATGGTGGGTAGGTTCACATTAATCATGAAACAAGGTGAGAGAAGGGGTGACAGAGGGAATCTGGGTGGACTGTTTAGGGCCCCATTTGGCAATGTTTGCCAGACATTTAAGCCTGGTAAAGAAATAGGAATCATTGGAAATGGGAAAGAAAGCCACAGCTCAGCTGTGAGAGTGAAGAAGTAAAAATACATGCAACATAGTGGCTCACTATGACTTGGAAAAGAATGAGTGGTAAGGGGGATTGCACTTAATAGATGTTGTCATACATCTTATTCAGATGACCTGCCCTAATCTATGCTTGTGATAGGTTCCCACCAGCATGTTTGTCTGATACAGGCTATATATTTTATAGTCATAGTCAGTGTTGGCTGCATTTAAATCGGATTCATAGTTGGTTTCCATTACTGAACCCATGCCTTTTTGGCAGCAATTTCATGATAGACAGTGCATTTAATGAGGCATCCTTGTATGTGATTATCAAATGAGGGACTTTTTTGCCCCTACCAATTGGGAGAAAAAAAATCATATTATATATAAGTAAATACTGAACATATATAGGAAAAAATATGCTGAGTTTCATCTGATCTAATATTGTCTCTCTCAAAACACTAGTGGCCCAGAGAAAGGTATATGAATCCACAGTAGGCAAATGTAGGATAATCTCTCCCCTCAACATTTAATCTCACCCTGGTCTCCAAAGCCTGAAGCAATATGAGGTTTAATTTTCCTTTATTTTATAATTAATTACAACACCTCTGGGTATTCTCAATAGCTGAACAAATAGACAATCTCTTATTCTATCTTGCTAAATTCTGGGCTTCAATGACTTCTTGGGGCAATGTGTTCTAAAATTTATTTTTCAGATTTCAGTGTACCACCTTATAATTCCTTTGCATCCGGTAGAACAGAAGTCCAATATCTATGCTCTCTAGGCCATTTTAACTTTATATATGATTTGGTCGTGTTTCTTGTTATTGGTTTATTTTGAAGGGAAACAATTGCAATCATTTTAATCTCTCTTCACAGGAGAGTATCTCAATGCCTTTGTTACCCTTCTTTTCTATACCTCTGCAATATATTTTCTGACCAGTTTGAGGGCACACTTCTCATTTATATACAAAAATAATGTGTTCTATATTATTTCCCATCCTATCTCTTTGCTTTAACCAAAGCTGCATTTTGACCAAAGCTGTTCACTGAGCTGACTGAAGTGAGACCCGGATCACTTTCCTTCATTAATATACTTTATCTGCAGTATAATTATTTAAATATTTGAAGAAAATAATTCAAAGTAGTTTGATGCAAAAAACAGAAGGACTGCATAAAGGACTTCAAGATTTCAGATTTGACTTATTTGATGTCAACACAAAAACTGAAAATTTTGAAATTTTCTATTTCAGGGAAAATTCTGGAAAAGGAAGATTCTGAAAAAGATTTTTTAAAATCAAAATATCTGATTTGGGGAAAAAATTGATGAAATATATTATTTCCTTTTCAAGCATTCCAAGATTTTCTATTATAGTTCATCATATAATACAAAGTAAACATTCATTGGGAAGGTCATCTCAAATAAAAAAAACTGTAATTTCTTTGTTCTGGAAAAGAATGCTATGGACATCTTGATATTTTCTGAACTTCTCCCCCTGGATTCCCTCTAAAACTCAGTTCTTGTAAAATTGACCCAATTTTGTAAAATGTTTTTGATTTTGATGGACCAGCATATTCCAACATCAATGTTTATCCAACATCTCTACAGCACAAGGCAAGGTAAAGAACCCATAGGTGCCCTACCATTAATCATTTGTCATGATGATGATTGTCTGTTTATTCATATTTTATTTCATATCTCTTGGCCAGCCTTTTATCAATAACAATTCTTATCTTCCTTGAGTAACTACTCATGTCAGAGGGCTTGGGAAAGCTTTATGTCACCTAGTTCTCTTTTCCCGCTACTAGACACATTTTAAGTTTTTTTTCTAATAGTTTAATGTGCAACAATTTTCCTCTTAGGGTTAGGCATAAAGTTGATCAAAAAAAATTAATGGAATTTTTTTTCATTGGAACTTTCCAGTTCCTTAGAATCAAATTATTTTACTGGGATGGTTGGTTTCAATTAAAATTTTTCCCAAAATAATGAATAGTTCCAACAGAATCTTTCAACATGTGCAGCTTTGCATTTATTGATATTGAATTGCAGTGGAACCCTGCCTTCCATGTATATTTCCAAACCTGACAAATGGATCATATCAAGGATACATCTCTGGGTCTCTGGCTTTCAGGTACCCTGGAGATGGACTACCTGAAAGGTGAGGTTCCATTTTCTTTCTTGATAAATTTAAACATTTTGGGGGTTAGTCTTAATTGGAATTGAGCCAAATTTCAAACTATCCACAATGAAATGCCTTTCTCCACTTAGTTTCAATTTTTAAAAACTATCACATATAATCTTCCAGGTATTTTTTATTCTATTTTTAATTATAGTTTGAACCATTTTGCCAATTACATGTATACAGCTTACTGTACCATGATTTCATGGATCATCCATAGAGATTTTTAAAATAAATGTGGAACACTGTTTTAAACTTTCCTCAGGTTGTCTGAAACAGTGACTATTTTAATGAGAAAAAGTAATAAGAACATCTATATTTTTGGTACCAACTCAGCTACTTCATAGTTAAGCTCTAGAATTCATGGTTGTATACCAGTAGCTGACAAATTTTATTGATTCACATACCGTCTTTTTAAAAAAATGTTGTGAAGTGAATAGAAAGGACACTGAAGTCACATACTTCAACTGAGCCCTCCTAATATATACCATCTGCACCAGATGAATTATTGCTTTTCAAATTATCACTTAGCTCCATTATCTCTTCTTCTGAAAGGCTGCTGGCATCAGGATCTACTGAGTGAAAGAGTGCGGTTCTACATTTGAATTAAAGCTATTTGCAGAAGTGTAGGAAACTCTATAAACCAACTACACATGGAAAGACATTTATTTTTATAGGTTATATATGCATCTATATTTTTATGGTGATTTAGCTCAGAATGGTTCCTGTGCTGTTGGTATATTATGGTACTAGTGCTAAATACAGTGTGAAACTTGTAGTAGTCATTATTTAGTAGAATATGTTAATAAACAAGAAAAATAAAAAGCTTTAAAACCAACTGCTTTAAAGTGCATGATTCTGTAAGGCAGATATATTTTACTCACTATTTCAAATACCTACATATTTTCCAGCCACAGAATAATTGTTCACTTTACTGATCAAAACAAGTTTTTACTACTGCCAGTACCATCAGAACTGTTAATGAATGGCCTGCATAGATGCAATCACAGTATCCTATTAATGGCTGCATGCAAAGAACTGCACATTAAAGGCCATTTGCAACATACAACAAAAACTTTGATTAGTCCTAAAAAACTTATGGACAATTCTGTATGTTCTTGAGTGCCATCTACTGGTTCCTTGTCTATTAATTTAGCTAACTATCTGCACATCTACAGACATCTTTTCGGTGGAGTACTCTTCAAACAGAACATGGGAAAGGTACCAGGATGAAACAGCAGAAAACATTTCCCCTCTCTGTCAACTTTAGAGAGAAAGAATTATTTTCCAAATCAACCAGGAGCCTGTGGTGGAAGGGATGAAAGGAAGGAGAGTGGAAGCTAGTTTCAGTCCCCACAGAACAGCAGCAACAACACTCCCTACTGCTTCCTTCATTGGGGCTGCCTACTAGAGATTTTACTCACCAGCAAAGATGCAGAGGGAGTGCCAGATGTAGCCACAAAGGTAGCCTTATGGGAGAATTCAGCTTCTGTCTTGCTGACTGTACCCAAAGGAAGAGGGAACAAGAGTCCTTTCTCCACAAGTCTGGGCAGATGGAAGATGTCCCCTGTTCCTCCAGTCAAGGCAATGAACTGATGGCGAAAATAGATATCCCCAGATACAGAGGCTGAATTCCAAAAGTGGGGAGGACAGAAAATGTGGGAAGGGCACTAGGTAACAGAGGACACTGAGAGGCACAGGCAGTGGTGTTGCTGGAAAGCACAGGGTGACAGAGAAGGACATCAGAGGATCTCAAAACTGTAGATGAACGTGACATATAGGGTGGAAACAGACATCACCTTTGTGCCACTATAAAAAATGTTTATGGTGATACAAAGGCCAAGGCAGATGTCCATACCCTTGCTGTGCCACAAATGCCCAACATTTCTGACTGCAACACACAGTATTAATTTGTAATGCTTTATTGCAGCACACATCTGTCAGGTTTGTGTCAGGAGAGTGCAGTCATACTAAAGCAGCTTCCGCTCTCTATCTGCCCCAGGCAGGTGCTCCTCCAGCTTGAGGCAGCCAGTCCTGCACACCTGAGAATTCTCACACAGGATCAGGTATATCAGGCCCTGGGAGTGCCTGCCCAGCTTTCCCCTATTGTAGAGACACACTGGGGAATCTCTGAGGCACATGTCTGTAAGCAGGGAACATGTCCCTCATTGTCCTGCAAGCTCAGGCTTGTGCCCAATGTGGGAGGAAAGGCAATATGGGTAGGGACAGACATTACACATACACCAGTTTAAGTGATCAAAAACTGGTTTAAACCTGTAACAGAACAGCTGTTCAGTGCACATAAACCTGTTGAAAATGCCTGATACTGGTTTGAAATAAACGTAGTTGAATGTAGTATCAGACTTAACTGATTTGGGTCAAACTTTTTTATGCAATGTCTATCCCAGACCCCTTGCTGGTTTAAGTTAAATCAGAGTCCCCCAGCATCCTGGCATGCTCTCTGGGCTGGGTGGAGCTCTCTGCTCCACAGCAGAACTGGCCCCTCTGCTCCCTGGCCAGAGCTCTGGCAGAGACTTGCAGGCACAGTAGGATCTGCTGGCTTCCCCTTGTCCCCCTCCCACCCCATCACTCACTGCTTAAGCAGGGATCCTGTAACAGGGAACTCTAGTTCTGTTACCAGAAGACAGGTCAGCCCCTTTAAGATCAGGACTTTCTGGGCACAGCGTGCTGGTAAGGTAGGGGTTAAAAGTTGAGCCAGGCCAGCTGGTCAGGTGACTGGAAGGGGGCAGGTCAGGACTATAAAAACCTTGGGCTGGCAGCCATGGGAGAAGGAGTGTGTGTGAGAGCTCCATGGAGAGGCTGGGTGAGCGGCCCAAAGGCTGAAGGAACTACTGAGGAATCCACAGAAGCAGCTGCAACCCCAGAGGAAGGATGGTAGCTGATGGTGGGGAGCAGAAGCATGACACCTGAGTAAATGTAAGCAGCTGTGCTGCCTTCTTTGATAATCTGTTTCTGGTGCTGGCTATAGCCCATGGACAGACTGTTTATGGTTGGGGGGGGGGGGGTTAATAACACCAGCGGTTTGGGCAAGGCTAGTGGGGAAGGAGGAAGCCTCACTGGGACCCCACTACACTGTCAGGGCCTGGCACATGTATGGGTGCAGGATCTGGGGTGTACTGACCCTAGCACCAGAGAAGGTGCAGTATTTGGGGTACATAGGCCCTGGAGCCAGTGTAGGTACAGGATTTTGGGGGGTACAGACCCTGGCACCAGAACCCCCAATCCTAAAAAGCTGGGGTGGTTTGGTACCCCTACATACAGCTTTATTTCTTTGTGGACTGAGATGGTGTGGATTTGGGGCTGTTCCCCAGCCTCAAACTTGCAGCCCCCTGGCTGTGAGGCTAGTACTCAGGCCTCTGGGCTAGGGAGGCTGGGCTTCAGTTTGGAGCAGAAAGGAGGGCCACGAGCCAAAAGACAAGGAAAAGGGCTAGAGCCTCAGAGGCAAACCCTGTTTGGTGGGTTTAGATGGGGAGGCCTAGCTAAAGAAAGGCAGGGGTCAAGGCCCATGGAGGTGGAAGACCCCAACATATGAAATATAATAGGCAGTCTCTCACTTACAAGAACATCAGTATAACAATTTTCCATCAAGATGTGGCAGGAGAATAGAGAGCGGGACACAAAAAAGCTTAAAGGGGACTCCAACGGCGCCCCACATAGGGTGCGGATAACAGCGAAGATGGCGCTGGGGAAGGCAACCTGTTACAGACCCCTTCCTCCTCTCTGCCACGACATGGACCATAGCCAGGATGTGGTATGCTAGCTAATGCTGTGTAAGGCTCCAGAAGAAATTGCAGACGCAACAGGGTCTGCCTGGCTTCCTGCTTCCCTCCCCTCTCCTCCCCTGCTGCTCAAGCACAAAATCCCCCTGCCTCCCTCTCTCCCATTTCCCACAGCACAGACCCCAGCCCCATGGACCCTAGGCATGTGGTATGCTAGCTGATGCCGAGAGGTTTCTGTGCATCTCTCTCTCCAATTTCACTGGGGCAGGCAGACAGAACAGTGAGCACTTAGGTTTGTTTGGAGCTAATCAACAGGTCAGCTGGTAAGCTGTTTAAGAAGTTTGAAGTAATGGAGAGAGGCCTTTGTTTTGCAAATCAAGTGATAAAGATTGTTATCACTAGCAGCCCCCAGCTGGCTTGCTTGCCTGTCAGTTTGCTGCAGGCAGTATGACAAACCTGGGAGGAAGACTAAAAAAACTCTGTATCATCACCAAATTCATGCACTGCACTCCCTCCCCCCTTGACTCAGAGTGCTAGCCCGGAGCTGGAGTTGGCAACACTCCCACCCCTTGAGCAGCCAGCAGGGTGGAAGAGAAGGGATGGCTGCTCTAGCACCCCCTGGCTTTTAGCCTGAGCCATAGCTGGCATGTGCTTGAATTTCCTCAATCAAGAGAGCATGTATGTCTTGTTTCAAACCAGTTCAGCCTAGCCATCCAGGTTAGACTAACCTGCAAAGACTGAATCAATTCAGGCTCAGGCTTTTTGAATGTCTGTCCCTAGCCTATGTGTTTTGCCCAGAGAAGCAGATAATATAAGGAATGAGAGACAAGACACAACATGGGAAGGACAAGGCTACTGAAGGGAATACGTGTGTCATAGGACATTGTATTTATGGAAAAACACAGACACAGGCATGCAAATGCACCCTTCTTCCATGTAAATTTCAGGCAAGATGCTGTTGGGGTAGATCCTGAGAAGAGAATAACTGTGCTTATCTGTGTTGTCAGCAGTTAGTACCAGTTTGACTCAGAAGGACTACTGGTCTCTTTACTACTACTTATCCACTCCTATGACTGTTTCTATCATAGAAAACATGAGACCATGGATTCCCATTTGCAGGATCTTATCAAGAGGACCTAGCTTGTGAGATTTGGAACTTGCTAAACTATCACTAAAATAGAGACCAAAGAGAACAGGTGTCTCAGGGGATTACCAGTGGGGAATAGAGATTTGTGCTACTGCATTGCTAATTTAGACATCCACCAAAGCCTCTCATTGACTCCTATATGCTTTGGATCAGGTTCTCAAGGTATCAGTGGCTGAGTCATTAGCAGGGATGTTGGTGCAGAAATTGAAAGTGGATGTAGTCAGATCTAGCAGAGAGGAATGAATTTGATCCTTGTAAGGTATATTTAATGATGAATGGAAAGTACTAGAGTCTTGGAAGATTCAGAAAAAGCTGTGCAAGCTGTGGGAGTGCTACATGGAAAAGGATTAAGACAAGTCTGTTTGGGAAGAGGTGTTTTGAGAGTCTCAGAAGGCTTGGGTACAGGTAAACCACTAATGTTTTTGGTTCAAGAGATTCATAGAGTATGAGGTTAGTGGGGCATGTCCATTCTGACATTCTGCACAACATAGATTTAGGACTTTCCCCAAACAAATGCCTGTTTGACTGAGAATGGGTTTGTTTGTTTGTTTGTGGTGTTCTTTTGTCTTTTGGAACATCATCCAGGTCGTGATTTAAACTTTACCAGTGATGGGATTGATTTCAATTGCAAATAAGAGTTATGGTATTATAAGCATATAAGAGTACTTTGCTTATTCTATGAAAACCAAAAAATTCTTCAATCGGCTCCAACCAACCAAGAAAAAATGCCCCCAAAATATTATTTGACTCAAAGTTTCAATTTTAATTATTTTATTATATCCTTATTCATATCATGCTGTTTAGGAGCTTATTTTACTCTTAGTTTTTAAAATACCATATAAACATTTATTAAGGCTCACATTACCCTTATGAAATAAGTAAATATTAGAACTCCACTCTCAGTTTGTTTGAGCAGTTTATAATGGAATAAAAATTCAGCTATGCCATGCCAGCAAACAGAAATGTCATATGCACCAATACCCGCTAAAATTGGTCAGAAAGTTCATTGAACATCTTATTCATGTAAACTAATCACTTGGGAAATCAGTGGGGATAAACTGAGCATAAGATTTGTTTGGGCACTTGATAATTATGCTTTCTTTTGGAAGAAATATCAGGCAAAAAGATGCTATCAAACTGGTAGAAAATCCAAATTCTAAGTCACCCTTGGTTTCTAGATCAGTATATATTCTCATTTTTTCTGGGAGAATAATCCAATGCATAAATCCATGTTATCATTGTCTTTCTGTTCTTTGCTGGACCTCAGATGCAATCTAGAAATAATACATTCCATGGACTAGAATATCCACAAGAACGCTAGGAAATCCAGGGAAGCAGTAACAAACATCCTCATTGATTAGATGTACACTATTTCCAAGTGCAATGAAAAATACTGTGGACACTGGACTTTTTATCATAGAAAAAGACTGATTTTTTTTTTTTTTTTTTTTTTTTTTTTGGGTAATTAAACATGGAGACTAAATTCTTAAAGCATGCGATTACTCATATTGTTGATGACCTGGAGGATCCCTCATGGTGTTGAGAAGTCACCCATGTCAAACTCTGACAAAAAATTGCAACTGTCTACTTGAGTGTGTAACCTGGGTGTCCCCAAAATGAGTGTCTCCCCCTCTTCAATAGAAGGGGAAGGCCAGCAGGGCACATGTGCTGGGGGGGCGGGGGCGGCGAACTGCAATCACTCACAGTTCCCTCCCACCTATTATGTCTTAACAGAGGAGGAACAGAAAGCGATGTCTTAACCAGGTACAAAATTTGATATATATATAGCAAACTAAAGTGAGTATTTACAGGTTATAAATACATATAACTATGTACACGCCCAAATACAAATGGTAAACATAATGGTCCCAAACAATATAAATGGATAAATATGATAATAAATGGCACTATAAAATATGTGGTAGTAAATTTAGTCGGGCTTCTGGCCTACTTGACTAGAAAAACAGACAGAGACCAGAAGTGCTGATACTGGTTATTTCAGTTAAATGTTCTGAGATAAGGAATCCTGCATGCCTTGCTTTGTCTTGATATATTACCTTATGTACGGATGTTAAGTTTATTTTTTCTCTCTGAGAAACCAGAAACTGATAACTATTTCCATAATCACAGTGCTTCACTCTTCTTTAAGTAAACTGCCTGCATGTCTCTGTGATTTACCATTCTATTGTTTCTCCAAGTTCGTATTTTTTTTCTCTTTCTCTGTCTTAAGTATAAATATGCTTGTAAACTTAGAGAGTCCGAAAAATCCTTTGAAACAGACAAGTGGGTGATTCCCCTTGCTGTATGGAATTCTCCCTGTGATCACAATATAGCCCTAAATAAAGAAAAGCTGGCTCTGTCGGTTCTGATTCAACCACAACGTGAACCATAGAATCAATGAGTCAGAATGGACCTAGACAGATCATCTAGTCCGACCCCCTGCCATGGGCAGGAAGGAGCACTGGGGGTGGCAGGGGTCATAAGAATCTAGTCAGGTGCCTATCTAGTCTCCTCTTGAAGATTTCCAGGGAAGGTGAGACCACCACCTCTCTGGGAAGCCTATTCCAGGCTCTGGCCACCCTTACAGTGAAGTAGTTCTTCCTATTTGAGTGTGATCATGCTCACAGGCCTTGGCAGACATAGGATTTTGTAAAGAGGGGTGCGACACCTCAGCCACAGAATGGACTGAACCCCTGCTCCTAGTTTTCCCACTCCCACACAAACACCAAGGCAGGGAGACCATACCACAGGAGCAGCAGTAAGGAACATAAGTCCTTCAAGCAGGTAAAAATTTTCCTCCGCCCCCTTCTCTTTCCCCCTGTGCTCAGTGGCATATTGCTTCTCCTCCCCCACCCCTAACTCCTTGCCACTGCTGCTGTCCCCAGCTGACCCAGGGGCAGGGGTTGTGGGGAGGCTCAAGAGCTGTTCCTGCCCTGCTTCAGCCAGGCTGCATATGCAGCCAGGCTCAGCTAGAAACAGTGGAGGCAGTAGGTGGTTTCCCTTCCCCTGTGCTCACTCCCAGGATGGCAGAAAACACCTGAAGGAACCATGCAGGGGGGAGGAACTGCCCCATTGCTGCCACAGTCCCTGGCTGAACCCAACTGGAGCAGGCAGGAGCAGCTTTGGATTTCTCCCCCACCACTGTCCCCACATCCAAGAGAAACAGAAACAGTGGCAGCAATGGGTGAGGAGTCCCTGGTTGCTGCTCCTGTGGCATGGTCAACTGAAGAGGAAGGTGGTGCATCTGTACCTCTATGTTTTCCCTGGATCCATCCCTGCTCATATGTCTGAGGGTGCAGGACCAGACCAAGCATTCTAGTGATTTCCTTTACTATGGAAGAATTATTTAAAGAAACTTAGGGCTTGTTGAATCTGTGGCCACAGCAAGTCCTGTTGAGATTGGGGCTGAGTATTCTTTGCTATCCAAGTCTGTAAGCCAGGGGTGGGCAAAATAAAGCCCATGGACCAGATCTGCCCCCCCACACACAAAAGATATTATACCCAGCCCACGGTGGGTCCCCTGGCCCAGATATGGGGGGCAGCCCAAACTGTGGCACATACAGGCAGTCGGGCATGCAGCAGAGTGGGGGTAGTGCAGTGGCTGAATTCCATTCCCCAGCAGCCCCATCATAGAATCAATGAGTGGGAAGGGACCTAGAGAGATCATCGACCCCCTGCCATGGGCAGGAAAGAGCACTGGGGGTGGCAGGGGTCATAAGACCCCAGCCAGGTGCCTGTCCGGTCTCCTCTTAAAGATTTCCAGGGCAGGTGAGAGCACCACCTCTCTGGGAAGCCTATTCCAGGCTCTTGCCACCCTTATAGTGAAGTAGTTCTTCCTAATATCTAACCTAAACCTATCCTCCCTCAGCTTGTGGCCATTGTTCCTGGTGACTCCAAGGGGGGCCCTGGTGAACAGACTTTCCCCGAGTCCCTGCTGCTGGCCCCTGATAAAGTTGTAGGCAGCCACAAGATCCCCCCTCAGTTTCCTCTGGCGGAGACTGAAGAGATTCAGGTCCCTCAGCCTCTCCCCATTGGGCTGGCCATGGAGGCCCTCAACCATATGAGTGGCCCTCCTCTGGACCCTCTCCAGGTTCTCCATGTCCTTCTTAAAGTGCGGTGCCCAGAACTGGACACAGTACTCCAGCTGCGGCCTGACCAGTGCTGCATACAGGGGGAGCAAGACCTCTCCGGACCTGTTAGTGATGCCCCTGTTGATGTATGACAGGGTGCGGTTGGCTCTGCCTATTGCTTCATTGCATTGATGACTCATATTCATCCTGTAGTCAATCATGACTCCAAGATCCCTCTCTGCCTCTGTGCTGCCAAGAAGGTCAGCCCCTAACCTATAACCATAATGCTGGTTCCCTCTCCCCAAGTTCAGCACCCTGCACTTGTCCTTGTTGAACCACATCCTGTTCAGATCCGCCCACTTCTCTAACCTATCCAGGTCTGCCTGGATGTGATCCCTGCCTGCCGGTGTATTCACTTTACCCCACAGCTTGGTGTCATCAGCGAACTTGAACAGGGTGCTCTCCACGCTCTCGTCCAGGTTGCTAATGAAGATGTTGAATAGCACCAGCCCAAGGACCGAGCCCTGGGGGACTCCACTGCCTACACCCTTCCAGGTCGACGTCGTCTCGTCCACCACCACCCTCTGGGTTCGTCCCTGGAGCCAGTTTGCCACCCATGTGACTGCATTTGTCAATACCGCAGTCCCTCAGTTTGCCCACCAGAACTGGATGGGACACTGTGTCAAAGGCCTTCTGGAAGTCCAAGAAGATGACAGACTTTCTCCTTGCCATCTAAGCTCTTTGTTACCCGGTCATAGAAAGAGACCGGGTTAGTCGGGCAGGATCGGCCTTGCACGAACCCATGCTAGTTTCCCCTCAACATCACTTCCCCTGCAGGGCTCTCAAAAATGTGGCCCTTGATAATTTTTTCAAAGACCTTCCCCAGGATAGAAGTGAGGCTGTCTGGCCTGTAGTTGCCAGGCTCTATCTTCCTCCCCTTCTTGAAAACAGGGACCACATTGGCCCTTTTCCAGTCCTCAGGGACTTGGCCCAAGCACCAGGAGTCCTCAAACAGCAGTGCTAATGGCTCCACAATGACACCAGCCAATTCCCTCAGTACCTGCTGATGAAGGTCATCCGGGCCCACTGACTTGGACACATCTAAGCCCTCCAGATAGTCGTTAACTAGGGCTGAACTAACAGTCGGGGGACTCACATCCTTCCCAGGCCTCTCTATGCTATCACCCAAGAGCACCCCATTGTCAGCAGACAGAAACACAGAGGCAAAGAACTTCATAGATTTCACAGATTTCATAGACATCAGGGCTGGAAGGGACCTCAGGAGATCATCGAGTCCAGCCCCCTGCCCAAAGGGCAGGAAGTCAGCTGGGGTCATAGGATCCCAGCAAGATAAGCATCCAATTTACTCTTGAAGGTGTTCAATGTAGGTGCTTGAACCACCTCCGCTGGCAGACTGTTCCAGACCTTGGGGGCTCGGACAGTAAAGAAATTCTTCCTTATGTCCAGCCTGAAATGGTCTTGCAGGAGTTGGTGACCATTCGACCTAGTCATCCCTTGGGGCGCTCTGATGAACAAATGTTCCCCCAGATCCTGGTGGTCACCCCGATAAACTTATAGGTGGCCATCAGATCTCCCCTGAGCCTGCGCTTTTCCAGGCTAAAGAGTCCCATGGCTCTCAGCCTATCATCGTAAGATCTGTTTTCCTGACCTCTGATCATGCGCGTGGCTCTCCTCTGGACTCTCTCAAGCTTCTCCACATCTTTTTCGAGTTGTGGAGCCCAAAACTGGACACAGTACACCAGCTGCAGCCTCACCAAGGCCGAGTACAAGGGGAGAATGACGTCCCGGGATTTGCTCGAGAAGCATCTATGGATGCAAGCCAGCATTTTGGTCGCTTCACTAGCCGCAGCATCGCATTGGAGGCTCATGTTCATCTTGTGGTCAATGATGACCCCCAAGTCTCTTTCTTCTGTAGTGCTATCCAATGTAGCACTGCCGAGCCTATAAGGATGCTGCAGGTTTTTCCTCCCAAGGTGGAGAACCTTGCATTTTTTGGTGTTAAACACCATCAGGTTCTCATCTGCCCATTTGCTGAGCTTGTCCAGGTCAGCCTAGATCACCCGCCTATCTTCTGGCGTGGATGCTTTGCCCCAAAGTTTGGTGTCATTGGCAAACTTGGCCAGTCCAGTCCTGACTCCAATGTCCACATCATTAATGAAGATGTTGAACAGTATGGGTCCAAGGACAGCGCCTTGAGGGACCCCACTGGTCACAGGGCACCACAATGAGTGACTGCCATCAATTACAACCCTCTGGGTCTGACCATGGAGCCAATTTCCCAGCCAGCGGATCGTGGTGGAGCCAAGGCCACAACTGGCCAGTTTGGCCAAGAGGTGATCATGGGATACCAGATCAAAAGCTTTTTTGAAGTCAAGATATATGACATCAATCTCTTCTCCCTCGTCCAGGTGATAGGTCACCTGGTCATAGAAGGAAATGAGATTGGTCAAACAAGACCTACCCGTGCTGGCTATCCCTCAGGATGTTAGCCTGGGCCAGTCCCTCAAGGCTGGCCTCCTTAATAAACTTTTCTAAGATCTTCCCCAGGATAGAAGTCAGGCTAATGGGCCTGTCGTTAGCCAGATCCACTTGTTGAAGAGTTCTGCCTTCTCTCGCACATCCATCACCAACTGCCCTGTCCTGCCTCGTAGGGGTCCAGTGTTACCCCAAGACTTCTTCTTGCTACTTATATACTTGAAAAAGGACTTTTTGTTATCCTTAATCCCAGAAGCTAATCTAAGCTGCAGTGCTGCTTTTTTCCTCACCAAATCCCAACAAGCTCGGGTCAGGGAGGTGTACTCCTCCTTTGTCCCTGCCCCCTGCTTCCAGTGCCAGTACGCTTTTTTCTTTGCCTTCAGGCCAGCCTGGATATCCATGCTTAGCCATGAAGGTTTCTTGGATCCTTTTCCTGCCTTCCTGTGCAGAGGAATTGTGTCCTGCTGTGCACTGAGGATAGCCTCCTTGAGGAAGGACCACCTTTCCTGGACCTGAAGTTTGATTTCTTCCGCAATTTAGTGCCGTGTCTCAGATTGAGACACCCAGAGTGATCAGTTGGTACACAGACATCTATTCACTGAAGCCCTGGTGCCAAACCAAGGTAAGAGACCTTTTGAAATCTCTACTGGAGCTTTTCAGTGAGAGGCTGTCTCTGTGTCTTTCTTATTCACTGCTTGAGGCTCACCCTATCCAAACTTTTTTTCTGCCAGAACTCTCAGACCCACTGTGTAAGTAGTAACTGTGAGTAGAAAGAGTTAAGGTTAAAGACTCTGTGTTGCTGTTGTTAATGAAAGTATTTCCCATGTGAATAGAGTTAAGTTCTGTAAAGAACTATGAGGTCTCTCTGAGGCCAGGAGTGGAAACCTTGTGCAGCCACCCCAAAGACAACAGATTTGTTCAGTGTGCTCTTCAAAAGCCAGGGTGCAATGTGGAAACTCTTAGAGTGTGAGTGTTTTCTGTGATAAGCGTTAACCAAGGCTGAGACTAAAGAAATGCTCTTGAACCTCATGCCTCAATGCAGAAATTCCCTTGTGTGAATTGAGAAATATGAGCCACTGACTAGATCTGAGACTAAGGTTGTGTTCAGCTGCCCCAAGTCTGTCCGGAAGGGCAGTTTTGAATGTGAGGGGGCCCAACTGGAACCTTGTGACCCAGTGGACAGGTTTACCCTTTCCCCACCCTCATAAATGAACTGTGTCTAACTGTGAGTAACTGCATTGTGTGCCATTAATGCCATGGAGTTTTGTCTTTGGACATTAGCCACAGCATCTCTGTGCCGGTAGCAAATCTCACAACCTGACCGGACACCCTGAATAAGCCATTCCTGTATGAAAGACCTGTGTGAATTGAGTTTAAAGATATGGGGAGTGGAGAGTCTAAAAGACATACTGGCTCTGCCAAAAGGGACTCTAGCATTGTACATGTACACACACTATGGCCATAAAAGTTGCAAGTTTCCGGACAAATGGAATTGGTATATCAGAGATTATTTTATCCAGCAGTTTCCCCTGGAGGGAACATTTTATTTAAGCAAAATCGTTCATCTCCACAGAGACCTTAAGAGGTAGTAATATAGAACTGACTCAGTGGGACACCTTTTTTTGATTGGTACGAAGAAAATGTCATCACTGCCAGCCAGGGATGACATTTAACCTGCCACCACCTCCTCTCACTCCATTCTCTGTCCCGAATCAGGGAGCCTCCTGTTAGGCCAGCCTGAGGAATAGTAACATCATCACAGCCCCGTTTCTCCCACTTAATCAAGATGATCCCTTTGTTTCCTGCATGATAAATGGCATCTCTACAAAATGTTTAGTAGACACTGGTGCAAGCTGCTCTACTCTTCGAGCTAAAGAATTTTCCACAACTCCCCTCACCTCTGCTGTTGTAAACGCTGTAGGAATTTCAAATCAAATAGTTCCTCATCCTGTTTCCCAACCATTACATGTTTCTTTTGGTCCTGTTTGTGATCAGCATGCCTTTCTCCTTAGTCCTTGTTCTCCTGTTAATTTATTAGGCAGAGATTTACGTTGTAAATTTGGCTGTACTATCTATTGCTCTCCTAACAGTGTTTATTTAGATGTCCCCTGTGGTAACTAAATGGCTGTACTTGCCGCTTTAGCTAGCTCACCTCCTAAGCCTGAGTTCCCTGATCTTTCTGTGTTGCAAGAAGAAATCTTAAAAGTTGTCCCTCCGTTTCTCTGGTCCCAGCATGCTAATGAAGTAGGACAAATCCATACTGCCCAGCCTGTAAAAATTAGATTAAACCCAGCTAAGCCTTTACCCAAAGTTGCTCAATACACTTTACGTCCAGAAGCCGAAGAAGGGATACACCCTGTTATAACTGCACTCTTAAAGCAAGGTATCATTGTCCCGACTAAGAGCCCTTGTAATACACCTATTTTTCCTGTAAACACCCCCCTCCCGAAAAGAATACTTATCACTTTGTATGAGACCTTCATGCAGTAAATTCTGCAGTTTTACCTACTTTTCCTGTTGTACCAAATCCAGCTACTATCTTGTCCTGTAGTCCTCCTAATGATTGTTATTTTGCTGTTGTTGACTTGTGTTCTGCATTTTTCTCTATTCCTATACACCCTGATAGTACGATTAACATATGCTACCCCTAGAAAATTTTGTTGGACCTGTAATGGATCTCGTGTTGCAGTAGGAGTCAGTAAATGTGAAGCAGAATTTAATATCCAAGGTGCATGGATCAACGGTTCCTGGAACACCAGTATTCTTTCTGTTATGTCATGAATCAAAGGATTTTCAGATTATTATTAAAAAATGATGAACTGTAATACAGGTGGATTTACTGCATTAGCTGGTCACTATTTTGTGTGTGGAGACAAGGCCTATAAAAATCTTCCGGTTGGAGAAGAATGTGCTATGTCTCTGCAGGGTATCCTGCCTTTACTATTAGATCTCACTTACCTAAAGGAAGAATTCGCAATGTTCACAAAATTACAGAAAATCAAAGGTTTTGGGGTATAATGTTCCCCAGCTATGGTGCAGGCTTAGCTATGTCCAAGTTAAAGAAAGTTGCAGCATCTCTGGAAAAGATTGCTAATGCTACTGGTGATAGTTTTGATAAAATAAATACAGAAATGAAGGAAATAAGGCAAGTGACACTGCAAAACCAACTTGCGTTAGAGTTAGGTCCCTTGACTGACACCCAGTAGCCAGTGAGCAGCAAGGGTTCCTGGGAAATATATTCTGCAGTATAGCTGCTCCCAGCATGACTACTAGGATGCTACTCACTAGCCCTCTAGTGGCAAGTCAGAGCTGTGCAAGTCAGAAGTCATCAAAGCTGTGATTGGTCATAGCTTGTACTGAATTTAATACCATATAATTCCACAGAATTGGTACAAGCAAGCTGTATCGTGTATCAAGCGTCAAGGATGTGCTTTAAACACACTTTGGGTAACGCACAATTCAGGTCAAAGGCAAAAGAGATATCTGGGCCTACTGATGCACTTGGGCTGGTGTAGTGAAGTCTTTCATTTCACTGGCCAGTTTTCCATAGCCAGTGATACATAGAGGAGAGAGGAATGCTGTACTCCAAAAAAAAATTCAACACTAGATACTTCTCTCCTCTATGAGCAGATCATCTAGTCTGACCCCCTGCCATGGCAGGAAAGAGTACTGGGGTCAAACAACCCCAGCAAGGTGTACATCTAGTCTCCTCTTAAAGACCCCCAGGGTAGGAGGCAGCACCACTTCTCTTGGAAGTTGGTTCCAGTTCCTAGCTGCCCTGACCGTGAAATAGCAACTCCTGATATCTAGCTTAAATCTACCCTCTGCCAGCTTGTGACCCTTATTCCTGGTCACTCCTGGTAGTGCTTGGGGGAACAGGGACTCCCCAGTGCCTGCTGGTCCCCTCTGACTAGTTTGTAACAAGCCACTAGATCCTGCCTCAGCCTTCTCTTCTGGAGGCTGAACAGGTTCAGGTCCCATAGCCTCTCCTCATACGGCCTGCCCTGCTGCCCCCGATCATGTGAGTGGCCCTCCTCTGGACCCACTCCATGTTGTCCACATCCCTCTTGAAGTGTGGCGCCCAGAACTGGATGCAGTACTCCAGCTGTGGCCTGACCAGTGCCGCATAGAGTGGGAGGGTCACTTCCTTGGACCTGCTTGAGATGCATCTGTGGATGCATGACAAGGTATGGTTGGCCTTCCTGACTGCATCCCCACACTGCCGGCCCATGTTCATCTTGGAGTCAGTAATGACTCCAAGATCCTTTTCTGCTTCTGTACTGACAAGAAGGGAGTTCCCCAACCCGTAGGTATGGTGCCGGTTGTTCCTCCCCAGGTGCATCACTTTGCACTTGTCGGTGTTGAATCCCATCCTATTCTCATCCACCCATCCTTGTAACCTGTCTAGGTCCAATTGCAGCCTATTCCTCCCTTCTAGCATGCCTACATCCCCCCCACATCTTAGTGTCATCAGCAAATTTGTACAGGGTGCTTTTTACCCCCTTGTCCAAGTCACTGATGAAGATGTTGAACAGTGCGGGCCTGAGGACTGAGCCCTGCAGAACCCCACTGCCCACATCCCTCCAAGTTGAAAATGACCCATCCACCACCACTCTCTGGGTGCGACTCTCCAGCCAGTTGGCGACCCCATTGACTGTGTGGCTGTCGATGTAGGGGCAGGGTCACACCCCAGAAGTGCATGGAAGAGTCAGTTTAGGGCCAGTGGTAGCACCCCTTTGCTGGTAGAGTGCTGACAAGTAAATAGATTGTCAATGAGACTGGGGGGCTGGAAACAGCCTCCCAGGGTACACAGCATTCATGCCTTGAGATACTGGAGGACCAGAAGTGGCATGAATTATTGCTGTGGAATGATCAGATGACAATGTAACACAGTTTACTTAACACAGGAGAGACCTCGTGACAAAGTGTAACTCTACAATATCAGAAGAGCACCTGACACGTGTTTTCCTTCTTGAATGTATAGATGCTCATTTTAACTGTTTAACACATGCAAAGTGTAATGTGCAACAAGGCCCTTGAACTGTGATTCTTACTTAGTATAGCAATTAGTACAGCATATCAGCCAAAGAATAAAGTACTGTATTTACAAAACTAATTTACAGTGCCCAGAGAGAACCCAATTCACCCAAAAAAAAAAAAATGAAAAGAAAAGAAAAAAGGAAGAGAACTACTATTTGTGTTCAAAGTCACCTCAGGGATTTGGATGTATAATTCTGTTAAAATGAACTGGAAATGGGCTTAACATCTCTGGACCCATGCTGACAGTCCCATCTTGCATGCAAAAAGGTTTTGGTCACTTTTCTATTCCATAAAATAACTGTGGATGTGCTTACACTCACTCAACTATATGGCCACATATGACCAAGTAGCAGACACAAATTCAGAGTCAAAATCTGCATGCTTAGAATTCAGTAAAGGGCTCAATATTCATTACACTAGCAGCACAATCAAACCCTGAATCACTGGTGATGCGTAGGGGGTGCACATGGGCGCATGTGCACCCTCTGAACTTGGTGGTGCACCCTCTGCAAAAAGCACTACCAATGCTGCCAGTGGCACCTGCGGGCAGTCACCACTCACCACCACCACCACTCCCCAGGCAGTCCCCGCTCACCACTGGCCACTGCTGATGCTGCCAGCAGCATCTGCGGGTGATTGCCACTGGCCACTGCCGACGCTGCCAGTGGCACCTGTAGGTGGTCACTGATCACTGGTCAGCACTCACCAACCCTACCCTGCCAAAACTGCTGTGGCCACCTGTGGGAGCTTACCACTTGCTGCTTGCTGCCACCATGCTCCTGCCACCAAAACCACTTCTGCCACCTGTGGGAGCTCACCATGCACCCCCAGCCTCTGGGGGCACATGGCATTCATGCCCCAAATCAAACCGAGAATCAAACCACTTTGTGTATGTGCAGCACATGTTTCAGAAGTGGCATATTAAGAAGTATATGAATATGTCATTCAGTCCATTGAACCCAAAGGGGGGCCTCACATTTTTGGTCCAGATTTTACCTCTTTTTCCAGCTATAGATTAATAGAGGAGCTAGTTTTTAGCCCCTCCTGATCATACCTTTGGCTCTCTCACTCTCTTTCTTTGTGTTTCTAATGCCCTTGCCAACCCTTTCCAACAAAACAGCTGATGTGTGTCACAAGTTTAGGGAAAAATTAAGGCAAATGATGATTTTGATTGATCAAAAGTGTAGTGATAGAATATCATTCCCATTAAAAAAGTTGAACTGGATAATAAAGCCTATACACAGGAGAATGGAGGTATTACTGTGAAATATTTCTGGGGTTTTCCTTTGGAGCACTAACCAATGAGGTCTGAACTGAATTTTATAGTGATGTGCCAGCCCTGCAGCCCCAGAAATTGGCACAAGTAGTAAGGGAGAGTTCCCACTTTTATATAGAAAGTCATAGAGAATAGGGTCACAAGCCAACAGGCCAAAGGGAGAGAACAGGTAAAAAGGAAAGAAACATAGTAACATACAGTCAGCCACACCTCTGGAGGTGCCCCCAAACAAGCATTTGGTCCCTGAAGTGCTCAAACAGCAGCCTGCAGCTGCCCCCAAGTTCGAGTTCAGTTCACAGTCCTTGCTAACCGAGCCAGTGAGATCTCCAGCTCGGCTGCGCACTCCTACATGTAGGGCTGACCAAGTTCAATGTACATGCTGCTCTCTCTCCCCCTTTCTCAAGCTTCCTCTTCCTTTTTCCTTACCCTCCATCCCCTGGGAGTTTCAGTCCAAATGAATAGACATCACTAGGGACATCACCTAAATCGTAATTTTGTGGATTCCATGCAATGCCCACAAAATCTGCAGGAGGAGAAAAAATGTATGGAAAATAAAATGCCATCTCCCCAGACAAAGCCAGCAATTCTCAGGGCACCGGGACAGCCCCTGAAGGGCCGCCAGCCAGATGGTTCTCACCCTCACCCCTCGTCACTGATTGCCTGCAAGGGCAGCCTGTCATGTGGGCCTAGCCCTCTTCACCAATTGGCAGCTGGGGTGGGGCTGCATGATGGACAACCCTTGCAGCCAATCATCAGTGAGGGCCTGAGCCACTGGGTCCCTTGACCAATGAGAGGTGTCGGGGAGGGGGAGGGCAGGATCACAGTCCATTCATGAAATGGCTGCTAGGCACTGTGTTCTGCCCATGAAAACAGCGGGCAGCTGCCGTGAATTAGGTAGGTCCTGAAACACCACAGCTCTATAGACTGTACCCTTGTTTCATCTGCTGTTTCACACTTTACATTCACATTAGTGACTTATGCCTTGTTTTTTTAGTCAAGAGGCTTTAATTTTCACCCTCCTTGATAACCCTTTGTCTATTAACAAGGGTTATTTTGTGATACCTTTTATTTGACCAACCGCACAGTTAGGAGAGAAGTCTGACAAGCTTTCATATACTGATCTGATAAAGTGATGTTTGTTCAATAGAGGAAAGATATTCTTAAATTAAACACAGATCCTATGGAAATTAATTGCAAAACTCTAATTAGGACCACAATTTGGCCCTAAGGTGTTCAGTAATCAAAAAGACAAGAGCTGTCTACAAGATGCTGAGGTAAGAGCCTTGCGCAGAGACAGCTCTTAGAAGAATAAGTTCAAACACAGACATTCATAAACAGAGTAATTATAAATAAGAACAACTACAAAATAATTTGAAACAATAATTCACAATAAAAACTGTGTAAACATGTTCACTTTTACCCCAGAAAAGTAATAGGCATAGCTAGGCTAAGGCATGCTACTTAAAGAAAGCAAGATAGAGGACATATCAATCTTCTTATTTTCTTTTTGGCTATAAAAATAATCTTCAGAAGCCTTGTGTGGTGATACTATGTAATATCAGTCATTATGCATTTCTGTATCACCTAATGCTCAAAAGCATTTCAGATACAATTTATATGGGACAGACTATGCAAAACAGTCAATGAGTCAGCATATCACAAAACAATGAGTTAAAGTTCTCTTGCAATAAGTCCTCATCCCTGTCCAAGTCCCCCACCCCGCCTTATAATAAAACTTTTACATATGTCTCACTGGGACAAATTCAGACTCTGTTTATGAGAATGTAACTTGCCTTGATTTCAGGCAGAATTGTGAGTATAAATCATTACAGAATTTGACCTAACTTTTTTTTCAGGAGGTGGCAGATTGTATTAACATTAGAAACATGTTAATTGTTGTTTTGTGCCCTCAGAGGTTCCGAATCAAAATGCAGTATATAGTATGTAAAACTGTCCTTTGAGAATAATTATATATCTGAAGTAATTTTTTCCCCCCTCAGCACAGCATGGAAAGAGAAGGGCAGCACAGAAGCGTTAACGTGCAGTGCTGCCGGACAGTGAACGGGTGGAAGTATTTGCATAGGAGAGCATCTGGACTCTATATGTACTCAAATACTTTGAGGGGGAAAGCAGTTTTCCACATTCATTACAGCTTAGTAGGAAGAGGAGAAAAGGAACAAGGGAGGATAGAAAAGGAACAGGGGACTCCTTTTGTATCTGTGTCCAATATGGTTTCTTTTGATTTTTCATTCTCCATAGTCAAGAGCTCCCCATGAGTTCTCATCTGTTACCCAGGCATTGCCATACCTGCCTGCCTGTGTGAAAGTGGCTCAGCTGCTGGCTCTGGATGAGGCTAACAGATCACATCTATCTCTCTGGCATCTACTGAGTGTGCAGGGCTGCAAGGATCAAGCCCCGGACAAGAACACAAAAAAGTAGGTCTGTATAGAAGCAGCCAACCTTCTATATTGTCCATTGCTCATTGTGCGGACACTGGAGGTCAAAACTATCTAACATTCCTGCTTTTTCTGTATGTGTGCTTGAGAGGCAGAGAGAGAGAGAGAGAGAGATCGCAAGTAGCATATTGTTTTATTCTATTATTTTGGTTATTAATTATTGAGAAAAATGACAGTTCAAAAGCATTGTGCAAAAATGGAGAATATATATGCCTATGTTAAATCATAGTTCTTATTAATGAAAAAAAACAGTAGAATAACTGTGCATTCACACAGATGACAAATTAAGGAGATGATAGTTGCAGCATATTAATCTGAATTTGCATGCGGAAAGAGAAAGAGGGAACTTAGTAAAAATAAATAAATGGAACTGTCTGGAGAGGGAATGGAGATCTGCTATCCAGGAGTGGTAACAGGAAGAAGTAACACAAAACAACAAGGAACAAAGTCCATTGAAATCATGGAAACATGCCAAAAAACTGGGAATGCATCTTTGGAAAAATGTTTTGAGCCAGAGAGTCATGTGAAGTATTTCACAGCAGAGAGCAGTGACCAGATAGAAGCAAACATTGTTAATGTATGTTTGTAAATTGAAACGAGAATTTATTACCCAGATTTGTCAGAGCCCCTTTTTTAGAAAGTGTTCATCAAAAGAATGATTCAATAGTGCCCAAACACTAACTATTAATAAGTTGTTTGCACTTGACACACATATATGGAAGCATTTTACAAGTGTGAGGTAAAACTTGAGAGTACACTAATCTTGGGAAAAGTAGAGAAGCCCTCTGACATTCAGCATTTCATCAAATCCCTGTTAGTTGCTCTGTTGAAACATAGATACTGGGAATTTTCTTTTCACTGCTGTGGATCATTTCATGTGACAATGTTTGTGTCTCTTCTCTTGGAGTCCCTCTCATTTCAAAGTCTTACTTTTTTTCTTTTTTACAGTTGCATGTTCTTTAGAGCCTTCCTTTACAATCACCAGCACATATTATACAGGGATAATCATGCAAGCTGTCAGGTTTCATCTCTATGCCTGGAACACCTTTTCATGTTTCTGATAATACTGTATTTATCACAGTGCTTCCCTTCCCCCACTTCTTTCTTTCTTTCTTTTCTCACACCATCTTCCCATCTCTCTTTCTCTGCAACCCCTCCTCTTCCTTCTCTTCGCACTCTCACTATAGGGCTCTTCAGTCTCTGAAAATGGACCCACTGAAGAAAGATTTGCTGTCCCATTCGTTCCGCACTGCCCCCATAAAAAGCGAATATTTTCAGGTTGACTGAAAGTTTAACTTTGTTATTTTTTTTATTTTTAAAGAAAATCCAGCGTGACATGGCACGCGTTGGTGCCCTTGCCACTTAACAAATTACTTGTTTTTTTGACCTAAGTTAAATGCTGTGCAAATTTCCCTTGTCCATGTTTTCTTTGTGTGGAGACTCCACTGATAAAGAATAAGGAGCTAACTTATTGGGACTGCTTAAGCAGAGCTTCAGTTGTTTACCACAGATTTTTTATACCATAGTTTTAAAGACAGTGGGTTAGATATCTCAGCTGAGGTAAATTGGTATAGCCCCATTGACTTGAACTGACTTCTTTACACTAGATGAGGATCTGGCTCAATGCATTCAGGCAATGTGCTAAGTGCAGTAGCTCCTAAGGCTGTGACTGCAATTTCAGAGGACAATATGCACATTAATTCCTGTCCACCAGGCAAAAGTGTTATTCACAGAATTAAATGACAACAAATTGCAATCTGACACACTACTAAAATACAGAGGAAGTACACAACTATCCCTGAAAAAATCCAATTTTTTTTACTGTTCTAAGCATATATCAGCCTCTTCATTTATCAAATATTGTTTTAGAAAAAATCCTAAAGCTTCTTTTTTCCTCACACCCAGTTGAAAGTTGAATCTAATGAAGCTGCTTCTAGAAACTACAGAAGCAATATGCTGTGATTCATTCTCCTCCGTCCTTGAAAAGATAGCCTGTTAAAACACCAGCCACATACCATTGCATGGGAGATTATTGTTACTGTTCCTTTTAAGGGACATAAACTCTTTTGAAGACCTACGAAAGCACAAGAGTGCCCTTCATGTTTCTAACTTTTACCAAAACAATAACTTCCTTTAATTTATATACTTATGCTATTCGTCCACTAAGTTCTGAATATTGAACTGGTCATGCATAGGATCACCCCTTTCTGTGAACCCCCTTTTATTTTGTCCAACACACCATTTACATTTTCAAAAGAGAAAAATATGGTTATAAATCTCTCCTCTTTCTTTACCAAGCCCATAGTCCATCTCATTTTATATGAAGTCCTACCTCTCAGAAGTGATTTAGAGTGGGGTGGGTCAGCCTGCCACATATTTCCTGGCAGGTGGTCCAACATAGAAGGCTAAAGCTGAGTAGGCCTAAGGTGAGTTAAAGTCTCTTTCTGTACCATAACTGTGGTGCTTCATTGTTTTCCTTTTCTTGGCTTCTATGACAGCCTTCCTGCATGACAGATAGCTCCACTAACAATGAACCCTTTGTGTCTCCACATAGCTCTTTAAATCTCAGTTTGTAGCTAAATTGTACCCTTCCTATAATATTTAAATTGAAGCAAAAATAAATAAATATGTTATCCAAATATATTATTGCCCTCTTTGTTGCAATGGATTTCCTTAAGTAGAAATGTATGGGACAATGCAAGGGCTTTGTTTGCTGGTTACAGCTGAGAACATACCCCAAAAACATCCCTCAAAACATTCCATGGAATTTAAAAATGATCTTAAGTCCTTAATTTTTAACACAGTTGTGAATGATTAAGTTTTAGGTGCATAAATTTTGCAGAAAGTGAACTTTAGGTTTAAATATTTAAGTATTTGCACAAGGATTAGTATATTTTACTTAGGATGCAACAATGCTTAATAACCCAGGAAGAGAATCAAGTCCACCAGACCCAGAGAATTAAATTATCTATCCAGCTGCTCTTCTTTCCTTCAGAAATAGGATTATTTGCACAGCACCCAATTATTTTGTATGAATATTATAGAAAAATTCGACTCTACATCCAATCGGCAAATCTTTCAGCAACCCCTTTGTCCTAGAAGTCCTGCATTGGCAAAACCTTCCAGGTCTCAAAAATACAAAAAAGTATAGTGTTCTAAATGTTCCTAATTTTGCATATATCTTGCTGCATCCCCTCACATTTTGCCTTGTCAGGAGGGATTCAACGTCCCAATTGGTAAATCAAACCCTAGTCCTGAGGCTAAAAATCAGAGTCATTCAGCTAATCAGAGAAAAAATACGCCGTGACTTATGTGACCAATCATGACTTACTGTGACAGATTGAATTTGATCACTGAGAACTGAATAGTTGCAGTTAATTGTTTGCGATCACTCAATGAGTATAAAAACTCAAAGTCACTGACTAATGAAAAATTCAAATAGCCATAATCTGGTTGTAAGCATGTCTTAAAACTCATTGAAAAATTGTATTTGCTTATGTGCATTCACTTTGCTTTAGGATTAACCCAAAGCAATGGTTGAATATTTCAAAATATTGAGGTAACCAGTAGATAAATAAGAACGGCTTGTGGGAAGAGCTCTTAGAACTAAAAATATGATCCATTAATAAAGTCAATCTGACAGCTTCTGTTACATATGCGTGTAGCTGTTACCGACACATGAGTTGTTCTTTACTCTGTCTCATTTTCCATCGCCATCAAAATGACAACAGCTTTATGAACTATATCAGAATGAACTTTTCCTTGTTGAAAAGGAAACTTTACTCAACATGGATGGGGGAAAAAGTCGCACTTACTAGGGCTGTGCAAAGCTTCGGTCCCTGATTCAATTCAGCAGAGATTCGGCCTGATTCAGTGGCCAAATCCCCTAATCAAATCAGGAGACCCTTAAATCTCTCCAAATCAAATTGAAATACTCCAAATTCATTCAGAAAGATTTGGAAAGCTTCGGAGATAGACACAGCTCTAAATGTTTTTTCTACATCTCTCAGGGAACCAGGCAGCTCGTGAATGCTGCGATGCTGGCGTAGATGGAGAGTCCCACAGGAGCACGGGGGGCTCCCCAGCATGCTCAGCAGCAGACCCAGAAGTGAACCAGAAGCACTTCCGCTCCATGTCCAAATCCACCGAGGACCGCAAAGGGAGGTCCCCCCCTGCACCTTTCTGCTTGGCAACTGGTGCCTCCTGGATCTGGAAAGCACCCAGGGTTCCCCCATGGCCAATTGCTGAGCCAGAAGGGTGTGGGGTGGGGGGCTCAGTGCACTTCCGGTCCACTTCTGGGTTCACCGCCGAGCACATGGGGGGGACCTCGTACTCCTGTGGGATGCTCCATCTGCCCAAGCATTGCAGTGTTCATGAGCCACACTTGGTACCTCAAGGTATGTAGAAAAAACATTTAAAGCTATGTCTATGGCCAAATCACTGATTCTCTGAATCAGCATCGAATCTTCAGATTTGGATTCACCTGAATCGAACTGGGGACAGTGATCCAAATCAATGAATCTAATCACTGTCCCCGATTTGGGCCAAATCCGAATTCGAATCAAATACGGCCCATTTTGCACACCCCTAGCACTTACAGTACTTAAGCTATTCATTCTTTAAGGAGAGTTGATGAGAACTACAGGCAGAGCCAACCTTCAGGGTGGGCAGCATGGGTGACCACAAGGGCACAGTGGTCAGGGGGCACTCGCAGCAATGCAGCTGTACGGGCAGAGGTGGAGGCGGCGTAGCATGGTGAAGCTCTGGTATTATTGTTCAGGAAGCTAAGGGAGATGATTGTTAACACCTGTGAAGTAAAAAACAATGGGTCATTAACAGGCCAATAACTCCCTTAGTTGCCTGAACAATAATACATACCAGAACTGCAACATCCAGGGGAGGGGGACAGTTGCTCAACAGCTGCAGCAACAGCAGCAGTAGCGGCAGGAACAGGGTCAGAGGTTGGACACTCATTTCAATTTTTCACTAGCCATGACCCTTGCAAGCATGTACAAAGGTGTACAAAGGTGTGCAAGCATATGCCAGGGTGTGCAAGCATGTGCACATGTCTGCAAGTGAGTGCAAGTGTTTGCAAGCAAGTGCAGTGGTGTGCTGAGATGCTCATTTTAATTTTCACCAGCCATTAAACTTGGAAAGAGACAAAATGTTGCAAGTACCTAAGAAGAAGATATCAGGTGTACAGAATAGGAAATAAAAAGCTCAGTTAATGACTGCAATGAAAAAAGATGCAGACACAATGAAAAAATACTTGAAATCCATTAACGACAATCTGTGCAGTAATAGTGAGATGGTCATAGTGGAGACATCAGATGAAAAATGCATAGATAATCCACAATTCAACTGCCAAGAATCTTTGCAAGAGAAACAGAGACACTCAAACAAAACAGAAATTCTTCATCTGGACCAGAATAATGATGGCACCACTTATGACAGAGATGAAACAATTCCCATTATAGGCATTGGTGATACCATTTCTGATGGCCCAATATAATGCCCACAATTCAAGATTTGCTAGCAACCAATGGTCCACCAAAAGTAAAGAACATGGATTTTCCTCTGGATGAGCATTTTTGTATGACAATTTTATGCAGAAATCTTGAAAAATGGCAAAATTCTGAAATGTTGCTGTGCTTTATTCTAAGTCCACTGACAAGCTTTTCTACTTCGCTGCAAGCTCTTTGATTTGAATCCAAAATCATCCCTAGTATTTGAAGGGTCAAAGGATTGGAAGCACATCTCAGATTCTTGTGTGTCATGAAAAGTCACCTAGTCATTTCAATTCTGGCCAGTATGGGTCAAAGCACGCCAGAAGATAACAGGGTAATTGAATTAACACGGAGCTTTATGTGCAAAAACATGAGAAAAAAACAAACAGTCAGAGAACATTTTAGAGAGGGTCACGACAATAACACTTTCTTTCTAAAAATAATATGGCTTTTCAAGGCTCATCTGACAGGTTCTTTATGGAGAACAATAGGAACTTCCTGGATTTGGTGGAGTTACTAGGAAAGTACGATGAAGTAATGAAGGAATATTTGTCATGCATACTTTACAAGAAGGTGAAGGATCACTACTATAGAAAAACAATCCAGAATAAGAATTCCTGGGTAAGTGCTGCAACACATTCTTAAAAGGTTGAAGAGTGCCAAGAACTACTCCAAGATATGAATTGCACTCCAGTTGTGAGCTATTCTGAAAAGATGTCTTTCACTATTAAGTTCTTTCACACTTTGAATGGCAAAGTAACCATTCAGGAGCACTTTATTGGTTTTAAAATAGTAGACAAATCCACAAGGGAAGGACTAAATGATACTTACTACTCTAAAGGAATGTGATATAAATATCAGAGACTGCTGGGGCCAGGGTTATAACAATGATGCAAATATGTAAGGGAAAAAGGAGAGTGTAAAGGCAAAAATCCTTAATCATTACTCAAGAGTATTTTTCATTCCATGTGGATGCTACTCATTCAATCTCATGGTTGCAGATGCTGCACCATCTTCCATGGAGTCCAAGTCCCTCTTTTGCCAAGAACTGATGTTCTGTTCTCTGCTTGTGTTCATCGTTGGAAAATTCTCACAGATTATGTCAATGTCACTGTTAAGCCAGTACACAAAACATGCTGGGAGTGCAGAATGGAAAGCGTTAAAGCTGTTCAATACCAAACAACTGAAGTAGACCATACCCTCATCGCATTGACTGAATCAGAGCAAGCAGACACTGGTATCCATCATGGAGTGCTCATTCTGGCACATCAATTCACTAAATTCATGTTCTTATCTCTGTTATGGTGTGGTACGATATCCTTTTTCAAGTCAATGTGATGAGCGAAAGCATGCAAAGCAAGAAAAGCTTCAGTATTGTTGCAGACACAAACTTGATACAGGCCTGTCATGACTATATTGTAAGCTACAGGGAAGTTGGGTATGAAGGAGCTCTGACAACAGCTAAGGGCATAGCTGAAAATCTTGGGGTTGGTCTAGTGTTGCAACCAGCCTCACATATTCATCCTAAAAAGCATCAGTTCTACTACAAGTGTGAAGAACTGCAAAGAAACTGCCTGTCTCCAAAAAGTCTACTTCCAATGGACTGTAGTGCTTCTCAACAAATTCTACAATTTATTTACAACAACGAACTTCATGACAACTTCCCAAACACATGGTTAGCACTCAGGATCCTGTTAAACATGCCTGCATCTATGGCAAGCAGAGAATAGAGCTTCTCAAAGTTGAAGCTCATAAAAACATATTTGTGATCAACCACGAGAGACGACAGGATATCTTTGCTGACCATCCTATTCATTGAGAATGCTGTGGCTCAAACTGTAGACCCGTCAAAAGCAATATCAGAGTTTCTGGCATGCAGAGTCATCTTATGAGTCTTGCAATCTTGGTGAACAAAGTTTTTTATCTATTATTGTTATTTAATAGTTTAGTGTTTAATTTATTTTCATTCATTTGTCAGTTATCTAGAATGTTACTTTTATGACACATTTATTATTTGAATAAAATTTAATTTAATTTAATTTTGTGTCATTGCCTCTTCTGAATTTTTTTTTAGTAAATTATAAAAAAAAACCTTTTGAGATTGCAGTTTTAGTTCTGAAATGTAGAGGGTTGGGGCGGGGGGGGGGGGGGGGGTACCAAAATACAAGTTCCCCCAAGACACCATTTTTCCTAAAGGCCAACTCTGACCACAGGTGAGTCAGTGAAATCTAAGGTAGGGTGATTTGCTCTTTCTCCTGCTCTCCAGAATATGAAAATTATTGACTCTTTAACAGAAGGAATAACCACTTCAAAAAGAAAGTTGGGAGTAAACAGAGGGACAAGGAATGGAAAACATGGTTGATCAGAAAAAGAAAGATATGCCTTGTAAGTCAGTAAGTCTATGAAAAAAGAAATGATTTCCAAAAGTGCAGTACAGTTAGACTTTGCAATGGATATTAAAACTTCTTCAGTCTTACCAAGACAAACAGTCTAGGAATGTTTTAAGTACAGAAGGAATACTTCGATGTTGAGCATAGGGCAAGGTAGCTAATGGTAATAAAGACATAAAAATGAAATAGCCACCTCTGAGGTGGAAAGAAACTCAAGGAGGTTGATGTACTCAAGTGAGAGAGGCCAGATACTCTCCATCTGAGAACTGGAAAAGAACCTGCACAGGACATTACAGGTCCAATAGCAAGGATTTTTAATGTGATGTTACAATCTTACTGAAGAAGAGCAAATGTAGCTAAGAAAGGGCAGAAAGTCATGCAAAGCAACCTGTTAGCCTTATTCCAACACTATTCAAAGCTTTAGAACAAAATTTGAAGAAACAAGTTAACAAAATGGAGGTAAATGGAAAATCGATAAAATATAAGAGATGTACCAAGCTGATATCCTGACTTCCAGACAAAGGACATGCAATGGACTTAACCTAACTGAGGTCTGGAATGATTATGACAAGGGAAATGTGAGCAAGCAACTGGTAGGAATTATTCCTGTTGTGCCAAAAGACTATTGAACAGGAGGTAGGTGACGCTTACCATGCACTGGTTCCTATCCCATGTAACATCTATTATGATAACTGTAGCAGGTTTGGGGTTTTGCTAGTTTTGACAGCCTTCAAACATGATACAGGCCATATTCCCAGGGCATGCCTGTCACGCAGGCCCCCTCCTATATCAGTTAGTCCTCAACTCTGACCAAAACACAGTCCATAAAGGGTTAACTTACAGGTCAGAGTCCTCTTAAACCCCCGAAAAGTTGCCTCTAGCTTACTGCTGCTCCTTCTTCCTCTGCAGTCTTTCCTCTCATGCTGGCTGTGGCTCAGTTCTCTGCCTGTGGTGCTGCTGCTCCCAGTCTCAGAGAACCTAGGTCTCTTCACAAATCCTAGAGTTTCTGGTCTGGTATTGCAGCTGCTGGCCAAGCCACTGTCATTCCAGCTCTTATAATCTATTTCTATGGCTTCCCCTCCCTGGGAGACTTTTAACTTCCTATGGCCGCTAATTAGCTCCCTCACGTGGCCCTGTCCTCTTGCGCATCGTGTAATTAGCATTACCACTTGCAGCTGGGCTGGAGCCTCTGGTACCACACCCCACTGCAGCCTGCCACAATATTATTTAATATAAAGACCATGACACACAGCAGAGATGCATTGACAGAATTTACTGCTGAGAAATAATGCAGCTCTTAATGCGGCTCAATAAACTCTGGCACAGGCTTGTTTGCAATAGGCAAATAAAGGCTAAGAAAGGGAGAAAAACACCAGAAAGGGAAAACAAGAGATTTAAGCCACAAGACAATGTTGGCACAGGAGCAAGTCAGCATAAGCTGGTCATAAATAAATTTAGGCTGTAAATTAGGACATAAAAACTACATTCACAGACACATGATCTGTCCTACCTACATATTCAGAACTGATCTTATTCTAATCAAATTTAAGGGGATTTGCCTTTCACTTCAAGTATAGGAACAGTCAATATTGCCCAAATGTTATTAATCAAGTGTTCTCACTTTAGATATTAATTTTACAGACTATTTTACCTACTTTTTGCTGTGTTGTGTTTTGTCTCTTCTCTTCCTATACCCATTTCTCTATTTCTTTGCAAGATAAACAAATCATTAAAATAGAGATTGCCTTGAACAGAGGAACCCAATTTGAGGATGACATTTATATAAACAGAAGTAATTAGGTAGTTCCTCTTACCACAGTCAACACCACAGCCATTTTGAGGTGAAGGGAGAAAGTCAAAGAAAAATAATTAATCTAGAACTGGGGCCTTGTTTGTGAGGTCTGTGCAGTGAACAGCAAAGACAAAGAAAGGAAGCTGGGTTTTTGCTTGGAAAAAGTGAGTAACTCGCCTCCAAAAACATGGGCTGAGATGGTGCCTATGACAAAACTCTGAAGTATCATGGTCACTGGCAACATGTAGGGGGTGCACATGGGTGCACGTGCATCCCCTGAAAAAGGGCACTGCTGACACTGTTGGTAGCGCCTGAAGGCAGTCACTACTCACCAGCCCCCACCACCAGCACCGACACTGCCAGCAGCGTTTGCGGGTGGTGTCTGCAGCTGGTTGCTGATCACTGGTCAGTGCTCACCACCCCTCCCCCTGCTATTGACAGTGCTCCAGCTGCCTACAGCAGCTCCCCACTTCCCTCTGCCATGCTCAGGCAGCGCTGCCACCACATGCAGGAGCTTGCCATGCCCCCACAGCCTCCGGCGTTTGTAGTCATGGTGCTCCCAGAGATACACCCTGGATTGTGTAAGCCTATATTGGTTGCCCACTCCATTGAATGGGTATGCCCAGGCTATGGATTTGCCCAGAAATCATGGTTTACCACAGGCACTTTGGTAAAGTAACAGGAAAACAACAGGGTTTATTGCAAGGAAGAACAAAAGGTATAAAAAAGAAAAAATGGTCAACTGCTTTGACAACAGAGTATGGTAAAAGAAAACTGACAACATCCTCACACTATGTTCAGACTACGACATATCTTTCATAACTATTCCTGTAAAGATCTCCCATGGTCACAGCTAGCTCCCTCAACCGAGGACCTCCTTTCCCCCTCTCACAGCAAGCTCCATCTCTCTTCAGCCCCCTCCTAATGGTCACTGCCTCCAGAACACTTTACACAGGCCGCTGCCTCTCTCCACCTACCTTGAGGGGAGCCAGAGAATCCTCTGAAGTGTTTCTACTAGTGGATCCATGAAACTATCACTCTGAAGAAGGAAAAGCAGATGTCTTACAAATACATGGCTTCAGGACCAGTCAGAGTCTGGTTTGGTGAAAGAACAGTAGCATGAAAACAAATATAGAGTAGGTCACTTGTCTTTAAAGGAATAAGCCCATGGGAGACTTCACATGTGGATTCTTCACACTTACACTAAACATGGTGGACAGCAGTACATACATGAAATTATTAACTGCCGCATAACACTTGACAGTAGTTTTGCAGGTTGAGTTCTGTGACTGTTCTTTATTATGCAAACTGTAATAGTCTCAGTGTTACCTTAAACTACTCCCCTAATCTTGCTTATACCCACCTATTTTTTCTCATCACCTAGGATAACAACTTACCTGAAACTCCAGGCTTTCTAGAAGCTGCTACAATACAGCTGCAGTACAAATGCAGATGAATGATCATCAAGAAAACCTAAGGATAAATCCTGATCCCCATTTGGCAACTTGTTCACATGCACAGAGAGAGAGACAGAGAGAGGGACAGAGAGACAGAGAGAGAGACAGCAAGTGAGGTTTTTCAGACTTTTGTAAAACTTCACACATGAGCACAATATGTGTAACCAGAAGGAATCAGAGTCAGGCTACATGCACATCACCAGAGATGCGTGGGCCAGCAGTCAAACAGGGATTTACATGTCAGTCGCAGTATACTGGGAAATGTTCCAGGCTGTTGACTCTGCACCACCCAAGTCCTCCAAGCTAAGTGTCATCAAGGAACACGCAGCACAGTGTACGACAATGTTAGAGAAAGACTACATTGTGCTCAACGTGCTGCAAGAGCTGCTGCACTAATTTGGACTGTGACTTATTCCCCTTCCCACCCCCAAGCCATTAAGTCTTTTTGGTGTCAATCAATGATGTCAACAGAGTCCTTGCTGTGAAAGATGATGGCTATATACAAATGCAGGGTTTGGTTTTCAAATGATGTATTTCAGATATGTGGCTGAGACTAGTGGTTAGATTTGTTTGGAAAGAATTGATGGTGAAAGAAACAAAATGTTATGAATACTTTTACAATGTGATTATCTATATCCCAGTCACCTGTAGACACTGTACCAGCAAACATCCATATAAATAGTCTTAAACTTCTGCAGTATTCCTTGGTTCAGGTCAATTTGTACTTTCTAACCCACAGGCAACTTATAAGAACAAAGGAAAGTACCCACAAAAAGAATGGAGGTTGATTGACAACCCAGACACCAACCAAAGGCAACATAGCCAATTGGAGGAGCTGGAGCCTGGTAATGGGGAGTACAAAACAGAAAATATGATCCATTTCTCACCCCTTTTTTCCTCTTGTTAATATGTCCTTTCTTTGTACCTTAACTTAGATTAATACTTTTACAGTGGGTGCATCTACACATGAAATCAGTGTGCCTGAATAAGCTCCAGCGCAGTTCATGCCACAGTTTATTGCTCCTGGGTGCAGCATTTACACATGTACCCATGACCACAGCACCTAGCTGGCAGACAGCCTCTATACTGTAGCACGCTCCTGCCCCAGCCAGCCCTGCTCACCATCTACACATGCATTGTGGTGGAGTAAATAACTCCACTGTAGAATAGTACTTGTGATGGGCAGTCCTATCTTATGGCAGAGTTCATTAGTTTACTACAACCTAATCACCCCACACATGTAGACAGTAGGGTGACCACCCACCCCTAATTGAGTGGGACAGTCCCAAGATGTGAAACTCAAGTCCCAGCCCTGGGCTGAATGACTCTGGGACAGCATTTGTCCTAGTTTCCCAGTATTGTGCAGGGATCTGGAGTTTTCCATTTGCTGCTGGAAATGGTGAGTTTCTCTTTGCAGGCTGGCAAGAGTTCCAGCCAGCAAGTTGCTGCTTGAGGCTTGGGGAAGTGAGACACACGCATATGGCCAGGAACTACAGCCTTCCAGCAGTGGAGAGTAGCTCCCTGCAGGTAAGTCTATGAGAGGGGAGGAGGCATAATGGGGTAGGGGTGATATTGAGATCCCCATGGGAGGGAGGCAGTGGGGCAAGAGTAAGGGCTGGGGCTGGGGCTCTGCCCAGCCAGAGTGGTTCATGGGACCTGGGGCGGGGAGCTGGATGAAGCCATTCCAGGGGGTGGCAAGGGGGCTAGCTCACAGCTACTGCATGTACTCTCAGTGAGGGGGTCTGGCACATGCCCCCAGACTTGTGCGCAGGGTGGGGGCAGATATGGGCTGACCACTGCTCCCTGCCCTGCTGCCCTCCCCCTGGAAACCCCATGCCAGCCATGCCACCATGGCAAAGTGCCCCCTGCTTGCCTGGCAGCAGTGCGGCAGGGAGCCCCAAGCCTGAAGCAGGCAGACCACATCCTTCCTAGCCCCCCATGGCCTCCACTTGGCTTTATTCCAGCCATGCCATGCTTGATGGGGTGGGTAGAGCTGGGGGGAGGGTATATGTCCCACCTTTCCATTTTGAAAAGGTGGTCACCCTAGTAGACAGTGACGCTTTACTGGGGAACTAATTAGTCAATTCCACAGTAAAGCACTTGTGTAGATGCCCCCAGTGTTTCCATTTACAGGAAAGAAGCAGAAAAAGAATAGCAGCATAAACATATGTGTCAAGTTGAAACATTGCTGAACAGTTTCTAGTGGGATTTGCAAGATGCAGTATCCTGAAAAGAGAGCCAGATGTTTACCAGGGAAACTAAAAGAAAGGCAGGCCAAAAATAATCCAGTACAGATTTGGATCAAACAGGGATTTACATGTCAGCACTTTGAGAGATCAGGTCATTAGGTTTCTGGGTTGCAATTTCTGCCATGATATCTGTCATAAAAATGTCCATAGGAAGATCATCTCTGTCTCCTTTCCCAGTCTGTAGGAACTAATGATAGCATTTATTCTGATTGCTTACTTTAATATGCCATTTCAATGGGGCTAAGAGAGGAAAGCTAGGTCAACCTAAAACATAAACTAATTCAATGTTATCAATAGTATTATGAGGGTTTCAAAAACTCTTCTGTGTGATTTGTTTAGGCCCTCCTATGTCAGGAAGTTCTATTTTGTGTCCTGAACCTTGTATAAGACACATGTAAGAAATATATTTTGTTTCTTGTAACATGTAAGAAAGCTTTTATAAGAAACATACTTTTGTAGTAACTTTGCTTTACACCAAATTTTAATATTAATGTTGGCACTTGTAGGAGTTGTAGTGAATATACATTGAAATTGAACCTATCTTGTGTGAGGCAATTATTAATTACCTCCATAATGTTCTTTTGATCCTAAAATTTACCAAAACAATTTACAAATCTACAATGGTATATACACTATACTCACTCATTACTGCTCACGACTTTAACACAGGAAATGAAGTGTTTTTTAAGTAACAAGAATGTGATTAGCTAAACTGTACTTCGGTCAAGACACAGAACACAAGAGAGACTGACCATCAGTGCCCATCATTTCAGTTTGTTTTCGGTTCCAAACTATGTCATCTGTATCAGTAAATGTTTCTTACCCTTGATAGTGAATTAGTACTGTACTGATTCCAAAAGAGTGATACCCATTCAATCATATCCTACTGAAAACTTGGGAAAACTAATACCATGGCAGCAGAAGGTTGTATGACCTCAGTATAATACTAGGGGAAAAGTTTTATATGTGGGTAGTACAACTATGTTATCTGGGGGACCAATAACCTCCCACACATGTACATGCACGATAGATTTCCCAGCCAGGTGGTTCTTATTACGATTTGCTTATGAAATAGCACTAAGCCCTAATTAATAGTGTTACTATAGTACATTCAGTATCAATAATTTGTGATAGTAATATGTTACTCCTTTACAAAGACAACAGCAGTGAAAGACATTATGAAAACATAATTTCTTGGTGCAGTAGATATAGCTCATAAAGTGATATGAAGTCAGAAGCAATACAATGTCATTGGCAATCTGAATCACATCACCTCACCATATTTTACAGCAATATGTAAAAACAAATTTCTTAATGCAGAGTTGTCTTTCTAGGCAACTGAAATGGTTTTTTTCCAGGAAGAGAATGAGTATGGAAGAGACCATCAGCTTTTGATGATGCACCCTACCAAGAATGCTTTTTTAGTGTTAATTCAAAACTGGATAACATTTATTCCATATTATTTAACACACACACACAGACACACACACACACACATACACTGCCGCAGATTCTGCAATAAATATCCTAGGATTCTGTAACAGTCGAAGCCATAAACAAATATAGTTGACTACCTGTCCACAAGGGAGGGCATCCTGGTGTTTATTGGAATATTCCTATTTGTTGCTACTCCTGCTCATTTAAACTCTTGAGAATAGCACTGCTTTCCTTCTGTGTAGTATGAAATGTCTAGTAAGTTGTTGATACTACAGAAATACTAACTGAAAGACTAACAAGAAGAAGAAGAAGAAGAAGACAGCAACACAGGTCTCTTTCAGCCCCCTAGCTGTGTACATTTTGCTAACTCAGATATGCATAAACTCAACACTTCCTAAGTCTTGGGAACAAAATAAAAGGGTATAAGCTCTTTCCTATTAGTAATTTAAACATGATGGCAGTAAATTCTACAGTGATACTACAATTGAAATGTATTCTGCAAACACTGAAAAAATGAAACCAGTTATTATATAGCCTTGACACTAATTTATATGGCAAATTTATTGTATGTCCATTTAGAAATTGCTTCCATATCCACTTTGATTCCATTTCTCTACTGAATAAGTTTAGACATTTTCTAGATTTGGACATAGGATTTTGGTCCATAAAGGTATTTAGGTGCCCAAGTATCCCCTGGCATCATGCACCCTTTCTGGTCTTCTGGGCTCAATCTGAAGTGCTGGTGGTGGCAGGGCTAAATAGCAGCAGTGGTACAGGGGTTAACTCAGCTGTCACTCACCCCCTAACCACCCACATGCATCCCCAACAGGACTCTGTAGCTAGGAATTCATCAGCAGGCCCCAACCCCATGCTTCCTACCTCTAAAATTCCTGGCACTTCAGGAAACCTGCAGTCCAGGTGAAATAGTTGTTTGGGCTGGATCTGGCCTGCAGATCCCCTTGGGGCCTTTAGCACCCTTGGTCAAAGCCATAGCTCTCTAATGGCTTTTGAAGAGGATGTTGGACTGTACAGTTGTATTCTCTGTTTAGAGTCTTTTGCTCAGTGTATGTATAGCACCGAAGTGCAAGGAAAGCTGATGGCTGGTGCTCCTAGGTACTATTCTACCGCAAATATTTAATAGTAGAAAGGATAATAATAAAGTGCATAGGTGTAAGTTAAGCAAGTCTGATTTAAGTGTTTTCATTTCTGGGGGGTTGGATAGTCTTCTAGAATATCGTCCTTTTAAATGTGCCTATCAAGCATGAAAAAACTTCTCAGACTATGGTCCAACCAGCACTATGGGAGCAGTTTCAATAGATTGTAAGCCATGTTGCAGGCAAGAATTTATATACATGCAGTGCAAGATTCCAGCATGTTTTCCCTTCAGTCATCTGGGAATGTCCCAGTTATCTAGGCATTACAATTTACTGTAATTTCCCTGACTTTCCCAGTCTTTCCATTTTCCTTAAGAGTTCAAGAACAGGTTGGCCATTCCTTGTCCGGGCTCAGAAGTATTCCTTTCTTGTCAGATTCATTGAGAATATACATTTATGTTGTATCCTCTGCTAGCATCATTGCAACATAGTTTATGGGCAGGCTGGCCTACCCAATGAGTAGTGGTATGTTCTGAAAGATAGGTACTCTTTTGTTGACCTCATCAATTTTCAATACGTTGCCCCACTCTTCTTAATCAAAATCACTTCAAAGACCCAAAACAGATTGATTCACATGTGAACACTACCCAAACTGTCTTCCAAGAGAGGGAATACTTGTCTTATGTTCCTTTGAACCCACTGCTGCCCGTTTACTTGTATTTACTTTGCATGGCCTATGGCTGAACCATGGAAATTAGAAAACAAACTCCTATTCAGCAAGTCATGTCAAAGGTGACCGCTATGCCAGAGAGTTGACTGTGGGACAAACATTCCCTCTGATCAGGAGGCCTCTTCTGCAGTGTTGCTGTCTCCACAGTTACATACCTGTCTGCAGAAGCCTTTAGTTTATCTTGTCTATGTGGGAAGTCCTAGACGATGCCATCAATCTGAGAGATGAGAGGGATGCTCCCTTGACACTTAAACAATGGTTGTGGCGCGAAAGAAAGAAAATCAGCTCCACTCTGAACAAAGTTTCTTTTGAACTGTACTATGTTCACAGAAAGCATCAGGAGAGTCACCATGTTCACATGTACAGGTTTTGTGCTACCAACACAAGAGATGAAGTGAGCAGGCACCTCATGAATTAGTGAAGAAATTCATCAGGCATATACTGAAGGGGACTTTAAATTACAAAGTAACCCATACATCACCAAATATAGGATCCTGAAAAGCTGGGTTAGATTAAGGAAGAAAGTTTTCAATGAATGCAGTGGAGACTGTACTTTTAAATGTGTGTATGTAGAAAGTCTGGCCAACATTTTCAAATGTAGGTTAAACACTGGAAACCATAATTAACATCCAAATTAAAGTGGCTTGATTTTTGGAAATACTGAGCATTTACTAACCTATACCTACTATCATTGGTTCAAAAACTGCAAGTTAAATAAAGATCATTCACTCCTTCCTGACTAAAATGAAGGTTTGCCTCTAAGCAGCACTGTTAATGATTAAATTGGTGAATCATTAATTATTTTCAGATGCTAGTGTTAAACTTTTTAGTTTGTAGGTTCCATTTGCTAGAATTTCACTCTAGAAAAATAAAGTCATACACATATATGCACACACAGCTCTTAGATGTGCATTTCCAAAGGGTTCCCTAGGAAGTGTCCATTGCTTTCTGAGAAGACTTTCTGAGTACAGATGATGATAACAGCATCTCCAGGTCACAGAAGATTTCCTAGGATTCTGGTCTCTTTATATGTTCTTGGCAGTTGTGAGAGCCTTGTCAAATCAGTGATGAGCTCTCTGCTATTATGGAATTTTAAAAAAAGAAACGGACATTTTTCCAGCTAACAGCTGGCTGATGAGTTTCATATGGATGAGTTGTATGTTGTGCTGGTGCAGGATGCTGTACAATCCACAAATATAAATCCAGACAAATGCATTTTAATCTACTTCAGTCCAAATTCTTGTATTTTAGCCTCTTCACCATGCTATCGTCAATTTACAGTCTATAGTCTCTTCTATCTAGTTCATAGATGCATGCTGGCATTTTATAGCATTATGCTGTCTTACTGTTTAAGGTATCACCAATAATATGGAAAATGATGGCAATGGGCTCTTATATATCATGAAGAGTCCTATGCAAAAGTACTAGGCAAAAGATCTAGACTTACTTGCTTTTATTTTGTTTTTTAGGTATTGGATGGATCCAAACAGACTCCTTTCATTTCTACCCAGGAGAACGTTTACAATATTTTCTCCAATGCCTGATAAAGGATGTTTGTGCCCAAAAGCTTGCAATTAAAAACACTTTTTTTGCAAAAATCTTGTTGGTTTAACACAAGATATAATCTCTACTACGTGTCCTGATTGCCTTTTCCTCTAGACCAATATGGCTACAACCTGGATACCTGAAACAGACTCCTATCACTCTAGAGCTTTTCAAAGGGAGCAGGAGGAAAAAAATGGGTATGTTACAGGCATGGCCACTACATCTAACAAAGATGCATTTCTTAATCCTCTCTGTACTGAGGAGTGGTTGAACTGTAGATATGCTGTTTACATGCGTGCCCTGAAACTTTTTTCTGAATAAGGGATAATGTTCTATCTAACACACTTTAAGTTTCAGTGGGGCTTTTCCTCTGGCTTTACATGTAGGTTCAATATTAAGCCTGAGGCAACTTAGACTGTAGCACTAACTGAAAAAAAAATGCAAACCAAAGGGCCATATTCTGATGTCCTGAATAGAAGGTTATCACATGAATAATCTCAAATGAAGTCAATGGGACTATAAAGACAGATGCTACCTAGAATTAGGAAGTCTTTCATAGCCTGGCCTATATAAGTGTGATTCAAACTGTATTTTTAATCATAAAGTACATCTAAATATAACCCCCCCCCCCACAAAGTAAATGCAATGAGGCAAATTCACGAGCTGCTAACTCCAGATATATAAATGGAGTCAAATCAGGGTTGGATTTGGTCCAAGATACTGATTTCCATAGAATCATAGAATCAAGGAAAACAGTTTTGGAAAGGACCTCAGGAGGCCATCTAGTGAGTCCAACTCCTTGCTCAAAGCAGGACCATCCCCATCTACATCTTCCCACCCAAGGCTTTGTCTACCCGGGTCTTAGAAAGCTCTAAGGATGTCAATAGCTTCTTACGTAGGCATTTTGAGAAGCTATAAACGTAAAAGAAAATTGTCAACAATGTCAAAGTAATTTTTAAAAAGACTACATATAAAAAACATGTTATTCAACAAAGCTACATCTGATCTGCTCATTTTAGGAACTTTTTCACTGGAGTGCCTGTCATAAGTTATTGTCATTATAAAATATCAATTGAGATTTATATAACATATTATGATACAAACAGTGAAGTGTGTTTACTCTCAGGTGTAAATGACACACTAGGTTAATGTTCAGTAATGCTGACCTTGCGTTGTCCTAGGGCTTAAATAATATTAAATAACATGGAAGACATGGTAGTGGGAGGTATCCCCATTATAGCTCTGCTATTGTTTATTGCTATTGTTTTGCACATGGAGAAGGAAAGAAAGAAAAGACGGGAGGAAAGCCCAAATGAAATAGTAAAATATGAGGGGAGCTTTTAAAAAGAGTAGATCTTTTTAATTCTCTTTCTTTTTATTTTCTTTCTTGAATAGAACTGAGGTAGTGCCACAATGGCTCTGCAGGCTTCCATAAGCAAAGCACAGCTAGTGATCGTCCCTCCTTTTTAGGGCAAGTTCTCAACCTTTCCTCCCTGTGCAAATGATCTGAAGAATGATCGCTTGCCTGTTATATCCCATCTCTGAAATGCTTTGCACTGACCAGTGTATGTTAGTTTAGTCCCTAAACCCACCAAAGTTGATAGGAGTTTTGAGTTTCCAGTGCGCTATTCATGACTAGAGATGAGTTAAATGATTTCAAAGGAAGTAAAAATGATGTGAAACTCATTTTTTTAATGGAACTGTATACAGACTTACAGCTTGTATCATGTTCCTCAGAAGTTTCCCCACTATTCATGAACCATTTGCATGGCCGTAGGCTGAGCTATCCTTTAGAATACCAAGCTTATGGAACGTATGGCTCTGTATGGCTTCAACACAAACAGAGAAACCATTGATTTCTGTTTAATTTTGCTTTATGTCTTGGGTTTGTCTAAAACTTAAACACAAAGTAGAACTTGTGCCATTCAGGTCCATGAAGACTGGAACCAAAGAAAATAAACTAACTCACACTATTCCAGCTACTACATTGAATTGTTTCTGATGGGACATTTGTGCTGTTTCCTGCTATCCTGACTATCTAACAGATTCCAAATTTTGCTTCAAGACAAAATAGCTATAAAATCTGAGTAGATGATAAGAAAAGCTTAGAATTTTGTGCTATGAATTATTTTGATTATTCAGCTTGGAATATGTATTGTAAACATTTCAATTGACATGTTATTATAACAGGAACTTATGATAGCTAGAGAAGCAAAGGAAATGTTTAAAATGAGAAAGTCAGATGTGGTTTAGTTGAAGGCAACTTGACCTTTGAGCCCTTGCTTGACCATATAATAGGCAAGAATTGATTCAACAGAATATTTTATTGCTTCGTGATATTTTCCTGTTGAGAACAATACTTAAATGCTTAAAAAGAGCTAGATAATTCTATTTCTTCCTCTTTTTCCTGTTTACTTCTTTTCTGTACTCCAATCTGCTTGCTGCTTTGCCAAGCATCTTTCAAACCTCTAGCCAGAATTAAAATTGAGCAGCAACTTTTGGAACTGGCACCACTGATGCCCCCCCTGTGGGCATTGCCCTCTACCTCCATCAGTGTAGCAGCCAGATAGGCTACACCTAATAGCACCTCGTTCTAAACCCAATAACATGGTCCTGAATTTGAGTATTGCGAAGCATTGCACTGCAGTTCATCAGCACACAATAAATCCCTACATTTTCTCCCCTTCATGTGCCCTAGGAATGGTCTGCAGTGTTATAAAAATGTGTGACACTGTGTTGCAGTTACTGGGAGCTTTGTACTCCTGGTACATGTTTTAGCATTTTAGAAATTCAGGGTTTCATCACTGTGCCTGCCTTTAGCTTTGGGAACACAAATAAGTTCCAGGAGACCTATCATATGATTAGAGTGATCCAATCAGAAGCCTCAGAAAAGGCAGTAGTTGCCAAAAGAGCAGATGGGTCCGAAGTCTGTACCAGTTAATTTCGCGACCTACTGAAATCACTGAGAGATTTATATTGCTAATTACAGACTTTGTTTCTGGTTTAATCATCCTTTCCTTCACCTTTCTAAAAATCTGAGGGAAAAGCTATCTTATGCAAGATGGTGCTCTTTAGAAAGTAGGTAAATCAGTAGCTATATATTTCTTGGCAAAAGACTTCATATTGTTTTAGCTAAGACTTTTAAAGCTGTGGTAAAAGATATCATCTTTGTCCATATTTGTGGTTTATTTCAGTAGAAGAAAAATGTGTTTTTTAAAAAAAGTCTACTGTTTTGAACTTGAAACAATTAGCTTCAGTTGACTGTGATTTCTGGCAAATGCACATGAAAATAAGTGCAACGGGTAAACTCACATTTCTGTTAAAGCCAAGGTCATAATTTCTTGGAGCCTCAGAACCGCACAGACACCCTGTGCCTGAAGAAGGGTGATTGCACCCAAAAGCTTGCAAAGAACTCTTTCCCAACTACTCAGCTGGTCTAATAAAAGATATCACATCTATCCAATCACCCTTGCCTGCCTACGTCCTTAAACTAGCATGGCTGCAACCAAAAACCCTAATAATAAATTTGTAAGCATTTCCTGGAAGAGGTGGTAGAATTGCTTTTTCTTCATCATCTTTGTAAAAATAAAACATGCAAAAGGCTCCAATTCTGCAAATATACACTCCCATAAATTATTCTACACATGAGTAATTTAAGGTCTGATACTTACATGCATACATTTACTTCTTGGTATCGATGTCTTCAGAACAGGGCTGTGATTTGCAAAACATGGTTGGCCAGGAATACAGCAGGTCCATAAATCCTCTTGTTTTCTATTTATGTGCTGTCTTAAAATGATTTAAGTTAGGTGAAAATATTTACTCAGCTACCATTATTATCACCATTGATAACTGGAAGTAGCAGCCTGGAACCCAGGAATGACACTGATTCCTACTGAGTCCTTGGGCAAGTTAGTTAACCTCCCGGTGTCTCAGTATCCCTAACTATCAAATGAAGGTAACAAACTTTCCAAACCCTAAAATAATGCTAGGAAAGTAATCAATGAATATATATTTGTCAAACAAATTAAAGATGAAATGGAAATGTAAGTACTAGGCATTTTATTATTATCCTGAATAGGAATTTCTCAAGTACATACTGTGAAACTTTAACAATAACAAGATTACAAATGTCCTAATAACATAAGCACAGGTTTTCCTCAGATACGCTCCCCTGTTGAAAAAATAAATAGATGGTAAACATTTTCCATTAATCTTCTCATAATAAAAAGGAAGCTTAAGATTCAGAGAGAACACATGAGGAAAGTAAAGACTGCATAATCATTTCAATATATTTTATTTTAGAAGTTCTGTAAATTTGCAGTTTGAAATAATGTGACTCATAAAATGATTAGTAGAGATGAAGCCATTCCTTGGACAGAAAATTTACCATTGACTATAACAGTTTTACCTGATTAAGTAGCACAGGACTGACTGAAACCTTAAGTTAGCGTTTATCTCTTGCTGAAATTAGAAGTAAATCTTATGTCACGGTGGATTTTCCATGTCTTTGATTTCCTGATTAATTCTAGCTAACTTTGTAGTAAAAAAAGGTAAAATATACATTTGAGATTTAAAGGCACCTATTCCTGCTTGTTCTTTAGACAAAATAGGATGCTCTCCAGAAACTGATCTGAACAGTAACATAGATGAGAGACCAAAGTATTAATCAATTAGTTTAGATCATCTCTCATATCAGGAAAATCCATGCTGCTGATTGAATGAAGTCTCCCCATTGAGTCGACAGAGTTAACAGAGAGGCAGAGGAGCTAGATTCTCAGGACAAACAGAAATGATGATGTCGACCTCAGCACACTACAGAATCAGTTGATTCCCCAATCCAGGAAAATTTGTTGTCAGGGACTTAATTCCGTATGAAAGGAATGTTGTTTCATTTCAGAACCAGAGATTTCCGACAAGACAGAGCATGAGCTTTCTGAAAGGAGAGATCTTTTTGTTTTTTTCTCACAAACATGCTCAGACATAGCTTTCCTTTCAGCTAATTAAGCTGTTTTAAAGCAAACTGGTCAAACAGTGACATCGTAGTGGGGAGCCTTGGAATCAATTGCATGATGTAGAAGGCAGGACATTTAAAGGGTGACTTCTGCCATTGTTTCCCCTGGCTGAATCTTTTCTACTTGGTCAATGCTGCCAGAGTGACCTCATACAATTGGGAGAATTCAAAGCCACTGACCTCAAGAGATGCCATTAAGAAGGCAACTGCAGAATAAGATTTCATGGTTGGAAGCCAAATTTACCCTCTGCTTCCAAGTCTTGATGCTTACAATATTTTATATGTATGTTTTCTTCCTGTCATTAGCATATTGTTAAACCAACGAAATAAAAAGAGAACACAGGAATAAGGCATTGCTATAAATAATGCTGTCCACACAATGTGGGAGAGTCACATTGTTTTTAGTGAAAGATGGGATTGAAAAGAAAATAATCTTGTGGAATTATGGTGGCTCCTTTAGCAGAATGACAGTGAGTAATTGGCAGGGGTAAGTTTCACTTTGCTAGCACAGATGATGGACTCCTAGCATATATTTTGTTAAGCAGAGTATGACATCCATTGTTTTTCCAAGCTGCTGGATATAAAATCGGTGAGTTTCAACATCTGCCAAATGACCATACAGTTTCCCATGTGCGAAGAATAGACACATTTCAAACATTCTATTAATAATTGAGGACACTGGCAGAAACAGTCTCCTTACTGTTTCTTGCCGAGGACATCAATAAGTGCATTCAGCTAGGCAGCAGATACAAAATGGAACCTCGGGAAACCGGAGCACTTGGCAGCCATTGTTCTAACATCAAAGAAAAACATAGTAAAAACAGTGGGCACCATTTGAAAAGACATCATTTGCCAACAGATGTGACAACATAGTTGTTTTCAGGAAGCCACTGAAAGTTGAACTTGTTTGGCACTTCACAAGATCAAGCCCAGCTCCCACACAGAGGTACCTGAAGTGCTCATCATTTCCTCTGCTTGGGTGTCTAGACCCCTCTCTCCCCATACGCTCAGACTAAAGAAGGGTGTAGGTAGTGCCTGCCCCCCGTACGTGCCTTGTTTCTGAGAGTCCCATAATGGCTTTGACATAAAATGGTCTCCTACCCAAGTCCCAATCCAGAGAAGACCCTCTTCCAAACATCACTCTTTCTGACAGTGTGTGCATGTATGTGTGTGGGGATCTGTTGGATATGAGGCTGAAGGGTTTAGCAGTGATTCTCAACCACAGTACTGGGGTACCCTGGGGTGCCTTGAGATCCTTTGAAGGGTGCCACAGAAAGTGTGAGGAGCTAAATGAGATGGTAAGGAGATAAGTGAAGGCTTTCCCTGTCTACCCCCCTACTCCCATTATCCAGCCCCTCTGCAAGGAGGTAAATACTGTAATAAATAAAAAAAATTTGAAGAAGGGTGCTGCTCCATTCACAACAGTTATGGAAGAAAGCCTGGAGTCTAAAAAGGTTGAGAACCACTGGTTGAAAGCACTCATTTACCAGCTAAACAGTTCCCTGTTCTGTTTCAGCTGAGCAAAAAAAAAATTTCAAGAGGCTGAAGATCTAATCCTTAGAATTAAAAAGTTTCTCCATTCTTGCATTTGTTCTGTGCCCCCATTTATTCCAGATCCCCCTACTTCTGGCACCATTTTAAATTATTTCTATTTTTGTTTGGTCTGTTTCTTGTGTTTATTTCATATTATATCACACATGTACCAAACAGTCTATTATGGGGCAGTCATCCAGGCATGCAGAAGTGTTCCATTTACAGCAAAAGAATCAATGCAACTTGGCACGCCAAATGGGGAATGGTATTGCCTAAGTCTGTATGAGGACACCTGCTTAATTGTTCAAGGTGCAGACAGAGAAGCCAAAGTAGGTATTCCTGCCACTGTGTTGATTAATGGCCCAGGGCTACAAGGTCTATGCTGGATGTCAGAAAAGATTCTTACCCTCTATCCCCACAGAGAACCCCAAGGCCCAGTCTTGATCAGTTCCAATGCACCTTGCACTTTCCTTTATCACAAGTGGGGATTATACATTCTGTGCAATAACGTTTTTTCACACAGACCTTTACACAAGTACAAATAAGCTTTATTTTAAGTTACTCATAAACATATTTCTATTTGTACAAATCACTCTAGTAACTAGCTCAAAGGATATCTGAAGGATACAAAAATGTGGTGAAATACTCTGCTTTTTCCTAATGCTAGCTAATCCAATAGTCATGTTTATGGGTGCAATTCATCTGTGTTGTACTTTGTCCAAGATGGTTGCTGTTATTATTGAGTTAGCACTGCCACTAAGGCCAGACATTATACTTTTACCAGTATAAGTGATCAGAAACCAGTCTATACCCATAATAGAATAGAAGTTTAGCACATATAGGCTGGTTTAAAAATGGCAGAACCAGTCTAAGATTTGGCAGAACCCAGTCTAAGATTCACCAAAGAGCAAATGTGTGTTCTGTTCGTAAGTGAAAGTGCATAATACTGTGTGTCAAAGGGTAGCTTCTGAAATATTTAACTGAGGCAGAAGCATATTTAAGCCAAGCAGTCATTTATACAGGTTGGTAAAATAAAACATGTATTGACTGAAGCTGAGAAGTCAATGACTGAGCAGTAGAAAATTTTAAGGCATGGTTTAAAAGGTGACAAACACTGTTACTCCTTAATGCTTTTCAATTCAGGGGTCAAAAAAGCAATACTGAACTTACCTGTGAACAGATAGGGCCACATTCTTGGGCATAAAATCTGTGTATTTACAAGCAGAGCTTGAAAAAAGCTTGAGACAGTCTGCTGTATAGCACAGGATCCTAGACTGTCTTGGCCTCTGACTTGCTACATGACATTGTGCAAGTCACATTACTTTTCTGTGTTTCTGTTTCCCTTCCTGTCTGTTTAGCCTGTAAGACCCAGATCTTCAAAAGTATTTAGATGCCAAACTCCAGTTCTCAACAGACTCTTTGGGGTGGGAACTGACAGTGCTTATAAGTATTTGCACATGACTCAGCTCAATGGAGGTCTGATGATGGTCAGGGCCTCTAGGCACTACTACTGTGATGATGGTTAGTATTAGTATTAGACCTGGTAATAGAATCAGACAATTTAGCACCTCAGGAAAGTGAGGTTGTGATATCAGTATTTCTATCCATGAACAGAGTTATATAAAAGTCAACTTCAAAGGCCTTTAAAACACTGGAAACTGAACAAACAATTGATCTCCAGGGGACAGCAAGGATTACCAAAGATTCTCCCTCTGTAGGTAAGCAGGCAGTACTTGACTGTTTATGACCTTCCATGATCTGTATGTGCATTGGCACATGCTACCAACCTAAAGATAATAATAATTTAATCAGTTTAGACGTATCATTTCTACATCCCATGTCCTTTTAGATACATTGCTCCTATTCAGAACTTGATGTACTGGTACATGTCTTTTTGGTTCCAGAGGTCTCTCTTCCCAAACTGCCGTATACTATACCAAACCCATGGTGTGATAAGCAGACCCACTTCAGCATTTAGGGTCTGATCTAAAACCCAGTGAAGTCAATAGGATCCTTTGCATTGACCTCAGTGGGGTTGGGATCAGACTTTCTAATTATAATGACAAAATATAGGAGTGGCACTTCCTGAATTGTTAATTCTTTGTATAAATGCAAGCAGTTGAGAACAAGGCAGTTAAATATATTACTCTAATTCACCTATTCACATAGTAAGTTCACAATGAAAATAAATTATATGAAGGGTGGAAACAATTTAGATTTTAAGAATTATTTTCACTTTAATAAGCTAGGGAATTTGGATTTGTTATTTCTTAATTGTGATTTGTTTTTCCTGAGAGTTTTTAAACAGTACACCGTGTCATCATTACCATGCCTGATATAGGGTTTTCAGTTAGTGGTGTTATTTCAAGATGATTTAGACAGTATGTGGAAAAAATCTGCATTGTGTGTTTGAGACCTTTAAGTAACTGATTTCAGACAATTCCATTTTGGGATTTTTTTCTCAAATTTCAGGTGCTTTCTCACTGCCCTCTCTCTGAGTCTTTTACAACTATGTAAATGAGTGTGACACACCACTAAGTAGGAATGACCGTGTTTTCCACTTTAAATAAGTGTAAATGGTTAGACAAGGTATAACACAGTGTAGCAGCCCAGTGTCCTTGGGAATGACCACCAAATTGCAAATTAGTCACTATCATGGCATTGCTTCCATACACCTTTCTGTGGGAAGTATTCAGGGGATGACACCACAACCTGTTTGCCACAGGTATCTCTAGTGATAGTAACCATAACTGAATGGAAACGGGCACTTCCCAGTATGGACATGTCAGTTCTGGACGACCTCTACTACATTTTTAGTCACTGATTCTTTCTGTTAGGAGGAATTTAGCCCTGAGGAAACGCCTCTGACTGCTACTGTTTCCTGGCCACTTGCTACTTTTCCTGTGTAGTTGCATGTTAAACATGATGACTTGCTCTATAGAAGCCATGTGTTGTCATAATGTAACATCATTAAACAAAGTGTTTAGAGCAGTTTTAGCAGAGCCAGAACATGAACAACAAAACCCGCCAATTACAGTGTCATTTTGTGTAGTTGTTAAGGTTTCAAATGTCTCCAACTTTCTCTGGTAGGCCATATTGAGCATGTCACAGAGAACATCTGAGATAACGATTTGCTAGGCGATGTGCAGTTCTCGCCCCTTTTTTTTAATATCAGAGAAGAAAGAGTTCTTTATAATAATTTGGCTCAAATGTCTACACACATTGCTCCAGCGTCTGTAGCAGCATGTGTTTCTAGGATTGTTCTGGAAGAGAAAATGCAGAAACAGCAGGGAGCAGAAGATAAACAGGCAATTCGTGACTCATTAAAACAAGCATTGGTAGCCAACATTGTGGAGTGTGTGAAGGCCCCAGATCCAACTCGCCTATAAACTTTTTTTACCAGCTGGACTTAGCATCTGTCAGAGTTTGGAAGGAGAGATAATCTGGTACAAATGATTTCAGTGTGTCGCATTTATTAACCTGCCACCTTACATAACACTGCTGATTGGGAACTCAGGGAACTGTTTGAACAATGACACAGCTTATTGTCGGAATGTTACAACTTCGCTATTAAGGATATCTTTTTAAAAAAATTATAATGAAGCAAACTTCCGAAGCAGCACAGTTTTGAGATCTGTACGTGCCAGAACAAGATTTGGAGCTGGGCTTTTTTCCTAGCTTTCTGTCCTTCACATCAGTTCACATACATGGAAACTTTTTTGATGAGTTAGCACATTCAGTGTTTCCAGTTAGGACCCCACTTACCTTCCTCCCCCAGCTGCCAGATAAGGAACATGGTGTAATGCAGGAGCATGTCTGCTTCCAATAGCTTGTTGTGGATATTACACCAGATTTGACATTACATATAAAAATGAAAATGATCTTTGTTTTCAAAATGTTTTAGAGAATTTCATGTGTGTAGCTTTCTCTTAATGCAGTTTGCATCACAGAGAGTATGATTCTAGTTAATGAAGGTAGAAAAACTGCCCTTGGCTTCAGAAGGAAAAGGACTGCACTCTAACATTTTAAAGGACATACTGTCTGGATAAAAGGAGAAACATACTGCAAATAATGTATAATGTGTATATATATATGACATCCACTTAGTTTTGAGCTGTTTTCACCTCATTGTACACTTGCTAGGGTTACTCAATGAAAAGAAAAAACACAAAGCAGTGTTTTGCTTCTTTTCCAGATTAGATGCCAGTAATTTCAAATTAATAGCACTGTTTACTCTCTAGTACAAAATTTGCACATATTAACTTATAAAATATGAATAAGCTGGTTTCCTGTAACAAAATACAAGGTTGCCATTTCAAAAATAAAAACTGCAGAGACTTCGGGAGGCAAAAAAAAAAGCCAGGCTAAGGAATACCTCACATTTCATTATGGGTAGCCCATTATTTGTAGTTTTGAAACTTTATTGGTCCCCAATCTAATCTTTTCTGAGTATAAAAACATTAACATATGGTTTAACACAGCACAGGGCTGGAAAGTCCGTATCCCAAATGCACATTGTATGCAGGGTGACATTCACACTAAATATCATCCCATAGGGTCTGTACTCCATTTTACCTGGGATTGGAGAGCCATGAAATCTCTGGAAAAGTTGTTCATGAGTCTGAACCAAATGGTGCACAGTGTACTGAGATACTAACAGTGTATGCTGCTGCCAAAGGTTGTGGCTCAAATGTCTCTCTAAGTAACATTAAAAATCTGCTGCTTCATGCCTATGAATTTCAATATTTATAGTGTTCAATAAAATGGTCCACTGTCAGAGAGAGATGTGCCACTGTGCGCTCTCTGAGCAGATGGGCTGCAATATGGCACATTTACATGGACCAGCTGTGGAGTGCAGAAATGAATGCTGGTCATAGGCAGGGTACAGGCACCACATCTGGAATGCTAACAGACTGGCCTCTGTATCCATTGTAAAGTTTCCTTCAGCAGGATGAGCTCTGATTTAAAGCTGCTCACCAGTGTACCTTAAACTGCATCAAGAGTCCTCATTAACACAAGAGACTACAGTGAGGTTTAGGGCCTGGAGCTTCTCTGCTGGGCATCTGTTAGAATCCGAGGATGGTACTCTGTAGTCTATCTAGAGACACCCCAGGGAGAGATTCTCTTATGTGCGATGTTATAGTCTAAATCTAACAATTTTTTTTATTCTCTCCTGCACACTGTTATTTCTACACTTAACATTTTCTGGTAAACACAGAAAACAAGCTCACCCCTCCTCCCCTACTCATAGGGAGAACCAGGCACTCTGCTCAAATGCTGATATTTTAACAGTTATTTATTTTTTAAGCAAATGCTGTAGAACTGATTAATAATGAAAACACATTATATGGATTTGCATTGTAGAAATCTTTTTTTACAATGCCTTTTGGCCACCCCATTTTGGTGTGTAGGCCTGATGCCCATTTACATGGAGGCCAATTTTCATCCCTTTGTGAGCAAAATCCTGACTCCTTCACAGTCAATGGCAAAATCATCACTATTTCAGTATAGCAGACTTCTGCTCTAGCTGTGTAGACATGTAAAGTAGGTTTAAGTATGATTAATTTACATTGAGTAAAAAGAGGTAGTTTCCCTAGTAGCCTGAAGTGATGCAGACAGCAGGGCAGACTGGCCTTTTAGGTGTCCTCCTTTTACCTTTACTCTCTTTGTAAGCCCCCTTCCTACTGCCAGCATGGCCCAATATGGCTTCATATAGTAAACAGAATCAGTCCATATGTGTTTAAAGAAAAAGATCAAGAAAATATCTACAACCCAACAAGAGAATTATTTAAATAAATCTGTCTCCAGTAGGTCAGATTTGGCTCCAGATATTTCTAAGGTAGTTAAATCAGAATAAAAATATTATTAAGGAATGTATTTCCCTTAAAATGTTGGTTGGTTAAACATACTTATCTCTCAAATCAAATATATTTTCTCATACTGCCTTCCTGAAGCAGGCATTTTAAATACTGAAACAGGTGCTGTCCAATGCAGACCTTGTTTGTTACTTCTTAATAAAACCCCTGAATTTCAAGGCCGGGGAGGAGGGGGGAGAGCACTCAAGCTTAATTACATTAATAACCAAGACCCTGGGACTGACATTTTCAAAGCTTTCTAGAGTGTTCTTGGATTTTCCTGGTTATAAATCCTGGTGCTTCTTAAAAATCACATAAGTTTAGAACATGTTTTTCCCCCAGAACTGGCGTGACTTACAAATGCAAATGGGAAGATGCATTGCCCAATTTATGATTGCTTTTGTCATCTTGCCCAAAAGTAACACATGACAAGGACTAATAACATGCAATCTTAAAATGTACAATAGCCCAGTTACAGAGGTCTGAAGAATGCCATTGTCTGTGTGCAGTATCCTTTGACTCCTTCCATAGGAACCTTTAGTATTATGAAGCCAAAATATGGTAATGAAGCCTATTGTTGATACCCATTCATGGCATACTCAGTAAGACTCCACAAGGATAGAATATGAATGCATATCAAAAATTAGTACCTGAAAAGCAGCTACATAAATGTGAGTCCAATTCTGCTGTATGTTAAATTAATCATAAAGCACCCACTGTCTTTTAGTGGAAACAAATCCGAATTCTTTTTAGATTAACCATTTAGAGTGCCTATGAGTTCAGTGCATACAGTATTGAGCAAATCAGATCAGCGATAATGCACAAATGCTGTGTGATACATACTGGTCTTACAGGCAAACACAGTATTTTACAGTCCTGGCCAAAATTGTTGGCAGGTCCAAGGGAACTTCCTGCTGTAAAAGAAACATCCATAGCATTCTTTTGTTGGTAACAGGTGATGGCAAAGAACAAGATATGCTTGGACCCCCAAGGCTCTGAGCCTTCCAGGCTGCCAAGTACCCGCACATGCCGCTGACATCAGTGAGTGCAGCGGGTAATCAGCGCTACCCAGGACTACAGTGTAGTAGTTAGTAGGGCTGTGCAACGCTTCAGGTGCTGATTTGATTCAGAGGAGATTCAGCCCAATACGGCAGCCAAATCTCCAAATCCAAATCGAATCAGGGGACCAATTAAAAGGTCCGAATAAATTTGAAGGTGTCTGAAGGGATTTGGAAAAGATTTGGAGAGCTTCTGTGATTCAGGCAGTCCATTGGCTGCAGCAGGGACCTAGACCTGGACTCCATGCTGGTAAGTAGGGGGTGGGGGAGGGGAGGCTGGAGGACAGTGGAGGGGACCATGGGGGGACCCCTGCCTGGCCCCATCCTCTGCCTGCTCTCTCAGCCCCCCTGAGGATAATAGCACTGGTCTACCTCATGGGAGGGGCATTATAGGGATATACCACTCTTACTATAATGGTTCCTGTAAGGACCCCTCAAAGAGAAGAAAGATTCAGTCCCTTGCACAATTGAATGCTGAATGCTAAAGCAATTGCTGCATAAAATGAAACTCCTATCTTATCTGTTGTTTTAACACTTCTATTCTGTAAGGATAGTTTACATTCTACCAGGTGAGAATGTGTCATTTACCTTCATGTGAATACAGTCCCCTGTCCAGGTCAAAGCATATGGTCAACAGAGTATATTCAAAGTAATATTGAGCCAATATGGAACAAGCAATACCACATGGGTTTCTTAACTTGCGCTGGTTCCCTTATTTCAAATGTGACAGATGTAGCCTTTAACATCACAAATAAATCCAACACTGGGTGTCCATCAGGCAAGCAGTGTTCCAGTGCAGTTGTCTGGCTCAACATGTGCTTGTCATGGACTGCTGCACACACAAGTTTTCCCATCTTGTAAAGGGCACTTTGACCACATCATTCCTGACAAGGGACAAGTCTATTTACATCCAACTTAATTTCAGAAACTTGTAGACAGCAGATATTCCTTTTAATACAAGGTTCAAATATTGCCTAGTCTGCTCCCAAATGTTAGTTTGCCATTTTATTGTCCGCTGCTGTGTACCTTAATTTATTAATTTGCTTTAATAATTGTAAACAATTTGTAAACAATTTGAGGGAGTCACACAAGGAATCAAACCTGTTAGCGTCCATAGGACTTCTTTCACTAGCAGGCCAGAATGCATAAGAAGCACCAGTTTATGTTAGAAACAGTCATTTTTTTAAAGACAAGTAGCATTTAAAGAGAAAGAAATATATTCTCTGTAACTGCATTTTATTTGAGGGAACAAAAGCTTCCAGTGAAAGATATGATATGGATCTCAACACCTAAGACAAGATTTTCTTCTGTATCCAACTGACCTTGTGGTATGTGTCATGGATTTCCAGTCATCTCCCTGACCAAAATCCCAGGCTAAGGTTATTGCATCCCACAGACTGTTCTAAGCTACACTTCTTGGTTATGGTCCCTAAGGGACCATCTTCCAGTTGGTGATGGCCAGAATGCGTTGTACTCCAACCATAACCGCCAACCTTCCCCCTTCTGAAAGACTCCTCCCTCTCCCTCATGAATGTCCTGCATCTAAAACAGTGGCAAAAGCAGCATAGGTCCATTCATCTCTGCATCAGCTGGGGATTGTTTCAGGCTAAAGAAATACACAGTCATGTGACCAGACACTGGAATAGACTCCCAGTGGGGGTGTTGCAGGCACCTACCCTAAAGATATTCAAAAGGAGACTGGACACACACCTTGCTGGGGTTATTTGACCCCAGCAGTCTTTCCTGCCCAATGTGGGGCTGGACCCGATGATGTCATGAGGTCCCTTCCAGACCTAAACTTCTGTGAGTCTGTGAATAGCAAGACTGATCTCTGATGTCTTTTGCATAGAAGAAGGAGCAGAAGGACCAACATGGGTGGGGAGGAGAGGGTGAGTATATGGGAATAAAGTCCTTTCAAAATATAAAAGAATAAAAGAATAGCACCTTCATGCATAGTTGATCTGTTTCCTATGTCATACAGGAATGTATAGGAACTGGATATTATTACTTTAAATGGTTAATATACCCCTACTGATTTTACTTGTTTGGGGGTCAGGGGTTATGTTTTTTAATCCCTCGTAACACTGAAGAGCTCATATAGCAAGCTCAATTTTGTTTTGGCTTGTGCATCAGCAGACATGTTAATGAAGTGTATATCTATGGCATAGCAATGGGCTCACCACAGAGGCAGTAAGCCCTGTCCACCTGCTCCTGCTTTGTGACTGTTACCCCAGAAACAAAGCAAGAAGGATTGCCATGGTTAGGGGTGAAGGACACCCATGGGACCATGTGAAAGACCTAGATTTCCAGCATGCTCAAGAGCAGTGGTGTGGGGGTGCCCTTATGGCATCCATTTCCAGGGCTGGTCCACTAAAAGCAGAGCAGCTGCTTGGTGGCACAACTAAGCTGTCTGCTGTGGCAGTGTCAATGGACCCTAAATTTTTTTTGCAGCCTTCCTTTTCAGTAATGTAGGCTAGAAAATCCTGTTTGACTTGCATATTCCAAGGTAATTTTGCAGGAGGAAATAAAAACAGTGCCAAATACACTTGATCTGGGATCAGTTGGAAGTAAAATCACAGAACTCTGGCCATGAATACAAGGTCACTTTTCAGAGTAGAATGTGACCACTGACAGACCACACCAGTACCTCTCGCTGGTGCACAGAGGAAAAAAAGCTCACCTTCTTGCAAACAGAGCTCATAGATTTTCATTGGTGGTTGTCTGCAGCCCTGGCATTGAGGCAAACAGTTGTGGGATCCAGGTTTTAGTTGCAAGATCACATGCAGAAGGCAGAGGTGTCACAGAACTAGCCTGAAGAAAGAGAACAAGGAGGGCCAGTGTCTGTAGGGGAGCAGCGGGACCATGAGCAACAAGACAGAAGTGGAGCTTGATCCATATGTCTGTTCTGCACTTGCTGCTGTGCATAATCCTGCTGCACTAGTTTCATAGCTTTTAAGGCCAGAAGGGACCATTATATCATCTAGTCATCAGCACTGGCTTGTGCTGCCGGGACAGCAGATGGCTAAGATGTAGATAAAGCTGGTCAGGAAACCAAATTCCTGTTCTGCAGTAACAGGGAGGGTTTGGAAATGTTTCATTCTGATTTGGGATGAAAGCTCAGCCTCCAGCTCTTTCACAGGCTGACACCCTGCAATATTTTGTTTCACAGACACTATAGCACAGTCTTTCTGAAATGAAATATCCTTCCTGGGATCCCTGGCAGCTGCTGGTCAGTTCCGTGCCTGCTACAGTGATGGACGGTCATGACATTGAATGATAATGAATCGTGACATTTTTGGCAAGCAACTGTTAAAGCTTGCAGGATTCCTGCCCCAAAATGCTGTCCTAGTTCAGAGGATGCAACTGGCATCCTGGGCTGCCTTACCCTTGGAGCAGGTAGGCCCAACAGTACCAAGAGTTGGAAAACTGGGACAGCCAGCTTGCTATAGGTATGGAAGTCCTGGAGAACCCATCCTCAGGCAGGTCTTATGGTGAAGCTGCCCTGGAGCTAGGGATCCTAACAGACTGGCCCAGGAATTCTGGGCTTCTAGAAGCCCTCAGACTGCTCCGCAAGTCTAGTGCTGCCCAGCCCTCTAAGTTTTTGGCTCCAGGGCAGAATGCCTGCAAACCCAAAAGACACTAACTAGAGTCTAAGCTACCAAAGCCATCAGCCTTCCTCATCTATGCTAGGGTGTTTGGCAGCCATACCAGAGCTGAGACACAGGTCTCCTGGCGTTTCTGGGCTCTTACCTCCATGGCAGGAAACCTAGAAGCTTTGAAACTTAAAGATGTTTGCGTGCTTCCAACTCTGATGCAGCTCTCAGTAAGCCCTTGCAGCATGGGCAACTGGTGCCTCCCAAGTCTGGGGGGGCACCAAATTGCTGACTGGGGGGAGCAGCGGCCGATCACTGAGTCCAGAACCACCAGCAGCAAAGCCAGAAGTGCACTTCTGCTGGCACTTCTGGTTTTGGGGCTGGCACTTTCAGGGGGGTGCATGGCCAATCTCAGATGGTGCACATGCACCTGCATGCACCTCCTATGAGTCACCAGTGCCTTTCAGTATGATGCCAAGGAAGTGGAAAGGTGAGCCATCAGGGAACCAGGAAGTTTTATGATAAAAATGTCCCTGGCAGACTAGTTTGAAACCTGTCTTTATTCTGTCAGATAAATTCATCCAAATCAATACAGTTTCATGACAGGCTGAGCTTTTGATAATATGGCATTTTCTAACTTACAAATATGTTGGCAGGAAATGTCTGACTTTGAGATTTGAGACCATGAAAATGTGTCAGATTTCCTGGATACCTAGGTAGGGCTGTGAAGTTCTCTCTGAGTTATTACTCAGATTGCAGCTAATACTCATAGTTTTTATTGGCATGCCTGGTATTTTTCACTTTTTTTTTTAATAAGAATGGTTTACAGCATAGAAGCCAAGTTGTACAGATGACATAAAGTTCACTCCATGGTTAACATGGAGCTTAATTCTTTGTAAAAGTTATTTCTTTAGGGCCAGTGAAGAATGGCAGTCTAAACACATGCAAGTTCAGAGACAGTACTATCCTCCCCAATGCTGTCCCACCAAAAGGCCCTAAACCAGGGACTGAATGGAGCTGTGGAATCCTTGAAAACATCTTGCAGCCCTTAAATCATTGACTTCCCCAGTATCCAAGATATTGTTCTGTGCCACTACTTTGAAAAAAAGCCTTAGTCTCTCCTCTGCCCTTGTCACAATAAACACACCTTTACCTATCTTTATTTCCACAGAGGCTAGAGTGTTGGCTCCTCTGAGTACAACAGCCAGCAGCAGCCACAGTTAGCAGTCATTTTGATTTGACATTCTGGTTTGCAGCTGCTGGATAATTTGAAAAGAACTGATATAGCAAAGAACTGATGGAACAAAATCAGTTCTTAAAAAGAAAACTCAGGACATTAAAGGTTGTACCATATAAATTCTATTAGATAACACTTGCCAACATTGTACTTTAAATCCTACTGTAGATAACATGCACTACCCTAACATACATTAGCTAACATTGTTTAAAGGTCTTAGGTACACAGTCTTAATCACAACCTAAGCTAGTTGACTAAAAAGTCTAGGTAAGAGCCTCACACAGCAAGCTGGAGCCAAAGGCATCTGCAGAACCAGACCTAAATTCCCTGCACTTTAATTTCAGGATAACATTTCCTCTGCTACCTAATGCCAGATCCTTCCAGGGTTCATAAATCTTTCTTTCTGTCACAGAGGCTGAAAAGTGAATCAGTACCTCACTACCATAGTCCTACAAGGACAGTCAGAAGGTTCCTGTGCACTTATAAATTTGTACCAGTCTCTGAATTTATCTTAGAGATGGAAATGAATAATATAATACAGTAAATACTCACTGGGGAAAATCCAAACAGATCATCATTCATGTGTTAATTTTTTCCTAATATCTATCATGCGACTACTTACAGACTGAGAAGACTTTGCATAGCAGTAAAGCTGTCTCCACCCAGTAAAATGAAAAGAGGGAGTGTGAGGCAAAGAGGGTATTAGCATTTAATTTCATCTCATGAAGACAGAACATTAAAAAGCAATTTGGTAACTCACTAATAGGGAAGAAAAGTAAAGCCTTAGTCTTTTTTAGATGTAGCTTTTTTAAGAATCCCCTTAAGAGGGCTCAGTAGGGTGTGTCAATATTGCTCCCCATGGAAATCATATGGTTTGCCTATGCAGACAGTGAATTGTTTTGTGGCTGTGAAATATTGTGTGTTGCCCTGTGAGCAGTGGAGCCAGTGGATCGAGGAACCGTTGTTGAGACTGACAGTTACATTGTGCCACTGAATAGTGAAACGGCAGAATCAAAAACTCAAGTGGACCCAGACAGAATGTCCTGACCTTTAAGAAAAAGGCTGATTGGATATGGTATAAGCTCCCCTTCATCTTTCACCATAATCCATTACACCTTTCTTAGCAAACTCTCATAATTTATGTAGGCTCATAGATAGGTTTCCCATAGATATTTTACATGCTTATCATTAAATCCCTCCCCTACAACTTATTTGTTTATATATAATTCATTTGTTCTTGTAAAACTGCAGCTATTTACACTGATGCATATACAGTGCCCAGCTCATTTAAGCAATAATTCAGTGCATTATAATGTGAAAAGCCAATAGTGATAAACTTGTACTAATCTAATCAGAGGACTTTTTCTGTAGTGCAAAAATATATATACACATAGACATCATAGAAGAGCATGCAGTGGGAAAATAACCAAGGCGAGCTACATATAAGCCATCAATATTGTTATATTATATCCCATATTTTGCATTTGTCTGAACAAGACTATAAAATATTTTATGTCTGTAATAGGCTACATACAATGCCATTTTAAAAAGGGAAAATACAGCAGTATTATTGAACTACACTGAAAGTCCAACTTCACCTTTGGTAGGTGCTGTGAAAACAAAAAGAAAAAAATCATTTTATTTCCATTTTTCATAATCTATTTTCCCCACTTTGAATGTATTAGTAAGTAATTAATATGTGTTTATATAGTGACATATATTAGACTAAGCTCCAAAAATATAGTATGGAGAGACTTTGATCATTTCCCATTTTTTTAATTTTATTTATCTTATGGGGTTTTTTCTTTTTGCCTGACAATATGCCCTGATCTTGGCAGTCAGTGAAATAATACTGATTTATACCAGCTCAGGGTCTGGTCTGTTGAGTATAAAAGCTCTAGAGGAAAGACCACATTAAACAGAAGCTGCTATACAAGTATCTTTAGAATTCAGTTATATCTAATTCCAGTGACACTTACATGAATGACTAAAACTCTAGAATCACTCCTTTTTTAAACTGCAGTATATTATAACATAAGTCATGACACAGTAGAAGTAGCCTAGCACAGTCATGCATGGCAATAAAGGAAGGAAAAGTTTAGAGATGTGTACACAATCTACTACAAAATTAGACATGCATGAAAGCTCAGTTCATTTTTTTAAGCTAACAAACAGGAACTTTAATGCAGTGCCCAAACTATTACAGATAAAATCTCTGTTAGCCCTGGGTTGACTTTCTCTGAGCAGCCTGCATAGAGCTGTTTTTTATCTGTGATGTTTTCCCCTTTTGCTGAGAGCTGAATAAAACATAAATGGTATTGTCAAATGCATATTCCTGCTTAGAAAGACCCTGATTTGTGCACATATTGTGGCTTTTAAAAGACTGTCTGGGTGCCCCTTTTGCACAACGCACTCCTCTTCGTAAGTTAATGACCTTAACTTCTGTCATTTTTGATCATGGAAGACTTTACACAGGCCATCTGGTGGGTTTGTAACACAGCATTTTTGTTAACTGCTAGAACATCAAGTTTCCATTTCCATTTCCATAACAAGTATGTGTATATATTTATATGTATAATTGTGCATATATGTGTGCATGCATGTGTGTGTGTGGGTGTGTTTGTGTAGGTAGATATAGTCACATACATATTCATCTTGTGCAGTGCCTGAACTTTTCCAGCTCACAGTCAATGAAACTGTACTTCAGCTTCTGACAAGTCTGAATGTGGCACTGGTATTTCTTGCAACCCTGTTCTGCAAGAGGCAAGAATCTTCAAACGCAATTAGCATTCTAAAGAATAGGTTCAGTTTTGTGGTCCATTAAAGTCAGCTAAATTGATGCACTGCATGTCTTTATTTCAAAAATAAAGCTGAACAATTAAAGCCCATGTCTCTTTGCTCAGCTTTTGATTCTTCACAAAGCTTTCCCACTTGCTGCCTTTGGATGTAATGTTAACAAAGTCAGTTAACATCAAGAGCGGTGATAACAGGCATGGCGGAATTCCTTGTTTTTGCTCAATCAGTCTGTGTTCAAACTATCAGTTTGATTTATTTGTCCACACTGACCCTTATTCACCACTTAATTATCCTCGTATAATGTTTCAAGAGCCTCCTGACACAAGGAGAAAGACAATTGCCGATGTTCTGTGAAACAACTGTTGACCTGATGGCCAAAATGATGACTGTGGGTCGAAGGTTGTTCTCCTTTTGAAGAGTCCACTCCATTCTTGAGGGCTCTGGCTGGAGCCACTTATCCTGGGTGCTACTCACAGCCTGGTCAGTCTACTAATCAAATCCTTAAACTGTAACTCAGGTCATTGCAACTGGACCGTTAGGGCATGTAGCTCTGCCAGCTGTCCAGATAATTGATTTGTATAAATTAAACAATTTGGGGGTTTTTTTTAAGCTTTGGACTTGATTCTGATTTCATTTATACTAGAGCAAGTGCTTGGAATTAAATGGATTTGCATCTGATTTCAACCTGCATAAGTGAACAGCTTAAACCCAGTTGTTCAAGCTTACTTTATACCCATACAAATGCCCAACACTGTCTTCCACTAAATGTTTGTAAAGCTTCATAGAAATTAAGCTGGTGCTGGTCTCTGGTAGCTACAGCAAAAAAACTTTTAAAGTTTCCAGTGTTTATACTTTGTCCCATGCCAGAGGTATCACAAAATGATCCACATTCATCCAGGAGAGTTTTTTCTGATTCTCCAAACTGGAACCTCTGAATGGCATTCCTCTTCACTGAGTTTCAACAAACCTGAATAATCAGCTAATAAATTTATTCTGACAGCACACTGGCATCTAATGAAATTAAGGGAGGCCTGATCCTCACCCTAGTGAAGCAAAGGGACCTGTGCTCCAAGAGTTGGGATTGGATCAACTAATACAATATGTAAGTTAGGTTTTCTATACATTTTGAATTTGGTTTGGCAAGTTTTGTACATATTTCACTTGACTGCTTGTCAGGAGTATTACACAGGGAAAGAATATGGCCCATGTTTTCAAGCAACAAGCATGTAACTATGTGTTGCCAGGGTGTTAGTGCAGTTTTTAAAATATTTTCCTTTCTCAGGTGGGTTTCAGTGAATTTGGATTCCCCAGTCCTACCAGAAATGATGGGCCAGTAATAAAGCACACTCAGGTCCCGAATCTGCAGTAGTGCCAAGCATCCCCAAAGGGGGCTCATTCAGCCTGGGGAGTCTCATCTCATTCCAGGTGGATCCTTCAGTGGCACAGAGGCCGTGGAGTGGCTCTTGCAGCATCCCTTAGTCTACTCACAGCAATTTGGATTTTGGATGTAGTCTGTGAAGCAAAGAGTTAACGAAGTTTCCTTCTGCCCCAGTGATACTTGTCTGTCTGCCTTTTCAGTCCTTTGGGATAACTATCAACTAACATCCTAAAAAGTTCCCCTCAGGTGACACTAAGTTATTCTCAAGAGAACAGCTCAAAGCACAGACATTTCAGGACAGGCCAGTACAGTCCTTAGCTCCGTACTGCATAGTTTCTGCCCCCCCCACCAATTCCAGTGTAAGAGTTGGATATCCACTTATGCAGAAAGGAGATGGCAACCAAGAGAACTTAGGACTCCTATGCCCAATCCTGTGAGGTGGGAAAAAAAACCCCCAAAACATTTCACTGTCAGCTGACAAGGTGAAAAAAGTAGTACTGTCCTTGGAAAACATGAGATACTCACTCTGCCTCATTTCTCCTAAAATGTATGGACATTTCAACATCAAGTAACACCTAAAAAACTCACAAGCACCATGGCTGAAGCATAGATTATTATAGCATTTGTTTTATCTTGATTGCAGACCGAATAAAAGCTCTGATCTAGTCACTGAGAAGGGAAAGAGTCTTGCTGAGTGGGAAAAAATTGAAGTTATGGTGGCGGGAGAGTGCAGAGAGAAAGTGGGATGGGGTGTGAGTGAAGAAGTAAAGGAGAAAGGACCCAGGAAAGTGGTTGAGGAACAGCTGTAGTGATAAACAGCTCTTATGTGCACTGTTTCTGCTAAATTGTTCTGGACACATAACTCATTGCATTTCTTTGACTAGCTATAACCACTCATTACTTTGAAAAAACTGTTCATAACAAAAGAATTACAAGTATTATTTTTCTCTGTGCTACTTTTTGTTTAGCTCTGCTGAAGTGACCGTTCTAGCAGAGATCTTTGGCCTTTTTTTGTTAGTGAAGTGCTGGTGAATGCTGATGAGACAACACTAAGTACAACATTGGGTACTCAAAATTTTCAGGTAATGAGTCCTGGTACTAAACGCATGATCTTCATGAATACTAGGGAGGTCAAAATATGGCTATTTTCTGATACTTAAGGGAGGGCCAAGTGTTTGAATAAATTCCTATCTTTCATTTTGAAAAGAGCATCTAATCATTTATGAGTAGAATGGCTAGACGAGGCAAGTTAAAACCTTGTCTGAAAGATGGAAAATTTATGGCTACAAAGGGCAGTATATATCAAAGACTTTGGCCTAGGCACACCAATAAAGCAATTCACCTACTGGGTGATGTTAGGACAGAGCAAGATGAAAGTAAAGTTAGATCATTTCTTCCCATCACAACAAAAAGGTTGATAAAGAATATACTTGATATCAAACAGAGCTTCCTGCTGTCTCTAGTTACCTGGGAGTTTGGAGCCTGCAGTTTGAATAATGTTTCCTCTATAATAGGGTTGACAGCAGAAGTGTGGAGAGACTGATGGGGCTTCCTGCAGGCTCAGCTTTTGTGGTTCAAACTCATTCTTTATTCTCAGAGTAGAGCAGATAATAAATGTGTAAATAAATGGTTACCAATCTTCTGGCACAGTAAAATAACTAGTTGCTTTCTCGTGGTGCAAAGAATTCAATCATACAGATAGTAAACCACGTGACTGATAATGCCGCACCAGTTTTAATGTTTTATATACTTTGCAGATAGCTCAGGAAAGTCATTTGCATCATTTGAGGTAGACAGAGAATAATGGAAATAAAACTGGATGACCAGGGAAAGCCAGGTGGCCTAAACATTATGATACGGGACAGCTTGATGCATGCAATCGATATCTTTGTCAGTACTGACATATTAGAAAGTTTATTGATATATTATGCACATTGGAAAAATCATTGTTGAAGTGATTTTTTAATAAAAACTATGATTCTTTTATCACAAATAGTAGGATTGCCACTTTATTTCAATGAATACCACACTGATTTAATCACTGCTAATTCTATTCATTACTCAACTTCTGAAAAATATTTCCATCACTCAGCTGTGTAGCAAAACAGAACTACAACAGTTCATTAGAACAGATTCTAACTGGTGCTCTTCCAAGCAACTGTAAACAGTTTAAGCTGTAGGAGTTTCTCTGATTTAAAAGGCAGCTGAAAATAAAGAGCAGTGTTCTGAAAATGTTAGTCTAAAGGCTTACAATTAAGGATTCAGTAATTTTTTTTTTCCCCTTAGAGCATAGACATAAAAAGATCTACTCCTAAATGTTAAGATTGCTGACAACAACCTGGACACATGGATCTTTCTTTAGAACAGGTTTTCATATATATTTCTTGTAGACTGTGGTGGATCAAATTCATGTGAATGAAAACTTTAGCTGATCTTGCTCATTTTAATTTTGTGAATGCACTAGGCAAGATAAAATGTATACATTAAAGGGGATGAGGGAGGGCAGGAGGGAGAAAGAGTGCACTCAGTGTGAAACTCTGCTAGGTTAATTCATAATCTATGGGACAGAGCCTCAGAGGTGGTTTGAAGCACCATTCTTCCCCTCAGCTTGGTGCTTTAAGCCCACTTTGCACTTCTGTTCTGTGCTGGACTGGCTCTCAAGCAAAAATTAAAGCACTCTGAAATCTGAGATGGTTGAAATTTTTTCTCCAAAAGTAGTTACAATGAGAAAGAACTTTATGATAAATCAAAATATTCACTGGGATATTTCATTTTCATTGATACTTTCCACTTTTTAACGGAAAAAAAATCAACCTGAAAACTGAAAAAAAATGTGCAAGTAGGTTATTCTTTAGGAAACATTTCCCTTTTTATCAATTTTTTTATTATTTATTTATGTATACACTATGTAACTCTAGAACAAGAGATACCAGAGCCTGGAGTTGACTCCATCTCCCTGCAGTGCAGAGTCCTGCCTTCCAAAATGGAAGATAACCTTTGCCTGTAAAGATACCCTTAATAACAACTACTGCATTCAAGTATCATGGACACACTTGGATTGTGGTGAAACATTTGACTGAGTTTTAAAATATTTATATTGTCAGCAAAAGTAAGTCTAAAAAAAGCATGTTAGGCTAACATGGCAAACATATATATACGAGAACCATTTGTAACACTAATGCAAAGTTTTTCCACACTCTGTAAAGGAGAAGGGATATCACAATAATAACTGTACATTACAAAGAAGTAGAAAATATCCTTTCTTTTCCTGAAGACTAAGAGCTTTGCAGCTGCCCAGATACTTTACATAAACAATGACAGGAGAGGAGACGATGAACTAAGACTTCTCTGTCTAAAACAGGGCCGTCCAACTTCTGGACAGTGGGGGCTGCACATCACATAAGCTGTGGAGCCCTGGGCAATGCACCCTGCAGGTGCCCCCTGCCAGTGTCTCCCACCAGCCCTGGGGACAGCCTGGGTTCCCCCCAACTGTATGGGCAGTGCAAACAGCTTGGCTTCCTTCCACTGGTCAGGCAAACCACTTCCCATTTGGTTGGGTGCACAGTGCAGACAAACCAGCTCTCTGGCCATGTGAGCAGCCAATTTTTCCCTACCTTGGGGATGGCACAAGCAATCCAGCTTTCTCATTGCCATGCAGGCAGTGAGACCAGCCTGGCTCACCCACACTGCAAAAGCAGAGCAGCCTCCCTCCTGACAGCACATGCAGTACAGACAAACCAGATCCTCTCTTGCTGTGCCAGCAGCCCAGATCTCCCCTGCTATACATACAGAGCCCTCTCACTGTCCAGCCCCAGCAGGAAGCAGAAGCTGGAGCCTCCAGACCCTAGCTGTCACAGCAGTAGGAATGACGGGGGGAGAGGCAGCCAGACAAGAGCCTGGGGCCATATTAATCCCTTGAGGGCCATAAGTGGCCCATGGGCTGCTAGGTGGACGGCGCTGATCTAGGAAAATCAGCTGCTAAAATAGCAATGGTATACAATACCTAGGTCGGTATTTTTCCCCTCATATTCACTTTTGCAATGAAAATAACTTTATCTCTGCAAAATTACTCCACTTTATTTTCTTGTAAAGCAGCGTCCATACAAGGAACTACATGAGCTTAAGCACATAGAGTTAGAAGGGGCCTCAAGGACCATCTAATCCAGCCCCCTATATCTAGACTGCTCTGTTTTTACTATTTATATAGTAGTATAGAGGTTTCATAAAATGGTTTCCCTTTTTGTGAATAAATCCATAAGGATTAATGGGTCTGATCAGATCCTTGGGTATGTGAATTCTGGTGCCCACTTCTGGTGCTCTCTGGACCAGCCCAGTGAAGTCTTCCCAAGTCTGTACCAGCTTGGCTGTACCACTGCATGGGAGGATGGGATTGACTGCACCCTAGCAACTGAGTCTACTGACCCACTCCAAACTCAGAAATGTTCCCATAAACTGCCCTTGGCTCACCTCCAGCCACCACGTGCAGGACTGCTAGAAACTAAGGGCATGTTTACATGTGCTTGGCGGGAAGAAGGAGGCGGGGAGGTGATTTAATTAGAGTGGCTCAGAGAGCTACTTTAATTAAAGCGCCTTTAGTTAAAGTGCCCCTGCCAACATTTTGAAGCATGGGGATGCTGAATACATGAGATGTGGAGGCTGCTGGAGCATGCTAATTAGTACACTTCAGCAAACTTGATTAATCGAGTCTGCGCCAACATGCAGTAATTACAGATCATCAGAGTAGCATCCCTGCATATCTACATGCATCTGAAGGGCTCTGAACTGGCTCTGGGGATGAGTCCAGAGCAGCTTAACTAGCAACTTCTGGGTCTGGAATATGCTTATAACAAGGATCGACAATTATTTAAGCTGGAGGGCCACTTTAGGATTTTGGATGAGCTGTCGCAAATGGGGGGATGGGGGGGAAGGGGAGGGGCTGCTGACCTGGCCTGGCATGTAGCAGTGTGGAGGTGGCCTGGGCTTGTCTGCCCCACACGGGGGTGCTGGATGGAGCAGGCAGGTGGGGTTTCCATGGACCGCAGGGATATGCAGGGAGTGGATTGAGGCTCTGACCTGGGTCCTGGCCCCATGCTGTCACCACACCACAATCCCAGCCCCAGCCATGGCCACCGGTCCTGCTCCCAGACACTGTTCCTCACTTGCCTGTGGCCCCATCCCATCCACCCAGCTGAGTGTGCCCTGCCTGTGGGGGTCCTAACTGCTCTCCATAGAGACCCTGCCCATCCACTCTGTCTGGTGTCCCTGGTGGTGGATGCAGGAAAGTCTTGTTGGCAGACCTGGGCAGTAGAGCTGGGGCCTGCAGCGGTGGAGATATTAGTTATGGCTGCCAGAAGGAGCCACCGATGGGGCTGCTGGGGAATGGAATTCAGCAACTGCACTGCCCCCACTCTGCTGCATGCCCGACTGCCTGTATGAGCCACAGTTTGGGCTGTCCCCATGTCAGGGCCAGGGAACCCACTGTGGGCTCGGTATAATCTCTTGTGGGGGGGGGCAGATCTGGTCCATGGGCTTTGTTTTGCCCACCCCTGGCTTACAGACTTGGATAGCAAAGAATACTCAGCCCTACTCTCAACAGGACCTGCTGTAGCCACAGATTCAACAAGTCCTAAGATGCACCACCTTCCTTTTCAGTTGACCATGCCACAGTAGCAGCAACCAGGGACTCCTCACCCATTGCTGCCACTGTTTCTGTTTCTCTTGGATGTGGGGACAGTGGTGGGGGAGAAATCCAAAGCTGCTCCTGCCTGCTCCAGTTGGGTTCAGCCAGGGACTGTGGCAGCAATGGGGCAGTTCCTCCCCCCTGCATGGTTCCTTCAGGTGTTTTCTGCCATCCTGGGAGCAAGCACGGGGGAAGGGAAACCACCCACTGCCTCCACTGTTTCTAGCCGAGCCTGGCTCCATATGCAGCCTGGTTGAAGCAGGGCAGGAGCAGCTCTTGAGCCTCCCCACAACCCCTGCCCCTGGGTCAGCTGGGGACAGCAGCAGTGGCTGGTGGGGGAGGTGGGGGAGGGGAAGCCATATGCCACTGAGCACAGAGGGAAAGAAAAGGGGGGAGAGAAAAAATTTTACCTGCTTGAAGGACTTATGTCCCTTACTGCTGCTCCTGTGGTATGGTCTCCCTGCCTTGGTGTTTGTGTGGGAGTGGGGAAACTAGGAGCAGGGGTGCAGTTCATTCTGTAGCTGAGGTCTCGCATGCCTCTTTACAAAATCCTAGGTCTGCCAAGGCCTGTGAGCATGATCACACTCAAATAGACTGTCCATCTGTGGACAGGACAGATAAGAGTCTCCTTGTCCACATCAGGAATTTGTCCTCATTTCCATCACTGATGAAAATGGACTGGTGAGAACCTCAAACTGGCTCTAGAGGCAAAACCACTGCTGAACCGGTGGAATTTCTTGAAACTAGTGTCAGTCTATGGAGAGAAATGTCAGCCTTTCCTCTCTATGCTGTGCTTGTGCAAGCAGGGAAAATCTTCAGTGCAGGGCCAAGGGTCCCCCTGTGTCAAGCTGCTCACCACCCCGTCCCCCACTGCCAATGCCACTGGCTTCACATCTGGCCATATCCCCCCCGTTCCCCACTGTTGACACTGCTGCTGCCGGCTTCACATGTGGCCACTCTTCACCTCCCCCCCTCCCCCCCCCCACTGACACTGTTGCTGCTGGCTTCTTCAACCACTTGCCACACCCTCCCCCCACCAGCTTCTTCATGTCAGGGAACCCCAAAACTATACCTTGCAGGGCCAGCAAAAAAGTGTGGCTGACCCTGCTTCAGTGTAGACAAGGCTTGGGAAGGTTTTTGGCAGAAATTTATTTCCTTTCTTCTGTTTCATCTGGAAACCCCTGAATGCACAAATCATTGCACTGAAGTCTGCCTTTTAAACCTGATATCTTGCTTTTGAAAGCAGAGGGTTTGTTTCCATTGAAACTCCTACATAACATCCTGTAGTGATTAAATACTTTAGATCAGGGCTGCCCAACTTCTAAAAGGCAAAATGTTTTTGAGTGGCCATTGTGATGGCCACTCACCACATGAGCCAAACATACTCACCCACCCCCAGCTTCTCATACAGCATGGGCAGGCCATATCCCCAACCTCCTGCCATATGGCCTGGGCAGACAGCCCAACTCCCCCACCCATTGTGCTTGCCACATGGGCAGGTCAGGCAGCTGGCCTCCACCCACATGCACTGCACCTGTGCCTGAGCACACAGCGTGGGCCCCCCCCAGCCACACATGCTATGCAGGCAGGTCATGCAGCCAAGCCTCTCTCCCTTTTACCATCTGTGCAGAATAGGCAGAATCACCCACCCCCCACCCCCTTCTTCCATGCCACCCTGCCTCTTGGGGCAGGAGTAGGAAATGAAAACTGGACAAAGGAAGGGGAGCCCAGAGACCTGAGCCACCACAGCAGTGAGAGCAATGAGGAAGTGGCAGCTGGACAGGAGAGTATGGGCCACATGTTGACCCACTAGATGGACATCCTAGCATAGATGACTAGTGCCACCCTAGGGAGGGCACATTCCCACCTCAGCGATGGGGGGGTCACCCCATAGCCAATCTCACTGACCAGGGGGACGGGGGGGTCTTGCGCAGCCAATCTCACCGACAGGGGGCTCCCCACAGCCAATTGCAAAGCAGTCGCAGTGCTCCTGGAAGTGGCCATGGTGCTCCCATTCCCAAGCCACTGCTCACAGGGGGACACCGGCACTCTCACTTGCCCCTACTTCCTGTCACCTAAGTGATGAGCATGGTCTGTCAGGGGGTGCACTGGAGCTCTCAGGGGATGCATGTGCACCCCCGTGCACCCCATATGCATCGCCACTGCAGCCTAGCTTCAGATTTTCATTTGGGAGGCTAGACCATGGGGCCAAGATTCATGAGACCAAGTTTCTATTTTCATTACATCTCTGCTAGTGCCCTAGCACAACCCTTCTTAAGCCACTGAACCCTACTGGGCCTCATTTTCCCCACCTCTAAATAAGGACATTAATATTTTCCTCTTTCCTCATGCAATTTGGGATCTAATGATGAAAAGAACTATGAAAGAACTAGGGTTGTGATGATTTTTGATGATATTGATAATGATGGTGATGATAACAATGTTCAGTGTGTCACCCCTTAAAAACACAATGGTCAAATCGCAAGCATCATATCAAAAATGCCCCCTCACATTCTTTCTAGGAAAGAAAACACTTGAGACTAGTATTATACTGAATCTACAGAACCACTTTCAGGTTAAGTACAGACAGTCAAAAAGCCTGAGGCTGAAATTATTCAATCTTCACAGGTTAGTTTAAACTGAGTAGATTGAACTGATAAGCAGGTAAACAGACATTCACTTCTGATTCTAGAAATGCAGCCACATGCCTGCTGTGGTACAAGCCAGAAGCCAGGACATGCTAGAGCACACCTCCCTGCTTGGCTGGGGCAGAGAACTTGGGTAAAGGGAAGTGCAAAGCATTCTGGGATGCCGGGGGACTGTGAGTTAATTTTAATCTGGAAGGGATCTGGGACAGAAGTTTAATGAACTGGTTTAACCTAAATCAGTTAACTCTGATACTATATCCATCCAAGTTTATCTTAAACCAGTTTTGGCCATTTTGAAAGCAGTTTATAGTCACTGAACTTATGTTGTGTTACAGATTTGAACCAGTTTCTGATCAGTTTCTGTGTAATGTCTGTCCCTAGCCTCAATGTCTATTTTAGGTTGGTTCCCAAAGACCTTTGGCATTGCTGATGCATTGTTGGCCTTCTAAGGACACTACTCTCACTAGATGGAATAATCACAATAAACAGCATAAACACTGTGTGCCCCTGGACTCTGGGGGGGCATGGCGACTGCCTGCAGGCGTCGGCAGCGGTGTCAGCGACAGGGTTGTGGCAGCAGTGAGCAGGAAGCTCCTGCAGGTGGCTGTGGCAGTGTTGGTGGCTGGGTGGGTGGCAAGCACTGATCAGTGGTTGACAACCACCTGCAGACGCTCCCAGCGGCATCGGCAGCAGTGATCAGGGACCACCTGCAGACACCACCAGCGGTGTCGGCTGTCGGCGGCAACAGGGGCTGGTTGGTGAGCAGTGACCACCCACAGGCACCACTGACAGCATCGGCAGCGCTTTTCACAGGGGTGCACCGCCAATCTCAGGGGGTACACATGTACCCACTTGCACCCCCTTTGTGTCACCAATGATCAACAGGACTACTCGGGGGAGCAAAGCCCACAGCCCAGGCCATAGACAATGAAGAAAACTGATTACATAAAGTCCTTAAAAAGAGTAATGAGAATCATCCTTTACAGAGATGAGGGACACAAGGCCAATGATCAGTCCAAAGCCATCATTATCTACTGCTTGTTTCCATCTAAAGTCAAGGACAGTGGGCGCATCTACACAAGATGCTACATCGCCATAGCAATGATCTAAGGCAACGTAGCTCATTACTACTGTGACGTAGCATCACCATGCATTAACCATGATGGTGATGCTATTGTTCAGTAACAATGAGCTACTGTACGGTAGCAGCTGAAAATAACCATGTGGCAATGGGACCATGCAGTAACGCCAGTTACTGCAGTCATTTAGTGCTTACTTAAGCAAGTACTCAATGACTAAATGACCACATGTGTAGACACGCCCAGTGACTACTAGCAGAGTTCTCCGAAGTTTGCATCAGAGGAACACAATAGTTGAGAACTTATTTCTCACTCTGACCACAGCTTTCGCACATTACTGCAGTTAGTAGCAACTTGAAAAGAGGTGTTAGGCAGTTAAGATCTGATAAAACAGTCACTTCCTGTAAATTATGTATGACCCCAATTCAGCAAGGTATTTGAACTTGAGCCTGACTTTAAGCATATCTTAAATACGGTTCCATAAAATTAGGCAATTAACTATATCGCTGACCAAATGATATTTATTGTCATTGTGTAATAAATATGCCTATAACTAAGCTAATATTAAGATACTTCCATCATTTGGCAAGAAGTCTAAAATAAGACAGTGAACGGTTTTTAAATATTTACTCATTTACATTTCAGCCCTTTACACTAGAAAATAAGAATTACTGCATACAAATCATGATGAGACAACCACTATCATCTTTCTCTGTTAACAATCCTAAGAATAGGTTTTTAGATATCATTTTGGTATTCAGTAAATAAAGAACAAGTATTCTATGACATCCAGATTATTGTTATTAAGCTCTATAGTAATGGATACTCTAGAAATACCTAATGTAAATAACTGTAAATAAGAGACAGAGATATAGGTGTATTTCAGCACTTTAATTTATAATGTAACCATAATGCTTTACACACTCTAATAAAGCTATCTTTCTTTGTACAATTTCTGATGAGTCTGAGCAACAGAAATATGTGAGTTACTGTCTCTTTTTCCAAAGTGCACAAAATCAGTTTATTGTCAACACATGTCAATATATTTACTTTTACTGAGGAAATTGCTTCTGTTGATTGTTTTCAACTGGGATGATGCCTGCATGCCAGATTTGCAAATCAAATGTTCCCACTACCGTGGTCCTGGCAAGAGGAAGTAAAGCTGTAACTATAGCATTGCAAAACGTCTGTCTTTCACAGTCACCTGACAAGCGTTTATGCACATAGACATGAGATTGCAGCTGTTTTCCAAAGAAGCAATGATAAACTTCTGTAGCCAGTTAGATAAATTTTACCTATCATTTTTCCCATAACTAATTTAGGAGATTATAAGACTGATCCTGCATGAGAACAACATAGGACATTCCTGAATGCTGTTATGTAAGTTGCTGTGCCACTTAGTAGAAAAGCAGGAAGCAAGGTAGTACAAAGACCCAGTATCTCACAGCAATTTAGGCACTTGCTTTGAGACTGGAGTTTCATACCTAATTCCTGTGGACCTCAAGAAGTTGCACCAGCTGTCCTTGAAGGGCCCTGAGGTCAGTCCCAAAGCACCATCTCCCTTCCATACAGATGACTATTCACCAGCAAAACTCAGAGGAACTAGGAGAGACTTTGGACATAATCCCATTTAATTTCATGCACCCAAGTGGTACTTCCCCAGCTGCCTAGCTGCCATTTTGACACTTAGTTTGGAATCTTGTTCTTCAGGCCATGTAGACCCACAAATGTCTATGTGGCTCATGTTGAGTACACTGTGCTGTGGCCAGGCATGGAGGTGGACTTATATGTGCATACCCAAGCATAGGTCCCCAAACTGTAGCCTTTCAAAAATGTGGGGAGTGAAACTCCTTGGGTTTTATCCCAACAGCCTAGTTAGGGTTAGGACACTCACTCAGGAAGTGGGACACAGTGTCTAAGCCCTCCTTAGCCAGAGGGGGTTTAAACCTACATATCTTCAACACAGCACTCTTTTATAAAGCACTCTCCAGCACAGTGCTCTAACCATCAGGTCGCAGACCAGGTTCTCTCTCCACTTAAAGTTGAGTCACATCACTGTGCATTTATATTCATTGAAGAGAGAGCAGCACAGAAATTTCAGTGCCACTGGAAGGAAGAAGCCAGGATTCTTTTGATTCCTCAGTAGCTACAGCTATCAGTGAGTCAAACAATCGGTGACCTGCTTTCTTCTTCATGCCCTTCCTTTCTTTTACACTGGGCAAGCAGGCAGCTTCAAAACAAGGACTAAAGAAGAGGCTTCATGGTTGAAGCACAGTGTTGGGGCATTGGAGAGGTACAGCTTCAAAAACCCCTGGGAGGCCTAAAACCAGAGTCTCATGAGTGAGTGCACTAACCACTTGGTTTTGTAGCTGAAATATGGGAGGGTCACTCTCCATTCTTACCCTCCTTCCAGCCTTCCCTGTTCTACCACAGGCTAGTCACAGGGTTTATCTCACAGCCTACTGGAAATGTGTAGTAGCTATGTGGACTCTAGTGCCTCCACCCTGCGTGTCCAATAGGACTGGAAACTGTCCCTAAGTGCCAAAAATGGAAGTTATATAGCTAGGTACATGCTATTTGGGCTTGTAAAGTGAAATGGGATTTTGTCCTTTATCCCCCACTTCTTCCATAGGGTCAAACATTCATGGAACAATTCTGTGGAAGTTCTAAAAAATTCCTCATCCCTCCCCATCCTAAATTTTTCCTCAAAAAGAGGCCACTGAAGCCTATACTTCTTCTGCCAGTCTGCTTTAAAATACCTTCTAGTTCCTTTGCTTACTTAAATATATGGTACAAGAGCTTTTGGGCTCCTTTTGCCCTTGCAGCCGCATCCACGTGACTCTCATTTAAGGCAATGCAAGCTGTGTCTACAGAATTGTGGCATTCTTGTAGCTGTATTTTTGTTCTTCAGTTCTTCACCCACTAATCAGAGACAGAGATATAAGAGATACCACTTGTAAAAGAGCAAATATAAATATAAATATACGGTTTTGCAGTTTCTGCTGTTCACTCATTAGCATGATTTTGAAATGGTGTTTACAATTTCAGTTCAAACAATACTGATAAATCTGGAAATAAGTAATATACAGATATTACCATATCTGTATGTATTATACTATATAGTGTTGCATGGTATTTATCTGGATCACTAACCAAGGGCAAACTTTCTTAGCAAATCAAACTGTAGAGGATCTCTGCAGATACTTAGGAAAATAACACAATTTTTCTAATTTTATATGAAACCTGTTCTTGGACATATTAAGGCCAGGACTGCTTTAGAATATGCTCCTTTCTAAAGGTTTCATGAAGCATCACATAGAAATGGATAGCAAGAATAGAATTTTCTGTGGGTGTCTATAGTTTGGCTCAAAAAAATCCCTACAGAATAGCTATCATTTGCTGCTAAATTCTATAGTGTATTTTAAGGTAATTTCTACAGAATTCTGTTAAATGTCAGGAAATCCCTATTGGTTTCAACCCTATCCAGTTCTGTAGGATTCTTCTATAAGGGGCAAAGCCCAGGCTCAGCCTATGAAGCAACGAGGCCTGGAAAACAGCATGTGGAATCAGTCAGTACTAGTGTCTAGAAGAAGAATAGGCTAAGGCTTGAATGTTCATGTTGGATATTGTCTGTAAAGTTGCCCGTCATGTTATTGCTTGGAAGCTCTGGCAGTCGGGGATGACACGCTCCGGCTTCCCTATTAGGCCCCCTACATAGCTGGGACAAAGGGAACTGCAGGCTCCCAGCCAAGCACATACATTTGCAAACTGCCGGCAGTCAGTTCCCAAGGCCAGGGGCTGGATGCCATTGACAAAGGAGATGTGAACTGTGGGCTTAGCCAATTTCATTCTCCCTGCGGAGTGAGTGGCGCTTCTCATGAAGATCTATAGGGCCTGTTCTCCCCCACTCACAGTCAGGAAAAGGCTGGCAAGGAATTGCTTCATGTTTTCAGCAAGTAGTATTTTAATCAAATGCTGTCCACCCTATTCGATGCAACACAGGAGCCACTGAAGCATGGTAGATGTTTCACAAACTTCCCCTAAAACCATATATATTTATGTTGTTCCCTTTCTTGTGCATTCAGTACTTCATTCTTCATTTCACAGTCTGCTTTGTGTGGAAGATAGGAGCCTTAATAAGGAGCATCCAGGGTTTTGCTGTGAGGCTCAAACTAGTGAGACCCATCATCCACGTGACTGAATGATCTCAGTTTGGAAACAATCACAGGATTAAGAATCAAACATAAAAAAATACAGATAAATATCTGACATATTTGTACTCACATATTCTTCATTTTCATAGCACAGCAGGAGTTCAGGCAGCCTCTGCACTGCTTTTCACATAGAGGGGGGAATCTATGTATTAATTCTTTCATTCTAAAGAGCACCATATTTTCCCCATTTTAAATAACCCACTACCACAACATTCATGGTAAGCCCATGTTGTGGACAGAGACTTTCCCTTTAAGGACAGACTTGGACTGCCATGAACCCATCAGTGCACACCACAGGGTTTTACCACAACCACTCAGATTATTGGTTCAGAAAGTTTACTACTTTCCTCACAAAAGAGGTGGGGTAAATACAGGGGAGAAAATGTGTATATGAGTTTTTATTTATAAATGAATCCATTCTGTCCCAGCCCATGTTCCTGCCCCGAGCCAGCACAGCTTGGTTCCAGCTTGGTAGAAAGAGGATATAAAGCTGCCTTAAGGCAGCCGTTAAGGCAAGGGTGGGCAAAATATGGCTCATGGGCCAGATCTGGCCTGCCTGCCAATTGATTGTATCTGGCTTGCAGGTTGGCAGCCCCAAAGTCATGGGATCTGGCCCATGGGAGCCAGTGCGTTGTACCAGGTGGGCGGGTGCATCCTGGCCCCATCTACAGCTTACATCAGCTCCCAGCCCATGCACTGGAAGCAGTGCCCGGTGTGCACCAGCACTGGCTGTGGACACTGCTGGCAGGTTCCTACTAGGGATCGTGACTGCCTGGGACCACAGCTGACTGGTTGACAATGGCACCCGCCTGGGAATTGAGGGAGAAACAGACAGAGACAGAGAGAGGCAATCCTGCCCACTCCTTGCACATGATGAGTGGCAGCATGTGATGCTTTGGGCTGGTGCTCCGGGCCAAAATGACCCCAGCAGCGGATAGCGTGCTGGCTGCCAGGTCCCACTTTTTCCTGGTGCCCAGCACCAGCTGCTGCCACTCATCATGGGCAGGGGTGGGCAGAGCCACCTCTCTCTGTCTCTCCCCCTCTCCAACCTGTCTCACACCTACAGCACATCCCCCCAACTTACACCAGCTCCTGGCCCATGAGCCAGAAGCATCACCAGGTAGGTGCCAGCATCAGCTGTGGACACAGGCAGCAGGTTCCTGCTGGGGATTGGGGCATCAGCCCAAATCCTTCCTAAGGGTAGAAGGGCAGCCCAGAGGTGGCACTGGGGGCAGCAGGGGTCCTGGCTGAGCTGCCCCTGCTGAAGCTGCTGCCCGTGCCCATGCCAGCTCCCCATATGCCAGTGACCCCAACCCACAGGGAGGTTTGGGGAGCTGTTGTGGGGAGGGTGCTGGGGGGGCAGAGTGCTGACCCAGCCTGCGACAACTCCCCAAAACTCCCTGTGAGGCCCAGGGCCCAAATAATTGCCCACCCCAATTAGGGATCCCCCCTACTACAGCAAAGGCAGTGCTGTGATATCCCTTCATAGTTGTAAGTAGCATTCTGAGGCATGGCAGCATCTCAAGAGCCAGGACCAAGGTGTATTGTGCTCTGAAGTTCTGGCTGGCAGAGAACCATCATCTACCAAGACAACTAGAGCAGCTCTGACACTGCTCTAACCTGGCCCAGAGATCATGTTAGCTCTTGGAAATAGGAGACCTACCCAGGCACCAGACTGTCTCTTGCACTGAGGGCACCCCCAGCACATACAGAAATCTAAATCTATAGCACATACAGAAATCTAGCCTGTTGAGTTCATCCAGCAGTACCTATTTCTATGCAGGAAGATGAAGACCCCTTTAACATATACAGGTTTCCCTCACCAACCATGGTTTTGCCAACCCTGGTTTTGAGTATCCACACTTTAGAGAAGGTGGGGTACAGTCAGAATATACCCCCCTGGTCCTGCTCATGCCTCTCACTCCCTCCCCTGCACAGCCCACAGCCTTGCTGATGCCCCTCACCCCCCGCACCCACAGCCTCTGCTCCCCCAGCCTTGCCAATTTTGCCAGCCACAGTTTTGCCAACCACAGGAACTTTCAGGAACCTAACCCCCGTGGTTGGGGAAGGAAACTGGTATTGCCAACCATGAAAAGCTCTTATCTTTCTGGCCTTTGCAACAACCAGTAATTGCTCTGAAATTTAGCATGTAACATGGCTTGCAAATGTTATCAGGTCACATACCATCAGTACAGGAAGGTCATGGAAAATTTGCAGCTGAAAACTCTGAGAATTTAAGGGTGGAATTTCTGCCTCTTTTCTCATAAAGTGAAGGACTTTGATGGATACACAGGATGTTGGGGAAGTGGTCAGTGAAGAATACAAATGCCGTATCTGTGCTTTTTACCTACAGAGAACTCTCTCCTCCACTGTCCTGCATATTACCCCAGCTTTCTACCTGTTATATTTCTATGCCCCTACATACGCTACTCCGAGGAGCTTAAAAGGCAGGAAGGGAACCTGACAGCAGCAGTTGGTGAGGGAGTTTTCACTAATGCATTTACCAGTTAGCTAGTGTACTGCCAAGAATTGCAGGTCCCCCTACCATGCAGCCTATCAAAGCAGAGGAGCCTCACAGAGCCACAAAAATGGAACAATGGGCCTTTTGCATTGTCTGAAGGCAGGAAGGAGCATTCAAGTTGGAGCACTTAGCATGTGACCCCTCTTCAGAGGGTTCATCACTGCATGTTAGAATCTCACTCCCATTCCAGTTGCAGGGCTCATTGCCCGGGACAATTTTCATTGTTATTTTCACTAAAAAATATTTCCACCCCTGATGTCTTAGGCTTTAATGTTATAGTGAGGTCTGGGGTTGGGGAGGGGGATTCACCTCAGCTGATTATTGTGCTTAGACCTCGGTTTCGCAATAAATTCATCTGGTGCCTGACGCAGTACTAGCGTCCTAGTGCATTTTTTAATCTGTTCAAAAAAGGAGCATCTGAAATCCTCCCTCTTCCCAAGTGGTCGTTTGATCAATCTGTGCTCTTGCACACATTAATACATTACTAAAAGTAACATATTACTTTACTGTATACCCATGAAACTGCTTCATTAATATAAGTGGGTTTGGCTCAGCCTACTGCAACTGGGGTAGGCTTTTCTTTTGTTTGCTGCAGAAACTAAGTATGAGAAGCAAAATCCTCAACTCTGAAGGGTGTAGCAATATAGGGATTGTGCAGGATTGATTAAATTATAGATAGATAGACAAATATACTGCTGAAACTGATCTATCTCCACAGTGTCATTCCTCCCATTATGCAACAAATCTAGGGAAAAAGCCAAGTGCTATACAAGACACTATCATCTTTTAAGTCCAAATCTTGATCCTGTTTATTTCATATGAAGTGACTGAACCAAATTCTCTGCTGGCATAAGTCTATTGACACTGATAGTTATACAAGCAACAGCCCCAAATCAAACTTATTATATTATTATTGTTGTTTTCAATTGACCCTAATGGTAATGTTCATATACAAATCATTTTAGCAGTGGCAGGAATAAAAGTATTAATTTCAGTCATTCATTTCATTTTATTACAACCAGCAAAAAGTATTCAGCAATTCAGTTGTAGAAATATTTGTGTCTTTTTTAGAACAAAGCTTAAACGAAGCTATATACTCCTTCCCTCTCTTTCTTCCTGTTCACTACCTCACATTTCTCATTTCTGTTTCACAGAGGAGGCTACTAGTTTCTAGCTCTGGAAAATATGATTGTTTTTAAAATATTTTTTCCATCCTTTGAAAAGTATTTAGAACTGATCCAAAATGTAATAGAAGTCAATAGAGATTCTTCCATTAACTTTGATGACTTTGGGATCGGGTTTTGATATTACAGATAATGCAGCAGAAAGATGGGTCATCTAGCTGCTAGGCTTCAGAACCCAGAAGATTTAATAGTGTTGCTGCAGTCAGTCAGTAGCTGGAAGAAAAATCTAACAAGACTGCTCATACGCGAGCACACACATTTTATGAGCAATGACATTTCGCAAGGAGCAATGTTTATTTATAGTTGCCAATAATTTATAGCTTTTAAATGTAATGTTAGAATGCAAATAACTTTTTTGCTCTCTCTTCTCCCAGTGTTCTCTGCTCTCCAGTGATCGGATCATGAATATGGCTGAAAGAAGCCTGGGCTGGAGATAGAACCGGGTAGGAAGAAGAAACAGAGAGTGCCTGCCTTCACGTTCTCCCAGCCCCTTGAAATGTCATCAACTGACCATGGGATCAGTTCACAGCTCAGCGTGAGGACTCCGTGCACAGTTATGTGTGACATGATATCGAACAGCTCCCATCCGAGGCAACAAAACAGGAATGCTGCTCAGCCTACCGTGCAACAAAAATGTATGAAATCGCATTAGCTGAAAAACAAGATTTCTGGGTCTTAGCAAGGAAAGGCTGGATTTTTCTCATAGATGAATGTTCACCTCTAATTGAACAACTGTTACCCTCTTCTTTACTACTGAAAGTGTCTTTTAAAATTCGTGGTTAAGAGTAAGATATTTATAATCACATTATCAGAAAATCCTTTTTCAGTGCATGAACTCAATTCACTACAAGGAGTTTTGGGACCACATTTTCATTATTTATGAAACTACAGATAATATGGAGGAACTGGCCATTCACTTTCTCTTTATGTACTTAGGGCTCAATGCCGGGACCTTTAAAATAGGATCATAAAGGCAAAGTCCCATCCTCAACATAGACAAAAGGACAGGATGAAACTATAAATCTAAAAATATCTACTTGGGCTACTAATCTCTGCTTATGTCTGACAATTATTGGGATATCTATGACAAATCATAATGAATAATTAAAGGCTCAGCAGTGCAGTGTTCAAAGCCATAGCATTCATAGATTTCATAGACATTAGGGCTGGAAGGGACCTCGGAAGATCATCGAGTCCAGCCCCCCGCCCAAGGGGCAGGAAGTCTATGAAATCTATGAAGTCAGCTGGGGTCATAGGATCCCAGCAAGATAAGCATCCAATTTGCTCTTGAAGGTGTTCAATGTAGGTGCTTGAACCACCTCCAATGGCAGGCTGTTCCAGACCTTGGGGGCTCAGACAGTAAAGAAATTCTTCCTTATGTCCAGCCTGAAACGGTCTCTCAGTAGTTTATGACCATTCAACCTCATCATCCCTTGGGGTGCTCTGGTGAACAAACGTTCCCCCAGATCCTGGTGGTCAACCCTGATAGACTTATAGGTGGCCATCAGATCACCCCTGAGCCTGCGCTTTTCCAGGCTAAAGAGCCCCATGGCCCTCAGCCTGTCATCATAAGGTCTGTTTTCCTGACCTCTGATCATGCGCGTGGCTCTTCTCTGGACTCTCTCAAGGTTCTCCACATCTTTTTTGAACTGTGGAGCCCAAAACTGGACACAGTACTCCAGCTGCGGCCTCACCAAGGCCGAGTACAGGGGAAGAAGGACATCCTGGGATTTGCTTGAGAAGCATCTATGGATGCAAGCCAGCGTTTTGGTCGCTTTACTAGCTGCAGCATCACATTGCAGGTTCATGTTCATCTTGTGGTCAATGATGACCCCCAAGTCTCTTTCTTCCGTAGTGCTAGCCAGTGTAGCACTGCCCAGCCTACAATGATGGTGCAGGTTTTTTTCCCCCAAGGTGGAGAACCTTGCATTTTTCGGTGTTAAATACCATCAGGTTCTTGTACAACCATTTGCTGAGACTGTCCAGGTCAGCCTGGATCACCTGCCTGTCTTCTGACGTGGATTCAAAACTGTCCCATTGACAGTCTTTGTTCCTTGTTTTGTCACCACTTTTCCTCTTTGCTCCACGGTGGAGATCTCTATTCCTTATTATCTATCTTTACATGTACATACACGTTACATTTGGGAATCCGCAAAGATGCTGTCGTCCGCAGGTGCAGAATCCATTGCAAGATTAAGGCCTTAGAATATAAACCTCTAATAATAGACACCTATAATTGTAATTTCTATTTGTGCTTGACATCCTTGTAAACAATATAAAGAAATGAAAAGGTTTGGCTAATAGAAGGTAGGAGTCAAAGCTATCAGAACATAGCCAGGAAAAAGCAGGAATTACTCACATATCAAGTACCTGAATGCTCAACTGCAAATGCAAAAGAAATAAAAAGAAACTTTGCAGGCATAACTGCACAACATAGGGAAAGTAGTATCACTAATCCCAAACTGTCAAAAACGATAAGCCAAGATCTCCTCCCTTCCTCTCCCCCACCCTCTCCCAGAATCATGAACTTTTTGCCACAAAAGTGGCATTTGCAGCACTTATGTGCAGGGCATAATTCTTTAACCCTACAGTGTGGATATGTAAATGCATACACTGACTGAGCATGCTCCGTGAGGTAGACAACAGTCAGGCAGATGTGGCTACTTGCATGCAAGGGAGGAGCAGAGCTACAACTGCACCCCTCCCCCTTTATTTCTTGGTCCATCGCAAATTTAAAACCAACTGCCTGGCAGGGGCAGCAGCAGCAAAGAAATCACTTGATTTCATGGTTCACTATAATCGACCTCATTCCTTCTAAATTTTTCATTCCATTGAAGTTATGTACACTTTCTCCTTTTTTAATGGGCTTGATGTTCCACTAATCAAACTATCCTTTCTTCTGCAATTATGCTGTCTGTTAGCTGCTTCACTCAATATAGCTCCTATTTCACAGCCCTGCAAACTGTTTTCAGTTCTAGCTAAAAATTTTAACTCAGGTGTGGAAATAATGTTCATTGGTTACATTTAATTCTAATAATGAGAGGACTAATGAAACAACATATTTGGATTATTTTTGCGTAGTTTGTTGTGGTTTTTATACATTATGATATAGCAAATTAGTGTACATTTCAATAAAGTTATTTTTGTTTTTGCTTCAACCTTAAACTAATATTGCCATAGACCCCTAGCATATTAGGAAAGTATCTAGTTTCTTTTTACTTGGAGAAAATTGTCTGTCATGTTATATGTGATGATGCACTATACCATCTGCACTGCTACACCATTACATCATTTGCAGCCCAAAATCCGTTCATGCCTGCATGCACCCATTCTGGACACACATGTGCATGTATGTCATGAAAATATAGCTGACTAGAAATCCATGACTAATGGATGATCGACACCAAGGAAGGACCCTCCCATATTTTATCCCCAATAGCTTAGTCACTAGGGCATTTGGCCAGTAAGCAAGACCTAGGTTCTAGGACCCCTCACGCAGAGGTGGTTTGGATACAAATTTCTCTTACTTTCCAGCACAATGTACAGTCCACCACACCACAGGCTAGGCATCATTTAGTCACGTCTTCAGCACTCCCCTCGCAGGACAAATGCAGGCTACTTTTTTGTGTGCTAGCAGGCAGGGCCCACTAACATGAAACTCAGCTACACCTCTTTCCTGACCTTTAAGGCCTACCTTTGGCCAGCTGAGTTGGTAGTTTAGGGGATGTTATAATATCTCTCAATTATCTTTTGCTAATAGGTTAAACAATAGATTTGTATAAGATGGTTTGGATAGGGATCTGTCTGCCTTGTGCAGGGGGTTGGATTAGATAACCATTAGAGGTCCCTTTCAGCCCTACTTTTCTACGATTTCTATGAGTGCTCCTGTTTGGCTTTCTGGGAGAACCCCAAAACAGTACAAAGAACACAGCATAGACTAAGACCAGGGCTACTTCTTCAAAATATTTCTCAAATCTACTACTACTTGTCTTCATAACACCCCAGTGACAGAGCATATAAAGAATTCTGTTTTTGCAGATGACGAAACAGAGAGCTTGAGTCTCATTTACACATTATTCTGGTGTGGCACCACTGACCACCATAAATGTCTGGTATTATTCATGACTGAATCACCCAATATAGGAAGTTGGAAGTGTCAGGCGGGAGACAACTTTCAACTGTCCTTTGAGATTTCTGCATGTCTTTTCACGGCATCTGATGAAGTGAGCTTCAGCTATCTATCTACTTGTCTGTAAAGTGAAAATCTAGCCTGCCTCCTACTTGACTTCAGACTAACATGGGTAACTATCTCTAACTGTCTTTACTGCAATTTGGCTAAACCAAGTTTTTGGCATTCATGGAACATTTTTGAAAAAGTTGAACAGAATTTTTTTGTGTATATATAGTACTTACCAGTTCATTTATTTATAAATGCTACTTTTTGTGAAATATTAAATACTTTGTTCTGATGGGATATATAAAGATTGATACAAGAATCATATCTTTAAACATCCTGACACTGTTTATTTTGAGCATTTTATCCATCCCTTGTTGTTAAAAAGGGCCAATTAAAATTTGAAGAAGAGTGCAAACAATAATTTTAAATTATCATTACTCTAATTGAGGATTCAACTAACATGATAGCTAGCTGATCTGAGCTAACATTTATGAGACTTGTTGATTTATTTTTTCCCCTCTTATAATACTTAGATTGACATTTTCTATATTTATTTGGCAGTATAATTCTTTTCTGAGAATGCCTTGGATCCTATTCTGCAATTCTTGTGAACCCAAGACTCTTTTTGAAGTCTTAAATGAATCATTGTATCTTCTTATAGTATATAAAATATTGAAATATTGCAACATATTGACCATCTTGTGCTGTAAACATAAACACATGAAACTTAATGTCAGCTAGAATGGAATAAATGAAGGCAAATAAATAAGCATATGTCTTTTCATAATAAATGTGTTAAGTATATACTTGTACCAGTATAAACTTGTGCATATTCCAGGAGTTAAAAATATCCAGCTGAATAACAATAAATTATGCTTTTCATGAGAACCTAATTTGGGTTAAGTCACTAATTGAGAGATATATTTGGTCTGATTTAATAGTGTCAATTGCTGCCTTTTGCCACAGCACAAACATTGAAGTGAATGGGAGATTTTCCAAATGTCATCAAAGGAAGGATTGAGTCCTCACATAATGACAAAACAAACAATCTTTTCTGAATAAACCTAAATAAACAGATTTTCCAGAATCCTGTGAAAACTCCATTATAATGCACTGAAAGTATAAAGTGCTTTAGGTTCTATATATTTAGGACACTGTAAAAATGGTATCAAATTATTTTGTAGCTAATATATACATGGATACAATCATACAGACTAATATCCTGTGACTTCCTTCCTTTCTTGGTATATTGTTTCAAGATGTCCATTTTATGGTCATCATTCACTTTACATATTGAAAACAATTTTCCTGGGAAAATGCCAATTTTAAAACTAAAACAATGATAACACTGAAAAAGTATATGCTAATGTGTAAATATATGTGAATGACGGCATGATAGAGATGTACCTTATAGACTAACTGAATCAAAGATGCGTAAGCTTTCATAACACAGATCTCACTCTCCTTCTGTATGTGAATAAAACACATTTAGAAATATTTTGTGGAGCACGTGAAAAATTGCTAAGTCCCTGCTTCCATTTTTATATTAATTAATGAATATCACACATATGAACAGCAGTATTCAATAATATAGGGTCCTTTCCTACACCAAGTAAAGTCAATGCCCACCATTAATATTAATGAGAGCAGGACCATGGTCATCTTGTACGGTAGAGAATATACATAAGCGTCTGTTATTTTCCAATAATATTAAATAAGCATCCTTGTGCTGTTTCTGAAGCTATGTTTCAGTTCAAGTTTTACAATAGCATGGTTAATTCCTCACCGGTTTAATGTTTTGTTTGAAGCCACTGAAACTTGGATGTAAACATGCTTTTTTTTGATGGTGAAGAATGCTGTTGGGAAACAAAAGCATTACTTTTTAAATAAGAATGTTTTAAACAAAAAGGAAATGGTGTCTAGGAATCAAGTATAACATCAATACAGTGTATTTTATGTTTCATAATCCAGAACTAGCAAACAACATAAAATAGACAAATTATGGGGAGACAGCAAAAGATTGCATTGTGGCCCAGGCTCTGTAGTTCATGTTCAGGAAAACTCATACGGAATCTAAAAAGCATACTTGATCCCTTTTATAAAACTGAAAGAGATTCATGTATAAAACAGGAGGCTGTGATAAAACCTTGAAATTGAAAGCACCAGAATTTTACCTTAAGAAACTGTTTGCTTCCCCTAGAATGTATGTTGTCTTTCCCCCTTTACATAAATAATGTATTTTTTTAATGGAGGATTAATAGAAAAGCAAATGTTAAAAAATATCCTGCACAAGTTAATCACATTATCATGAAAAATGATGATTTCCATATTCTTTGTATGAAGAAAGTAAGAAATATTGTGATTTAGTATCTCTTATCGCCTGATCTACAGATGGACGGACACTTATACTCGAGAATAAAATAGACAAAAATTCTTCACCTAAAATACATGAACTGGTCACAGCATCTGTGGACATAGTATTGGAATTTTATTAAATAGCAAAGCTCTTTTAATCTCTTTCCTTTTCATATGAGTGAATGTTTCCCAATCACTCTCCTTTCACTGGCCCAAATTGCAAAAAAATGTGCTAAATGTAATGATGTATATGAAAGCATTCCTATTAATTTTAGTGAGATGGTTCATATCAGATCTGTAAGTGTACACAACCAAATCCTAAGTAATTTCTTTTATGTATTAGTGCCCAATGTTCAATAGAACCCATTTATTATTTTATTTTACCCAGCAAAGTCTACAACTTTCTATATATATCTCATCAAACCCCACCTTAGAAACCAAAATATTTTCTCAAATAAACCTTCTAATATTAAAACATTAAAATATTAAAGGAGGATAGATTTCCATTAGTGCTGTCCAGAAAATTACTTGAGGATTTTTGCTTTGAACTAAAGAACAATACTGCATATGTGTGCATGTTATAAAAGTTGTTGAATATTGGCTCTAAACATATAAAGCCAAAGATTTTAATAATGATACATCAAAATATAATCTAAATAGTTTAACAGCCATGCCATCACAAATTATACAACTCTTTACTTTGTCATCTTGGAAAATAAGTGGCCACAGGGCAATGACAATTTTGATGAATATTTCAAAAGCATCAGGAGTATATATAAGCACACTTTTGTCCACAGTAGTAGCCATTTTCTTCTTTTTCTTTGTATAAAGTTTCATGGAAAGCACAACAAAGTTTGGCTGTGATAATGTCATTGAGCAGGTTGCTGTGTTAGAGTGACTCCAAGTGGATCTGTAGCAGTAATACAGTGTCCGAGAAACTCAACTTCTTAGCTTAAGTTTCACAGAAAACATTAATGATATTGAAATAAAACCCAGTTTGGGAAAACTCCACATATTTTTTATTCAGAGAAACAGTCCCATTGACTTCACTGAGTAGCACATCTTTATAAAACTGTATTGTAGGCGTGCATGTGTTTGTGTGTGTGAGCCTATTTGCAAAGTCCTAAAGAGTGAAGTACGGGCTGTATATTGAAGGCTTCAGATCCAGTCTTGCAATCACTTACGTGCCCATGTAGATGCTCATGAGTCATCCCATTGATTCCATTTGAACTAGACACATGAGTGAAGTTACACCAATATATAAGCTTTTGCAGGAAGGGAGGCTTAAATTCTTTGTCTCTAATGCTCAGTGACTCCCATGGGATTTGATCGCACAAAAAGCACCTCTAATTCAATCATTTTCACTTCACATTTTTCTAAAAGAAATCATTGGTCTACATTAGCCCATCCAAGTAAAAGCCACTGTGACAACTCATTGATTTTTTTCTCAAAACATTTAGACAGTGCTTATGCTCAAACACTCCTGTTTTGATAATGCATATAAAAGAAAATATCTCATTAGAAGCCCTAAATTGAAACTCATGTATTCCTTCCATCAAAGTTACTGCCGGTCAGTAGGTCAGTTTATTGACACATTCAAAGCTTCAAAAAAATTCAATAAATAGGTAAATTTGAAGTGTTTCTGTGAGCATGTTGGTAGTAGCAGCTTATTTAGCTTTCACTAAAACAATATTATAACACTGACAATAATATTTAATTTATATACAATATGAAGTTTAAAATGTACTAAATTGTTACAGGTGTAGGTTGTAGCCATGCTGGTCTAAGGACATAGGCAGACAAGGTTCTTTGGGTTAATCCAATATCTTTCATTAGACCAACTCAAGCAATTGGAAGAAATTTTTGGAGTAAGCTTCTGGGTACAAACACCCTTCACCAGGCTGAGGAAAGGTATTTGTGCCTTTCCAAGAATTTTTCCAACTATCTGAGTTGGTCTAATAAAGATATCGGATTTACCCAAAGAACCTTGTCTGCCTGAATTTTTAGATGAGTTTATTGCTCATGCAATGTGTTAGAAGTTTAGGCCTGTGGTCAATTATGAGAACGTGTTAACTTCCTTCCCAACATCTCTCTTTTCTTAAGGCCCTAAACCTTCAAAATTATATATCTGTACATCTCTAGAACAAACATCCCCAAGCTCATCTGGCAAATGTCACTGTTATTAATAATTATTATACCGGTGGACAGATAAAAATAAAAATAAAAAATCAGAAATAATAGCTCTCACCCTCTAAAGTCCCTTGTAACCACCAGTTTTCCTGAGGGTGGCTTCTCTTGGCTAGCATCCTGCTCACTCAAAGACACCTTCAACTTGCCCTAGCTGAGCCCTAGGTTTATTCTCCAAGTCTGAGAGCATCTAGTCTTTTTACCACTTCAGAAGTTGGGGCCAGAAAACAACCCTCTTCCCTGGGGATTTCCTAAACCCCACTCTGTTCTAAGGCACAAGATTTTACACATTCCAAAACTCCCTTTTGTTTCCCAAATGCATCCCTGTCTGAGCTAGCCATCTTGAGCATGAAAAGAGTAACTATCCCCACTCCCCTTCCCCCCAGGTGTGCGCGCACGCGCGCACGCGCACGCACACACACACACCCATGACCATTTGCATCTACCGTGGCTATTGTTTCTTAACTACACCTGTCTGGCCAAGATGCATACCAGCTGGATCTCCCATGTGTGCTAAATATCTTGGTTATTTCCTAGTTACATCATGAAGATTACAGAAGTACATATATCAAATACTACAATACATACATACATACATAAAAATGACAAAACTGAATGCAGCTTCACACTAACTACCCATAGAAACCAAACACCACAGAAGTAAATCGAATTTGGGAGAATATCTAATTCGGGGGAATATCTATGCAGGTCACTCCAAAGGCAACTTGGTTTTGAGGTGAATCCGAGAACTCTATTGGTTAGGAGAGTAAAGACATTACACTCCCTAAACAACAAAGCTATGTTGGCAAAACTCTCAAGAGTAGATGCAGTTATGCTGACTGAAGAGTGTTTGGGTCAGTTTACTACCAGGATGCAGATTTCCTGCAGGGCCCAAAATTTGGCATTGGTGAGTGGTGGCAACATTAATTGCTATCACTTGCACAACCATGGCAGCCACCGGTTTTCCTGTCACCAAATTTGTGGCCAAGTGTGTCAAACTGATATAACACGAAGCTTACCATGGGTTGGGTGTTGAATGCAGAGCTGTGTCATACAGCCTTCAAGGCTGCCCACAGCCCAGAAATTTGGTGGCGGGATGAGTAGCAGCTTCTGCAGCTCTGGAAACCACAGCAATTAATGCTGCTGTTTGCTGCTTCCATGAAGCAGAGATATACGTATCCAAGCACAGCTAGACAATCAGCAGCTCAGGACTGTGGACAAAGCCTATGTGATAAAGTTCTCATATTATGCTCTCAAGTTTAGAAGAACTAAAGTGATGCACCAGCTTTGTGCTGGCCCCCTCTCCCTATCATTTGCTCCTGTGCAAAATAAGCTTAAGATGCTATCACCCAGCATAAATGGAAAATCCTGACATCCTCATAGTCCTTTATGCCCAAGAAATATTGTCCTGCATGGTCCATAGTAGAGCTGGAGTGTTGTTGTAGCCACGGTGGTCCAGGAAATAGCATAGAGTTCGTCCAATAAAAGATATCACCAAAAAAAGATCATGCTTAAATGCGTTCTGGACAACTGCTTGCTGTCTTTTATTCTAATGAACTAAAGGGGCAACTGCATGATAAAGAAATGCAATTTTATGAAATAATTTTGTAGTAGATCAGTAATTCTCAGCCAGGGTGCCAAGGTACCCGGGAGTGCCTCCAGATCCTTCAAAGGTTGCCAAGAAGTGCGAGGAGATAAGTGAAGTGTGAGGAAATAAGGAGATAAATTAATACACCAGGTTGAGGCTTATCCTGCCCAGCCCCTCCCTGTTTAAGGAGGTAAGCAGTGTAATATATGAATTATGTTTTGAAATCAGGTGCTATTAAATCCACAAAAGTTATGGAGGGGCACCTCAAATCCAGTGAGAGGTGCTTTGAATTGAGAAATATTGACAATCACTGTTGTAGATGATCAGAATGGAAAGTATTTCATTTCTCCCCACAAACACACACATGCCTGTGCTCACTGCAGATCTGAATTAAGATCTTGTTTGTACTGTATAACCCTCAGTGGCAAATTCGGTTGCAGTTGGCCAGAAGTTTGGTCAGCCATTTCAAATATTCTTATTTTGCAATTTCAAAGCTGCACAGTATATAAAGCAAATGAAGCCTGGCTGTTATCCAGCTGATTCATGATGTTGTGACCAGATGGAACTCCACTTACAGCATGTTTAGATGCCTGCTGGACAATGAACAAGTGCTTGCTGTCTTTTGTTCTAACGAACTTAAGGGGACACTGGCAGGTTAAAGAAATCATGCAGTTTTATAAAATCATTTTGTGGCAGATGATCAGAACTGAAAGCATCTAATTTTTTTTTCTGCATTAATGTTGATTGTGGTTCACATTTCACTCAGAGTGAGCAAAAAAATAAGAGTCATTTAGCTGTATTCATGTGAGTATTTTTGTTTCTCTTTGGAGTTTTTTAAGCAAAATGAAAAATGAATGGTTAAAAAATATAGGGCCATTGATTATTTTATCTTAGGGCAAATGAACAAAGCAAGTGAGGGTACAAACTTACAGCATGTCAGCTGCTCTGCAGTAATTGCTCATGTGTATGCACTTACTCTGCAGTAAAAGTGGGTAAAGCAACCTTGTGGTACCTTGTTCACTCCTGAACACCTACAACCCATTGCATTTATGGCATGAGCATGACCCAGCATTTTAAATAAGTGTGCCAAGTTGCCTTCTCCTGCAGGTAAGCCCAAAGCTATGCACCATGTGCCCACAGCCTCACATTCAAGGATCAGGGACTATCTGATTGACTCCCCACTGCCTCATAGGGAGGACTATACTGCAGTTGCTCGGGGCCAAGGCAGAGATGGAACTAGGACTAGTTACCCAGATCAAGGACAAGAAGAAGTCCTTTTTTAAAAACATAGGGGGCAAAAAAAGGTATCGGGTAATGTGGGGCCCCTGCAGGACACGCTAGGAAATATGGTCATCACACCAAACAAAGCTAACCTATTTAATGACTTCTTTGCCTCCATTTTCCTGAGCAGGAACTGGATCAGCCCCCACACTGGGCCCCCTTCAGGCCCCAGGGGAGGCGCACCTAGGCCAAGGATTAGTGAGGAACTAGTTAGGGAACTTCAGGAGGGACTGGATGTATTTTAATCAGCTGGTCTGGACGATCTCCACCCCAGAGTGCTGAGGGAATTAGCTGAGGTCATTGCGGGACCCCTGGCACAGCTATATGATCACTCGTGGGGCTCTGGCGTGGTGCCAGAGGACTGGAAGAGGGCCAATGTGGTTCCCATCTTCAAAAAAGGGAGGACCCAGGAAACGATTAGCCAGTTAGTCTTACCTCGATCCTGGGTAAGCTTTTTGAGAGAATTATCCTGGAACATGTCCACGAGGGACCAGCAGGGGAGAGTATGCTTAGGTGCAACCAACACGGGTTCATTAGAGCCAGGTCCTGTCAGACCAGCCTGGTGGCCTTCTATGACCAGGTCACCAAATCCTTAGATGCAGGTGTCGCAGTGGACGTAGTCTTTCTGGACTTTAAGAAGGCCTTCGACACTGTCTCTCACCCCATTCTCATTAACAAACTGGGGGACTCTGGTGTTGACACCTACACAGCCAAATGGGTCGCCAACTGGCTGGAGGGCCGCACCCAGAGAGTGGTGGTGGACGGGTCATTTTCAACCTGGAGGGATGTGGGCAGTGGGGTTCCCCAGGGCTCGGTCCTCAGGCCCGCACTGTTCAACATCTTCATCAGTGACTTGGACGAGGGGGTAAAAAGCACCCTGTTCAAATTTGCTGATGACACTAAGATGTGGGGGGATGTGGGCACGCTAGAAAGGAGGAATAGGCTGCAATTGGACCTAGACAGGTTACAGGGGTGGGTGGACGAGAATAGGATGGGATTCAACACTGACAAATGCAAGGTGATGCACCTGAGGAGGAACAACCGGCACCATACCTACAGGTTGGGGAACTCCCTTCTTGCCAGTGCAGAGGCAGAAAAGGATCTTGGAGTCATCATTGATGCCAAGATGAACACGGGCTGGCAGTGTGGGGAGGCAGTCAGGAAGGCCAACCGCACCTTGTCATGCATCCACAGATGTATCTCAAGCAGGTCTAAGGAGGTGATCCTCCCCCTCTATGTGACACTGGTCAGGCCGCAGCTGGAGTACTGCGTCCAGTTCTGGGCACCGCACTTCAAGAGGGATGTGGACAATATGGAGAGGGTCCAGAGGAGGGCCACTCGCATGATCAGGGGGCAGCAGGGCAGGCCCTATGAGGAGAGGCTACGGGACCTGAACCTGTTCAGCCTCCAGAAGAGAAGGCTAAGGGGGGATCTAGTGGCCTGTGACAAACTAGTCAGAGGGGACCAGCAGGCACTGGGGGAGTCCCTGCTCACCCGAACACTACCAGGAGTGACTAGAAATAACGGTCACAAGCTGGCAGAAGGTAGATTCAGATTAGACATCAGGAGGTGCTACTTCACTGTCAGGGTGGCTACGATCCGGAACCAACTTCCAAGCGAAGTGGTGCTAGCCTTGTCTTAAAGACCTTGGGGGTCTTTAAGACAAGGCTAGACAAACACCTTGCAGGTTCAAAGTCAGGCACCTGCAGCCCCATTGCAGAGCTGCAGGTTTATGACTCTGGAAGTGCCACATGCCAGAGGGGGCCAAAGAAGGACAAAACAGGGGCAGCAGATGAAGACAGGCCTCACATATGAAAAGTCTCAATGTTCCATTTTTCAATAAAGTCTCTAGCTTTCATGACTCCGAAGAAAGTTTTCCATATGAATCCAATGCAATTGTTTATATAACAATCTGTCTGCCTCTCTGTGAAAGGCAGAAGTGGTAGCTTAGAGATGTTAACTTCCCCATTTATTTCAGTGGGTGAAAACACAGATGCTAATGATGATCTTTAAATGTAAACACTGTTAATGGTTTCACTGCCTATGAAGGCAGTTGTAAGCCCAAGGGCTGGAAAGTGTATAGGAATGGAACACTATACTTCCTTTACAGGAGAGAGAGGAAAGCCAGCTCCAACCTGTATCATTTACACAAGCTATTTTGTTGCTTACCTATTATTTCATCTGAGGAGGTTGCTACTTTCTTAGAATTTGAGTTTGTTTCAAATGAAAAAAAATGAAAATACAATTGTTACAATATTCAAGTTAGGGAATAGGAAAGTAGATTATGCCCTGCAGGGAATGTGGCCCCCTGACTGTCTTGATATGAGTGCCCTAATGTGTTGATTTGAGTCACACATTTTCTTGCCTATAAAAGTATGTAGGTCTACTCTGGTTCGGTTGATTATTGTTTCCACTTTTCTTCAAATAAAAGGACTTATATTTTATTTCCCCAGAGCCAGGAGAAGAAACTTAGTTCTAAGTGCAGGCCTTGCTGGGACATTCATCAATATACATATACTACTCCCAAAAAGGCTTTGCTAAAGCATTGGCCAGAATAGGCCTGATCCCTGACCAAAGCCTTAACTCCTTTCATATGCAAAACTTGGCATGTAAGCCAAATGTACACTCCTGACAGGAGATGGGAGGGGGAAATGACTGTATAAGGTGTGGAATAGTTCAGGTAAGGCTGGTAGGTAAGACTAGGATGGTAAGGCTGGAATGGGAACACCCAGGTCAGGAAGTGGAACAAGCCCATGGTACAGGACAGTTAATATATGCAAAATATTGGTGGGACATAATGTGCAATTTGTTTTACCCACTGCATAAAAGAAGAAATGGAAATTCATACATGTGTTAACATCTTGGCTGTCATATTGTAAGTATGATAGGGCAATACCTTACATAGACAATAAACCTAGCCAATAACCCGAGCCTGTGGTCATTTTTAAAACAAGATTGATGTTGGGATCTCCTGGCTACAATGTTTTGCTGCCACTGCAGTCTCTGAGACTACAATACACCAATAACACCCAACAAGGGCAGTGATGATGACACTGGGAAAAGAGTGCAAGCAGTCATTTTATATCTTTAACCTGTCTAAGGATAAAACTTACTACGCTTCATTAGCTATTATCTGTGAGCAGGCAAAGAAGGTATCATGTTGCAAAGATCTACCCCACTGCTTTCAAACCGCAAGTGTCTGATGGAAAGGGATTCATGACAGACAATGGTATGATCTTTTAATTGTACATGGCAGAACTGAAAGGGGCCAGAGCAGCAAATGATTTCATTTTGCTGAAGTGAGGCTTAGTTTTATAAGGTTTTGTACACTGTGTCTTAGGCTATAAATAGGCATCTAATTTGAGGAGGTCCTGAGTGTCCCGAGTTATAATCTGGAACAAAACAAGAGCAGCACAACCCTTTACAAATGCAGGCTGCATCTGTCAATAGGTGGCCAGGGAGAACACAGAGCCTGACCAGCCTGCCCCTCATCCCTGGAATGAACCACAGTTAAGTGAATGAATTGCATATGGCCACAAAGCAATGTCTCGATGTCCTGGGAAAAAGTGTCAGCACATTTTATCTGGTATACTTCACAGGTCTTGAAGTGGGATAATGGGTGTCAATGTCTGTAGGATGCCAGGACAAAAGGCCTTCTTCCAACAGGAAGAAATGTAAGGCTTGTTTACAGACTTAGACGCATGCTTAAACTCATGTACACTGAATGTATTATTCAGAAGGAAAGTCAAAATGAGAAGTATCGTTCCCAACTGTTCTGCTATAAGAAGCTGTTCCTTGTGACTCTAGTCTAGAAGGTCAGGGCAATTTCAGTATATATGAGGGCAGATAAGAGCAGAACAAGTTAGCCTGGGGGAAAAAAGAGAGTACAAGAGGCAGGTGGTAGGAATGTGTGTGGAGGTGATATGATCTTTGTCCATGACTGAGAGACTGTTCCCCTTTCCTGGGTAAAAAATTGTAGTGTCCAAGAGGTTCTGTTCTAATTTAAAAAATATTTAAGGCAAATGAAGTTTCAGAAGAGCCTGCACAGAAAGGATAGCCTTGCACAGTGAAGCTAGGGAAGTACCAGGAGAGGTTACTGTTAAGTGATTATCTCAGGCTTATTTTAATAAAGGTATGTTCAGCTCCTCAAATGATAAATCCTGTGCTCTTCAAGTGACACATTTTCTGCTCACTCTTCCTTTCAATACAGAGTATGCTAACGTGGCATCAGGCTTCCACCCCAATTATTACATTCAGAGATTTGGGAGGTGCACCGTAAAGCAAGATATGGAAGACCTTGCTCCTGAACACAAAAACATATCTTAAACTATCAGATTTACATGATGTAGTCAAACAAATATCACTAGCATTAAGAGCAAAACAGTTATAGTCACTCTGATCAGACAGGGAGTTGATCACCTAGGTCCAGATTGTATTCCACCAATTAGGCATGTAAAGTGGACTTTGGCATTTAAGTGCCTTTCTTTTCCACCCTGCTTGAGTCCCTGAAAAACAGTTAAAGACAAAAGTAGGTAGATCCTCCTCCTCCTCCTCCAAACTGCTTTTTTGTGACTCTATCTTAAAGGCCCAGTGATGCTGTGTTACCCAAGTAGATGCATTAACAGGTTTTTAGACTTTGAGCAATATAAAATAAAATAGCACTTAGGTGCTGTAATCCACTTAGACACCTATTAGGTGGAACAGAATCTGGCCTTTTGTCCCAGGTTCACAAGAATATATAGCAGCACAAAGTGGGAGTCAGGAAGAATTTAGGCAGCTCAGTCCACAAGTGCAATCCCCATAGCACTATATAATCTCCAAAGTGCTTCAGTATCCAAAGGTGCTTAGAGTTCTGCTGTTATGCTAGCTGAGATGCACTGCCATTTTAGCAGAGTTGTTTGTGCATCAGCCTATTTGGTAGGGCTGTGCAAAGCGTCAGACTACATTTCGGATTCGGAGATTATTCGGATGATTTGGAGGGCAAATCTATGAATCTGAATCGAACCTCTGGAAGCTTTGGGCCTTCTGAATTGATTTGGAGCTTCCAAATCAATTCGGAAAAAATTCGGCAATTCAGAGAGTCACCCATAGGGTATACTGGGGAATCTATTAAATATTGATTCAATATGGGCAGGTAAGGCCTGCACTTATCACCTTGAAACTTGGCACATATCATGCTCTCAGAAGAGGCTACCATCCCTGCAAGATTCATCCAAATCAACCAAAAGACAACAAAGTTATAGATATTTAATTGATTCTCCATTATACTCTATGGCCAAATCTCCAAATCGGCTCCAAATCTTCTGAAGCGATTTGGCCGAATCAAATCGGAAAAACAATTCAGATCTCCAAATCGAATCTCTGGCATCCAAACTGGCTGAATCCAAATTCAAATTGAATAGATCCCTATTCGCACAGGCCTACTATTTGGCATTCCCATGCAAAGCATCCCTGCATCTAAATCTCCTAAAAGGCCTCGTTCAGTTGGTGTGCTCTTAAATGCACTTAATACATGGACAGAATTAAGCAGTAGAACAAAAAACAACACCCATATCTATTTTCATTAAGAAGCATAAGAAATGGCAGGAGACACCTTTTATATAACAGCCTACAAGTCAGAGCACTCACCCAGGAAGTGGGAGATCTGTGTGTTTTGCCCCCTGTGACACATTCTGGCCACAGATGCAGCCTGGCTGTGCCTCAGACACTGATATATTGCTTCCATGCTTTTGGGGTGCTTTTCAAACCCCTCCCTACTGTCAGCTGCTTGACCACTAAGAACCATCCAAGATATGCCAGAGGCCAATTTGGTGCCTCAGCCCTACCTGTCTTACTCAGTCCTCACCAGCCCGTAGCCAAGTGGATTTTGCCCCATTAGAAAGATTAGAACCTTGTCCAGTCATGCACTCAGAAAAGATAGATCCTCCTTCCCACTCAATGGGCAAACCTATATTCTGGAATCACAAGTATCACTGAAAAGAAGTGTGGTTTGTAAAAAATGTAACAAAAAGATAGTTTCATAGCTGTTAGGAGCTGGAAGGGACCTTACAAATCATCGGGTCCAGCCCCATTGCACTTGGGCAGGAAAGAATGCTGGGATCAGATGATCCCAAGATGGGCATCAAGACATTTTCTGAAGATCACCAGATGGAGCACTTTACATTTCTCTGAATTAAACATCAGGTTGTGGTCCACCCACCTCACAAGCCTGTCCAGGTCAGCCTGTATTGCCAGCCTGTCTTTGAGTGTGACCACGCTCCTCCATAGTTTGGTGTTGTCAGCAAACTTAGCTAGCTCACTTTTAATACCCGAATCCTAATCGTTGATGAACATGTTGAAGAGCACTGGGCTGAGTACTGAACCCTGAGTGATGCCACTGGTCACCCTCCTCTAGGATGACTCAGTTCTGTCAATAAATACCCTTTTAGTCTTGCCACAAAAACCAGTTACCTAGCCACCAGATGTTTTATGAAAACAAAAACAAGAAAAAGAAATCAGTAATCATGTGTCAAGATGCAAACAGAGATATGAGAATAAGGAAACAAAAGAAAATATCAAAAAATAAACTGCTCTTTCTTGCATTTTAAATCCAAGAATGCAGACGCCATGCAGCTCACCAGCTGGGGGGCTCCAGCATTTCCTTACAGCCATGGGAAACGGTAGACCCAACCCTGCTCTGGAGGCAGGCTTAAGTACAGTTATTTCCTGGCTATTCACACAGGTCACCTCTTGAATTCTTGGGGGGACAAACACAAGGTATACAATTTCCTTCTGCTCCCCCCCGCCAAGAGGTGCATGTTTGCCAGAGATGAAAGATTTATTTTCCTAATTAAGATCAGGAGACTATGGCAATCATTTCAGATATGGAGATTCTAATCCAATATAATGTTTCTCTCCTAATTTCCCCTTGGTGGGAAGTGTTCTCCCTTTTTTTAGGTATTACTCATGCTAGAGTTTTTGCTTCTAAAATGTAAAGTAGTCATTGCCTGTAAGGTCTCTTGTCCTGGACCCCTTTTGGTCCTCTGCTTTCCCAGCTGCTCTCCAGGCCCTCAAACCCATCGGTCCTGCACTCTATTTCCCAGCCCCCTCGCTGGGCTGTGCGCTATTTCCCGGACCCCTCACTGAGCCACTAGACCCACACAGTCCTAGTCTTCCCTGGCCCCTCTCTGGGCCCACATGGTCCTGGTCTCCTTTGCCAGGTGCTTTTCTGTCAGAGTGTGCTCCCCGAGCCTTCCCCCTCTACAGTATAACCAACAAGGCAGTGGGAGCTGGCACCCCATCCTCTCCTTTCCCTGGAGTGGCCCATGTCTGGCATTTCATGGAGGCTGTCCCACCACAGGCAGCTCCACCATGCTAACCATTTCCAGTAGGGTATAGTTTTAAATCTTACCAAGGACTGGTCCTCAAGCCTTCCTAAACTTGCTCATCTTTTTCTGGGCTCCCCCTGGACATCCTTCAACCTCTGGGCCCTCCTGGTTCCAGGTCCATCTCATATCTGGGCCCCATCTCTGGCCCCCAACTCTCTCTTGGACCCCTTCCCTTGATCCCTCATCCCTGGGTGGCCCAGCATCAGTCATCATCATACTGGGCTGCACACCCTTTGGTCCCTTCCTGTTGGCTGTGGCCCCACAATGACCTTTGGCCTCTCCTAGCCCTAGGCCCTGCCTTGGACCAGTTGACAACTCCAGGGTCTCCCGGCTCTGGCAGTTTCTGCTGTGGTCTATTTCACCCTTTGGCCTCTCCTGGGCCCTGGCCCCATACAGGCCAGTTGAGATTCCCTGGGTCAGTCCTCCAGCTGTCAGACTTCTCTTCTCCATGGATCCACCCTCTTGGGCCCATCCATAGATCACCCACTCTCTCTGGGCTTGCATAGAGCCCTCCATAAGGGCTGTCTTCACTAACACTGCCCCTTTTTTCTCTAGGTTTATCTGGACCCCTCAATAGGCACCCACACTCTGCCCCACTCACTGGGTTCACCCAGACCCTTCAGTACATCTCCCAAACACTCATCTCTTCTCTCTGGCTATTTGGCCTCTTCTGAGGCCTCTATACACTCAGCCCCCCTCTCTCTGGCCTCATCCAACGCCTCTGGGTCTCCACGAACCCCCTCCATTTCCTTAGTTTCCACCCAAAACCTCCAGACTGCTTCAGATGTTATTCTCTTTGCTGGCAATCATGAGCTGCAGCCTTCCTGCTGAGCAATGTTCCTTCACCAGCTCACAAGATGTTACTGCCAGCCCTACTCTAAGGGTCTGGTCTTATAGCCTGTCTTGGCCCAATCCTCCTCCAATCAAATGACTCCCTTCATCAGGCCTAGCCTCACCTGCCAGCTCCCTAGGTCAGCTAACTCTGCAATTAGCATTAACCCCTACCTGCCAGGGGCTTCACAGGTGCCTAACCTCTTAAAGTGGCAGGCATCCCACGTGCCCTGCCACAAAAAAAATATCATCTCTACCAAGAGTTCTGATTCCTTTTGCCTGTAGACCAACATAGCTATAACCCGTATCCCTCTCAGAATCAGGAACAGTTAGCATGGATTCACCCAGGGCAAGTCATGTCTCACCATCCTGACTGCCTTCTATGATGAGATGACTAGCTCTGTATATGTGGGAAGAGCTGTGGACATGATATACTTTGACTTTAGCAAAGCTCTAGATATGATCTCCCTTAACATACTCACCAGCAAGCTAAGAAAGTACAGGTTAGATGAATGGACTATAAGGTCGATGAAAACTGCTTGGATCACTGGCCTTAAAGGGTAGTAATCAATGGCTCAATGCCTAGTTGGCAGCTGGTATCAAGTGGAGTGCCCTAGGGATTAGTCCTGGAGCCAGTTTTGTTCAATATCTTCATCAACAATCTGGAAGGTGGCATGGAGTGAACACTCAGGGAGTTTGCAGATGACACCAAGCTGGGCAGAAGAGTAGATATGCTGGAGGGTAGGGCTAGGATTCAGAGTGCCCTCAACAAATTGGAGGATTGGACCAGAAAAAAAATCTCCTTAAGTTCAATAAGGACAAATACAAAGTCCTGCACTTAGGATGGAACAATCCCACACACTGGTATAGGCTGAAGACTAAATGGCTAAGCAGCAGCTCTGCATAAAAGAACCCAGGGTTTACAGTGGAAAATAAGCTAAATATGAGGCAACACTACCCTTGTTGCAAAGAAGGCTAACAACATACTGAGCTGCATTAGCAGGAGCATTGCCAGCAGATAGAGGGAAGTGTTTCTTCCCCTCTATTTGGCATCTGGAGTACTATGTCCAGTTTTAGGCCTCCATTACGGAAAGGATGTAGGCAAATTGGAGAGAGTCCAATGGAGGGAAATAAAAATAGTTAGAGGGCTGAGGCACACGATTTATGAGGAGAGGCTGAGGGAACTGGGCTGGAGAACAGAAAACTGAGAGGGGATTTAATAGCAGCCTTCAACTACCTAAAGGGTTTTTACAAAGAGGATGGAGCTAGACCATTCTCAGTGGTGGCAGGTAACAGAACAAGGAGCAATGGTTTCAAGCTGCAGCAAGGAAAGTTTAGGTTAGATATCAGGAAAATGTCTCACTAGGAGGGTAGTAAAGCACTGGAACTGGTTACCCAAAGAGACTGTTGAATCTCTATCCTTGGAATGTTTTAAGATGTGGATAGACAACACCTTGGCTGGGACAAGGTAGTTGAGGACAGTCCTGCTTTAAGCAGAGAGTTAGACTAGATGACCTCTTGAAGTCCTTTCCAGCCCTAATTTTCTAAGATTCTATGACTGACTGAAGCCAGTTGGGCAGCAGTTAACTCTTTATATTGGGTAAATATAAAAATCAGTGGGCTTGTCCACACTGAGCACATCTACACATGCAATCAAGTTGCATGAATAAACACCAGAACTTACTGCTCTGGAGTTTATTGCTCCCAGGCACTCTATTTGAATGTGCACCCAGGTGCAATAAACTCTGGAGCAATAAGCTGGGACAGAGCAGCCCTGGCTGGCAGGGGATCCCACGGGTCAGCCTGCCAACCTGGGGCTGCTCCCCTCCCAGCTCAACATGCTGAGGAGGGGCTGGCTGGCACATTCAGTGCAGGGTTAGCCAGCAGGGAGGCCCCACATTGAAGCACCCTCGTGCCCCAGCCAGCTGGGGCAGCATTTATGAGTGCTGCTGTCAAGTTTTTGTCTGCAGCAGGATAGTACTTATTATCCTATCCTGCAGCAGGATAGGATACATATTAATTTACTCTGCTGCGAAGTAAATTAGTTTACTTCAGCCTAATAGGGCCGCACGTGTAGATGAACGATGTTTACTGCACAGGTAATTAGTCAACTGAACAGTAAATGTCTCACGTAGATGTGTCCACTTGGGCAGAAGCAGATCCCAGTACTCAGGGATTTGAGATCAGCCTTCAGCAGTGGCTTCATTGATGTAATTCCAGGTTTTGAGCAGACCAGCAGACATAGGTGGTGCTTCAGGTATAGGAGGGGAGGGTATGGGCAGAGTATGATTGAGCCTGTAAGTGCAAGGACTTCCTGCTGCCACAGTATATAAAAGCCATTTATGAAACCAGATAGTTGAAACACTAGCTTCACCCTAAACAAGGGCTCATATCACTACCCAAAACAAAGGCACAGGAGAATTTGGGTGGATATTGTCAATCTCTGTAAATTTATATGTCTATAAAAACATGCAAAAAGACAACAGAAGAATATATAATATGTAATAAGGACTTACCAGCCAGAGCCACAGAAGCACTTAGCTTCTGGATAATTTGGATATTTTGGTGTAAAAACTAAGAGAAAGCTCTGTGGGACTAAATACTATCTGCAAAAAGTTTGGAATGTGGACAAAAATAACTGCTCCCAGTTGCCTAAGTCCTGTGTTCACAGAAATAAGTACATTGTTTGTAAACAAACAGATCTGTCTCAAGAAAATACCCTACCTATCATCATTTTCTCCTCTTGGAGATCCCGCAGGACTTCAGATTTTTGGTAGCTGCTCTGGTCAAAGAGAGGTAACACAACTGTATTTTATAAATGCAGTTCACAGAAGGCAAGCTAGAAAGGGGTGCATTTTATAGAATGCTGGGTTCAGTTTTATATTTGCTTAGCTGTATTTAAGACAAAAGTTTTTAATGTGAGCTTATTTAGAAGACAAGGTTCTCTTCTGCTTTTTTAAGCTGGGTGGTTAATTTAGAGACGTGATTTCAAAACTTTTAGGGAACTGATAGTTGAAAGCTTTGCACATTTCCTAATGATCTTGCACAAAGTGTGGAGTCTGCATGACTACAACTCCAATCAGTCTGGGTGACTTAATAATTAGTTTACCCGTAAACTACAGCATCACAATGCAAGATCATATTCAATCAGTTATGTACCAAGATGCCTATTTCCTTTTCTCTATTGCTCCATGCCTACAAACTGTCACCCTCTTGTAAATTTAATCTATTTTCTTTGTTCCTAGATGCAGCTTTATATTTGTTTGCATTAAGACCCAGACCAGTTTGCACAGGAAAGGGAGGCCCAAGGCAGCTAAACTAGACAAACCGAAGCTGAAAAACACAAAATTAGTGAATACTTTGAAAATATGAGTATATTCATACAGGGATGTAACAACTCTAGGATTCTGTGTTTACTGAATATAAATGCCCCTACAAGACTGAAGCAAATTGAAGACCTATTCAGAGGACACTAAAGGACATAACAACAAGGTGAACAAAGGACAACAAGTATATGAACCTCTGCTGCTCTGGCCAGATCTTGGCTGCTGCTGATATAATTAATAGCAACTCCTCACTTGGTATTGATCATCTATATATATATACAGATAGATAGATAGATAGATATAGATATAACTCCACAGAAGGGTTTCTAATGCACTTGTGCTCCATGTTGGATTACTGACATACACCCTGTGCAAGTGTAATAACCATGTACTCCAGTACTCCCTTGTCTCTTCTTACCTTAGAAACTGTTTAAAGCAGAGAGGCAGCCTAATGATATGCCCACCAGGCTGCACTGTCATAACTACACTATTTCCAGCCCAGGAAATAGCATGTGAGGAAAAAGAGTAATGTGCATCTCACTAGAGCACTTCCTCATTGAGCAATGTACTTAGAAGCTTTTACAGTAGGTCTGGCTTTTCTTAAGGTCTTACACATTCCTCTTTTTCCACAGAAAACAAGGTACAACTCAGAACTGAACTGACTGACAGTCCTGGATATGCAGCAAAACAAACAATGCCTGATGTTGTTGCTTGAAATAATACATTGCATACCTTCCTTGCAAATATGCCGTCCTTTGAACTTACAGTTGTAGAAAAGTAATGTTATGTTTACATGCTTACTGTTCTTGATGTTTGTTTCTCCTTTAAAACTATTCTAAATGAAGATATCTGAGTATTATTGTTTTGGAAGTATTACAAATGCGTAGATGATATCCATAATCGTCTTTATTATCATCATCATGGCAGGTGCCTTCAGTAGACAGGACCAATTGTAGGCATTTCAGGTTTCCCAAACTGCAGCTAAATGAAGGCCTCATGAGTTCCTGAACAAGTTTCATTTTGACTTTGGCTATGATATTTATACAGTAACTAAATTTAAATGGAAACTGGCAAGACTGGAAGTCAAACCTGCAAGCTTGTTGTTAATATAATAGTACTAATTTGTGGATCAGAAGAACAATCATTTTTTCCTGCTCTGTGCATATCAGAGCAGGAAAAAACAACCCAGCACTCCATCCATACTTTTTTCGGTGGCTGTATTTCTCTATAGAACTGGTACCAATGTCAGTGGATTTTTTTAACTTAAATATGCCATTAGTGTTGTAATGTTAAACACCCTTAAAAAACCTTTCACCATGGAAACAAGGTGTATATACTGTCACTTCTGATGCATCGTATCTTATAAAAATAGCTTACCAATATTATTTAACACATGCTTAGGGTGTACAGAATGATAATGTACAGAAACTATATAATGATGCATGGATTGCATTAGTGCTCTCATTAGCACTGTCAGATTTCACAGCAGTACTTAAGACTGAGGAGAAAGGCAATTGTAATACATCAAAATCTTTAATTATAATGCAGTAGGATCTGGGACTCATTTGTACAGGTCTGAGTGCTGATAAGGGAAAAAGAGTTTAAACACCACAGTACTTTTCTGTCTAGCTCCCCTTACCATACATAGCCAATTAACAAGGTGTTAGACCTTGAACATAAAATCAGGTCTCACGTAAGAATAGATCCAATCTAAAACCAATTGGGGGAAAAAGGATACTTCATTCTATATCAAATACCTGTAGCTACAATATCTCCCTAAAAGTACAATGTTTCTTTATCAAACATTTGTCTTAATTATTGTAAAAAGAGAAAAGGGATCTCCTTGTCACTTAGGTTTGCAGCCTTGCAGTGGTGCTGGATCCTCTGCACTTTGATCTTCAGGTGGCAGTTGTGGCTAGGAGTGCACTGCACAAACTCTGTCTGATGAAAAGGCTGCAACCCTTTCTATCCGATTCAGGTCTGGCAATTATCATCTATGCTTGCATAACTGTTACAGTTAAAAGTGGGTTCTTAAACATAGTGTAGTTAAGGACTGGCACGACACCTTGTTCGATTAATAGCAGAAAATCTTTAATAACAATACGACAAACAAGCCATAAAACTAAATAACAGAAAAAGAGACTCTTATTCAATAAATGAGCTAATCACCAAAGTCCTAGTACATATTTAGCTGCAAAAGTGTTTTCTCACCAATGCAAGCCAGGAAGCAGTTTCTTTATAGCTTTCACTGAACAGGAGCCTTTCTCTTGAACAGCTGGGTGCAATGTTGTAGTGACACCTCTTTGTTTCTCCTGCAGTGCACACCTTGCTGACAAATCTGTTCTGCTCTTATACTGTTTAATTGTACAGCTTCAAAGCGTTTTTCCTTGATGTTTTGTCCATTAAAGTTCGAACAAAACAGGGAGGAAGGGGAAACCATCACACTACAATTGTTAAATTGCTTGGATTCTTTTTATAATTTGTCCAAGTCTGAAACCTGGGGGTGGGTTGGGGGGGGTTGAAGTTTTCTGACCAGTCCAGAGGTTGTAAGTCAATCAAATGTGATGAGTCTTGATTGGCTAAACAGGATACCTAGAGGTATTGGTTACCAGACCTGTTTTGGGGTATTTGTTTAACAATGGAGCAAATCTGCAATAGCCTTCACCAGTGATTGTCTATTTACAAAACCCCAGACAGACATTGAATGATTGAGACATTTGTAACACCTCAGACAGACGTTGAATGCGTTCTGGGAAACATGAGGATGTGGTGGCAAGACACATATGGCATGCATGCTCATGCATTTGTCACGTACAAGACATTTTTCCTGTATTCAGTGTACCTTTTACATTTCTGCTTGAAATGTATACTTATTTTTTTGTTTTCTTTAGTTACTAGTTCAGTTGCAATGTATATGTAGTTTCCCACTAACTCAGACAGTCTGTGCCCTTCTCTGTTTCTCTTAGCTTCGTTACATAAGTGATGAGTGTGTCAGGTCTCTGCCAACAATTTTCCTTTTAAAGGAACCACCACTTTTATTTTTAGGCTCAGGTGTGGTAGAGGGTTGAGGCCTATCTAACTCAGTGCCTAGCGGATAGCAACCACCAGCGAAGCAACTGTTTGTTCTTCTTGATAGTGCTTTCACTATCCTCATCCACTCTTGCTCTGGCCTACATTATGACTGTTATCATCTTATGGCATGGATGTGGTATTGGGTGCTGCAAGCTCCACTTTCTCTATGCTTAATGGATTGCAACCATTAGCAGAGATTGATCTTTTTTTTGTGCTAGTCTTGTCACCACAATCCAGTTTTGCCCCCACCACTGGTTTGTTTGTTTGTTGTGTGAAGGAGGGTTTCTTTCCTAGTTAGTAAAATGTTTAGGGGATTACAAACACTATGATGATTTGGCATAATCTAGCACAGAAAATGAAAGCAATTGGGATTGCTTTATTTTGCATGGTCCCAGCCACCATCTTGCATTCTTGTGCAAGATGCACTGTTATTTCAATTTGGTCATTTACATTTTATGTGTAGGTCTGGTTGAGCGTTACAGCTTTCACAGTCATCAATAACTCTGAGGCTAGATTACTACAATTTGCTCTATGTAGCGCTGGCCTTGATGACCATCCAGAAGCTGCAGGTGGTTCCACCCTTCTAATGTAGGAGGAATACCAGGGGCATATAACTGTGTTGTTCTCAAAATACCAAAGAGTTAAGCTTATAGAATGATAAAGCTTGTTTATTCACAGAGCTGTACCCTGCCTACAGTTCTGCGGTTCCATCCTGCAATCGCTGGGCAAATGTGACAACTTATACATGGGGTGTAGGCTGTAGCCGTGTTGGTCTAAGGAAATAGGTAGACAAGGTTCTTTGGGTAAATCTGATATCTTCTGTTAAACCAACTCAATAAAAAATATCAGATTTACCCAAAGAACCTTGACAATTTATACATAACACTCTTAAAGGTATCCACTAGGGATGTGCAAAACAGCACCGTTTCATTTCAACATCTGTTTTGCCATTTCAACGGGACAGTGTTTCATTTCAAGTTTCATTTAGTTTTGAAGCTCTGTTCTGTTTCATCAAAACTGTTTCGCTGTTTCAATGCTGTTTTGACATCTCGCCCAGAATCTATAATGGGGAAGTACAAAACTGTGTATACCTTTGTAATTTTTTGGCAGATTTGAATGAAAATACCAGAAATGGTATCCCCTTTTTAGGGTATGAAGCCTGCTAAATTTCAAGTAGCTAGATGCAGGGGTTTCTGGGAAACTGCAGCTCAAGCTGATGACAAGCAAAACTCATGTCACATCTGTGTGTTATGGTGCAATGGGGTGAAAACTGCAGGCATGGTAGCCCTTGATGAGGCCACAAAGCCTGCCAGGTTTCAAGGAGATAGGTGCAGGGGTTTCTGGGAAATTACACATCAAGATGCTCACAAGCAAAACCAGTGACATATGTGATTCTCTGTGTGTGTGTGTGTGTGTGTGTGTGTGCGCGCGCGCATGCGTGCGTGTGTGTGTGTGTGTGTGTGAAGAAGCACCCTCACTGGTGCTGGGGCCTCTATATGACATGGTAGTGTGCCTCAATTAGGTCTCCTCCTCCCCTACAGCCTCATCTCAGTCCACCACTTTAAATGACAACAGGTAATAACTTAGTAAGCAGCACAGTAGCATCAGCAGCATTTCAGGCAGCTGAACAGTCACAGAGCCTTTCTTTCCGTTCCTGCAGGAGCTTCTTCTCCAGCAGCTGCTAGAGACCTCTCCCTGCCAACCCCAGCCCTGGGGCTTAGATGTGCCTAGGGCCCTGCATCTTTCCGGTCAGCTAAGCGGGGACAGGTGCTAGGGGTGTTGATCTAAGACATGGCACTGGCAGACAAAGTTCTTTGGGTCAATCTAATCTGGTATCTTTTAGTAGACCAACTGAATAGTTAAAGAAATACATCTTAGCAAGGTTTTGGGTTGAAAAAGCCTTTGTCAGGCTGAGGAAGCACCTGCAGTTGGTGTGTGTGTGTGTTCTGTTCCTGGACTGAAGGAATAGTAAAGAAGCCAGAGGCTGGCATGCAATGCAGGCAAGAAAGCCAATCAGTGAAAATGGAAATGGAGGTGTCAGGGGGTGAGGGACAGTCTGGGGTGGAGAGGGCGGGGAACAAAGGGGGATGTAGCAGCACAGGTAAAAGTGGAGAGGTATCTGGGGAGTCAGATGTCTGGCAGGTTGTAGTGTGTCATAAATCCAATGTCTATATTGAGTCCATGAGTTTCTGTACCTACTATCTAGGAGGTTGATGAAGTGTAATTAATAGGCTCATCTGTGAAAAGTGGTTTGTAAACTCAAACAAGCACTGAACCTCACTAACTTCATCACTAGAAGCCAACTTCCTACAGCCCAAAACGCACGGAATGGATCCAGCCCATGTCATGACAAGACATGCAAAACCTGCCAATGATATCTCCAGTATGGAGATATCTTCACAGTACAATACATATCTCCATCAGGGCACTTGGTGCCCTGATGGAAAATACGTGGAGACACCAAGCAACAACTGCACACCAGAATAAGCGCACACCAAAAATCTATCAAAGACAACAGAGCACTACTTGTCTCCAATCTCTCAGGCCTGATTCTCAAAGGGAATTTACAAACCATTTTTCACAAATGAGCCTATGAACTGCAATTCCTCAACCTCCTAGGTACAGAAACTCATGGACTCAATATAGACATTGGAATTCTGACACTATAACCTGCCAACCTGCTGGACATCTGACTCCCCAGTTACCTCTCCACTTTTACCTGTGCCGCTACATCCCTCTTCCTCCCCCCACCCCCCAGCCTGTCCCTCAGCCCTTGATGCTTCTATTTCCATTTTCACCTACTGGCTTTCTTGCCTGCATTGCATGCCAGCCTCTGGCTTCTTTACTATTTCTTTCATCCAGGAACAGCACACACACCAACTGCAGGTGCTTCCTTAGCCTGACAAGGGGGTTTTCAACCGAAAAGCTGGCATCCCAGGCAGCGAAGCTATTCTCATCTGAAGCCTCACAACTCCACTGCAACCAGCAAGCCTCAGGCCTGTCAAAGACATGATGGGTCTGGGATATCCCCAGCCAGGACTGTGTGCATGCATGTGGTGGCTGGAGGTTATGGCACCTCCTACCTGCCTTTCACCAGAGAGATGCTCAGTCCTGGCATTTCCTGGGGATGCCATGCCACCAGCAGTCTCACCAGGCCTCCCAACCCTGGCGGAGTGCAGTTTCAATGGTCATGCCCAGGACCTGAGGTCTCCTTCTTCCCCATATTCCTAGCCAATACCTGTAAGTTTGGCCTGGCACGGGAGCTCAGCAGGGACATGTTCTCCCCCTGCTAGCTGGTGATGCAGTGGTTTCATAGATTTTATAGATTTCTACGGTCGGAAGAGACCTAGCTCTACAGGAGACTTGAGAGGTGTGGAGCACAAACTCAGATGATTCCCCATCCTTCCCCAGAATGTCTCTTGCTAGGGCACTGAGATCCAGCTCCAGCTCTTCTTGGGGGGGGGATGGGGGGGATGGGACTTACAGCTCTCTCTCTACCCCCTCTTCCGCCCCTCCCTGAAGGCTTGCCAGCTGCCTTTCCAGCACACTTCATAGTGTGTTTCATAGTGTTTTGTCTTTGCCCTGGTGTGCTGAAAAATCTCTCTCTTCTTCTGTAATGTTCTCCATCTGATTTATGTAATATATGTTGATAAGATAATTGTATGTATGTGTATTTATGTATTGTATGTATATTTGTATGTATGTATTTATGTAATAAAAATATAGAAATGTATGTATGTGATTTCCTATATAAATTCTATATTATAATATGCAATATAATTATGCTGTGCTTCCCTGCACAGTGAATGGAATGCACAGCTTTGAAAAGAACCACAATGGAGTAACAAAAACAAAAAGAGGATTTGGGGAAGGAATAAATTGAAAGGACTCAATCAATGAATATAATAATAACATAATAAAAGGGTATAGAAACTAGAGCAAAAGCTAAAGCTGAATTCCACTTGCTAAGCTAGCAAATAGGAAATGAATGGTAGCCTTTGTTGTCTAACACTGCTGAGCTTCTGGAAGACAGCTCAGTAACTGACCCCAAGGCAGAAAGCAGTTCAGTTCAAACAATACTGCTATTTAAGCTGTTTTTCCATCCCTCCCCTGGGACTGGAAGCAACCTCAGGGAAGGATCACAGTCACTGGTCAGCTACACTGACACTGCTCAGTCAATATCAGAGCACTCCTTCCCCACTCTTCCCCCTTCCTCTCCTTACTTTCTGCTTCCCCACAGGCAAACCCAGCTTCAGCTTCACAACTCAAAACATTTCAGAACTTTCAAAACATTTCAAGTGCCCTCATTTTGTTTCGAGGCTGTTTCGAATCTCTTTGTTTGCTACAATTTTGCTGTTTCAAGCTCGAGATGTGTCAAAACAGCATCGGAACAAAACATCTGGCAAAATTTCGCACATCCCTAGTATCCACACATCTTCCCCCTTTACATGTAATATAATACTATCTGTAACAGGGGCTCAGGCGGGAGCCCTGTTACTGAGATAGTTTCAGATATGGATGACCTGAGAATGCACCCCACCAGGTGAAGGGAGTTGCACACCAGGAGAAGGGCAGGATGATTAGCCCACCACAGCCGGTATAAAACCGGCGGAAGGGCAAACACATTTTGCCTTCAGGCACTGGAGAAAGTATGAGGGACTGCTGGGACCTCAGAACAAGAAAGATGAGCAGCCTGAGATCCAGAAGCATGCCAGGACCACAGGACTCCGGACAACGCTGCAGGTCAGTAACAAAGCTAACTACTGCCCTGGAAATTGCAGCGAATTCAGTGAGTGCAGGGAAGGACTGCAGGGCTCCAGGAAGCAGCTGCAGCGAACCCTAGAAGAGGAAAAATGTCCCTGGGACAGGGCATGGGGTGGCAGAAACTAGACTAAGCCCTGGCCCCACTGAGACCGCCACAATGCCGAAGCGGTGATCCAGACAGCGAGAGAGCAGTCGGGCAGCTCCTGGCACAAGGCTTGAGAGACACAATTAACGGCCCAGAACACGTTGATTATTAAGTATCTATCAGGCATCTGGCACCAAGTCCTCTTGTCGGCTGTCCGGACTTCCCTTGCTAATGAAGTAATTAGCGAGGCTATTGTTGCACTGCAGCCTCCTGCTGCTCCAATAAAGGCTACATTGTGAGAACTGACTACCTGGGTCGCATTCGTGATTCCTGGCTTTGATATTACCCACTGAACCCCTTGCCTTTTTTCTTTCCATCCAACTCATGGCAGATCAGTCTAGAGGGAGACAGAACTAGGATTGACCCACCCTCTCACAAAAAATTGATGCATTCATAGTTTCATAGTTTCTAGGGTCAGAAGGGACCTGAGCAGATCATCTAGTCCGACCCCCTGCCATGGCGGGAAAGAATACTGGGGTCAAATGACCCCAGCAAGATGTCCACCTAACCTCCTCTTAAACACCCCCAGGGTAGGAGCCTGCACCACTTCTCTTGGAAGCTGGTTCCAGACCCTAGCCGCCCTGACTCTGAAGTAGTGCCTCCTGATATCTAACCTAAACCTACCCTCTGCTAGCTTGTGACCGTTATTCCTGGTCACAAGCTGTCGGCAGTTCCCGGCATTGGCCAGGAACTGCCGACAGCAATCCAAGGAGCCATGGAGTCTATGGACACCTCAGTCCCAAATGACTGACAGCAGGCACACAGTATTACCTTGCATCTCCTGCACGGACAACAAGCCCAGCTGGAGGAGATCATCAGGGTATGCACCCAGGAAGCTGAGGCACAAATTCAACTCTTTTCCTGCCAGCAGGATTTGTGTGAAAAAAACTGAAGCCCAACAGATGTCATTGGGGAGAGAAGGAGAAGGGGACAGGCTTCCCTGGATGTCCCCAGAAGACGACATGGAAACCTACTTAGAAGCCACCAAAAGTTCCAGGCTCAGAAGGGGGACCGTCCCCACCTGCTGGCTCAGATCCTTAGGGGTTTGGCAGAGCAGTGGCTATGACTAGAGACCCAAACACTCCAGGAAGTTTCATAGTAGTTTGGGGTCAGAAGGGACCTGAAAAGATCATCTAGTCTGACCCCCCACCACTGGCAGGAGCACACACTGGGATCACAAATCTAATTGCAGCCTTCGAGCGTGCCTACCTCTCCCCACATCTTGGTGTCATTGGCAAACTTGGACAACGTGTTTTCCACCCATTCTTCCAAGTTGCTGATGAAGATGTTGAACAGTGTAGGCCCCAGGACCGAGCCCTAGGGGACCCCACTATTCACATCCTGCCAGGTCAAGTATGACCCATCCACCACCACTCTCTGGGTGCACCCCATCAGCCAATTTTTGACCCATCCAACTGTGTAGGCATCAATGCCACAGTCACTCAATTTATTAATGAGAATGACAGTGTCAAAGGCCTTCTTAAAGTCCAGAAAGACTACGTCCACAGTGACACCATCATCCAGGGATTTAGTTACCTGGTCATAGAAGGCCATCAAGTTGGTCTGGCAGAACCTGCCTTTGATGAACCCATGTTGATTTCCCCTGGACATGATCTCCCCTGCTGGCCCCTCACAGATGTGATCCTTGATAATTTTTTCAAGGATTTTCCCCAAGACTGATGTGAGGCTTATGGGCCTATAGTTTCCTGGGTGTCCTCCTTTCTCCCTTTCTTATAAATGGGGACCACATTAGCTAGTTTCCAATCTCTGGGCACCTGGCCCCTGCACCACGATCGCTCGTATAGCCAGGCCAAGGGCACAGCAATGACCCCTGCCAGCTCCCTCAACAACCGTGGGTGGAGGGCTCGCAGATTTAAAAACATCCAGTCCTTCCAGAAGATCCCTAACTACATCTGCACAGATCTGAGGCCTGACAGCGCTATCCCCAAGATTGCCCCTACTTGTGGTGGGAGAGCTGTCCTGGTCCCTGTCCAAGAAAACAGAGGCAAAGAACTTGTTAAATTTTCAGCTTTCTCGTCTGGCATAGCCACAAGATTACCATTTGAGTCTAGCAGGGGTCCTACATTACCCAGTGCCCTCTTCTTATTCCCAATGTATTTGAAGAAGGACTTTTTGTTGTCCTTAATCCTGGTCGCTAGCCTGAGCTCCACCCCTGCCTTGGCCTTCCTAATAGCCCTCCTACACTCAGAGGCCAAGGAGGAGTATTTCTCCTTGGTGACAGCCCCTCCCTTCCACCAGGTGTACACCTCCCTTTTGGCCCTCAGGCATTCTTGAATGCCTTTGCTGAGCCATGGGGGTTTCAGAGCACTTTTACCCCGCTTCTTTCTCTTGGGGACTGTCACACTCTGAGCCTGGAGGATCATCCCCTTAAGGTATGACATGTCTCATGGACTCCTATATTCTCTACCTTTTGGGCCCTCAGTGTCTCCCCCACTAATCTCCTAAGTTCACTGAAGTTGACCCTTCTGAAGTCAGGGGCTTTAGTCTTGGTATAAGCCCTCAACACCCTGTGCTGGATGGTGAATTCCAGCAGGCGATGATCACTGTAACCCAGGTAGTTAAGGACCTGCATTCCCCTCACCAGGTCATCCCCAGTGGCCAAGACCAGGTCCAGCAAGGCATCTCCCCTAGTGGGGCTGTGCACCTCCTGGATAAAGTGGAGGTCCTGTATTTCAGCTAGGAACCTATGCGAATGGTAAGACCTGGCTGACTCGTCCTTCCAGCAGATGTCTGGGTAGTTTAGGTCCCCCATGACAATGGCATCCCTAGACCTAACTGCCTCCAAGTACTGGATCTTATAATAGCAATTTCTGACAGACCGTAGCAGTAGCTCACAGCATTGGTTTCACATCATCAACCCAAGACAGTGGAAGAAGCTCTGCAGTTAGCCAGAAGGGCTAACCTTCTGGGGGGACCCAGTGACAGGACCCCAACAGATGGGATCCAACCAGGGCCAATGGGGTGAGAGTGTATGGAGCCTCTCCCTGGACTTGAGATTCCAAGGAGATAGTGTGCTTCAGATGTGGGGAGAAATGGCACGTATCCTGATTCTGCTCACGGAGGTCCCAAGTCGAGATGCCTATAGATAATTACCACGACAAGAAGACAGATTGCAGCTTTGGTCGACATAAGGAGTGTGGATGCCAAGACAAGCCTGTGGTTGAGGTTAGGGTGCGGGACACCACTATCCCCACCATTGTTGACAACAGCTGCTTGCAATCAATGATCTGTGCATGTGGTTGGAACTTTAAATAATTAAGTTGAATTTAGTTTAGAATATTTCAATATGAATTTAATGATTTGATCTCTGTCTTCTAGAAAGTAGCTGCTTGACCCCATTTTGTAGTGCTCCTGGCTTGACACAAGTGAATGAACTTTGTATGCCCTGGGCATGAGAGAGGTTTGGGTGAAGGGATGAGTGAAAAGTGAATGGGAGTTTTTGCATGAGAACAAGGAGGAAGGATGTAACTGTTTTTGTAAGCAACAAGGCACCAGATGTGTAAATTACCAGCCAGTAACTAACAAACAGCTGAAGAATCCTTCTGAAGCCCAGGGGCACACAGAAGATAACAGAGGAAGGAATGCTGCCATGTGGGCAACAAGAACACTTCAAGGCTGAGACCCATTTTTATGACCAGTATGACCTCGAATTGAGATAAGAAGCAGATGGATGCAAAACAACTGTTAAAACACAGACTATGAATGGAAAAACTCCAAAATGCTGAACAAAGACTGGCAAACCCTCTAAAAGGGAAACCCAAATGATGCCAAGCAGGGGAACTTTCTGTCTTCCTTTCCAGAGCACAGACATGTCTGTTTTTCATCCCATTCCAACTGCTGTCTTCCACCACCATCATCATCATCATCTCAGCTACTCAATGAGCATGGTGTTGGCCACCCTGTGCTAACATTGAGCAACTCTTACTGGTAACCATATCTGTTGTCTGTTTGTATATAAGGAATGGTTGTTTTGTGTGTGTGTGTGTGTGTGTGTGTGTATGTTTGTGCATGATGATGTGCATGGTAATCACTGTGTTTGTATGAATGGTGTGCCAGGACCTCTATGTCTAATCCATGTAATCAAAAAACACAGCATTTTGCTTTATCCCCCTTTATAAAGTCTCGCTTGTGATTTAAGCAACTGATGATTTGTGTAACATGCAGACCTCTTCCCGTCCCATCTGGGGAGCCCCAAGAGCCCAGTGAGCATGGTCTGCACCCACGGGGCCTCATACACTTATGAGCATTGGTGCATCCAGGTCACAGTGCTGGGACGTACAAAAGATATTGCCGTGGGCCTAATAGAGACCCTCCCCTGCCACATACTCTCAGGAGTGGATTGGCCTCACCTGGAGGAGGTGGTCACCTGGGTCTTAACCAAGAGAGGTGGTGGCTGGAGGAAGGACCCAGGGGCAGCTTGCTTCAGGACTCTGGAGGAGGAAAAGGAAGAAAGCCTAAATATTAAACAAATCAGTGGAGACAGATACTTCTGGGATGAGCAAAGACAAGAGCCCCTGTTCCAGAACATCTGGTGGTCCCAACTGGCCAAGAATGAAGAGGGAGTGGTGGACCCCTGGAAGGCAAGACAGAGTCCTCAGTCTGAGGTAAGAGGGGGCATCCTCTATTGGGTGGAGGAGCAAGAAGATGGGGAGAAGAGGCACCAGATCCTGATTCTCTGGAGGTACTGGGAGGCCCTGTTGTGGGTAGTGCACGTGCTCCCCATGGGGAGACATCTGGGCTGGGACAAAACCTAAGCACACATGAAGTGGCGAGTCTTCTGGCCTGGCCTCAATAAGATGGTGGAGAAATTTGGCATAGAGTGCCCCGACTGCCAGAGGACAGGAAACCTGCTACTTGATGACTGAACGGGAATGCTTAGCCATCTGATGGGGGAGTAGAACTCTTTCATTATTACGTTATAGGGCGAGAATTTGTACTGATCACAGATCATGCCCCTGTGCGCTGGCTGTGAACAGTTAAGCTGGATAATGCCTGGTGATGAGGTGGTCCCTGGCCTTACAACCCTTTTATTTTACAGTAACATACTGAGCAGGAAGGAAGAACAGGAATGTCAATTTCCTCTCTCGCACAGAAGAAAGATGAGATAACACCACGGAGCACCAGGCTGATGCCAAATGAAGATGCCAGCTTCAGAGGAGCCTTTTTTCCTCTCCTTTTCTTTTATTATAATTGTTTGGGGGTGTTCTTTCTTTTTTCTCCCCCGAGACAGTGCTGAACTGAGGGGGGAAGTGTGTAACAGAGGCTCAAGCAGGAACCCTCTTACTGAGATAGTTTCAGGTATGGATGACCCAAGAATGCACCCTGCCAGGTGAAGGGAGTTACACACCAGGGGAAAGCAGGGTGATTAGCTAGCCATGGCTAGTATAAAACCAGTGGCAGGGCAAACACATTTGGCCTTTGGACATTGGAGGAAGTATGAGGACCGCCGGGACCTCAGAAGAAGGAAGATGAGCAGCCTGACCTGAGATCCAGAAGGGTGTCAGGACAGCGGGACTCCGGACGACACTCCAGGTCAGCTCCAAAGCAAACTACTGCCCCAGGAACTGCAGTAGCTCTGGTCAGTGCAGGGAAGGACCGCGGGGCTCTAGGAAGTGGCTGCAGGGAACCCCGGGAGAGGAAGAAAGTCCCCGGGATGGGACACGGGGTGGCAGGAGCTAAACTAAGCCCTGGCCCCACTGAGACCCCATGATGTCAAAGCAGCAATCCAGATGGCGAGAGAGCAGCCGGGGCAGCTCCTGGCATGAAGCTTGAGAGATGCAGAGAACACGCTCCACAAGCGAGGCAATAATGGCCAAAAACACGTTGATTATTAAATACCTATGGGGCATCCAGCGCCAAGTTCTCTTATTGGCTGCCCAGGCTTCCCTCGCTAATGAGGTAATTAGAGAGGCTATTGTTGCAGTGCAGCCTCCTGCTGTTTCAATAAAGGCTACATTGTGAGAACTGACTACCTGGGTCGCACTGGTGATTCCTGGCTTTGATATTACCACTGAACCCTTCTCCTTTTTTCTTTCCATCCAAGTCGTGGCAGGAAAGTCTAGAGGGAAACAGAGCTAGGATTGACCCATCCGCTCTTAATATCATTGGCAGTTAGTTCAACCCATTGATAAAGCACATTTTAACAGGTCTCTATTAGTCTTTGTGTTGACTTTTTAGTTCTAAGTGATCTTTTCAGTTTCTCTGCATTCTCAATCCTTATTAGTTTAGTTCTTGTTTGGTTTCCTTGTTGAGATGTATCTATTTCTGTGTCATTTTCAATCTCCTCTGTCATTTCTTGTTGTTTTGATGTTATCTGTGTTCCTTTGGTGAAACTTCTGATGCTGCTTCTTTTCTCCCCTTTACAAGCTGTGTTGTCTGTTCCTCCTTAACACCTGTCCTTCCAGTGTGATTACTGTATAGGATCTGGGAGCTACTTGATGGGAAAGCAGAGCTTTTTGTTTCCACATTTGTCCATCTGAAATAAGCACCATATCTTTGTTGCACTGTTGTGGTAATTCCCTGGAACCCCTGCCATAGTACCATTTTTGTTGGAGTTTGTTGACTTTTTTAATGCTTTCATGTTTTGCTTTTCATTCCGATAAGCATCATCTACAAGATCTGGCAGCCTTATTTTGAGTTTCCTTTTAAACAGCATTTCTCCTATGGACAATCCATGTTTCATGAATGTTGTCCTGTAATTTAAAAGTGACAGGTAAACATCAGTGTGTGAATCCGTAGCTTTTTTAACAATTTCTTCACTATTTGTACTCCATTTTCCACCAGACTATTGGATTGTGGGTATTTAAGACTTGAAGTATTATGATGGAATCCATATTTGTTTGCAAACTCTTTAAACTCAAGACAGTTGAACTGAAGTCCGTTGTCTGTTCTCACAATTTGTAAAATCCTATGTCTAGCAAAAATCAATTTGATGTGAGTTATGACATGGTTTGCTGCTGTACTTTTGAGAAATGCAATTTCAGGACAGTGAGAATAATAATCCAGCACCGATACATATTTTTTCCCTGCAAGTCTGAATAAGTCAATGCCCACTTGATACCACAGAGCTACAGGCTCCTCTGTGACCTTCATGGGCTCTTTTCTTTGTGCTGCTCTGTACTTTACAGCATCTTCTATGTTATTATTTAGGGTGGGCCAATATAGCGCACCCCTTGCTCTCCTTTTGCATTTTTCAATGCCTAGATGCCCCTAGTTTATTGTTTAACATGCCCTTTTTAACACTGCTGGAACAACAAGTTATGGGCCTTTGAACAAAATGCCATGCAGTAGTGACCGCTCATCCTTGAATTGAGAGTAGGAGCTAGGTATATGTTTTCCAGGCTAACTAGCACAAATAGCTGTTATCACTTTTTGCAATATGGCATCCTGAGCAATAGCTTCTGTAATTAGTACCCACATTTTATCTGTGACAGGAATCACTCTTAATTAGATGAACATATACGATGTCTGAGTCTGGAATTCTGTCATTTTCCATTGTGTCATATGCTCTGGACAACACATCTGCAATAAGTAGATGTTTTCCTGGTGTGTGCTGTACATCTAGATCAGGGGTGGGCAACTATTTTGGGTGGAGGGCCACTTACAGAATTTTGGCAAACCATCAAGGGCTGTATGACAGGCAGCTGGGGCAGATATATTATAATTTTATATTAATTTTCTAAATTCTGTAGGGGCCTCACAGGCTGGATAGAATGGCCTGGTGGGCCGCATCCGGCCCACTGGCCACATTTTGCCCACCCCTGGTCTACATTGTACATTTGCAGTTGAAAAAAAAGTCCCTGTATGGATGTCATGTCTGATAACCCCTTCTTTGCCATAGTTACCAAAGGTTTATGATCAGTTTCAGCTATCACAGGCTTCCCATAGATGAATACATGAAATTTCTCACAGCCATATACGAGAGCTAAACTTTCCTTCTCAATTTGTGCATATGCCCCAGATGCATATGCCACTGGTCTCCAGCTATCCCCATGTTTTCTTAAGCAAGACTGCTCCAACATCTTCTTTAGAAGCATCTGTTGACAATTTAATGGATCTTTTAGGGTCAGAGTATTTTAGTACTGGAGCTTTCATTCTTTTTTACCTCCCAAGTTTTTAAATTCATGTTCCCATATCCACTGAGCATTCTTTTGTAGGTCTCTTCCTCTGTTAAGTTAGGTAGATATTTCCCTAAAAAATGAACATTCCCAGTAATCTTTTCACTCCTTCCTTATCTGTAGGAGGTGGCACATTTGTAATGGCTTTAACACTTGCAGAATTGACTTGCACCAATTTCTCAGAGAGTTTTTCTCCCAGATACATTATATCCTTGACCCTGAATTTGCATTCTTGTTTGTTCAGTTTCAGATCTGCTCTACAAGCTTTTTCTAGTGCCTTCCTTAGCCTTAGGTCATGTTCTTCCATAGTATTTTCCCAAACTAATACAACTTCAATATAACCATAGTTCCATCAAGACCTTCAAAAATTTATTGTACCTTTCTGTGAAATACTTCAGATGCGGAATACAGTCCAAAAGGAAGTCTATGAAAGCAATTCCTTCTGAAGGGGGTACTGAAGGTACATAATCTAATGTTATTCTTTTCTAGGGGAACTTGCCAAAACCCAGAAGAGGCATCCAAAGTGGAGAAATATTTAGCTTCTGCCACATTGCCAAAAACATCGCCCCTGGTCAGAATGGGAAAATGCTCCCTTTTAATGTATCTGTTCATTTGCTTAGCATCCAAACACAATCTCAAGGATCCATTTTTTTCTATTATGAAAAGTGAAGAAACCCAAGCAGTTGGTTGATCTACTTTTTCAATGATGTCCATGTTAACTAATCTAACTTCTTTTTCAGTTTCTTTCTTAGTACAAGTGGAAGGGACCTTGGAAGATCATCAAATCTAGTCCCCTGCACCAACTGGGCATCAGGTGACCCCAGCAAGAAGACTGTCTAGTCTCCTCTTGAAGTTTTCCAGGGTAGGTGATTGCACCACTTCTGGAGGAAACTTATGCCACAGTCTGGACACCCTGACTGTGAAGAAGTTTTTCCTAATGTTGAGTCTGATTCGGTCTTCCAGGAGTTCATGGCCATTACTCCTAGTTTTCCCCTCACGTGCCCTGATGAACAATTGCTCACTGAACCCTTGATGTACTCCCTTAGTGTAGCGGTAAGCTGCTACCAGGTCCCCTCTCAGCTTTCTTTTCTTCCGGCTGAATAGTCCCAGATCCCTCAGCCTTTCCTCGTACAGCTTGCCATGTAAGACTCTGATCATACGGGTGGCTCACAGTACCCCAGATGTGGAGTACTCTGAAATTAGGCACCTCAAAGGTTAGACTGCTGTTATATACAGATTGTTTTTGCCATCTCAGTTTTGAATTTGGTCACTGCACTCATTAATACTATAAAAAACAATATATGTCCTTTCACACCTTGTACCAGAGACATCAAACATATGACCCATAATGCCTGTCTGGCCCACCTGGCTCCCAGCACAGCCAGAATTTGGGGGCAGAACAAGGAGGGGTGGGGGCCCACCACTGAAATCTCTAGTACAGAGCCCTATTAGGGACACATGACAGTAGCAAGGAACAACCTTCACTATCATGTCCATCCGTAGCTCACAAAGAGCCCCACAGTCTGGATCTGGCTTAAGACAACAGGTAACCTTCCTTTACCTTACATAAGTTCCTGATCCTGAAATTTTTTAGCTTAGAAAGCTATTTATTAGAGAGGTCACCATTATCCAGGAAAGCTTGAGGTGATTTACAATAAGAGACAAGGTAATTTAAAATAACTTATTAAAATATGTTAGCATAGCAAATCTGCACTCCTGACCCAGGAAAATATCCATCAGTTTTTATCAGGGGTTTTGCCAAAATATGAACTGCAAAGCAAAGTATGTAGCAATTAAACTAATCCTTATACTGTTCCATTGATTATTTTTCCTACCTACTGCAATCATAAACAAAACCTAAATTTATAGTAAAGGGGGGGGAGGGAATTGAGACGCAAGTTACTTTTCCTCTGTGCGCTCAATAGTGCTTGGTGGATAAATCATTTTCAGTGTCTAGAACAGGAGCTGTCAGCCTGCCACAAGTGGCCTAGGCAACCTCTGTGCATGGCCTGTGACAGATGAGGGAGAGGACAAGCAGCACAGTGCCAGATAGGGCAGGAAACAAAGCAGAGCACCAAATGGAATAGGGAACATGGGGAAGGAAGCAAAACACAGAGCATAAGATTGAGAAGGGAATACAGACCAGGAAGCAGAAAGCAAAGCAGTAGCTTGGGCAAGGAAAGGGGATGGGGTGTAGGCACACTTGCCAAAAACGTTGGTCTAGAGCATGCCTTGAAACTCATCATGAAACACTTTTTCTATGTTCTTGCTTTCTAGTAACTCAGTGGCATCAATTCTCTTAATCAAACCTAGGGTTTCACATATTTACAACACAATAATTGGCACTACTTTTCCTGGGACTGTTACAAATTGAATTTTTACTATATTAACTTGTGTCTAACATGCAGTGCACAAACATCTTGATTGCAATCAAGTTCCCATTATATGTTCTAAGTCTCACTTTCGTATTCTCATAGTACACAGATTTAGTTTTCATTTTTTTGAATAATGCATTCTGGTATTACATTGACATGTAGCCCTGTATCTAATTTAAAAGTTACTATTAGTCCATTGGTATCCAGGAGGGTTGTCCAGTCCTCAGAAGAATGAACTTCTTTTTGCATTGTGCCAATGAGGAATTCTTCATTTTCCTCATTGCACAAAGCATGCATCTGCTGTTTCTTGTGTGTTGCATCCTGCTTTTGGCAAACTCTTGCAAAGTGATTGAATTTTTTTCATTTGTTGCAGCACTTGTCAAATGCAGGGCAGTGCATGGGTTTGTAGTAACTCCCACAGCATATACAGCTGACCATTATTTCTTCAAGCAATTGTCTTTGGGCTCCACTTACCTGCTTCATAGTGATATCCTCCTTTCTGTACTGTTTGTGTTGCCTTAGATTTTTGCAGTCTTATAATCCTGTCTAGTTCAGCTTGTTCTGTTTTTTTCCTCCAGCTTCTGAAGCCTGGTATTTGCTATCTCAGCTGCTTGGCAAATTCTAACTACCTTTTCCAAATTAAGCTCAGGATCCTCTAGCAGTCTTTTCCTGAGGCTTATATCCTTTATCCCTAATACTATTTGGTCTCTGATCATGGACTCTTTTAGGTCTCCAAAGCTGCATGTCTGGCTCAGCAGTCTGAGGTCTTTGACAAACTCCTCTACTGTCTCACATTCTTTCTGCTATCTCATGTGGAAATTATACCATTCAAAGGTTTCATTTTGTTTGGGTACACAATATTCCTCAAACTTTTTTATTACTGTGCCATAGCTTTTCTGTTAAGCTTCTGACATTTGCACGCTATTATAAAGAGACAGAGCTTCTGGGCCTGCTATATTTTAAAAAGTAGCTACCTTGAGTGAATCTTCTTTCTCTGTAGCTCTACTGGCTGTCATATATATGGTGAAGCTCTGCTTAAATTTCTTCCAGTTTTCTGCTGTATTGCTAGACAGCTTTAACTCTTCTGGCATTCTGAGATGTTCAATTTTTTTTGTCTTTGTTCACACCCCAGTCCTGGTATCATGTGTTGTCCTCAAAAGACCAAGGAGTTAACCTTATAGAATGATAATGCTTTTTTATTTAGAGAGAAGTGCCTTGTCTACAGTTCTGCTGATCCCTCCTGCAATCCCCAGGCAAACGTAACAACTTCTATATAACACTCTTAAAGGTATCCACACACATAACTCTAGTACTCCAGAGTCTGCACTGGCTCCCAATAGGTTTTTGGACACAATTTAAGGTGCTGGTTTTGACCTATAAATCCCTAAATGGTTTGGGCTTCACACAGCTAAAGGACCATCTTCTCTCTTATCCATCTCCAATTCCTAAGGCCAAATGAGAGCAACTTCCTGCAAGTAACATCAATCCTTGGTGAAAATGCATGGGAGGTTGTTCTCAGAAGTCATTCCTTTGCTTTGGAACTCCCTTTCCCCTTCGTGAAGGCCTGCCAGTGTCCGAGCTGGGACAAATTTCAGAAGTGCTGTAAGACCTTTCTATTTCGGCAGGTATTTAGCAAACAAAGCTAGGCTGAGATATTGTTTAAGGGGTTTCTGTTTTATGTTGATATTCCAGTTCAGACTTAAGTAGTTTTGTCATTTTCCTATTTTATAAGCATTCTGTTCCCCTTATTGTAAGCATACAACTAGAATTAATCAATAAATAAATCCAGGCATGGGCAGTGAGTCAACAATATTAGTCCTTAGGCAATAATAGTGGGCACAGTAAAATCTTAGTAAAATAGTTGTCATAGCTATGAGGCCAGTTGCCCCTCTTTCTTTCCTTGCGGGAAGAAAATGCACCCCATGCATTTGATAGGTTTCAAGCCTCCAACCTTTCCTTCTTCTGCAGGTAAAACTCCACAATTCACCTACTTGCAAAGCATCAGCTGGGCTACAGCCCATAGGGGTTCAGCAGACCAAATTCTGGTTGGAGCCTACAGAGAAGCCCTTTAGTTACCCTAGCTTACCTTACAATAACTTGTTCATGTTGCCATACCCTTTGTTGGCATAAATGAATACTATCATTGAAACTCCACCTCTCTCTCTCTTCCAGATAACAATACAGGCATCCCCTGCTTAGCACTTTTAATTGGTTCCTGAAAAACTGAGCGTTAAGCAGAACAGTGTTAAGCAAAATCCATTTCCCCACAGGAATTAATGTAAATAAATATAATTTGTTGCCAGGGTGCCCAGCAACAGTGATTTGAGCACCTGGTAGCTCAGGGCCAGCACAACCGGCACCATGCAGTTGCTGTCCGCCTGGGCCCAGGCCGCGGAGGTAGTGCTGTTGGTCCCTTCCAAGCTGGGTGGCAGGCAAGGGTGCAGTCACAGCCACCACTGTGGTCACTCCAGGCCAGATCCCCCTTCTCCCTGCTGGCACAGCCCAGCCTGGCTTCATAGATCTCCTGCCAGCTGGCCCCCACCAGTCCTGGCCCCATGGCACCGGCATGGGCCCCATGCACATTCCCACCCGCCCACTTGCTGCCACTCACCTCCCCACGTGCCACTGCCATTTCTCCACTTTTCTGACCACCACTTAGTCCCCCCCCTCCATACCTGCCCACCCAACACTCTGGTACTACGTCCCAGAGCATTATAACAAAACTCACTAAGTGGCATCAGGTATGAATGTAAAATGAGCATTATAACGAAATAGTGCTAAATGAAACAGCTTAAGCAGGGGTTGCGTGTACTCCCACTCTCTGTTTTGTCTCCTAAAACAAGTTCTGATTGGTGGAACAACCAGCAGAACATCCGGCAAGTAGACGGGGTGTAGGGGAGGCAGAGCCCCGAGGAACACCATGGCATGAACGTGAGTACCTCCATCACCAGGTCATCTGAGAAGAGGAACACCACTGAACCCCTCCTTTCATCCAGTAACAATTCATGGCAGGCAAGTTGAGGGGCACTCCAGGCAAGGGGGGTGGTACAGTATTCACAGTGCCCACTAGAGACACCACAGTGGTGCATTGGCCAGGAACAGATCATCAATGAATTTATGCATCTATGAACAGAATTTTTTACATTAGCGGATCAGTGATCCCAACCCAGGTTGAAGCAGACATGCAGGTGCCGGCTGTAGCTCATGCAGAGCCCCTAACACAAGCCATCCAAGCAATACGGCAGGTGCTTGAGATACAGCAACTGCAGAGGGCCCACCAGCAGGAGTGGATGCAGCGTAATGCCACCCTGTTTAAGATGCTGCAAATGATGCAGGATGATGACCCCAAGGCCTATATAGAGGCACTCGAGAGAACAGCCCTTCAGACCGGGCTAGATCACACTCAGTGGGCCCACCAGTTGGGTGCCCTGGTGGTAGACCAAGCCCAAGCAGCCTACTGGGCCCTGTTGAAGGAGGATGCCCAAAACTACAGTGAAGGCTGTGATCCTGTACCAGCTCATGATTTCCCTGGAGAGCCACAGGCAGGTCTTCCAAGCCCAAAAATCCAAAGAAGTCAGGAGGCCTCGCAGTTTGCTACAGTACCTGCAAGATGCACTCAATAAATGGCTTCCTGCGGGCCAGTTCGATTGGGATGGTGTCATTGACCAGGTCCTGTTGGAATAATTCCTCTGGAACCTGGAGGAGGACACCCAGGTGTGGGTAAGAAGGCACCAACCCTGAACAAGTGAAGAAGCCTCATAGAGGCTTTTGCCAACTCAGACAACGAGCGTGGTTGGGGGCGAGGCCTCCATCCCCCGATCAGGAGCACAACTACAGAAAAAGAAAAGAGGATAGGTCTGCAGAAGAGGATGTCAAGGGGTGTAGTTTGCTAGTGCTGTGGTTGAGCCAGTCATATAGTGAGAGAATGCGGACTGGGCTTTAGCGAACTGGGTCGCAGATTGGCAATACCCACCCTGCCACAAGAGAGGGCAAAGAAGCTGACAGAAGTGAGCCCATGGATTGCAGTTTTGGTTCTACCTCACAAGAGAGAGGCTGGGATCACCCTGTCGTGACGGCCTGGATCGGGGATCAAGAGGTATGAGCAACCCTAGACATGGGATGCCCACAGTCCCTGCTCCATGCTGACTTGGCCCCTAAAACAGGGGTGAGGGAAGCTGGACAGTTCGTGATGACCTGAATCTTAGGTGGCAAGATGCACTTGCAGAGCTGTTACCTCCCCTTGAAGGTAATGGAGTTCTGAGGCGAGCTATGGGTCAGCCTGGCCCCAACATTGGCCTGTGAGATGATCTTGGGCCAAGAACGGAGGCCATTTTACACAGTACCTGAATATGTGAGAGCAACCAAGAAGGAGAGAATGCGATTAAGAAGAGGGGAGGGTTGGGTCAGAGAAACCGCCTCCCCACAGTGTGAATCTGTCCAGGATAGCACTGACATGGAGCAGGTGGCAAGCGCCACACAGTTCTGTCAGGCCCAACAGGAAGACTCAGAGCTGCAATGGCTAGTGACAGAGGACCCAGGAGAGGGGACATCCAGGAGCCATCCTGATTTTGAGGTAATAGGGGGACTACTATACTGGGTCCACAGGGGTCAGGAGGGGATGGCAGAAAGGCAGCAACTAGTGGTTCTGTCTTCACTTCACTGACAAATTTGGAGATTGGTGCATGACTTCCCACTAAGCAGTCATTTAGGGTGTACCAAAACCCAGGCGAGACTAGTCCGGGATTTCTTTTGGCCCCGTCTGTAAGAAGATGTAGAGAGATGGGGTGTGGCCTGTCCACAGTGCCAGAGAGCCCAGGAATGGAGACCTCAAAGGGCACCTTTGCAACCCATGCCCATAACTGAGACACCATTCTCCCGCGCAGCGCTCGATATTGTGGATCCCCTCCCAAAATCTCATGTAGGGTACAAATATGTGTTAGTCCTAGTGGGTTACATCACACAGTTCCCAGATGCAGTTTCACTTAGGTCTATTACGGCTACTTGTTTGGCGGAAGAACTCCTAAAGTGGATCGCCCATGTGGGAATCCCATAAGAAATACTCACCAACCAGGGGACCAATTTTATGTTGGGCATAATGAAAGCTCTTTGTAGCACCCTGGGCATCACCCACCTGAAAACATCGGTTTATCACCCCCAGACTAACAGCTTAGTAGAGAGGCTAAATGGAGCCATCAAAAGGATGCTCAGGCAGTATGCACAGGAGGACTCCCGTAGATGGGATACCATATTGACCCCACTATTGTTTGCCCTACGAGATGCACCCCAAGAGTCGACACAGTTCTCACCCTTTCAGCTAGTACGCAGCCACGGTCCTCAAGGTCTGTTACAGATCATCCGAGAAGAATGGGAAAAGCCAGTGGGATCAGGAATAGTAGCCAAAAAGTACTGACAGGAGCTACAAGATCACAGCAACAAGGCCTAGTAGATCGCTTGCCAGAATCTTCAAGTCACACAAGAACACCAGGAGACCCAGTATAATTGAAGAATGAAGCCCAGAACATTCCAGCCAGGGGATATGGTATTAGTCTCACTTCCAGCTTCAGTGAGTAAGCATCTTGCGATATGGTAAGGCCCATTTAAGGTGACCCTCCAGGTCGGTCCGGTAGATTATGAGGTGCTCAAGACCGGACACCGCCGCGAGTGCCAAATTTATGTCAACCTCAAAGAATGGAGGGCTCCACAAGGCTGGCTGGTGAAAAACAAAGAGGCAGGGAAGGAGCTGGGACTCCCCTGCCCAGAGTTAGGGGATCCATATTGAAGGGGCAAGGGCAGCCAGGGGAAGATTTGAATGCCATTCAACAGCAGGAACTGGAGGGGATGATAGAAACCTTCCGGGACATGTTCCAAGAAACCCCGGGATGAGCACAGGGAATCGAGCACAATATCACAGAATCATAGAATCATAGAAATAGGAAGGGACCTTGTAGATCTTCAAGTCCAACCCCTCGCCTCGGCGGGAGAAAAGACTGGACTCAAATGAGTCCAGCCAGATAGTCATAAAGCCTCTTCTTAAAGATCCCCAGGGTAGGAGCCAGCACCACTTCCCGGAACTTGGTTCCAGCTCCTAGCCGCCCTAACTGTGAAGTAGTTCTTGCGGATGTCTAATCTAAATCTACTCTCTAATAATTTGTGTCCATTGTTCGTTGTCATGCCAGGGGGCGCTAGGGGAAACAGTGTCTCCCCTAAACCCTTCTGATCCCCCCTAGTGAGTTTATAGATAGTCACCAGGTCCCCCCTCAACCTTCTCTTGTGAAGGCTGAACAGGTTTAGGTCCCACAGTCTTTCATTGTAGGGTCTTCCCTGTTGTCCTCGGATCATGAGGGTGGACCTCCTCTGAACCCTTTCAATGTTGTCCACATCCCTCCTGAAATGGGGCGCACAGAACTGGACGCAGTACTGCAGCTGTGGCCTGACCAGCATCTCATAGAGGGGGAGGATCACCTGTGGATCCAGTTAACCCTGCCAACCGTCACCTCGCATTGTCGGCCCGTGTTCATCTTGGAGTCAATAATGACTCCAAGATCCCTTTCTGCCTCTGTGCTCTCAAGAAGGGAGTTTCCCATTCTACAAGTGTGCTGCTGGTTTCTACTGCCTAAGTGCAGCACCCTGCACTTGTCAGTATTGAAACGCATCCCGTTTATGTTAGCCCACCCCTGTAACCTATCCAGATCTTGCTGCAATCTTTCCCTCCCTAGTAGTGTGCTCACCTCACCCCAAATTTTGGTGTCATCAGCGAAGTTAAACACGCTGCATTTCACCCCGTCATCCAAATCGCTGATGAAGAAATTGAACAGCGCAGGCCCAAGGACTGAGCCCTGGGGGACTCAGCTGCCCACTTCCCCCCAGGTTGAATATGACCCTTAAGCCAATCTGCAATCCATCTGACTGTGTAGGCATCAATGCCACAGTCACTTAGTTTTTTAATGAGGATGGGGTGGGAGATGGTGTCAAAGGCCTTGCTGAAGTCTAGAAAGACTACGTCCACGGCGACACCTGCATCCATTGCCTTTGTGACCTGATCATAAAAGGCAATCAGGTTGGTCTGACATGACCTGTCCCTAATGAAACCGTGCTGGTTGCCCTTCAGCATCATCCCTGAAGCCGGCCCATCACAGATGTGCTCCTTGAGGATCTTCTCAAAGAGTTTCCCAAGGATTGAGGTAAGACTGATAGGCCTATAGTTGCCCGGGTCCTCTCTCTTCCCTTTTTTGAAGATGGGGACCACGTTAGCTATCTTCCAGTCATCTGGCACCTGGCCCGAGCACCATGAGCACTCGTAAAGCCATGCCAAGAGTCTTGTAATAACCCCAGCTAGCTCCCTCAACACCCTGGGGTGGAGAGCATATGGACCCGCTGACTTGAACACGTCCAGCCCCTCCAGAAGCTCTCTAACCCGGTTCTCCCCAACCTGAGGTCTGGAGACGTTCTCCTCAAGTCTGTCTGGCATCACAGCGGGAAAGTCCTGGTCCCTTGCACAAGAAAATGGAAGTGAAGAATTGGTTAAAGAGTTCCGCTTTCTCCTCTGGCGCAACCACCAGATTGCCCAGCATACTTTGCAGGGGCCCCACATTACCCGGTGCCTCCTTCAGGATGCAGATCAGGACACTGTCAAGTGCACCGGTCAGGGAACGATGGAAGCCTATACCCCAGCAACTGCAACAGTAAGTACGACAAGAGATAGAAAAGATGCAGAAGCAAGGAATCATCCAGCCGTCCTGAAGCAGACTGTGCCCAAACTCCTTTTGAAACACCTTGGGACCTGTTCAAGTTTGTACGGATGCCCTTCAGGCTGAATGGAGCTGCGGCCACCTTTCAGAGGCTGATGGATGCCCTGTTGGCACCGCATGTGGCATACATGGCTGCATACATAAATGACATAATCATCTTCACCTCAGATTGGCCCCAACACCTTGATGCCATGAGAGCAGTCCTAGGAGAGCTTCAAGCAGTCAGGATGACCACCAATCCAAAAAAATGTAAACTGGCGGGTAAATAAACCAAGTATCTGGGGTTTTGTGTAGGTCAGGGAACCATCTGACCCCTGGTGGACAAAGTGGAGGCAGTATGACAGTTTCAAGAACCATGCAACCGTCGGCAACTCCATTCCTTCTTGGGGCTCATCAACTACTATTATAGATTCATACCACACTTTGTGGAGCTTACCGCGCCCTCACAGACACACTCAGAGGACGGGCAACAGGGACATTAAAGTGTACATCCGAGATGAAAAGAAGCTTCAAGGATCTGAAGGAGGCTATGTGTCGCAATGTGGTGGTACATACTCCTGACTTCTCTGCCCCTTTTTGTTTTGCAGACCAACACATCCTGCAGCGTCCTAGGGGCCATCCTACTTCAAAGATGGGGAGAAGATGAGTGCCTGGTTGCAACCTCAGCCAAGCCAAGACAAGGTATGTCACAATAGAGAGGGAGTGCCTAGCCATACACTGGATGATAGAACATTTTAAATATTATTTGATGGACTGGAAGTTTCTGGTTGTAATGGATCACGCCCCACTGCAGTGGTTAACCAAAAAACAAAGCAAAAATACCCGCATTACCTGCTGGGCACTCACTCTTCAACCTTTCAAGTTCACAGTAATACACCGCCCTGGCAAGGATAACCTCATCGTGGATTTTCTCTCTAGATACATCAGTTCGGAGGAGCCAGCCATGGAGGCATGCCAAGCACAGGAAAGGGAACACCAGGCTATTCAGGAGGCCATACAAAATGTCAAAACGCCACAAGGCATCTTAAGGGGGGAGGTCTGTGGCAGCAAGAAGCCCCCACAGGCACCAAGGGGACTGGGGGTAACCCTGAGTGCCCCCACAGTAAACAAACAGACCCCCCACACCCCAGAGGACTTACCTCTAGGACAGCACCCGGAAACAGAGGTGCAGCCACGCGAGCCAGCATTACGCCGGCTCTTTAAACAGCTTCTCCCGAGGTGAGGCAGTGTTGGGTTAATTGTGGCAGCTTAGGACACCACTGCGGGAAGTTTAAAAGCCTCACCAGAAGTTGGCAAGGGCAGACGAGAGAGAGAGAGAGCCACCAGGGAGCATGCCTGACTGGCAGCACCGGCAGCTCCACATGCTGGCAGTAGCAACCTGACAGACACTGCTCCGCTGCAAAGGTGGGGGTAGCCATGTCAGGCATTAAGCTGGGGATGGACTATCCCCAGCCCAGCAACCTTAGAATTTATTGGGAGCATCCCTCTTCCAAGGAGGGGGAGGAAGGACGCCGAGAAACCAAGGAGCGCAATCCTTTGGGATCAGGGACTGAGGCTCCAGTAACGATAACACTTAGGTGACAGGCCAGTTGCCTGGAGTAGATGCCAGACCCCCCCAAACAAAGGGGTCTCATCGAGATTGGCGGAGCAACCAGTGGAACATCTGAACGGTTGGCGAGTGGACAGGGTGTAGGGGAGGCAGAGTCCCAAGGAACACGGCAGCACGAACGTGAATACCTCCATCACTGGGTCACCCGAGAAGAGGAACACCCTTGAACCCCTCCTTTCACCTAGTAACAAGTCATAGCAGGCGAGTTGGGAGGCACTCTGGTCAAGGAGAGTGGTAAGGGACTCACACCGCCCACTAGAGACGCCACAGTACCAAACTCACAAGAACAAAAAACCCCATAGGAAATTTTGTCCTGTTAAATCAAGAAAAGATCAAGATTTATTAAAAGATGTGTTCATAAGCAGAAACTAGAAAAACAGAATCACACTGAAATAAGTTATTATAATATGGAAATGAAAGTTCACTTTAGCATCTCTACCCTAAATATCAGCATCTCTCTCATGAAGTTATACTTCCCCATAGTACTCAGTATATAAAATATTTTCAGTTCCTTTTTCTACAATAGCTAAATATTTTGCATCAAAGTTATCCTTGTATATCTTCAGAAGAGTTTGTATGCTGTGCATATACATGTATGTATTGATCTTAATAACTCGATAGTTATTTGTCAAATCTGCAACTGCTTATTTGTCAGTTACCCCTGCTTACTTTGAAGAAGGCGCATCTTTATGTGCACTCGACTGCAGAGTTGTACTGCACACTCATTTAGTACTTGCTTTAGCACATGAGCTACTGCACAGTAGCTTGTTGCTACTGCATAGTAATGGCAGGATCACAGTCCGTGCCTGCCATTGATACATCATAGAATCTCATGTAGACACACCCAGTAGTCCAGTCCATTATTCACCACCTGTGGATGCACTGGGTAGCAGTTCAGCTCTACCTAAGAGCTAGTATAGCTCATAGTCCAAAGTTTCCTTTGCTTCACCACCACTGGGGCAATGCTTCACCATTGCTGTTGCTACTCCTTGCTGCTGCTAGGGGGTGCTGCTCCTCATCATTGATGCTCTTTGGGGAGATACTGCTCCTCATCACTGCTGCAGCATTGCTCTTCTTTTGGTTGCAGAGGCAACTCACTATTTTAGATGCAATCTCAGTTCCTTCAGTGTTGTGCAGGTGTCTGATATACCTAGCAAGTACTTTAAGGATTTCATTTCTTTAGGACCAACTGGCTAGTAGGCTCAAACTAAATTCACTAAGATTATTTGTACATTACCGCCACATACTTCTTTATTGTTGGACGATGAGATGCAATACCATCCCCACAGGAAGGCTCCAATATGGAGCCTTTCTTCCTTCTCTTGTGATTCCTGAGCTGGCGGCTTATGGCAGTGCACCTTTAGTGCCTACCACTTTAAGGACTGGAGCAGGCAGCCACCAGGTGGCTGATTGCAGTGGCCATTTTCAAATGCAGGCCAGCTATATAAAGAGGGCAGCTGGCTGCTAGCAAGAGAGGCAGCAACATCAGCCAACTGAGCTCCTGCTTGGGGAACTGGAGGTAAGAGAAGGGGCTAGGGGGAGGTGGAGGCTCCTGTTGTCCTGTTGTTCACATCTTGTCCTGGAAAAGATGTGAAACTGCACTCTGCTAGGGAAGGGTAGCCTGGTGGGGCTCCTAGTGGCATGGGAGCCCCCAGAAAATGCCAGGCCAGTTACCCCCCCAATGAAAGGCAGGAAGGGGCACCAGCCCCACGTCTCTGGTGATGTTCTAGCACAGCAAGGGGAGCTCAGGTTCATTAGGAGCCCTAAGGCAGAGTCAAGACTGGAGGAGGGACCTGGAGCTGCACTCAGGCAGCAGGTTAAAGCCTGGGGGCACAAGTAGAGACCCTGAGAGAGAGAGCAATGGATAAAAAGGCTCTGCAGTTGGGCGAGCGAGTAGAGGAGTCGAGAGAGCATAGTAAAGAGGGAAAAGGCCCAGGGGGGGCATGGAGACCCAGTGAGAGGCAGGAGTGAAGAAGGCTAACAGTTGTAGAGTCACTCAGCAAACATTAATGTGAGGGCAGCAGGAGATGCCAGACAGACTGTACTGGAGCTGATCAAGGCATGGAGAGACAAGCCCAAAGCCAGAGAGGCTGGGTGGTATGAATGTGTCTCAGGAGAGAGGGCAGCATGAAAGAGGGCAGCATGTGAGAGCTGGTAGAGTGAATGGGACCCCCGTGATGAGAGTGGCCCTCCAGGATAGTATGGTAGAGCTACAACTGTATACCCAGTTCGCTCTGGACTTAGGTCGGAGAGGTAACACACAGTGAAACATCTGTGAGACATGGGGCACATACAGAGCATGCACTTAAGGCCCTAGTCACCAAATAGGTATTCTCCTGTGCAAGTAACAGCTCAACTTTATTTTCATCAAGGCGTAGCAGGAAAGTGGGGTGGGTAGACTCTCTAGAGACAGGGGAAGATTGGAGGTGGAGACCTGGCCAGGAAAGTAACCCTGTTCCAGGGTCCCTTCACCTTAGACTTCCACACAAGTCACTCCTTCACTCACATATGTCAATAGAAAATATGCAAATAGACACAATTCCCATATTCTGGCCTTGCATACTGATGGCAGTATCAACAGTGTCTTATCAGCAACTGTACACATTATGTTTATCCCAAGTTTCAAATTTTAGACACTTTTCCACTTCAAAATACCATAGATCTTGGATCGTTCATATCAGGATGCTTAATTCACAGCAGGCTGCCAAATTAAGAAGTTGCTACTCAATTGTTTTTGCTGCAGCTTTTACACCAAAGAGCACCTTCAGGGAGCATCTACATATATGCTTTACTGCACATTAGATTAATCTAATGCATACTAAAATATCACCGGCTACACATACACAGTAAGTACTGCACAGTAGATTAATTTAAAGCACTATTTGCTAGTAAGGACAGACACAGGTACTAGAAAAAGGTGCTTTAAACTAATGCACCCAAGCACACCTATAGAAGCTGACCTGAGAGGACATTGCTCCACGACATCCCAGGCAGCAGGGAGCCACAACTGATGCCTGGCTTAGCCCCAAGCCCTGGGGCTTGGTGGGATGCTGACCCTGACTTCAGTTACAATTATGGAGGCAGCTTCCAGCCATGCAGAGCTCAAGTCCTGAGATCCATGTGGCTGGGAGATGCCCCTGGAACCAGGAGTAGCTCCCCTCCCCTCTTGTCCCCTGGTGCTTGGTGCTTATCCTAAGCTCCATGCAGCTGAAAGCTGCTGCCAGAGCCAGGGACAGCTCAGCTGTGCCCCCCAGAACCCAGGTCTGCCCCCATCCCCCACTGTCAACACTTAAGCATCATCTATGGTGCCAGTATTGCCCTTTAGCTCAAGTAGTATTTTCTTTCCCTAGTGTTTACCTACTATATGTAATAATATACAGTAAATTATATCACCTCCCCTTCTCACTTGCACTGCCTTCATCCTGTCAAAGTAAACAAACCAAGCTCTTTCAGCGTCCTCCCATAAGGTAGGTCTCCCATTCCCTGATCTCCTCACAGCCTTCCTCTGTTTCATTTAGTTGTACAGTTCTAGCTAATTGGCATTATAAAAAGAGCCTCTGCACAGTATAACCATCAGGCCTAACTGGCTCCACTTCAAATCTTCCCTTTTCAATCAAGCATAACCATAACTTCAATTTTAAAAAAATAACAATGATAACATAGCACAAGGAAGAATTTATACAAGGAGCCAGGAAACAGGCCAGCCAACAAGGAGACTGTATGGAAGTTTGTGGGAGAAGTCACTGTCTGCATTTCAGTGGGATTTTAGTGTAAGCTGACTGAGTTTCCTGTAGTGTAAGGGAAGTGGAGGAAGGTTTTGCTTTTTCTAAGACATTCAGAAAGAAGCAGTTCTGCAATAATTAGGAGACATCATAATGCCAAGACTTCCATCACTGCTAACTCTTCCTCTGCCTGTACTGCTGTCCATATCAGGTCTCTGACTTTAGATCCTTTCACCCAGGAGCTAGTCGGGCCTTTTGGAGAATGTGGAACAAACTATGAGGTTGATTAATTGCAGCCAACACTGAGCATGACTGTAAAATGCATGGGCCACATTGGGCATACTGATGGGAACCTTTGTGTGTGTGTACAAGTGTGACCCTTAAAAAAATGAACAGTTGTTTCCTCAGAGAGGGAATGGGCTCCAGCCTGGAGGTACTGAAATACCAGGCCAGCACTAGGAGAGATCAGATTGAGCTCCAACATCTTCCTCTGGTGCTAAAAATGTAGCCTGTCTGAATAAAATATATGGTAGTGCTCATTAAACACAGTCCCCCTCACTGGCAACTCTTTTCCAAAGTCATGGTGAGCCATGACACTGCATATATCTTGACTTCCCCTTCTTGCTAATAGCTGAGCTGTGCCTTTCTTTCCCACTTCCAATGATTCCTTTTTCTTCACCAGCCTTAAATACCTGACAGACATCATGACATGGGGCCCCAAACAGTTCACCCAGAATCACTCTCTGGGCGACCCTTCCCATTCATTTTCCCTGCTGTAGCAATGGGAGTGGGACAAGACATACCTCCTATAATTAGATTCTGCGTATGAACAACTATAACAAATTCATACATTTTTCAAATATAGATTCTAATCATTGAGGGGTGGTCATCTTATATTTAGGGTCATTATCTATTTAAATAAATACAGCAGCTCTGTATAAGTAAGAAAATTAAACCTCTGCCAAAGTGTTGCAGATCAACAATTCACCTTGCATAATACAATAGAGCAAAGTAATAAATGGTATGTGTTAACAGTCCTGAAATGTACTGATTGTATCTGAGCATACAGTGTGAAATAAGGGTAAGCATAGGATTTGTGAAATGGTTTTATATTAACATTACATTCTATTTCCCGCTATGGGACAGGGAGGTCTGGGTGAGGGAGATCCCCTGCCCTCCATAAATGCTGACCTCGTGAAGGAACACCTTGAGAAGCTGGATACCTTCAAGTCAGACGGCCCTGCCAATATGCACCCCAGGGTACTCAAGGAGCTGGCAAGCATCATAGCCCAGCCCCTGGCACGGATCTTTAAAAACTCCTGGCACTCTGGTGTCGAAGACTGGAAGAAGGCCAATGTGGTGCCGATCTTCAAGAAAGGGAGGAAAGTGGATCCGGCTAACTACAGGCCCATTAGCCTGACTTCTATCCTGGGGAAGATCTTAGAAAAGTTTATTAAAGAGGCCTTCCTTAATGGACTGGCGGACACCAACATCCTAAGAGATAGCCAGCACAGGTTTGTTGTGGGTAGGTCTTGTTTGACCAATCTCATTTCCTTCTACGACCAGGTGACCTATCACCTGGACAAGGGAGATGAGATTGATGTCATATATCTTGACTTCAAAAAAGCTTTTGATCTGGTATCCCATGATCACCTCTTGGTGAAACTGGCCAATTGTGGCCTTGGGTCCACCACGATCCACTGGCTGGGAAATTGGCTCCGTGGTTGGACCCAGAGGCTTGTAATTGATGGCAGTCACTCATCATGGTGTCCTGTGACCAGTGGAGTCCCTCAAGGCTCTGTCCTTGGACCCATATTGTTCAACATCTTCATTAATGATGTGGACATTGGAGTCAGAAGTGGACTGGCCAAGTTCACCAATGACACCAAACTTTGGGGCAAAGCATCCACACCAGAAGATATGATCCAGGGTGATCCAGGCTGACCTGGACAGGCTCAGCAAATGGGCGGATGAGAACCTGATGGTGTTTAACACCAAAAAATGCAAGGTTCTCCACCTTGGGAAGAAAAACGTGCAGCATCCTTATAGGCTCAGCAGTGCTACGCTGGCTAGCACTATGAAAGAAAGAGACTTGGGGGTCATCATTGACCACAAGATGAACATGATCCTGCAATGCGATGCTGCGGCTAGTAAAGCGACCAAAATGCTGGCTTGCATCCATAGATGCTTCTCAAGCAAATCCAGGGACGTCATTCTCCCCTTGTACTCAGCCCTGGTGAAGCCGCAGCTGGAGTACTGCATCCAGGTGTGGGCTCCACGATTCAAAAAGGATGTGGAGAAGCTTGAGAGAATCCAGAGAAGAGCCACGTGCATGATCAGAGGTCAGGAAAACAGACCTTACGACGACAGGCTGAGAGCCATGGGACTCTTTAGCCTGGAAAAGTGCAGGATCAGGGGTGACCTGATGGCCACCAATAAGTTTATCAGAGGTGACCACCAGGATCCAGGGGAACTTTTGTTCACCAGAGCGCCCCAAGGGATGACGAGGTTGAACAGTCATAAACTACTGCGAGACCGTTTCAGGCTGGATATAAGGAAGAATTTCTTTACTGTCCGAACACCCAAGGTCTGGAACAGTCTGCCATCAGAGGTGGTTCAAGCACCTACATTGAACACCTTCAAGAGCAAATTGGATGCTTATCTTGCTGGGATCCTATGATCCCAGCTGATTTCCTGCCCTTTGGGCGGGGGGCTGGAATCGATGATCTTCCGAGGTCCCTTCCAGCCCTAATGTCTATGAAATCTATTTCCTATCTTGTTTCAGACTGACATTTACTGAGTTTCCAAGTTTGCTGTCTGTTTAAACTGTATCCACTTCCACTCTGATAATCTGTCAAATAAACTTGGAAACTTCACAGAAGGCAACAATTTCATAAATAAATCAACTGAAGATATATAGTGAAAAAGCCTTAGAAATTTTGCCAAGCAAAACAATCTGAATATCAATAAATCAAAGATAAAAATTATGAACTTTAATTTACCTAATGATCATTTCATTTACTTGGAAAGTGATGCCTTTGAAAACTATTAGCATATATGTAGCATCATTCACAATGCTGGTGATTATTATACCTGTTTGAAGTCTAGAATAGGTAAAAACAGATACTGAATTTCAAAAACTTAACACTATCAGATTAGCACAAATGCCATAACTAAGATCTATAGAACAAATGTCTTAAGTATCCTCCCATACAAAGCAGAGTCCTGAAAATGTATTAAGTCCTCCCAAAGCAAATTGAACAGGATTTAACGCAGGCATCTGTGTAGGTTATTGAAAGGATGAGTGACTTATAGAATGAAGAAGTTCTAGAGCTCCTGCATTTAAAACAATGTAAGTAGTACAAAAGAAGAAAGAAATATCTATATCTAAAATATCAAATTTTCTATCTACTAATGTAAAGGAGACAAGATGATGCTATGATCTAATCAGGGCTTAATTTCTATGACACTAGAAACCTCATTCCTACCAAAGCTACAGCCAGAGAGCAGTCTTGAAGTTACCATCTGGTCTGCCAGCATGCCACTAGCATTATGGCCTTTGAACATACAATATCTCAGGAGAGATGGGCTGCCCCAACCATACCTTTAGTCCCGTCTAAAATTCTTCATGATCTGTATGTGACAAAAGTTGTATAAAACCAGTTATCAAGAATTAGAAGCACTTGCCACTAGCACACAAATGTAGAGCGGCAGTATTTGAAAATGTTTCCTCTAACAGCCCTAATATGTTGGAATATGGGTACTAAATAATATGATTAAATTAATGTATCTCCAGTTCTTCTAATAAATGTACCATTTATTAAATGTTAAGAGAACAGACACATATAACAATTAAACCATTCCAAAATGTCACCGATTAGGAACCAGTTCACAATTGTTGCGGGACAGGGTGCAGACACACATAACAACTGAACACAGTTCCCAAATGTCATTGATTCTGAACTGATCCACAGCTGTGTGAAGTGCTGTACCTCCACACCAAGGGGTGCGAATAAGCACCCAGCCCAGTATGCCTTGCAGTGAGCAAATGAGGGTGGACTGCTGGGGTGATGTCTGGAGAATTAACCAGACCTGTGTCTAGGAATGTTTGGTGTATCCACATAACAGTGAGCTAGTTCAAAATTGTATTTGATTTTCCCCATACACACTTTTGAACTATTCTCTGTGGCTTTAAACTGGTTTAACAAGCTTGTGTATCTGTCCAGATGTCTGTCAAGGATGATCTAAGTATACTTATCTGGGTTCAGGACAGAGGGATGAACAACAGCCATACTTTTCTATGATTCTCTATTAAAATGAGATTTCCTTCTACAAGTGGTACAACAGTGGTTTTCAACCTGTCATCTGAAGACTCCTGGGGGTCTACAGACTGTCTAAGAGGTCTGTGAAAGATGACTATAATCAATCGAAAGTATGTGAATACTCATGCTTAAAATGCAAAGGGATCCGCACCTTCATTTGAAATTTTTTAGAGGCACACAAATGAAAAAATGTTGAAAACCACTGGTGTACAACATCTCTAAGGCTAAGGACAGAAGTTACGCATTATAAGTCATCAGAAGCTGGTTTAAACCTGTAACAGAACAGAAGTTCAGTGCACATAAACCAGTTTCAAACTGGCTGAAACTGGTTTAAGATAAACCTGACTGAATGTAGTATCAGACTTAACGGATTTAGGTCACACTGGTTTACAAAACTTTTGTCCCAGTCCTCTTCCTGGTTCATGTTAAATCGGAGTCCTGCAGCATCCCAGAATGCTTTGCAGCCCTGGGCTGGGCTGTGCTGTCTGCTTCAGAGAGTAGGGCTCGCCCTGCCCCTCTGCTCCCTAGCTGATGCAGTGAAGGCTGGCTCACTGGCCCCTCCAAGCAGACTCTGGCTGGTGTTTGGGGCAAGAGAGTGGGGTTAGACTCTCCTTCCCCCAAGAATAGAGCTGCCCTGCCCTGCCCTGCTTACTTACTGCTGGCTGAAACTGTGGACTGCAAATCCCAGAGGCACCTGGAAGCAGGAAGAGAAAGCAACCCTGCATAGTCCTGCTGTTCTGATTATGGACTGCAAATCTCAGAGACCTCAGGGGCAGCAGAAATAGGAAGCAAACACACAGGCCAGATAGCCATGCTCTAGCACCATCTAGCTTCTGGCTTGAGCCAATGCAGGCATGTGGTTGCATTTCCTGAATCAAAAGTGAATGTCTGTTCCAGTGCTGTAGCAAGCAGGGGGGGGAGCAGCAACAGGGCAACTGCCCCAGGTGCTGAAGCAAAGGCGTGCCAACAGGTGCTGCCCAGCCAGGGCAGGGCATGGGAAAGAGCCACGAGCAAGTAGCTCATTTGGGAGGGGACGTGGGGATGCAGGGAGGGTGATTCCTCTCACTGCATGCACTCCCAGTTAAGCATGAGTATGCATGTGCCTCCCAAACCTGTGCATGGAGTGAAGTTGGGCTGTTGCTGTGGGCTTTGCCCTGGGCACCAAACTTCTTTGCCATGGCACTGGTCTGTTCATTTGCTTATTAGTTCAATCTTTGCAGCTTAAACTAATGTGCAAAGACTAAATCAATTCAGCCTCGGGCTTTTTGACTGTCTGTACTTCGTCTAAATGACTAACGATAGTCCAGAAGGGATTGAGCTACCAAACATGGTGAATGGCCTGTTTTTTCCCTCAATATTTTTGCCTAACAAGAGTAATTGTGTTGCCAATATGTGTTAGAAGATCTGTAAAATACTTCAGCAAAAAGAAAAATGTGTCAATTTTATATTTTCTGCATGGAGATAAGGTGCCTTTTATCAAAAAAGAAAACATCCCACAACGGTATAAAGGCTTCTCCTTTCACAAGAGTCGCATGCCTTTATGTATGTGTGATAGGCATATATATAGTACTGTATGAACTGGATGTTGCATAGTGTTGTTTTAAGTCTGTTGTTCTCCAAAAAATCAGCATGAGTGATGATTTTGCTAACAGAGGTTTGCCAAGTTTACCACCTGTTTCTTTGAAGGGGTTCAGCTTGAAGAACCAGGTACAATAATATTTGTATTTTCATTGTACAGCTTTCTTCACATCACTGGTAATTATTTTGCATTGTAGCCAGTTGGCTCAGGGCTTTGTGTTTCCTGTTTTGTTATTGTTAAACCGGAGGACCAGGAGAGGCTGTAGGTGTTGGAGGAGGCCTCAGGGGGACTCCCCAGTAGCGTGGGGGTTCCTGGTGCCCTGCGAGGGCGCAGTAATTTGGTGCCAGGGAAGGCACAGGCGTTTGTGCACTGGAGAGCGGCGCTGCGTTTTGGGGTGTCCCGACCCCAGCCCAGCGTGGGCAAAGTCGGGAGAAGCTAGTGGGGTGTCCCAACCCCAGCCCAGAGGGGCAGCATCGGGAGTAAAGCCCAGTGGGCATAAGACCCATGAGGAGGGTCAGGGGACCAGGTACGGCTATGGCCCCCTGAGCCCCAACTGCGGGAAGTGCAGGAGACAAGGCCCCAGTGCGGGCAACCTGACTCCGGGAAGCACAGAGAGACAGGCCCCAGCGCGGGCGAGAGCGCGTGAGCGTGGGGAGATAGGCCCCAGTGGGGCACTGCCTGTATGGGAGAGGCCCCAAAGAGGGGGGGCCGAGCCTACTGGGAGGCCCCCGGTGAGGGCGCGTACGAGATTAGAGAGCCCGGTGAGTGCAAGCATATGAGTAAGATGCCCCGGAAGGGGTCACTAAGGAAGAGTATAGACACGATAACGTCCGGAACACCTGACAGGCTTGGGGCGTGGTATTAGGGGTGGAAGGAGCCACGTGACGCCCATAGGGTTGAGTGCACCAGAATCCATTCATGTAGGGCAGGGACCAGAAGGGCAAGAGCACTGGGTCCAAGGGGTCAAGTGAAGGCAGCCTCCCATTAATATTATAGAACCATCAAAGTCATGGCAGGCGAGAACAAGGGTGCTAAACAGACAACTTGGCACGGTAGGGGCGCCAGGAGAGATCATGGCCACTCCTGGGTCCCCGCCCCATGACAAAGTGGTGCATTGGCCGGGAAGCTGGCCGTGCGCGGGGAAGGAACCCGAGTCCCTTAAAAGGGAAAAATGAACCCAGGGCTAAGATAAAGACGGACGCTGGTAGAAAGAGAGTTTTACCACAGCTCGGCGGTGGGGCGAAGGGAGGATACCCATTGCTGGGAATTCGGCAACTAAGACGGAGGCTCTGAGCTAGGGAAATGAGGTCAGGGCAATAATGGTGCATAAAGGAGCGACGGACCACCAGGGGCCAGAAATTTTGTTGGGCAGTTGAGAATTGAGGTAATGAAAGAAAAGGTAGCGCAATTAGAGCACAACCTAGCCCTAGCAGAGGCCCAGAGAAAGGGAGCTGAGGCTAAGGCAGCGACATTAGTGACAAACATCGCTAAGTAAGAAAGAAGGGGGAACAAAAGAAATTAGATGCCTGATGGCGGCGGAGGCAGAGAAGACTCGGGAAATAGAACGACTGCTCGCTCAGGAGGCTCAGAAAGGTCAAGAGACGGAGGAAAGGCTGCAAAAGATGCAGGCAGAAATGAAGGCCTGGATAGCACAGTCTCCTGAGGGTGGCACAATTCAGGCAGGGGAACAGCAAGAGATGCAGCAGAAGCTGGAAGTGGCCAGAGGCATAATAGCAGTCCTACAAAAGGAAGTCCACACCCAAGTGGACCAAACAGAAGGGCTACATGAGGACCTGGAGAAATGGCAAGAGAGATGTTTGGGGGCCGAACAACTGCTTGGTCAGCTGCAAGAAGAACTAAGTGAAAGCCGTACCCAAACGGAGGAAAATAGCAAAGTGATAGCGCGAGAAATGGAAAAGGTAAAAGCCTTTACGGTAAGCCATGAGATGCTGCGCGCCCAATATCTATCCCTTGAAGGGGAGCTAGCAGACTGCAAGAAAGAGAATGATGGGTTAAGGGTTCAAGTACAGATTCTGGAGACAGAGAAAGGCCACCTGGGAGAACAGGTACAGTCACTTAGAACCCTGTTAGAGGAAAGGCAGGCTAAAGATGAGGGTATAACTGCAGAAAAGAGACAACTACAGGTAGAAATACAGGCTGTAAGGAAAGAGGTTCAGAGGTTGGAGGCCAACAATAAAAGACTGCAGGAGGCAAATAATCAGATGGCCATAAACATCCAAGAGCTCAAGGAAGTTGGGAGGTCAAAGGAGGAGGGAATAGCAGGGCAAGAACTGCAGACTGTGAAGAATACGAATACCCTAAGGGAAAGGCTGGAGGCTCTTGAAATTCAACTAGCGGGGTACGTGAGAGCCACTAAATCTGAGTTACATGAGAGGGGGTTACTCATGAAGCAAGCAGAGGCACAAGTTGAGAACATCTGGCCCAAACTTATGTGATGCTTAGAAAGAGAAGAACTGCCCAGGGCCAAGAATCCGGAAGGCCGTAGAGAGGGAGCTGGGCCAGAAGAGCCAGGGAGGAGTCCTAAGGAAGAGAGCTCCGTAAAAGAGAAATGGGAAGCCCTAAAGAGAGAGGCTCTGTCGGCGGCTCAGAAATATTGGGATTTAAGATGGGACCAGTGGCGGGATCGCCACATTCAAGAAATGAACCAGTTAAGGTGTCAATTGAGGAAGCTATCCTTACTGCAGAGTAAGGGAGAAGGAGCCTTTTTTGGCCAGAGCAGCCCGAAATAACCAATTTAATAGAGGGAGAAATAACGGGGACAAACGCATTCCCCCTCAGAGGGAACCCACACGCCCAATATATACAGGAAAGACAGGGAAAACCCCTAGTCCGAGGCGGCAGATGTCAGAAATAGGCTCCGTAAACAGGGGAATAGCTCAGCCTAAGAAAGAAGATGGACCTGAGGGTCTGGAGAGAAGGGAGAAGGAGCAATTTGTTAAGGGAAGACCTGAGACTAAGAAAAGACCTCAGCTATATGTGAATGGCCTGCCTAGACATACCAAGTGGAGGACACTAAAAAGGATCCTTGAGGCCAGAATAGGAAGGGTGGCCTATATAGCAATTTATGAGGGGCCGGGAGGAGATCCACTGGCCAGGGAGGAGTGGAATTTTGGAGTGAAGAAGATGCCCAGAAGGCACTGAAGTGCCAGTGGGAGATATGGGGCAAGCTCCAAGACATCCAGGAAGACAGGGAGAGATCAGGAACCTGACAACTTACCAGGAAGAAAGGACCCAGGTGGGGTGGAAAAAGAAAGGAGGCTTCGGAGGGAAGACAGAAGCTTAGCCAGCGAAGGGTGCAATCTACCAAGGTTGGCTAATGTGGCGGGACTACCTTTGGCGGGCACATCCCGGATAATCCCATGTGGTGTGCCTTGGGGAAAAGGCGAGTTGGAGGCGCCTAAAAACCTCCACCTCCATTACGTGAGCTGGTGAAGGTAGAATGAAAGGCTAAGAGAAGAACCCTTGAGGGATACCACACCTCGCAAAATGGAAGAGCGGCCCTGGTGAGTTATGAACTTAAGGGGGGAGGTGTGTCACAGGGGCACTCTGGTGCTCTGCTCCTATGAAGGGATACAGGTGCCGGTTGCTGGGGCAACCACAGTTGGTCAGCTGACCAGGAGGGGGCAGGGCCTGGAGTATATAAACAGCCAGGCTGAAGCCTAGCAGACAGTTCCTCTCTTGCAGCCTGAGCAGTAGGGGAGACAGCGAGCATGGGGAGACAGGCCCCAGTGGGGCACTGCCTGTACAGGAGAGGCCCCAAAGAGGGGGCAAACCTATAGAGAGGCCCCAAAGAGGGGCCAAACCTATAGAGAGGCCCCAAAAAGTGGGGGCAAGCCTACTGGGAGGCCCTGGAAGGGGGCGAGCTTATTGAGAAGCCCCCGGTGAGGGCGCGTATAATATTAGAGAGCCCAGTGAGGGCGAGCATACGAGTAAGACACCCCGGAAGGGGTCACTAAGGAAGAGTATAGACACGATAACGTCTGGAACACCTGACAGGCTTGGGGCATGGTATTAGGAGTGGAAGGAGCCACGCGACGCCCATAGGGTTGAGTGCACCAGAATCCATTCATGTAGGGCAGGGACCAGAAGGGCAAGAGCAGCGGGTCCAAGGGGTCAAGTGAAGGCAGCCTCCCATTAATATTATAGAACCATCAAAGTCATGGCGGGCGAGAACGAGGGTGCTAAACAGACAACTTGGCACGGTAGAAATCACGGCCAGGAGAAATCACGGCCGCTCCTGGGTCCCCACCCCTTGACATTTACAGTATAATATTAATGTGCATGAGTCTGTTTTATTGAACTAAATAGGGCAGAGGCTTGGTATACAGCATATTGATGCTGTCGCCTCTCACACACTAAAAATCCTTAAACAAGATGCACTATATATCTGTTCCTACAGCCGCAATGTGAGAAAGACCCTGCTTCTGGTTCTTATTGTGTTTAACACGTACTGCTGTTCCCTGGACACTGGTAATTCCTGTTGACCTTTGAATAAAAACAGAGGATGGAAAATAAGGAAGTAAGAGTGGGAGAAGCAGTACAGCAAATATGTACATTTTCTTATGTCTGATTCATCGTGTTGTCAAAAAGGGTTAGACCTAAGGCAATCTTGTAATTAGACCTTTTGACATCTCTAAACAAGTGAAAGAAATCAAGTCATTTTTTTTTTTTTCCAGAGGACTATCTTGTGGACAATTTGCCTTCCAAGTTTCCTTTCATGTTCAATTATTGCTGAATCATGGAAATGTTTCTGAAATTTTTAAGTATTGTTATTTTTTTCAGTAGAGAAAAAGAGAAGGTAGAAATTTGTATCTAAAGAGCTATAAATGAAACTAGCAGTGCCTACACTAAAGTCAGGGACCCTGGAAGCTCTGGGTTCCTTGAACTAGGGTAGTCCACATGGCAAGTCTGTCTCAGAGCATAGGCTCCTTAGAGAACTCAGCCACTGCTCAGAGATGTTACTGTCATTGTCGGGTTCACTCCTGAGCCTGCAGGATCCATGAACATTATGGGTGTGCGAAACAGGGCATATTCAATTTGGATTCAGCCCGAATTGGGGACAGTTATTCGATTTGTTGATTTGGATCACTGTCCCCAATTCAATTCAGCTGAATCCAAATCTGAAGATTCGAAGCTGTTTCAGAGAATCAGCAATTCAGCCATAGACACTGCTTTGAATGTTTTTTCTACATACCTCGAGGTACCAAACACGGCTCATGAATGCTGTGATGCTGGGGTGGATGGAGCATCCCACAGGAGCATAGTAGGGCCCCCCGCATGCTCAGCGGTGAACCCAGAAGTGGAACAGTATTTCTAGTCCACTTCCAAGTCTGCTGGGGAATGTGCTGAGGGGGCCCCCCTGCAGTTCCCTTGCTTGGCGATTGGCCACAGGGGGACCCCAAGTGCCCCCCCCCAAGACCCAGGAGGCACCAGTCCCCAAGCCAGGAGGGCACGGGTGTGGGGACAGTACACTCCCCAGCAGACCCAGAAGTGTACCAGAAGTGTTTCTTCCAAATCAGTTCCAATTAGATTCGGAGAGATTAGAGGGTCTCCTGATTTGATACGGATTTGGATATTCGGCTGCAGAATCGGGCCAAATCTCCACCAAATTGAATCGGGGACCAAAGCTTCATGCAGCCCTAATGGACATCTGGGCATGAGACTCTCTTTTTGACCATTCATCAGCTACTAGATATCCTGGTATTTTATGTTTCTAGACTCTGCCTAAAGCCCAGGTACTATCCCCAACTTGAAGTTGCTAAATTCACTGTGCAGATGCAGGCTCACTTCCCTAGCACCTCTCAGTGAGGCTATAACTCAAAGTTCAACTGTCTGTCCCTAAGGCCAGTCCTGATCTCATTTGTCCCCACTGTAGCCTAAAAAGAGTCTTTCTCAGAGTCTCACTGTAACTGTGAAACTTGTGGTTACAGTTTAACCCTTCAGAAAGGCACGTGATCCATGTAAATAAATATGTAGATATAGAACAATTCTGGCAGTTTCAGCATACATCATTACCCTCTCTCACTTTTATTTTTCCTGTAATATAATTCTGTTTCTATAACCAATTGACCTTTTTTTTTCTTTTTTAAAGGCCTAAAAGGTTATCTGGAGCTCAGCATTCCCTGCTTTAACCTCAGTTGGGACCAGCAATTACACCAAGATGTAACAGGTGGGATTATATCATAACCTTCCTAATAGATAAAGCACAAGAGGCTACAGACCATTAGAAAAAAAACCAAAGCAATAAATCCCTAAACACAATGCCCCTCTCTAACTCACCTTTCCTTCAGGAAGCTTAGGCATTCACATGTGTTTAGTAAACCAGGCCAGCAGCTCTTGGTTTTTTTCTCTGACTTTGATCAGTCCTCCAGAAGAAAAGATTCTCCCCTGCTACAGAAGTATGTTAATGATTTTCCCTCCTGCTCAAAACTTCCTATATGTCCCCTCAGTCTTCTCCCAGTGAGGCCTTTTTAAGCTTTGCTTTATCACTTCTCTGTCTTGTTAAAAATAAGTTTAATTCTCTTCTGTTTCTCATCTATACTCTTCTTTTATTCCTTCCCTTTAGAGAAGAGGAAGAAGTATCTGCCCCAGTCTCAAAGAAATTTATTATTCTAAGGTAAGTCACTTTGAATTGAGCTCTAAACGTCAACCATTGGCCCTACTTAGGCAGAAATATGACACAGCCAGTCCAGCGCATGAAGGGTACACATAGGACTTTTCTACATTAGGGAGTTGCTGTCATATTGGCTATGTTGCCATAGCTATGTTGGCAGAAACCCCTAAAGGAAACATAGTATAAGCTGGCACAAAGATTTTTTCCAGGCAATGTAGTTGCAACACCTCTTTGAATGATAAAAACTAATCTAACAATAAGCCGCTGTCAGCATATCTGACAAACCATAGCTACATCCTTACCAGGAAGTTTGTCAGCAAACCTTTGCAGAGTAGATCAAGGCATTGATAAAGGCATTTAACAATAAAAAACATTTACAGTGACAATTTCACAATATCAGTGAGAACTCAAGTTGCACTGATTCCTCAAACTGTCACAAGGATTCATCACTAAAATATTGACTGTTGAGCATACATTCATGTATAGTATTTTGTTTGTGCTTTGATTGTCTTGCAACTTTTAAATATAATTTGCCTGGTTGTTCAATGTTGTCTCATTTGTATTTGTTAAATCCTATTATTCAAACTCTTCACGCTACTTTCCATCGCTTAAAAGAATAATACAAATTTAAGGTATAAATATATCCTAAACAGTTGCAAATTGGCTTAGCAAAATTCGGATTGTTTGTGGTAAGAATAGTCAAAAAGCTATCAACTTTTACAGTACATTGTAAAAATTCCTTTTGTCTAATAATTTATTCAAACTTTAAACTTTATTTAAATAAACTGTAATTTGATAGAAAAAAATGAAGTTGTTAGTACAAGACAAGTAATTCAGAAAGTAAATTTTGGTCTGTGCTTTATCAAAACTAGTGTAAAGCAAGTCTCTGGGTCGTAGTGCAGAAGTGCCACCTGATGATCCCTGCCACGTATACCTGAAAAATTTCAGGGAGAAATTAAAGTAATTTCTTCAAGATATTTTGCTAAGGAGTTTGAAACAATTTGAACAACTGGTGTCCATAGTTCTTTTTTTCCTTATTTGTTAAATGATGATGCATGTATTTTTTTTTGTATTTTCAGTTTGTGTTTGTGTAAGTGACTTATCTATAAAATAATATACAAGCAAACTGGGAGGGACATATGTTTACCTATGCACTGGTAAACAAGTTGGTTTAAATAGATGTTTGCTCTGGGGTGGGGTAAAGGATGGTCTATGTGTGTTGTAAAACAGAACTGTGCGAAAACAGTATCAAAACCCTCCTCCATGGAGGCCAGAGTCTTTATCTACGGAGACCTATATACAAGAGTTTGTATATATTCAGAGCTTAAAAACATTAAAAGCATTAAAAGGGTTGCATAGCCGTGTCAGACCAGAGTGTACTTTTTCATATTATGCTAATATAGCTACACCCAACAGAGGCCTGATATAGTAGCAGTTATAGCTGAGAGAAAAGTCCTGGCGGGGGAGGTGCACGCGCACATGCATGCACATAATCACTCTCTCTCATATATATACACACACATACATACATACACACTAACTTTAGATTGTTTCTGCATATACTCAGATGTAATCTAAGATGTAATCTAAATTAAGTACCTAGAATCCAGCTAAACTCTTGGGCAGTTCAGGTCAGAGCTGGAACTCTACGTAAGCCTGAGTGAACTCCACATAAACCCGAGTCCATTAGGCATTCTCTGTGGATGTTTAATGTCTGCTTGACACTATAGAGCAGTACTCATAATAGCTTTCACTTCAAAAGGTGACATGACCACTGTCTTTTACATAATAGGCTATGGGTTAAAGCACTCAAGAGGCAAGTGGAAGTTCAGCAGAAAGGAATATGCAGAAGTGTAATGAACAGGACAAGCAGGGTACCAGCTCTAGGCACTGACCTTGCCAACTAGGCCACAGCTGCTACCCCTGGGAGCACTGCTCTTGACACTGCTCCCATGTGTTATGTTCAAGTGTCCTCTGGACAAATTTCTTGCTTCTCAGGAGAATGCCCTAATAGGTTATGAAGTAGTCTCCGCTGACAAGCATTTTATGTTGAAGCTGACCCATAGGGCACTCAACAGTGCAAGATTTATAGGACCAAAGAAAGAATACGAAAGAGGTAGCCTTCTTTTTGTAGCCAAGAAGAACGCTCCTAGGAGGTGGGAAGGCTGAGGCAGCAAACTACTATTATATTTAACCAATGACAGTCTAAAGTAAAATGCAAACAATCCTAGAAACAAGGACTAGAAATTAGGGATAATATAATAATGCTTATTTTCCTTAAACCCCTGCTTTAAGGGTTTTTCAACCTTTTTTTTTAATAAGTGTACCCCCCAGCAACCAGATGCAGAGCAAGGGGGAGGGGAGTAGCGTGTGACTGGACGCAGAGTGGGCAGGGTGGGGCAGGGAGCCTGGCTGGACACACAGCAGCATCAGCGCGGTGTGGTGAGTGGCAGACACTGTGTGAGAGCTTCCCCCCTTCCCCTACCCTGGCATCCAGCTGGCTGGGTGGCACCTGTGCAGCCCACAGACAGGCACTGCTGCCTTCACCCCACCCCAGACCTGCTCCTGGGAGGCAGTGGTGCGGGGCTGTGGGTGGCAGCACTCTGTCCCCACCTGCCCATGTGTACTCCCTAGGGCCTTCCCAAGTACCCCTGGGGGTACAAGCTGCATCTTAAGGGAAAATAGATCAACTATTTCTCCCCATGATTAAACTAAGTACATTTTTTTTCCTGTTCTAAACCTGATTTTTAGATTTTAGTCCAGTATAGTGAACTGTTACAATTTTTTTCACAAGTCACATCAAAACATATTTACCCTTCAGTGCAATTACTTTCCTAATGATGTTAAAGGCAATGTGCTCATGCAATTTTCAGGCTTGCTTAGAAAGGGGCATAAGTAGCAATACAAATACATTTCTTCATTATGGCTCTAGAGCAGGGGTAGGCAACCCTTTTTTGGCTGAAGTGCTGAAAACAACACAATGTCTACCTTGTAAAGTGCTGGAGTGCCAGCACACCACAAAAACAAAACTGGGGTGGAAGGGGTACATACATTTTTTTTTTTTTTTAAATCAGTAAATAGAGAGCTGGTGTCAAGCAGGGACCAGAGGCTGCCCCAGGGCTCTGATACTCGGGCGACAGCAGGGGGCCCAGCAGCACCGGAGGTGGGGCCCAGCCAGCCTACACAGCTCCATGGGGGGGGAGGTGAAGCCACCCTGCCCACGAAGGAACACCGCCTGGCTGGGGCAGGATGCCGGGCCCAGGGAGCTCCCTGCTTGGTCTCTGTGCCAGACAGGTACAGCGCGAGTAGAAGCTGCAACCGCAGGCTGTTCCCCAGGCTCTGGGAACAGCTGCTGCAGCTCAGGGCCAAGCCAGCTGGGAGCCTGCAGTGCAGCGGCTCTGTGCAATGCCTGCCCCAGATCTGGCCCCTTGAGGGGAGTTATGGGTGGGCAAGGCCGGGATCCAGGCAGGCTAAGGCAGCCATGGTAGCTGTTTCTAGGTTTGAGAGGGCTCCCGTGGCCAAGCCCCTGCACCAGGGATGACTCTGTCCTGTCTGCACTTTGCTCAGCATGCGGGAGGCCAATCCTGGACAGGGAAGCCCCCTGAGCCCAGCGTCCTGCCCCAGCCAGGCAGCATCCCCACGTGCACAGGGTGGCTGTGGCCCATCACTGAGAAGCTACACAAGCTGGGCCATGCTGTACAACGGGTGTATTACTTTGGAGGTCTATGACCCAGTTCTCATTCACTCACTGCAGAGCTACAGTAAGCAATATAAAGTAAATAAGAAATGCACTTATTTACATATTTATCTACATATTTTCAGGGTATAGATAAGCTGTCTTCTTATTTGTTTTATATTGCTTCCTGTAGCCTGGCAGTGAGTGAATTAGAACTGGGTCAAAATTGAAAAGCAGTTATATTATATTTAGCAATAATGAAATCAGATACTTGGGTGGGGAAAAATACTAATGTGTGTGGTATAGATCTGTATAAACAGCAGGGGCAGGCAATTATTTGGGGCAGAGGGCCATTTACTGAGTTTTGGCAAGCCATCAAGGGCCACGTGACAGGCAGCCAGGGGCAGATAACTATTAATTTTCTAAATTTTTTAGGGGCCTTGCGGGCTGGATAGAATGGCTTGGCAGGTTGTATGCAGCCGCATTTTGCCCATCCCTGATATACAGACATATATTTTTACCAAAACAAAATACCGTGTATCTGAGTCCATGAAGGCAGTTTTCCACAAGTGTCCCCAGGGATAACTGTTCTTCTGGTGCGGTTTAGTACCTGCTGTGGTGCTGAGGCTTAAAGCCCACTTTATGGAAATTGGAGGCTCCTCCCTAGTTTGCATCTGCAGCCATATGACTGAGGGCAGGTGAAACTTGGGAGCATCCAGGCTTGGGCCTGCACATAGGATGCCTGCCAAAAGACTTTGGAAATATCTGAAGCCCCTGGTAGGGGTACAGGATGTTTGCTGATAATAGGACCACTTATGGTTCTGGACTGACTTAAGGATTTGGACTTGATTTGGCTGATTCGGCTTGGAACACAAAAAAATTATTTAAAAAAAGATCTCTAATTAGCAGAGGGGTCTCTAATTGCTTCTTGGCCCGGATCAATATGCTTATCTGGCAAAAGAAACACTGTGACCATGGAGGTGGTCTTCTTAGCCACATTGGGGAAGACCGCTCTCCTGGACAGGTATAGTACCTGCCAAGGTAATATATAGTAAACGTCCTACTTAGCTGCTGGAGTGGAACGGTCTTGGCTTTAAGACTTCTTTATGGAAATGGGAGACTTCTCCCTGGCTTGCCCCTGACAGCTGAGGGCAAGAAAAATTAGGGGCATCTGAACCCCAAGCCTCTGGGCTTGGGCCTGCAAGTAGGATGCCCGCCAAAAGTTTTAGAAACATCTGAAGCCCCAGATGGGGGTGGAGGATGTTTGCCTGTAGTAGTTATGGTTCTAGACTGACTATAGGATTTGGAATTTCTTTTGGCTAATTTAGCTTGGAATATGGAAACAATTTTAAAAAGTATCTAATTGGCAGAGGGTCATGGGCCAGGGCCCCACTGGCCCATTTGTTAATTTGCCTATGTGCTAGCACGATGACCTTCCTATGTAGGTCATATTTTGGTTTAGACAGGGGGATAGACAGTAATAAAGCAGTACTGAAAGCTTTCAATCTCAGCCCTAGTGTTGGCTACAAAGGACATATTCATGGGATCATGTCAATTCTAGTTTATTGGATGGGATGTGAAGTTACTAATAAAATCATAAATACAAACTTTGAGTTATGGGTGGTACTGCTCACCTTAGCATGTTGTCTGCTTGTCTTCCTGTTCTGGTAGGTCAGGTAATGGATGAGAGGGTACCACTGAGGGTCACGCTTCACTGCCTTTTATCCCTTTCCGGCAGACTTGTGTGATCTCTCAGCATCATCTTGGCTACCCAATCTGGAGGTCTCTGTCCTATGTGGGTCTTGAATAGTACATGACAGTTGTTAGTCACAGGGGTCTCTGACTGCTGGTACCTGAAGTTTTGGGAGTCCACCCACCCTTGACTTATTGACTTAATGGCTGTATTGTCATGGGTTACAAGATGAGTGCTCAGTTCCAAGAATCAGTTCTTTAGCTTGGTTAGCTTAAAATGGAGTTCCTTTGGTTAGGCTATTGTCTACTGCTGATCATTATTCGCTCGCATTCACTCAAGGGACCACCCAATATAACAGATTTTATCACTTTACAATTACAGTTTCAATGCAGTTTTAACAGTGGTCCAGAGTGTAACTTCATTCTACAGGGAGTACATTCCTTAGGAGTTTAAAAGTATAAAATACAAAATGCCATGGTAAAGATGAGACAGATGAAATATAAAGATGCACTGTGAGAAATATATAAAAATGCAATGTGAGAGAGTGAGGATCAAAGACTACTGGGGACAGTAAATGAGTTAGGTTAGCACAGGATGTATTTACAGTCTTTGCAGTGGATATTTTAGTTCTTCTATTTTCTTTAGTGACACTGAACTTAACTGGTATATAGATGCAGTTTCTAGGTTTCTTCTACAGAAAGCCACTTCAGCTTTCTGGATTGCTCTGAGCCTTACCACACCAATGCAATGACTGGGGGACTGCAGGCAAGAAGGGGCTTCTGTTATATCTATGTCCAGAAGGGAAATGTACAAAGGGGACTACCTGCTACACTAGCAGTTGTGCCACCTTTTGCATAATAGTCTATTGGTTAAAGTGTGCAACAGGGAACCGGAAGACAGCTTCAGCAGTAGGAGAGACACAACAGTCTAATGAACAGGGAGCAACTGGGGCACCAGTTTATGGGACCAAAGCACCTAACAACTTTGACAAAAACAAAGGGAGGAAAGAGGAAGCAAAAGGAGCCAGATAGCCGCTTTGCTTCCTTCTGCCCTGTTGAGCAAAACAAGCAAGTTCCTCTCCCTCCCCCCTACTTCTGCAACACAAGGCATGAGAAGCTAAAACATTACTGGGGTTGCATCTCCCCAGACCTAAAATAAGATGGCAAGAAAACCCTGAATTTTCTCCTATGCCCCTTCCAAGCTAAAATTAGCTGGGTTCAGGCAGCTGCACTTACTACAGAAACAAATGCAGCTGCCCAGCTTCCAGAGCAGAAGGTAGCTTGCTTGGTACAGCATGAGGTGTTTCCCAGCAACAGACACACAGACACTTTATTCTGGACTAGTCTGGACTGTTATTCTAGACTTCTATTGTTCCAGACCAGCTGTTCTCAGCCAGGGAGTCTTGGTACCTTGGGATGCTTTGAGATCCTTTTAAGGGTGCTGCGGGGTGCCACACAACAGGATTCATGGGATAAACCTGGAGACTTCACACAGGAATCCTTAGTGTTAAAACCATTCAGCCTGTGGGCTTTGCCACAGAAGAATGGCTTTGCTGTTTTTCTCTAGTAAAAATAAATAAATAAATAAATAAATAAATACAATTGAAAACTATGAGGGGGCATTTCCTGAGGGAGTGCCTCCAGGCTAAACCAGGGTCCCAGTCCCCTTTCCAAAGGCCATGTTACATGATCACAATAAAGCTGGATAGAAACCAGGTACAGAGTTGTCACACACTTTTGAGCACTCATTTTGTAGCCACTGGTTGGCTCTTTCTATAGCAGGAAGGACATTTTTTACAGTGAGATAGTCACTTTGCAGCTGTGGACCCTTTTACAAGTTCACATTACAGCTGATGAGAAACAATGCTCCCTCTAAGGTGTAGTGATCTGTGAGCATGCCACTTTGTTACGTGAGCACACCGCTTCAGTCCCACCTCCCCCTTTTGGCATGCGCTGCTTTGGAAACCACAGGTGCCTGAGGGGCACCCTGCATAGAGCCCTATAAGGGTCAGGGACCCTGGGACTGTAGTGGAGGGTGAGCAGCCTTGTCTGGTGTCAGGGACTCCAGGGGACTGAGATGGATGGAGAGGAGCTTTGCCTAGGCCAGAGACCCCAGGGGACTGGGATGACATGTGGAACAGGGCCAGGGGCCTGGAGCCCAAAGGGGCTGGGAAGCGCATTGGGAGGTAAAACCTTGAACTCAAAATATCCCAGAACTCCAGGCTGCAAGAATAAGACTTAGAGTTAGCTAAGCTATTACAAAGTAATGTATTTATGGAGAACTACAGTTATTTCACACTGACAAGCTATCAGTCATGTAAGATTCTTTCAAGAGCTGTTACAGGAGTCAGTAGGAGTCTGCACACAAAGAAGGGAACCCCAAGTCCTATCTCGGGGTGGGCAAAATACAGCTCAGAGGTCAAATCCAACCTGCCAGGCAAATGAATCCAGCCCGCAGGCAGGCGCCAATTAATTGCATCTGGCCTGCCCTGCAGCTGGCCCTGCTACGTTCCACATGGGGCCGAGCCCAGCACATTCCCCCCAGGACAGTGTGATACGCTGCCACACTCACCAGCAGGAGGGCCCCGGCCCCAGTCAGCGTGCACAGCTTCCAGGCAGGGCAGCTACCACTGCTGCAGGCTGCAGCCGGAGCCCGTATCAGCCCCAGCCCCCACCTCAGGGAGCAACGAGGCACATCGCATGGGGGCTGGGGAGCAGAGCAGTTCCCCAGCACCAACCCCCAGCCCCAGCCCCCACCTCCTTGCCTCACCTTGCCTCCACCCCAGCCCCAGCCCCAGCCCTCGCCTCACCTCGCCAAAGAGGCACATGGCAAGGAGCCCCTCTGCCCCATCCCCTGCCCTCACCTTGCCTCATCCCACTTTGCTTACCTTGAATAAGGGTCCCACGCCAGCCCCAGTGCCTCCACCGTGCTCTGTGCCCAGCTCCTCTCTGGGCAGGTGCGTGGCATTAATAAGCACGCAGCAAGATTTTAAATCATGCGTGGCCACACATGCATGCACTTTGGAGGGGAACCTTGGTTGACCACTGTATGTATGAATCACCAGCAAATTGCCTGCTATATGCAAAGTGTAGCAAAGGTCCAGGGTCCCCTTTACATTTATTGCATGAGTCACCAGCAAATTGCATGCTATATGCAAAGTGTAGCAAAGGGTCAAGGGTCCCCACTACATTTATTGCATGGGCGATCAGCGAATTATGCCATATATGCAAGGTGTAGCAAGAGGCCAGAGACCCCCTTTGCATTTATTGTGCAGGTCACCAGCAAATTGTGTGGCAAGGGACCAGGCTGACCCCCTTACATTGATTGCGTGGGTCACCAACAAACTGCACAATATACACAAGGCATGCCAAAGCGGGCAGGGTCTCCTTCACATTTACTGCGCGAGATCCGGGCCCGCCGCTGCGCCAGGGAGTCAGAAGCCACCCAGGGGAAAGCGTCAGGCGGGAACGCGCAAGTCCCACGGTACCCTGCTCGGCGGTAGGGTGCGGGTGAGGTACGCCTGCGCATTGGCTGCCAGCTGAGGGGAGGCGGGCCCGCCCCGCCCTTTGCTCTGATGTCAGCGGCGCTGGCAGAGGCTCGCTCCGGTAGTCGTGGTGGAACTCCCCGCGCGTCACGTAATCGCGCTGGAAGCAGGGGGCGGGGCGGGCGGAGAGGGGTCGCGCTGCAGTCGCTGGGCCGGGGGTCCTCGCGCCCCGCAGCGCCGCCATGATGCGGCGTCGGGCCCGCGCCCCGCTCCTGCTCCTGCTCCTGCTCCTGCTCGTCGCGCTGCTGCCGAGCCCAGGCCTGGCAGGCTCCGCGGGGCGCCCGCCCACAGGTACTGGGTGGCGGCCAAGGCGGACGGGGGGGGGCGTGCGCGGGCCTGAGCTTCCCCGGCGAGTCGTGCTGAGGGGGAAGCAGCTCCTGCCACCAAGGGAGTGAAGGGTGGGAGGGGAGAGGCCGCGCCCTGAGGAGACGGGAAAACGGAGCAGCGGGAGAGGAAAACAAAGAGGGGGGAGAGAGGAAGGCGAGGCAGCCCAGAAGAGTAGGGAGGTCTGCAGGCCTATTTCCTGTGAGCTGCCTTTCTGCCTCGAGGGAGAAGATAAGCAGGGAGGAAGGATGGCAAGAAAAGGCCGTGCTCATCGGGCATGCTTTAATGTGCGTTTGTATATTGTAATGCATGTTGTAAAACAAACTGTTCCATAAAAGAGGTGAATGCACATTAAGCATCACTAAAACTGTAAGCTCCTATAGACGTGTGCGGAGCCTGCTGTGATGTGCTGGAAATCCAGCACATCAGAGCAGACTCGATTAGTTGAGTTTGTCACAGCAGGGAAATCAAGGCACTGTGGCAGGCATGCGTGTCGCACGTATCAGCATCGCCATGCTGAAAAAATGACAGTGGGGCGCTTTGAAATAAAACCAGTTTGATGAGCTTTAGTTCAAGGTGCCCCACTGCCATTTTTCCAGCATGGGGATGCTGATACACGTCACACGCGGGTGCTTTTAATTAGCTCTTTACGCCCCTGACCCACACATAGATTTGCCAACCAAGAAGCGCACGTACGTGGCTGTGCACAGTTTAAAATCTTGCTGTGCACTAACTTATTAATGCCGTGCACCTGCCCAGAGAGAAGCTGGGTTGTGGCTTCCTGGAGACAAGCTGGGCACTGTCTTTCCTGCCCAAGTGCAGTGGAGCTGGACCTGATGATCTGGAAGGTCCTTTCCAGCCCCTAACAACTATGAAACTAATTAAACTACCTGGCACCGTGTCCCCACACCACATATAAAAATGCCCCATGCTATTTAGTAAATACTCATTAAGACAGGCTAATGCTCATTTTCTTAGTACCTCACGATAGAAGTACTAGATTTAATGCATGTGAGCTAAAGTGTCAGTGCACATGTAGATGCACCCTTAAATGCTGATGGAAGAAGGTTTGACCCACCTGCAGCTCCTCGGCCTGTTCTTGTCAAGGAAACCAGCCAGGTTAAAAAGAAAAAAAAAAACAAAGCTGTGAAGCGTTGCTGGTAACATTGGAAGAGGGCAGGAGAGCAGCCTGGATGGGACCAAGGAGTAGTCACAAAGCAGAGAAGAATTGGAATAAGCAGGAGTGGGGGATTTATTTACTCCCAGGGTCACTATTTGATTCCAGCAAAAGGGGACTTACTGTACTCCCTATAGGTAGTGTTGTTTCAAAGGACTTTGTAGCCATCCTGGAATAAGCCATGAAACCTCACATTTTTTGCTAATAGTTTTGCTTTAAAAAAAAAGCCTATTAAGAATTTTAAAATTCAGTTGTAGAAAATTAAAATGCCGGTAGAGTTCGTATGATAATTGTAAATTACGAATTGACCTAGCCAAGATGAACTTGAGCTTACATTTAAAAGTCTAGGTAGAATTAGCTGTATTGCTATTGCTGTCATGAATTAAGCATAAGGTAAACATCAGAGTTTATTTTTTTAAAAATCGTGACCAAGTTTAGGAGAATAACAAACCTCGTGCCCAGCCTGCTTTATGCCAGCTGAAGCCAAACTTTGAAATCAGAGAGTGGGGGAATGCTAGTTGTTGAGTACACATGTGAAAGTACTAAAATACCTAGTTATGAGCACCATAGAACAACCAGTAAAGACTAATGATGAGTAAGGTTTGATTTGTGCAGTAAATAAGGTGTGGGCATATGCCTTGATGATCATTAAAAATATTGAATACAGTTTGAGTGAACATAATTATGTTGTGCAGCATAAAGCAAAAATCTTGTAGGGGAAAAATTTGACACCTAACATTTGACACCTTCTCTGACAAGTTGACACTTTTTCTCTTGTGGTTGAAAATTTGCAGACCTCTTTCTCTTTTCCAATAATTGTAGTGTTGACTTTATGCATGTTAGAAAATAAGTAAACCACAGCAACATTTTCAAAGCTTCATATATCTTTGCGGTTAATAGGTGAATCTTAATCTTATGTATGCAGTAGTCTGAAAAGTGTATGTGGTCTCATTCTGAAGACAAAATGCCCTTCATTTTCCATCACTAACATAGCGCAAAACAAAATGGACACTTTGTGGCCTACTTATGGCTTATTTAAGTCTTTCAGAAGACTTATGTGGCAGACATATATATATTAAAATTGGAACCATACAGAGAAGATTAGCGTGGCCCCATGCAAGGATAATGCAAATTTGTGAAGTGTTCAATATTTTTTTTAAAAAGTCTATTTTTGGCGGGGAGGATGGAGGAGGGCAGGGGAAAGGAAGCAAACCCTCAAATCTGTCCTCTTCCAGATTGTACATATCAAACATACTTACAAAAGCTATATTAAAAATGTTAACTGCAAAGTCAAATGATTGAAACCTAGGAAATGCAAAATAAAATGAACTAAACAACCTTAATTTGACCTTTTTATATATTTGTACCATAATGGCCTTTGGTATGCTCATGTGCTGTTTCTTCCTCTGCACTCATCGGTAACGCTCATTATGTAAGGAAGCTGTTCAGCACTTTGTGTAACCATGTCCTTTTTGCTGGATGGCATCTAAATGCTTTGCTGAATACAGCTTTACTAGTTTTATTCATGGTCCTTCCATGGCAATACGACACAAATTGATATATCCAGACACTTACTGAAAACTTATATTCACAATTCTTGTAAGAATAAGGATAAGTCTCATTGGCTTAGAGTTGGGGAGCTTTAGTTGTAATTTGTGAAGTGTCTTACTTATGTATGCTTTAGTGACTGGATAACCAATTGGAGAAATAGCTTTCTTGTGAAAGTAACCGAGTATTTTGTAATATCACCTCGTAAGTTAAAAGTAGTACACAGACACTTCCTGACTAAATTCCTAGGAGGGAAATCCATAAATGCTAGCTTTATTTTAGGCAGACAAGGTTCTTTGAGTGAATGTAATATTTTTTATTAGATCAACTCAGACTTTGGGAAAAAGGCATCATCCCAGTTTTCTTGGTTGACTGGGGTCCTTTTAATTTTGACAATCCACTATCCCATCCTGACTGTCTCGGTACCGTTCATTTTGATAGCAAATGAGGCAGGAGTCCTGAAAACATCTTCATTTCCTACCCAACCCTGACTCCTTGATCAGGAGTTCTGGATTCAGAGTACAGACTTCTGCCGCTTGAAGTTAAGAAACTGGTGTCAGTAATATACTGATATTCTGTATATGAATCAGCTGCTAGAGGAATGTGTGACAGGCTTTGATAGATTCACACTTAACTACTTGCTGAATTACAGAAGAATTACAGAGGCAAGGTAGTGAGATAGAAGTGACAGAATTAGAGGCATACCTGGACACATCTGCACCTTGGGAAGTGTCAGTGGCTGAGCCAGCAATGAAGTGGCTTAGGATTTAGAAAATTCTGCTATTTTTTTACCCTCCCCTACTCGGTCTGGGCACCCAGGAGTGGTGCTGCAGTAGTCCTCCCTTAGCCATGCTACTGGAGTCATCCTGGATTTTACTTCTGACTGTGGAGGGGGATTTAGTTTACTGTTAGATAATGAAACCAAAGCATGTTCATTTGGCCTGTTTATTGTTTTTCTTGCCATTCAAAACTGACCATGGCATGTGATATGTTGAAGCAGTCTCAGAGATTTAAGAGTTTAGGTGTCCAGGCAGTCCAAAAAGAAATTTGGATGTCTTGCTGACCTCCATTTTCCATGGTTCAGAAAATAAGTAGCAAGTTGTATAGGTTAGACTAGTGGCTTCAGGTGGAGAGCAATCACCCCTTCTTTGACCTTGGTTTAGTCAGAAACAGTCTTATTTAAAATGTGCCGTATGAACCACTTGGATTTCACAAGGCATCTGGGATGTTTAGAAATCTGAAAATTAAGCTATTTTTTGATGAACATCACTTAAAAATCTAGCAGTCTGGGAAAGTAGGGCAGCCATCATCAGCTTTAAAACTTAAGTTTTTGTTATTGATCTGAGAATTTTCTAAATCCTAACCATGTGGGAAACAATATAACTGTACTCTGGGCTTATCTATGGGCATTGCATCACTCCATTTAAAACCTTTTTTTTTAGCACATTAGACCTAGGCTGAATAGCCTTTCTAGCTTTTAAAAGATAGAATTCTTTTATACGTAAAGGGTTCAGACCTGATCAAAAGTGAACCTCTTCCTGTATATTTACAGATAGCAGCTGCTTTTAAAATATTTTAGACAACCACCACAACATTGCAATGGTTTAAAGGCATTAATACAAAAAAATAGCACCGTTAGATAAACTAGTCTGTTTAGACCAGACCTTAAATGGTTCTAAAATCTTAAGATTAGCAGATGTGACCAGGTATATAGCAATTATGCTATTTCTACTCAGTTTTCAAAACCTGTGGCAGAATGTGATTATCACCTACATCTATCATCTAGCTTGTCAGTCAGGAGATGTGAATTCTTTTAATCCAGCAGTGAATGCCAATAGTTGTAGCAGAAGAAACTTGTGAGACTTCACTACGTTTGTACAGGCAAAATTATTTGGGATTTATCTCATTTCTGCTGTAGATGAGACGAACCAAAAAATAGATTACTTTATAAATCCATAAGGAATAATATTTTGCCAGTTTTCATACTTGATTACAATTGCGTATCAAAATATTAATTGTGGTGTTTGCTTTCTTTTATTAGTGTCTCCACCAACAAATGTTGAAATCGAATCCTTCAACTTCAAGACTGTATTGCACTGGGATTACTCAAGCATGGTTCCAAATGCTCGTTTTACTGTTGAAATCAAGCCTTATGAGTAAGTTTCTGTGCTTCCTGTAGCTTTTTCCTTAGGTGGCATATGTGGTAATACTCCAGGATAAATATTTTTATTTCCACGTAACAAAATTGTGTGATCCATATGGAGCTCAGTGGAAATTGACATTTTTTATGTTGTTTTCTCTCTCACATGATATAATATTCTGTCCACAAAAGTTATAGTTGCATTTTATCTGTTTTACAGATTAGGGTATTATGCACAAATCAGCAGCTGTGTGAACATTTCGCGTCATCATTGTGACCTTTCTGAGAACATAACCGATCCATTTCTCTCTCATTGGGCTAAAGTTAAAGCTCATGTTGGTTCAGAAGAATCCAGTTATGTTGAATCTAAAGAATTTATTCTGGCTAACCAGGGTAAGTGGTATTGTAAACCAAAATTATAAATGTAGATAAGTGATTTGAGATTTTTTTCACATGACATTTGTGGTATTTCTGCTAAATCTAAAAAACAAGAAATATTTTTTCTGCAAAATTGTTTGCTTGAGAATTTAAAAATACTTAAGAAGTCAGGTTAAAAGGTGTGTATGACCAGTGACAGGCTGCAAACAAAGCAGCTTGATGCAGCCAGTCATTGTCCATAGGAAGCCCATGAATTTGAGTCTGACTATAGTTTCTAGTCTGTAGAGCAGGGGTTGGCAATTACTTTGGCTAGAGGGCTGCTTAGGGAGTTTCAGTGAGGTGTCACGGGCTGGGTCAGCACCCTCCCCCTGCCCCTGCAACAGCTTACCAAAACTCTCTAAGTGGCCCCTGCATGAGCCAGGCAGTTGGGATGGGGCCACAGGCAGATAAGGAACAGCACACAGGAGCAGGACAGATAAGCAGGGCTAGAGCCAGGGCTGGGATTGGGATTGTAAAGCAGTAATAGCACAGGGCCTGAGGCAGAGCCTCAATCTGCTTCTCACACATTTCTGCAATAAGTGCCAGTTCTGCAAGTAGGGGCATACAGGCTGTGACCCGGGCCTGTGCCCGTGGCCCTGTGCTGTTCCCACCCAGTGATCCCGAGGTCTCCATTGAGACCAGCCAGGACCCGTGAGGGCAGGATGCGCAGCTAGGCAAATAGGATGGGACAGGTGGGCAGGGAGCTGCATCTGGGAGTGGGATGGGTAAGGCTGGGGATCAAGATTGTAGGACAGTGCCAGCATGGGGCTGAGGCCCAGGGAAGAATCACAATCTGCTCTCCTCATGCCCCTGCCCATGGAATTGGAGCAGCACAGACATTCGGGCAGCTGATCATGGCTCTCCCCCGGCCCAGCCCTATCGCCACCCTTCAATCCCAATCCTCAGCCTCACCTGCCCACCCCGCTCTTGGACGCAGCTCCCAAGCCTCCCGTGGCCACAGCTCACCTATCTGGCCGCACACCCTGTCCACATGGGTCCCACCCTCAGTAATGAATGTGGGGTGGACAGGCTGGGGTGGTCATGCAGTGCAGCAAGCAAACTGAGCTATGCGTAGACTCTTAGTATAACTTTAGGCCTTCCTGGAACTAAGCAATTAAATTGTACAGAATGCCTTGTAAGGCACTGGGAAAAATGAGTGCTGGTTAACCAGGGACAGTAGTTTCCATAGAAGGAAAGGAAGCAAAACCAGAATAGAATTGGAGTACCTTATCTAAGAAGATGAGATAAGAAACTTGAGTATTGGACAATTTGAGATGGGAAAATTACAGAAGTAGTGGACAGAGACGGTGTGTATTCTGTGTTGCCACCCTGGGGAGATGGGAGCAACCTTGGAATTCTTGCTTTGAGTAACAAGGAATCCAGAAACTAACATCCCACACACCCATCGGAGGATCTGAGGCTGGTACCACCTAAGGTCGCTGTTGTAACATCTGAAAGAACTGCTTGCCAGGTAGTATTACAAGGATAATAAGCTTATAATAAGCTGAGGAGTTACTAATAAAGTTCACTTGATACCAAATCATACGAAAGGGTGTGTCAGTCCTTGTGGGTCTGCGGTAAAAGGAATCCTGGGGCAACACGCAGCAGGGCTGGGTCTGGCAGAGCCAACACTGGGGCTGCCAGAAAATGGAGTCCGGCTGCTGTGCTGCTCCAGCCATGCTGTGCACTTGAGGATGTTGGACCAGCCACATGTGCCATGGTGCCCACCCCCCCCCACTCGCCCCTCGCACCTGTGATCAAGGGTCCTGCTGCGGGCTGGACAAAATGTCTTGGTGGGCTGGATCTTGCCTGCAGGCCATATTTTGCCCACCCCAGCCAGTAACAGAAGCCTTGCTGCTTAGGGTTGAAGGCCTCAACACAGCAAAGCCTAATTACATATCGTTGTTGTCTCAGGCAGAAGGCTTTGAAAGCCTTAAGTGAAGAGCAGCAATATAACAAGATCATGTAGATCAACAGATAACTCAAGAATTGGTGCTATAAAAATCAGGGGTCAGCATCTTTATGGTCCACGAGCCAGATGTGGTCTGTGAAGCAATCTCTTTTGAATGCCTGGAGACATAGCATTTTTGGATTGAGGCTGGCAGAAGAAGTAAGAGAGAATAAAGGGAGACTGTTCAGAGGAACTTGTAATTTCCATGCCTGGTTGAGCACTCAGATAAATGTGGTTTTGGTGATGGCTAAAGAAATATCAATGAGCCGAAGGATGGACAGCAAGGAGAAAATGCTAAAGCTGATGAGAATGTTGATGGACTCATGGCTAAGGATGGGGCTCTATTTAATATCCTTGATCTAAGGGAATGATTTGTAGGAAAAATTGAAACATTTGTATACCAATGACTGGAGTTCAAGCAACAAAATCTGAATTATTGGCATGAATATGAAAATTGGTTAAACTTGGATCTAGTGATCACAAGGAAACTGCACTTTAAATAGAAGAAAAAATAATAGGTCTGTAGGCTTTAAATTTCAAAGAGCAAACCTTTATAAATTAATACAACTATGTACTAAGATGAGCTGGATTGAGGCACTCACAAACCGAGATGAATGCAGAGGTCTAGAAATTTCAGCATTTTTGACAGGAAGAAAAATCCAGGATCTCTGTTTAAGGGAAGGAACTTGAAACCAACTGGAGAATAAATATTTCAATAAATGTAGAAGCAATGAGCAAAAAGCCTACAATGAATGGAAAAAGGACTCTTATCTGGAAGTATCAGAATTTCAGTGTACTTGTATTGTAAAATAATTCCAGCTATACTGTGTACCTAATGTTAAATGCTTTGGACTTTGGACTTCTTCAGCATGAATAGTACTGGTGAGATTTAAACTGGTGTAGAAAAGTGCCTCTGGCTTTATTTAAATTCCTTTTAACATCTATTAAGGTAACATAATTATAGCTATATTCCTGTGTCTAGCATTACAATGTTTTTTCTCATGACTAGGAATAAACCCAACTTTTCTGGCCTGTCATTCTTTTAATTTCTGATATGATTTGTTATTTTTAACTTGTGACCTTTGTTTTACTGTGGTATTGGCTTAGTCTGTGCATAATGCTAAATGACCTCATCATTTAGTAGGGCTGTGTTTCATGCTCTACCTGGCACTGTTTATCTTATTTACAGTAGCAGTTAAAAAAGTCAATTTTAAGGTTTCGTCAAGTGGTAAAATAGCATTGGTTTAATTTTAGTTGCTTTTAAACTAATACAAATCCACATGTAGATATTTGTTTCAATTTAAAAGTGATTTTATTGCATACTAGTTTACACCTAATAATGTGAGCTGAAATAGAAAAAGCCACTAGTAAATCATAAAGATATCTGAACTTATAGATGGGGCCTAATTTTGTCCTGCTCTATATCCAAGTTTAAGTCTGTGCATTTAATGTTTAATCGTTTAGACTATTTTACCATTTTTCAACACTTGTTTTTGGCTATAAGTTGCTCAGCAGACCTTTCTGTCTTGTTTTCTCATTGTTGTTGGCCAGTCTTTCTAGATTTTGCATATCCAGAAACCTAGAATCCAGTGTTTTGAAAACTTTTTCCCTCAGCATGACCCAATTTATGACTCCATTTCCTCAGCATGGCCCCTCACTCCCAACTCGCAGCCCCCCAGAATCCCAGGTGCCCGTCACTCCCCACCTACAGTCCCCAGGCCCTGGGGGTGCTCCTCACTTCCAGGGCCCTGGCCCTCAGCCCAGCCCTCAGCCCACCCCAACAGCGGCTGAGCCCCAGCTGCCACCCACATGAAGCAGCAGCTGCTGAGGCCAGAGCACCATGCCCAGCTCCCTGTCTTGCCGTGCCCTGTCATCTTCCCCGTGGGCAGCAGTTGAAGCAGAGCCTGGGGTGGGTGGGTGGGGGGAGGATGCAGGTTGTCTGCTGTAAGCTTGGGGCTCCCCGCCCTGTTACCCTTCCCCCGGGCCTCTGCAGCCCAGTGGGCAAGACCTGGTATGGGAGAGACCATGTGCCCTGACCTCACTCGCTGACATTGCGACTCCATTTGCTGTCACAACCCACAGTTTGTCAACTGCTAGTATATCCCATTCTTGATATTACTGCTGTTACATTAACAAGATTCATCCCACACCTCCTTTCTTCAATATTCTTGTTATTGGATTGCTTCTTAAAATTCTGGCATGTCTTTTGAAAGTTTTTCAAAACTTATCTTGTACGTGAGTTTTGTTTTCGTGTTTTTTTTGTTTTTTTTTTCCAAATCTCTTTCTGTATCAAAATTTTCGGACTAATAAAAGGCACAATTGTGTTTCAGGTAAAATAGGTACACCTACACTGACTGTTTTAACTCAAAGCAGTAAACTGAAGGTTGATATCTTCCACCCTGCCTGTCCACCTGACAATCTTCTTGACTCTTGTGATGAAGTTGAATATCTAGTGTATTTTCAGGACCATGAAAATCAGGTACTTTTTAGATTATATATTTGAAAAGGGCAGTATACTTTATACAGGAGATCTGTTAACAAATAATCTATATTTGTATTTTAACTTTAAATTATATCTACCACAATTGAGCTTTGATTTCGAGAAATTATTAAGAATTACATTTGGAAACTGAATCCATGATATTTTAATGTAGAGGCCTAATCCATTCTCTGTGAATGTTCATGGCATGCAATCCGTTTATTTCTGCAGCAGCTTTTTTGTGTGTCCCCATTTAGTCACCTAATCCATCAAGGTTTTCACTTAGTATTCCTTGATATGTTGAGTACCATGGTTGAAATAGTGGGAATACTTCTGTCCTCCTTATTCAGTAACATAGTTCATTGTTCTGTCCATTGTACTTCATTGACATTTTTCAAGTATTGCTTTCAATTTTTTTAAATTTTTAAAACACCCCCAAAAATATGTTTTCTTGCAGACTGAAAAACTTAAGACAGACTTGGAATCATGTGAGGAGCTTAAATGCAGTATAAGCCTTCCAGTTGCTTCTGCAGGTTTAACCTACTGTGTCTCAGCTGAAGTTAATTCATGGTGTGGAATGCGTGGTGACCAGTCAAATGAAACGTGTCTTCATGTTCCTGTGAAATGGCAACTAGGTAAAAAAAAAAAAAAGAAAAAGAAAAAATTTTAATAACCCGATCCACAATGTCCATACAGTGGACATTTTAAAACATTTGTGACCAGCTTTGTGGTTTTCTACTTGGTTGGTACCATAATGTTTTGGTTGTGTTGGATAATTAACAAATAACAAAGGTACCATTAGGCAAGTTCTGTAGTTCCAGAGGCTTCATACCTATCTTCCTACAAGTGATTTATTTGACCAGGTAAAACATGTAGAGTTGAGGAGTAATAAACATGAAAAATTAGAGCAAGCATATAAATTTTCTTCTGAATTTGCTTGGGCCTGAGACAAATGAGTGACCTTCTTGCTGCATGTTAAATATAATATTGTGGCAGTGCACTGGGCATGTTTACCACTTTAAAAGAGCCAGGCTTACTGTAGAGCCCCAACAGGTGAGGCCAATCCAGCTAAGGAGTCAGTGGACTCTGAGGCTGACAGCTGGGGTGTATTAGGAGAGGCCTCACATGACTGATGAGGGGGCGGCTTGCTGGCAGGAGCCTGGGCTAAGACAGGGCATGAGTCCAGGCTTGGAGGATGGCTGCAACACCAGAGCAGCTGAGGGAGCATCACTTACCAGGAAGAAGACACCAGCTCCTGAGGACCATCTGTACCACCAGAGGATAGGGTAGGAACTATTAGGGAGGTAGAGGTTCCTAGGGACCCAGAGTGGGGTCCATATCCTTGCAAGGGGCTGAGTGATACTTGTGATAAGAGCTAGGCCAGTCCAGAGGGAAAGAAGTCTGCATACCTAGAGCCCCGGGAGAAGGCAGGCCTGCCCTGGGAGAGAGGGGCAGAGGTAACTAGGGCCTAGAAAGAGGCTAGGCCTGCTCAGTGAATGGCCATAGCCTGGGAGAGGGGAAGAACCAGACCAGCCCAGAGAGCAGGACAAAGTCATCAGGCCACAGAGATTAACTAAGTGGGACAACAGAGCTAAGGCCAGAGCATGTGAGATCGGGTAAAAGGCCAGAGCGTACCTGAACAGCAGGGGTGGATATGATCCAGAAAAAGAGGTACCTGAAGGGGGCCCAGGAGGGAGGACCCAGGATGGGAGAGGGCTAATGGCCAATGTTACTGGTGCTGAGGACTTTGACTGGCCAGGGCCTGGGCCTATGGGGACCTAAAGGGTGAAATAGACTACTGCAGAGGCAGCCAGAGCTGCAGAGAGCCTGACACCTCAACTGGCCTGGTAATGGGGCCAGGGCCTCAGGGAGGGAGAAAGTCCTGAAGGAATGGGACCACTACAGAGAAGTAGGGACCAGGGCCATCATAGCTCATGGCAGTCATCCAAGGAGTATTGGTAGTGGGTTGGGGCCAGGAGAACTGTGACATGGAGTCAGGGCCAGAGGGCCTGATAATGCCCAGGAGAGGGCCACAAGGAAAGATACTAAGACCAGATAGGCCTGATGATGGCCTTGGGTAAGACCAAAAGCTGCACCCTGCTGGGGTTGGTTGACGTGGTAGGCCTGCCTCTTGCAGGACAGCCCCCAGTAAATGCCACGCCTATGTCACTCCAGTGAAAGGTGAGGGTGGGGTGCCAGAAAACCTCAGCCTCCACTGCCTTGTGGGTTACCCCATGGAAGGGGAAGGCTAATGGAGCTCACCCTAACAGAAAGGTGAGGGGCAGGAAGGAAGAGCATCTGGGCCATGGGGTCCAGCTGCCCTGTTAGGGATGTGAGGAGGCCTGACCAGAACAGAGCTGTGTCTGGATGAAATGGAGAAGGCCTGAGCAAGCTGGAGCCAGGTCTGTGAAGGGAAGAAGGCCTGAGCAAACCAGAGCCAGGTCTATGTAAGATAGGATAGGCCTGAGCAAGCCAGAGGTAGGTTCAGGTGACACTGAGAGGGTCTGAGCAGCCCTGAGTCAGGTTTGAGGACAATTGAGAAGGTCTAGATAGGAGTGAGCCAGATCTCAGTGTAGCTGAGGACAAAGCTGAGGGGCCTGAGTAGGGCCTTGAGTTGAGTTAATAGGCCCAAGATGAGTTGAGGACTGAGTTATAAGGTCGCCCAGTAGGAGCACAAACCAGATGTGAATAAAGTAAACTAGATATGATGACTGAGTACAGCCCAGCGTAGGCATGAGTCAAGCTGTGTCCCAGTTGGGGGCAGTAATTGGATGTGATAGCTGAATCCATTCCAGTTTGAGGCATGAGCTAGAAGGTGGCCCAGATGTGACATACTGTATTCCATCTGTGAGGCATGGAACACAAGGTATTGGAGGTGAGGAGCCGTGTTTGGCTCATAAGGCCACAAAGAGTAGTTGTTACAGTTACAATCAAGGCAGCCTCCCACAGTGTATATATTTACAAGAACAATAAGGCATGGCGGGTAAGTATGGGGCGAAGTATCCTGAGAACAGGGTGGGGACAGAATTTTTTTTTGGGGTGCCCTGACACCACCCTGTCACAAATATGTAAATATAGTGATGAGAGTTTAAGAGTGGTGAGAGGTTTTTTTGTGAGGTGACGGGTGCTGTTAGAGTGGTGGTGTAGGCATGATGCCTCTGGAATTATGGAAGGTAAGGATTTTTTGGGGATGATATCTTTTATTGGACCAACTGTATAGTTGGGATAGTTGGACAGACTTTCAAATGCAAAACATTATTCTTCAGTTCTGGACTCCATTCAAAAGTTTGTCTAACTTAATTGCAGTTATACAGTTTGTCCAATAAAATATACCACCCAAAAAAGCCCTCATCTGTTGTATATTTGTCTTGCTAACTCTTATTAAAATGCTTTTTAATGATGAAATCTGAATGAAACAAGAACATGTGTTTGTGACACCCAGTTTGTAAACCCATAGTTCCAGCAGATAAAATTTCAGCTGTTCAAAAAATGAAAGTTATATGAGACCTCTAACTGGAAACTTTCTGTGGTGAGATTATTCTGTGTTATTTGTGAGCACTGGGGGAATAGTGTGATGGCTTCACCAAAACAATAAGGTGGATGTAAAATTGCTTGAAAAAAGTAATTGGTTTACTGTGAAACTCTAAGTATTTGTTAGGTTGCTGAAAGGTAGGGCTTGTATTGGGCCTATTAGTATTAAGCATTTATTTTTCATTAGTGACTCATGATGAAATAAAGCGAAAACTTAATCTCTGGCTGACACCAAAGTAGGAGATATTGCAGGCATGTCAGAGGATAGTATTAGGATTGAAAATGATTGCTAAATTAGGAAAATCATCTAAAGTCAATGAAATAACATTCAAAACACAACAAGGTACTGTATTTTCTTACATACAACACGCCCTGGGATAAGTTGCATACATAACTTGTTTTTGAAAGACAGAATGAAAAAAAAAGTCTTTCCTTGTGGTAAATAAGTGTATAGTACAGCTGTGCCTGCTCGTTTTTCTGCTCCCTGTGATCTTGTGCAGACTTCATTTTTGCTGTTGGAGCAGAAATTGCTTGCCATATTTCTTCACATACTTTATATGCTTCAATTTTCAGCCTCTGGGTTTTGGGGAAAGGGTGTGTATCTCATGCAAAGAAATACAGTATGACATTTTCAGAAGAGATAATCAAATGCACAAATCCAAAATTGGATGTTACTAAGAGAGATCTGTAACACTAGGTCAGTCATTGATTGAACATAAGCAAACAACATGGTGCTGTTGCTAAAAAAAAATATTCTTCAGGAACACATAATATTACATGGAAGATGTGCAGTGTAATTCTTGCTTTCTGCTTCATGTTGGTGAAGCCTCAGCTGGCATGCTGTGTCCAGTTTTAACATCACACTTATATGAAGAAGTAAACAAATTAGTGTCTCAAGGAGAGAAACAGGAACAGGTGCTTTAGGATTTTTAGATTATAAGAGAGGACAGAGGAAATGGGTTGTTAGAAATTATGATTATTAGTTCTCTGGATCCCTCCAGTGAAACGCAAGTATTTTGGTTGTATTTGTAGAAGAAAGAAGGGCACATGGACAAGTTTCCATGAAACTAAGCTAAGGCAAGAAGATTTATTTGCTATAAAGGTTGTGAGTCATTTCTATTTTAATATTATCTAGATGTTACAGAAATGTGTTGATTTAACAACAAACTTTGTTCTTACTTTCAAAATTAGCAAATATTTTAATTGGGACTGCTGCTTTCCTTGCTTTTGGACTAATTTTGGCATCATACTATGTTTACAACCAGCTAAAGAAGAAAAATATTAAACTTCCCAAGTCTCTGGTGAGTTCACATTACTGTTCAATAATAAATAGTATTTCATTTATTAAAATCCAACAAACTCAGTCTTATAATCAGTATATTATTTGAAATTCCTAAGAAGCAGCATGTAGGGGAGAGAGGAATAAACAGAGCAGCTTACAATAGAACTAAAATGTTAACTCAAGTATGCTTAATTTCTATATAGGCTATGTTAAGTAACTCTTCTTTCTTATAACTGTATGGATCCTTTAAACTTCTGGGTCTTGTCTATTGTCTCATCTTCCATGATCTTATATATATACTCAGGATTTATAAGCATTGTAAGCTTTGTAAGAATTTACTCTCTTTCAACAGTAGGTTTTACCTTTTTAACTGAGTTGACTCCTAGTCAATTTGTTTTCAAGAATTTAGCAGTCCAAGTGCTTGTTCACAGATATGTTCCAGTGTTAGTGTGCTGGTCATACATAGATCCTAATGGGAGACTCGGGCTGTGTACACATGTTCAGATGATCTGGGGGAGTTCCCCCAGGTCTGTTTTCTGGTAGAAGAACTTAGACTCAACAAATATTCAAATGTTGAGCCCTGGAGGAGCAGAGAGCTTGCAGCACTGACACTGAACAGCCAAGGGGCTCTTGTGCGTATATGTCAGTGTTCTCTGTAAGTGCCATCAGTCAGTCTGAAGCTGGGTGGAGCAGAGCGTAGGGCAGCCCGGATTTGCTGACCCAAACTGTTTAGTGTCAGCCTGTCTCTTTGCAGCACAATGTGAAGGGATTGTGAAGTGGATGTGTTCTGTTCCCTGCTTGGCTGGAGCAGTAGAGTTCAGTCCATGCAATGCACTATCTCTTGGGGTGGGGGGGCACCAAACATCCTGAGATGCTGGAAGACTATGCTTCAGCTTCTCCCACAAGGGAAACTGTACAGACATTTGCTTTCCTAGGAGAAAGACTTAGTCTGGAGAAGAGAAATGAGGGGGATTTGATAAATCTTCAAATACCTGAAGGGCACTTCCAGAGATTATGGTGATAATCCTGTCCTTTGTGGCCACAGAATCATCTAGGAGCAATGTCCTCAAGCTGCTGCCAGGAAAATTAGGTTGGAGATTAGGAGGAACTTTCGGACTATGAGGTGGTCAAGCATTGGAACAGGCTACCTAGAGAACTTGTGGAATCTCCATCCCTCTAATATTTGCTATATATGTTAGGCAGACACTTGGCTGGCATGGTTTAGTCAGGCCTGGATTAGATGACCTCATGAGGTCCCTTTAAAACCCTACTTTTCTAGGATCCTATGACCCACACATGAATCTCTTCAGTCTTTTAGCTTTCAGATGATTTGCAAGAAGCAAGATATCCTTGATACGAAGAAAACTATTACTGCTTCAGATAGCTCGGATTTTATTTCAGATGTGTTTCTGGTCCCTAGGTTTCGGAACTTGTATATACTGCTCATCTACAAGACTGAAGAATCTTATGTGGAGGTAGTGAAGCAGAAATTGATAGCCCTGGTATAGACAATAGTCAAGATAGTTTTCATATCTTGTCAATTTCAACATCCCATAGTCTTACCATTGCCCCCAGGCATAATTTTTCAGTCATGTTTAGGTCTTGTACCCACTCATGGTGCAACCCTCAATTCTAAATTAAGCTGTCTTTAATGAAGTTGTTGGTTAAAAGTTCAGTAAATTTTCATTCATAGGCAGACTGTTTGATATGTTTAGCTATCTAAGAGGAAAAGATTCTGTATATAATATCATTGCTCTCAGTTATTTTCTTCCAGCTCACAAGTCTGACATACATTATTCTGATAGGAATAGGCATCAGATCAATGAAATTACACACCCATCATGAACACAATCATAAATTTAAATTTTTCCCTCACACTATTGTAGCAAGATTCTTAAAATTTCTGTTCAGGATTTATCCTCCTGTAATTAAGTCTTTCCATCCATGGGACCTTAATTTAACAATTTCTGGTATCCTGCTCCCTTCTCTGTTCTCCCCAGCTGCCCACCAAAAATAGAATTTCTTTGTTTCCTGTTCCATTTAGCAGCTGAGCGGTATGGTAGAATATTTGTCAAGGAACTCGGGGGTGGGGGAGCTGTGTGATGTCAAGTCTCACTCTATCTGCTGTCTTCTGTAAAGACAAGGTCTTACTGAAACTACATCCAGTTCGTTCAAAGGTTTCTGCCTCCTTAAATCAGATTATCTATCAGCTGGTATTTTTTCTTAAACTGCATACCTGCAAGGGTGAGAGGCCAAATTCTGTCAAGGGTCAAGAGATGTGCATAGTTCAGAAGTTTCTGCAAGTGCCCTTTCATTCTTTGTATGTATGCAACAGTTTATTTTGGCTTGGAGAATCTTCTAATTGGATTTCAGTGTGTGTTTGTGATCAGTCAAGCAATAATACTCGGCATCGTAAACTATCATTCTAAAAAAGTTATCTTTAGCCTCTGTGAGGAACGTTTCTGTTGTCAACATGTATAGGACAATGATATGGTACTGGTTTTCTCTCAGTACGTTTACACAGTTTTAAGCAGTTGAGGAAATATCCAAGGATAACTCAAGGACTGGCAAAGCATTTTCAGTCTCTGTTTAGAAGCCTTTACTGTGCTGGAAAATTGCCCCAAAAACATGTGCATACACACTTAGTGAAATGGTAGTATTAGAATGTGCTCTCCATATGTTTCACAATCTTTCCTCAGTTCCTGCTACTTTAAAGGCCCTCAAGATACTGGTAATAAAGGAGATGAGATGCCTATCCCAACTGCCTTTTCTTTACAGTTGGATGTACGAATAACATGGGGCCATGTACACACTCAACAAATATTGCTAACCAACAGTTTCCAATTCAAGTGCACTAGGTGTGTGACAGTGAAATATGTGTAAGTTTGCACGTGTGCACAACACAGAAAAAATATAGTTATTGTAAGGTGGTATGTTAATTCTTAAACTATTAGTCTGAGTTGTAACGAGAAGTTTAATTGCTAGAAGGCTTGATAGAAAGGCCAAGTGGGTTCAAATTTCTTACTAGAGCTGGAAATTATGTCAGTAAAAGACATAACATATGATTGTTGCTAAATTTCAAGGAACCTTTAGCACCTGGCTATGAGAAATCTCCTTGCTGGTGCCAGGAAATGTCTGCTGTGGGAATTTTTTTTCCTCTTTAACTTCCTTGTTTTGTAAAAAGATGAGTAGGCGTGTCTTTGTTTCAATTCTTGCTTTGTTCAGAGCAAAGAGCAGCACAAAGGCTGAAGATACCTTCCTAACGTGGAGGCTTAGGCCATGTGTAGACAAAACTAGAGACGTGTATGCATGACACTTTAAAGCGGGCTAAATGTTTTTGCACCACTTTAATGGTGTTGGTGTTTGTATGCCTTGGTGGGGTATTGCGCATTGCTTCCAGCTGCTGTAGGAAATTCAGCGGTGTGATGCACCTTAAATGACTTGGGGCACAGCAAACTAAAACTCCTTCAAAGAGTTTTAATTTGCTGCCCCTCCAGCTGCAGAGTGAAGTGCTGGGCTCCGTGCAGCACCACAGCTCTGCAGGAAGCCCTGCAGGCAGCCTGGCAGCAGCCCAGGAAGGCAAGCTCTGCCCAAGAAAAGCAGCAAGCCTTTATTTATTTTATTTCCCGCCCCCCCCCCGGAGCCTGCCTGCCTGACCTGTGCGGGGGCCCTGTGCTTCCCTCCACAGATGTGGTGCCCCCTAGGACTGCCCAAACTGGGTGCTTGTGGGCAGGTGCCACCTGGAGGGGGTGGGGGGCTGCAGCTGCTGCAGAGGGAAGCACCAGCCCTCTCCCGCAGCCAAGGGAACAATCTGCCCGCCAGCGGCTCACCCCCCCTCCCCGCTGGAGGGGCAGGTAAGTCAGCAGGGTGTGTGCATGACACAGGGGTTAAATCAGTCCTAAATTGAAGCCGTGTTTTTTAAAACCCACTGCTTCAATTTAGGGCCTCCATTTTATCTACACGCACCTTCAGATCCCAATAAGGGATAATCTGTAAATGTATCTTTTCTTCGTTTACCTTTGAACTGGTATTGAGAAGTCAAAACTGTTATAGGTGCAAATGTTTTAGCAACAATAGAATTTTTTTCTCCTTTTTGTTAATAGTTTTACACAATTTTATTTAAATTTCACTTCTTGTGGTTACATATTATATTTATAAAGTGAATTCTTTCCCCTTGCAACAAATTTTAAGGATATGTTTGAGTTGGATTTTATCTGTTCGAAATGGCAGGGTCAAATAGGTTTAATATTAAAAGTCCAGTATTTTGTATCCTAACCTCTCATACCTCTTTTTCTCTTCTCTCAACTTCTAAGCAGTAGCTACTTGTCCATTAACTTTCAGGTTGCCTTTTGTTTATATACCTATGTAGAAAAGGGACCCTAAATCATCTTTTGCTCACTTTATGTTGCATGAAGTTTAAAGTATCTGGAGAGATGGATGCTTGAAAGGCTGAGCTCTTGGTAGCTTAAAATTGCTACTTTTATGTCTTCAGTAATTATAAATCCAAGAAAATAAATTGATCCCAAGGTACCTTGTATCTTTTTCAGCAAGTTACACTACTTCTCCTCTCCCTGCTGTAAAGCCCTAATAACAACTTGTAATGAGGGAAGAAGACTTTTTTTGAGGTTCTTGATAACTAGTTGTGGATTTGATACTTTTTTTTCTTATCTCACGTAAAAGGCTTATAGCCAGTCAGTGTCAAGGCCATAGGTGACATAACCTCTACTGGACTCTGTTTGCAAACTCTGACTTGAATTCTGGTGTCCTGGAATTTTAAAATTTATATTATAACTTTGTATTTGTTTCCGACTCTTTTTGACTGTTAGAGACTGAAAGTAATAAACTGCTAATGTATATGCAAATAAAAATATTTGTCTTTACCTTTTAAGGTCGCTGTGGTAAGAAACCTGAACGCACGCCACACTTTAGAACAAGAAACAAAGTATATCTCTGTCATAACCTCATCATCAGCCAAGATGCCAGTATGTGATAAGGTAACTGTGATAGAAGAAGAACAAGTAACTAGGACTCCTAGCCGTGAGGACAGCTGTGAAGAAGCATGCTCTCTCAATTCCCAGGAAACATCAAGCACAACAGAAGAGGGGGGCATTCAAGGAAGCACTTCACAGTTATCTCCTAATACTGAACAGAGTTCTGATGTAAAAGATAACTATTTTACTTCTAATTGTAGCCAAATGGAATTGCATGAGGAGCTCTCTTCAAACTCCAAGCCCCTCACCACTGATACTCAAACCTCAATGAACCAAATGAAGTTTTCTGGCTATGACAAACCTCATGTGCCCTTAGATATGCTCATAGATGTTGGTGAAGAGGAGTCTGTGACTGAACATAAACACTAACTGCAAGGTTGACTGTAACATTTAGCCATGAGTTGAGAAGAACAGCATTACTGAGGACTATACTATGTCACTTGTAATCCTTGTATTGACATCTTGAAGTTTTTGCAAACTTCCAGTATATGACTTCTTAAAACAGAATCCTGAAAATTAAGTGAGAATCATAATAGAGATCGATGCTAATGTAGCTGACAGCATAACAAGTAAGTCTAGTAACCTGTCAATTTTCAGAAGTATGTATATAACACAGTTCTATTGTCTGCTATAGCAATCAGTGCTTTGTTAATGGTAGTGTACAAGTAAAGAACTTTCATATTCCTAAAGGCTTTGTGGAAGGAAGGCAAGTCATTTGTGCCTTCCTGGCCCTTTTACACATCTTCCTTCTCAAAAGGACAATGGGACAATTTAGCGACAATGGGAATTTTTAGTCCCTTTGTCAGTACTATTTTGGAAATCAGCTTTCCTTTTTTATAGAACAATTGTCTTATCAAAGAACTTTCTAGCACGTTCTATCTTTTGCTAAATCTTTTTACATTAAGAATCATTTATGTACTATATATTGATTTTTGGAACGTGAGTGGATGACCTAGACCAGAATTGATGGTATCCTCTCTGGAACAACAATAATCTCTGTAAGCCGGCATTAATCGAAACAGTGCATACCACTTCCTTAAAAAGCATGTACTGTGAATATTAACATTTTTGTTGAAACAGCTATCTTTTATATTTGCAGGTTTATTAATTTGTTTTGCATACAGCGCCTGTATTGTGCAATTCGTATGTTACCCTTGGGGAAAGTGGTATGTTAGCATGCTGAGTAATAATCAGGAAAAAGTTACTGTTGAACACAGAAGCCCTCTTAGGAAAGAAGTTCTAAAAATGATTAACTATTTTTCCTCAAAGGAATGTAATTTACATAAATTAATGGAACTCTCAGCAATCTTTTTTTTTTTGCCAGATTGAAAATATTTACCATTCTTTGTCAACCATTAGGACAAGAAGATATTTTTGGTAATTTGCTGTAGTTACTTAATTTGATCACTTGATGGCGTTCTGGATTCTAAAGTTTAAAGCCATCAAAATGGAAATAGATTTTGATTTTTTTCTCTGTTCTAATAAAAGGCTTCTGAGGCCAGCTGATCACAGTTTTAAATAGTGTATTACTGGAGATGATATACCCTGCTTGTAGGAAGTATTTAAAATTACAGTGAAGTGTTCTGACTTTCCTAAATTAAGGTGTCTAACTTTGCAGGTAGATTATGCATACATAGTTCGAAGCCTCTTTGGTTTAAATAGCAAATACACTTTTTACATGTATTGTAAGTGGCTCCCCAGTAGAATGGAATATCACAGTGATTTGCTCATGATCCAGGTTGAATTGCTTTATTTTGTACTTGGTATAAGGAGTGTTTCTGGGTTTGGCGATTTTTTTTTTTCCTAAATATGAATAGCAATAATCATGATGGTTTGGAAGTCTCCTTATTTACAGTTATTCTAGTTGTTGGCAGCTCTGTATTTGTGCCACTTTTAACTCCTAAAGGCTGTTCCTTCTTCAAAAAATACTCTGTGCCTGTTGTATCAAGAATTCTCTTATTACCTGTAATTGAACACTTTCTCCGAAACTATGTTCGTTCAGTCTGTCAGTAACCTGTTTCCAGTTAAAGAATGTTTTGTTCTCTAAGTTGTGTTTTCTTTGTGTAAGTGATTATTCAAGCTGACTGTTGTGAAAATTGCTCTGCAGTCTGGCTTGATAAAGAACTTGCATGCAAGAACTCTTTCCATAAGTTGATTTGACAATTACTCGTGCTCCAGCTGTGTCAGAACTTTAATGTGATAAGTAGTAGGCAACCATCAATCCTCTGAATCATGGTGTACATACAAGAAATCTAGTTAAGTGTGTGATGAATTCGCTTGTGCGGAGTCCTGTGACCATCACACCAAGACCTTCAATGTGTACACCTAGCAAGAATTGGGAGATGTTGAGGCTGCCCAAGACCTACCATCCCCCCTGAGACAGAATCTAGAGGCCAGATCAGGTCCAGACATTCAGTGCTTTCATGGTTTGTAGCTTCTGCTGTAGATCAGCAAACACCTCAGTGACAGTATATTTCTGTTAAGGCGACATCCCTTAGCCTTTCTCCAACCAGAAGACTCACAAGGCACTGGGGGCTAGGGTTTTGAGATGCCTTATATTCACCTTACTCTGGAGATTGCAACATTGTGGTATTTGATAAGAGCTACCCCACTACGAGTAACCCTACCATAATGCTACCAGGCCTTCCAGTCAGATGCAGTTTATGGTCATACCCAGGATCAAATGTGATATGTAAATATTGATAATTAGGGCAATATCTGTTGTTTGCTAACAGTGTTTTCAAGAAGAAATATTTTATATAGTACTCCACAAAAAAACCCAAAAAAAAATAAAGATTGTTTCTACAGAAATTTTCTTTTTTTTTTTTTTTCTTTTAGGTAAAACAAGATTATAGGTTTCATAGAATTGTATTTCTTGAGAAATGCTAACCATAAAGTTAAACTTTCAGATGTTAAACTAACTATGAAACAGTTATTATTTTCTAAATATCTAGGCACTTTAGTTTTGGCTAAGTAAATAACATAACCAAATATAATTTGTAAATAGTGTAAAGTATTTGTGTTTTTTTTTTCTTGAATAAAAAAATTCAGAGAAATTTGGGTGTCTTGTGGTCTTAACTACAGAACCTCTGAACCTTGTACTACTGACCAAAGCCATTGCAGAACCCCTGGCAAAACTCTTCCACAAGTCATGGTGCTCTGGAGAGGTCCCTAAGGACTGGAAGAGGGCCAGTGTTGTGCCCATCCACAAGAAGGGCAGGAGGGAAGACCTGGGTAGCTATAGGCCAGTCAGCCTAACTTCCATCCTAGGGAAAATCCTAGAAAAGTTCATCGATGAGTCTATCTGTGATAAGCTTACAGAAGGTAAGATGCCAAATGACAGCCAGCATGGCTTTGTCAAAGGCAGGCCTTGCCTTACCAAACTCAACTCCTTCTATGACCAGGTAACTCACTACCTGGACACGAGAGCAGATTGACTTCCAAAAGGCCTTTGAGAGAGCCTTCCACAATGTCCTTACAAGGACTTTGTGGAGGATTCTGGGCTTAACTTGGAGACAGACAGGTGGGTGAGAAACCGGCTGCAGGATGGAACCCAGAGAGTCATCATGAACAGATCTGTGTCATCCTGGCAAGAAGTGGGCAGCGGTGTCCTGCAGAGGTCAGTGCTCAGTCCAGTACTTTTCAACATCTTTAACAATTTGGATGTGTGGGTGAAAAGCTCACTGGCCCAGTTTGTGGATGACACCAAGTTATGGAGGAGCATGGTCATGCTTGAAGATAAGCTACATATACAGTCAGACCTAGACAGGCTAGCAAGTTGGGCGGATCAGAACCTGGTAAAGTTCAACATCAAAAAATGTAAAGTGCTCCACCTCGGAACGAGCAAACTCCAACATGCTTACAGACTTGGCGGCACCAAACTGACTAGCACCACGAATGAAAGGGACCCGGGGGTAATAATAGACCACAGTATGAATATGAGCCAGCAGTCCAATGCTGTAGCCAGTAGGGCAAATGATACTCTGGCATGCATTGATTGATACATCTCCAGCAAAACCAAGGAGGTGATTCTTCTGCTCTACTGGTGAGACTGCAGCTGGAGTACTGCATCCAGTTCTGGGCACCACACTTTAACCAGGACGCAGACAAGCTTCAGAGAGTCCAAAGAAGAGCCACCCATATGATCAGTCTTAAAAGGCAAGCCATATGAGGAAAGGCTGAGGGATCTGGGACTCTTCAGCCTGAGGAAAAGGCTGAGAGCGGACCTGGTAGCAGCTTACTGCTACACTAGAGGAGTACATCAAGGGCTGTTCATCAGGACACCCCAAGAGAAAACCAGGAATAATAGCCACAAACTCCTGGAAGACTAATTCAGGCTCAACATTAGGAAAGACTTCTTCACAGTCAGGGTGTCCAGACTGTGGAATAAGCTCCCTCCATAGATGGTGCAATTGGTTACCCTGGAAATCTTCAAGAGGATACTGGGCAGTCACCTTGCTGAGATCACCTGACCCCCTCAGTTATCTTTCCAGCTTGGTGCAGGGGATGGATGTAACAATCTTCAGAGGTCCCTTCCAGCCTTACAGTCTATGAATCTACTGTTGCAATGGTTTAATGCATTGTTACAATCAAACACTGTTAAGAATTAATAACATTGTACATGTAAGGAATGTATACAGTCAGCTATTGTATTTGACTTGTCAGATAAAGTAACGTGGAAGAATTAGTCTTTCATAGACATCAGGGCTGGAAGGGACCTCGGGAGATCATCGAGTCCAGCACCCTGCCCAAAGGGCAGGAAGTCAGCTGGGGTCATAGGATCCCAGCAAGATAAGCATCCAATTTACTCTTGAAGGTGTTCAATGTAGGTGCTTGAACCACCTCCGATGGCAGACTGTTCCAGACCCTGGGGGCTCGGACAGTAAAGAAATTCTTCCTTGTGTCCAGCCTGAAACGGTCTTGCAGGAGTTTGTGACCGTTCGACCTCGTCATCCCTGGTGAGCAAACGTTCCCCCAGACCCTGGTGGTCACCCCTGATAAACTTATAGGTGGCCATCAGATCACCCCTGAGCCTGCGCTTTTCCAGGATAAAGAGTCCCATGTCTCTCAGCCTATCATCGTAAGATCTGTTTTCCTGACCTCTGACCGCGTGGCTCTCCTCTGGACTCTCTCAAGCTTCTCCACATCCTTTTTGAATTCTGGAGCCCAAAACTGGACACAGTACTCCAGGTGCAGCCTCACCAAGGCCGAGTACAAGGGGAGAATGACGTCCCGGGATTTGCTCGAGAAGCATCTATGGATGCAAGCCAGCGTTTTGGTCGCTTTACTAGCTGCAGCATCGCATTGCAGGCTCATATTCATCTTGTGGTCAATGATGACCCCCAAGTCTCTTTCTTTCATAGTGCTAGCCAGCGTAGCACTCCTGAGCCTATAAGGATGCTGCAGGTTTTTCCTCCCAAGGTGGAGAACCTTGCATTTTTTGGTGCTAAACACCATCAGGTTCTCATCCACCCATTTGCTGAGCTTGTCCAGGTCAGCCTGGATCACCCTGGATTATATCTTCTGGTGTGGATGCTTTGCCCCAAAGTTTGGTGTCATTGGCGAACTTGGCCAGTCCAGTCCTGACTCCAATGTCCACATCATTAATGAAGATGTTGAACAGTATGGGTCCAAGGACAGAGCCTTGAGGGACCCCACTGGTCACAGGGCACCACGATGAGTGACTCCCATCAATTACAAGCCTCTGGGTCCAACCACGGAGCCAATTTCCCAGCCAGCAGATTGTGGTGGAGCCAAGGCCACAACTGGCCAGTTTCGCCAAGAGGTGATCATAGGATACCAGATCAAAAGCTTTTTTGAAGTCAAGATATATGACATCAATCTCTTCTCCCTTGTCCAGGTGATAGGTCACCTGGTCGTAGAAGGAAATGAGATTGGTCAAACAAGACCTACCCGCAACAAACCCGTGCTGGCTATCCCTCAGGATGTTAGCCTGGGCCAGTCCCTCAAGGATGGCCTCTTTAATAAACTTTTCTAAGATCTTCCCCAGGATAGAAGTCAGGCTAATGGGCCTGTAGTTAGTCGGATCCACTTTCCTCCCTTTCTTGAAGATCGGCACCACATTGACCTTCTTCCAGTCTTCGGGCACTACACCAGAGCACCAGGAGTTTTCAAAGATCCGTGCCAGGGGCTAGGCTATGACGCTCACCAGCTCCTTGAGTACCCTGGGGTGCAGATTGTCAGGGCCGGCTGACTTGAAGGTATCCAGCTTCTCAAGATGTTCCTTCACGAGGTCAGCATTTATGGAGGATAGGGGATCCCCATCACCCGGATCTCCCTGTCCCGTAGCAGGCATGGGCGTCCCGTGGGACTGATGAAAGACTGACGCAAAGTACCTATTTAATAGGTTGGCTTTTTCCTGGGCGTCAGTTGTCAGTTGCCCCATCTGGTTTAGCAGGGGTCCAACGTTGCCCTTGCTTTTCCTCCGGCTCCCCACATATCTGAAAAAGGACTTTTTGTTGTTCTTGATGCTTGAAGCTAGTCGGAGTTCAGTTGCAGCCTTGGCTTTCCTGGTTTGCTCCCTGCAAGACCGGACCAGTGCAGAATAATCCTCCTTGGAGGTGAATCCCATCCTTTGTAGGCTTTCCTTTTTAGCCGCAGGAGGTCCGCTAGGTCCCTGGAGAGCCAGGAGGGCTGCTGTGCCTTCTCGCTGCCTTTCCTCCGTGTTGGAATAGATTTAGCTTGTGCCTTGAGGATCGCTTCCTTGAGAAGCAACCACTCTTCTTGAACTCCCATCTCCCTGGGGTCATGGTCCCTGAGGGCCTGACCGACAAGCCTCTTGAGCTTGTCAAAGTCGGCTTTTCTGAAGTCAAGGACTTCTGTGTTGCTGACTGACTTGCCAGCCTTACGGCAGATGGTGAAGGTGATCAGCTCGTGGTCGCTGTCACCCAGCTTCCCATCGATCACTAGGTCGCCGATTAGGTCGTTCCTGTAGCCAGTACCAGGTCAAGCAGCGCTTTGCCTCTCGTTAGCCCGTAGACTTCTTGAGTCAGGTAGAGGTCATCCACGCACGAGAGAAAGCTTTGCGACCACTCGGATTTTGCTGAGTGATCTTCCCACGAGATGTCCGGGTAATTGAAGTCACCCATGACAACCAAGGTCCTGGAGCAAGCAGCCTCAGTCAGTTCCCAGGCGAACTCCTGATCAAGCTCAGGACTTTGAGTGGGAGGTCTGTAGTAGACTCCTACTGTTCTGTCCCCTGTGCCGTATTCCCCATGAATTTTTACCCAGAGGGTCTCTAGCTGTCCATCCTGGTCGCCAACATCAGCTTGCAGGGACATGTAGCTTTCCTTCACATAGAGAGCTACACCCCCGCCCCTTTTGTCAACACGATCCCTCCTGTACAAGGTATAGCCCTCTATACCCGTGGTCCAATCATGGGTGGAGTCCCACCAGGTCTCCGTTATCCCAATGACATCATAATTCTTTGCACTGAGCAGGAGGACGAGCTCCTCCTGCTTGTTGCCCAGGCTGCTGGCATTAGTGTACAGGCAGGCAAGTGTGCCCTTGGGGGCTCTTGCCTTGCCCACAGATTGTGCCAGGGCTGGGGCAGGGGTGGGCTCCCTTAAGTGCCTTGGTCTGCTGGCTTTGCAAGGGTTGCTCAGCGGGCCAGCAGTGGCAGTAGTCCCCCCATCCCCCAGCGGGCTTAGTTTAAAGCCCGGTGGAGCAGGTCAGCCAGCCTGGCTGAGAAGAGCCTCCTCCCCAGGGGGGAGAGGTGGAGGCCATCTCTTCCCAGCAGCTCGCTGCCTCTCTCGCCAAAGAGCGGGCTGTGGTCATGGAAGCCAAAGCCTTCCCGATGACACGAGCGCCGCAGTCTTTGGTTCACTGCGTGGATCCTCCTCTCCCTCCTCAGCCCATAGCCCGAGACTGGGAGGATCGACAAAAGACCACCTGAGCTCCCAGACCCCTAAGCTCCACTCCCAAATCTCTGTAGCGCCTCATGACCTGGCTGAGGGTGCTCCGAGCCGTGTCATTGGTGCCCACGTGAATAAGGAGCATGGGATAGTGGTGTGTGGGCCGGAGGAGCTGTGGGATCCTCTCCGCAATGTCTCGGATGCAGGCCCCCGGTAAGCAGCAGACTTCCCGGGCTAAGGGGTTGGGGCAGCAGATTGCCCCCTCAGTCCCCCGCAGGATGGAGTCTCCCACAACCAACACCTTTCGTTTTGTCTTGGGGAGAGCGGGGGCGGTAGCTGTGGTTGAGCCTGGGTTGCCTGCAGGAGCTGGCAACTGAGCAGGCTCTGCTGGGGCTGCAAGAGGTGCGAACCTGTTGCTAAGCTCCGGTGAGGGAGGGGCCTTGGTGCGGCGGGCCTTATGGCCCTTGACCACCTTGGTCCATGCCCCTGACTGAGCAGAGCGGGAGGTCCCAGAGTCCTCCTTAGTTGTGGAGGGAGATGGTGCTCTACCCTGCAGCTCCCGGGGGAGAAGGGCCTGGCAGTAGGAGTCTATCTCCTGCTCACAGTCCCTGATGGCACGCAGTCTCTGGACTGTGGCCTGGAGCTCCTCCAGTTGGCATGCCAGAGACCGCAGTAGGGAGCAGACCCTGCAAGGGGAGGTGGCCATGCTCCCGGGCCCCAGAGCCTGAAAAAGGGACAGGCAGCCCCTGCAGCCAAGAGCCAGGTGCTCTGTCTGCGTGGAGCCCGGAACCATGGGCTCCGTCTGGGTGGCCGTCTCTGAGGTGCCCAATGGGGGGGGCCGCAGAGCCCGAGGGGACCCGAGGGGTACGGCGCGTGCCCATCCATGTCATGCCTCTGATAGGCTGGCTACGGCTGGGACTGACTACTCTGCGGGGTTCGCAGGCAGGGTCTCATGCCCTTCCACGCCCTCTCCTGCGCAAACTCCGCACTAACTCAAGCGCCTGTTTACCCAGCCTGTTTGCGCGGCTCTGGTCGAGTGGCTCCCTGGGGGGCTGGGCCAAGTAGGGGCCTGGGTGGGGGCTTGACCCGGCCCGCCTCCACGCAGCCGCCTCCTCCCAGGGAGCAAGGAGTTAACCCCTTCCCACCATGAGCCCACTTACCTCCAGCTGTGCTGGGGGTCGGCAGGGGGCTCTGCTGCTGCTGGAGGGGGGCTTCGGGGGAGCGGGGGCGCAGCGGGTTTTCACCCGCGCGTCTCTCACCGCTCCGGAGCCTAACTGAGCTTTTTTTTTCCCCTGTTTGGCAGGCCCTTTTAAACTGCACGCATGCGCAGTGGGCCTGCCATCGGGGAAAGCTGATTTCTCAGGCCGGGGGGGCCCTGCCTGGAATTTAGGGGGCCCTGCCCTACAGGAGGGGGACTGGTAAGTACCCCCTCCTTCTCTTCTCTCTCCCTGGGGGGTTGGGCCAAGTAGGGGCCTGGGCGGGGGCTTGACCAGGCCCGGCTCCATGCAGCCGCCTCCTCCCAGGGAGCAAAGAGTTAACCCCTTCCTACCACGAGCCCACTTACCTCCAGCTGTGCTGGGGGTCGGCAGGGGGCTCTGCGGCTGCTGAGGGGGTGTCTGCTCCGGAGCCTAACTGAGACTAAGTTAAACTAAGGCTGCTTCACTGGGTTTTAAAAGATGCTTTTAATACCATCTCCTTGAAGTCAATAGTTTCATCTTGGAAGAAGTTAGTCTTTTGTATAGTTGTAAGATGGTTATTTTGCTATGCAACTTTTTTTTAATGCTGTTGCAGGAGGATAAGATTTGTGCAAACCAAGGACTGTCTGAGACCTGTCTGCCCCAGTCTAGGGTGTTAGCTTACACCACTTCTTTCTGCTCAGTAGTTGCTGCCTATCAAGATCAAATGTAGGGTGGCTATATTTCCTATCTTCACTGGTATGGTCCCATTCTGGCATAGACCCATTTTCATCATTGGTCCCAAGCATTGCAATAAACTGACAATATTCCCGGAACCACTGCTGAAAATGGAACTGTTTGTCCCCCTCTTCCTCTTCCTACCTGGAAACAGCTGAGGGAGCCAGTGACCAAGGAGCTAGCAAACAGAGGCTGCAAAGAGGGTAAGCAGTTTGCAGGCCATGGGCGACTGGTGCCTCCCAAGTCTGGGGGGGCACAAGCAGGGGGGAGGGAGCAGCAGCAGCTGAACATGGCAACTGGGGGGTGGTCCCCCAGCAGTCAAGCGCAGTGGCAACATAAGTGCCTGGAATTCTGCATGCAGCACTTCTGCCACTGATGTCTTGCCAACGGAGCCAATTTCAGGGTGGGGCACAAGCGCTCTCCATGCCCCCCTCCCAGCCGGAGCACTCTTGGAGCACATCCCCCCACCCCCAGTGCTCCTTCTAGGGATCACATATGTTGCAGGCAGTTTGCTGGGAGCAACAAGAAGAAAAGGAATAGAAGCCAGGCACCAGATGCCATCTAGGAAAGGTAAGTGATCCAGAACTGCCTATGCCTTTGGTTTGCTGAGTGTTTGGTGAACTGTGCGTGTTTGAGGCATGTGCTCACAAAGAGGAAGATTTGGTGGGGAATGTAGTAGCGGATGGCAACTTAGGCAGTAGTTACCAGAAGATGATTGAGTTCAGGATCCTGGGGAAAGGAAGGTTTGGAGAACAGCAGAGTAAGGACCCTGGACTTCAGAAAAGAAGACTTTGACTCACCTAGGGAACTCATGGGCAGGATCCCTTGGGAAGTCAGTCTGAGGGAGAGAAGAGTCCAGGAGAGTTGGCTATACTTTTAAAAGAAGCCTTACTAAGAGTACAGGAACAAGCCATCTCAATGCACAGGAGGACTAGCAAGTATGGCAGACCAGCTTGGCTTAGCAGGGAACTCTTCAGTAAATTAGGTCAGAAAAAGGAAGCTTATAAAGAAGTGGGAAGTTGGGCAAATAACTGGAGAAGAGTGTAAGAGCATTGCTCAGGCATTCAGGGATGAAGTCAGGAAGGCCCAAGTGCAATTGGAGTTGAAGCTAGCAAGGGATGTGAAGGGTAACAAGGGTTTCTACGAGTATGTCGATAGCAAGAGGAGGAACAGAGAAAATTTGCGTCCCTTACTGAATGGTGGAGGGAACCTTGTGACAGAGGATGCATAAAAGTCTGAAGTGCTCAGTATCTTTTGTGCCTCAGTCTTCACAGGCAAGGTCAGCTCCCAGACTACTGCACTAGGCAGCACAGTTCGCGAAGGAAGTAAGCAGCCAACAGTGGCAAAAGAACAGGTTAAGGACTATTTAGAAAAGCTGTACATATACAAGTCCATAGGGCTGGATGGGATGTACCCAAGGGTGCTGAGGGAGTTGGCTTGCAAAGCCATTGGCCATCATCTTTGAAAATTCATGGCAATCGGGAGATGTCCCAGATGATTGGAAAAGGTCAAATATAGTGCCTGTATTAAAGAAAGGGAAAAAGGAGTATTCAAGGAACTACAGACAAGTCAGCCCCACCTCCATCCCTGGAAAAATCATGGAGTCCATCCTCAAGGAATCCATCTTGAAGCACTTGGAAAAGAAGATGATTAGGAACAATCGGCATGGATTCACCAGGGGCAAGTCATGGTTGACCAACCTGATTGTCTTCTATGAGGTACCTGGCTCCATAGATGCAGGGAGACCAGTGGATGCAATATACCTTGATTTTTAGCAAGGCTTTAGATATGGTCTCCCACAAAATTCTTAGCAAGCTAAGAATGGACTGTAAGGTGGACAGAAAAGCAGCTGGAGCATCAGGTTCACAGAGTAGTGTGGAAGAAATCAAACTGCGTTGTGGCTGAATCAGAACCGACAGAGCCAGCTTTTCTTTATTTAGGGCTATACTGTGATCACAGGGAGAATTCCATACAGCAAGGGGAATCGCCCACTTGTCTGTTTCAAAGGAATCCTCCTCCTAAGTTTTCAAGCATTTTTATTCTTAAGGCAGATAAAGAGGAAAAAAATATGACCTTGAAGAAACTAAAACAAGCTTACTTAATTGGACATCTGCACAGAGTAATAATGCAGGATTTTCTTTTTTAATCTCGAAACATATAACTGAAAAAAGCAGTATCAGCATTTCTGGTCTCTGTCTGTTTTTCTAGTCAGGGGGCCAGAAGCCTGACTAAATTCACTCTTACATTCCCTAATTTTTTTTTCCATCTTACATTCCCTAATATTTTTTTCCCAGCAAGTTAGATATTTATAGCCATTAGCCTTTCAACTTCTAGTTTTTCTTTTTCTTTACTTTCTGCTATTTCCACATACACATTATATACTTCGTTTCTGGTTGATGGGCTAGTCCTCATTTGCTTAACAGCACAGTTTAAGCAACATTGAATTATCATAAACACTAGGCATATTCCAATAAAAACAACAAACAAGATCAACAAACTATAAATGACGGTAGAGCCTAAGGAACTGAAAATAGAGCTAAACCAAGAACTCAAATTCCAACTATCTGACTCAAGCAATTTAGCTGCTTCTTTTTGAATATGTTTACTTAAATCCTTGATTTCTTTTGAATTATCAGGAATATAAGTACAACATTCTTTACCTATTAAAGCACAAACTCCTCCTTTGCTGGCTAGTATATAATCTAACACAAGTTGGTTTTGCAGTGTATTTTGCCTTATTTCCTTCATTTTTGTATTTATTGTATCAAAAGTATCAGCAGTAGCATTAGCAATCTTTTCCAGAGATGCTGCAATTTTCTTTATCTCAGACATAGCTAAGCCTGCGCCATAGCTGGGGATCATTATACCCCAAAACATTTGATTTTCTGTAATTTCATGAATATTGCAAATTCTTCCTTAGGTAAGTGAGGCTTAATAGTAAAAGGCAGGATGCGCTATGGAGACATAGTACGTTCCTCTCCATCCGGAGGGAAGATTTTTATAGGCCTTATCTCCACACACAAAATAGTGACCAGCTAGTGCAATATATCCACCTGTATTACATCATGGGGACATCATCCATTGTGAATAATAGCCTGAAGATTGACCTGCAGGGGGGTAGTTGGATATCTAGGAACCATTAGAAAACCAAGCACCATTTATTTTAAATTCTACCTTGCACTTACCAACTCCTATTACAACACAAGATCTATTACAGGTCCAACAGAACTTTCCAGGGGTGGCATACGCTAATCGTACATAGACTGGTTGCAACTTACATTCTCCCAAGTTTTGTTTCCACGAAGATCTGAATAGTAAGGGGCTAACATCTAAGTTGCATTCAAGGGTACTGGTATCACGGGTATTCCTCCAGTAGAATAGATAGGGACATGACTACATATCTAACAACAAGAGACATTTAAATCTATCTCAATTTGATTAACTGAAGACAAGAACATATTTTCATGAAATGATCTTCTTTGTCGGTGTGGAAGTGTAGTTTGGTTTACAGAGTTTCTTATAACTGATTAGTCAAGTTCATACAAGATGGCCCAAAAGGAAATACTGAGAACTACCCAAATCACAACTAACCAACTCCACCTCGGGAACCAGGAACTAGGTAGAGGCCTTTTTCTTGTCCCAAAGGGCATAGTGGTGTTGTTGGGGCACATCCTCTTCGCTATATAGTGGCAAATCCTCTTCGCCAGTAGGTGCTTGGCTCACTACTGATCTTGAGCTCTCCTGCTGGCAGGCGCTAGGCTCACTACCAGTCTGTGGAGGCTGATTACAAGATCAATATGGAGGAGACTCTGGGTTTAACGGGGCTGATGTTTTCTTACTGTGTAAAGCATGAATCCATGTCTGGAGTCCTTGACACTTTATTGCAGCGTTGGTGGTCAGGAGTACCTGGAATGGGCCTTTCCAGCAAGGTTCCAGTGATGACTGGTTCTGTTGGATCTGCAGGACTTTGCAGACTTCTTTCATTACCTGTCCAGTAAAATGAGTTCCTCTATCAGAGTTTAGGGATAAAGGAATATCAAACATTGGACTAAAGTCTCTGAGCAACTTTTTGCTTACAGTGATGGTTTTGCACATGGGTAGGCTTCTACTCATCCAGAAAACATACATACAATAACAAGAACATATTCATAATAACAACATTTCTGTATTTGAATAAAATCTAATTGTAAATTTACAAACGGGGGGGTGCTGCCTTCTTTGTTTTTACAGGCTTTCCCACATTATGGGCTTGGCAAATAGGACAGGTGTGGCAGTACTGTTGAGCCACAGATGAAAAAGTTGGAGCAAACCAATCAAGCTTAACAGCTTCTATCATCCCTCCTTTGCTCACATGTGCCATGCCATGGTGTATGCGAGCAAGATGACGAAGAAGGGCCATTGGGGCCACCAGGTGGCTGTCCAGGGAGCGCCACAAATGGTTAGGGTGTAACAAACACCCAGCCAGTCTCCGTGTATGTTTCTCTAGTTCTGGAGCCTGATCTTGGAGGAGGGCAATGTCGTGAAGACTTGCCAATGGAGACTGGTCAGTTGGAATAGACAAAAACACAGGCATAGCTTGAGGAGTGGAAATAGCCGCAGCTTTGGTAGCGGAGTCTGCCAGAGCATTCCTACATGTAACATCATCGTAAGGTTTCTGGTGAGCTTGGCATTTAATAATAGCAACAGCAGAAGGTAATTGTAAAGCATTCAACAAGGTATTTACGTATGGACCATTACTAATCTTGGCACCTCCTGAGGTGAGGAAGCCTCCTTCTTTCCAAAGTTGACCATAATCATGTACAATACCAAAAGCATAGCGAGAATCAGTCTAAATATTAACAGAGGCACCAGAGGCCAGGGTTCAAGCCCTGGTGAGGGCCACAAGCTCAGCAACTTGAGCTGAATACACGTTAGGTAAGTAATGGCTTTCTATAACATCATATTGGGAACATACTGTATATCCTGCAACAAGGGAACCTTTTGAGTTTCTTTGACATGATCCATCAACATAGAATACGAGATCTGGGTTTTACGAGGGGTTGTCCTTTAGATCAGTGCGGGGCATTGATAGGTGAGCAGTAACAAAAATGCAATCATGGGGTTCACCATCTGAAGGGGTAGGTAACAGGAAAGCAGGGTTTAAAACAGGTCACCTACTTAGGGTGACATTTCCAGCAGAGAGAAGCAAGATTTCATACTTAGTTAATCTAGCATTTGAAAAGTGTTGGTTTTTTGTTTTTAGTAAAAGGGCTGCGACAGAATGTGGGACAGCAACAGTAAGAGGAGAACCTAATACAAGGGTGGAGGAAAGTTCAACAGTGATGGCGGCTGCAGCTACAGCACGGGGACATGGAGGAAATCTGGCTGCAACAGGGTCAAGAGCAGAAATATAATAAGTAATGGGACGGTCCTTGTCTCCATGTGTCTGAGTAAGTACTGCAAGTGCAAATCTGTCCTTTTCATGACAAAAAAGAATAAAAGGTTTAGTATAATCGGGAAGGCCTAAGGCAGGAGCTTGCGACAGACCTTGTTTAATATAGGCAAAAGTGGCTTCGATCTCTGAAGTCCAGGGTAAAGGCTCAGGAGTGTTAACAAGAGTCAGATTTTGGAACGGCTTGACTATAAAGGCATCCACTGACGGCAGTAGCCAGCCATGCTAAGGAAGGTACACATTTGGGACACAGTAGTTGGTCTAGGGATTTTAAGAACAGTTTCTATTCTGGAAGAGGAAAGCAGTCGTTCTCCAGCAGAAATATCATGACCTAAATAGTGGACACGAGGAAGACAAAGCTGTAGCTTTTCTTTAGATGCTTTATGGCCTTTTAGAGCAAGAGAGGTGAGGAGAATTAAAGAATCAGTTTTACAGGCTTCAAGGGAGGTTGATGCCAAAAGCAAATCATTAACATATTGCACAAGCACAGAATTTTCTTTAAATATTATGTCATCTAGAACTTTCTTCAGAATTTGAGAAAAAAGAGAAGGGGATTCAGTATAGCCCAGGGGCAATCGCGTCTAGGTATGCTGAAGTCTTTGATAGGCAAATGCAAAGAGAAACTGGCTATCAGGGTATATAGGAATAGAGAAAAATGCAGAACACAAGTCAACAACAGTAAAATAACAAGCATTAGGAGGAATACAGGCCAAGATAGTAGCTGGATTTGGTACAACAGGAAAAGTAGGTAAAACTGCAGAATTTACCACACGAAGGTCTTGTACAAAGTGATAGGTATTCTTTCCAGGGTTGTTTTTTGTTGTTGTTGTTTTTTTACAGGAAGAATAAGTGTATTACAAGAGCTCTTTGTCAGGACAATGATACTTTGCTTTAAAAGGGCAGTTATAACGCAGCGTATCCTTTCTTCAGCTTCTGGACATAAAGGGTATTGAGCAACTTTGGGTAAAGACTTAGCTGGGTCTAATTTAATTTTTACAGGTTGGGCAGTATGGATTTGTCTTGCTACATTAGCATGGGACCAGAGAAATGGAGGGACAGTTTTTATGATTTCTTCTTGCAGCACAGAAAGATCAGGGAACTTAGGCGCAGGAGGTGAGCTAGCTAAAACAGCAAGTGCTGCTATCTAAATAAACACCGTTAGGAGAGCAATAAATAGTACAGCCAAATTTATAACGCAAATCTCTGCCTAATAAATTAACTGGAGAACAAGGACTAAGGAGAAAGGCATGTTGATCAGAAACAGGACCAAGAAAAACATGTAATGGTTGGGAAACAGGATGAGGAACTATTTGATTTGAAATTCCTACAGCGTTTACAACAGCAGAGGAGAGGGGAGTTGTGGAAAATTCTTCAGCTTGAAGAGTAGAGCAGCTTGCACCGGTGTCTACTAAACATTTTGTAGAGATGCCATTTATCACGCAGGAAACAAAGGGATCATCTTGATTAAGTGGGAGAAACGGGGCTGTGATGATGTTACTATTCCTCAGGCTGGCCTAACAGGAAGCTCCCTGATTTGGGACAGAGAATGGAGTGAGAGGAGGTGGTGGCGGGTTAAACGTCATCCCTGGCTGGCCAGGCCAGTGAGGACATTGAGCCTTCCAGTGTCCTGGTTGGCCACAATAATGACAACTGTCATTATTGTGAGACTGAAATCCTCCTCATCCCATCCCATGACCACATCCCCTGCTCTTGATGGAAACCTCGGCTTCTGCCCCTGCCTAAAGTCTTGTAATGACATTAGCTTAGTTTCCGTGGATTCCTTTTTCTTTTCCTGGCAGGTTGTACAGTGATTTGCAATGGTGACTAGTTCTGAAAGTGGCTTAGTTTGCCACCTTACAGCAATTGTGCACAACTGTTCCTGGACTTTAGAAAGAAGTCCATGGACAAAAGCAGAAGCAACTGCTTCTGGGGCAGTTTCAGCTGCATTTTCAATACCAGAATGTCTTTCAAATGCTAGTTTCAAGCGGTCCACATAGTCTGCTGGGGATTCTCCTTTATTTTGTTTACAGTTATGTATTTTGTCCCAGTCAGTTTTCCTGGGGCAAATTTTAAGCACAGCCTCAAGGAGGCATCTTTGGGCATCTGCTAAATGATCTCCTATTTCGAGGTCTTGAGTAGGCCAAGTAGCCTGTGTGATGAGGTGGTTGGGGACCTCAGAGGGCAGAACACTTTTCATTAATTGGTTCAAATCTGCCCATGTTGGATCGTAACAATGGATTACAGTGTCTAATTCATCTCTAAATTTTTGGGTTTCCTCTCTGATGTTGGGAAATTGTTTAACAAGGTTTAGGAAATCTCCTGGGGTCCAGATGTCCCCAGGATTGTCGCTTCCCCATTTGGACCTTGCCCTGGAAGTTAATGTAAAGGCATAAGCTGAGCCTTTTTAGATTTTAAAGAAGGGGATGGACCATACTGGGTACCAGCCTTAAACAAGAGGAGGGGGGTTGAGATTTCAGGAGACAGACGTCATGCCTCCGGTGCACGTGGGCATGCCCCAGGAGCAGGTGACAGTTGTTGAGTGATAGTTTCCTGGTGAGGTGGGCTACTCCTGCCAGAAGAGCCTATTTGGTTACTTTGGACTTCTTCAGGTTCAGATTGTGCCTGGGGCCGATATGGGGGTGGCACATTAAGAAAAATCAATTATACATCTTCTGCAGATTCATTCTCAGTTTTCTGTGGATAAAGTTGTTTTGGTGCTGATGGTACTATTGATGGGGGGGCCCCCTTTTGGTTCACTTTTCTGTTTTAATTCTTTTATCTGAGATTTCAGTTTCTCTAGGGCAGCTTGGTGTGGTGCAGGGTCCGGGTGGCTGCACCAAGAACTGCCCAGCAAAGGGGAGGGGCTGCTTTTCCACATGCCAAGCAACAGTTTCTACCTGGCAGCAGTGACAGCAGCTGCTGCTGCTTCAGTGGCTGCTGCTGCTACTGCTGGGCAAGCCCAGAGCCAGTACAGGGTGAGTAGGGTTGCAACTGTGCATGCTGGTCCCCACCACTACCATGGGGCTGGAGGCAGCATCTGGAAGGAGCCACCTTAGCCACACTGTATACCAAGGGGTGACAAGATGCACCACAGCTGGGCTGTGCAGAATGGGCATGGGCCACACTGGGATTGCCTGCTGTTGGTTGTGACAGGGGAGGTCCTGCAGGGTCCATGGGTTCTAGGCTGTTGCAGGGTGGGAGCAGAAGCTGACTGGTTCACAGGAGCGCATGTGGGGGCTCCCATGTACCCTTAAACCCTCCCCCCACATATCCCACAGCCAAACCTTCCCACACACACACACAACCCACAAACACTGTACCCACCCAGACCCTCCCCCACATACTCCCATCCTCATACTCACACATCTAAGGGAGCCCTGCTCACTGCTACACATACGCACCACACGTACCTACAAACCCTATACCCACCCACCCATACCCCTCCACACCCCACACAATACGCAAGAGTAAGACGTCATTTCAAACTATTATGCAATCGCCTCTCTCTCTCCCTCTTTCTCTCTGTTTATGTAGCACTGTGACAGGAGTACCGTTACTGGAGTCTTTCTAGTGGTGATTCCGCCCTCCTGTTATGGGCCAGCCACCTGCTTACTCGTCTGCCACACCTTGATCTTAATTGACTGAGTGATGTAATTAGCGGGAGGCTGCCCACTTTATATGTCCCAGTGCCAGGGGACGCTATCTGCGGCTCCTTTTCCTCCCCTACACCGCAGCCCAAGCCTCGCAGATGGTACCGAGAGGATTTTGACCTGGGCCCTGCTGTGATTTGGCCCTCTCCTTTACCTCCCTGGGGCTCCTCCCCACCCCCCCGTTGCTCTGGGACTCCTCCCTGCCCCCCCTTTGCTCTGGGGCTGGGGCCAATGCACCCCAAATGCTGCACCCTCTCTGGCGCCAGGACCTCCACGCTACCATGGAGTCCCTATAAGGCCTCCTCCAACCCCTAATAGCCTCACCCGGTCCTCCGGTTAAAACAGTAAACACAAAAAAACATAAAGCCCCTGGGCTATAACGTAAAACTAAACCATCTGGTCAAAACAACATTCAATCCCTACCGGGAAAATATTCCAACCCATGGCAGCAACCAGGGGATGCTCATGCAATCAATCATCTCCCATCTCTCTGCACTGACCGAGCTCTCCCCTCCTTAGCTGCCAGAGGGGAACTGCCCTCCTGGCCTCCTGCCTGGGCTTAAGAAGGGCTAAGCCCTGCCCCTTCCTGTCAGCAGGTTTTGCTGGTTACCCCAGCACCTGTGCTACCTTGGTGACTGACAGCTGTGCCCCCCCCTTCTCACCTCTAGGGGTCTCTCTTGAGCTGTTTCTGTTTTCAGGCACAGGGCACCTAAGTGCTCTGCAACAAGCACAAATGCATACAAATCAGGACACATTTTTTTTTAAATACAGTTGAAATACAGTATTATGGATGTTTAGTTTTTAGTATATAATTTGTTGGGTTTTTTTCTGGTTCCAAGATGGCAACCCCCTTCCCAAAAGGAGTACTTCCAGGGGCAAGGGGAGGGACTTCTGGTGGCAAAGGTAAGAGGTTAGGGGTGGGACTTCCAGTCCCAAGATAGCAATCAGGGGGTGGGGCTACCCTTACAGCCCTCGACAGCTCACCAAAACTCATTAAGCAGCCCTCCAACTGAATAATTGCCTGCCCCTGGCCTAATGGCATCCTGGGCTACATCAGTAGCAGTGCTGCCAGCAGGTCAAGGAAAGTGATTCTTCCCCTCTCTTCAGCACTGGTGAGGCCACATCTGGAGTACTGTGTCTAGTTTTGGGCCCCTCACTACAGAAAGGATGTGGACAAGTTGGAGAGAGTCCAGCAGAGGGCAACAAAATGGTTTGGGGTTTGGGGGACATGACTTATGAGGAGAGGCTGAGGGAACTGGGCTTATTTAGTCTAGAGAAGAGGAGACTGAAAGGGGATTTAATAGCAGCCTTCAAGTACCTGAAGAGGGGTTTGAAAAAGGATACAGCTAGGCTGTTCTCAGTGGTGGCAGATGACAGAACAAGGAGCAAGTTCTCAAGTTTCAGAATGGGAAATTTAGGTTACATATTAGAAAGAATTTTCTCACTAGGAGGAGAGAAAAAAAACACTGGCACAGGCTACCCAGAGAGGTGGTGGAAGCGCCATCCTTGGTTAGATAAAGTTTTGACTGGGATGATCTAGTTGGGGCTGGTCCTGTTTTGAGCAGATGGTTGGACTAGATGAGCTCCTGAAGTCTCTTTCAACCCTCATTTTCTATGATTCTATGAGGGTGCCAGGGGTGTGGGTGGTATGGAGCAGAGTGTCCCACTTTGGAACCCTGGAAATACATCACTTATCAAGTGTCTGTTTTCAGACTTTACTGCATCAGGCCTACCAGTAGCTGTTATGATAGCTATAAGTTTGCCTTTGTGCTCATTGTTGGATATCATTCAGAAATGGTAAACTGCTTACTTATGACACCAGCTACTTATTACTCATAGGAACCAAAATCTTGATACCTCAGTCTATGATCCAATTTATAATTTGATTTATATTTTACTTCTTTCATAAAATAATAATGCTTGAAATAAATACTTATTTGAATAATTGAAATAATTGAATAATAACTGAAATAATATTTCTATGAAAACATTACTCTTTTTATCTTGAGATGTTCTTCCTTGAATATAAATGCTCAGTCATAAATTAATGATCTTTATATTAATTTAAAATTGGTGTACACCTTAAAAGACTACTGAACGTTACTGAACCTCTTTGTGTGTTCTTGTCAGTTTAATAGCAGATGTTGGTTTACTCAGAAGAATTTGAAATGCTGGCAGTAGAACTTTGATGTTGAGCCTACTCTAGTCAGGGGTAAGGGGCATCCTGCAATGCAGAGTTTGAGGATATTTTCTAGTTATGATTAACAAGTTAAGTTCAAACTTCTACTTTCAAAGTCACTGTTCTGGTGATATGTAACTGCCTCTGAGTACATGTCCCATAAGATGAGTAATATTAAGCTCAAGAATTCAAACTCTTACAGGAAAAGCATGGTTATGAGAGTTATGATAACTTAAAGCAAAAGAGGAACCAGTTTACCACCCTAGAAAAACTTAAGATATTTCAAATATTTTCTCATTTGTCTAGACAAAATAGACAAGTAGATGTGATCTTAAGATTTTTCTTGAGCTAGATCAGACATGCCAGTAGCTCAGTGGCTGGGCCACTTGGCTGACATGTGTTAGGTCAGAGGCTGTCCTCTACCTGCGTGTAAGCAGAGGAGGAATCTTGAAGTATGTTTCAGTTAACCAGTATCTTCATTTTGGAATGTTTTAATGACCCCCTAAGCCTAAATTCTTAATATCTGTTCTGGGTACAATGACAACTCTTCCTACAGCTCTGTCGCAGTTAAGTACTCACCCCTATATTGCTGTTCTAAATTGCTTGCAGCACATTTTTGGTCATCATTTAGTCTAGAAACAATTTAGGGTGACTTCTGAGGAAAGAATAGTTTAATTATTCAAAGGTGCTGAACTAAATAGTATCTGCGTGAAAGCTCACACAATATGCCATGTGAAATGAGTTTATTACATTCTCCTTTTTATGAAATAATTTCCAATATTTATTTTGAAGTAGAATTTCTATTGGACCAAAAGCCTTACTAAAAGAACTTCTACTTCAAAAGAAATAATGGAAATGATTACATAAAAATGACTGTGTAGTAAACTGATTGCACATGGCATATTGAGCGAGCTTTCAAGCAGACTTTAAGCAGGTACTAGATAGATGTGTATATGTGTAGTATCTATCTGAAAGTGTGTGTGTGTGTATACACACAGTTTCCACACACACGCACATACACTTTCACCCTTTGTGGGCAAAGATGACCACATCAAGTGGGAGGAGGGGAGGGAAGAAGAGAGAAAAGAAGTGGAAAAGAAAAAGCAAAGGAAAAAAAAGGGAAAGGGACGAGAACGAAGGGGGCTGGAGGTTAGTTCACATGAGTACGTAGGTGACTTATAAGTCCAATCTTTGCTTTGAACAGTCTGCTGCAGTAGTGGCGATGGGGACTGGATAGGGAGGTTTTCGTTTTCCTGGCCATGCGTTTCTTCATTGCTTCTGCCATGCATTGTTGTTCAAAGGCCAATGCTCTGTTCTGGATTTGGGATCTCCAGGGTGGATGGTCATGAGCAATTTGCTCCCACAACTCTGGGTTGATGCTGAAACTCTTTAGGGACACCTTTAGGGTATCCTTGTACTGCTTCTTTGGTGCACTGCAAAAGCATACTCCATTTGACAGTTGCTCATAGAAGACTTTCTTTGGCAGGTGAGTGTCAGGCATTCTTGAGAGGTGGCTGGCCCATCCTTAGCTGTGCCAGTTTCAGCAGGGTGTGAATATTGGGCAGAGTTGAGCTGAGCACCTCAGTGTCTAGCATCTTGTCCAGCCACTTGATCTGTAGTATCTTTCACAGGAAGCACAAGTGGGAAGTGGTTTAGTTTCTTGGCATGAAGCTGGTAAATGGTCCAGGTTTCACAGGCAGAAAGGAGGGTCAGAAGAATGATGGCTTTGTAAACCTTCAGTTTTGTCGACATTCTGATGCCTCTGTGCTCATGTATATACAGGAAACCCTTGCTAGTCATGAATCCGCTATTTGTGGATTTGAATATTCGTGGTACACCGCAGCAACAGGGTAGGTCTGGGTGAGCACTGCCATGGCTCCCTCTGGTGCTGCCCCAAGCTCCTGCCTCTCCATAAGCAGGCACAGAGCACTGCATGGGGCAAGGAAGGGCAAAGCCAGGGAGAGCAGAGCAGAGCCAGCTGGGTAGAGAGCAAACACTGGGGACGGGGAGGGAGGCGGCAGTGGCGGCATCTTCTTCCCCAGAAGCAGCCATGGTCAGTCCACAGGCACTGCAGGCAAGCCCTGCATTTCCAGCTTCTTACAGGGTGGGGAAGGGGGAAGCAGGGGGCAGCTGTGAAGTCTGACAGGGAGCCTGTCAGTATTTGCATTTTTTGCCATTCACAGGGATCTCCAGAATGGATCCCCTATGAATGACAAGGGTCTCTCCTCTGTGTGTGTGTGTGTATGTGTGAGTGTGTGCATTAGGGCTGTGTGAAGCTTCAGTCCCTGATTTGATTCAGCCTGATTCAGTGGCCAAATCTCCAAATCTGAATCGAATCAGAGGACTCTTCAATCTCTTCAAATCAAATCAGAACCCTCTGAATCAATTTGGAGAGATTTGGAAAGATTCAGAGATTCAGAAATAGACACAGCTTTAAATGTTTTTTCTACATACATCTAGGTAGCAGGGGCTTGTGAGTGCTGTGATTCTAGGGCACATGGAGTGTCTCACAGAAGCACAGGCGGCTCCCCAGTGCGCTCGGCAGCAGACCCTGAAGTGGGCCAGAAGCAGTTCTGGTTTACTTCCTGGTCCACCAGGAAGCATGCTGCCCCCTCACATACACACCCCCTCAGCTCAATGATTGGTACCTCCTGGGTCTGGGGGGGCACCCAGGGCCTCCTGTGGCTGATCGCTGAGCCACAGGGATATGGAGGGGGGGGGCCTGTGTATTCCCTGACAGCCCAGAAGTGGGCTGGAAGTACTTCCAGTCCACTTCCAGGTTTGCCACCAAGCACATGGAGGGGCCCCACACACTCCTGTGGGGCGCTCCATCCACCCCAGCATCGAGCGTTCACAAGCCATGCTGCTACCTCAAGATATGTAGAACAAACCTTTAAAGCTGTATCTATAGCCAAATCGCTGATTCTTTGAACCAGCATCGAATCTTCAGATTCAGATTTGACCGAATCAAATTAGGGACAGTGATCTGAATCAACAAATCAAATCAGTGTCCCCGATTTCAAGCTGAATCTGAATCTGAATTGAATAGGGCCCATTTTGCATACCACGTGTGTGTATGTATGTCTTAGACTGAGGTTTTGGTACTTTGTGTGTGTGTGTGTGTGTGTGTGTGTATACACACACACACACGTACCAAAACCTCAGTCTAAGACACACACACACACACAGGGTGTGCGAAATTGGCCCTATCCAATTCAGATTCAGCCTGAAATTGGGGACAGTGATTTGATTTGTTGATTCATATATATACACACACACACACTATATAGTGTGTGTGTGTATGTGTATATATAAAATTGAAGAATACAGTTTCCACACATTTAGTACATACTCAAGTACCAAAACCTCAGTCTAAGACCACAAGTTCTAATCCAGAAAGACCTTAAAGTACAAAATATCTTGCTGTAGCAAGTTATAAGGACCTGTTCTAATGATGTAACGTTAACTAATTGTGTCAATGGTGTCTGATTTACCATGTCAGTCTGAGCTAAATTTACTTAGACAACAAGCTTTCAAAAATATGTAAACTTCAAATACAGATATGTCCCCTTCTTGCTGAGGGAAAACTGTTGCAAGGCTGTGGGTGCATGTACCCAAGGTGCCTTAATGCATTGTGGACTGTTCTACTGTGCATTAGCATGTCATGGAAAAAACCATGCTAATGTACAGTAGAATTAGTCTACTGTGCATTGTGTCACAAACAAAAAACATTTGCCTTTGCTACTACGCGCTACTGCAGCTACTAAGCCTTGATCTAGTACCTCATATTAGAGGTCGTAAGCAATGTGCAGTAGCAAAGGCGCTTTATTCGAAGTGTAAGTGTGCCCTGTGTACATAAGAGCTAGGGACAGAAGTTACATACAAACAGGTTTAAGTTATCAGAAACTGGTTTAAACCTGTAACAGAACATACATTCAGTGTACATAAACCAGTTTCAAAGGGCTGAAACTGGTTTATGATAAACCTGGTTCAATATAGTATCAGACTTAACTGATTTGAGTTAAACCAGTTTATGAAACTTCTATCCCAGACCCCTTCCTGGTTCAAGTTAAATCACAGTCCCACAGAATGCTTTGCAGCCCTGGGCTGGGCGGTGCTGTGCTGTCTGCTACAGCAGAGAAGGGGTCTCCTCCCCACAGGCAAACCCCAGCTGGGGTCTGGGGCCAGGGAGTGGGGGTTAAATACCCCTTTCCCTGCTCAAACTTAGTGCTGGCTGGAACTGTGGACTACAAATCCCAGAAGCACCTGAAAGCAGACCCTGCTTATGTCTGGATGCAGGAAGAGTCCTGCTCCTCTGAGTCTGGACTGCAAATCCCAGAGACCTCAGGGGCAGCAGGAAGAGGAAGCAAACACACAGCCCATGCTGGTAACATGCCAGGAAGCCATACTCTAGCACCCCCCTCCACAACCTTCTGGCTGAGCCATTAGTGGTATGTGGCTGCATTTCCTGAATCAAGAGTGAATGTGTGTCCAGTTGTTTCTCAATTTAACCTCTGCAGCTTAGACTAACCTGCAAACATTGGATTGATTCAGCTTCAGGCTTTTTGAATGTTTAAACTGTTCTGTTTCTAGCCCAACAGCCATCATGAAGTACAGCATTACACCATCTTGTATATACGCTTACCTGAATGCTCTTTACAAGTATAGACTTTTTAACAACATACTTCGATATCATTATAGGGAGAGGGAATGTTGTCCTTCTCCAGAAAGTTGAGAGACAGAACAACATTATCTCCTCCCTGCTTCCATTTCTGAGTCTATGCCAAAGAGTATGGCCAATCATGACAACAAAGGTGCTGCTGTTTGTGGAGTTCCTTAACAGATAAGGAATTGGTTGCAAAAGCCAAACTCAGCAGATGTAGTGTAAGATTTGAGCAGACTGGAAAGCTAAAACATACTCTTTCTGCTGACTGCACTCAGTGGAAAAAAGGATGCAAGGGAGGAAGAGGATTACCACAGGCTGCCTTTCCATGAAAATAAGATGGTTACTTGTGAAAAGCTACTTAAAGGAGAAGGGATGGGATACACGGACCATCACACATTGTATAAATATGTTACTAGAGATGAATGAAATCAGTTCATCTTTTTGTGCCAACAAACATTAAAATTTTGTTTGTGTGGAATGGAGAAATGTTTGCTGTCACTGTATCTTAGCAAAGAGGAATTTGGTCTTCATAGCCAGAGCATATGGTTCCACTTTCATCAGGCACCAGTACAGGCTTTCCTTCAAATCTTTTAGAATACCAGTTAAATAAATTGTTCACAAATATGGGCAATTCACAATTTGGGGATTTACCATTAAGAATAATGTTTTTTATTTACTAAATAGCTGGCTTTCAAGATGAATGACACTGGAAATTTTATTTTCTTGACTTTAGTAAATTTATATTTAGTATTGGAAGAAGAATATGGAACAAAGATTATGAGCAAGTAAATAAAGTTGCTCCTACACTCAGGTCTCTCTTTATGCAAGAGTTGCATTCCAAAAAAACCCTCGCATAAAGCAAATCCATTATTACAGATAATTAATAGGGATACATACTGAGTTCCCTGCTGCCCTGCTTCCTTCCCTCGCAACCCAGCACATCAGGGAGCAGAGGAGCTGCACGGGGATCTTCCCACCTGCTGGTGCTTGTCCCATACTGCCCCGGCAATGCACCTCCTGCACGCGGAGTTCACAGCTTCTCTGCACGGCCCCACTGAGCCCAGCCACACTGGGTCGCACCTGCTGGGATGCAGCAGGCCGGGGGAGGGAAGCAGCAGCAAGCAGCCATGATTCCCTACCGCCCTGCTTCCCTCTCCCCGGCTCTGCACAACCTGACATGGCTGAAATCAGTGGGGCTGCACGGAGAAGCTGTGAGCTCTGTGCTCCAAGCACCAGCAGTCACGGGGGTGTTGCTAGGGCAGCGCTGGGCAAGCAGGTTCTCCACATGGCCCCGCTGTTACCTGCTGCCCTGCTTCCCTGTCCCTGAGCCTCCACAGCCCAGCCAGCCCTCCCCCTTCCTCTCCCCAATGAGCCACCCGAGGCCCCATCCTGCTCCCCGCTGGGGTCCTGCAGCTATACACTGTGACCCAGGCCCCAAGCACCACCTGACTGGGCAGCTGCCGCAGCCCAGCTATGCCTAGCCCCCTTCCTGCAGGGGCCTCAACCCCCACTTACCTGCCGGAGCAGCTGTCAAGGCCACCTGGGGCCACATGCATGTGCTGTACATGCACGTGGTCCCCCATCTCACCACCTTCCACTTTGTCGCAGCCCCCTGAAGGATGGAAATCTGTCAGCCTCGCACAAAGCAATTTTTTTCTCGCGCAAAGCGAACTTCTGGTGTAAGTAATGTCTCATATAAGTGAATTCACACAAAATGAATTTGCGTAAAGAGAGACCCAAGTGTAGAATGATCTTCTTCTTTCATATGGCTGAATTGGAACAACAATTATAAGTTCAGTTTAAGGTTAGTTAACCAGTCTAATGCTCTTGAGGAAAGGGAATGTATCTCTGTCATGTCACTGTCAAATTTGTATAGAGGGCTGAGTGTTGTTATGTGGTTGAGGATTGCCACAGTTGCACTTTACAGAACACTTAATACACCATTTATGTATCAACTGATTGCAGCGGCCATGCTTGGTTTGGATCCAATTTAGAGCCTTCCATGTTTTTTGTGGAAGGTCAAAACCAGGAGGCTTTATTGTTGGGTCGGAAATTAGATATTTCTTCTTAATGGTAGTTTCATTCCACACTTTCCTTCAAGCTTCTGCACTATCATACAAGGGCTTGTACATGTGTCCACAAAGGTTTCTGGAAGATCAAGTGGTGACCAGAATTATCTGAATAAATGGTTATAGTACAACCAAATGCAAGCTAATGCAATACAGAACAAGAATGCATGTTTAATTTACAGGGAAGAAGACTATCTAGTATATCAAAACTAGAATATCCACTCAATGGAGGATTGCAAAAATGATGGAGCAGGTAGAAAACAAGCCTAATAGTGCTGACCTCTAATGAACTCAACTTTGCTTAAGGAAGAGAAGGCCAAGGTGTAACTTGATCACTGTGTGTAGGTACTTGTACATGGAAAAGAGATGACTGGTGAGTTTTTCAGTCTTGTTTATAAGAACATAAGGAGTTCCATACCAGGGCAGACTAACAGTCCATCTATGCCAGTATCCTGTCTCTTGATAATAACAATTAGTAAAGGGAGAACATAAAGGGGGACATGTCTAAAAGAATTCTTTCTCTGTCATTTTCTCTCTGGCATCAGCAATAATTTGATTTAGGGATGTCAAAGGATACTTCCCCAGTGGTTCTATTTGGGAGCTCCCCATGGACCTGTCCTCCATGAATTTATATTGGAACCTGACTTTATGGGCATGTCCACACCTACAAGCACATGCGCTTGCAGCAGCTCAAATAGAAGCAGTGCAAATTTGAGCCAGGGCTTTTTGCTTCAGCACACATGCTTGGAAATGCACTTTGTTGTGGAGCAAACTGTGCCACTTGGGGCAAAATAACCCTGCCTGACTCCTCCCAGATCTGCAGCCAGGGAGAGCGAGAGCCCGGGGCCAACACCTGTGCTGTCCCCAGCAGTATAAAAAGCTTCCCTGTCCTGGCCCCAGCAGTATAAAAAGCTACCCTGGTAAGTAGCTCAGGGCTACTAGCTTTCAGGAGCTTCTGGGGCCCAGCCATTTGGTACCTGGGGACACTACCCCTTGTGTCAGCTGGACTGCTGAAACATCCCTGAGAGTTCTCTGCACCCTCTGCCCACTGCAGCAGTCTGGTGGTGGGAGCTGCTGCCTGGCTGTGACCTGCTGTGCACCTGCTAAACTCAGAAGGGGACTGCAGAGCCAGTAGAGGCATCTGCCCCTTTGGGCCAGCTCCCAGTGGACTGCAGTTGGCAGGGTTGGCCTTTGTGCAGCACTACTGCCATTTGTCGAGGATTGGCCATAGCTGGATAAGCAAACTTAGATGGTGTGGATCAAAGCTTGGAGATCTTTCAGAGAATCCTTTAATACCTAATTGAGCATAGGTAAAAGTAACTAGTGTCCTACTGTTCACCAGATTAGTGATCAAGAAGTTTTCTTCCCTCTCCCCCTCCCTCCCTTCAGCATGGCACATGGATTTTCTACTACATATCTCACCTAAATAATTCCTGCCATCACAAACCGTGAAGGCATTGGGAGCACATCAGTTTCTCCAGCTCTCTGTCTGTCATTACTATAAAGGAGTAGTGATGGAGTGATGCTGTAGCTGTGATGATCCAGAAAATATTCAAGAGACAAGGATTTGTGTGGATGCTACCTTACACTGGGCCAACTGCATGATTGGGACAGACCTAAACAAGGTCCTGAAAAAGAATGCACTACATTTGAAAGCTTGTCTAAGTCTATCCCAACAAAAAGCAAGGGGAGCAAGAGTGCCCGAAACCCCCCCTGGCTCACCAAGGGCGTCCGGGAGTGGCTGCTTAACAAAAAGGCAGTGTACACCCAGTAGAAGGGGGGTGCTATCTCCAAAGAGGAGTACACCTCCTCTGCTCAGGCCTGTAGGGGGGCTGTCAGGAAAGCTAAGGCAGACATAGAGCTAGGACTAGCATCCAAGATCAAGGATAATAAAAAGTCCTTTTTCAAATTATAGGGAGGATGAAGAAGGCACTGGGTAATGTGGGGCCCCTGCAAAGTACACTGGGCAATCTGGTGGTTGCGCCAGAGGAGAAAGCGGAACTCTTTAACCGATTCTTCACCTCTGTTTTCTTCTGCAGGGATCGGGACTTCCCCACTGTGATGCCAGACGGACTCGAGGGGAACACCTCCAGACCTCAGGTTGGGGAGGACTGGGTTAGAGAGCTTCTGGAGGAGCTGGACATGTTCAAGTCAGCAGGTCCAGATGCTCTCCACCCCAGGGTGTTGAGGGAGCTAGCTGGGGTTATTGCAGGGCCCTTGGCATGGCTTTACAAGCACTCGTGGTGCTCGGGCCAGGTGCCAGACTGGAAGATTGCTAACATGGTCCCCATCTTCAAAAAAGGGAAGAGAGAGGACCCGGGCAACTATAGGCCCATCAGTCTTACCTCAATCCTAGGGAAACTTTGAGAAGATCCTCAAGGAGCACATCTGTGATGGGCCGGCTTCAGGGATGATGCTCAAGGGCAACCAGCATGGTTTCATTAGGGGCAGGTCATGTCAGACCAACCTGATTGCCTTTTATGATTAGGTCACAAAGGCAATGGATGCAGGTGTCGCCATGGACGTAGTCTTTCTAGACTTCAGCAAGGCCTTTGACACTGTGTCCCACCCCATCCTCATTAAAAAACTAAGTGACTGTGGCATTGATGCCTACACAGTCAGATGGATTGCAGATTGGCTCAAGGGTCGTACTCAGAGGGTGGTGGTGGACGGGTCATATTCAACCTGGGGGGAAGTGGGAGTGGAGTCCCCCAGGGCTCAGTCCTTGGGCCTGCACTGTTCAATTTCTTCATCAGCGATTTGGACAATGGGGTGAAAAGCAACCTATTTAAATTTGCTGATGATACCAAAATTTGGGGTGAGGTGAGCACACTAGTAGGGAGGGAAAGATTGCAGCAAGATCTGGATAGGTTACAGGGGTGGGCTAACATAAACAGGATGCGTTTCAATACTGACAAGTGCAGGGTGCTGCACTCAGGCAGTAGAAACCAGCAGCACGCTTATAGAATGGGAAACTCCCTTCTTGAAGCAGAAAGGGATCTTGGAGTCATTATTGACTCCAAGATAAACATGGGCCGACAATGCGAGGTCACAGTTGGCAGGGTTAACTGGACCTTGTCGTGCATCCACAGGTGCATCTGAAGTAGGGCCAAGGAGGTGGTCCGCCCCCTCTATGCAATGCTGGTCAGGCCACAGCTGCAGTACTGCGTCCAGTTCTGTGCGCCCCATTTCAGGAGGGATGTGGACGACATTGAAAGGGTCAAGAGGAGGGCCACCCACATGATCTGGGGACAACAGGGCAGACCCTACAATAAAAGACTGCAGGACCTAAACCTGTTCAGCCTTCACAAGAGAAGGCTGAGGGGGGACCTGGTGACTATCTATAAATTCACTAGGGGGGACCAGAACGGTTTGGGGGAGACACTGTTTCCCCTAGCACCCCCTGGTATAACCAGGAATACACAAATGGACACAAATTATTGGAGAGTAGATTTAGATTAGACATCCGCAAGAACTACTTCACAGTTAGGGTGGCTAGGAGCTAGAACCAACTTCCAAGGGAAGTGGTGCTGGCTCCTACCCAGGGGGTCTTTAAGAAGAGGCTTGATGCCTACCTGGCTGGACTCAAATGAGTCCAGTTTTTCTCCCGCCCAGGCGAGGGGTCGGACTTGAAGATCTGCAAGGTCCCTTCCAACCCTACTTCTATGATTCTATGATCCCAACCAGGCAGTTGGTCCAATAAAAGGTAACACCCACACAAATCCTTGCTTCTACAACCACATTTACCCAAATCCAGGATGACTTCATAATTAGATTCTATACATAGAAACTTATAAATGCGTTGCAATTTTCCATGCATAGAATCTAACTAGTGAAAAGTCATGTTATTTTTGTTCCCCACCCCTTATCCACCCTGCTCCCCACACTGAAAGCAACAACAAGGAATGGGAGTCCCACTGCCCCTGCCATTGTCTGCTCCCTGTCATGTGCCCCCTTGGCATCTGCTCCTGCATGCTTGTGCCTGCCCCTTGCTCTGTGTGCCTGTCCCAGCCCCCCTACCCCCACTCTTCTTCCCCTGTGCCTGTGCTTTTACAGGCTATCTTGGTGAAATAGAGGCCCCAATAAAGTCAATGGGAATTCTGCCACTGACTTCAGTGGAGTCAAACTTCACCCTCTCTTCTTCCATAGAAGAACTATATGGATTGATTATTTTAAAAGTCCTAATGTTTTAAGCATGTGAACCCCTGGTTAAACACTGTTTATTGTAAGTTGCATCAGTACAGTTCAAAGTTTATTCTATGTTGAAAGACGTATGACTAACATCTAGTGATGATAATGTCGTTCCTGGATTATGTAAAGGTTCTTAATTCCTGAATCTGAGTTCATCATTCTTTATACCAGTCAGTTCTTCAGAGGAGAATTACTGTAGGTTCATCAGGGTTATTTTGCGGAATATGTTTTGGAAACAGAGTAAAACTGTTTCCTAAATACTAATGGTTAGATTTGTCTTGAGGGATTATGTTGTATCTTCTGTGTGTGTGTGTGTGTGTGTGTGTGTGTGTGTGTGTGTGTGTGTGTATGGAAGGGGGCAGGGGTTCAATCTGCGTTTCTCTTCTCATATTCCTATAACTTTTATGTCATTTAATAGGCAGTTTGGCTAATTATTCAAAAGTATCCACACTCACCCCAGGCTGAACTAACAAAGACATTAAAAGTAAGTAGTGCAGCTGAACCTACTTGAGCTGAACTTAGTCCTGATGTTGATGGGATGGGACCGGCAAAGTTTGGTCCCATGTGTGAAAGCAGGTGCCTGAGTGGATCTTTTTGATCTAGTGTATTAATGGATGTACAAACTTCATATACTACTACTCTAGTCATTAATTTATGATTAACACTGTATGCAGCTACCCATACAGTCATGGAAGCTTATGGGTGTGTTGCCAATAGCTTCACTTGGTTAGGACTTTGCTCTTATGCCACAGGCAAATGTTTCTGCACACACATTTAGTTCCTGCTTTGATTATCCCCAGGTGGTGCTGCTGTACATAGACTTCCAGGTTTGGGGGGAAGCAGGTTAAGTGATCTGATTTTGACTCTTGGAAAAATGTGTCATGTTCAGCTTTGAATTATGCCTATTTTTACTAAGTATGAGTTTGAGTCTGTGCCAAAATGAATATCTTAAATCTTGGCATAATTTTATGGTTATTTATTCCAGTCCATACCAGAAAAGAACCAAAAACGGTTATGATCTGTCTAATTCCAAGCAATTCAGATACCCTGATTAAATGAACAGGTATTTTTGTGTCAGGATAAAAATCCACTCTTAGAACTTCCTAGGTGGCTTGTGAAAAGGGGAAGCACTGGGGGAGGGAGAACAACTGGCAAAGCGAGCTATATGAGGAGAGGCTGAAGGAGCTGGGCACATTCAGCTACGGTAAAGGTGCTTAAGAGGGGGCATGAAAGCAATCTTCAAATACTTGAAGGGCTTTCACAAAGAAGAGGGAAAAGCACCTGCTCTCTACTTGCTGCAGAGAGAGGAGGACATGGACCAATGGCTTGAAGTTAGAGCAAAATAAATTTAGATTGAATATTCAGAAAAAACTTCTTCACTGTGAGAGTAGTGAGGCAGTGGAATAGACTGCCTAGGGAAGTTGTGGACTCTCCATCACTGGGGGTGTTCAAGAAGAGGCTGGACAGCCGCTGGTAAGGAATAATCTAGGCATAACTATCCCTATTTTCTACTATGGATATTTCCTTTGTTTCTGGGCTTTGCTGGTTGCTCCCACCCCTTCTCTCCCTTTTTTTCTGCTAAATGTCAGGCTGTTTTTAAGCCTTCCCAGAGGCATTCAGTGTTGGCAACAGCTAAAGCTGGGACTTCAGCTGAGGTGTGCTGATTCTCCTGCTAGGAGCCAAGCTGGAGGTTCCTGGCAAGAGGGTCATGCCCCTCTGCTTGGGGTCAGACCATTTTGCTATATTTGAGGTCAGGAAAGTATTTTACCCCATGGTCAGATTGGTATAGATTGTGGGGTTTTGCCTTCCTATGTAAGGGGGGCAAGGGCCTCTTGAGTGAATATTGGCAGCATTTTATAGAAGCAAGACATTGTCTGCCATGGTTCCTTGCTTTATGTGTGGCAGGTTAGGACTTTAGGTCTAGGCTCTGTCAAGATTGAGGGTAGTCTTATGTAGATTTTAGGTTAGGGGATGTTTTGGATAGGGATGATCCTGCCTTCTTGGGGGGTTGGACTAGATGACCTCTGGAGGTCCCATCCAGTCCTACTTCTCTATTATATGCTTCCCTTTTTATTTGTATTACTCTAACCAAGAGGTACAGAGATACTCACTATCTATACAGCTGTTCTTCTAACCATGCAGGCTAAACATATCTCCCAATGCCTAATAAAATGCTTCCTTTGGAGTGGTATAAGTGGTAAGTAAATGCTTTGAACTCTCTCTTTTTTTAATATATAGTTTTAGTGTGTGCATGGGGAGTTATGAATATGGAAAAGAATATGGGTATTTTCATAAGTTTAGAAAATGCTGTCCCTTTTTTAATTAGTCTTGCTGTCATTTAGGGTTAAATAGAAATCTGACCATGGGGCTAAATAGAAATTGAAATTAAAAACAGTTTCCATTTAAAATTGTATAGCTGTATTATCTCACTGTCACCACAACTAATGCAAGTTACTATTTTTGGAAACACTAGTCTTAGAGCCACAACAGATAAGACAGTCTAGACCATTAAATACTACCTGAAGAGAGGGTTGTTAGTTCACTAATTGTTGGTTAATTATTAATCTTTCTTCTCTGCCTGGTAGATCTGGATTAAATTCATGTAAAAAGGTGTTTGGTTAGTTGGTTTGTATAGAATAAGGTGGTAGATCTCAGATCATTTCTATAGAAGAAGAGGTTATATCACAAATCTACCACTCCAGTTTCTACCCTACATAACTTGTTAAAGTGTTGAGCAGGTTTTTGGACCCTCACTCTTCCTTGCAGATATAGTGTCAATTATAAATAATAACCTCTACAGGTTAGGGTTTAGGTATGCAGATGATGTGCCACTTGGAAATTAAAAGCTGCTTGCTGCTGTACTCCTGAGTTGAATTAAGATGTTTCCTGGGATGCCAATATGGCACTTTGTATTCACATTAGATTTAAAAAAAAAAAAAAGCAAATATGCCAAAATTAAAACTTGACTGCTTTGATAATTTTAATTTCTGGATACAGCCACTCAATCTTCCAGCATCTAGCTAGCATTTCTAATTGCTTTAACAAAACAATGAGCTGTAATAAGGCCTAATTGCAGACAAGTGCAAGGTGATGCACCTGGGGAGGAACAACCGGCACCATACCTACAGGTTGGGGAACTCCCCTCTTGTCAGCACGGAGGCAGACAGGGATCTGGGAGTGATCATTGACTCCAAGATGAACATGGGCCAGCAGTGTGGAGAGGCAGTAAGGAAGGCCAGCCGCACCTTGGCATGCATCCACAGATGCATCTCGAGCAGGTCCAAAGAGGTGATCCTCGCCCTCTATGCGGCATTGGTCAGGCTGCAGCTGGAGTACTGCATCCAGTTCTGGGCGCCGCACTTCAAGAGGGATGTCAACGGCATCGAGAGGGTCCAGGGGAGGGCCACTCGTATGATCAGGGGACAACAGGGCAGGCCCTATGAGGAGAGGCTGCGGGACCTGAACCTGTTCAGCCTCCAAAAGAGAAGGCTGAGGGGGGATCTTGTGGCCTCTTATAAACTAGTCAGGGGGGATCAGCAGGCATTGGGGAAGTCCCTGTTTCCCCGAGCACCGCCAGGAGTGACCAGGAATAACGGTCACAAGCTGGCAGAGGGTAGGTTTAGGTTAGATATCAGGAAGCACTACTTCACAGTCAGGGTGGCTAGGGTCTGGAACCAGCTTCCAAGAGAAGTGGTGCAGGCTCCTATCCTGGGGGTGTTTAAGAGGAGGTTAGATGAACATCTTGCTGGGGTCATTTGACCCCAGTACTCTTTCCTGCCATGGCAGGGGGTCGGACTAGATGATCTGCTCAGGTCCCTTCCGACCCTACAAACTATCAAACTATGAAACTATGAAACTAATTAACTTTGTGAGAGTAAAGTAAATGTAAGAGCAAGACAAATGCTTTGTATCCTTACTGCTCATCATTTGCAGCTGCTTTAATTTTGGAAAATCAAGAATTGCAGCAACGAATTAGACCACAGCGGGTTGAATTTTACTCCATAAACTTCAACAATACTTTGCACTGGCAGCCTGGGAAAGTTGGAAAAGGTGAAGATATTACCTACTTTGTACAATACAAAGTGTAAGTACAGTGGACTGCTCCCATTTGCTTTGTTTCTAAATCTCATCCTCTGTTCCACAAAGTCTGCTTGTTCTCATGTGACAAGTATGTATTTTTTTTCTGTTCAAGGAATAGCCATTCTCAGCTGTCTCAGAAGTGGTGACAATTACTCCTTTATATACAATACCAGCAGAAAGTAGATAGTTTTGAGCCTGACAAGGGGAACTACAGTGTACCTCCTGCAGTGAACCAGCACCCTCACTGCTGCTCCAAGGGAATGCATACATTATGTCATGAACATATATTTTCAAAAGTGGGAAGAAGAATTGTTTGGTTGTTTTTTGGGGGGGAGGGAGTGGGTAGGGGTTTGAATGCCACAGTCTCTGGATACCGCATTTGAGAAACCTTAAAGGCATTGACTTTCAGATGTGGCAAGCTTCTGCTCTTTGGCACATCCACTTGGGTTTCCCAAATTACAGCAATACTGTATATCACTAGTCACATTTGAAAACTTAAGCCACAATATCTGCTAATAGGAAGTGAGATTTTATCTGCTAACTGGAATTGCAGGACAGTTTAAATAGGCAAAATATTAAATTACTACTATGAAATGCATCCAGTTAACCAAAACTAATGCACATTATTTTAAAAGGGGAAAAAAGTCATGGATTCTTCAATGACAAGAGGTCAGAACCCTAGTTCTGAATTTCCTGAAAAAGCAGTTGAGACATCAATCACCTACGAAATAGATTTTTAATGTAAGCAATTTGAAGATGAAATTGTCTTTGTTCATGGAAGATCTGGTAGTGGGTACAGCACATGAGTTATCTGGAGAAATATAGTGTACAAATCCACACAATCATATACTAGTGCCTAAAAAGAATGACACTTTCTCCCCCTCTCCCTCTGCAGATATGGGCAAAGCTCATGGAAAAACAAAGAAGAATGCTGGCAGATTCACAAAAGTTTGTGTGACTTAACTTATGAAACATCTGATGTAAGAGAACCGTACTACAGCAGAGTAAAATCTGTTTCAGCTGGAGTCCATTCCAACTGGACCGTCAGCTGCAGGTTTACTCCCTGGAGGGAAAGTAAGTTTGACTGTGTACATCTTTTCTATACAGCAATATGGTGTGTCATCTTCAAGTAATTTCCAGTTTTTTTCCCATAGCTTGTCATCTTGAACAACTTCTTATGACTTATAGCCTAAGTTTTGTTATATTTCAAGCTGTTTGGTTGCATTAACTTTTCTATTTTGACTATTTATTTGTACCCAACAAAATGGGTTGTCTGAAGCTGAAACTGTAGCTTGTGACCATTATGGTTTACTGTTCCCATATTATGATGAGCACAAAAGACTAGCTACAAAATTACAGGTGTTAGTGAGATGGACTTAGGTAAATGCCGCTGCTTGTTGTCTTTACACTTTATTTGAAATGTAAACAGTTTACATGCTTTGTCAAATGTAGTCTCTTCATTGTCTGTGAATATCTGAATGTGTGAATTGAACTGTATATGAATTCCATGTGAAGATGAGAAAAAACGTTCCTTTCTCCCTAGAATGAACTCTTGTGAAACTTCACCATGACAATTAGCTGTCAGTGACTGATCTTGTGCTTATGGAAATGGTCTTTTGAAGTTCAGTCTACATCCTTAACCCAGAGACCAAGCTTTATATAACCATTGGCAGCTTGAACCTAATCACCCTGCAGAACAAGCTTCTAGCAGAGCATGCTGAAACAGAAATATTCGAGGTATAATTGGAGAGAGAGAATCCCTGAACTGCTCAATACTATGGCTGTTGGTGAAATGGGGGAGAGCGATTCAGTCACCTTTTAATGAGCAAGAATCTCCATGCAGTTTTATCTTGAATTATTTACATTATAGAACAACAGTGTTCCCCATCAAATGGTGCGCAGAGGATATCTGCTACACCCCAGAATAGGCAAGATGAGAGTCTATAGAGTAATCAGAACCAAGTACAAGGGCAATAACTTCTGTTATCCAGTAATAAGTCATCATCCAGACATCAGGAATCTAACAAAAGGTTACCATGCGCCTGGGTTTTCCTGGGCACGCCCTCTTTTTGGGTCCTTTGATTTCTGTCTGGGCAGTTTCTTTTAAATATGAACCAAACGTCCAGGATTCTTCAGCCACTTGCCACCCCCCCCCCGATCTTCGCATCAGGGGGCCCCAAAACTATATCTTCCAGGGGGCCAGCCCTGGATGGTGTATTGGAAGGTACCTACTGGTGCTCGGGAAAGCTGTCTGGGCACTGGGGTTGTGGCAGGATGTGGGGGAAGGCACCTGCCCCCCAGCAGGGGAAGGAGGTGGGGGTGGACTTTTGAGGGAAGAGGGGAGCTCTGTGGCCGGACTGGCAGCACTAGGGTCAATACCCATGCTCGCAGGTGTGGGACAACCAGGAGACATGGACTGGGGGGGCATGGCCAGGCTGCCTGGCACTGCACAGGAACCCCATCCCAGGGCAGGGGGTGCCACAGGCCTCCCCTCCTCTTCCCTGTAGCCTGTCCCATGACCAGACCCATTCTGCCACTGCCCACATGAATAGGAGTCACCATGCTCTGGCCTGGTTGAGATGGGGGCAGCTGGGGGGCCCCTCCAGCAGGCTGGGGGTTGCAGCAGGCTGTAAGTCAGGAGTGAGGGGCACCATCAGGTCTGGAGGGGCTGTGACTAGGGAGTGAGGGTCACCAGGAGGCTGGGGCCATGGGCCAGGAATGCAGGGCACTGGCAGTGCCAGAGGGTGGCAGATCAGGAATGAGGGGTACCAGCGGGGGCCTGGGGAGCAGGAAGGGGTCTGCAGGTCAGGAGCAAGGGGCAACAAAAGAGACAGAGGACTGCAGTTTGGGAGTGAGGAGCATCGGCAGGGCCAGGAGAGTTGGGAGTGAGGTGTCCCTCTGACAGGTATCCTCTTTTTTGAAACTGGAAATATGGTAACCCTCCCTAGCATTTAGGGGGAGGCAGGCAGGGCAGAATATCTCCTTAGAGACTGACTGGTTCAGAGCAATGTAAGCTTCTCTAGGTAGCAGCAATCAGATTATGAAGTAGGCTGTCACCTTGAAAAGTCTATGCCTCCCTGACCTACCGTAGTTAGTTGCTAAGTTGGTACCCTGCCTTGCCCCTTGCCTGACTTTATACTTGCATGTTAACTTCCTCTCTTTAAGCATCATTTAGAAACAGAGCATCAGTAACCACAGATATCATTCATTTAGGTATCATGAATCAGTCGTTCTCAAGTAAATTGTCCCACTGTGCTTCAGTACTCACTTAGTTACTTCTATGTAATTAGAAAACCAAAAGCACTTATTTCCCTTTTAAAAAAATATCAAATCTCTCCCCATTATAACTTAATAAGATAGAGCTGGACCCTGTGTTCTCATCATCATTTAAAACCATTGCAAGGACCTGGACAAAGGATGGGAAAATCTAGGGAACTTGGTGTTGGGAGGAAGTTCCTATGTGAGATACGAAAAAGAGGAGAGAAGATCAAGGATAGCAAGCTACCTAGAAAGCTCCTTCTGATAATTAATACCTGTGTCTGCCATGTAGAGGTTCAGTGTTTTTTTCTGAGCCTACTGTTTGCTGTCCTCTAGACAGGAAAGCATACAAAGCTCAGTACATACATGGTCATGACCACCATACTTTTACTGCATAATTAATTCTGCACTGACTTTCTGTAATGTTTCCTTCCAAATGATGGAATGGGTTTGTGTGCATAGTAGAGGGTAGTATTTTGCAAAATGAATATACAACTACTATTTAGAAGCTAGTAAAACTTTTGTGTGTTTGTATGTAGTTTCTTCCTTTACTAATACATAATTTGGTTTGTTGTTTCCCCTGCATGTTGTCCCCAGAGAAGTTATAGCATGCTTCCTTAACTTGAGATCAGAATGAGTAAGACTTAATCATGATCAATAGATTTTTTTTTTAGGGCACTGAGTTTTATTTTTGTTTTGTTGGATTTTTTTTTTTAACCACTTGCCTGAGGCTGAAGCTAGCTGGATATCAAAGCATGAAATACTAATTAGTTTTAATAAAGACATATGCATAGGTCAAAAGAATAATGCTTATTAACTGAGGTCTCTGCAGGGCTTTGGATCTGGACGTTCATTCAGGGTACTTGCAGCGTTCCAAGCATCTAGCACTTGCTAGCATACCAAAGGGGCCATGACTTTCAATTATCTGTTCTTCTGCCTTATCATCCATGTCAGTTCCAGACTTACTACAGCCACCTGTTAGCTCAATAGTGGCCACCACAAACTGTTATTCTATATATGGTGACATTCCATGATAAATTCTGTCCACCTCTTTGTAATATGGATAGATGGTTCAGCTGCTACCAGAGACCTTGACTTGGTCCTTGAATTTTCTGAAAGGATCTCAGATCCTTGCTTTTGATCTAGCACATCAATTGTGGCCCTGCTCAGACATTCCAGTAGCAATGGCCTAAAAATAAATGCTCATTATGCCAAGTCTCATTTTAAGGGCTTTTAAAACCTTCACCTCTCTCCAGAGCACAATGAGACCCTGAACTTCTGCACAGCTCCCAAAAGGTGTACAAAATATGGCACATCATTATAATGCAGTAGTATTAGCCGCAATATTAGCTATGTGCTGACTCAGAATTGTGCAGTCACAAGTGGACTAATCCTTGCTGCATGCCAGCATACAAAGAAAACGTTCCATCACCATGACCTCAAAGCAGAAGACGGCATAAATGTAAAAAGACAAGGATGCAAAGCAATATCAGATGGAGTTGGAAAACTGCTGTCATAACTCCAGGGTATGATCCCAGAAGCCTCAGGCTCTCCTCTCAACATTCCCGATGTGTGTCCTTGAGTACAGGCAAGACCTTCTTCCCGAACAGCCTCCTCTGCTAGACAAAATCCCAGTATGGGATTCAGTACCCTGAATGGATCTTGGTTGGAGGCAGCCCTGCCAGCTATGCAGTAGTTGCCCCAAAATTCAAAAGAAGAAATCAAATACAGCAAAAGCTCTGTTATCTGGCATGAGTGAGGAATGGGGTGCGTTGGTAATCTAAAAATGCCGGTTACCTAAGGTGGGGTTTTTCATCTGGATGCGGAGCAGGGGCGGGGGGGAAGCCCGGTGGGGTCGGGAGGTGGTAGCAGCCTCACACAAAAATTAACTTAGTTGATGGATTTAAAGTTTTTAATTATGGTGTCCTGAGAGTATCACTAAGCAAATTATAATAATAAATTTTGCATTGTTTCTTCAGCAATAATAGGACCCCCATCAGTGACTGTGACTCCTAGAAATGGGTCCATAATGCTCAAGCTCAAGGCTCCAAGTTCACCTTATAAAAGGAAAAAAGGAAGCAAGATATCTATGGCACAGTTTTACCACTTACTATATCAAGTGTTTCTAATTAACAACTTGCCAAATGAAGTAAGTGCATGTTCATTCATACTCTACCTTTTAAAAATGTAAATAGGGAAGACTGCATACCCTTCTGCTTCACAGTTGAAATAACTTACTGATTTACTCATGCATAAATTAATCTAGAGGCTTAAAAATATCTGCTTTTAGAAATCATGATCTTATCATTATTTTGTAAACCATCTTGTATCACTCCCTTTGCACGGGACATTAGTCTTTCCTTACATTATAGTTAAATAAGCCCTTGAGCCAGATCTTTTTAGGTGCCATAAAATAATAAATAACTTTATTTAATATTGTTGCTGAGTTCATGCTATTTTCTGAGCTCACTCATCTCCCATTTAAATATCTTACACAATTCTGCTGTGCTTAAATCATGGCTATATTTACTTAAGTGTCCTAACCAACATGTTTTGGGGTTTGTTTTCTCCCTTGCATGCAGAAACACAAAATGCTGGTCTATGAAGGAACAGACAAAGTTTTTAAAATAGAAAACTTGAAACCTGGTGTCAGCTACTGCATAGTAGCTAAAATCTTCGTAGCAGTACTGGACCGCAGCAGTGCGTATAGCAGTAAGGAATGTGCAGTGCCACTCTGACATGGTAGGTAATCCAAAATGAAACATCCCAGAAGCTAAGAGGCTCCTGCCCATCACTACTTCAATGCAATGTATTTGTCGGTAGAGTCATTAAGAACTGCAACCATATTCGAGCACAGATAATATATCTAGAACATTCATACAGCACTCTCAAAACCATGATTTCATAGTTGGTTAAGAAAGCCAAAGCAGAAAAATAAACGTGGTTGATATGGTATGTTTTGATTACTTGGTTGTTGTCATGGTGCTTAGATAACTGCAGGAAAGGTTACAGGAAAGCCCCTGATATGAATTGATAAAGAATGCTGCTTATTTCCCCTTCTATATTTAAAGATATACACAATATTTTTCCCCTGCCACTGGCAGATTTGAAGCAGTAATTAACCACAAGAAATGGATAGACCTGGAAAGCTGTTACTGTAAAGGTCTGGCACAAGAAAGGGCTATATTTGTCCATGGGTGTAGCTGAGCTGGCAAAAGCAGTTAATATGCCTTGGCACATCTACTGAATTTTTCATACATTATTCATGCATGTTACATTTCCAAGCCATGAGTTTTACAAGCATAAATCACCTAATTCCAAGCATGAATGCAAAAAAACAAAACAAAACCCATAAAATAACCCATCTTCTTAAATGGCCTTGCTTACTGTTGAATTCCCATGCCTCTCACAACTTTAGCTTTAAACATTTTCTTATTAATATCAGTTTTATGGTTCTTAGATACAGAATGGTTAAGAGCCTGAATCAAAACCTACTGAACTTGCCAGAAAATTCCCAATACCAGTATTTTTTTTTTGATTTGTGTTTTATGGCTAGGAACAGAAGTTACACATAAACCAGTTTAAGTAATCAGAAACTGATTTAAACCTGTAACAGAACATAAGTTCAGTGCACATAAACCAGTTTCAAAATAGCCAGAACTGGTTTGAGATGAACCTGGTTGAATGTAGTATCAGACTTAACTGATTTGGGTCAAACTGGTTTAAGCAACTTCTGTTCCAGACCCCTTCTTGGTTTAAGTTAAACCGGAGTCCTCACTAGCATCCCAGCATGCTTTTCAGCCCTAGGCTGGGCTGTGCTGTCTGCTCTAGAGAACAGGGCTGGGCCCTCCCCTCTGCAGCCTACCCTAAGCAGGGGTGGGGGTGTGGCCAGACAGAACCTGGCATGGCCCCCTTGGGCAAAAGGAGCAGGGAGCGGGTTTATTCCCCTCCCTCCAACCTGGCCAAGGTGTAGCAGCTCCTGTCAGGCATTCCCCACTTTGCTGCACTTTGCTGCAGTGGGATGGGGATGTGTAGCCAGTTTCTCCCCCATCCCGTGGCCCCCCCTCCCCCTACACACACACACAGCCTGACACAAATGGGGAGAGGGAGGGGGATTTAATCTTCATGTCAGGCATTTTCCTCCCCTCTTCCCCACTCCAGCAGCAGGGGTGGGAGTGTAGCCAGAGCTGGCTGGCATGGCCCCGCCATCTGCCTGCCTTGCCCATGGCTAGGGCTGAGGCTGTGGGGCTGAGCTGGGCCAACCTGCGGGTGCTGCTGAGGGTGGATGCAGAGGGGCCAGCCCAGGCTGAGCCGCAGAAGCTGGGCTTTTCCCAGCAGGCTGTGGCTCAGGCTGGGGCTATGGGGGCTGCACAGCCAGATTGCTCCCAGCTCCCTGTGCCCAGGCTGGACAGGGCTATCATGGAGCTGCAGCTGGCTGGGAAGGAGCCAGCTTTGGCAGGGCCCTTCCCAGCTGGCTGCAGCTCTCACAGCTGGGTCCAGCAGCATGGGCGGAAGCTGGATGGGCAGTGGGCTGCCTGGGCAGGCTCAGAGGCACCAGGGGCCCTGAGCCTGGCAGCCGCTCATCACAGCCACCACTGCACCCCCTGTCCTGTGCAGCACCTGGTGGCTGCAGCTGCTTCACAAGCTGCTTGCTGGCTGGGGCTGGTGGTGCTGTTCTGCCTTCCTTGCCTCCAGCTGCTGCTGCTGCTGCTGCCACTGCCCCTGCCCCTGCTGTGCTGCTCTGGATAGGTGGGCAGGAAGCTTGAGCCCAGCAAGCTTGTCTGGGAGCTAGAGCCAGAGCTGCATGTGCTAGGCAGAAGCCACTGGCATCAAGCTTCCATCTGCCCTGTGCAGCACTGAATGATACGGCGGGAGCAGGAACCACAGTGGGAGGTGAGGGGAGTAGAACAGCTCTGCCCAGCGCAGCCAGCGTACAGCTTTCCCCCCAATGGCTCCTCCTTCTTCCACTCCAGCCAGTATCACACCACTTCAGGCAGCGGATAGGGGTGGGAGGAAGAAGATGAGGAAGCTTCAGCCCAGTGGCTTCTGCCTAGCACATGGAGATCTAGCTCTAGCTCTCAGCTGCCTTGCACCTACCCCACCTGGCATGATGAGCAGCCCCTGCAGGCAGGTGAAGCAGGTGGAAGGCGACTGAGAGCCCCCCACACCACCACCACCACTCAAAGCAGGAGCAGGAGTGGGAGGAGGAGTTGTGGCTGGCGGCAGCAGGGGAGGGGAAGCTGCACACTGGCTGGGCCCAGAAGAGCTGTTCTGCTCCCCTCACCTCCATCTGCAGTTCCTGCTCCTGCTGTTTTGCGCAGCGCAGCGCTGCTCTGTGCGGGTGGAAGCTTGAGCCCAGCAACTTCTACCCAGCACATGAAGCTTTCACTCCAGCTTCTGGACACCTTCTGCCTACCTGCAGGGGCTGTTCATTACGCCAGGTGGGTGGGTGGAGTGAGTGTAAGGCATCGGGAGCTGGAGCTGCAGCTCTTTCCGCTGGGCAGAAGCCACTGGGCTCAAGCTTTCCATTTGCCCATCCACAGTGGCATGGCAGGGGCAGGGGCAGAGGTGACAGCGGCAGCTGTAGGCAGAGGAGGTAGAACAGCCCCACTGGCCGCAGCCATCACACAGCCTGTGGTGTGGCTTCTGCTGCCGGGTGCTGCACAGGACAGGGGGTGTGGCAGTGGCTGCCGGGTTCCAGGCCCATCACCAGCTTGAGCAACCCACTGTCCTGCCAGCTGCCACCCATGCCACCAGACCTGGCTGTCACAGAGTCAGCTGGGCTGGGAAGGGCACTGCCTGGGCTAGCCCCACCGGGCCTTTCCATGACAGCCCCACCCTGCCTGGGCACAGGGAGCCAAGAGCAATCTGGCCATGCAGCTCAGATCCAATGGCTCCAGCCCTAGCCACAGCCTGCTGGAAGTGTCCAGCCCCCACAGTCCCTCTGTGTCCACCCTCAGCAGTGTCCACAGGCCAGCCCAGCTCAGCCCTGCAGCCGCAGCCCTGGGTGGATGGCAGGGCCAGGCCAGACAGCTCTGGCCAGGCTCCACACTACATGAGCAGCAAGCAGGGGAGAAAGCCCCCAGCTGGGGTCCCTGTGCCCATGCCTGAGGGGGGAAGACAGGGAGTTTAATTCCCTCTGCCACACTTTGCCTGAGGTGCTGCCTGAGTCAAAGTGGGGGGGCCTGGGGGACAAGCTGGTAAGGGCAGGGCACCCCGGCTGGGGTCCCTGCAGGCCAGGGTCGGGGTTTAAACCCCTCCCCAATCATACCTAGCCACCTGCTGAGAGCCTGGCCGCACACCCCAGGTCAGCTTCCCTCCAGCCTTGCGGCTGCTGCGAAAGGTTAGATTAACCTGCAAAGTTTGAACCAGTTCAGGCTTGGACTTTTTGAATGTCTATCCCTAGCCTTATGACTCATCCAGTCTCCCCAAAGAAGCCTACCAGGAAATGTCTGCCTTCCGTTTGGTGCCCTAACTAAAAACCAATCCATCCTCTGTTTTACTGTACAATGTATAACGTGGTATCCTGTCACGAAATTCTGTTATTGCCAATTAGCTAAAGAGGATGTGGTACTGGAAAAAAAATGGTTTCATTGATGCGGAACTGCCTCTGTACCCAAAATGGAGCAGATGTTCAGTTTTGCAGCATTATCATACTTCAGGTTCTTTATTTAAAATCAGTGGGTGTCCTTAAACCAAAAGGAATGCTTGATATGGGTTGCCACTGTATCTTAGCAAGTTTTGCTTCCAGTGACTCTTTCCTTTTTCTTTCCTGTAGCACATAAAACAGTGGAAAATGACTTGTCTTACCAGATGTAGCTGTAAAGTAGAAACTTATATTCGTGGACATTTGCTTGTATACTCCTCTAAAGTAACTAATGGAAGTTGAGTCACCAAATCAGCATACCATGAAGCACAAGAAACAAAAGTTGGCATATTGTAACTTAAAATGACATATGTTGTTATTGTCCAAGGTAGAATTAATTTCATTGGAAACATTTTTACATTGCAATTAACATTTATAAAGTTCGTTCATTTGAAAATATGAAAGTAGGATTTTTTTTTTATTTGAGCCCTGGATTTTGAAAATAAAAAGTTCGAAATCTATTATTTCCCAGAAAGGCATAACACGACATGACACGCTGACAAGAAAATGTGTTCTGGGGACTTAGTCAATGATAACCTGCCAAAGTACAGGTTTTTGTTAGCCAACATTAGCCTAGAGATAAGCCAGTATCTGATTCATTATCCACAAAGCTTGCCTTCTCTCATTCTATATTGGTCCTCATTCTCAACAGGGGCGGATTTCCAGAATTAAATCTTACTCACTTGCCTTTGGACTTTGTGTTTGTGGGTCACAGAAGATAAGGGTGGGGAGTGAGGGGCAGATCATCCTTGCTGTAACTCTAATCAGACAAATCAGTGGTGGCTCACTATACTTCGTTCCTTATAAAGAAAAAAAGGATGTGGAATGGGAATGTAAGTGTTGAATATAATCCATTTATTTACTTCAAATCTTGCTAGGCTTTTTGCTTCTTTTTAAACCTTAGTGATTCTCAGTCCTGGTGTCCCAAGGTGTAGAGGAAGGCACTCGATAAAGAGATAAGTGTAGGCTCAGTCTTATACCTGCTTGCCTATCTCCCACCCATATTGCCCAGCCCTTCTGCAATGAAGTAAGCACTGTATATGTATAAATTCATTTTTTGAAATTGGGTGCCACTCACTTCACCGAAGTTAAGGTACAAAAGTCCAAAAAGAGAACCACTGCCGTAGGTTATCATGAATATACATAAAATTTCCTCTCAAGAATTTAACAGATGTTGTAAGTAATTTGTATATTACCTTTATCAAGTGCAAACAGGTATTCTAAACCTTCTGTTCACTATTTGTTATTGCAGCAACATCTAGGCATCCATATCCTAGATCAGGACCATATAGTATCAGGTACCATATCCACATAAAACAAAAGGTGACCCTGCCCCACAATCTAGGCATAAGATTAGAGGCAACACATGGAGGAAGATACATACAGGCCTGGTCTACCCACCTGCATATGAACAACCATCAAATGGTTTATAGGTATCAGGGCAAAGGAGTTCTAGTGAATCATTTGAAGGAAGACAGTAAAGTGGGAGTATATGGGACACTTCTTCCCAAGACAGAGGGGCAACAAGGTGTCTATCTGGAAATGTAGTAAGTGGGTGAGAATTGGCGATGCAGACTGATCAGAAGCAGGAGCTGACATCTCAACAAGAGAAGTTATATTTAGAGTAGGGGAAAACCTCAGGGAGACTAGAAGATGAAGGAATGTTGATTATTTGATGTGATTCAAAAGGGAGATTGGATATCGAGGGGTCTCCCTGCACTAGAGGTAAAAAAAAATAATGTGGAAACCCTCCCACCCCGCCCCAAGCAATGCACACTCGGCCAGTGTGTGCTGCTGAAAAGCAGAGCCGGCCCTCTCAGAGCCATGCTCTGCTGCCAGCCAGGCTCCACATGGCAGACTGCTGTGGCTGCAGCCCTGGGGAGCCCCCAGAATCCCAGGTAAGGCTGCTGGGGTCAGCCCAGCGCTGGGCACAGCCTCCCCTCCCCTACCTCACATAGCTTGCACACCAAAGCACATGTGGCACAGGCATTATCTGGGGACAAGAAGCAGTGGCCCAAGGTGAACAGCCACTACTCATCCCCAGGGAATGAAACATCCATGCACATCCGGACATGCCCATAGAAAGTGGATCAAGGTGGAAAAGAAAGGTGACCCTGGGAGCAACAGTGGAGGCAGCAATGATGAGAGTGACAAATGATGGATCAGGAGCAGCAGGCGAAGATATGTCGAGCAAGAAGCAGAGAATGGTGAGAGCCTGATGGCAGGCCAGCCCCTGGCAGTGGCATGGTGGAAAACCATGGAACAGGCACTGAGAGAAGCTGTAAAGAAGCTGTGAAGAGGCTGTGAATGAAGACAAATTTCACAGAGGCTGTGCATAAAGGCAACTTTAGCTGGTGACAGGAGGCAGACAGGGTCAATGGTGAATAAATATGATTTCCTGGAAAAGGGGTGTACTTGGTAGCTGTGTTGGTCTGAGACAAAAAGACATACAAAAAACTAGAATTCTTGGTTCTAAAATGATACCTTTTATTAGACCAACTGGAAAATGGCTTGCAGAAAAGGACAATTTTCTTGCCATTTTCCAGTTGGTCTAATAAAATGTATCATTTTGGAACCAAGAGTTCTAGTTTTTTGTATGATTTCCTGAAAAAGGTACTGTTTGAGATTTTGGAGGTGCAGGCAGACCATCTCACCAGCCTGTTTGATTTCTCAAACTAAAACACTTGGGAATGGAGACAGGTATGAGAACTTTTGGAAGAAGTGTGCACAGAAACATGGGAGGGAGGAATTAAGAGGGATAAAGTTCATAGCAGGGGAAAAGTCAAGAGAAAAAATTATTATAGTTTGAATGTACACGGATTGACTGGAGGCAGAAGACCTAGGAAGATGGATTAAAAAGTACATCCAAAGGGTAATTAATGTTGGTAGGGAATGTAAGGGACAAATATGGTATCTGGATGGGGTCTTGGAGGACACAAGCAGTGTTACAAGCAGATGAGTGGAACCCCAGGTAGGGTGCTGCACCTCTCATCAGTGATCCAAATTGGGGCAGACTGGGGTTTTATAATGTGCCAGGGACAACCAAAACAGTGCAGCAAATGCAGAAAAGTAGAATATGCTGTCTGCACACTCTCCCCTCACAGTGTGCCACAGATGTGAAGGGCATAGAGCAGCAGAGTATGAGGAGTCCTTAAAATGAACTATTTGTAAGAGAAAGGGACACTTGTATCATAAGTGTCCCAAAGCTTTTGCAAGTACAGTCAACCCCCTGAGGAACAGCAAAACTTGGAGATGGAGAGTGGAGGAGAGGAGGGGTTGGACACCAGGTAGAAATGGTGAAAGAAACCATTATTTCAGGAAGGTGGAAAAGAAGTATGGCAAAATGTCTGTGACTGGGCAACATGGGAGGAGATGGAAGACAGGATAGAACGGAAGGTGGGAAGAGTAAACAGCTCAGACATGGAGGTGGGGATGGGAAAGAAAGAAGACACTCTACCGACAACAGAAGTGGAGATGGAGCAAGAGAAAGAACCAGAGAGAGAGAGGCCAGGAACAGAAAGAAAATGCAGAGGCTGAAGATCAGGAAGAAGAAACCTGATAATGAGGGAGGTGAGTAGGAGGATGAGCTGGAGAGCAGTTTTCTGCTGCTAATACCTGTAGGCTCCAGGCTGGAATGGAGATCAGAAGGTGGGAAGCAACAGGGAGGCAGGAATATGCAAGCCTTCCTAAATGCAAAAACAGTCTGGCAGCTTGCAATGGCTGTGGGAATGTGAGTGAGGGAGGGGGAGGAGTCGACCACTCTGAGCAGTAGCACAGATGAGTTTTAAATGGATTGAGGCCTGAGTTTCAAAACAAGCATAAATGGCATTGACAATAAGTTTGCTTAACGTCACGGAGTATCTTAACAAGGAAAAGATGGGAACAGATTGAACCAGTGTTGAACCAAGTAAGGACAGACATAATCTGCCTACACAAATGTGGTATACCTGGGGAGAGGGAGTATAAACACTTTGAGAAAAGGTGGAGATGGGGGCCATCTTGGCAGACAGGGACAAATGAGAACAAAGCAGCAGGGGTAGCAATATTATTCAAGAACCCAGAGCTGAAAGCAAAGCTGGCAGAAGTACTCAGTAGTAGCAGACCGCAAGGAATGATATTATCAGGCAGTGGGGAACAGAATTAGAAAATGTCAATGTACTATGTATACCACCAGAGAGGGCAGGAAGGAAAGCACTGCACATAACACATTTAATGTGCTGCTTACAAAGCTAGCAGTATATGTGGTTGGAGGGAGACTGCACATAATTGTGGGAGATTTCAATTGTATAATCAAAGTGGAGATAATCAAAAAGGAAAGCTTCCACCTTCTCTGTCTCAGAAAAACTCTTGGAGTCACTTGGGACCAACAATGACATCCTTGAGAGGATTGGCCTAGAGTCTATGCAGACTACACTGGACGCTCAAAGGCTTTGCTGGCTGGGACACGTGGAACATGTGCCTCAAGATTGTTTGCTGAAGCCTGCACTCTATGGCCAACTCAAGAACTGCCCATGATACAGAGGAAGGCCAACAACTGCTCAGTATGGAGAAGCCAGGTCAAGGCTGGTATAGTCACTGCAGAGAGCCATCAGAGCTCAGGCTGAGGCCCACAGGAGAACAAGGAAACAGAGTATGCTTCAACCTCCATCTGATGAGTGGCCCTGCAGCCGTGGGCGACTGGTGCTGCCTTAGTCAGGGGGGGCACATGCCCCCCCACAGCAACCAGTCAGTGGTCGGGGTGGAGGGGATCCCCCTCAGCCAATCGTGAGACAGCCAATTGCTGTGGCTGATTGCTGCAGCCACTTCTGGGAGTGGCTGCAGCCGCTTCTGGGAGCAAACGCAACAGCGCTCCACTCCCCAGTCGGCACTTGCAGGCACCAGCACTCCCTCCTGCCCCCCCCCCATCCCCTAAGTGGGGAGCACAGCCAGTCAAGGGGTGCATGTACACCCCCATGTGCCCCCTAAAAGCTTCCTGTAGCCACTGCGGGAAGGCTTACCACTCGTACATCGGGCTGTTCTTCCACACCGTTACCAAGCACCACTGATTGACTGACTTTGTTGTGTCTCCTTTCATCTGTCAAGATACTGAACAGCCATACAATCAAAGTGGGTGATGGAACAGGGGAAGGAGGAAACAGCTTTAGACAGCTCATCCACACTGTTAACAAATACAATAAAAGAAGAGTCGCTAAGAGATGCGTGAGCAGGGGGGAAAGTTTTCAGTAGAAAAGACCCCAGTGGAAAGAAACAATCAAGAACTGATTTTGTGCTTTTATCAAAATAAATAGGGATAAGGGGAAAAAATCATACATGTGGCTTTTAGTGATCACCAGATGCTGAAGGTAGAAATGAGTCTTGGTACGAGCCCTATGAGAGGGTAGGGACTGTGGAAGTTAAATGTGCAGCTGCTACAAGATGAAGTGATATACTAAGCACACAGGAGATGGTAAGAGGGTTGGAAAACACTTGTAACCATGGGCGCAACACTACCCACGCCTTCACCTGAATAGTGGGATCCTGAGGTACCCAGTAGCCAGTGACCCCTCCCAGCTCCCTGGGTAGCTGCTGCAGGGTCCCTGAGCAGAGAGCCTCCCCTTACAATCAAACAACCTTGCAGACAGTTATAAAACTATTTACATGATATAATTATTTACAAAATAACATATAACAAATGCAATAGAACAAATGTTATACCGCATGACCTGGTTCTGGTGGCTTAAGGATTAATGCTTCTTGGATATACATTACAGTAGAGGAAGGTGTACAAATTACCCACAATAAATAAGGAACCAGTACATAAATACATTGATACTCCAACTAATAAACCACCAGTTTACATAGTTTATAACTTGTACATGCTGTAGTGAGGACCCTGTTGTGCCCTGCCCCTGGCTGGGTGTCTCAGGAGCAGGCCTGTCTGTGTCCCTGCACAGGATCTGTGTGCGGTCCCTGGTGCTGTCATCCCTCACACCAGCTCCAGGGGTCTCCATGCAGCAGGTGCTGGCTCCTCCCCTACAGTCCCTGCAAGAGAGCTTATTTCTACTCAGACCCCTTCCCTTGCTCAGCAGGGAGCAGTGTCTGGGCTGCAGGTTGTAACAGTTTCCCCTGCCCAGCACAGCCTCACAGCACCCAGCAAATGCAGGCCCTGCCTGGCCCGGGGCTTCTGGTGGCCGGAGCAGTCCCTGCCCCTCTAGCCCAGGGCTCCCTCTGGCATCTGAGCCTGCTCCGCCCCTGCTGTGCTCACCCAGCCACACAGGGCTTGCAGGAGGGTCTTCCCAGGCTCAGAGTCTCCTCACAGGCAGCTCCTCTCTTGTCCTGCCCTGGTAGGGCTGGGAGAGGAAAAGAGTGTAGCACTCTCCACGCAGCCTCTGCAGCTACTTCTGCAGTGCTCTGCCAGGGGCTGTCATGGAGGGACGGCCGTGGGGAGATTCTTTCCCTGGTCTCCAGCGTGTCTCACACTGCCCCCTCTCTCGCTTCTTTGTTCTCCACCCCAGGAAAACTGCTCCCTCATTTAACCAAGCCTCTCCGCCCATCGCAGGCCAGGACTCTTCCTGCGCTTTTGCTAACCTCTCATTCAAACCCTGCTGGGCTTACATCACTCCTCCCACTTCCGGGAGGGCTACCTCCAAATCAACTTCACTTGCCCTCAGGGCAATCTGTGTCCTCACTGGGACAAACTCTGTCTCTTCACACGCGGTCCCTCTGCAGAGCAGACCTTCCTATCCCTTCAGGTGGGCCCATTTTTAATGCTGCTACACACTGAAGAAATATTTTGGGGAGTACCAATTGGTGGATGATAGAGAAAAAGAGGATGGGAGAATTCTTCAGGAAGGAAGGCTGAAGATGCACAGGGAAAAGAATGAAAGAGCTAAGAGAGCTGCAAAGAAAGATGCAAGAGCTGCTAAAAGAAGCCGCAGAAGGAAGACAAGTACAAGAAGAGCTAGAAGAAATAAAGCAAGAGTTAGAAAACTGGTTTAAAAGAAAGATGAGAGAAAAATATTCTTAGCACAAGCACCGTGGGTGGGAGGAAATGAAGAGTAGTCCCAATACTTTTCAGTCAGAATGAAGGTGGTAAAAGGAGAGCTTAAAGCAGTGTGGGAAGAAGATGGTGCCCAGGTGGAAAAGCAGGAGGAGGTGTTGGAGATGATGAAAAGATTTCATGAACAGCTATACCAGAAGAAGAAAGTAAACAGGAAGAAGATGAAGGATTTCTTGGAAGAGATTGAAGAGAAAGTAGAGGAGAAAGAAGCAAAGAAGATGGAAGAAAAAATTAGCTTAAAGGAAGAGGAGGAGTGTTTAAAAACCTTGAAGAGGGAAACCACAAGGAGCATACATCTGAGTATGAAGAAGTGATTGGGGCTAAACTAGATAGATCGAAAAGCACCATAATAGGAGTGGGAAACTGAAGAGGCTTGGAGAAGTTAGGCCTTCGAATGAGATAGAGAGAAATCACAGTGCTAGGGATCCCAATGGATGCCAAAGGGAAAGGTAATACAGCATAGGAAAAGGTGATAGCAAAGCTATGGCATATACTTTTCCATAGCCAGAAGGACACTGTCTTTTACCAAAAAAACGGTGGTGGTTAAGGCTGTACGACTGCCTATTATTCAAAATACAAGAACTGTATTCCCACTGACATGGCAGCAGATAGCAAAAGTATAGAGGGAAATGTGTGTTCTTCTGGAAGTCCAAAAGAGAGAAATGGGCTAGAACCGAACTTTACAAAGCAAGAAAGACGGAGGGGATGGGGGCTGCCAGACTTGGGATTGTTTGTTTATGCAAAATATGTAACTGTGATATGCAAGGCAGTAATGGAGGGAGAGGGGAAAGCAGCATGTACCACCCAATTTCACACAGCTGCAATTTTAAAAAAATGGGGAATATATCAGACCTCACTGAAGACTCCATGGGCATGGCAACCACCAATTCATTAATCAGGATGGAAGGATTCATGCAGAGGTATAAAATAGGGAAGGTAGGGCTGGAGATCCTGAAGGATCATAAGAAATTGATGAAAGTGGTAAGGGAAAAAGACAGGATGGTACCAGTGGGAAACTTCCCAGAATTATGAGTGAAGAAGGTGTGCGTAAAGAACTAAAAGGGGAACATGCTGACCTACCATGGAGGGTTGCAAGAAATATCTTGCTGGTGAGTCAAGTACAACATAGATGGGACTTGACGAGCTCATCAAGGTGCCCAAGGGAGAGGTGCAGGGAAGAAGAAACAGTGGGACGTGTTTTGGGAGCGTGCATATGCAAAAGTTGTGTGAGAAAGGGCCCGCCACTTTCTCAATGTCACCAATATAAGCCTGTCATTAGCATGGGAGATGGTACTATATGAATTCATAGCAAAGGGACTAGAAGAAACATTATTAAGGACTTTTATTATCATGTATTAAAACTAGTTTATGGAAAGTAAGAAATGTCTTTAGTTTAAGGGGTTGACTTTCATTGAGAGTGCCTGAACATGGAGCTCCATGAACTGAAATACTGTATCCATCGGGACAAAGAAGAGATTGGAGAGGAAGAGGCAAAGAAGTGAAGGAAAAAGGACTGGGCACATTTGTTTTACTACACCAACAGAGAGGACTGATGGGCAGGGCAGAGAGTTTCAGATGATTACTAAAGTAACAGTTTTTCACTGTATGAGGAAAAAGATTCCTGTAAGGGTTTGTTTTTGTGCAAAGTTGATTTATGCTGTTTGATGGTTTAATATATGTAGTTGTATGTTATTGATCTGCAGCTGTTTTTGTGATATGACATGTTGGTGAAACAAGGATGCTTTATATGTATAACTTTGTAAGTGTAGGATTATAAATGTGTTTTTAATAAAAAGTGTAATAAAAAGGTTCATTTTTGGCACCAAGAGGAGGGTGTCAGGGCTGGCTTGGACCCTCCCAGTGCCAAACTGGTATTGCAGTACCTCCAGGCCCAGCACCGGTTCCCTGTGGATGCTACACCCACCCATTTTTTTAAGTGCCAAAAGAAAGTTCCCATCAGTGTGCTTGCCTGATATATAAGGGCCATGTGTTTTATAGTCATGCTCAGTTGTTGGCTACATTTAAGTAACTTCATAGTCAGTTTTTATTACTGAGCACATATTGATTTTGGTGGCAGTTTAATGATCGACAGTGTATTTAATGACGTTTCCTTGTATGTGAATATAAGACAAGAGGCTTTTTTCCCCACACTGATTGAGGGGTGGAAATACCATTTTGTGTTTGAGTAAATACATTACATACATTTTTATTAATTGAGTTTGAGCCATCTAGCTCCATACACACGACTAGTCTATGTAAGTACATCTTGTTTACCATAATTACACTTGTGCAGAAAGAGGCAGTTAGTTGTGCTAGTTTGAAATCAGGAGAAAGGCAGGGCAGAGTGGCACCTTATAGACCAAGAGTCGGCATAATACAGCCCACAAGTCAGACACAGCCCACTAATTGATTTGTGGGCCCCTTGGCACTCTGCATGGGGCTGAGCCCTACCTGATGGCTAGAAAATGGTATTTAGAGGTTTGCTTTTGGGAATTAGCTTTCCCTCTGTGATGGCTCCTCATCTTTTGACATTGCTGATTGGTCTCTCTGTGGTTGTCATGCTGTCCATGTTCTGTCCTGTCAGCCTAATCCTTTTGTTTCACAAAGCTATCACATGCACACATTCTAATTTGGGCTTTACTGGTGTTCTCCTAATTTGGTCTGTTCTCTCAAAACTGGAAAGCCCAAGGGCCCTGCAGTTGGGCACTGTGCGCTGGTGCCACTTTATATTACGCTATGGAAAGTGTAGTACATGGCTTCAATTCCCAGCCTGTGTCTGCCTGCTCCTTGTCTGTATCAGACAATGTGGGCCTTGAAGAAACTTTGTCATAGACTAGTTTTTTAGAAATCAATTAATTTTGCTTTTTCCCCGGACCATTATTCTAATGGATATCTACTTTACCTGTGAGTCATCACAGAGGGAAAAAGATACAAGAGGAAGGATTTGGAATTAGCAAAGCGTCCACAAGTAGGGAAACTGAGGCCACCATGGACAGAAGGCATACCACCAGCCTGTCTCACCCGCCCCACTAGGGAGAGAGGGGTGGGCCTTGGCCTCTGACCTCTGGTGACATCTGCCATTCAAAAGAGAACTTCAGACAGAAGCTTACATACTAGCCAGACATATCTTGATTCTGACAGCTCTAGGACTTGTAGATATAAAATTGTTTGCATTACTCTTATCTGCTATCACTGTGTGTCAATAAACTTCACCTATTATCAAATGGAAAGGTTGTGGTCTGTCTGAGGGGTTGGGTCTGCCTGGAACAAGGTATCTGGGTCATAAATCCAGTGCCAACTCCACCCATCTGGGACAGCCCGCTCTGTGCTTCTCAGACCTGTCAGCCCAGCCCCAGACAGTGTGCACAGCTTCCTGGTAGGACTGCTCCTGATCCAGCTCCAGCTGCCCAGGTACTGTTCAGCTCCTCCTACCTCCAGTGGCGGCTTTTCCTTCTCCTCGTGCCCCTACTGTGCCACTCCAGGCAGGGAAGAAAACCACAGCTGGGTGGCTTTGATCACAGTGCATGGAACTCCAGCTCCCAGCCACCACCTTCCACCTACCTTCTCCACCCACATTATCATGCTAGGTGTGTGGAGTGGGTGGAAGGCAGCCAGGGGCTGGAGCTGGAGCCCCATGCAATAGGGCAGTAGCCACCTGGATGCAGCTTCCTCCCTGCCTGGAGCAGCACAGTGGGGACAGGAGAATGAGGAAGAAGAACAACTGGGTGGGGGGGTGGAGATGCACCAGGAGGCTGTGTGCACTGGCTGGGGCCATGGCCAAGGCTGAGGCTGGTGGGTGTAGGCAGGAGTGTGGCTCAGGCTGTCCCAGGCAGGAGCAGGTAGGGCTCAGCCCTATGCAGTGCCACAGGGGCAGCCATGAGCCAGATGGGGGAGGGGCAGATCATACCCATACTGCACTGCCTGGGTTATCTCTGCTGCATATGCAACCTTCCTCCCCCAACTCTTGGCCAGCTCCCAGGACCTAGTGCACTGGCAGCCATCCCAAATATTCACACCGCCCCTGTGCATGCATACACACACACACACACACACACACCCCTGCACCCCTCCCCCCCAATATACAAGAGTAAGACTTTATTTTGAACTATTATGCAATTACCCCTATGAACACTACTCAAAAAAACCAAATCAGGACAAAAATTATTTCTTTAAATAAAATTTAAAAATATTATGGTAGGTGTTTGATTTTTAATATATGATTTGTTCTCATCTATAATTGTTAAAATGATATTTCTAAAATATTTGATTTGTGCAGCCCTTGACAACTCACCAAAACTTGTTAAGTGGCCCTCCTGTTGAAATAATTGACCACTCTGTTATAGACTAATTTATTCAGAGAGGTATATGTATTCAGAAACATCAGCTTGGCTTCTTCACATGATACAAATGGACCTGCAGAAACAAAGTAGTAATTTAAATACAAAGGATTGGGAAGAGAAGAGGAAAGGAGAGGGTCATTGCTGAAAGAGGCAAAGGTGGTAAGCAAAGCAGTAAAACCACAGGGGCACAGGGGTTACAGAAGCTGTCCCAGGTAATGGGATAAGAACCCGTAGTCTCTATTTGGGCCATTCTTAATATAATCCAATGTGTGCATGATTTCTCATTCTGCAACTTGCATTCAAGTTGTTTTTTAAAGTTTTGTTGTTTAAAAACAGCTCCGCTGATCAGCAATGGGTTATCCATGGGGGGCTAAAGTGTTCTGCCACAGATGTGTGTGTCTTTCTGAAACTGATGTCAGATCAATTTATTCTTTCATATAGTGAATGCCCCATCTGTCCAAATGAGACATCAGAAGAGCACTGTAAGCAGGTGATGGCATATATGATATTGGTAAAGGATCAGTCAAATGAATGAACCCCAGATGTTACATCTGTGCTATTTGATCCAGTGACGATGTAGTCTGTATTAATGAAGGGGCACAGCTAGCAACTGGGTCCATGGCAAGGCCTGGTACCTTGGTGGGCATAGGAGATATGATATGGTGGTATGCCTGTTGCTGGAGAAACGTCATTTGAGGCTGGGGGCTGCTCATAAGTGAGGATAGGCTTGTTGTCCACGGCTGCCTTGGGACAGTCATTGTTATCCAGGACAGATTGCAGGTAACTACTTATATGTTCAAGCTGGGAGCTGCAGGTGACAACTAAAGTGATTTTATTGTCATGGGGTTAGTATTGTTGCACCAAGCCGTGCAACAGACCCATGTGCAACCTGTGCTCAAAGGATATAGTGAGACCATTCTGAGATATACAGAAAAGCATCTATTTACAGTTAACTGCCCTTGCAATGAAATGCCTCATAGTAATGCTGCATGAACAACTTCTTAAAAAACAGAACTGCATTTCAGGATGTGCTTCATCAAGGACACAAGATATTGACACTTTTTCATGCTTAGAAGGTGCCCTTACGCTGCATTTTTGTATTCTGTTTGCAAACTCCTCACTGGATCAGTTGTTTTGGGAACATTTAGAATCAGTTGTTTAAGGGCTTGTCCCTACCCTAAAGAGCAAATGATCTAGTAACATCTTTGTGTAAAACAATGCAAGGGATGGAAATGGGATAACAAGAGTAATGGCAGCAGAAGGCAGGGCAGAGTGGCACCTTATGGATTAAATAATTCTGAGAGCTTGCTTTGTCAGACGCTGCGCGGGACCTGTAGGGAGCAGGGTTCTAAATAGAGAGCAATAATTTAAATACAAAGGATAGGGAAGAGGGAGGAAAAGCCTCCAAATATGGTATCTGGGTTGGGATTATGGAAACGGACCATCAGGGAAACAGATTTTCTAAAAGTGGATTTGAACTCTGCAACTGCTTGCTTTATGCAGCTGCCAGCTAGCACAATCTGACAAAACCTTTAAGATACCATTGGATGTTTCTTAAATGCCAAATCCTTTTCCTTCCTTACTGCATTATCATTCCAGAAATTAACTTGTATTGAGGTAGCAACTTTCAGCTCCAATCAAGAAAGATAGATACCATGCCTATGTCTAATTAAAAAACATGGTCTCTTCTCCAAGGAACTTAGACATAAAAATATAGTAGTGCCTGAATTGTTCAGGCCTGAGTAGAATTGGAGTAAGAATGTTTAGATACAGTCCTATGTATCAATTGGAAATATAAAGTACAACAAAAAGTAAAACAACTTTTCTAACATTAGAACAGGGACAACAGAGAAATAAAGAAGTTCAATAAGACCTCCACTGTCATGTCCCTATTCAAGTTTCACTTCCTTAACTATGACATGGGATTCCTGCAAGCTGTACCAATGCTTGCAGGGGACTTCTGGCAGTTTGAAAATACTGTGATTTACTGTCACAGGGGGGTGCAATTTATTGCGATACACAATTTTCTCTTTCAATTTCAAATGTAAATTTCTTTCAGCTCCACTATAAAATGTAGTTTTACTGGGAAAGGTTTGGGACAAATGACTGTTTTGTGTTTTCCCTATGTGATGATGGTGATGTATTCCTATGACATGCCCCTTGTGTCATACATGGAAGTGTAGCTTCCAGTGTCTCACACCAGCTGGGAGTGGATTTTCAGTACAGCTTTGGGGCTTTCCTCTCCTCACTGCCCCCCCCCCCAATGTTGTGGTAAAAAGTATATTTACTTGATATCTTATCATATACCCTGCACCCAGTCCTTATATTTATTTATTTTGGTTGAAGGAACAAGGATTCTCCCCCCGTCTAATATTTAGAAGTACTACTTAATAAATTTAGGCTAAATGATGTATGTGTTCTCCTCCTCCCCTCTCATCTATAATGGCACAATGAGAAACTCCAGTAGGTCTTCATGGATCCATCTCTTCCCTAGCTATACTGTGCCTGATTCGTTGTCACTATAATACAGAGCAGGGACCTACAATGGATCACCCCTTCACTCTTCAATTTCATCATTTTTAAGCCATCATTATCTTAGTTTCTACCAACTGTTTACATTTCTTTCTAAACCAAATTCTTGGACTATGTCTATGCAAAACTCCAACCACCATCCTGTGTTTCAGGAAATACCAGTGAGAATGGAAGCTGGGATATAATACAAAGCAAGGTGGAGGAGGGAGATGTTGGAGAGCTAATGTTAGATTGGCGCGCTGCATTTTTTCTCTTCCTAATTACACAACTTTTTGAGAAAGTATCTCTGTCATTATGCAATGTTCATACCATTGCAAACTGAGTAATTTGTCCAGACTCTTGTAACTTGGCATCCTGGGGTTGCAAAATATTATATGATTTTACAAATTGACAGCATTCTCTCAAGGCTGGGGCCTCAGCCGGCTAAAGAACAATGAAGAACCTTCCCTTTCTTTTATGTAAGTTTTTTACTATTAACCTAGTAGTCATATAGGGGGTAATGGTCGGCAATAGTGTGTCTTTTTTGTATATGGCTGTAATTTCTTTGTTTTCTCTGTCAGATATCATTTAAATAGAATATTGAAGAATAAGGCTCTGAAAAACTTGATAGACTGACAGCAACAGACCAGATGCTCTTGTCTTATAAATTAGGAGATTATGCGTAGCCAGCTGTACCATATAAATGTCCAGTTTTTATACTATGCCATGATCTTTGGTGTTTATCATGTGGTTTAGCATCTGGTCAGTACTCTTTGTACCTCCCATATATCTGTTCTAATCAGACAGTGAGGAGTTTATTTATGTGCATAGCTTGGTATCAACTGGGAATTGTTCTAGCAGTCTTGCATTCTGGTATGAAATGACATGTCCTTTGCATCACAGCTATCAGTTCTTTAAAAGTGTTTTTTTTCCCTTCCAGCATTCTTGTAAGCCTTCCAGAGCAAGGACAATTCATTGTAAATAGGTCCTTTTCTTTATGTCTTAGCATTACCTCAGTATTGCCTAGATTGAAGAAATACAGATGTTAAAATTGGCTTTAAAAATGAGATAACTTCACCGTTCAGTTTCCCACAGAAAATGTTTGATTCATATCTCCATAAACCTGAAAAATCCTGCTATTTTATCTTGAGTTCCCTGGCATTTAGTGAATCCCCAGTTTCAAGAGTGGTCAGACTCCTTTCCCAGTTTTTGAAATGGCAATATTTCGTCCTCATTGGTTGCAGAGGAAACTTCCAAAATGGTACCCCCACAAAAGCTGTAGGACCATAAGGCAAAGACAAAGAACACAATAATTATTATTATTTTAAATCTTATTATTTTCAATCCAGAGTTATGGTTCTATTTTTTAAACACTTTCATTTGGCACTACTGACCAGGGGAATGCGGGGAAAGTAGACTTAATGGATTCCTTTGTTTGAATGCAATGGGCTTCACAGTATATATGTAGAGAGGTTGCTTTTAAACTGGAGACTAGTCTGAATGTAGAGGAATATTGTGTTTATTGCTGCGGTTATAATGTTGAGTCAGTTGGAATGCCTTCACTGAAATCATTTTCCATCATAAAGTACCATTTATTATAAACTGAACTTTTGTTTAGAAGAACAAAATCAGATTTCATTGTCAATGTAATCTGCCCCCAAAAACTTAAATGTAAGTATTGACCTGCTCTAGATATTATGGTTTTTGTAGCATAACGACTCTTATTTAGCTGAAAATATTTAGGAATATATTGTCTAATTTTGTTTTGCCAGTAGATGACACTATTGCTTCATAATTACAGCTCCTACAAACACAGCACACTCACACAAGCATTTTTGTATACAGTGTTAACAATATTTGTTAACTTTGTCCTCAGGATGCAGTGACCCCCTATCCTAAAGGAGTGATCATTTCAAACATCATTCTTGGTGATGATTTTTTTAAATTTTTTAATGGCAAAGATATATTTTTTCTCTCATTCTGTATCCAGACAAAACAGTTATAGCAGGATAGATCATTGGTGCCTTTTTGTCCCCTTGTTTGAAGAGCTTTAGTTCAAAGTGACCCACCACCATTTTTCAGCATGGGGACGCTGATACACATGACACTCCCAGCGCTTTTAATTAGCGCAGCTCTTGGATAATTAAAGCACCCTCTCCCGCTGCTGGAGCACACCTAGAAACACCCTTTCTGAAGAGTTGTCTTTGTAACATCAAAAGAACCACTCAGGCAAAGCAAAAGTAAATCAGGAGAAAACACCTATCAAACCTGATATGGAGAATGTCTCTTCCTGCACATAAACACAAGTTAATTGTAAAGAAATATTTACTATAATAATTAAGATAGACATTTCACACAGTCACATATGAGACACATAGGAGCCTGCTTAAAAATATCATAGGTATAGTAAGATAAACTGGAAGTGATGCCTCATTATTTCATTTCAGAAGGTCCAGCCACAAACTTATATCCTCTTGCACTATGCAATTGTCATCAATATTTTGTAGTTTACCTTTTCTGAGTAGGCTCAGCTCAGCTTAAGCTTCACAGTCATCACTGATGCCACCACGTTGTGATGTTCCATGTCTACAAAAATATGTTACTAGGGCCTCTGCAGTGATCCAGGGACCACCACAGAGAAGCCACCCTGCTTCACATACACACCACTTGCCCCCACTGTATCTTGATCTGGCCCTTTTCCCTAGATCTTTCAAGCATTTTGTAATAACCTTGTATCATCAGGACATTGGCTACTGTGGCCCCAACTTACCTGTGCCAAGTTAGGGTGTTATGTCTTGTAGTTGTGTCAGGGTTGACTAGTTTTAATAGCTTAAAAATGGATTGAGCAGCAGTGGTGGTCAGGGCAGGCAGACTGCACTGTAGTCCCCAGGAGCAGAGGGAAGACTAACCCCCCACCCTGTTCCCCTGCCTAAGGGACCATGCTGACTGGCCTCTGGCCACACTCCTGCTGCTGCAGTGGCAAGGGGGGAGTGACCGTGACAAGGGCAGCATCCCCTTGCATGGTTTCCCAGATCTTGAGCCTCTTCCCAGCATTGCAGGTGGGAGTGGGGCAGCCAGAGCTGCTGCAGCTGCGCAAGATGAATGGCAGTGGGGCCAGGGGAGATTTGGGGGGCTATGGCCCCCTCTGAGCCCTGATGCCACCGCTCATCCCATGCAGTCCACAGCAGCTCAACTCAATACAGGGGTTGCTACATCACAAGCCCTACTTCCTCACTGCTCTGGTGGCAGGGGTGGGGTCAAAGCCACAGAAGCCCATTAATTTAAATAAGCTTTGCACCTTGTCTTTAATGCAAAAAATTCCACTTCAGGTAACATTATAATTTCTCTTAGGTCTCCACATTTAATTTACATCTCTCTTTCTGTCATTGAACCAGATTTTGCAGAGCCCAAATCTAGCTTCGCGTAGATAGCAGTCTACTCGTAAACACAACCTTTAGTACCTATACTTACTGTTTACAGGAAGTGACCTTGTCTATAAATATTCCAAATGTGAAATTCTGCTCCAAAGATCTACAGACTCTCCGGCCATGGGATTCTCTAAAGCAGCAGTTCTCAGCCATTTGAGACTCCAGGTCCCCTCCATAGCTCTTCTGAACTGAACAGTACCCTATTTCAAGAACTAATTCACTTACACAATGCATACCTCCCCATGCAAAAGCTGGGCAGTTGGTGGGGAGAGAGGTGAGCACTTGCCTCCTTGCACAGGGGCCTGTTCCAGTGAGGGCTTACCCTCTCTTGCAGGCAGCAGGAGGTGGGGCAAGTCCTTGCCTCCTCACATCCCATGGCACCTTTAAAAACATCTTGTGGCACTCCAGCTGAGAGTCACTGCTCTAAACACCACCACAGCTGCTCAGGGTGTGGACAGATGTAGCACTTAGAGTGTTCTAAATACACTTGAAACCCCAAAGGTCTACTTGTGCAAGCCACTTCAGATTGGCTTAAACTTCCTGAAACATTTCAAAAGCACACTGGGAAAATCCAATCCTATTTTGAGCCAGTTTTCCTTGAACCAGTCTAATGTTACGAGCAGAGAACATTCTGTGCCTAGCATCTGTTCAGTTCTCCAGGCATCCCAGACTGCGCTGCTCCTTCTTCCCCTCCAAGCCCAAGCTGGAAAATGGGGATGCTCTGGCGTGCAACCAGGTTTCTACTGCCCAACTACTTATGGAAACCACAATCTGCAGAAGTGGGGAAGCAGAAATTTCTGTCATTTTCACCTCCCTGTTAAGAAGCATGAGCTGGGGTCCCAGGTTAACTAACAGGGTGAGGGGAGGAAGCCAAATTTTGAGGAGGGGCTTTTCAGCCCCTGCTTGTGGTGGCTGGGTAGTTGAACCTGTAAGGTAAACCCCTGTCAGTTGCTGTGTGGTGATTGGGGGGGGAGACACCTATTGCACAATGAGTACTTAATAGAACAGACTGGTGGTCGATTCTATACTTGGTATGAAGTGAATTAGCCCACTAACTGGTAATTGTTCCTCTCTGTGCTGCACTCCTGCTGCCAGGTCTGTTCTACAGGTTTCACCCTGTGTGCATATCTCTGTGCAATTGTTGGCAATGCAATATACATGAGCAGTTGGAAAAGCCAAGTGCTTGGTGGGGAGGGGCCCAGAATACCCAGCCCCTTGGGAACTACAAGCAGGTATCCAAACAGCCCCCACTGCCTGGCCACCCTTCCACTCCAACCCCCTAACCCAGTCCACATCTTCTTCTCCACCTAGAGGAATCAAGGGAAAATCCATGAGTTGACCCATGGGAGGCACAGAAAAGCAGGGCTGGAAGGGACCTCCAGAGGACTTCTAGTCCAGCCCCCCTGCCTGAGGCAGGACCATCCCTATCCAAATTATCCCATGCAAGTATAATACAAACTAAAGCACCTACTCTGGACTCATTCCAAAGGCATCTGGATGTTTATCTTGCTGGGATCATTTGACCCCAGCAGACTTCCTGTGTATGGCTGGGGGGATAGACTTGATGATCTTGCAAGGTCCCTTCCAGCCCCTATCCACCTTGGAGCAGTTTTGTCCAGGCCACATTTCTCCAATTTTTTAATGAGAAGGTTATGTAAGCCTTGTCAAAAGCCTTTCTGAAGTCCAGATATGCTATATCTACAGGCATTCCCTTCATCTACCCAAGTAGTTACTTTGTCAAAGGAAGAGATCAAATTTGACAATTTATTTTTCATAAATCCAAGCTGGCTGCTTATGATCAGCCTTTCCTCTTCTAGATGCTTCCAAATGGCCTTCCTTAGGATATCTCCAGTAACTTACTGTATGTATTGAGCTGAGGCTAACTCATCTATAGTTCTCTGGGTCCTCTTCCTTGCCTTTTTTTTGAAGAGGTTGGCCCTTTTCCAGTCCTCTAGTACCTGGCCCATCTTCCACAACTTCATTAAGGTAATTGTCAATGGCTCTAAGATCTCCTCTTCCAGTTCAGGACCCTGGGATGAAGCTTATCTGGCTCAGCCAACTTGAATGCATTCAGACCCAACAGAATCTCTCTGACAGTCTCTTTCATTATCAGTCAGTCTTACCTCAGTCCTGGGTAAGCTTTTTGAGAGAGTTATCCTGGTGCATGTCCATGAGGGGCCAGCAAGTGAGATTATACTTGGTGCAACCAACATGGGTTCATTAGAGGCAGGTCCTGTCAGACCAACCTGGTGGCCTTCTATGACCAGGTCACCAAATCCTTAGACGCAGGGGTAGCAGTGGACGTAGTCTTTCTGGACCTTAGGAAGGCCTTTGACACTGTGTCTCACCCCATTCTCATTAAAAAACTAGGGGACTGTGCTGACACCTACACAGCCAAATGGGTCACTAGTTGGCTGGAGGGCTGTACCCAGAGAGTGGTGGTGGATGGGTCATTTTCAGTGTGGAGGGATGTGGGCAGTGGAGTTCCCCAAGGCTTGGTCCTCAGGCCCACACTGTTCAACATCTTCATCAGAGACTTGGACAGGAGTGTAAAAAGCACCCTGTTCAAATTCACAGACAACACTAAGATGTAGGGAAAAGTGGGCACACTAGAAGGGAGAAATAGGCTGCATTCAGACCTAGGCAGGTTACAGGGGTGGGCGGATGAGAACAGGATGAGTTTCAACACTGAACAAGTATAAAGTACTGCACCTTGGGGAGGAAGAACCAGCACCATACCTACAGGCTGGGGAACTCTCTTCTTGTCAGTGCAGAGGCAGAAAAGGATCTTGGAGTCATTATTGATGAACATGGGCCGGCAGTGTGGGGATGCGGTCAGGAAGGCCAACCGTACCTTGTCACGCATCCACAGATACATCTCAAGCAGGTCCAAGGAGGTGATCCTCCCCTCTATGCGACACTGGTCAGGCCGCAGTTGGAGTACTGCGTCCAGTTCTGGGCACCGCACTTCAAGAGGGATGTGGATAGCATTGAATGCGTCCAGAGGAGGGCCACTCGCATGATCAGGGGGCAGCAGGGTAGGCCCTACGAGGAGAGCCTATGGGACCTGAACCTGGTCAGCCTCCACAAGAGAAGGCTGAGAGGGGATCTGGTGGCCGTCTATAAACTGGCCAAGGGAGACCAGCAGCAAATGGGAAAGTCCCTGTTCCCCTGAGCACTACTGGGAGTAACAAGGAATAATGACCATAAGTTGATGGAGAGTCGATTCAGGCTAGATATCAGGAGATGCTACTTCATGGTCAGGGTGGCTAGGATCTGGAACCAACTTCCAAGAGAAGTGGTGCTGGCTCCTACCCTGGAAGCCTTTAAGAGGAGGCTAGATGAACACCTCACTGGGGTCATTTGACCACAGTACTCTTTCCTGCTATGGCAGGGGTCGAACTTGATAATCTGCTTCCGACCCTACCAACTATGAAACTATTATCTCCTTCCTCAGCTTGCCCCCTTTCTTACCTAGATAATTCCTATTAGGTGACAGGCAGCTTAATTTCTTTGAGAAGACTGAAACAAAGTAGCTGTTGAGTAGATCTGCCTACTTTGTATCTTTAGTTAGGAATTCCCTCTGGCTTATTAATGGAGGCCCCACAGCTTCTTTGGTCCTTCTTCTCTGGCCAACGTACCTCTTCTTGCCCTTAACCTTCTTTGTCAGGTGCAGATCATTCTTTAACTTTCCCTCACTGATTGTGTCCCTGCAGGTTCTTTCTATTTCCTTGTCTGTGTCCTCAGTGATCTTGCCCATTCTTCCATTGCCTGTATGCTTTCCTTTTGCATTTGAGACATCTTAGAAGCTCCTTGTGCAGCCACATTGGTCTTTTGCCATCCTTCTTGTGCTTTCCTTATATCAAGACAGTTTCTTGTTGGGCTTCCAATACTGTGCCCCATAAAAGCTCCCAGACCTCATGGATGCCTTTATCCTTCAACCTATCCTCCTATGTCACCATGCCTATTAGCTCCTTGAGTTGGATGAAATCCTCCTTTTTGAAATGTAATTGCATCCTAATTTTGCTGACTTCATGCCTTCCCTGTCTCAAGATCTAGATTTCTAACATATCTTGCTAGCTTTCTCCCAAGTTACCCATCACCTTCCCATCCTTCACCAGTTCTTCCCTGCTGGTCAGGGCAAGATCCAAGATAGATGATTTCCTAGTTGTATCCTCCACTTTCTGGAAGAGAAAGCTGTCCTCCAGACAAGTTAGGAATTGGCTTGATATTTTATGTGCGTCTGCATTGTCTGGAAAATTCAATTCTCCCATCGGTACCATCCCATAACTTTTGAATAGATTTGTCACCTGTTTGAAAAGTACCTCATCCACCTCCTCTTCTTGATTAGGTGGCCTATAATAAATTCCCACCATTATATTGGTGCCACTTCTTTTACCTTTCATCTCTACCCAAATACATTCTGCTTTCCTGTCTTCTTCCTCCTGAACCAGGAAACAAGTCTATCTGTTTTTGACATACGAGGCAACACCACCACTTTTTCTGTCAAACCTTGTTCTTCTGAAACAGAGTGTAACCCTTGACGTGCATATTCCAGTCATAACAGCTGCCCTACCAGGTCTCAGTGATGCCAATCAGATCATAGTTCTTTTCACAGGCTGCAGCTTCCAACTCATCTTGTTTATTCCCTCATACTTCTCAGATTTGTATACATGCATCAGATGCATTTTGCATTTTAACCTCCTCACTTCCTTTTTGTGCCACTTGTTGCAGTCCTGGAGTTTTCTGGCCCTTTCCCAGAGCTGAGTTGCTTCTTTGAGTTCTTTCCCCTCTGGACCACATGCTCTGTTGCTGGTGAGCTTTGATCACTATCCCCACAAAACCTAGTTTAAAGCCCTCTTTATTAGGTTGGCCAGATGACAGCTAAAGATGCTCTTCCCCATTCTCATCAGATGGATCCTATCTCTCAATAGCAGCCCTCTTCCCAAAAAGATTCACTCATGTCAACACCACCATCTCATCCAGGCATTCGCTTCCAGAATACGATGGTCTCTGCCTGGATCCCTGCCTTCCACGGGAAGGATTGATGAGAACACCACTTGTGCTACAAGCTCCTTAATCCTCCTGCCAAGAGCCTTATAGTCACCTCTGATCTGGTACGTGTCATGCCTGGCAGTATCATTGGTGCCTATATAGACAAGCAGGTAGTGAGCCGAAGGATGGATGAGTTTTGGCAGACTCTGTGACAGCCTGAATTCAGGCTCCAGGCAGGCAGCACACTTGGACAAATTGTTGTCTCTGTCTCCTCCAGAAGAGAGTCACCAAGTACCACCACCCCTCTCTCTCTTCCTTTTTGGTGCAGTGGTCTTGGAGCCCCTGTCTTTGAGGGCTTGCACTTTCTGCTCTCTAGGCTGCTGCCTCCTCTGACTCACGCAGATGTCCTCTCCTCTGCCTCTTCCTCAGCAGCTCCACTGCAGAGTGTTTGAAAGCAGTTGCTGACTTCAGTCCACTCTTCTTCAATTCTGGGGGCCCTCCTTCTTTGAGTAGGAAAGCTGCCACTTCTCCTCATTGCCCTTTGGCCCCTCCAGTGCAAGTCTCTCATAACTTTTGTCCAGATGATCTTCCTGGTCCCGGATGCAATACAATATGGATGTCCTTTCAATCTGTGAATCTTCTCCAGTTTACACTTGGTGCAGATGAAGTGCTCTTGACCCTCTGGGAAGGTCAAACACGGCACATGCCATGCAGGTCACAACAGCTCACTCAGATTTCATTTGGGCCTCCTTTGCTCCTTGGAGCACACCTGTGCTATAAGGATTAAAAAAAAGAGAAGACACACCACAAGAACCTGCACATTAAACACCCACACCAGGGTTCTTACCCACACTCACACACACACACACACACACACACACACACACACGCATGGATATTCACAATCTCCTGCTCCCTGGTTACCTCTTGGAGAGAACTCCCTAGGGCTAGGCAAATTCCTTCTTTGTTTGCTGCCCTTTGTTTGCTGCATGATGGTCTGGGTTCTCTTATCACCTCCTGGTGGTGTTTTGGCATCAATGCAATTCCTGAAAAATACGAATTCTACTTAGACCCCTTAGCAGTGTACGTGTGGACATTTCTGTCCAGGGACAATTGTGAAACAGTTCCCACCAGTAACGTTCTTGAAACAGTTCATGTCACATCTGTCTGCACCCTTCTTTAGTGCAACAAAAATGTACACATTCTCAGTGGGTCTGTTAACTCGAGCTCTAAATGCCACTGGTGGAAGTAAATGATCTTCCTCCTCTCAGGGCTTGTCTTTAAACAAAAAGGTAAAGGAACAGAGTTATAGCTGAAAATCACACCTCTTCTTGCAGATGCATTACCCTCCTAAACTGTGAAACTCAGTGCCTGCATCTGAAATAGTGGCTAAAATAGTTTTAATTTCAACCGCTTTAAAAGCAATTAATGGAAGACATTGAAAGGGAAGACTCTGTATGGGTTAGGTTGGGGGCCTGCGATCTTTAGGAATGTCTGTACAGGAGGCAGACTACACTTGCCATGCCCTTGGCATTATAGGTGGGTTTTCTGAACTTCCTTTAAAACCAGATCTTCCAATGGGATAGCACCCACAGTCTAGTTCAATTCAATTTGCCTTACTTGGAACATCAATTTTCTATTGCAGGGCTGAGCCCCCTGTGTTTCAAATTGTATTCAGTTAAGAATCTAGGACCTATACAGCTTCTCTGGAGAAACAAGGGCCTTTCCCAGGGATTTTTTTGTTTGTTTGTTCAAATATGCGGTTATAGTTATCATCAGTGACTCAACAGCACTGGCTGCTGGTATACAATTGAGAGTTCACGTAACCTAACTGTAGAAATGTCTGACCAGTATTAACAGCCCTGTGTCAGAATACAGGCAAAATCAACAAATGATTCATCAGGATGGGCAGAAAGCAAAACTTTTTGTCCATATCTTGACAATGCGACCAGTTATTATTACCCTGGGGAAATCCTACCTTTGGATATGAGAGTCTTGAGAAGGAGAAGTACCAGAGCTTTTTGAAAAGAATCATTATTGGGTTATTAGGCATTGTAAGGAAATACCCAACCTGACAGGTTTTACAGAGTACTGATATGGAAAAAATAAGGCCTCACCTTTTAACTCTGTTGAGGTATATTGCAGGAAGGAGGTACTGTCTCATGTGTTGGTATCCCTGTGCTCCAAAATGGTGAACAGGGTTTAGTTGAAGCACCCCCGCTGCCACCCCTGGAGTGCACCATCAATCAGCTGGTAAGTCCCTCAAAAACCTAAGCCCAGGGATCGACAACACAGACATAGGTCGCATCTGCTCACAGATGTGGATTGATTGTCTATATCAGGCCAGTGGAGTAGCTTTAAATCTTCATGGGCAACACAATCAAAAAACTGATCCACATGGAGTGTGGAACCCTTTGTGACTATGGGTGCCTGTAGACATGCAGGGATGCTGTTCTGACATGCTGTAATTACAGCGCAATGAATTGAGTCTGCTGGAGCGTGCTAATCAGCATGCTCTAGCAGCCTCCGCCTCTCATGTATTCAGTGTCTCTGTGCTTCAAAACGGTGGCAGCGGTGCTTTAACTAAAGTCCACTGAATGAGCTTTAAAGCACCCCCACCGCCATTTTGAAGTGTGGGACACCGAATACACAAGACACTGTGGGTGCTTTAATTAGAGTGGCTCTCAGAGCTGCTCTAATTAAAACACCCCGCACCCCAGAGCACATGTAAAGATGCCTTATGTGCTCAGGACACTGGCATAAGCAACACGAGCAAAAGTGCATGCTTGTTGCATCTTCATCAGGAGGGTTTGCTGATATTTTGGCATGAGTAGTTAAACGTAGATAAGATCATTGGTTTGGAGGGCTGGAAGTATTCCTTTGTCCCCAGCCTCTTCACAAAACCTGTTTACTTCAGCATTGCTAACCTGTCATTTTAGCAGCAACATCCAGTTACTTTCAGACAGGGGCTAAATGTCCAGTGTCACTACATTGTTCCCAGAGTCTGACCTGACTTTAAAGGGAAAAGTAATTAAATTTGGGACAGATAGAGAGCAAGCAGGAATAGTAAGGAATAAAACTAGGATTAAAATGGGGCATAATTCAATTAAGGAAAAAGAATATGTAAACAGTGAGTGAAGAGCATTTACTAATATCCCTGGTATTATATCTACCAAAACTTAGGTGTTTTTTTACAATGTCAGCAGCTGAATTTGTTTTGATTCCAGTCCTGACCTGTTCACAGTAGTCAGAAGGATCATCCTGTCTTTGACTATGCTTAGAGAAAACAATGGGAAGAAGGAATTACTCATGGTGGTAAAGCATAATATCCCAATTTCTGCTTAATATCACATCATGTTTCATTCATACAGCCACATACATCTCACATCCAGGCCTAAAATCTTGCATATTGTCTTCCATGCCACAACATCTCTGTGATATATCCTCGTTATCTATCCACAGAACTAAAATTCTTCTCCATTTCCTATCTCAGTTACTGACTTGTTCCTTTCCTTGGTCTTGACCAATGCAATCTTACCCTGCTGATAGTCATCCAGAATAATGCAGGAAAGATTATGTTCCTAGCCTATCACCTTGACATTATTTCTATATAATGCCATTGACTATAATTACCATAAATATATATCTACATGTTTGCCACCATATATCACCATTGACTTTCCCTCCTATGTCACATAAAACAATATGCTTTTATTTACTTTTCAAGCCCTTCTCAGACCACCCCCATTTTAAATATCATCCCCCAATTCAGTACAAAAAGGTCAGCTACCAAATTGGAACAACTCAAGATGCCAGCTGCCACAACCCAGTTGCTGTACTTTCAAGCAAGACTCAGAGGAACAAAACCAACAAAAGTCTCCCTTTTAACACTAACTCCTATAAAAAATGTCTTACAAAACCAGAGTAACTTTTCAAATATTTCACCCCACTATGAATGCCCCTGACTTTCAAAGAGAAAGCCCTCTTCTTGGAAAGCAAAGACAGTGAAAACATGGGAAAAGTTTCTTCTACTTCTCCCTCACATCTTAGTACTAGTGATTTGGATAACTTTCTCTTACATTCAATGTAGCTCATTAAGTGTGTTGTGATAGACCATCTTTTATAAAAACATAGCATTTTCTGAGGAAGAGGCATCAACCGTAAGTCACAACCATTTTGGCTAGGTCTGGAATCTGCTATGGCATATGTGTGGATAGAGTTCATGCCAAAATTAGTGTTAGTGAATATTATTGAAGCAAAGTACAAGATTTGTTCGAATGGAAAAATGTTTTTTCAGCTAGGCAAGGATTTTTGTGATATCTTTACTGGACCAACTGTAGAGATGAGAGGGACACAGACATTTTTTGGCTAGTACTGTACCCTCTGGTTTCAATCAGGCTTTTTTGTCCTAATCAGAAAAGAATGTCCTCCACTCAGTAGACACAGATATTGCTCCATAAATGGGAAAAGCAGCCGGTGACATTAGTTTGGTCTAAACTGATGAATCTTGAAACCACATCTTCACCTGGAAAGAAACACTTATGATAAAAGCCTGAAAGAACTAGGCAATCAGGGCTCATTGTAGAGGTGATATCTTTTATTAGACCAACAAGATTTTTGCAAAAAAAAAAAAATCTTTATTTGCAAGCATTCAGGTACAAACACCCTTCATCAGGCATCAGAGAAAAGGTTGTAAAAGTTCATTTTAAAAATCAGCTAAAATTTGATATCTTCCATGAAAGAACTAGGTGTATTTAATTTGTAGAAGAGAAGACTACTGGGAGATTTGATAACAGTCTTCAAAGGGATGATGAGGTTGAACGGTTATAAACTCCTGCAAGACCGTTTCAGCCTGGACGTAGGGAGGAATTTCTTTGCTGTCCAAGCCCCCAGGGTCTGGAATAGCCTGCCACCAGAGGCTGTTCAAGCACCCACATTGAATGCCTTCAAGAGAAATTTGGATGCTTATCTTGCTGGGATCCTATGATCCCTGCTGACTTCCTGCCCCTCAGGCAGGGGGCTGGACTCGATGATTTTCCGAGGTCCCTTCCAGCCCGATTGTCTATGAAATCTATGAAATACCTGAACAGAGCAGGAATGGAGGTGGGCTTTTCTCTGTGACCACAGGGGATAGGATGAGGAGCAATGGCCTCAAGATGAAGCAGAGGAAATTTAGACTGGAGATTAAGAGGAACTTTCTAACTCTGAGAGTGGTCAAGCCTTGAAACAGAGAAGTTGTGCAATTTCTATCCCTGGAAATTTTCAAGGGCCAGTTGGACAGACACTTGGCTGAGATAGTTTAATCACAGATACTCCTGCCTAGATCTGGGGACTGGACTAAGTGATCTCATGAGGTTCCTCCCAGCCCTACTTTCCTACGAGGCCTGATCCTATCTAAGCAATCTAATTAACTACCAGGTCAGCTAAACAAAGCATGAAACTAGAGTGGCACTCTGTGGCCAAATAGGAGTAGTGCAACTTTCTCCTCTATTCCCATCATACAACAATACAGTATCTTTGTGTTGACTGATATGATTTTTATGCTGCTCTTCTCCAAAAAGTCTCAAAGTAGTTCACAGTAAAAGACAGAATAACTTATAAAGAAACAGATAAAATGTAAAATAAGAATGTGTGTGTGTGTGTGTGTGTGTGTGCAGAACAACATAAAAAAAATAGATAAAATGTAAAATAAGAATGTATGTACACATGGCATATAACAAAAGTACCTCAAACAGAATTTTTATTTCTAATTATTATATTTTCATAGGAAAACTAGAAACCTCAGAACCAGATTTCAGTCACTATATGTAACCCTTTATGACCTGGTCCATAATTTGATTTCTTTTCTTGCATGTCTGCCTAGTACAGCTTTTGTTTTCACCTTTGAAATCTTGCTGCCTCAAAAGCAGAAAGATGGCTCATGACCCCACAAAGAGCAAAAGCTTGTTTTTGTTCTGACCAGTTTTGAAAAGAGTGAATGTTGTTCACAATTGTCATATGCACACTATGATGGTGGCATCGATGCACGAGGCACCAAGATGGCGAGCCCCGCCCTCCTTCCCGCAACCATCACAAAAGAGTAAAACAAACGCTGCCATACCACTACTTTCATTATCAGAGCATCACCAACATAGGTGAGGTCGGCCAGTCTGCAACGCCAAATAAGGCCTGAACACAGAACCCTGAGAGGTGATAGGTGAAAACAGCCAGCTCACCGCTGAACGCGTCACCCGAGTGATATAAGGGAGTGCACAGCCGCACTCAAGCAAGGTCGTTCATCACCTGCTTCGATTATCACAAGGGACGCTAGCCTGATCACCTAGCTTCCGCCTCCCATTTGCAATTTGCAACCGCCGAACGCCGCTTCATTGCCGGCCCCAACATGATTAGCAGCCTACTTCTCTGCATCTCGTTTCTCTCCTCAACGCTCACTGTGAGTAAATAAACCTCTACCTTCAACTACACTCCACCTCCGTGACTATCACCTCACCACCTCCTATCGGGCGACATGAGCTGGACTCATGTTAACTGTCCCATAGAGAGCTAAACAACCCTTCTAACCCCGCCATTCTGATCCTTTGCACTGTGATCGGATAGCAGCATGACAACAATTTCTTTGAAACAAAGCTACTCATCTGTGGCGAGGCATGTAGAACAAGATACATCCCAAAATTTCAGTGGAACAAAAGACTTCCCCAGCCTGTAGGTATGTTGCTGGTTCCTTCTCCCTAGATGCAGTGCCTTGCACTTGTCTGTGTTGAATTCCATCCTATTCTCATCTGCCCACCTCTGTAATTTGTCTGGATCTAGCTGGCTTCTGTCCCTCCCCCCCAGCGTGTCCACCTCACCCCACATCTTGGTGTTGTCAGCGAATTTAGACAGCGTGCATTCCACACACACATCCAGATCACTGATAAAGATGTTGAACAGTACAGCCCCAGGACCGAGCCCTGGGGGACTCCACTGCCCACATCCCTCCAAGTCAAAAATGACCCATCCACCACCACTCTCTGAGTGCAACCGTCTAGCCAGTTTGCCACCCATCCGACTGTGTAGGTATCAATGCCACAGTCACCAAGTTTTTTTAAGAGAATGTGGTGGGAAACCGTGTTGAAGGCCTTCTTAAAGTCCAGGAAGATTACATCCAGCCCAACCCCCTCGTCCAGGGACTTTGTGACCTGATCATAAAAAGAAACCAAGTTAGTCAGGCAGGACCTGACCTCAATGAACACATGTTGGTTGCCCCTAAGCATTACCTCCCCTGCTGGGCCCTTGCAGATGTGCTCCTTGATGATTTTCTCAAAGGTCTTCCCAAGGACCAAGGTAAGACTGACTGTCCTATAACTGCTGGGTCCTCCTTTCTCCCCTTGTAAATGGGGACCCCATTGGCCCTTTTCCAATCCTCTGGTACCAGGACAGTGCCCCATGAGTGTTCATAGAGCAATGCCAGGGGCCCCACTATGACCCCCTGCCAATTGCCTCAGCACCCTTGAGTGAAGAGCATCTGGACCTACTGATTTAAACACGTTCAGCCTCTCCAAAGCTTCCCTAACTAGGCCATCCCTGACCCTAGGCATGGCGGTGCTTCTCCTGGGTCCATCCACAATTCTAGTGGGGGAGATGTCCCGATCCCGGTTCAGGAACATGTAGGCAAAGAATTAATTAAAGAGGTCAGCTTTTTTGTTTGCCGCCACCACCAGATTGCCAAGCCTGTCCTGTAGGGGCCCCACATTACCCAGTGCCTTCTTCTTACTTCCTATGTATTTGAAAAAGGACTTTTTATTAGCCTTAATTCTAGTCGCTAGCCCTAGCTCCATCTCTGCCTTGGCCTTCCTAACAGCCTCCCTGAAGTCCCAAGCAATGGAGATGTAATCCTCCTTGGTGACAGCCACTTGCTTCTACTGTTTGTACACCTCCTTTTTTGCCTTCAAGTATCCCTGGATGTCTTTGCCAAGCCATGGGGGCTTCTTAGCACTCCTTCCCCCCTTAGTGTGCATTGGGACTGACTCCCTTTGAGCTTGGAGGATCGTCTCCTTGAGGAACAACCACCCGTCTTGGACTCCCATCTCATTGAAGCTCTGAGACCCCAATGCCTCTCCTACTAACCTTCTTAGCTTACAGAAGTTGGCCCTCCTAAAGTCAAGGACCTCTGCCTTGCTGCTTGTTTTCACCACCCTGTGCTGGATAGTAAATTCCAGCAGGCAATGATCAATGTTGCCCAGGTGGTCGGCTTTCCACAGACCCCTCACCAGGTTGTTGCCTGTGGCAAGGACCGAGTCCAGCAAGAGATTTCCCCTGGTGGGACTATGCACCTCCTGGGTTAGGCTGAAGTCCTGTATCCCGGCTAGGAACATCCATGAGTGGTCAGAGCTGGCTGACTGCTCCTCACAGCAGATGTCTGGGTAGTTTAGGTCACCCATGACAACCACATCCCTTGTCCCTACAGCCTCCGTGAGCTGACTTGAGAATTTCAGGTCCAACTCATCCCCCTGGTGAAGCGGTCTGTAGTAGATGCCCACTATCAAGTCCCTTTCCCCATGCTCCCCCTGCATTCTTACCCACAGCACCTCATTTTGCCCATCCTCTGACCCCATCCTGATCACTGAGGACATGTATTGCTCTTTGATGTATAGCGCTACACTGCCTCCCCTTTTCCCCGCTCTGTGTTGCCTGTATCCCTCAATGTCCACTGCCCAGTCATGGGTAGAATCTCACCAGGTTTCCATGAGCCGCACTAGGTCTGGGTTTTTGCTAGCTAGCAGGAGGGTGAGTTCCTCCTGCTTATTCCCCATGCTTTGAGCATTTGTGTAAAGGCATTTGAGGCCTCCTGTAGGTGCCCGTGCCACCCCCTTGTTCCTAAGTCTCCCCTGAACCCTGTCACTTACCTGGGTAAAAATTCTTGCACACCCCTGCACAAGTTAAGTGTAGGGACCTCACCCCATCTTGAACTTACAATCTCTAATCTAGGTAGCCATCAGGGAAAAACTCCTAAGCTAGCCCTGTGCTGAAGCACTTTCATGCCCTAGCCAGCAGGCAGCCCCAGCACTGAAGCCTCCCATGCCCAGACAGCTGGTCAGTGTCTACACATGCTCTGCAGTACATGAAAAATACTCTACAGCAGGGTCAGACTTATATTTACAAGTCCAACCCTGTTGTAGAACTTATTAATTTTGTGTGACCTAATAGGGACACATGTAGATGCTGAGATTTTTACTGTGCAGTTAATTAGTCAACTACACAGAAAAACCTCTTATGTAGATGCACCCAGTGACTACTACTTTTTTAAATTTATGTTCTCTTTACCTTTGGGATGAAAATTTTGATTCCAGTTAAGATTTTATATTATCTCATCCTAGGCTTTTATGTATTATCTCTGTGCTCATGATATATCTTCTGTATTTGGTCTAAAATAATTGCTAGTTGTAGGCACAACTTATCCAAACCCTCTTTGCCTTCAAATCAGATTACCCTTAGCAATAAATGATAAAACACAGTGAAATGTGTCTATCAGTTTCAATGGATAATTTTCCCTCTAGCAGAAGGTCAGGCAGCCTTTAATTCCACACCACTGTGAAAATTAAACTTACTTCATCATTCTGTTACACAAGACTCCCAAGTCACATTCTTTATGAGTACAACCCCTAAAATTTCACCAGCATTCAATTATCTCTTGTGCATTTCAAAACCAGCAGCAAAAAGGGTAGTCATCCTCACCGATAAATAAAATGCTAATGTGTATATTAGTCACTAAAATTCATGGGCAAGTGTTCATGCTTCTACAGAAGAAGCTGCAAAATCAAAGGAAACCCAGATCCTCTAACCTGGCTGAAGTACTTTCTCCCCAAGGCCAGGATAGCAGGGAAAAAGGGAGCAGGGAATGACCAGATACGTCTTTTTATGACTCCCAGTGCTAGGGTAGGTAGCCATTAGCCTTAGCATTAGCAAATTGTAGGCTGCTCTATCTTCCATTCCCGATTTGTTTTCCCCAATTATAAAATGGGAAAATTCTTGCCCACATTTGTAGAGTGTTTTGATTAAAGAGTGCATAGTATGTTTATGAGCATGCTCTTAACACAAAAAGTCACAGGACATAGTGGACAGAGGGTTATATAAAAATGAATGATATAAAACATGGAATAAAGTTTATGCAATATGCCATAACGTGGGGTGCATATTATGAAGCTTGCAAAAGTCTCAAACTTTTTCACAACATAGGTCTGGAAATGAGGCTGCTTTTGTGAATCAGGAACAAAGATGAGGAACAAGCCACTCTGCACACAAAAACAATGCATACTATTGTAGAATGTGCTTATCTAACATTTATTTCTCTAAGTACAAATGTGTCCATCCTAATTAGTAAGTTCCTGGACCAAGGTGGTTTAAGAGGAAGGATGTGTAACTGCAGCATGTGTCCTGATGAAAGTAGAGATTTTCATATATCTGCATCGCAACAGCATCTGCTACACGTCTGATACTACATCCCTCCAGATTTACCTTAAATCTGTCATTTTGAAAGTACTTTATGTGCACTGAACTTCTGTTGCATTACAAATTTGGAGCAGTTGCCAATTACTTATATTGGTTTATGTGTAATTTCTGTTCCTAGTCCTATAGAAACCAGGAACCAGTTTGTATTTAGCTGAGTATAGAATGACTCACAGAGAAAGAACATAACCATACTCTCTCATGAAGATGCTTTTTTTAAATTATTTTTCTTGGTCTAATATAAAATACATCGCTTACTCAATATGATGAAACACAACGTTTTATTGAAGGAGAAGTTTGAATTGCTAGGACCTTGCTTAGGCATACAGTGGGAGTTAAAAATCCTACTAAGTGTCCAAGTATCATTTGAGTAACCAGCAACCTGTAGCTTCGGACTCTACACCAAAGATGGGTAAAACTGCTCTGTTTGCTCTTTTGTCTTCCCCGGATTAGGTGACTATATTTTTTCACTTTATTATGATTTTATAAGTAAAATAATTCAAACTGAATAAAAATAAAGAAGCATGATGAGGTACTCTTAGACAAATAAACCATCTCCAATAGTCTTATAAAAGCAAGACCACTATAATGCTATAGGCAGTAAAACAAGCATGACAAGCTTTTTCCATGCCTCTAGCACAGTCCAATACAAAAACTTCCTTTTTGGTATTGAGACCTGAACACCCTGTGTTTGGTTCCATATCTCCCCACAAGAGTCTCCCTCCCCAAAGCAACTACATGAAGTAAATGATGTTTAAAATCTCTATATGAACTTAAAATAACAGCATATTAATTTGGCCACAAAGGGTAAGTAGATAACCTAGCACTCAATCTGTAATCTGGCAGCAAGTCTCTGGGCTTTGCTGTACTTATTGCTTCCATATTATGGCAAAAACATAGATCATCTTAGAGCCTAGGGGTGAAGTCACTCACTTAGGTGAGAGGAAACAAGTTAAAATCTGCCTTCTAAATAAGGCACAGGACAGAGTTGAACCTGCATATCCCAAATTGCAGAGACAATGCCTATAAAGAGACTACAAGCTCCTTCTGTTTATTGTGAGAAAGGAAAGGGCTCACTAGTTTGAGTAGCTAGTATAAGTAAGGGTAACCAAGAGTAAATTCCAAGTAAAGGGAGGTGCCTAACTTCCCTTGAGCATGGATGGCAAGCAAAGTCCCTAAGGCAACCAACTTTTTGGAAGTAAAATCAGGAAAGTTTGGATGCTCTGAAGACCTCTTGAACCTGAAATTGATACCATTCTGAGTTTTGATTATTGTAGCTGGTGTACAATGGGGACAAAACCTTGATCATTGACATCAATGACATGCGCAAACATCCAGAACTTGACGCTGCTCTCTTGGGGTGGCTGCCACAGTTCGTGCTGTTACAATGATTTGCCACTAGATGGTATGGGAGCCTGTTTGCATTTAATAATACTACTCAAGGATATAAGGGGACAAATGACATGTACAACAGTTGACTTAAACTGGTGCAGTTTTAACCAGGAGCTTTTCCTGGGTAACTCTGTACTGGCTTCAAGTAAGTTATACCAGTATAGAGATTTTCATTACCTGTGGTCCTCTTATTTTTTATACAGCACATAAGTATACAGCACTTGTTTATATTAGCACAGCACATTAAAAAAGCATAAATGTATGATCTGCCTTGGCCTTTCATTTGGTGTAATGGGGGTGTCATTTGTCTGTATGTTTCGATTTGGTTTTTGGTTTTGGTTGTTTTGGTTTAGTTTATGTCATTCTGGAAGGGGTTTGTGTTTTCTGAGCTACTGTTTGAAAAAAAAAATCTAAGCATCAGCCAAGCAGAAAAGTTCCCAGGCATTCTCATATTTCTCGATTTGACTCAGGATCCTGTCAGTAGAATTCAATGGGATTGTAATTTCTTTACGTGGGCAGATGGCAAGACAACACACAAAGAATTAGAATAATCAGTGAGGAATGTTGCTAAGACATGAATTAATGTTTCCAAAGCCATAAAGTCTAGGATTTTATGGGGATGAACTATGTTATGGACCCACAGTGCAAGCATGTGCTCATCAAAAAATTACCAGAACTGAATCAGTGCTTGGCTGATTTGTACTACCTGACCTTTGAGGCTGCCACCACCTCAAAGGGTTTACTATGGTAAAAAAACCCTGCAAAACTAGGATAGGTGATCAGCAGGGATTCTGGTTTTCTCTGTTTTAAAATTGCAATTTTTCCAATTTAAAAAAACACACACACAAATTATCTGATTAAAAAACACAAAATCCACATTTTTCTACAATTAAAATGAAATGCCACTATATGTGTGTGTGTGTGTGTGTGTGTGTGTAGTTATCAGTTGAACACAATGTTTTATTGATATATTTACAATTTTAAATTAATACAGAAGCCTACCAATGCATCAATCATTATAATAAAATAAATTCTAAATACCTATAAATGTTGGCATTTGATTTTGTATTTTTTACTATGGAAAATCACAGCTCCCCCTGCCCCGTTTGCCCACCAGGATGTAGGTCCAGCTGCAGCTGCGCTCCGTCCCTCCGAACTTTGTGGCCCTGAAGAACCCAGCTAGCCAGTGCCCTGCCCATTCCATTGTCCCTCACTCCCAACCCTGCTGGTGCCCCTCACTCCCCACTCAGAGCCCCCAGATAATGCTGGTGCCCCTCACCCCCAAGCCACAGCCCCTTAAGCCTGATGATGTCCCTCACTCCTAACCCACAGCCCCCTGGGCCCTGCTGGTGTCCCTTACTCCCCAACCACAGACCCTCATTCCCCCAGCCCCACTGATGCCCCTCACTCCTAACCCACAGCCCCCCCTGCTGGCACCACTCACTTGTGACCCACAGCCCTCCCCCCCTAGCCCTGCCAGAGTGGACCCCCAGCTGCCAGTGCTATGGGGCCAGGAACTCAAGTCTATAGCCCACCCTGGCTGCCACACGTGGGAGGTGATGGCTGCTCTATAGTCTATAGCCCAGCTGGCAGCAGCAGCAGCAGAGGTGGTGGTGCAGAGTTGTGCCCCCCGCTGCTGTCGGGTGGGCAGGGGGTGCCTCGCCATAGTGGTGCAGGGCTCTCGGCAGTGGCACCAAGCCTCCCCATCCCACTCTGCCCTGCTGTGCAGGGTCCCACGGAGGTCCCCAAGGTGAGGGCAGCAGAGTGGAGAGCCCTGAGCCTGCAACCACCAGTCCACATCCACCCCCTCTCCACTAGGCTCTGCTCCAGCCACGCTGCCCACAGGGGAGGGGGAGCCGGGTTTCATGCTCTGCTAGGGACATAGCAGCCACTGCCTCCCACAAACAGTGGGTCCCTGGCCTACATCGACCCCTGCCCTATGCACAAATCTGGCTGGCCCACACCCCCCATGCCCCTCCCAGGAGTGTACACAGTGGTGGGGAGCCAGCCCCGTCGCTGCCCCCTGGACGAGCTACCCATGGCTCCATCCCACATTCCCACCCTGGCCCTGGGCCCCAAGCCCTGGGCCCTATGCACCACCCTAGCTGGGCAGCACACCCAGCCCTGCCCAACTCTTTTCTTCCTCCTTCCCTCACTCCCTCATTACGGGGGCCTCAATCCCACCCACCACCCCCAACGTACCTGTGGGGAGCTACGGGAGTTGTTCTCCATGCTGCTTGCATGCACATGCTGTCCCCTGCCTGATTGCTGTCCTCTAGCCCCTCCCCAGCCCCTTGAAGTCTGCCAGCCTGCAAGGGAAAACCCACTGTTTCCTGTGTTTTTCTTCTTTAAAGGAGAAAATCTGCATTTTTCTCCTGACAAAAGGAAAATCTGTGTTTTTCCTTAAAAATGCATCTCGTTAAAATGAAAAAAGCCAACTCTTGCTACATTTTTCCTTGGTGATCATCCATTTTGCGGGATTCAGAAATCTCCTATGTTAAAATCAGGTAGCTGAAATGAGGTAAATGGGGTAGTTTAATTAGCTGAAATCAAATGGAGTTTTTCTGTTTGCTTTATTGCGCCATTACTTTAAGACTAAATGGAGGGAGGAGAAATAATTCAGTTCCTGCCATCAGTTATTTTAGTAGTTGGAACAGTAAAGCAGGGAACATGGGCATAGAAAGTAAGGAGCAAAGGGCAAAGACATCAAGATGACCATTAATTATTTATTTACCACCGACAATAAACTAAACATTGTACAAGGCAAAGACATTCCTGACTTCAGATAGGTCGCAGTCTATACAAGTGAGATAAGCTCTGGAAAGTCCAAAAGAGGGAGTGAGTTAAGATAGCATTTATTAGCATTATGGGCTTGTTCTTATCAGTTTTACTTTTACGAGAAAAGAAACAATGTTAACAAGCTGTTTGAGCACCATTGCCTTTGACAATGTGATAAAAGAACCAGAAAGCATTGGAGGCAGTCCAGGCTGCTGATATAGATGTAAGTATGCAAAATTGGGGCCTACCAAAGGAAAGTAAATTCTTACCTGTAGCTCACATTTGGATTAACAGTTAAAGAACTATTATACATTACACTTACCACATAGTAACCATATTGTAAACACTAGCGCATGAGCAGAGGGAGAGGGAAGTTACAGCTGGCCAGGAGCAGGGGGGTTTGCAGGTTCCCTGCTACCGGCCAGAGTGCCCAGCTGGCTGAACCCCCTGCCCTCCACAGCCAGCTGCAAACCCCACCCTGCTCCTATGGCAGCTCCAGCCCAAGGCCCTTGAAAAGCCTCCAGGCAGTTTGAGTCCTGGGACACAACAGCAGGGTGCCTGGGTGGGGTTCTTGGCCTCTGCTACCCCTACAGAGGCTATGGGCTACCTGTGCCAGTCTGTCTGTACCCCAGTGCCACTGCCTGGCACCTCAGTGCCACACAGCTGGCAGGCCCATGCCATCAAGCCTTGCAGGCTGCTGCAGGCTCTTGTCAGGCCCCCCAGCACCCAGGCCCAGCTGCAGCCAGCTCCTGGCAACCACAACCAGGGCCAGCTACCCACAGCCAACCCCCAGCAGGTGCTGCAGGGCATTGCCTCACCATGCAGCTGCTGATCCCACACTGTGCCCCTGCACTGGGCACTGCAAGCAGCTGCCCAGGACTGGTAGCACAGGGACAGCCAAGCGGAGACCCAGAGAGCTGATGCGGGAGTTCCAATGGTGTCATTGCTGACACCATACGCCACTACCTGGGGCCCCAACAGGTCACAGGAGGAAACTGGTGACCTTGTGGTGCTGTTTGGTGAGGAGGAGGTACAGTGGAAGTTCGTAAAGTTCACCCAGGTCTATGAAGGGGTGTCAGGCTGGATGCAGGAGCACAGGCATGACCAGCTGATGTGGCAGTGCCGCATAGAAGTCAAGGCCTTTTGGGTATAATGGGTCACCATCACTGATCACAATCATCGGAAGTCCATGCCCTTTATACAACAACTGGATGTCATCCTTGTGCTCAGGGACCCAGGCCACATCTGTGCTGTGCACAGCAGCACAGGTGGCCTGCCCGAGACCCTGTTCCAGCTGCTTGGGCTAGTGTGGAGGCAGCTTCCCAGACACAGCTGGGGAACAGATTCAAGGCCCTGGCAGCCTTGGAGGAGAAGAGCAAAGGAGATGCCTCCGGGGGGGACGGTGCCGCTTTACACGGGGCACATTCCAAGCAGGGACAGAACACTATGAGAAAGAAACATGGAGTTCTTGTCATCGGAGACTCCATCCTGAGGGGAGCAGAGGGTCCCATCTGCTGATACGACCCTATGGTGTGTGAGGTCTGCTGTCTACCTGGGGCTTGGATCCAGGATATTACAGACATGATCCCGAAACTCATTCGACCTTTGGACCAGCACCCCATGGTCCTCATCCATGTGAGAACTAATGACACAGTGGGTAGCAGTCCAGACTGCATCATGAAGGACTACGAGGGCCTGCAAACCAAGCTCAAGGAGACGGGGGTGCAGGTGGTATTCTCCTCCATTCTCCGGGTAGGTAGACGCGGTCGGCACCACAAGGCCTGCATTGGAGTGGTCAACCAGTGGCTTCGGAATTGGTGTCACCAGGCAGGCCTCGGGTTCCTTGACAACGACCCACTTTTTTGCACAGGGGGCATGCTCGGGTGGGATGGGGTTCACCTCTCCCCTAAGGGCAAGCGTCTCTTCTCTTCCAGATTGGCTGATTTCATATGGCGTGCTTTAAACTAGCTCTGCCGGGGGATGGAGCCAGGGGGAAATGATGACGCTTTCCAGCTGGAACAGGTGACAAGCACAAAAAGTACTTAGGTAAGTGACGGGGTCCAGATAATCCTGGGTTCAGGAGGGCACAGCATACACCCACAGAAGGCCTTAAATGCCTCTACACTAATGCACGTAGTATGGGGAACAAGCAGGAGGAACTTGCCCTCCTGCTAGCTAACACAAACCCAGACATAGTGAGGCTCACTGAAACGTGATGGGATTCAACTCATGACTGGGTGGTCAACATCAAGGGCTACAGACTATACAGGCGGGACACAATGGGGAGGAAAAGTGGGGATGTGGCACACTGTGTCAAAGAACAATACACATCCTCAACAAACAGCACTGGGTCAGAGGAGGGGCAGACCAAAGTGCTCTGGGTCAGAATACAAGGGGGTTGGGGGGAAAGGGACTTAACAGTGGGTGTCTACTACAGACCACCCAACCAGGGGAAAGAGCTGGACCAGGAATTCTCAGGTTAGCTCACAGAGGCAGTTAAGTCAAGAGATGCGGTCATCGTGGGTGACCTAAACTATCCGGGCATCTGCTGGGAGGAGCAGTCAGCTAGGTCTGACCGCTCACATAGGTTCCTAGCAGAGATACAGGACCTCCACCTAACCCAGGAGGTGCACAGTCCTACCAGGGACTTTTCTGCCTCTGTGCTGATGAGAAGGGTGTTCCCCAGCCTGTAGGTATGCTGCTGGTTCTTTCTCCCTAGGTGCACTACCCTGCACTTGACAGTATTGAACCCCATCTTATTCTCATCCGCCCACCCCTGTAACTTGTCTAGATCCAATTGCAGCCTGTCGCTCCCTTCTGGCATGCCCACTTCTCCCCACATCTTAGTGTCATCTGCAAATTGGAACAAATTTCACCCCCTTGTTCAAGTCACTGATGAAGATGTTGATCCAGTGCAGGGTGTCAAAAGCCTGAAGCAAGGCAGCGGCCCTCAACTTCAGGAGGCCCAATTTCAATAAATTAAGGAGATTAGTCAGGGAGGCACTGAGGTCCCAGAGGGGAGGGGAGTTGGGAGTCTAAGAGGAGTGGTCATTCCTTAAGGAGACGATCCTCCGAGCCCAAAGGGCGACAATCCTAATGTGAGTCAAAGGGGGCAAGAGTGCTCAAAAGCTCCCACGGCTCACCAAAGGCATTCAGGATCATCTGAAAGCTAAAAAGGAGGCATACACCCAAGAAGAAGGGAGGGGCCATCACCAAGGAGGATTACACCTCCATTGCTTGAGACTGTAGCGGGGCTGTTAGGAAGGCTAAGGCGGACACAGAACTTGGACTAAAGACCCAGATCAAAGATAACAAGAAGTCCTTTTTTAAATACATAGGGAGTAAAAAGAAGGCACCAGGTAATGTGGGGCCCCTGCAGGACACGCTTGGCAATCTGGTAGTTGCATCAGATGATAAAGCTGACCTCTTTGCCTCCATATTTCTGAGCAGGGACAGGGACATCCCCCCCACTGGAATCCTGCACGAACTCGGGAGGGGCACAGCCAGGCTCAGGGTCAGAGAGGACCTGGTCAGGGAACTTCTGGTGGGATTGGATGTGTTCAAATCGGCGGGTCCAGATGATCTCCACCCAAGGGTGCTGAGGGAATTGACAGAAGACATTGTGGGAGCCCTGGCACAGCTCTGTGAGCACTCATGGTGCTCTGGAGAGGCGCTAGAGGATTGGAAAAGGGCCAATGTGGTCCCCATTTTCAAAAAAGGGAGGAAGGAAGACCCAGGAAACTATAGGCCCATAAGTCTTACCTCAGTCCTGGGGAAGCTCTTTGAGAAAACTATCCAGGAGCACATCTGAGGGACCAGCAAGGAAGATTATGCTTAGGGGCAACCAACATTGGTTCATTAGGGGCAGGTCCTGTCAAACCAACCTAGTGGCCTTCTATGACCAGGTCACAAAATTCTTGAACACAGGTGTCACGGTGGACGTAGTCTTTCTGGACTTTGGAAAGGCCTTCGACACTGTCTCTCACCCCATTCTCATCAAAAAAATTAGGCGATTGTGGCGTTGATGCCTACACAGTCAGATGGATTGCAAATTGGCTGGAGAGCCACACCCAGAGAGTGGTGGTGGACGGTCATTTCCGACCTGGAGAGAAGTGGGCAGTGGGGTTCCCCAGGGCTCAGCTCTTGGGGCCCATACTGTTCAACATCATCATCAGCAACTTGGACAAGGGGTTAAAAAGCACCTTGTTCAAGTTTGTGGATGACACTAAGATGTGGGGAGAAGTGGGCATGTTAGAAGGGGGGGCAGGCTACACCTAGACCTGAACAGGTTACAGGGGTGGGCAGATGAGAACAGGATGGGTTTCAATACTGACAAGTGCAAAGTACTGCACCTGGGGAGGAAGAACCAGCAGCATACCTACAGGCTGGGGACTCCCTTTTCATCAACACAGAGGCAGAAAAGGATCTTGGAGTCATCATTGATGCCAAGATGAACATGAGCCGCCAGTGGGAGGATGCACTCAGTAGGACCAACTATACCCTGTCTTGCATCCACAGATGCATCACAAGCAGGTCCAAGAAGGTGATACTCCTCCTCTATGCGACACCGGTCAGGCTGCAGCTGGAGTAGTGTGTCCAGTTCTGGGCACCGCACTTCAGGAGGGATGTGGACCGCATTGAGAGGGTCCAAAGGAGGGCCACTCGCATGATCGGGGACAGCAGGGCAGGCCCTACAAGGAGAGGCTACAAGACCTGAACCTGTTCAGTCTTCACAAGAGAAGGCTGAGGGGGGATCTGGTGACCGTCTATAAATTTACCAAGAGGCACCAGCGGAGAATGGGAGAGACCCTGTTCCCCCCAACCACTACCAGGAATAACTAGGAATAACAGCCACAAGTTGACTGAGAGTAGGTTCAGGCTGGACATCAGGAAGCACTACTTCACAGTCAGGGTGGCTAAGATCTGGAACCAACTTCCAAGGGAAGTGGCGCTCGCTCCTACCCTGGGGGTCTTCAAAAGGAGGCTAGATAATCACCTAGCATTCTTTCCTGCCATGGCAGGGGGTCGGACTGGATGATCTGCTCAGGTCCCTACCAACTATGAAACTATTAAAGTTGGCACTCAAAAAAGACATCAATGGGTGCTAAAATCCTTGGTTAATAAATAGAAAATAAGTTTTACTTGTAGCAATGCACATTGCTTAAACTAAAAGCTATGTGTGAACCCTCTGGCTTGCTCTATCACCATCAGATATTTTCTATTTGGTTGGGCTACTCAGGTGAGACTGAAGGCAGAATTTAGCCCTTTATTTTGAATGGCACTAAACGTTATGATGTTCAATGAGTCAGAACACAATCTAATTTCCCCATCACTGGTGTATAGCCCCCGCAGCGCAAACAGAAGTAAAAAGTAGTAAACATTTATTTTTGCTGCTGAAGTAGGCAGACAGATCTCACAATACACATAAGGTACAGAACTACTGAGCATGAAGGTGCCACTTTTACACAGTCACTTTTGCAGCACAGAACAACACTTTAAGGCCTGGGCAGTTTTAATATCATATCCATATACAAGTATTCTCTGCAAGCTTGAAACAGAGACATAAAAGACTTCAAACCACCACTTCTGAGCTTCTTTCTGTAGGATAGTTACCTTTTGACAGCAAGATAAATGAACTGGCAGCTGTGTTCGTTTTCCAGAGCTCCTGCTTGTTTATTGACCTGATTAATGGTGAGTGCTATACTTAGTCTAATTTATCTCTAGCAAGCTTTTATATGCCGTTCAAAACCCAAGGTAAAGTTTATGTGCAGATGCACCCATACAATAAAATGATTCCATATTGAAAATGACTATCGTTTAATTTCAAAGCGAGTCCCCACAGACCTCATTGCTAGGGATGCAGTATCTCATTTTGCCATAGTTTTTACCTCACATTACAGGTTCATTGGCAGCCCAGGAGAGAGTTATGCATTGCCATAAAACAGCCACAACAGAAATCAGTGACATTCAGTTGTTATTCAAGTGAATTTCCTAGTACATTTGGATATCCCAGACAGGAGATAAGAGAGGGGAAAAGAGACCTGATGCTGATAGAGAGAGGGGAATCTTGTGCCCTGGGATCCTACTCCTATCAAGAACAAGGTCAGAAGCCTTAACCTTGTGGTTATCCCAAATATTCTTGACAAGGTGGTGAGTTTTCTCTAAGGAGGCAGGAAAGCAAATCTAAACCTAGAAGTGGCAGGGAGGAGGGGATAGTGGGAGGTCATGGCATTAATCATCTCTAAGGTGCTGAAAGCCATGGCATCCTGGTGAGTTGGGTCCTTGGCAAATTTGTGAATGAGAAGGTTATAAGGGATGTATTGGAAGCTTGGGTTCAATACACCCACAGTTTTACTGCAAATCCTGCCTTAGAGACACTGTGGAAGTCCAGATGATCAGTCCACATGAGCTAAATACTAATGTTTGCTACCTCTGCCCAGAACAAAGTTGGGAAAGCTCTTCTTTCCTGCCTTCAGGATCCTCCTTGGGTGCCGAAATATATGACAGCCACTTGACATTGCATTTAAAAAATGCAGCATATGTAGGTGTTTGAAGAAGGACAAACTTGAGGTGAATCCCACCTCACACGTAATACATCCAGCAACTTTGGTAGGAAAACATGTTGAAATGATTGTTCATCACCATTAAGAACAGCTGATTTATTAGTCAAAAATTAAATTAAAAAGATACTTCCCTTGAGATACAGCTGCCAAATTAAAACAAATGTTATTCTTCATTTAGGAAACCAGTTAATACAGTTGCCTGAGCTCCATCTTATAATATTAACCAAAGCCCCAAGTCAGCTGTCTATATTCAGGTAACATTTGGTTTTGCTATAAAATAAATATTGCCCTCGAACCGGTACATTGAGACAAATACCTTTGGTGAGATTCTAAACAACCTAATTGTCCATTAGTTTTGAGACTGATCTGCTAAAAGGATGGATTTCCAAATTCATCTTTGCAATTTCTGGTAACTATAAATTAAGCACTAGTTGTTTTTAAAGGTAAGACACCACATTTTGTTTCATTCATTCTGATACCTGTAAATTCTTCACTAAAGCCAATGCTGTTATCACTGTTGAAGGAAACAATAAGAAACATGTATAGCTTTTAGATTAATTTGCACTGATTGAGTTGTTCAACCTACAGATCATTCACATATTATAAGCTGGTGTGAAGGGAGTAATCACATAGCCATGCATTTTCATAGCCAATGTACACAACTGGTGTCTTGACCCTTGTTTTCTTCAGAAGTGAAACATTTGGGCAAGTAAGTAGAAATAGATACTTATGAAGTATTACCAAAATGCTGTGTGATTATATCTTCTTGGTGTTATTTTTTCAAGAACTATATTCCATCCCATTACCACAAATTACTTGTAAAAATATTATTTTAATAATACAGTGTCATAGTGGAGTTAAGCTGAGAGGCTACAGGCTTAGAAGGTTTCATTCCACCAGAAGCTGAGAGAGGCATTCAGAATTTGTGTTAGTTTGGTGTAACCTGGGCAGTACTCCAAAAGGTACCCTCTCCAATTGAAGGGATCAAAGCTGGTGCACAAGCACTGTGAGTGGTATAGGGACTCTCCTCCCCCTATAGAGCAGAGCCAAATCACTAACGGGGACTTAACTATATACCTTTTAATGAGAGAACAGTAGTGGGAACATAACAGGCATTGGACACTACAGCGCCCCAAGGGGGCAGGATTCAACAAAGGTTAGACACTTACAATCACAGACATATTCATCCAGTTGACAAAAGACAGGGTTAACAAAATATAAAGCACAAACAGCAGAACAAACAATACTGGTTGGTGAAATATAAAAGGCACAAAATACAGAATGTCAAATAACAAGAAATATAGGGCCTACATACCTGGAGGAGGTAGAAAAGAGGGAAAACACAATGACCCCTTTCTATAGCAACAGGGATTTCTCCCGTTACTTCATTCACCCCAGCTGGGAATTAAACACAGATCTCCTATGTGGTAGGAGAAACTCTACCACACAGCCACCAATGCTGGTGTTAGGCCAAGCTGCTGGGGGTCTTTACCTTCCCAGAGCCCCCGCCTCATGTTGCGCTGCCTGGCCTCTGATTGGAGGAGCTGAAAGCAGAGCTGGGAACCTCTCCGATCGCTGCTCAGATCCTGGCTGGAGCCGGGGAGCCTCTCCTGCTGGCCGCAGCCTCTCGTAGGGGGTCCCTGGAGCCCAGCGGGGAGCCTCCACATGCTGCGCTGCTGAAGGTCCAACTGCTGCCTGAAGGTCTCACTCCTTCAGGTGCTTCTGGGGCAACTTCTCCCACCCAGCTCTTGTCAGCAATTTGAAGCACCTTCCTTGTGGTCCCTCACTCGTCTTCCCTGAGTCAGCTGCGCTGCCCCTTTTATCCCCCTCCAGGTGACCCAAGGGGCCAATCAGGAGACATGGAGAGTGAGTCCCTGGGGCCTAATTGGTGAGGAAAGGGAATCCCAAGTCCTCCAATCATCTTTTACCCCTTCAAAATCCCTGGGCCAAATCATTACCAGATTGGTGAGGAAAGGGAATCCCAAGCCTTCCAATCATCTTTTGCCCTTTCAAAACCCCTGGGCTAAGTCACTGCCATCTAGCCTGCCACATCTGTTTTTTTAATCTATAAATACAAGCTAGCTCTTCAGTTTCTGGAAAATAAGGTCCTGAAACCACCAACATTTATTTACATGTTTATCTTGACTGCCATGAATAGTCCCACTGAAATCTTGCAATATTAAATATATACATAAATTCACACTGTAGTTGCCAACATGGGCTTCACAATGAGTTTTCACTTTAGTGGGTTTCAGGGGACTCTCCTGCATTATAATAACGTCTGGGATGGCAAACTGCAAAACAGAATCTTTTAACTAATCTATTAATTTATTATAATTCCCCTGTCTGTGCAAAATAAGATGGCTGAGACTTTACAGTATTGCTTTCTTTCATCATTTAAGGGCTGATTCAACATTGAGTACTGCACTTTCCATGTCTCAGTAACATAATGAAGAATGTCAATAACCTGAAAAGTCTGGCAGGATGTTTTACATGGGATTTTATGGACTAGAAGATGGAGAGGCAATATTGCATGTTAAATCATTTACTTTAAAAAATTGGCTCTACTTTGTTAGGCTGGAGGCTGGGTACAACATTGCTGAAACTGGTGGCCATAATTTTATTTATTGATTGATTTGTTTTTTATGCTGCGCTCCCCAAAAAGGTGCAGAGCATTAGCAATAAAAAGTCATAAAAACGTAACACAAAAATAATAAAATGATTCCTTCTTAAAAAGGAATACCCAGATTTAAGGAAGAGAAAAGTGGGGGTGGTAGCTGGATCCTAGCTGTTTGCCTCTCAGCCAGACTAAGTCACTCCAAAAGATGTTGCTGACCTCTGCCATAGGTGTACACACAGCCCTTCCTTCAGGATAAATGTAAAACTCAGTTAAGTTCCTTTTTGGATATGATAGCCATAACAACAGAAAGGCTAAATTCAATGCTGCCAAAAGCAGAGCTGTGTGGTTAGTGGGGTTTCACTGGGGACTAAAGACAAAGGCAAAGGGCTTGGTGCTGTTTACTGGTGGTTTGCTACTGAGATGTGGGCAGTGCAACCCAACAGTGAGAACTGACTCTTGCGACCAGAATCATAGAGGCAGGTCTTCTAGATTAGCAGCCTGAAGCAAATCTGTTGAGCCATTCGTGCCTCATTGCCCTTGGTTAGCTAAAGAAATTGATTATCTTTATTTATTTTATTCAAATGATATGCTGCCCTTCTCAACAAAGGCTCATGGTGAGAACAGAATACCTTATAAAACTGAAGAACAAACAAAAGAACAGAACAACTTAAAAGCATACAATAATTTCAATGTAAGACAGAACCCCCCTTACCAATAGCCTAAACTCCTGCCCAAATAGGAAGGCCTTACAGCATTTCCAAAAAATATCCAGTCTTGGCTTCTGATGGGCTTCAAAAGGGAGGCAGTTTCAGAGTTGAGAATCAATTGCTGACAATGACCTCCCACATGTTCTTGCCAGACGGACTTGCTTGGCATGTTGACGGAACCTGCAGGAGCTTGCTGGCATGACCTTAGGTGTTGAGAAAGGGCATAAGGGGGGAAGATGGTCCCTTAGGTACAGAGGGCCCAGACCATTTAGAGCCTTATAGGTCAAAACCAACAACTTGAACTGCATCCTGGAAAGCTATGGGAGCTAGTGCAGACTCTGGAGCACTGGAGTTATGTGCTCCTGGTGACTTAGCTGTACCAGAAGGCAGGCCATGCTTCTGCACCTGCTGCAGTTTCTGGATGGTCTTCAAAGACAAGCCTTCATAGAGTGCACTGCAGTAGTCTAGCCTCAAGGTTATAAAGGTATGATAATAGTGGCTGGATCTGAATCTGAAAGAAAAAGTCATGGCTACCTCACCAGTTGGAGCTGGTGAAAGGTACTACTAGCCACTGCTGCTACCTGAAGATCCAGGGGTAGCAGAGAATTGAGGAACACCCCAAGGCAATGACCCTGAGTGGCAAGAGGAGGCTTACCCCAGGGATGGTTTGGTCTTCCTGAAAGAAGGAGCATTAATCATTTTCTGCTAGCAGAGGATCTTTGTAGGCTTCAAGAGCCAGGAAGGGGAGAGTTTTGCTTTGCTGCTGGTGGGCTGAAAATTTCTCTTCATGCTTCCTTAAGCTTGATGGGATCAACTCAGTCAGGGCTTGTGTTGGTGGGGTTAGTTCTCTTCTGTCTTGTGTGGAATTCTCTCCCACTGAACACACCTTGCATCTGATTTTTGAAACAGAAAGAAAACTCTGCTGTGGTCAGTGGTGAGACCGGATGTTTGGCATGTGCAAATCTAAGTCGATTAGCTAGTACAATAGTCAAAATAGCTCTGCAGCTGCGAATTTGCAGGTAGGGAGGTTAGCAAGACCATTTTCACTTCCTTTACTACAGTTGCTTAGTCCCATGAGTGACCTTTTTCACACTAACAGATGCATTCAAATTAATCTCTATACCACTTGAGTCTACACACATCATCTGATGCAGTCCATCAGTGAACCATGATAAGCCTCTTAATCAGTGTAGCAAGAGAGAACAGTGTTGGGCAAAAGTGTTAACAGATCTGTTCACAAGGGAGTTTCTCCACAACCTTATACTGTAGAGTCTGGATCGTCTGGGGATTAGAAGTCTTCTTCAGAATCCAACAGTTTAGTGATCACATTAAAAAATATGTCCAGTCACAGACTAAAATTTCATACAAATAATTTATATCCATCTATATCTGTATTGGTCTGGAAGTAGCCAGTGGGGATTGCTACAAGAGGAGTATCTGTACAAATCAGATCCTGGTCCTGGATGATATTTTTTGATGGCCAACCTTACATTTATTAGTAACAGGTTGATGACAGTAAGGGCAGAGTGATATTAGGATAGAGCTTATGACAGTGGAAACTGGTTAATTTTCCATGTCTTGTGCACAGCCTACCTGTTCACTCAGGCATTTGCTACAGCAATTGCTGGTGAGAGTCCCTCTATTGCTGAGTGTGAGGTAAAGATTTTTAACTTCCATTAACAATGGTCTACTAGCTGTAGTATTGTAAGAACTTATTTATTTATTTTATGTATCTGTCAATATGTATCAATATCTATAGATATCTATAAACCAAAAGAAAATCCAGTGGGCATGAGTTTAGACTCTTAAAGTATATCAAATAAATATACTTTTCTTGGGAATACAATAACAATTCAATAAGTGTACGTGTTCAGTCCATGGAAAATAATGACCAAATTTTTTGTCACAAATATAGCACTTCTTAATATAGCACTTCTTAATAAGTTGTGTTTTTTCCTTCACCAGTTTGATGCAATTAGACTAGCCTCCATTTGGCATAATTGCTGCTTAAGTTGTTTTCCAAAATGCATGAACTCTGGGTAGAAAATATGAAATATTAATATCTACTCCACCTATGCTTCTGACTGAAAATAAATGTAAGACTTTCTATATGAAATGCCTTAGTAATCCTAAAACTCCAGCTCTGTTTCCAGAATATTTTTTTGGGGGGAAAAAGATTATGATGAAGGAGTTTTTTCACTAGCTTTACTTTCTGAGGGAGGGCAAATAACTGTTGCTAAATTGAATGTAAGATCATTTAAGAAAAAATCCATAAACTCTTGTCCAGAGAAACATGAACCATCAATCATATCTCTTGGCCAAGATGGAGAACAATTTAGTTTTGCCCTGTTCAGCTTTCTTTTTGACATCTCTGGTGCGTTCATATTTCTGGACAAGAAAAAAAAAATGCTATTTAGACTCAGGTATCTGAAAAATATCTTTTTTTTTCAGCATTAAGTTGATTGCTGGAAAGAGACAGGCAAGGACTAACCATCTAAAAAGATTAAGTGTAACTAATTTTTTTATCTGAATTTTGCTTAGAATGTTTTCTTCCTTTACCATTTTGGTGCAGTTAGACTAACCTCCATGTGGCATAATTGCTGATTGCCTGGTCATACTACTTGTACTACCATCTCCCTATTAATAAGGGGACAGTAATGAAAGTATTTCACCGGCAGGGTGACACATGCCAGTGTCTGGCAATAAACTCACTTTCTAACTAATCTTCTGCTGCAGTGAGCACTAAGACCATTAGCTCTTGTCTGCTTCAGCAAGATCTAGAATCTTATACTTAACCTTGTCAGCAAAAAAGTTTGAGAACCAGATCCTAACAAGGACTTGGGTGCTTAATCTGCAGTTTAAAGAGAATTCAAGAGCCTGAGTCCCAGAGTGCAAACCACAACAACTCTGCCTAACAACCTAGGTGCTATACAATCCACACTTCCATACCTTAGTTTTTAACAAGGAAGATAACATAAAGTAGCTGCCTATAATTATGCTCCCGTGCATGTAGACACTTGGCAAAGATCAATGTGTTGGCACTTATCTGACGCCCACACTTGTTTCAGATTCACAAAGCAGGCATCTGTGTACCTAAGTTTCCTGAATTAAGGTCCAGTTGGAGGGTGTACTCTAAGCATACCTAACACAGAAAGTTGGGGGAAGGGGCAGGGGGGGCACTAAATTCAGCACAAAAAACAGCAATGATGGTGATTACTTTTTATTATATTAAAAAATGTATCCATATGAGGAGGCCACTTCATATTATAGCCCCTTCACTACAGCACTCCCACAAAAAGGAAACCTGGGTTGCAGGCCCTTTCAGCTTGACAGGAGCTCCAGTTCATTTTCCATCTCTCCCTGGGGAGTGCCCTGACCACTGTTCAATAGGTATGTCTGAGGAGCGACACCTTCCACCATTCCCAATGAAGCATCCAAGTCTAGGAGAAAGCGATAGCACTTCAGACTCTCATGTGTTCCCAGGATTTCCAGCAGGCTGGATTAGACATCCCACTGTTTAGTGTGTTGGTGGTAGTGAATCCCAGTCCTAGGCCTCTAACTTTCCCCATTCACTAGACCAGTTATTCACAACTAGGGTACTGTGAGATCCTCTGAAGGGTGCCATGAAGTGTGAGGGGATAAGCAGATAAGCATGAGTTCATGATCATCCTTGCCTGGCCACTCCTCCGCCCCCACTGTTCAGTCCCTCTGCAAGGAGGTAAGGAAATGAATTCATTTTTAAAATGCGGTGCTGCTCAATTCACAAAAGTTTTGGAGGGATGCTTTGAGTCTAATGAGAAGTGTCTTGAGTCCAAAAAGGTTGAGAAGCACTGCACTGGAGTGTGAAAAAAGGTGCTTAACTTGAGGTCTGTGAATTCCTCTCCTGGATCCAGGTATGCTTTGGTGGATCTGGACCTTCATGCCATGGAACTGGCAATTTTTTGAATGGCCCTGATAATGTAGTTTGCAATGTTATCTAAAAACAAAAGCGGTCTTCCAGCAATTTGTGACAGTTAGACCTTGTCTTTCCTTGGGGTGCCCTGGTCAACAAATGCTCTCCCATTTCCTGATGCACATCCCTTACATACTTATAGGCTGCCACCAAGTCACCCCTGAGCCTTCGCTTCTCCAGGCTGAAGAGTCCCATGGGTCTCAGCCTCTCCTGACAAGGCCTCTTCTCTTGACCTCTAATCATGTGGTAACAGAAAGCAGGTTGAATGGGTGTTCAGGCTCGGAATGGTATGTCAGATTCTCCTAGAGAAGGGAGTGGGGAATGCCACACAACTTTATAGCTATGTGGCAGAATGTCAAAAATAAAAATCTAACAACATACTTGGAAACAGATTTTCTCTGAAGCATCAATGGAAAATATACAATGGGAACGTCTACACGTGCCAATTTAAGACACTTTAGCCTGACTTAAGGTGCATTAAGAGCAGGCATCTACATGTGCCCACCCTTAATATGCCTTAAAAATGGCGATTTTAGGTTATTCGTGCCCAGATTTGATACCTGCAGAAGAAAGTATCAAATTTCAGTGTGGCTAGCTAAAGCACATTAATGCACATGTAGACATGTTAAGGTGCACTAACACTGTGTATGGACTGACTTAGGAATAACTTTAGTCCCACATCAGTCCATGTGCTTTAATGCATGCATGTGTAGATGTGAGCCTAAATCACCTTAATGAACATTAAGCTAATGTGCATTAAATTTAAGCATGCCTAAATGCACATGTAGACACATCCAATAGGTACTGTCCTATTCAGTTACTTTAAATAGGCACTTATTTTTTTGACTTTTTTCTGATTGGCAGTATAATATTGTCATTTACTTGTATACATTTATATTAGCTATTGGACAGCATCCCTGTACTTTTAATTACATTTTTTAACATTTGCCTAAGAGATGAGTTTGGCATAATTGGCTTAGATTGTCAGCAGCGCTCTGAGCTTAAAGTCCTTTCAATTTCCTACATTGTTCTGCCTTAATCCATCTGGCAATGTCTGCTGCTATTTGGATTGAGTCTGAGCATTTTACTTACATTTCCAATTTAAAGTATTTCCAGAAACGTGTAGGTTTTCATCATTTGAACATGTCTTTCTATTTAACAAATTTTGTTTGGGGATAAAAGTATCACCATCTCTGGAAAGCTTTTTTTGTCTTAATTGGCTGGCATACAGATTCATAGGGGATGTGAGAGGAAAACTGCCGTTAATGTAGTAAAACAAATTATATTGTGTTTTATCCTTATGGCTATTTTATTTCTTTTTGTAAATATTATCTGTTAAGAATATATTTTCCATGTTTACAATTCATTCTTTTTTTCTTTTTTATCCCCCAAAATACATAATAATGATTTTGGCACAAATTTAAGAACAGAGGAATACAGAGGAAAAATTCCACATCCACAGTAGTTTGAATAAGAAGGATTAAGGAGGTAATCAAGTCCAAAAGCTATGCATGTGCATGCATACCCATATTGTTACAGATAATATATGCATAACATATCATGTACACACATTGCTCAAGATGAAACTGGCAGATAGTTGTAATAAAACATGACTCATTTTAACTGGCTCTTGCAAAAACTGAGGAAGGGTACAAAATGGTTCATGCTGTCCCACACCCCTGTGTGTCTCGAGTGTAAGGACCAGTCTTTTTGTTACAGTTTCTTGCTAGCAGTAGCACATGTACTGCTCCCCATATAATATAGGGAAGGGTCAGTAAAGAGAGCACCTCTTTCTGTACCTATCAGAGGAGCAGACACTCTGCAGAAGTAGTCCAGCGTCTATGAAAACACAGGTCTGAACACCCCTTTCCTTAATGACCTAGTCTGTCTGGCCCTTTGTGAACAGAACCAGAATTATTTTTTTCATGTCTTAAGTCACTCCTATTAATTATACATTATTGGGAAACATTCCAATCTTTTTCCCACATCCGTTTAATGAAGGCAAGAGAGTACTTGAAAGATACCATCTTACAAACTCAAAGCTAGAGTTTATTACTCATCATTGAGGGCTGAGAGCTACTGCAAAATTGCCTGATATGCAAGGCTAAATTAGGGTTTGTGTTCTTCAGCTGTATGCATTGTATGGATAATTTTTTTTCCAATTACTCCCTTCAGTAAGAAGAAAGTTATCCAACCAGTTTAGTGTGAAACATCTTATAGGTATAATTAATATTCTTGTTGTGATCTTGACTGCCTTATAGTCTGGAATAATAGTGGAGTTCCCCCAGTGAAGAAAAGGTTCTGGCTCACAATTCTGAATGGATTCTGCTGATGGCTACTTATGCAATCTTTTTTCATCATCTCCAAAATGTGTATGGGCATATGTATAAATATTATATTGTGCAGTATTGTATTAGATGAAATAGTACAATTAATGTATTAAATGGATATATATTCACTACATTGTTATTGTTAAATATTAACATTTATTATTTATATGAAGTATGTATACGTAGCGTTTCATACATAAGACTATTACATTGTGTGTATAACTTGCATATAACACACAGACATTATTACTGAATACAGATTAAAGTGACAATATTTAGTTCATGGAGTTCTATTAAATGAGTTGGGAAAATTAAAACTTATTAGGAAAAATCTTAACCCTCCTGAAATCAATGACATTTTTCCATTCACTTCAGGTATGAGGATTTCAACCATGGTACGTTCCTACAGACTCTCCAACAGCTATTAGGAAGGATTCTATTTCTCCTGGATAAAAAAGCTTGTGCATGTTAACTTATGACTTCCTCAAGCTGGCAGGGACATACATAGGGAAATACTTTCTCACATTTTATTATTATATTCATTTGCCCAAAGTACTAATAAATAAATCAGAAAGGTTAGGATCTGCATCCAGCAGAGCCTGCATTGTACCATAAAGTTCCTTGGTTAACCAACTAACAAATCTACCAACGTAATCCCTATATTTCTAATTCAAGCCCATCTCAAAGACTCTGGCTCTTACAGGCAGATTTAACTATATGATGTATTAGTAATTTAAAGTTATATCCACTGAAGTACAGTATTCTTAAAGAGCCTGGTTTCCTGATATTTAAATTGTTCCTTTAATTGTTCAAAGGATTCACTGTTGTTCAAAGGATTCACTGAAGGTTTTACTGTTGTTCTTGAAGTTACAGTAGCATCTCAAATGAGTTATTATGGAGTGATATTGTAGCCATGATGGTCCAGGAATTGTGAGAGGCAAGGATTTTTGTGGGTGATGTTTAAGCCTATCCCAACCATGCAGTCAGTATAGTAAAGGATATCAACCACATGTCAGTATAGTAAGGATATCACCCACAAAAGTCCTTACCTCTCTTATTAATAAATAGCTGCTCAAGATACAAAAGTCATCCTCCTATACTTCTGTTCTTAACTTCACAAGAAAAACGTGTTTAAAGGGCAAAATATATTAATGTGTATATTTTCATTGTTTCAATTCTCTTGTAAATTGAGAGAAAATAAAGTGACTAAAATTTCTGGTCTGGTGAAAACTCTGACCTTGGACATTAAAACAGACAAACACCAAGGCGCATCAATTAACCTCTGCTATGTGATGGCAGGCATAGAGTAGAATTTAAATTGTAACAATTTCTGCATGTTCCTAAGTATCTGTTTCCTTTCCACTTTTAAAGAGGAGTGCTACTACCTGCTACTTATGTAATAGCATAGTGGCTAGAATATTTGCCCAGGAAATGGGATCCCTCAGTTCAGTGTCGAGCTCCTGAAAGGGTTCAAACCTGTATCCCCAGGTACTCTATTTCTAATCTTTGCTAGCTTGATATCACTGATTACCAAATATTCCTGCCCTACCTTCAAACAGTCATGGAAATGCCACTTCCTGTTCCCTGTTCAACGCTAATGCACATTAGTGAAAGCCCACAGGTTTTTTGTGATGCTTTAATGTGCATTTAAATAGGCTAATACCCATTAAAGCTCATGGGTAGATGCACCCACTGTTTTCCAGTTCTCCCAATGCGTAGCACAGATCAGCACATGGTTGAAGGGTAGCTAGCTAAGCTTGTCTGACTAACAATCTTCCAAGAAAACTAGGATGAGCCTAACTCAGAAATAATGTGACAGTCAATACCATTTGATTTGGGAACTAAATGATATAGTGTTTATCATTAAAAATGTAGGGATGATTACTATCATAGGAAAATGAGTCATCCAGCCTATAATACCTGCCCATCTAGTTTGATGCATAACTTAGAAACAATACTCGGCTATGTTAGGAAATACTTATGAGCCTGGAGGGAGAAAACATCCCTTTGAATTTGTATGCCACCAGAGTGTAACTCTTCTGATGAAGTAAGCCCCCTGCTTACAAAAGCTAATACTATGCAACTTTGGTTTAGTCTGTAAGGATGCAAATCTACTCTGCCTTTAGCCCTGATACTTATATAGACATTTTATCCTTTCCGAAGATGAGTTCTGCACATCTATGGCCTTCTCTTACTAGCCTTTGCTGTTCTTTTATGCGTTTCTCCTCTGTAAGATTGCTAAGAGAATCATTCACTGCTCTTCTACCTCCTCTGTTAAGACACTGGGGCTGATCTTTGCTCATCTGAGGCCTATTGTAGGCACTACTCTCTGCCTCTTCAATCCTTGTGCAATTAAAAGTGGGAGCACTGCAACTTTGTCCAAGATGGGTGGACGCAGTCAGAGCTGACCCTGGAATGTAATCCTATATGCTTGTCTAGTCTACCCACAACACACCTTCCCTAGGCAAAGAGTTAGAGCTGGTAAAAATAGGGTTTTTTTCTAAGCAGAAAGGAAATGAAAAACGTGACGGTGAAAGTGAGAAGAAACTAACAACAAAGAGATTGTGATAGGAGTTTCTTGGTGGCTGAAAGGAAAGAGAAAGATTGAAAAGAATAGTGTGGTGCTAAGTCAGTTCTTTTATTTCTGAAAATTATGTTAGATTAGGACCAGTGCCAATGTGTAGGGGGTGCACGTGCACCCCCTGAGAGCACTGGTGCACCCCCTGACAGGCCACACTCCCCACTTAGGTGATGGGCAGGGGGGGCAGTGGGAGCACCAGTGCCACCACCACCTGTGAGCACCAGCCAGGGAGTGGGAGTGCTGCGGTCACTTCTGGAAGCACCACAGCCACCGCCAGAAGCCAGTGAGTGAGATCTGCCACAGCCTCCCCCCGCACCCAGTTGGCAAGATTGGCCACAGGGGGATCCTCCCCCTGGTCACTAACTGGTCACTGGCGGGGCATGTGCCCCCCCCCCGAGTAGAGTGGCACCAATTGCCTATGATTAGGACTGATCTCAACTCCTTTTTACAAGCTTCCTAAATAAATCCTTTGTGGTTTGGACTCCATGTGACTTCCTTTGCTATTCAAGTTAACCACGATCAATTTCCATAGGGCTTTTTAGGTTGTTACATTCGAGTCTTGGATTTCAAAATGTGTGCCATAGCTATTTGGATTATCATTAGCATTTCATTTCATGAGAATGACTAGACAGGATTATTTGTGGGCAGAGAAAAAGGGAGGCCAAAGAGATAAAACAGCAGTCAAAAGAACTGGAGAAATAACTGGAAATGTGGGAAGCTGATGCATTTATAGTCCTAGAAAAATACCACCTTAATTTCTTCTTCCGAGATTGAGAGAGCTCCCAAGCTGCAAAATTTTGAATGCTTTGGAGGTGCACTTGTATGAAAGGAAAGAAAGTTTTGTCCTCCTTTTTTCCCCCTCATAACATTGAAAACTGACAATTCCCAGGGGCAATTGTTCTGGTAGGGTAGTTCCTAGGTACCTAGGCTGGTAGTTTCAGAGCAGCCAGTTTAATCTCTATTTAATTGTGTGCTTACACACCACATTATATCGAAAGGAGCAAGTAAAACAAAACAAGTTCCCAAATAGAATTGCTTTTTAACAGTGTGTTTTCTCAATTGTCTTCTCATTTGGGCTCATTGGCTGTGCAATGAGGAAAACAATTGGATGTGAATAGAACTGGCAGCCTTTGGCAATGGAAATCTCTTGAACTGGAAAGAGCTAGCGAGGGGCTGTTTGTTATGTTTGCACTCCACGGCCAGCTTTATGATTTGGGTGGTCTAATGGCTGAATGGAGGACTCCCTAATTACCGTGACTTTCCTCACACTTCTCTACTGTCAGTAGGATCACGGGTAGCAACAAACCACTCTATCACTGTTTCCTCTGTGGAGCACTGGGCCTGATTCAAGTTATGGGAACCACTTGTGCCAACAGGTGGTCCTAGATGAACCTTGTTGTTAGTGGGATGGGTTAGATTGTCTACCAAAAATGAAACTGGAAAAAATGACGTGTTTTTGTCCATATTTTAAAAATCCTGCAAACTTTTCCTTTTGGTGTTTCTAGCACTGCCACTGCTTCAGAGAATGGATTTGAAATTTGGAAATAGTGTGGCTTTTGCCATCAGGCATGTGCCTTCTGCGGTCCCCACAAAAATCGGTTGAATTTGGCTCAGGTAATTTTCAGTAGACTTCAATTTTTAGCAGTTAAATTTTGCAAAGATACCATCTCCAGTATTTCGTAAAGATACCATCTGCCAACTCTCCTGATTTTTGGCATTGTTCCTAAAGTCTACACTTAGGGAATATGAAAATCTTAATTTTTTATGCCTTACATATATAGAGAGATAGATATATATCTATCTATATCTAGATGCGGTGTTGCCAACTCTCATGATTTCTGGCCCTGTTCTTAAAGTCTACATTTCAGGAATATGAAAAATGTAGCTTTTTGTTTTACATAGCTAGAGATATAGATATCTATCTATCTATAGTTATGTAAAAAAAGAGCTACATTTTTCTCATATATCTATCTATATCTAGATGCAGTGTTGCCGACTCTCATGATCTTTGGCATTGTTCTTGAAGTCTGTGTTTTGGGAATATGAAAAATGTAGCGCTTTCTTTTACATATCTATAGATACAGATATCTATCTATAGCTACGTAAAAGAAAGTGCTACGTTTTTCATATATATCTATAGATACATAAAAGAAAGTGCTACGTTTTTCATATTCCCAAAGCGTAGACTTTAAGAACAGGGTCAAAAATCATGAGAGTTGGCAACACTGCATCTAAATACAGCTAGATATGTGTTGCCAACTCATGATTTTTGGCCTTGTCCTTAAAATCTATGCTTCGGGAATACGAAAAATGCAGCGCTTTCTTTTACATATCTCTGGGTAGCTCCATCTGTCTATATCTATAGATATGTAAAAGAAAGAGCTACGGTTTTCATATCTATCTATCGATATTTATAGGTATGTAAAAGAAAGTTCTACGTTTGTCATCTCTCTCTCTAGAGATGTATATCTCTACATCTCGACAGACACGGAAAAAGCAAGCGCGAAGTCTGACCCGAAGCGCAGGCTTTCAGACCGACGCCAAGCAGCGCTGCATCTCCGCCGGGCCCGTCCGAGCGCAGGACGGGGCTTTGCCCCGCAGCTGCGACTCGCAGCTCGTGCCGGTCACGCGCGGGGCCTGCCTCTCCCGGGAGGCCCGGGAAGCACTCTCCCACCCTGCCCCCCACTGGACCCGATTCCGATGCTGAGGGGACAGTTCCGTCGGTGCGGCAGGCGGCGGCGGCAGCCCCAGCCCCTCGCGGCTCCGCCCGGCCCCCGGAGGAAGCGGTGCCGGCGCATCCCCACCCCCGCAGCGCCCGGGCTCCTCCCCGCGCCGCTCCCGCCCGCGGCAGCCAGGGGAGCCCCGGCCCGGAGCGCGCGGGTCTGGGGCGCTGCGCCGCAGCCCCCCGCCAATGTGCCCGCCCGCCCGGCGGCGCCGCGCGGGGGCCCCCTGCCCGCCCCTCCTCGTGCTGCTCGTGCTGCTCTGCCGCCCGTCGCGCCTCGCGCGCTCAGGTAGGGCTGCGCTGCTCCCCGCGCCGGCCCCGCGGGGCACGTGCGGGCAGGGGGCCGAGAGGGCTGCGGGGTGCCCCCTCCTGTCCTCAGAGCAGTTGCCCCCGCCCCGGGGGGCAGCTGTGCCGGCAGGGTAGCTCCTAGGTACCTAGGCTGGCAGCTTCAGGGCAGCCCGCGTAACTAACCTCCGTGCGATTGTGAGCGTGCACAACGAGCGAGGGAAAGAAAAGTCCCCACAGAGAAGTGCTTTTTTTTTAACAGGGTGCTTTCTCAGTCGTCTCAGTCTCCTTCTCCATCTCCTTTGGGCTCACCGGCCGTGCGGTGAGGAAGACAGTTGGGTGTGAATGCCTGTGGTGGTGAAAACCCCTTGAGCTAGAGAAAGAACTAGCCAGAGGTTGTCGGTTAGGTTTGCACCTCCCAGCCAGCTTTATGATTTGGGTGGTCTAAGAGGGAGGGGGCTGAATGGAGGGCTCTGTAATTACTGGGACTTTCCTCACATTTTGTGGCTGTCAGTAGGACCGTGAGCATCAACAACTCATGCTGTCACTGTGGCCTCGAGAGTGCCAGCGAGCCCAGATCAAACCAAGGTCCAAGGGCTGATGCTGCAAGAGTGCGAGCAGCACTGCACGCGGGAGCAGGGGGTGGCCCTGCTTTAAACCAGGGGTCAGGCTCAGGGACCACCTGAGGTCTCCTCCAGCCCCCATTGTCTGGGGTTGTCTCTGATTTGAAGTGAACTTTCACGCACCAGTTCCTCAACCGCAGCGATTTTCAGCCAGGGGTAACTTGAGATCCTCTCCAGGATGCTACACCATGCCAGCTTGGTTAGGCGTGCCGTCAGATTCATAGGAGAAGCCTGGAGATTTCATAGACAAATTGTAGAAAAGGAGGCCTGGAAAGGATCGCCAGAGGCCCCTCTAGTCCACTGTTTCTCAACCTGTGGGTCACTACCCAAAAGTGGGTCGCAAGAGTACATGAACAGGCCACAGACTTTAACAATGGATCAACGAACTTTTACAACAGATTCTCCTTTAAAGGAGAAAAATTTGGGAAACTCTGGCTTTTCTCTCGCAGGCTGGTAGAGCTCCAGCCTGCAAGGAGCTGCTTAGGGCCCCCCATGCCCTACATACTGGGGGGCTGGAGCCTGGGGGCAGCAGGTCAGCAGTGAGGGGCATCAGGTCAGGACTGGCCACTGATATTTACAAATGGGTCCTAGTACAGAAAGGGTTGAGATCCACTGCTCTAGTCCACTCCCCACACCCCAATTCATCCTTTCTGACCTGTTGGGGTCTTTCTGAGTTCTTTGCAGTGGAAAAAATGCTCTATTATTTTTCTGTAATCAAAACAAGTGAAAACTAAGACACTACCTCCAGTCTAAAAAGGCTGAGAGCCAGGGTTCCCTGCAGCCCCAGTCCTGTCAAGGTCCGTGTTTGCAGTCGGCAGTTGCCTTTCTCTGGTGAACCATAGCCAAATGCTGAACTCTAAACTTCTAAGTGTGTTTGGGAATTCCCTGAGTGCTTGGATACAGGGTTTTGACTCTGCCCATTATTCCTATAAAATCCAGATGCAAAGGGCAGATCCAGGCTCTTATATCAGACAAGTGCCTGTTAATAACGCGGGGGAGAGGAGAAAAGATAGTCATACAAGGGTATAAAGAAGCTATCAGACGCATGATGTGGAAGTATTATTTAAGAGTAGCTGTTGGCATGGCGTGCTTTCTGAGGTTGTTTTCCTATAAGCCATTCTTTTTTCAAATTTCTTCTATGGTTCTCAATTTTGTAAAGATTGTTTAAAATTCCACCTGATACTCATTCCTTTGTGCTCTCTTTTTGCCTGCTTTTCCTTTAAGTAGTAAATATTAGCAAAGTAACTTTCATTTTTGTTTCTTGTTAGTTTCAATTCAAGCTCTCTGGCTTCAAGATTTCAAACACTGCTAGTAATTGGGGTGGGGAGTAGTGGGGGAAGGGTGTGGGGGGTGTTTAAAAAAAAAAACAGCTCTTTCCCCAGTTTTTCTCCCAAAATATGTTAATGTTAGATTTTTTTTAAAGTGTGTATTTACCAAAAGCAAATTTCTAGGCAAATTTAAGGTAACAATGCCCCTCTGAAATATTATTTAAATATAAATTGGTACCCAAAACTTTCTAGGTACAGGCATACCTCGTTTTATTGTGCTTCGCTTTATTGCGCTTCGCAGATATTGCGTTTTTTACAAATTGAAGGTTTGTGGCAACCCTGCATCGAGCAAGTCTATCGGTGCCATTTTTCCATCGGTTAGCATTTTTTAGCAATAAAGTATTTTTTAATTAAGGTATGTACATTGTTTTTTTAGACATAATGCTATTGCACACTTAATAGACTACAGTATAGTGTAAACATAACTTTTATATGCACTGGGAAACCAAAAAATTTGTGTGACTCGCTTTATTGTGGTGGTCTAGAACCGAACCCGCAATATCTCCGAAGTGTGCCTGTACTTGGAGACAGAGGAAAATACAATACCTGTTCCAAGGAGTGTTCACTCTGAATGGACAAGAGAAGAAAGAAAAGGGTACTGGCTGAAGCAAATAGACAAGCTGGTCAGATTTATGATAAGCACATTCCATGTGTTTGAGGGGAAGTTTTAACTATAAAGTATCAGCACCTTTTGCACCCAAGCCATTATTGAGGACTCATCTCACAGCTGTTAATCCATATCGTGTTCCATAATAAAGTAACCAACGCAGGATTATTCCTCCGTTGCTCTAGACTGTAGGAGGGCTGTTAGGATGGCGGAGATGGAACTAATGACCAGGATCAAAGAAATAAAAAATCCTTTTTATAAATACATAGGAAGTAAAAAGAAGGCACAGAAGATAAAGTTGACCTCTTTAACAAATTCTTTGTCTTCATTTTTCTGATCAGGGACCGGGACATCCCTACACCAGGGTTCCAGATGGACTCAGGAGAGGCACAGCCAGGCCTAGGGTCAGGGAGGACCGAGTTAGGGAACTTGTGGTGGGGCTGGATGTGTTTAAATCATCAAGTCCAGATGCTCTCCACCCCAGGGTGCTAAGGAAATTGGTAGGGGTCATTGCAGGCCCCTGGCATGGCTTTACGAGCACTCGTGGTGCTCTGGCCAGGTGCCAGAGGATTGGAAAAAGGCCAATGTGGTTCCCATTTTCAAGAAAAGAAGGAAGGAGGACCCAGGTAACTATAAGCCCGTTAGTCTTACCTCTGTCCTGGGGAAGCTCTGAGAAAATTATCCAGAAGCAAATCTGCGAGGGACCAGCAGGGGAGATTATGCACATGGGTTCATTAGGGGCAGGTCCTGTCAGACCAACCTAGTGGCCTTCTACGATCAGGTCACAAAATCCTTGGATGCAGGTGTCACAGTGGATGTAGTCTTTCTGGAATTTAGGAAGGCCCTCAACACTGTCTCTCACCCTATTCTCATTAAAAAACCTAGGCGATTATGGCACTGATGCCTACACAGTCAGATGGGTCGCAAATTGGCTAGAGGGCTGCACCCAGAGTGGTGGTGGACGGGTCATTTTCAACCTGGAGGGATGTGGGCAGTGGAGTCCCCCCGGGCTCGGTCCTCAGGCCTGCACTGTTCAACATCTTCATCAGCAACTTAGACAAGGGGGTGAGAAGCACCTTGTTCAAATTTGCACATGACACTAAGATGTGGGGAGAGGTGGGCACGCTAGAAGGGAGGGACAGGATACAACTAGATCTGGACAGGTTACAGGGGTGGGCGGATGAGAATAGGATGGGTTTCAATACTGACAAGTGCAAGGTATTGCACCTGGGGAGGAAGAACCAGCACCACACCTACAGGCTGGGGAACTCCCTTCTCATCAGCGCAGAGGCAGAAAGGGATCTTGGAGTCATTACTGATTCCAAGATTAGCATGGGTCGCTAATGGGAGGACATGGTCAGGAAGGCATCACGAGCAGGTCCAAGAAGGCGATCCTATGAGACACTGGTCAGGCCGCAGTTGGAGTACTGTGTCCAGTTCTGGGCACCGCACTTCAGGAAGGATGTGGACAGCATCAAGAGGGTGCAGAGGAGGGCCACCCACATGATCAGGGGGCAGCAGGGAGAGGCTACAGGACCTGAACCTGCTCAGCCTCCACAAGAGAAGGCTGAGAGGGGACCTGGTCGCCATCTATAAACTTACTGGGGGGACCAGGAGGGTTTGGGAGAAACCCTGTTCCCCCAAACACTACCCTGAGTAACTAAGAATAATGGCCACAAGTTGATTGTGATTAGGTTCAGGCTAGGCATCAGGAAGCATCATTTCACAGTCAGGGTAGCTAGTATCTGGAACTAACTTCCAAGGGAAGCGGTGCTCTCTCCTACCCTGGGGATCTTCAAAAGGAGACTAGATAATCACCTGGCCGGGGTCATTTGATCCCAGCATTCTTTCCTGCCCATGAGCAGATCATCAAGTCCAACTCCCCGTCAGGTCCCTTCTGACCCTATCAACTATGAAAGTAGGGTCTTAGTAGTTTTAAGCTATTCCCTTTAATCATCATTCCCCATTTACCTCTGAGACCTGAGCACAACAATCAGCCTCTCCCTGTGAATGGTCACCACATAACTTGTTTGAGAATCAGCCCCACTTTGCAGAAGGCCAAAGAAATCACAGCAGAGAAAACAGCAAAGAAAATGTTGAAGGAAATGCCTACACTCTGAGATTTTGTTTTCCATTTTATGTGTTTCAAAGTGCTGTGTGGGACTGTCCATGCCTATTTGGACAAGCAGAAGCCTTGCTTGTGTAGGGAAAGTAGGATCAGGCCCAGATCGTGCACAGTGCTGAGGCGCTCTCGTGCAGTGGTTCTCAAACTTTTTTTTTCACAGACCACTTGAAAATTGCTGAGGGTCTCGGCAGACCAGTTAATAAACTTTTTTTTTTTATTCTACAAATCAAAGCACACAACTCATTTTAATATCAGTAGCCTTACCTTACAAGTACAGGTATTCTCAATTGCTCTGCAACCTTTCTGCAGACCACCTGAATGGAGCTCAAGGACCAGTGGTGGTCCATGGACCACAGTTTGAGAGCCTCAGCTCTAGTGGCTTCATTCTTGGTGACCAACCATCAGCAGTAATTGTTGAAGTCAGTGTACTGTAAAGGTTGTAAGAGGAGAATTGGGCCCAAGGTACCTACCATCCTACAGGACTTCTTCAGAATGCCAAAGCAAAATTGTTTGAAATATTTTAAGGGCTGGGACTGAAGTTGATTCCTCAGACACCCAGTTCATATTCTTACTCTTTTTTCCACCTGCCAGGGATCATTGCACTATTATACCAAATAGATAAGAGATTCATTTGGGGCCATTTAAACTAATATCAAATCTCTCACTGGTTCCAAAGGAAGCAGGATTGTGCTCTTCACTGTTTTATCCCAGATGCTTTTGAGAAGCCATGATAATAGCATGTCAGTTAACTCTTTTGACAGTTCATTCTTTTGTACCATCTACAATCCTGACATTGTTGACAAAACGTGCCCTCTCACACAGAACTAACTTCCTTTTAGTTTAGTTTTACATATGTAATTTAATCCATTAAGCATGGAAGTTCAGTAAATAGAAGGCGGGTCCTCACCAATTGAAACACACTCATACAGCCTATTTACCTTCTATAGACGAGCACAGAGAGCCTTTCTTTGGCTGCTGCTTCTTGATTCTGGATTTATTTACCATGTTCTGTTTGAGTTATAGCTGCAAGCCAAACTTTTCATTATTTACGAGTTCAAAGGAACAATGCTATAAATATTAATCAGTTATAAATTCCAATTTTCAGAAGGGCTTGAATTGCAGAAGAATATTGCTCCAGGTCAGAAACTGTTGAGAGGAGCATAGGAGCAATTCTGTTGTGAAATTGGTGCCTGTTTGCTTGCTTTTTCCTTTCTCTCTGCCTTTTTTTATCTTTTTTAATTTACAATGTTTATTATTGTTTGAAGAAGATACAAAATAAAAAGTGAAAAAAGGGTTTTGTTGGTTAGTAGTAATGGTTCTTCATTCTCCTTCAGCGAAGAAAGAGATAAGATCAGCAGCTGACTGGGAGTATACTGACAGTGTCACTCTCAAGCATTCTTACGGATGCAGTCAAATATGTGAAGATGTAATGGGAGAGATATGTAAGGGTAAAGCAATAGCCTCAATCTTCACCTATGTCTGACAGCACAAGGCAGCTGAAAAGCTATTTTAATTATCCTCCTCCCACACTTTTATAATATAGCCAAAGGATTCACAGGTACAACGCAGCTAATATAGTAGGTCTAAACTACTAGCTCTCAGCAGTGGAGTCATGGCTAGAGTATCCTGCTACTCCAAGGGTGCATCTAAATGTAAATATTCATACAACCCAATAAACTCCAGTGCAGTTTGTGCTGGAGTTTATTTCTCCCTGGGCACAGCATTTACATGTGTGCCAGGGACCACAGCACGTTGAGATGGGGCAGTGCATCTCTGGCTGGCAAGGGCCCCAGGAGTCAGCCTGCCAGCCTAGGGCTGCACCAGCCTGGCTCAGCGTGCTGAGGAAGGCCTGAATGGGTCATGAGGGTGTGTCAGTGTGGAACATTCGTGCCCCAGCCAGCCCTGTCTGCGTCTACACTTGCGTTGCAGTGGAGTAAATAACTCTGCCATAGGATAATACTTGTCTCTTGATCACTCCACACATGTAAACCAGTGATACTTTACTATGGAGATAATTAGGCAGCTCTGCAGTAAGCATCTGATGTAGATACACCCCAAGATTCCCAAGCTGTCAAAGCAGCCCATCAGGGCCAGATATGATCAAGTATAAATTGAGGAAGCCCTAAAACTATTCAGTTCTCCTGAGAACCTGGTTTAGGACTGGGAAAGGTACACATGGTAGGGGCATAAATGTGGTTGAAAGCTATCTTTGCAACTGAAGTTAAGAGGCTTAGTTCTAGCATAGTTCAAGCTCTGTACCATAATTTCTCTATTTTGGATTTACTGTTGTTTGGCATCTTTATGAAAAGTGTGGTAGAGATTAAAAGCAAAAGATCAAAAGAATATACTATTTTGTTTTTTAATTTCCATTCATGCTATTTTAGTAGATGATTCTTATAGTAGGTGGACTCTGATATTTCTAATGCCTTTGAAAATGGGCTGTTCCAGAGTACCCTAATCCAATTATCTGTGAGTGACCTGTCAGGATATAATGTCTTTACCATTCTCAGGATTTCTAAAGGAAAGGAACCTTAGTGGGATCTTAATAAAGCAATTTTTCAAACACAGTCCAAATACCTATACTTCAAAAAGAAATTGTGAGGTGTTGATTTCAACACTGAATCAATGAAGAAATCAAGCAACATAACAGGCTCTTGACTATGTGAAAGAACTTAGCAATTTCCAAGAGTAATTCAGAAGACACAGGAAAGGAGGAGACTGCCTCCCTTCTCAGGTACCAGGCATATGCATCACAGATCACTGCAACCTCTTCATCAATTTAACAAAATATATATTTAAAACTAGTTAGGTTTCTTTGAAGCCTCTGCTTCTAAGGGGAAGCTGTTCCCAAACCTCACTTTTTGGGTGGTGAAAAAACTTCTAATTTTAAGCCTTAGTTTATTCATGGGTAGTTTGTACTCTTTAAATCCTGGCTGGAATGATCTAGTTGGTCCTGCTTTGAGCAGTTGGTTGAACTAGATGACCTCCTTGGGTCCGTTCCTTCCCTAATTTTCTATGAATAACATGTGTGTCTATAGATTTTCTATGGATAACAGGTGTGTTCTCAGAATAACAGGTGTGTCTTACGATATGACCTTGAAAGCTGTCTTCTCAGAATTTCTTTGAACAACTCAAGAACTATCAAGATTCAGAAGTACGTGTTGTGGGCCTGTGCTTCCAAATCAGATCTCTCTGTGGTTACTCTGGTGCTTTGTTATTTTTGCTGTCAACATTAAACCAAATTATTTCTATGTTTTAGAAAATAACTGGAGTCCTTCACTGAGATAATAAGCAACTGTACCATTCCCATCAAGTAAAACCTGAGGCTACATTTTCCTTTTATACTTACCAGATCAGTGAAATACACAAAATAAAATTCAAAAATAAGAATTTGTTTGGGGGAATAAAGAAGAACAAGAGAAAGAAGGTACAGAATACTTATTATTTATAACAACACATGGCATAACCTGTTGCTATGTCACACACTGAACTTCTAATTCAGTGTGCAGCACACATCGAACAAACAGATCCTTATATACCATTGTGGATATACACTGCATGTCCTAGCAGTCCATTAATAAAAATGGAGCTAACCTTAGAGTGATAATTTGACATGGGTTAAGAGGTGTTGATGAGAACAGACAGATCACTGGTTACTGTGAATTATTAGGGTATGATTTTTTGACCGAGCTAAATTAGCAGAGAGTTGAAAAGCATGTTAATGCAGTGTTAGTACCAAGAATGTTAGTGAGAATAGGTCAGTTCATTCTAAATGACAAATTTTCACAATATCAGAACACTTGACCCCTTTAGGGACACCTAATATTTTATATTACTGTGGAATAAACTTATTGCACATATGCAGTAGAGCTGAATTATGGCTGCTGTGAGAGCATCCATATATTTGGAGTTTCAGGAAAAAGGTCTGAACCTGCTCTAAATTATCTAAGAAAAAGGGAGACATGAGGCAGATGCCTGGATTGTTTGATCTTTAATTGTGGTATTCTCAGGCTTTGTCCAGTGGGTACTTCAGAAGAATGAATTTCATGAAGAAAAAAGGGCAGAAAGGAAAGAGAAACTGCATACAGGACATAAAAGTATAGGTGTGTGGAATATTACATAAGAAAAGAATGATCCCTGTGTAAAATCAAGTTTTTTTTGCTGTCTTATAAACTCTGTGTTACTTTCTCTCATAACCTGTTTCAGGTTAATAATGTGATTGTGCCTTTGTGCATGCTTAGCTTACATTTCAGTTTTCAAGGTTTGAACACACTGTTACAGGGTGGGGACCCAGGAGTGGCCGTGATCTCTCCTGGTGCCCCTACCGTGCCAAGCTGCCCGTCTAGCACCCTCGTTCTCGCCCGCCGTGACTTTGATGGTTCTATAATATTAATGGGAGGCTGCCTTCACTTGACCCCTTGGACCTGGTGCTCTTACCTTTCTGGTCCCTGCTCCATATGGATAGATTCTGGTGTACCCAACCCTATGGGCGTCGCGTGGCTCCTTCCACCCCAATACCATGCTCCAAGCCTCTCAGTTGTTCCGGACATTATCTCGTCTATGCTCCTTCCTTAGTGGCCCTGTCCGAGGCCTCTACTCGTATGCTCACCCTCACCGGGCTCATTACTTCTGTGCTCGCCCTCACCGGGGCCTCTCAATGTACGCGCCCCCTTCTGGGGCTCCTTATGAAGCTCACGCCCCCTTCTGGGGCTTTCTAATCTTGTACTTGCGCTCACCCGGCTGTAGTCATACGCTCGCCCTCACCGGGTGTCTCTAATCTTGTACTTGCCCTCACCGGGCGTCTTAATATGCTCGCCTCAGAGCACTTGTCCCTACTGGGGCCATCCCACACTCCCCATGCGCTCACCCCCACAGGGGTCTGTCCCATATTCCCTGCGGTCGCGTTGCCCGCACCAGGGCTTCGCCTCCCGCGCTTCCCACGGTCGCGTTGCCCACACCGGGGCTTCGCCTCCCGCGCTTCCCACGGTCGGGGCTCAGGTGGCCGTAGCTGTGCCTGGCCCCCTGACCCATTTCATGGGACTGGGGTCAGTGCCCCCTGAACGTTGTACCCTCACTGGGCTACTCGCTTGTACGCCCCTCCCTAGGGCTCTACTCGCGTTCTCGCCCACACTGGGGTCTGTCTCACTCACGCAATTGGGCTCAGGCGGCCTCGGCCCTCACCCAGCCCCTAGACCCCCTTCTCAGGGTCCTATGCCCCACGGGGCTCCTCCCAATTGTTGCCCCACAGGGCCAGGGTCAGAACACCCCAAAACACTGCACCACTCTCTGGTGCTCAAACTGCTGTGCTTTCTTTGGCACCAAATTGCTGTGCCCTCCCAGGGTGCCAGGAACCCCCCTATGCTACTGGGGAGCTCCTATGAGGCCTCCTCCACCCCTTATAGCCTCACCCGGTCCTCCGGTGTTACACAAACAACCGGACAGAAAATACAAAGCCATGAGCCAACCAGCTATAACACAAACTAAGCCTCGTGGCTATAACATGAATTCTGCGCCACCCGGGCTGCCTTTCATACCTCCCTGTCAGGGTTCTCCCCACCCTGTACCATCAGGCAGACATTTGGGCAGTCAGGCTGCAGTGCAGCAGAGCTCCCACTACTCAGGCTACCAGAGGAGAACTGCCCTCTGGCCTCAGCCTGGCTGCTTATAAAAGCCAGGCCCCACCCCCTTCTGGTCATCTGACCAGACTGGTTGCACCAGCAACCCACACCTGTGCTGCCCTGAAGATTGGCAGCTGAGCCCTTATTACTATTACAAGTAGCGAGCACCCTAGTGCTCTGCTACACACACTTTACCATAGAATCAAACTTGAAAGAGACTTCAAATGTCACTTAGTTTATACCCTGCATGAATGCAAAATGAGCTACCTGTTAATTAGAAATAATCAGAAATTATACTTAGGTCAGGTATTTTTTATACTATAAGCATACTGTAATATTGGTATTTAGAATAAATTAGAAAGCTGAATTTGCTTTGCTGCTCCATATGCTAACCTCCTTTTTCAGATGCTAACTTCACTGTCACTAGAATATCATTCTATAATGTAATTGCTTTCCTTAATTCCAAGACAAACATGACCGTGTAGTACTGCTCAAGTCTTTTTGTGTGTGGTTTCAGGCATTTATTTTTCATTGGCATGGCTTGTATGGAACTTGGAATGTAATGTTTATTGTTTGATTTATTTCAAAGAGGCAGCATTATTTTTGCAAGTGGGGAATGTATTCATTTGGAGTAACTCTTTCCAATAATATCCAATTGACTAATAGTTGAGTGAGACAAAACCACAAAATTTAAAAAATAAGTTTAAAAAATGGGGTGAGGGTCAAGCTAAGGCTCCTAGGCCATCTCCTTTGAATGAGCTCACATTTGTATCAAATACTTTATAACTAAGGTGGATCATATTATTTTTAAGGAAATCTGGGACGTGGCTCCCCCTCCTCCAAGTCAGTGGTACTGCTGCAGGCAGAGGCAGGTGGGCAAGGGTGCAAGGCACAGACCAGTGACGAGGTAGAACCTGCCTTGTACATCCTGCCTCTGACAGACTGTGTCCTGCATACCTGCAATTCTGGGACTTCTGTTCTAATTTTCACCAACCAGCCAGGACCAACCTACGAAATCAAGGACTGTCCTGGTCATACCAGCATATATGGTCACCCTATTTATTAACCAGATTTAAAGAAGACTTCACTGAGAGACTCTTGTTTTAAGGATTTAAAGGTTTGTTTTGACATTGTCCTAGTAGCTCCAGCAATGTAAAAGGAACCTGTCCAATCTATCTGTGACCTAAGGGATTTTCCAAGAGATTTTCCACTCGGTACAGCATTGACAGAATAGTTCAAGCCTTCCTCTGAGGCCTTGGAATAGGGCATGTGCTGTAAAAGGAGACATTACCAGGTGCCTTGGACTCCAGATACTGTCTTGTGCCCAGAGCTTGAGGCTCCTGTAACTGTTGGCCACAAGCAAACCTTAGGATGTGCCTTAGGATCTGACTATAGGAAACACAAAGAAGTCTTAAAGCCACCTTTGCCCCCTCTAGTATCTCTATTTCCTTGCCTGTGCTAAGTGTAAGGGGATCAGGTATGAGACAGAGAAAATTGCAGGATATATGAATCTTGTATTTTGTTACAGTGGTCTGTACATTTGAGCTGGATCACACTAAAATCTGGATAGCAAGGAATGCATATCTGATTATTTCAATACAAAGAGGTAGGTTTGGGCTTTTTTTCCCTATTAGATTCTTAGGGGATTCCCAGAATTGGCAGACAGTGAAGTTAGTAACTGTTGCCTGTGGTTTGCATAAATTCTTTTCTTCCATTATGTTTTTGAAAATACATCAATATCCTGTTTTTACAGTGTATCATGCTTGAACTCGTACAGGATGCAGAACAGAAACATTTAAAAGCAGCTATGTTCTGAGGACGTGAGGGCAAGCATGGCTGCTTGTGGAATTTTGAATGTTATAATAAAGTGACAGGCTTATACATGGTGGAGCTGTTCAACTCCCTCAGTTTATCACTGCTTAGTCCAGACAAGGTCACATCACCCTAATTCTGCTGTATATATCTGTCTTATTTAAAGTAAGATTGGTGTGTCATAGCCATGTGGATCTAGGAAACATGAGAGGCAAGGATTTTTTGTGCTATCTTTATGTGACCAGTGATATACTTGGGAAAGCTGTTGGACAAGTTTGGGGGCATCAAAGTGCCTTCCCCAAGTCATTTGCCTGAAATCTATGGTGCTTTTTACTCTAGCAGCTGACAGTAGTTTGTGACATTCACTAGGGGTTTAAGCACTGAGATGCTGAGGCTTCTTGCAGGTGAAAGAGACCTAAAGTAGAATTCACAAAAACAAGTTAAGTGCCTGCACTCCACATTTCAATTACAGGAAATCTATTAAAATAAGGCTCTAACTATAGATGAATGCTTACAAGTAGGTATCTAAAATTATAGTATGCAGCATTATGAGCAGTCATATACTGTATGGAATGATACTAGACTTCTCCCTGCAGTAGGTTCTGAGATACAGAGGCAGATCCAGGGTGGTTCAGTAATGCAGTTTCACCGCTTTTTGATTTTTGCTCCACCTGAACTTTAAAGTCAGCTGCCTAGGAAGGGTGGCAGCATTTTTATTCAGGCAGTGCTGAGAGAGTCAAGTAACATTGTGTCTTATTATAATCTTCCTTATTCCTATTAATCTCCCTCTGTTCAATAGGTATTAACAACCTTTAATAATCCTTTTTAATGGTCTTGTTGTTTCACTACTCAAACTATCCTTTCTTCTGTAAGTTAACTGTCTGCCTTTCCTGGTGATGCCTCTCTTTGCAGCTCTGAAGGCTGTTCTTAGCTCTAGCTCTAACCTTAACTCAGGTGTGATCATATTAACTCAGGTACAGAAATGACTGACAGAAAAGTATTAGAGGCGCTGCCAAGATGCTCAAGAAAGCTGATTTTGTTCTGTGAAGCTGAATAAGAGACGTATATTAGACTTTAATGACTATGGGACTAATGACACAATATCTTTTGACTACTTTTGCCTGGTTCATTATTTCTTCTAAACTTTATGTATAAATCTAGCAAATCAGTGCACATTACAATAGTTATATTTGTTTTTGCTTTGATCTTGATCTTACTGCTAGCCCTCAGCATATTAGTAAAGCTTTTAGTTTCTCTTTAACTGGAGAAAAATATGTGGTGTTTTGGTATGCCACACCATGGCATTCTCGACCACCTGGGTGATTGTGATCATCACCTACTGGAATTCACCATCCAGTCCAGGGTGTCAAAGGCCTGCAGCAAGGCAGCAGCCCTGGAATGCAGGAGGGTGGATTTCAATGAAGTTAGAAGACTAGTTGGGGAGGCACTGAGATCCTGGAGGGGAGGGGAGTTTGGAGTCCAAGAAGAGTGGTCATTCCTTAAGGAGACGATCCTCCAAGCCCAAAGGGTGACAATCCCAATGCGGACCAAAGGGGGCAAGAGTACTCAAAAGCCCCCATGGCTCACCAAAAGCATCCAGGAACGTCTCAAAGCTAAAAAGGAGGCATACACCCAATGGAAGGGAGGGGCCATCACCAAGGAGGATTATACTTCCATTGCTTGAGATTGTAGGGGGGCTGTTAGGAAGGCAGAGACTAAACTGGAACTAGTGACCCAGATCAAAGAAGTCCTTTTTTAAATACATAGAGAGTAAAAAGAAGGTACCGTGTAAAATGGGGCCTCTGCAGGACACGCTAGGAAATCTGGTGGTCATACCAGATGACAAAGCTAACCTCTTTAACAATTTATTTGCTCTCATTTTTCTGAGCAGGGACCGGATCATCCCCCCTACCGGGATCCCTGACGGACCCAGGGGAGGCACAGCTAGGCTCAGGATCTGTGAGGACCTAGTCAGGGAACTTATGGTGGGACTGGATGTGTTCAAATCAGCAGGTCCTGACGATCTCCACCCCAGAGCGCTGAAGGAATTAGCAGAGGTCATTGCGGGACCCCTAGCATAGCTTTACAAGCACTTGTGGTGCTCTGATGAGGTGCCAGATGACTGGAAAAGGGCCAGTGTGGTCCCCATTTTCAAAAAAAGGAGGAAGGAGGAGTCAGGAAACTATAGGCCCATTATTCTTACCTCAGTCCTGGGGAAACCCTTGGGAAAATTATCCAGGAGCACATCTATGAGGGGCAAGCAGGGGAGATAATGCTTAGGGACAACCAACATGAGTTCATTAGAGGCAGGTCCTGTCAAACCAACCTGGTGGCCTCCTACGACCAGATCACAAAATCCTTGGACACAGGTGTCACAGTGGACGTAGTCTTTCTGGACTTTAGGAAGGCCTTTGACACTGTCTCTCACCCTGTTCTCATTAAAAAAACTAGGCAACTGTGGTGACAATGCCTACACAGTCAGATGGGTTGCAAATTGGCTAGAGGGTTACACCCAGAGAGTGGTGGTGGACGGAGGGATGTGGGCAGTGTGGCTCGGTCCTCGAGCACACACTGTTCAACATCTTCATTGGCAGCTTAGGCAAGGGGGTGAAAAGCACCTTATTCAAATTCATGGATAAGACTAAGGTCTGAGGAGAAGTGGGCACACTAGAAGGGAGGAATAGGCTGCAATCAGACCTAGGCAGGTTACAGGGGTGGGTGGACTGAGAACAGGATGAGTTTCAATACTAACAAGTGCAAGGTATTGAACCTGGGGAGGAAGAACCAGCAGCATACCTACAGGTTGGGGAACTCTCTTCTTGTCAGTGCAGAGGCAGAAAGGGATCTTGGAGTCATTATTGATTCCAAAATGAACATGGGCCGCCAATGTGGGGATGTGGTCAGGAAGGCTAACTGCACCTTGTCATGCATCCACAGATGCATCATAAGCAGGTCCAAGGAGGTGATTCTCCCCCTCTATGCGACACTGGTCAGGCCGCAGCTGGAGTACTGCATCCATTTCTGGACACCGCACTTCAGGAGGGATGTGGATAGCATTGAGAGGGTCCAGAGGAGGGCCACTGGCATGATCGGGAGCAGCAGGGCAGGCCTTACGAGTAGAGGCTACAGGACCTGAACCTGTTCAGCCTCCACAAGAGAAGGCTGAGAGGGGATCTGTGGCTGTTTACAAACTGGCCAAAGGGGACCAGTAGGCTATGGGAGAGACCCTGTTCCCCAGAGCACTACCAGGAGTAACAAGGAATAGTGGCCATAAGTTGACTGAGAGTAGATTCAGGATAGACATCAGGAGGTGCTACTTCATGGTCAGGGCAGCTAGGATCTGGAACCAACTTCCAAGGGAAGTCATGCTCGCTCCTACCCTGGGGGTCTTCAAAAGGAGGCTAGATAATCACCTGGCTGGGGTCATTTGACCCTAGCATTCTTGCCTGCCATGGCAGGGGGTCGGACTTGATGATCTGCTCAGGTCCCTTCCAACCCTACCAACTATGAAACCATCTGCACCCCACCTTTTCAAAATGCTAGATCTGTCCACATTCAGGTACCTCAATAATTACTATTTTCATTGAGGTTTACTGAGAGCACTGCCTGACCTGCGTCTTCAGTCCTCCTTTCCTTGAGGCTTATGGGGCAGTCTGGGTTCTTCCCACACAATTCCCTTTGTTTTAGTGAGTCAAGCTCGTTCAGACAGGCTGAAGAGCCCTAAGAAAACAGAGGGGATTTGGATTTGGGGTAGTGGAGGTTAATGTTTGCAAAACGCGGTGTTTCATATTCCTTGCGTCTATGAAAGTTGGAGTACAAGGCAGATGTAAGAGACAAAATGCCTTCTACTGTTCAAGGTATATGTAGGATTCCTAATGTGATAAACTGAGACTGCTAGTAGGATACTCCCAGTTGATCCCTATTACCCTGTGCAAGAGCAGACCAGAATACTGCTGCTGAGATCAAGCTGTGGGAATACAGTATGGTGCCTCTCTGGGATGGCCATGGAGGTAGTCATAACACCTTCCTAGATCGCCGCGTTAGAAATGGGACCAAAGGGAAGATGTTCCTTTGTTGCTACTTGCTAATCAGCTCCTAGACTGAGCAGAGATGGTAGTGTTTAGCAGACACTGAATCAGAAGCACTCTGCTTCTACTAGGCTGGATAGAAGGGATAGATATGTCATCTCTCAGAAGTGTCCTACTACCCTTTGCGAATCTGGAGGCTCTACTAGGTTCATGGGGGTCCTTTAGCTTTCTTTGTAGACTGGTGTGTCAGAGTGATCTTATCAGTTCTGATGCCTGTGACACGTGAGGAGATAGAGAAGACTCAGGGTACAAACACTCCAGTGAGTTATCACAGTAAGCCTGCCGTTCAATAAAAGTGAGGTAAGCCATCTTACATATACTGCATGATAAAAGTGTGCACATGGACAGTTATCACAGAGCAGCTAATGTGTTGTAAGTTTGTATCCTAGTTGACTTGCAGATAGAGGTTAACTTGATCAATTAATTCAAATTACAACAGGTGAGAAATTCTAGTTTAGCAGAGCCGTTAATGGGTCAAAGAACAAGGTCAGCAACACCCTTCAGGGAATAAATATGGAATTATAGGTTTTCATAGATTTCATAGACATTAGGGCTGGAAGGGACCTCGGGAGATCATCGAGTCCAGCCCCCTGCCCAAAGGGCAGGAAGTCAGCTGGAGTTATAGGATCCCAACAAGATAAGCATCCAATTTACTCTTGAAGGTGTTCAATGTGGGTGCTTGAACCACCTCTGATGGCAGGCTGTTCCAGACCTTGGAGGCTCGGACAGTAAAGAAATTCTTCCTTATGTCCAGCCTGAAACGGTCTTGCAGGAGTTTGTGACCGTTCGACCTCGTCATCCCTTGGGGCGCTCTGGTGAACAAACATTCCCCCAGATCCTGGTGGTCACCCCTGATAAACTTATAGGTGGCCATCAGATCACCCCTGAGCCTACGCTTTTGCAGGCTAAAGAGTCCCATGTCTCTCAGCCTATCATCGTAAGATCTGTTTTCCTGACCTCTGATCATGCGTGTGGCTCTCCTCTGGACTCTCTCAAGCTTCTCTGCATCCTTTTTGAATTGTGGAGCCCAAAACTGGATGCAGTACTCCAGCTGCAGCCTCACCAAGGCTGAGCACAAGGGGAGAATGACGTCCCGGGATTTGGTTGCTTTACTAGCCGTAGCATCACACTGCAGGCTCATGTTCATCTTGTGGTCAATGATGACCCCCAAGTCTCTTTCTTCTGTAGTGCTATCCAACGTAGCACTGCTGAGCCTATAAGGATGCTGCAGGTTTTAATTGGATAACTGTTGCTTAATATAGAACAGCCAGCTCCAAATAATCATTTCAATGACATTTGATGCCACAAAGTGGGGAGGGTAAAACATACAGAGGTAAAACATGCCTGAGTTGCTAATATTATTAGAAGTGGAAGTCACCACCCATACCGTCCTCCCTAACCAGTACTGCTAAGAATGCATCAGGATGAATTATCGAGTCCCCCATATGTCCCCCAACCAGCCACAGAACTCCAGCGGCACCTGAGCAGAGGCACCTGAGCTACAAGTACTACAGTTAATTTCTCCTTCTGCCTCTCATGTTGTAGAGCACTGTTTGTGTGAGCCATTATCAAATGGAAACCTCCATTTGAAAAATGAAGCCACTTAAAGGCCCCAGCACAGTTCTGGACACTTGATACATAGGCAGCAATGTTTGCAAGTTTAGATTTCAGGCTTTGAAGCATTTCCTTTCCTTTATTTCCACTTCTGATCTCCAACTTTAGTTCATCTCCCCCACTGACCATGTCCCTTGCTCTTTCATCCAGCTGCCCTGCCACATTCATTCAGAAATAAGTCAGAGATGTTTTTCTGTTCTTGCTGTTGGCCACAAAAGTGGGAAATGAGGTGGATAAAGTTTTTTTTCAAACAATTAATGGAAGTTTCCAAATCACAGGACCTAGTACTCAAGTGGAACTTTTAATTGCCGTGACATCTGATGGCATAATAGTAGTTCACAGGCACTCCAGGAAGTTCTTGCAGTGGGTTAGGGATAACTTTTTGGTACAGGTGGTGAAGCCAACTAGGAGGGAAGCTTTTCTTGATTTGTTGCTCATGGACAGGGAGGAATTGATTGTGAATGTGAAGATGGTAAATAACTTGGGTGGCTGTGGCCATGAAATGTTAAGAGTTCAAAATCCTAAGGAATGGAAGAAAGGAAAGCAGCAGAATAAAGACACTTGATTTCCAAAAAACAGCTATAACAAACTTGGAGTACTGGTAGGTAAAATCCCGTGGGAGTCAAGTCTGAAGGGAAAAGGAGTCAAGGAGAATTTAACGACGTCATATTAAGGGCACAAAAGCAGGTTATCCCAATGTGAAAAAAGGATAAGAAGTACAACAAGAGACTAGCCTGGCAAAACAGTGAATTCTTCAATGAGTTGAAACTCAGAGGAATCTCAAAAAAGTGGAAACCTGACCATATTACTAGTGAGACGTTTAAGACATGAAGAGATAAAAATCAGAAAGTCTAAGGAGTGAATTGAGATGCAAGTAGCAAGGGACATTAAAGGCAGCTAAAAAAAACATTCTGCCAGTATGTCAGAAGTAAGAGACTCAGGAAAGCATAGGTTCCTTACTAAATGCAGAAGGCAAGCTAGTAGTAGGTAATGCAGAAAAGCCAGAAGTATTTAATGCCTTCTTTTACTTCAGTCTTCATGAATGAGGTCAGCTGCCAAAATGACAAGTACACTTGGCAGCGTGGACAAGGGAGGAGATAAGCAGCCTAGAGTAGTGGAAGAACAGGTTAGAAATTACTTGAAGTTTCTGGATGTTTTCAAATTAGGAGGGCCAAACAGGATACATCTAGAGCAGGAGTAGACAACTTTTGTGACTAGGACCAGAAGGACCCATCCCAGGTCAGAGGTGGCCAAGCACTAGGATCTAGCCACCAGCACTGTTTGTTTCTATGGCATCTTGGGGAGAACGCCCACAGTCAAAACATCCCTTCAACTGAATGCCACTGAATCCCCACGTCCATAGGCCAGATCCAGCCTGTGGGCCCAAAGTACTTAAGGAACTGGGTGAGGCAATTTCATAGCCATTGGTTATTATGTTTGAGTATTCACAGAAAAAAGAAGAGGTGTCAGACAACTAGTAAAGGGCAAATGTAATACCCTTCTTTAAAAGAAGAGAAGAATCTGGGAAAATACAGACCAGCGAGTCGGACCTTGATACCTGTAAAGATCATGGAGCAGACCCTCAGGGAATCTATTTCTACCTGTGATCAGGAGCAGCCGATTTATCAAGAGCAAATCATGCATGACCAGCCTGACTTCCATCTATGAAAAAGAGAAGCGCATTGTGGATGTGAAAAGAGCAGCTGATGGGATATATCTGGCATTACTGAGGCTTTTGACAGCCACCCATGACATTCTCATTAGTAAGCTAAGCACATACAATCAAAGTGAAACTTCTCGATGGTAGATACATAAGTAGTTGGATCACTGAGTTCAATGAGTGGCCCTCAATGGCTCAGTATCTAACTGGGAACAGGCATCAAGCGAGGTGCCCCAGGGGTTTGACCTGGGTTCAGTATTGCAATATGTTCATTAATGATTTGGAGAATGGGATTGAGTGCACACTTAAAAAATTAGCAGGTGGCACCAGGCTGGGTAGAGTTGCAGACACTCTGGAGTGCAGGGCCATGATCCAGAATTACCTTGGTAAACTGGAAAAAATGGTCTCAAATTAATCAAATGAAATTCATTAAGGACAAGTGTAAAGTTTTGCACTTGGGATGGAACAATCATGTATAAAAATACAAACCAGGGGATAACTGGCTAGGAAGAAGTGTTATAGAAAAGGACTTTGGGATACAATGGACCATAAATTTGAATACGAGCCAGCAAGTACTTTAGTTGCAAAAAAAAAAGAAAACCCAATAGCATATTGAGCTGTACTAATAGGAGCATCACTTGCAAATCAAGAGTTATGATTCTTCTGTAGTATTCAGCATTGTGTTCAGTTTTGCATCCCACAATTCAAGAAAGAGTCCAGGGACAGAACACACAGTAATTATTTTAAATTGTGGCAAGGGAAATTGAGGTCGCATGTTAGAAAGAACTTTCTCACTCTGAGGGTGGCTAAGTATTTGAATAGAGGTTATGGAATCTCTGTCCTTGGAAGTTTTTAAAAACAAACAAAAGAGGCTTTGTCTCTTCCTCCCATTCATCATCATGGGCAGTTTCATCCTTTTATCACTTTCAGTGATGTCCAGATCAAAATTTCTCAGCTCACATATAAAAGGATGTTTCCTAACTACCAGTTTCTTCATCCTCAGCTTGTAGTTTGAGAGTTGAGCGTATTTTTTTTGGATCCCACATCAACAATCATCTGTAATTAGAAGCAGCTTAACAATCCCACTGAGGATGCATAAGTCAAAGGGAGACAAGGTTCTGTGGGTAAATCCGATATCTTTTATGGAGACCAACTCAAAAGATATCAACTAATAAAAGATATCGGATTTACCCAAAGAACCTTGTCTGCCTATGTTCTTAGACCAACACGGCTACAACCTTCACCCACAAGCCAAAGGAAGTACCTTGGACTCTCCATGCTGCCTTAGATCTACAGTGCTTGTAGAAACAGAGGAACTGTATGTTGACTACTTGTCACTATCATGTAATGTGGCTTTAAATAGACACAAGGACTAGTTTTGTTGAAAATAGGCTATTGTACTGTTTTAGCCATAAATGCATTTTTTAAATATGACTCTAAGTGAATCATAAGCATGATGGTGAGCTATAGTTAAAACTGACTACCTTTCTCAGCCACACAAGATCACTCATAAAGATCTTTCAAATTATGCACCCAGCTTGAAAAAAACAACATGAGTAATCTCATTGACGTCAGTGGGTCCGTGCTCACGTGAAAACAAGTTTTCAAGTAGTCTCTCTATCTTAGAACAAGTTCTTGAAAAATTATTTAAGGTCACTGTTTAACTGTTCTTCAAAGTTAAATTCATAACTCTGGGTTTTTGCTTCCTTTCTAATTCACGTACACCTTAGAGTGCTGGAATGTAAAGTGATGCTATTATGTAATATTTGTACTAGAGACTTATCTAGAGTTAAGGGAGAGGATTAGGGATCGTTGTGTGCAAATACTGTACAGAGTGTACACAATCCCTTCTACACTGTAGTAATGGTTCCACATTTTTTTTCTTAGTAGAGAGATACAGGAAATGTAATACAACTGAGGGTGGTAAAGGCTACTGAAGATGCTTCCTATGAGATACACAAAAGATCAGATCTGGCAGTGTTGCATGTATGATCAGGGATCTCTATTATGCCAATGTAAGTTAGGAATACATCTTTAAAAATCAGCAAAGTTGATCCTGACAGTAGTGGTCTAACTGAAATCAGAATTTGTTTTGATTAATAGTGTTTGAAAACGGGACACTAAAATCAGCGTAAAATTGGTATTGTTAAACCATTCACTAACTAAAATAATGGTTTTAAGGCATCATTTCAAATTGGCTTACTACATAAACTTTTCTATTGTATTCATTATGATAGTATCTGAGAACCTAGAAGACATTAATGAGTATATAACATCTCTTTCTCTAAGATAGGCAATGGAGGCACAAAGAAATTAGGTGTCTTGCTCTAAAAATGTGCAGAAACTTTGTGGCAAGGCCACCAACAGGAATAGAAACAAAGCTCACTTTAGCCCTGCTCCAAAGTCATGCATGAAGCATGTAAATTTAATGTAAATATCCCAATCCTTTTCTCTTCTCAACCTCATTGATTTCAATGCTTAAACACTATAAAAAATGTTATCTTGCAAGGAAGTAGTTCTGTGGGTTTTACTTGCTGAGATTGGCTCATCAGTCATAGGCGATGTTTCTGTTTTGAGTCTATCCTTCACTCACCACATCAGAAGCTGTGCTTGGGAGGAGGGAAGTTTAAAAAAAAATAGCAAAAACCCCACCTTGGTCCTTTGATAGTTATTTAAAAAATAAGTTAGTGTTATAAACAAATCCCTGACTGCTGCCAGTTATTTAAACAGACCTGTTTTATAAACATGCTCAAGAAATGTGAATACTTGTGTTTAGTGATAGACAGACATTCAAAGGTCTGGATGATCAACTAAATGTCAGATGCTTGTCACAAAGCTATGCGAGTTACATTCCTTCTCTGTAGGAAAACAGTTCCATCCATCTAGCTCAACTCAGTTGGACTTGATAAGGTATACATATACAACAAGCAGTACCAGAAGCAATGCTTCTAAGAAGGCAAAAATGTCAGCTCACCTTATTCATGCATACTGTCTTCCTCCATGCGTCTGTTTCTTTAGCACTGATCTTGCAGCCATAGGTGGGGGTGGGTATGTGCCCCTTCTGACAGGGCCATCCCCAATGCTGCCATCAGCTTCTGCGGGTGCTCACCAGCCCTGTCCCCAACACCAATGCTGCCTTCTCCAGGTGCCCCCCACAGACTCAAGAGGCACCAGTCACCCATGCTCACGGCAGGGGGCTACCCACCGTTCCCATATCTGTTTCCCTTTCCTACTCTTTACTTGTAGTTTTTTTAATGAGAATCTTTTTATGATTACTGGTAATAAGAAAATGTTTCTCACTTACTCCTATGTAGAGTAGAAAGTAACTCTGTGTCTCAGTCTTTTCCCCTCTTAGGCCCCCTCTACACATTACAAATATAGTGCAATTAACTGTTTAATTGTGCAGTTACTTTAAGACCAGCTACACGTGCAAAGTACGTACCACATAATAAAAAGCTTGAACCAGCTATAAAGTTAGACCTTGGAAATATGTACTAACCTTATAGCCGGCTGCTATTGAGCTTTAATTTGTGCATGTAGTTGACAAGGTTTAACCATACCCAGCATGATACCCCAGGCCCAGGCAACTGAGGCCGCCATGATCCCCAGGGCCTGTGGGTATATGAAACTGGGATTAGGCTCCCTCTGCACTAGCAATAAGGCACAATGGGATGTCTTGCGTGATCCCACAATCATGCTTCCTGCCCTGCACGTGTGGCATGACATTAGGTGTTATTGTGTGGATTATGCGTTAGATCCCATCATGCCTTTACCTGCATGTGAAGAGGGTTACACAATTACTCTTTCCTGGGTTTGAACTTTACTTCATACTTCAAATTTCTCCTCTAGTTTTTAATTACTGACTGATTTTGGAGATAGTTTACCGTAGTCCTATGTTGCATTACACTGAGGTGCAGTTCTGCTGTGGTAGCTTTATCTGATCAACTTGTAGTTTTTGGTTTGTTCTTTACAATAATGTGTGTATTGGGGCTTTATGGACTGACCTAAGAGACTGAGTTTATTTTTCCAGTTTTGTGTAGATAAGTTTGCTTGACTGGTCAGGAGGTTTTGCCTGTTCATCTGGGTTTAACTTTTGCTTCTTCAGCACAATGAGCTATAGGGATTATTTGTTGTTTTGGAATTTAAAGTAATGCTTTACTTTTTATGCCCTGTATACCTTTTCTTCATTTGTGGAAACAAATGTCAGGACAAAATGGATCTAGAAGCTTCTTTGATGGACTGTGCTCTACTTCTTTCACATTGCCTGGCTTTCTGAATCTTATTTGGTTTCAACTGAGAGTATTTGTTGTATCTCAGAGGGGTAAACTAAAATGTGCAACATTTAATTGTTGATATTGTGTGCTATATAGATTCCCAATCATAGATGTGACCTAATGATGCATCAAAGTCCTGGGAGAATTAGAAGGGATGGTAATTCAGAATATCAGGGAAGTTTCTATAACCAACTGGTTCCATTATAGACTTGAACCCAGGACTGTTGAGGTCAGAGCATCAGACTCTTTAGAATGCACATGTGATTTTTCAAAGTTAAGTGCCTAAATGACTTCGAAAATCTACCTTTGGTTCTTTTTCTTGTCCGTATCAGGCCATGCATCTACTTCTGTTGTCATGCTGAAAGGTGTTTGTAGGATCATAGAAAAGTAGAACTGAAAGGGACCTCATGAGATCATCTAGTTCAGCCTCCTGTTCCATGCAGGATCATCCCTGACTAAACCTTCCCCAGCCAAGTGTCTTTGTAACCTCCTCTACAAAACTTCCACAGTTTCTCTAAGTAGCCTGTTCCAGTGCATGACCACTCTCATAGTCAGAAAGTTCCTCCTGATCTCCAGCCTAAGTTCAAACCTTCCCCTACTGAAGCTTGAGGCTATTGCTCCTAGTCCTGTCCCTACGGCCAGAGAGAAAAACCCATCCCCATCCTCCTTGTAACTGCCTTCCAGGCATTTGAAGACTATTATCAAATGTCCTCCTTAGTTTTCTCTTCCCAAATAAGAAAACCCCAGCTCTTTTAGCCTTTCTTTATCAATCTTGCTTCCCAGTCCTCTAATCATTTTGGCTGCTCTGCTATGGATTTTCCAAACTGTCCACATAGGCAATGTGTAGGGGGGGGGCTTGTCCCCCCGAGATTGGCCCTCGTGAGTGGGGGACAGCAAGCAGTGCCTCCCCTAAGAATATGGGGGCACTGAGAAAAGCACCAGTGGCACTTCTGGTTTGTCAGCTGCTGGGGAGAACTTCTCCCACCTCAGTCAGCGATCGGCCTCTGGGGGACCCCCCAGAATCAGGAGGCACCAGTCGCCCATGCTTCTTGAAGTACGGGACACAGGCCCAATCTTACCAGTACCAGCTCTTGGGGGGGGAGGGGGTTAACAAGAGCATAGTCAGTTTATATTCAGTTTATGGTTTACTGTAACACTCAAGTCCTCTGCGGAACTACAGCCTAGCCAGATACTCGTGCAGTCACGTACTGTGGGTCTCTGGCGCTCAGGGGCCAATGCTTATATTTGCTTCCCTGCCCCCCTCCCCCCCCCCCCCCCCCGTCCTTGTAGCAATACTTAGTTACATTGTGCGATAAGAACTCTGAAGGGCCCAGCCATTGCCCCGCTCCAGGCTGACGCCTAGGGCCCATGGCCTCCTCCCACCCCTCCTGTCGGTTTGCCACTGTATTCCTGTCTGTATTTGTGCATGCTATGAGTCCATCCCTAGTGCAGGACTTCGCACTTGTCCTTTTTGAATTTCATCTACATGATTGTGGACCAGTTTTCCAGTATGTCTAGGTCATTTGGGGTCCTAGGCCTATCCTCCAGAGTGTCTCCATCCAACTTGGTGTCATCCATAAATTCACCAAGCATGCACTCAGTCTCATTGTCCAAATCATTAATGAAGATAGTAGACAAAAATGGACCCAGGAGAGACAGCTGAGGAACCTCACTCCATTTCTCCTCCCAGCTAGATGTTGAGCCATTGATGACTATTTGTTGATCCTACTAGTTATGTATCCACCTTAATGTACTTTCATCTAGTCCACATTTTCTTAGCTTATTAATGAGAATCTCATGAAATATAGTGTCAAAGGCCTTGCTAAAGTCAAGGTATAGCACATCCAGTGCTCTCCCCCATCTATAGAGCCTTTCACTGTATCATAGAAGGAAATTTGTTTGGTCTTATGCTATTTGATTTTTGTGAATCCACACTGGCTGTTCCTGGTCACCTTATTCTCCTCTAGGTGCTTCACAATAGATTCCTTGAGGACCTGCTTCACAATCTTTCCAGGTATTGAGGTCTGGTTGACAGGTCTGTAGTTCCCTGGATTCTCCTTCTTTCTTTTCTTTCCTTTCTTAAATTTTGGCACGATATTTGCTCATTTCCAGTTGTCTGGGAGCTCACCCAACCATAGTTAATGGCTTTGAAATTACCTCAACCAATTATATCAGTACCCTTGGATGCATCCCACCTAGCCCTGACAACTTGAATGTATCTAGCCTCTCCAAGTAATACCTCACCTATTCTTATTTTACTCTAGGCTGTTTGTCTTCCCTATCTTTACTGCCACCTGCACTCATCATCTGATAATTGCCCCTGTTGGTGAAGACTGAAGTAAAATCTCATTAAATATTTCAGCATCCTCTGCATTATTTGTAACTAAATTGCCTTCTGCATTCCCTAAGGGACCTATGATTTCTCTGGTCTTCCTCTTACTTTTGATATACTTGTACAATCCCTTTTTAGTGCCTCATGTCCCTTGCTAGCTGCATCTCAAATAGTGTATTGACCTTAAATTTTTTCCCTACATGCCTATGCAAATACCATTATACTCTTCCCTAGTATTATGACCAAGTTCTTACTTTTTGTAAGATTCCTTTTTTTGAGTTGTAATGCATTGAAGAAATTACTTTCTAATCAGGCTGGTCTCCTGTTGCACTTTCCATTCTTCTGTTGCATCAGGATAGTTTGCTCCTTCACCCTTAAACTACAGCCAGCCTCCTGGACACCTTTTCCCCTTACACTTGCCTCCCAGGGAACCTTGTCTACCAGTTTCCCAAGTTTGTTGAAGTTGCTTTTCTGAAGTACACTGTCTGTATTTTCTTCCCTCCCTCCTTCCCTTGAACTCTATTATCTCATGGTCACTGTTACCTTCCACATTCACATTTTCAACCAATTCCTCCCTCTTTGTGAGCAGTAAGTCAAGAAGGAGGGGTGCAATGATACAGATTTTGGGGGCTGATACCGATAGCTGATTTTTAAGGAAGCTATTGGTCGATACCAATCTGATTTCTGATATAGATGCATGCAGTGCAGCTGATAAGTCTGTTATGGTGAAAGGGGAGGGGAGAGGGAAGGGGTGTGGGGGTGCAGACCAACACCCCCCACAGTGAGGGAGGGAGTGGGGCTGGGACTGGTTTAGGCGCTGCCCAGTCGGAGCAGGCATGGGACAGAGCTGTGGCTCATCTGGGGGATGTAGGGGGCGCGATTTCTGACACAGCTCCCACCACTTGTCCAGGAGGGCATGGGAGGGGGCATATGCCCCGGATCTGTGCAGGGTGGGGCAGGGCAGGCTGCAGCTGCAAGCTGGGGCCAGAGGCTGCACTGCACTGCACTCGGGGTGGGCAGCAGCAGTGCTGGGAGAGGGGATATGAGGGGAGGCTGCAGGCTTCCAAGCCCCTACCCGTAGCCCACTACCAGTGCTGCCACTGCCTGACCCAAGCACAGCATGACTCCTGGCCACAGCCTGCAGCTTCAGCCCACCTGGCCCATCCCATGCAGATCCAGGGCCACACGCCCCCCCATGCCCTCCCAGATGAGCGGCGGAAACAGCAGCAGGAGCTGCCGGATGAGCAGATGAGCTGCTCCCCTCTGCACCCCCCCAGACGAGCCGTGGCTCCATCCCACTCCAGCAGGCCGGGCAGTGCCTATCCCAGCTCCATTCCCTCCCTCACCATGGGGGGCGTTGATCTGCCCATGCCCCTTCCCCCCCCGGCTTTCACCACAACAGACTTACCAGCTGCATGCAGCTCTCCACACTGCCAGTCTGTGCTCCTCGCTGGCTGTGCACACACGGGCATTTATTTATCGGCCAAATTATCAGCCACTTCAGGCCGATTTCCAATATAGTCAATTTTCTTTATATCGGTGCTAATCCAGTATTGGGCCAATGTATCAGTGCACCTCTATCAAGAGTTTCCCCCTAATTGTCCTGCTACCATCTGTATCAAAAAGTTCTCGCCAACACACTCCACAAATTTGCTGGACTTCTGGTGCAGTGCTTTCCTCCCTGCAGATGTCTCAATAATTAAAGTCCCCCACGAGAATGAAGTGGTATGATTTGGAAGCTTCCATCAGTTGTCTAAAGAAGGCCTCTTTCACCTCCTGGTTTGGTAGCCTGTAGCAGACACTCACCATGACACTCCTCCCCCACCAGTGTCTCTCCCCTCTGACCTTTACCCAGGTTTCAACAGGCCTACATTCCACTTTATACTGTACCTCAGAACACATGTACATCACCTTTATGTATAGGACAACATCTTCTCCTTTGTTCCCCTTACTATTCTGAGCAAGCTGTACCTATCCATGACCATACTTCAGTCATGCTATTTCCTGCTTCCTCCTCTTTTGCTACTTTCTGGGGGGAAAAAAATCCCAGTTCATCCTTCACTCAGCAAGCTTACAGTTAAGGAATGGTGAGAAGGAAAGTGATAATAGCTCTTTGACCTAGATGAGATTCCAAAGGTGACTACAGCTAAACCTAAGGCTAAATGGAAAGAACACTTAAATGCTCTTTCATGTAGTGAGATATGTGAAAGCAACAGAGACCACTACACAAGGATAGCAGCTGCATAGCAACATCTAAGCAAAAACCAACCAAGGGAGAGTAAGAAGGCTTGTTCTGGGACTGGCAATGCAGGGGCTATGGGGCTCCTTGACAAGTGGTGTGAATGTGTTAGGGCAGAGGTCAGCAACCTCTTGCTTATGGTGGGCTACAGCTTGTAATCCTCCTGCTGCTGCAGGCCACTGATACCCAGCTCACATGTCTACATGAGATGCTTTACTGTGCAACAGATTAATTTGCTGCTCAGTAAAGCATCATCATCTATATGTGTGCAGCTATTAGGGCTTACAGAACTAATTAACACCACAGCAAGGTAGTCTTGTAAAATACAGGTATTATCAGGCTACAGAATTTTTTTGTGTGCAGGAGTGCACATTTAGACACTGCCCTGACTGGCTGGGGCATGGGGTGCTTCAGTGAAGGACTAGCCAGCAGGGAACCCAGCCAACCATGGAGCAGCATGTGGAACTGGGGGAGCAGCCAGCTCAGACTTCTCCAACCAGGCTCCATGTGGGTGTGCACAAATAAATTGTGGAGCAATATGCTCCAGAGCTTTTTGCTTCTGGGTGCACATTCAAATGGTGTGCCTGGGAGCAAATAACTGCGAAGCAATAAGCTCCAGAGTTTATTGGTCTGCATTAATTGCACGTGCAGATGCACCCAGCTTCCCTTACAGCTGTCCCTACTCTTGTGTAGAGGACTGCCCCCTGACCTCCACCTCAGTGCAGCCTCTGCTGAAAAACATAGTGCTGAAAAGTGTGGCAAGTGAAAGTTTGGAGTGGCTAAACTGGCGGTGACAGTAAAGAAAGACTGCAGTGGCAGGGCAAGAGGGCAGGCCCCTGCACAGAGCAGGGATGGCCGAAGGGTGTCCGGAGTTAGTAAAACATGGGTAGATCAGACCTTTGTGGACCCAATCTAATATCTTTGCAGGCTGGCTACAGCTCGTGGGCTGTAGGTTGCCAACTGCTATGTTGAAGAAAGGAAAGTGTGGGAAAGGATTGTGATCCTGACCCTGAGAGGGAGCAGAAAGACAGCTTGTATAGGTACAGAGCTCACTAAAGAGACAGGAGTAAATAATGAGAAAGGAAATTGCCTGCTGTTGTGTATGTTTTATATACTTTCTTTGTAAATAAACAGGTTTGCCCTGAGAAATTGACTTGACTTGAATTATCAGTTTCTTCTCCAGCTGCTCTGAACTTTTATGTATAGAGCAAGAGATATAACATGATGATAATGATGATACTACTACTATGACTACTACTACTAATAATAGCAGCAGTAGTAGTAATAGTAAGAACTAGAAGTGAATCTTAAAGATCTTAGATATTGGCCAACCTGCCAGGTTAAAAGGGACAACATATATAAATATTCTTCCAAAAGTCTGAATTAAAGTGAAGTTACAGGTGCTGCCTATGCCAGTGTTTGACTCTGTGATACCTTGACTCTACCGTAGTAGAGGTGTAACAATGTAGTATTCTCAGATTGATTTTAGAAATTATTTTGCAATGCTTTAACATTTGACTTAAAGCCATTCTAATATATTTTAATGCTACTGAAATTTTAAAAAATAAACAAGTCCTAAAAGTCATAAGGAAGTAGCAAAAGGTCAAGTTTAAACGTAAGGACATCTTGTGTGGGTAGATTCTTAGTATTCATTATGTTATGTTTTACTTCCTTATTCCTCTCTCTCTTTTTGCTCAGCTAAAGAACTGCAAATATGCCACTAGAATAGGAGCTTCTGGGGCTTTGAAAAATACAAGTTGACCTCAGATTTACATTTCTCAATTTTTCTTGTATTATGTTCATAAGTGGACTTAAGACACCGGTGTGTGATTTTTTTATTATTATTATTATTTTGTTTATTATTCCACTCTGCTAGAGTGCCTGAAAAACAGTTCATAAAAAAGTGAATGAGTTTTCCTCCTGTTCACTGCTTTTTCATTCTTAAGGATAAGATGAGATTATAGTACAAAAATAGATGTACGTAAAAAACCTTACACAACAAGCAGTTATATAGATGAGACAGCGATAGATATATAGGACTGGATTTTGAAGTCAGCTTGAAGTACATCCAGGCAATGAATGTAACTTTTTAATTACAGGGTCAGGAGGAACTATTGTGATCATATCGTCTAATTCATTGTGTAATACCGTCCATGAGAGTTTCCTGTACTAGATCTGTCTTCAATTCCAAAAATTGTGCTTGAACTACAGCATGTCTTTTTTAGAAAAAGATTCAGTCCGCAAAAGTAGCCAGTGATAAAGACTCCCCTAAAACCCTTGGAAAGTTAAAAAAAAAAAAAAAAAATGTAAACACATAGTTGTTTTAAAAAAAGATAGGGCATATTTCTAGTGTGAATTTGTCTAGCTTCAACTTCCAGCCATTGACTCTAGTTATACACCGTGGTTTGCCAGATTGAAGAGCCCTGTATTGTCAATTTTCTGTTTTCTGTAGGTGCTTCTAAGCTGTGATGAAGACACCCCTTAATTTTTTCTTTGACAAACTAAATAAAAAGCTTCCCAATCCATGATTTTGTCTTAATTTCCTTGAACCCTCTCCAAGTCTGCAACATCTGTCCTGTTTATGGACTCCAGAACTGGACACAGTAGTTGTGGTAACCCTTACCAAGATGTCAAATGCAGAGGTAATGTCCCAGTCCTACTCAATATTCCCTTGGCTATATATCCAGTTATCACCTAAGTACTTTTGGCCATAGCATTATAGATGGGTGCCCATGGTGTTGCACAGATTTGATGTGTTTTGAAGTAATGTCAAGCTAGAAACCAGGGGTGCTCAACCAGGGTGGATCTGGCCCTCAGCTTGAGGGCCAGATCCACCCCATGGATCAGTATCATCCATCCTGCTGGGCTTCCCATGGGTATGAAAATTTGGCAGTGGGGGAGTGGTGTGAGTGTTGATTGTCACTTCCCCACTGCCAGGACCTGTGGGGAGCCTGCTGCACTAGATCCTGCAGCCCTGCAAACTAGATCAAGCATGCAGGGCCAAGGCAGCTCACAGCCCAGTTGGGATGCGTGGGGCCAGGCCAAGGCAGGGCAGGGCCCAATTCGGGCATGTGGAGCCCAGTTCCCTCCCTGCAAAAGGATCTGGCCCATGCACTAGCTTTAATAGAACTCATGGAGCCCATGGGACTAAAAAATTGAGCACCACTGCTATAATAAACCATAACATCAGTGGGTAACACTAAAGATAATAACATCCTATTTTATGTTATTGTACAGTTATGTTATTAGAATAATAGAAGTAGCATCTTGGGAAATGTAATATTACAGAACACTTGCATGTCAGCAATAACCGCTGCAGTGTTACGGTATGGAGTATCAATGGTAAACAATAGCATGACTCAAAACAAAGTTTGTTTTTTTTAACCAAAAACATATGCCATCACAGAGGACCCCCTCCCTGTTTCCCCCACATAAGCTTAATGTTAGTATAGTTTTGCTTCAAAATATCACAGTCAATTAAAATAATATGCAATTAATATTATTTGGGAAAATAGATGTAGACACATTCTTTCCATCCTGATTTTTTCCATGACTGAAATGAGTTGTAGCTCTGTTTTAAAAATGACTTTTAGGCTGTTTTCAGATATGTGCAGTCATGCAGTATGTGGTGCCACAGATACGTCTGTTGTGCCACATACCACATGTTCAGTTGTTCTCTGTGCTGCAGGTTTTTTTGACCCCTGGATACGAAAGCTGCCCAGCAAGGTGTGCTGCCGCTAGTTGTCCCTGGGGAACCAAACATCCACAAGTGGAGCTTTAGAGTGGTTTTCAGAAGTTTTACAGATATTAAGTTTTTGTGGCACTTTGAGTGAAATAAGTGCTTCAGTAGTTAAGTCTAATACTAAATTTCAGAGGGAAATCCAATTCAGGGAAGGTAAAGTGGGCAGATTATCCCATATCTGCCAACTACAGGGCTCCTGCATCTTCCTCTGGAACTTCTGGTATTAGTCATTGTCAGAGGTGGGATATGGGACTGGGCCTCCAGTCTCATCCAGTAGGACAATTCCTATGAGATACCAAAGGAAATAATCAGTTTCCTGTCCAATATCGTTCTTCTTTTGGTAAAGGCAAATATGACTAGTGTTTACACATTTTGAGGTTTCTTTAGAAAATAAGTACCACTGTTCTCCAGCAAATGTCTCTTCCAGGCCTTAATGCATGCATGGTCCCTTTTTTTATTCCTTTTTCCAGCAGAACAGCATTGTTCTTTGCTGCCTCCTACAAATATTCATTTTGAATCTACTAACATGAAGAACGTCCTGCACTGGTCACCACCAGAAGGTGTGGGAGATGGAGTATTCTACAGGGTGAAGTATTTAGTGTAAGTGTGCCTTATTGTCTTTACTTCTTTCCTTTTTTTCTAGTTTAAATGCCTAAACATCTATACAAAAGTAAAACTTTTTTTTAGTGTGAAACTAGGCTTAGAGATCTAAGGTATATGGCGGGGGAGGGTGGTAAGTAGTTCTTCAGGGTCATCTCATTTAAATCCAAAAAAAAGGTATTGAAGAAGTACAGAAAAGTTCTTGTGAGGATGTTAGCGAAAACTTGAGAGTTCCCCCTACCCCTAGGTCAGCTGGGAGCAGCATTGACAGGCAGGAGAGGGATAGTTCCTGGCTGGTTTTCCCATAGTGTGGTCTGAAAAAGAATGCAACTGAACCGTTGCATCAGGGCTTAGACTTTCCAAAGGTTTCTGCCATTTCTGCTTCTGACCAAAAACCTGAAAGAGCTATTTCATTAGCCAGGCACAAGAGAATATAGACTATATATACCCTTTATGCTGTCACTTTGCCTCAAGAGAGGCAGCATAGATTCTTCATGGTCAAGGGTCCCCTTATACTGGGAGAGTCTTGCAGGCTGGCTAAACTGCCTGTGAAAGTCATTTTGTTAAAGTGGTCCTGAGCAGGCTGGAAAATAAGATTTAGTAGTCATATACTGTAAACAGATGCCTGCCTTATGTGTGCATTGAAATGATTGCCCACCATGTGTGGCTTAATAACAAGTTGCTAAAAGAGCCACACCCTTATTGATATCTGTGGTATACAGCTCACATGTTAGTGTACATACAGAGCAGAGGCAGGCAATTATTTTGGGCGGAGGGCCGCTTACTGAGTTTTGGCAAGCCATCGAGGGCCACATGACAGGCAGCCAGGGACAGATAAATATTAATATTCTCAATTTTTTAGGGGCCCCGTGGGCTAGATAGAATGGCCTGGTGGGCCGCATCCGGCCCCTGGGCCGCATTTTGCCCACCCCAATATAGAGCATTGCCCCCTGCTGGAGTTTGTGATTAATTATATTGCACAGGGGCAGTGACTCTCAACCAAGGTAACACAGCACCCTGGGGTGTTTTGAGATCCTTTCAAGGGTGCCACATAATGTTAACACTGTTAGGTATGCAAATATAATTCACAAGATAAACCCAAAAATTTAACATAGGAATCTATAGTGTCAAAAACTATGACCTGTTGTGGACTTCCTGAGTTCTTTGCAACAGAAGAATTGTACTTGTTACTTTTTCATATTAAACAAAAAAGGGAAAACTAAGCACTGTCATTTTCCAACGAGCTTCTTGAGTCTATCAAGGAGTGCCTCGAGTTGAAAAATGTTGAGAACCACTGCATTGCTACTTACTGCTTTATAAAGAGGATGTAAAACTTTAATAATTACCAGTAGCTGATAGAAGTTTTCTCCAAGTCAAATGGTAGATTTCTGGAGATCTGCAAACAGAAGCTGCTGAGGAGAGCTGGTCAGGAATTTTTCAGTGAGATATTTTCGTCAGAAAATGTCAAAAATGAAACTTTTGTAGGAATATCTAGACCAGTTTCAACCCAAAAAGTATCTTGTGTCTACTAGGTTAATCATGGACCTCTTTTTGGTCTAGATGAAAGGAGGGAGCAAGATCTGCCCATCCTGGAATAGCCTAGTGGTCTGGGCACTAAGCTGCAATGTGGAAGACCCTACTTCAGTTCGGGGACTTTCTTGAGCATTAGGTCATGCCTACACATCAAACTTACTTTACCTGGCTTCAGTAAAATGCTGCACTCTGCAACATAGGCAGCCTCCTAATCTAGATGTGGAGCTACATCCACAGTGTTGTGGGCAAGCCAATTGGCACAGGGCAAGTGTAATTGAGACTATGTTAATTAGCCCCCCTGAAGTAGTGTACAAATACAAAATGCACTGCTTTTGGATTAGGAGGCCTCCCATGTGGAGCAGCACAGCATGTTTGGGACTGCAGCTGCCCTGTATGCATGGCAAATTTGTCATACCATGCCTTCAGACTCCTAGATCTCACATGTAGGGTTCGAAATACAGACCCCACCCCCCATAAGGGAGGAGAGCACTGTGCCTTTCTAAGCAACTCAGGTGGCAGCTTCTCCTGGTTTCTGGCTGCCACCGCTGTAGACCTTCCCCCACCCAAGAGTTAGAGTGTAATTTGAACCCTGCTCACGTGATTGCCTTGAGCAGCAAGACATTGGCTACTTTGGCCTGGATGTTTCCCAGCCACTTGTAAAGGAGCTGTTTTGCTTTTTATATAAAATAGTCATTGGGGCAGAAAGACAGCCTAACACCGTAGGCCAGCATTTAGGGTGCTCACACTGGAGACGGTAAAGTGGGGAAGAAGTACTTGATCTGCTGAGGCAGAGCTAGAACTTAAACCTAGATCTTCCACATCCAGTGACCTGCTGCCTAGTCTGTGTAGATCATGCCTTTTTTTTCATGAAAGCTTTGAAATTTCTTGGGTTCATCCATGTATAGAGTTAGACATTTTTGAAATTTTTTGTGGGATGGGAAAATTGTTGCTGCAACAGTTTTGCATGTCCTGCTCTAGTTCCATGTTCTGTGTGCAGCTTAGGAAGTGAATAGGGTGTCTGTGGGCATAGTCTTTTGTTCAGCTCTTTTATTTCTTTTTAATGTAGATATGGTGAAAATAAATGGGTTAAAAAGTCAGAATGCCAGAACATCGATAGAACATGGTGTGATCTCTCCAGTGACACCTATGACCACGAAAAACAGTACTATGCAAGTGTTAAAGCCTTCTTAGAAAGAAACTGTTCCAGCTGGGCAGAGACCGAACGGTTCAATCCTCTCACAGACAGTAAGAAAAGAACATAAAATTAGGTGTCCGTAGCATTTATTAAATTGTTTATTTATATTGCTTAACTTGGAGTGTTCTCCTACAGGTGCACAGAACAATGCATGCATTTCTCCCCTCTCCACTTTTATTGACAGAACTTGTTGGAGTCTCTCCTGTAACAGTTTAACTTTATATCTCAGTTTCATCTAAAGTACTTTTGGTGATGTGCCTACTGTATACTGAATAAAGTCTGAAGCAATGGTTATATTTTACTGTGCTGAAGGCAGACAACAGTGAATTCAAGATGTGGAAAACACATCTTAAGAAAAATAATGCTCTAAAGTACATAGTAAATGGTTTTTTCTGTCTTATACTCCCTTCTAATCAGGGCAGAGCTATAACAGTAGCATAGTACAGTCTCCTATATTAAAAAGAAATCATTGTCTTTCAGTAAGCTGAAACCTTGGGCACATCAACATAACTCAAGTCATGTAATGTTCAAAATTACAAGCCTGGCAAAACTCCAGGTCAAGTGATAGCCACATTGTCACAATTAAGGCTTTACCTGGAAAATAATTTTATTATTTACCTGGAGAATAATTGTCTCCCATTATAAATGGAATTATTCAAGGTTGGGGCCAGCAAAGTATCACTACATTTAATGTAATCCAATATTTAGGTATTTTAATACCATATTTATCAGTTTGCTTTGCTTTTTGAAATGGTTTTACATAATATTAAACACATTATTTTCCAGCCCAGATTGATCCACCAGCAGTCACTGTGTCGTCTACTGAAAAATCAATTTCAATTGTTCTGACTGCTCCTGAGAAATGGAAAAGAACTCCTGAGGACAAATCTGTATCTTTGTTTCACATTTACTCTGTTTTGCAATATAATGTGTCTGTCCTCAACAAAAAAACAAACAAGAAGGTAAGCTGAAAAAGGTTGTAGCAGCATATGTATTGAACCTGCACCCAGAGCTTACTAGGGCATGCATTGTAACTAGTAACATGGAGGGTATAGTCCAGTATTTTAAACAGAATTCTATAGCACTGTGTATTTGGTGGCAATACTTTTGTAATGTATTGCAAAAAACCAAATCCATTTGACTGCATCTGAACTTTACTCATTGTTCCAAGTCACCAGGCTTAATGCTAACCTTCTGGATCAAAGAGTAGGTTTACTAAGGTGCATCTGAGGTTGGGTTGTTTGGGGGGGTTAGGGGGGGCATTGGTTTGGATTGGGGCCCCCAATTTGGGGGCGGGGTTCAGGGACTTGATTTTTGATGAGGAAATATGTATTCATCCTTCCCCACAAATACAGTGCTCTGAAGTTCAGATATAAACAAGCAATAACTATTTCTAAGTCATGTCCAATTTCTCACAGTTTTATAAGGCTTTATACCATGGAGAATTTCCCCCTTTTGAATGGAACTTTGCAAGATGTAAGCTTTGAAAAGTATCAAAATACTGTTTAAAGAAAAGTAGCCATTTTGTAACTAGGAAATGCATTTTAGATTTTTTGAGGTACTTGAAACATAATTATTTTAAAATCTGCCTTCATGATCTATACAGTTAAGGGGAGTTCCTGAATCACCTCATTTTACCAGGAAAGGATTAAAAATGTAATCCTGATACAAAAATGTTGTAAAACTAACGCATGTATTAAATATGGTTTTGGTAGTGTGTGTAGCAGGTAGAAAATTAAGGGTGCAGCATAAGAATTTTACATGATTCACTCTCCTTTACTCATAAATATTCTAGCTGACCCTTATACTACTGTATTATGTCCTACATGATTCACTTTCCTTTACTCATGAATACTCTAGCTGACCTTTATATTACCCTATTAATATGTTGCTGTTTCTATAAAATAATAAAAGATGCACAGATATTACAAGTGAGCTGTGTATAGATAATCTTGGCAGCTGTTTCTTTTGTGAAGTCCTATCTTTCTCTCCTAATGTAGCAGGTCTTCACCAGTATTATTCAATAGTGGTTGTGCTTTCCAAGGCAAAGATAAAAAACATTATCTCTGACCTAAGCAGGATTGACCACAACATATCATCTAAAAATAGAAATTACCATATTTTTCCACGTACAACACAGACTTTATTACTAAAAGCCAATCCTAAAAATGGTAGTGTGCATTATATGTAAGAAATACAGTAAAAACAGTTTCTTCCAGTTACTGGTCAAAAGTAAAAATGAAATCTGCCTGAAACTCACAGGGAGCAAACCAATGAGCAGGCCCAGCTCTCTCAGTTACTTACTATAAGGAAAGATCATTTTTATGTCATTCTACCTTTCAAAAATAAGATGCTTATTTTATTCTGGTACATGCTGTATGCAGAAAAAATATGGTAATCACACCTCTATTGGATCTTGTTAGCCTAGCCTCTACAGCAGTGTTTCTCCACCCATGGGTCACAAACCAGAAGTGGGTCAAAAATATTTGAAAGGGTCATGAGCAAGTCCCAGAAAAATGCAGGAAACCACAGGTTTCCCCTTGCAAGCTGACAGCTTTCCAGCCTGCAAGGAGCTGCTTGGGGCGATTTGGAGGCAGTGGGCACACATGCATCTGCATGTACACATGCATGTGGCCAGCATGCAGCCAACCAGGGTCATGGGAGCAGCCCCAGCAGCTTGGATGCAGGTGAGTAGCAAAACCCCCAGTTTTTCTTTTTTTTATTTATTTTAAAATGCATTCCCTTCCCTTCCCTTCCCCAAACATTTCTGACTTTTTCTCTCCCTCTCTATTCCCTATAGATAAGTATAAGTGAGTTAAGACATAGGATAAGCTTCAGCATTTTGATAGCAAGTTGTATTTGTTTTGTTTTTTCTCCTTCTTTATATTGTATACTTATTATGTTTATATTGATTTTTACTGTTCTATATTACTGTTTTACTGGTACTATATGATTTAGGCCTACATATTAGCATAAGTCATGTCAATTTTCCATTTTGTTTGTCAAGTCTCCATCCTGTCCCCAAGCCAGGTTGTGTAACCCATGACTTGCACCTACCCCTCCTATGTAACTTGGTTTCTGAATGAATGGGGATGAATGAGGGTACTTGAGGGTCAATGGCAGTAGGTCTAAAAATAGCTCCCTCTGAATAACCAAACTGATGCATAAAGCGGTTCATTTCTCTGGAGGCCACAAAAATCACAGACACACACTCATTAGATGGCACAAAAGGTGTATTTGCAAATAGGGTCAGAGCAGAGTCAAAAACTCAGATTACTCTGAACCAACAAAGGAATTTTGCAGGGAATATTTATCTTCTCTCTCCTGGGCACGTGTGCAGAAACAGGAACTCTTACAGCTCACTTCCGTTTCATACAAGCATACATGTGGTTACATCACTACATACATCACATGTATAGTATAATTAACTATGCAGGGCAGAGAGGTAAATATGCATCAGCTAATTAAGCATGCTCAGAGACTACTACAGATCACCAAGAGTTCAAACCCCCCTGCTTTTCAAGGACACAGTCAGTTGAATTCCAGCTTCTGTAATCTGTATGAGAAAGGCTACGGAGAAGCTGGGGGAGAGTCTGCGATTTAGCATAAGAAAAGCTGTGGCAAGGCTGGGAAAGGAAAAAAGTCCTTGGCAGTGTTTCTTTCTTATCGGGTGCAAGATGCAAGCTGTGCCTTTCTAACAATACTTCATTTCTAACAATATTCCATTTCTAACAAAACCATCAACACCAATACCTGGACCAATGACCCATCCCTTGGAACCACCCTCAGCATTCAAGAAACAAAAGATGAGGCAACCTACCATTGTGCCAGGCTGCACATGCTCAGTAAGAACACCTGGAGCCCTCTAGGATAGGACTGGTCTTGCCTGGACAGGCTGTCCCATAGGAGATCAGAGGTAGTCTGCCCCATAAAAGGGGTAGTGAAGACTGACTCCTTGGGATGCCCTCTCCATCTGGACTAGCACCACACCACACGACCTATCCACCCTGAGGCCCTGCCAGTGACCCCCCCTCAGGACAACACCTACTGAACAAGGACCCCTTTCCAGCCTGGATAGGTAGCTATCACCCCCCATCCCCTCTTCAACCAAGGGCTTGGACTGTGCTTCTCTTCCTCACCTGGACTCCAACCCTTCCACTGAGTCTCTTTCTCCTGCTGCCATTGTGTAAGAAAGAGAGAGAGAGTGTGTGTGTGTAAACTAATAACTTCATGGGGCTGTGTGGCTTGTTGTCTGTTTAATAAACCTGTTATTTGGACCCCTGAGTTGGGTCTTGCTTTACTATGGTTCAGCCCTGCTCCAATCTCTGCTCCTTGCTCCTCTAACTTCTGTCTCATTTCTCCCTCTCCTGCTTCTGGCTCACTGCCACCTCCAACACCTGTCCTGAGCTCCTCTCTGCCTCCAACCCCCCTGTTTCTTTGCCACTGTCTTATCCCTACTGCCTTTTTCCCCTGAGTAACCAGGTTTCTGCTTCAGTTTCTTTCCTTACTGTCTCCTCCTTTCCACCACTTATCTGCCACCCCCTCCCCCAATATCTCAGCTGTCTGCCTCTGTTTCCAATTCCCAGGTTTCTGTCGCTCTCTCTTTCCTGGCTGTCTCTTCCTTGCCACTGGGCTTCTTTTTTTCCCCCACTCCCTTGCACCAGTGACCTCAAGTAACCCTGGGGCCACTTGATCTTGAGTAAACCCAAGCCTCAGTTCCTCAGCCAGCTTCTCTCTGATCTACCGGTTCTAGTCCTGGTTCTGGCAACTTTCACTCCCTACACTTTACCTCACCCTCTCTCACCTTAACCTTCCCCCAGGTACCCCAAGCATGTGCATGCATACCATGCCATCCAAGTTAGGAACTTACTATGTGTAGGTGGGTTGTTTCTGTGTGAACTGGTGAGAGTGTATGTATGTTATTGTATGCATGATATATGAATTAGTGATCTGTGTATATGTACTGAGTGTGTGGGTATGGACAATTGATTTTTGTCTAACTTTTGGGGTGTATAGTGTATGTGCTTGAATTGGTGATAGGTATGCATGTGCCTAGCCTGTTTGCATTTGTATGTGCCTGAGTTGGTTGGTTGGTTGGTTGGTTGTGTGTGTGTGTGTGTGTGTGTGTGCGCGCGCATCCAATTGATTTGTGTGTTTGTATATATGCAATTGTGTTACATTGTCCTGTCTAACAGTGCAATATTGAAATTCTGAGAGTTGGCCTGACCCCACAGGGCAACAAGTGTATGGGGAGTGGGAGTTGGAGGTCCAGGGCTTAGGGATTGTCTAGGGGTGCATGGGGATGGGTGTGGGGGGGAGGCAGGTACCTGCCAGCACTGGAGGAAGGTGGCTGGGTGCTGAGGCTGCGTCTGGGCAGGGGTGGGGAGGGGAAAGGTGCCTGTCTCTCCAGTAGGGGAAGTGGGCTATGGGACATCCTTCGGGACAGCAGGGAGCTGTGTGGCTAGGCAGTGTCATCGGGGCCAGTGCCCATACTCGGAGGGGCAGGGCAACTGGGAAACGCCGCTTGGGGGGTGGGAGGAGCTATGATCAGGCTGCCTGGCACAGTGCAGGAGCCCCAGCCCAGGGCAGGGTGGAGTGCCACAGGCTCCCTGCCTTCTCCCTCCAGCCTGTGCTGGGGCCAGACTCGTTCTGCTACCTCCCACATGACCCAGAGCTCCTGCAGCCACCATGCTCTGTCCCAAGTCGGATGGGGGCAACTGGCTGTTCCCTCCAGTAGGGCTGGGAGGGAGCAGGGGGCTGCAAGTTGGGAGTGAGGGACACCAGCATGACCCAGGAGAGCAGGGAACTGTGAATCAGGAGTGAGGGCACTGATAGGGCCAGGGGTCAGTGTCTTGGGAGTGAGGGGCACTAGGAAGGCCAGGAGGCTGTTGCTAGGGAGTGAGGGGCACCAGCAAAGCCAAGGGACTGTGGGTCAGGAATGAGAGGCACTGGCAGGACTAGGGGACTGTGGGTCAGGACTGGCCATTGATCATTACAAATGGGTCCTGGTACAAAAAAGGTTGAAAACCACCGCTCTAGAGGAAGCCACTACTCTAGAGAAGTATAGGGTGCCGCTGCTTGTGTCTCACAATGTTCTTCTCAGCATAAGTGCTAGTGGTGTCCCAGGCTCTTCCCTTTTCATAATGGGAACTAGTCCATAGTATTGTTGTGTACTAATAGACAGAAAGACGAAACAATATCAAATGAGGCTATGGGAGAAACTGGGAGCGACAGGGAAAAATAATGATAACCAACATTTTTTAAAATTATAGCCAAAGGGACAAAAATTAGCTTAATTCTGACATATACCTTCCTGAAGGTATATGGGTCTCGTTTTTTAAAAAAACAAAGTTTAACAACTTACTCATAGATGGTGAAGGAAATTGGTGGCTTCTCGCTGAAGGAAATTTTGTCTGTTAAGCTAAAGCTGATCATTATCTCGCCTCTGAATCTAATTTATATACTTACTGAGAAATGGAAAGGCCCCGGCCTTGATTTTCTTTCCCCAGAAATCTTCAAGGAATGTATTGACTGGTAGTGTCCAGTTTTGACCAAAAAATTTAATATAATTATTTTAGAAAGCATTGCAATGAAAATATAATAGTCCCCATTTTTTAAAAATGGTGATAAGAGAGATGATAAGAGAGATCCTTAATCAATATTGATATTACTAGGTCAGCACTGCCAAATGTATTCCTGCCATAATACTTGGGGGACATTTACTTTTCCATCTTTAGACCTGGATTTCTAAAAATAATATTTTGAGAGTGGAGCAGGCTGGTTTTAGAGGAAGCTATTCATGCACAAGCTATTGCTTGGTGTTGCATTATTTAGGAATAGCGAATAGTACAAAGACATAATCATTTGTATGTAGCCTTCATAGATCTCAGGAGAGCTTTTTGACTCCATAGACAGATTAAAATTATGGAAGAAACTGGAAATAACATTAATGCAGAAAACTCTCTTGCAATTAATCATTACTTATAATTCAAATACAACATCTAGGGCAGGGGTGGGTAAAGTGTGGCTGGACTGGGCCTGCAATGGACTGCATTTCCCAGCAGCCTCTGCCTGCATCAGTGTGGCTGGTTTCCATAGAGACCCCAGAACCAGGTGCCTTGACAGGATGGGGCCAGGTTTTCCATGCTAGCAGCGCTGGCTGGGCAGGAAGCTGCTCTGGGACCTGGATCTTGCAGCAGTGACAGCGTGGTCTGGAGCTGGGGCAGACCTGCGATCTGCTGCCTGCACACCCTGGGCAAGAACACGCAGGCAGTGGTTCATGGCTCTGCACTGGCTTTGGACCATGTTGTCACCACTGCAGGATCCTAGCATCGGCTCCAAAGCAGCTCCCCACTTAGCCACATGCCCTACTAGTGCTGCTAGGACTGGCCTCCATGGGAAACCTTGGCCCTGCGCTGTCACAGTGCTGCCCTTCTTGGGGCCTCTATGGAAACCGGCCACAGGGACACAGGCTGGGGCTGCTGGGAAATGGAGTGTGGCCACCAGCCAGATTTGCCATTTTACCCATCCATGATCTAGGATGTGCTACAGGGTTGGTGGTGTCCTGTCCAATAGCTTCCCAACTAAGAGAGGAGTATGACGAGGATGTTTCTTGCTTTGCTACTTTTGAACGATCTAAAACCAAACACTAATAAAGAATCAGTTCTATGCACTCACGATTTTTCATTATTCTAACCCTGTTTTGCTTGATGCCAGTGACGTGTTAATGTCATAATCACAAATAGACCTCCAAAAGTTATTAAGTGCTTTTTCAGCACTATTGCACCTCATGCAGCTTGGAACTGAATGCAGCTAAAACTAAGTTACTGGTTTTGGGGAATGAAAGTGAGAAACAAGTTTGGTTTTTATAGAAAAGAAGATAGAGGTGGTGTCTTCTTTTAAAAACCTCTGAATCTATTTGAATAAATATCTGAGCTGGAATAAGCACACTGAAAATATAAATAGTGGAGCAAAACAGGCTTCAGGTGGAGTTTTACCTTCTACAATAAGAAGGGCAGAAAAGCAGTTCTGGAAGACTAAAGATCTATAGATCCAAGGTAGAGTCCATGTTACTGTATGGAGCAGAATTGTGGGGTGCTGGCCCTATAGTCAACCCCAAAACTGAAAAGATTTCAAACTACTTTTTAAGGCAGCTTTTATCTCTGCCTAATTCTACAGGTGGGAAGGGGAGGTGTGGAGAGCCTTATATCCAGCTCTGAAACTGGATTGATAAACGTGAGTGCTTTAGCTCAATTAAGAAATTTCAACAACTCTTTGATCTTTTACATCTATCAGATACCCTAAGAAGTGTATTCTAGCAGCCTTTCTTTTGCCAAAGAAACCCTGGTATTATGGTTAAGTAACATCTATATTCTCCTTCAGATAATAACCTGGGAAATGTACTGAGAGTCACTGACCCAATATTTCCCCTGTATAAACAAGACATCCATTTAAAAATTAAAGATGACACCATGCAGACAGATATACTGGCAGTGAGACTGTCTTGAATTTACCATTTTTAAAGATTATTCAAGTATTCATGGGCTGCATCTACATGAGCATGGATGTTTGTTTCCCTGGGAATATCCAGGCTGTGTGCTCTCTGGCATGCAGCAGCCTGGATGAGGTAGAAAAGGCTGGAGCCAGCAACTGTGCTGGCCCCAACGGCTTTACCTGGGGTGTGGAGGCCTTGGGGAGCTGCAGCCACAGCGCTCCTGCAGCAGGGAGCCTAGCAGGCAGCTGGAGCATTCCAGTTTTGAGGAGCATGCATTCCTACCACATGCACCGCCCCACTTTTTTTCTGCACAGGTTTTCTTTTACCCTGGGATCTCCTGGGGTCAAAAAACTTCTCCATGCTGGAAGGTAGGAATGCAGGGAAACACCTGAATGAGCACTGTGTGGCCACATGGCCATGCTCATCTGGACACAGCCATTTGGCCTAGCAGCCTTCTTGTGGTGCAAAACTACAAACAATGAGAGATCAATCTCTCACAAGACTGAAATTTATTCTAACAAGATCTGCAGTTGTCATGGGTAGATGGTGTCAGACAGAATATACTCTTGTGGGAAGAAGATAGATGACTTCAATCACTGTTTGTGGTCTTGTTTGTTATTTGAAGAAATAAGAAAAAATGGATCTCACTGTTCATAGGAAACTTAAAATTCTGGGCTAAAGAAGAAAAAAACAAACTGGCTTCTAACATTTTGGAGCTTGTTCTTTACTCCTTAGGTTAATATTCCTTACTTGCTCAAAACAATAAGGGCCAAATGGTGTTTGTATCCATTTTCAAACACTGCTGGGCAAATTGAGCCTCAAATAACTTCTCTTCAGAGTAGATAACTGCTATGATCTCTATCTTACAAGTGTAAAAATGAAAGTACCTAGAGGCAATGTGGTTAGTCCAAGGGTCAGCAACACAGTCTGCAGTAGGGCTAATTGTATAATCTGTACTGTAGACAGCCTCTTGTATATTTTATCTACTTACCCACAACTTCCTCTGATATTGCTGAAGTCTGCATGAACTTCACCTTAAAATGGTGGTTTTCTAAATGATTCTGCCCTTGGATTGGTTGGGGGGGCAGGGAGGAGAAGACTCTGAGTTCAAGTTACAGCTTTTTCCATTGGTTTAATAGTCTCAACCAGATTCTGTACAGTAGTTATTGGGTACATCTATATGAGCTATTAATTCAAAGCAATAAACTTCAGAGGAGTTTGAGCTGGAGTAAACTACTCTCAGGTGCATCATCTATACAACAGCAATTTAAGCCGGGGTGGTGCAGTTTACACCAGTGGTCTCCAAACTTTTTTGATCGCGCACCCCTATCAGTAAAAAAAGTTTTGAGCCTGCATCCCCAATATATGTATATTTATTTATTTATAAATTATATACATGTACTACTGTACTAACATATTAGGTACATTATAAAACATAGACAAAAAAGAGAAATGAAAAAAGGATGAGATAAAGATGAAATAAACAATATTTTTAAAATATATTTTTATTTTATTTATTAATGATGCAAAAAACCTTTTTGCTCTCACTAAAAATAATATTAGAAGTAGTAATTATATTTTTTTAGTGAGAGAAATGTAATTGAATAAGCTTCATTATTTTTGAAAATCTTGGTTTAACACTTTGCGATACAGCGATTCAAAGGTCTGGTTCTAAGTTCAGTTTATTTCAATACTTGGTTTTAATGGCTGTCATAGCTGAAAAAATACCTCACAAAGATATGTAGATCCAAATTAGATCGTCATTGTTTTTACCTTGTAATGTGGCTGACGAAGAGCTCGTACTAGGAGTAGGAGAAGTGTCAGCTCTGCCATTTTCTTGCTGTTTGCTTGTGCTCGCATTATTAGTATTATCTTCAATCCGCGGTTTCTTTGCAGGAATCGTTTTAAGCCACTTGTCCATTTTGTGAGGGTTAGTTTAGTTAAAACTAGAAAATATAAGTTGTAAATCCACTTAACTGGGCACACGTAAACTGCGGTACATCGCAATACACTGAAAGCGAACAAACGCTTCCTCCCTCAGGTTACCTCACGTATCGTATGTGACACATGACCATCCAACATACGGACTGAGTGAGGGCGCCAGTGTCAATCTGTATATTAAATATTAGTAAAGCTTAATTTCTTTCTTATTTTTTTAGATAAAAAATAAATAAAAATACAAGTTCTAATATTTTCTTCACGCACCCCAATGGATCATCTTGAGCTCCCCCTCGGGTGCGCGCACCCCACTTTGGAGAGCACTGGTTTCCACCAGGGCCACTCTGCCTGGGGCTCCAGGTGGTGGTGTCAGGCAGCAGAGGACCTGGCCAGGGCACGAGGATGCTGAAAGTGCATTTCCTTGTGGCTAAGCTGGCTGGGCTGTCCACAGTCAGCAACTATGTGTAGGTTTAGTTACAGTAAATTACTCTGGCATAGGATAGTACTGTCTATTTTACTGTGGCATTAGTTAGTTTACTGTGGCCTAATACTGTTGCTCAAAAGATAAGGGCCAAAATCAGATCGCGGTTTCCTGTTTGGTTGTGTACTCATTCATTTGATCATGCACTGTGTTCTGTTTTAATTTTGTGTAAACTGGTAGAATGGATTATCTTACTGTATGTTTTTAGCAAAAATTATATATTAATAAATGTTATTATTTTATTGCATTTAATTTTTATTCATTTTACTGTATTGTTTTGGCAAAAGCTGTAAATAAACTATTACTAATACTACTGTTCTGGTATACCATCTTGAAGAGAGGAGAAAATATCAGTAGAGGATTTGATCTAGTAACAAATGCTGTTTTTGGTTACATTCAGACAAATGGAAATAATTTACATTTTTTGAAGTGGCTTGTGGTAATGGTTAGAATGTCTCTCCAGCCAAGATGGCTAGCCTTTATATCTTTTAAAATATAAAATCCCTTGTCAACTGAAGAACTAAATGGAAAATATCATTTTCTTTCTTTTAGTGGTGGTTTTCCATTAAGAACAACACATTGATTGTGCCCAGGTTAGAATCCAATACAGTTTACTGCATCAGCGTGCAGACACATGTTCCAATACCACGTTTGTTTAGTGGATTTTCAGAAGAAAGTTGCATTGCAACTCTGAAAGGTATGTACCATTCAGCATAATATTCAGGGAATGGAATTTAGATTTAAGTTTGAAACTGTTAAACCTGGATATCTTGCCAAACAAGGGCATCTCTAGGACAGGGTACCAGCAAATAATTTTTTAGGATGTCAAAGGAAAGGAACACTTTTTTTGGACTGGAAAACTAAAATAATCTCTTCCTCTCTTTCTTTCCCACAGGATTTTAATCCTTTTTGCAGCTAATGAAAATCCCCAAATGTTTTTTCCTTGCCTGCAGAATAGCCCTGGCCCTACTGACTGAGGCTCACTTGAAATGACTGACAGCAGACTGTTTCCCCTGGGCACCCCCAGCCGCACAAAAATCTCAGTACAGTCCTAGTGGCTCTGTGGGGTTTTTGAGGGGTTTTTGTAGTTTGGTTTTTTTTAATTTCTTGATGGACTACAGAATGTCACCTTTTTAATCCCCAGCAAATGCTAGGAATCATAGATCCAGCACATTCAGATTGCACATTCGAAGCAAATGCAGTGGGTACCTGTGACTAATGAAAAGATTTATAAATAAGCTACATAATGCAATCTGTTGTTTTATTAACAGACCCAAATGCAGAACATGCCATAACAGTTGTATTTGGATATATCCTGCCCATCATTCTGACAGCCTTCATTCTCTCAATGACATCCTATGTTGTACACAGGTATATTCATGTCAGCAAACAAAAGCACCCAGCAAACCTGGTAAGCACTTTTCATTTCTTATTGGGGTCCTACTCCTGCCATTTTACAATGCAGTTAATCAGGACCATGCTACTCTGCTGCAACTCTGGGAGGAGGGGACAGGGGTTGGGGGACACTTCGTAGCCTGCCTGCAGGTTTTGTATTTCAAAATAAAATCCTACTTAAATCAAGAAAAGAACGTCACACAAGGAATATTAAAAATGACAAATACAGAAGACTAAGATCAACAACTGCACCTCTTAAGCATGACTATCTGGTATTCTTCCCTAAAATTATACCCAAAAAGAATAAACATCAAAATGAAATAATTCCCTTAGTCTTGGAAAGGGGCGTTGCCATAAGCAAGGTCTCAGGTGCACTGAGGCAAATGCCATTAGGAAGTTGGCTCGTCCTTTCTACATTTACCCATGAAGAAGCATTGGAGAGGATTCAGTGAGTGAAAATTGTTAATTGAATTCATCCATCACTAAAAGGAGAGATAATTAAGTGAGGCAAAATCTCTCAACCAAAATGGATATTGAAGTTCTGGTGGCCTTTTACAAGGTATAAGTCTACTTTGCTTTTTAATTATGTTTCTGAAGAATATCACATACCTGAGCTGGGCAGATTATTCAGTTTTGGATTCTTTTCAGATTTTTTAATACTGTGCAATATTATTCTACCAAATTATTCTACTGTGCCATACTATTCAAATATGTTTTCAATGTAGAAATAGATCTACATTTGCCTTCCTGATTTTAGTTTAATGTTTTTCAAGATAAACTTTTAAAAGAATCAGAGAAGGGTGAGGTGTCATTTTTGCTTTATAAGTGATTAAAAACAAACTATCCAAAAATCTGTCTAGGCTGGTTGCTCAAACATGTTTGTGGCATCATACAAATATAAATAAATACTATAGATTTGACTGTGACATTAGCCCACTTTGCACGACAGGGAGTGTTGTGAAGTGTTCGGAGGCATTGCCTGGTTCTCTCTTAAAAAATGCCAGCCTGTTGCAGGTATGGTAGTGGAGCATGCAGCATCTCACAGGAATTCATGTAGATTCATTCCTCTAGATCAGTGGTCTCCAAAGTGGGGTGCATACACCCCAGGGGGTGCACAAGACAATCCATTGAGGTGTGGGAAAAAAATATTAGAACTTCTATTTATATTTATATAAATATACATATATTGGGGGTGCATGCTCAGAAATTTTTTACTGATGGGGTGTGCGATCAAAAAAGTTTGGAGACCACTGCTCTAGAAGATGCAGAAGGAGGTGGACAGCAGTTACTGTGCTGCCTTTGGAATACAGCTATTCCAGTCCCTCCCCCGGTCACTAGATTACCTTGTAAAAGATTAATCTTCTCATCCATTGTGCCCCATCTGCCACCCAGCACACTGAGTCTGTTGTATTCTTACTTCTGTTAATTTTATCTGTCTTCTTTATTTCATTAGGACTGTTAATTTTTTTCATTTCCATTGTAAAAGCTGCAATTCCATGTCCATCTTTTGATTCACATCCTTTGCTTAGATAACAAATGAAAATGTGTCTAATTTCCCCATGTCTACAGATTGGCAGTCTGTGGGCACTGGGAAGTGGCATAACCAAGATATCTTAGGTAGGAATTGGAAAACATTATTGAAAACTTCTGGATAAACAACTATGCTAAAATGATCATCAAAATGCTACAAATTTGTGTCAACAAAAAGTCAGCTCCCAGCTTTCCCTTCTGTAGCACCACCCATCAGAAAACTCTGTATCCATTTTCAAGCACTGCTGGGCAAATTGAGCCTCAAATAACTTCTCTTCAGAGTAGATAACTTCTATGATCTCTATTTTACAAGTGTAAAAATGAAAGCACATAGAGGCAATGTGGTTAGTCCAAGGGTCAGCAACACAGTCTGCAGTAGGGCTAATTGTAGAATCCCTACTATAGACAGCCTGTTGTATATTTTATCTACTTACCCACAACTTCCTCTGATATTACTGAAGTCTGCATGAACTTCATGTTAAAATGGTAGTTTTCTACATGATTCTGCCCTTGGATTGGTTGGGGGGGCAAGGAGGAGAAGACTCTGAGTTCAAGTTACAGTTCCTTTTTCCATTGGTTTAAACAGTCTCGACCAGATTCTGTACAGTAGTTACTGGGTGTGTCTACACATGCTATTAATTCAAAGCAATAAACTCCACAGCATTTTGAGCCAGAGTAAACTACTCCCAGGTGCAGCATCTATACAGCAGCAATTTGAGCCAGGATGGTCTAGTTTACACCAGGGCCACTCAGCCCAGGCTCCAGGCGGTAGCATCAGGTAGCAGAGGGGCTAGCCAGGGCATGAGGATGCTAAAAGTGCATTGCCTTGTGGCTTAGCTGGCTGGGCTCTCCAGCTGCAATTTATGCCTGTGGTCAGCATCTATGCATGTGTTTAGTTCCAGTAAATGAAATTCCCTGACATTACTACTTACTGCAGCGTTAATTAGTTTACTGTGGCCTAACACCATTGCACCTGTAGTCAGTGACTCTTTAATTATCAAATAATTATCAAATAATTATCAGGGGTCCTGGTTTTCTCTGTTTAAAAATTTCAAAGTCTCTGAAAAAAAATTCAGTAGGTCTCTTATTGAAACCCCCAAATCTGCATTTTTCCATGATTAAAATGAAACGCTACTATATATATAGGTATCAGTTAATGTTTTATTGCTATATTTACAATTTTAAAGCAATTTGGAAGCCTACCAGTGCCTCAGTCACTATAATAAAATAAATTCTAAATGCCTAGACATTCTGGCCTTTGATTTTGGGGTTTTTATCATGGAAAATCAGAGCTGCTCCCATCAGAGCATGTGCCCCTGATTTCTCCCCCTCCCTCTCCCAGGAGTATGCACAGCAGCAGGGAGCCAGCCTTCTCCTCATCCCCCAGATAAGCCACCTGTATCTCTGTCTCACTCCCAAACCAGGCCATGCAGCCATGCACTCCAGCCCCAAGCCACACACACCACCCCAGCTGGGCAGCAACCCCAGCCATACTTAACTCCCTCCCTCACTACAGGGGCCTCCATTCCCTTCCCACACCAGACTTATGTGCAGGAGCTGCTCTCCAGGCTGCCCCATGGCCATGTGCAACACCCCCCGCCTGACCGCCCTCTTCCCACTCCCCCTAGCACCTTGCTGGTGGAACTCTGCCAGCTTGCAAGGGGGAATCCGACATTTTCTGTGTTTTTCTCCTTTAAAAAAAGAATTCTGAGGTTTTTCTCCTTAGAATGAGAAAGTCTGAGTTTTACCACGTTTTTACATGGCAAACGGAAAAAGTCAGCTCTCCGCTAATTAGTCTACTCCACAGTTAAGCACCTACATAGATGTGGCCAGTTATAGCAGGATTACGCCGTTAACTTCTAAGAAGTCATCCCAGTGTGCAGTGGAATAACCAAAAGCATATTTTAGCTCACCTGCTCTAACTAATGCTTGGTCTTGGGGTGCTTTTGAAGGAAAAATGTAGCAGCTTATATGGGCCTGCTCCTGCTAGAATAAAAAATATGTGAAGAAAGTGGGAATTGAAGGTACAGAGAACTAGTTTCATCATCTGGAACCCAAACTGAAGACCCAGCTTCTAACAATAAAATAAAACTAATCATACATTTTAAAAATAGATGCATTGCAAATTGCAGTTAGATAATATCTTAATTACGTTTTTTTTTAATCAAATATCTTTTCTTTTCCAGGTATTGAAGAACACTAACAAATGTGATGAAAATGTTTTTGTACCAGCTGAAAAAATAGTGGTCAACTTCATCACCATTAATATTGTGGATGAGAACAAGGCTTCTCAGGAAACCATTAACTTAACAGACAGGAGCAGCTGCAAATACTATAACATCCATGATGAAAACAGACCTGATAATAAACCTCCAAAGGAAGAGTTACTCTTGAAACACTTGGTTGATTCTTCTGAAGGAGTAAAAATTTTACCCAATTGTAAACAAGATGGGAACTGGCAATGCCAAGGCCAAGTTGGCAACCACTGTACTTTGGGTCAAAGAAATGAAGAGGTCATAGAATATGAATGTGATGTAAGGCCTGCTGACCTCTTTTCTGTGCAGAAATTGGAGGATCTCAGTGTGAAAGTGAAATCTTCTGCACTAGGGGAACTGCTAAATAAGCCCCAGATTACATTGGAGGACTTGGACCTTGATAAAACAAAACCGCCATACTGTCCCCAACTTAATGAAAGGACTACAGACACTTGTTCAGTGCAGATATTAAAAGAAATCAAATGTAATACACCAGAGGAGCTATCCCCTGAGACAGAAACCGAGTTGCTAAACTTGGGTACTGAAAAATCAGGACAATTATCATTTCCTCACGTAAGTAGAATAAGCCAGGGCCCCCAGGACCCAATGGTGATACAGGATGTAAAAAAGGAAGATGAACAGACTATATTAGTAGACTGGGATCCTCATACTGGAAAACTTTATATATCTAGTTTGTCCAATTTTGAAAATGATGCTTGTGAAGAAATATTTAAACACAAAAAGTGTGATGATCCAGCAAAAGAGGGGCTTTTGTCCAGACTGTATGAGAGGCAGGTATCTGATGAGCCCTCGGAAGACCAAGAAATATACCTCCAAAAATTTAAGGAACAATGGGGACTGCATGTAAAAATGGAAGACTGAGAAGAGTCTTTAAAGATCTTAAAATATTAAATGTAAAACATGTATATATGCTGTCAACAGGTACTTATGATATCTAAGACCAAGAACCAAAAAGGCCTCACAATTAAACTAATATGTTTTATTCCAACCAAGCAAAGGAGGAGGTAGTGAGGTAAAGCTGCCCCATGTGGCAGCATTTATCTTCCAACTTGGTATTTGTGGTCAGCTGAATAACTAAGGGCTGATGTACAAAATCTACTATTATTTATATCACTATTGAGTTTTACCTAGAAAATTTTGCTGCGAATTCCAGCAACTTGTACCAGGGCTGGCCCCAAGGCTGGGTGTTTACTGGGATTATGTACTTTTTTTAAGCTGTTGATTTTAAAAAGGTATGTTCTCTAAGGATTATCTCTGTTTCATACACATTAAAACAAATCAGCTGTACTCGGAAACAGTTATTTTGAGAATATTGGGAAGTTTTCCTCGCTGTGTGCTAATGAAAGGTAGGTATCAATGAAAATAGGAAAAGAGCAGAAAGAGAGCCTGCCACGGTGTCTTGTGCCACAAGAATCCCCATGGGCTTCGCAGGTTTCTTTCTATTTCAGCAATATAAAGGCTCATTTCAACTCCCACTGATGGCATTTAAAACATTTCCTTGTGAATTGGATTGGGATTTAATACAGCAGCTCACTAGCACCTCTGCAACCAAGTCTTTCCAGAAAACAGGTGGGAGAGGGTAATTTTTTGTAGGAATTAACAATAATCCACTGTATATTATTGGTATTCCATAACTAATATTTAGTACAGTTATTTATTTTACAGAAACTCATGCAGAACCCATTTGAGATCTGGCCCCCATTGTATTAGTTACAAATACACAGTGAGAGATTTACCAAAATCCTTACTATCTAATAAGACAAAGGGTGAGAAAAAGGAAATCTTACTGTCTTTATTTTACTCATGGGACGAGTTTGAAGAACAAAGAAATTTCGAATAACTTACCAAAGCTACACAGAAAGTCTGCAGAACTGGGAATTGTACCTCATTTTCCTGTCCAGTGCTTTAACTACAAGTTCATTTTTATTTCTCATTCCTGCAGTATTAATTTATTGGCGTAAAACTCTACAACATTTTAATAGTAAGTTATTAAATCTCACTGAAATTTTTCAGTAAGACCTTATAGTTAAAGAAAAATTGTTATTTTTTTCCCAACATCAATAACATGCACAAAGAGAGATCTTTTTTCTTTGTTTTGTGTCATCAAAACCTTTTAATCCTATTCACATGCTCAAAATGAGGTACGCTCAAGTAACTTTTTGAAGAAGGGCCTTTTCAATATCTTTCTCTGCTAATCATGATTTCCTGTTACACAGCTTAGGCAGTGCACAGGTTAGCATTATACTCATCTATCCACCCTTTGAAATTAAAAGAACCAGCAGATCACTTACCTCAGTATTTCTCCATCTTTTTAAGTTGGCCCCTCTTGAAGTACTTGAAGTAGGGTGTTTCCAGTCCCCTATATTTTACTATCAAGTATCAATGCTACCAGGGCTAGGCCTGTATAATTTATTTGCAGACATGTATTTTGAGAGCCTTACATTACAGAGAAATTTAAAGCCATACAGGGACTGAAGAAATGAACCAGAGAGGGTTACTTGCATGGACAAGAAGGCTGCATCCACATAAGCATGCACGTGCATTTTTGTGGTGCCTCAAAGGCTTTTGAGATGCTGCAAAACGCACTCTGTGCATGTGATTTGGTTCTCCATGCTGCATATTTGCAGCGTGGATCCTAATTTAGATACTAGAAAGTGAAAAAAACACATGGGGGGGGAAAAGTGGGGCAGTGTACTTGGCAGCAGCATGCACAGCGCAAAACCAGAGCATAGCTGGCCAAAGCTATTTTCTGGCTGTAGACTAGGCTCTGCACGTCCACATTGCCAGTGCTTGAGCCCTGGGAGGCCCCCAGGCCCCAGCCTTCTGTACCCCATCTGGAGATTTTTCTCCACACTAACCCCATGTGCAGGGGCATGAGCCAGAGCAAAAAGCAGCTGCTCAAATGTGTGCCACTGCTTTACTCCCCACAGGAACTGCACACCCCTGTTCATAGATGTGTAGCCAAAAAGGGCTAAATACCTACTACTGTAACTGCTATGCTTGCACATAGCTTTGTAGCCCCTTAAAGTTTTCATAGATATTTCCTTTATTTTAGAATTATAATAAAACTTTCAGCATCTTCCAACCCCCTAATTGCCTTTTGTGACCGTTAGGAAGTCATGTAACTCAGTGGTGAAGAAACACTGGTCTAATGAAATTCTATGGACTGTTTAGAGGCAGATCATTACTCATCTATTGTGCTCAATAATTGATGTTCTTAGGAAAGTACCTTTCCCAAGAAGTCATCTGGTCTTGATTCAATGACGTCATGAGATGGGTAATCCACCCCTTGCACGGGTAATTAATTCCAATTATTAATTGCCCTCACATTGAGGACAAATATGTCTGTACCTTATTTCAAATTTGAGTCTTGCCTGGCTTTAATTTCCAACTATTTCTTGCTATGTCTTTCTGTGTTAGATTACAGAGCGCTTTCTTACCTGGTATTTGCTACCCTTGAAGTTTCTTACACATTGTAACCCAGTCTCAACATGATCACCTTTTTCACAGAGGCTGAGCTGCTTTTAAGCATCTTGCTGCAGGACAATCTTTTCCTCATCTTCATTCATTTTTATGGTTTTTTCCTTCACACTGCTTTTGTAACGATTTTGTTGTTCCCCTTTTGCAAATAGCCTGCAAAGCATGCGTACAAGACTTGCTTTGTACAAACAGCTAAGAAATAGGCACGTCACCTTAATAAAACAAGACAGTGCTCTTCAGCAGATAATATCTGTCTGCATAGAGTTATGGTTAAGTTATATAGTTTTGCCTCCTCTAAAAAGCTAAAACAAACCTAGGAAGGCTTTTTATTTCTGTGTTACACATATCCATGGTACAATATTTTGCGACTCATGCAATCACAGATTTTTGTTTGTATGTGCAATTTATATTTTGTATTGCAGAAGCTATTTTTGAGCCAAATATCTCTGCAGCACCCTCACTATTATTTCCTTTCAAGCTGATTTTCCATTCTAGCTGAGCATTTATAATATCAGTCATGACAAATTAACTCTTTCCTATTTCTTAAAACTATTTTTTAAAGTTTCCTAAGGTTATTCTGGCAGCAAAGTTGAGGAAATCACAAATAAGAGCGAAACAAATTATATTTCTTTTCACATTCCAAGGGATTTCAGACTATTTCATTATGTTCTGGAGCTAGCAAGCTTTAAAACAGTGTTGTGCCAATTTGCATCAATGCAGTAGCAGTAAATTGTTGCTGATATTTTTAACATCCTCAAGGAATTGCATGGATTGGCCTAAAATTTTCTAATTGCCCAAAATTATTTTAATGGACTCTAATCAAAATGGTTAGGCTTTCCAAATATTTTCATTGAACCAGCATCGTCAGCAAGAAGAAAAATACATTCACTTGAAAAAATAATTGCACCTACTAGATTTTAAATGACATCTGATTATCAGTTACTTGAAAGATCCAAGGTGTGAAAGAACTGGTTTGTTTGGATCAGTCTTTACTACAGAATTTTGCTTAATTTTACTTAATTGATTCAGTATAGTCAATAGCAAGGTCATGTATCTAGGAGCAAAGAACTGAAGCCATGCTTACAGAAAGGGGGGCTGTATCATGGAAACTGCTGACTTGAAAATGATTCAAGGGTAATTGGAGATTGCAAACTGAATATGAATGCTTAATGTAATTTTCTTTTGGGGTCAGCCACATGGATCTGGGGCTATACGATAGACAGTCTTTTGGTTCATGTTTCATAGATTTCATAGACGTTAGGGCTGAAAGGGACCTCAAAGATCATCAAGTCCAGGCCCCTGCCCCAGGGGCAGGAAGTCAGCTAGGGTCAAGGATCCCAGCAAGATATCTTTTATTAGACCAACTTTGAAGTGGGTTGATGGTTCTAGCAAGCTTTCAGATAACACAGTATCCTTTTTCAAACTAGAGAAGTGCAGAAGGAGGTGACTCCCTGGTGTATACTTAGGAATCCGTCAGTAGTCTGTGCAAGTAGATATGCATAGACTGTGGTCACCGATGAATGCACACAGGAAATCCATCAGACAGAAACCCCCAATTGCCCGTAGGGGTACATTTCTCCCCAAATGACCATTCTCTGTCAGAACTTTCAATCTTTATCCTCAAAGAAATCTACAAAACACCTTCAAAAGATGTGCCCACTGAACTCAACTTCATCACCACTCTGGACATGAAAAATCATGGACTGAACAGAGAAATGAGCTATCTTCTTTTACTACAGTCTGCCTAAACCTGAACCATACCTAGTACCCATATCATAACCCACAAAAATTCTTCCCCCCACCCCCATGCAGAATGTATGATTGGTGTCAGAGCAGTTCAACTACTATATCCACTTGCATAGAGTACTGATGGGCTTTCTGGGATACACCAGGGTGTCACCCCCTTCTGCACTCCATTTAGCTTGAAAAAAGATACTGTGTTATCGGAAAGCTTGCTAGAAACATCAACCCACCTCCAAGTTGATAAAAGATATCAACTCAAACCAAAAGACTCTGTCTATCTAATGTAATTTTCTGCTTAAAAGAGCTAATACCAGGAAAACAGTGTGAACAAGGAGGGTGGTACGACCGCTGCATATGGCACTGGTGAAACTGTTACTGGGTCTGTCAAGAAAGCACAAGGGAGAGCCATGAAGAGCACATGCACACATGCAATCATGTGCGTTTGCAGCAGCTGAAATAGAAGCGGTGCATATTTGAGCCAGGACTTTGCCTCAGCGCATGTGCTCGGACATAGACTTTGTTGTGGAGCAAATTGTGCCATTTGGGGCAAAATAACCCTGCCTGGCTCCTCCCGAATCTGAGACCGGGGGAGCTAGAGCCCAAGGCAGCACCTGTGCTGTCCCCAGCAATATAAAAACCTGCCCTGGCCAGAAGCTCAGAGCTACTTGCCCCCAGGAGCTTCTGAGGTCCAGTCACTTGATATCTGGGGACACCAGCCCCCCGTGTCAGCCTGACTGCTGAAGCAGCATGCCAAATTCACTTTTAAAAATACCCCAAAATCCATATTCTTCCACAATTTTTTGTTCCAAAAGAACAAAAGACAGAGAGGGAGAGAGGGGGACTGATCAGATTGGCAATATTTTATTGTTATATTTACAATGTTAAAGAAATTTGGAAGCCTACCAGTCTCTAGCCTCATAATAAAATAAATGCTATATATCTATATGTTGTGATGTTTGCTTTTGGTTTCCTTATCACATGGTAGGTGTGTGATGGGAGGACGTGGGGTTTGCAGGAGGTGGTGGGAAGAGGGATGGGGGGATGTGAGTCAGTGTGTGGGTAGGTGTGGAGGGACTGGGGGTATGGGGGATGCTTAGGAGGGTTGGGTCCCCTGCATGAATGTTGCATGCCCCTGGTGGCTAGGGGAGCACAGCGGTGCTGGCGCTGGCCGGAGTTTGGCAGCGACGGTAAGCAGAGAGCTCCCACAGATGCCACCAGCGCTGTCGGCGGGGTGACCACCCACTTGCCACCTTTTCTAAGGGGGTGGAGAAAAGGTCCAGGACCATGCCCTGACCCAATCTTTTTTCCCTGGGGTATCGTTTGACCCCTGGATATCCAGGGACAAGGATGTTTTTCTGTTCCCACATGTGCCTCTTGCAGCATCTCAAAGGGCTTTGCGATGCTGCAAGAGGCAATTGTGCGCTCATCTAGACGCACCCAAAAAGGCTTACCCCAGGGAGCTGTGAACAAGCTAGCTCAGATACTGAAAGCAGTATAGCCATGTTAGTGTGGCATGCTGTCATTTATGATGGAGGAATCCTTAACCTGCAAACAGAGGTATGTCTAGGCCCAATTATTGAGTGATTAAAGATAAAAACACTCCAACTGGGAAAAGCACCATTTTTTTGGAATGAGAGTGAAAGTAACTGCTGAGCAAGTGTTTGTGTAAATTCTCAATTGCTTGAAGTCTTCAGATCAAGACTATATAACTTTTTAAAGTATATACTCTAAAGGCACAGACAGGATTGACAATTTTCGCCTAATCTGGCAAAGTGCACAAAATGCACTGCTGCAGAGCATTTTAAAAAGGACCCAATCACATGAGGGTTCAGATGAAGACGCTCCAAAATGGACCGCCTTCAGTAACTTGGGTCTGCACGTGGGGCTGTTCTGACAGCAGCTTGGCCCTGCTCCAGCACTCTCTCCAGAATGGGAGGTGGGAAAGGGAGCAGAGGGAGGTCTGTCTGGGGTTCAGCCAGTGCTGGGTCATGGGGCAAGTGGATTGGAGCCCCTCCCCAAGGTGGGGGGGAGGCTCCAATCCATCCAACTGGCTCAGCAACTCCCAGAACAAGCTCCATCCACTCCCTTTCCCCACTCCCATTCTGAAAACAGTGCTAGGGGATGCATGGCTCTGGCCAGCCAGGCTCTAGTTCCAGGTAGCACATGCTGCCATCACTTGCGCTGCTCCATTTTGTTTTGTTTTGCTGTGGGTGTTTTTGACACCACGACTTCCTGGTGTCAGAAAAACTCACCGCACTGTAAATTAGCAGCACAGGGATTCCTGCATGCGTGGCATGTGGAGTTTGCAGGGCCACAAGCAGGTCTGCAGTGCCACACATGCACATTCATTTGGATGCGCCCCATGTCAGCATCATGTAAGAACAAGGATGGAATTTAATGCTTTGCCTTTGCAGCTTGGCAAGTGTCATCAGCTCGGTATCACATAGCAGCAAATGTGGGTTCTTGACACTCAATATCAGACAGCAGTCCTTAAGGAGTATGCAATCCGGTGGTAGTTTATGTAGCATGGTGACACTGACCTGCTCTTCTTAATTTAAATCTCCCTTTCCCTTTCCTGAGGTGACTATTCAATCAAAGAGAAACATCTCAATCTCTGCAAATCACATGTGTCATCTATATGGTGTAAAATGTAACTTGTCATAGGCTGAGCAGGATTGTAAGAGTTCCCTGTCCCTGGTATCATATTGCTGCCATGAAAAGTAATGCTAGAGAGAAAAGAATAATAATTTTCTAATACAAGCCATGAGACCCTCCCTCTGCAAAAGAAAAATAGATTTTCTCTGCACCACTAAGCTCATTGTATCCATTCTGCTGGAAGAACAGAGTAATGTTATTCCCTCCTTAGGCTAGGTCCTTGGCTTGACTGCCTCTATGCTCCATCCTGGGGCTGTAGCTCATAATTTCCATAAAATGATATTATTGTTTCTCTTTCAGGGTGTCATGTGCTGCTTATAGTCCATATGGGCTGAAATCTTTTAAAGTATCTGAAAATTGGGAAAAGATTCAAGACAGGGAAGACTCCCTGATCCGTATCCCTTTGCCTCAGAGCCTCCTTCTAGCAGTCTATATCTGGCCCTGGGTGAGCAGTTAATTATTCCCTTGTCAAAGTTAAACATTCATGATACCAGTGACCCTGGAGCTTGAGGAAAAATAGCCTACTCTTGTGACTATTGCAGTGATGCACATAATGCTAAAATCCATTCTCATTTGCATCAGCGACCTGTACAAGGACCTGCTTTATCTTCAACAGTACCTGCAATAAACAGGAGTTGTCAGTACTTACTTATAATAAAAGCATAAAATGGCATGAAGAAATGTTTTGTTCAGATTGGTCAAAATCAGTTGTAGCAATGGCTTGATACAGTACCAATGATGAAAATCACTCGAGGTTTCTAAATTGCCAGTGAAAGCCATAGGCTGTCATTCCATCAATTATTATTATTATTATGCAAAATTACTCCCCTCTAGATTACTTGTTCAACGCTGATATACGTCACCTTTCCTTCCAGTCATGGCATGAGCCCTGCATTAATATCAACTCCCACCAGGAATGCTTATGGTGATGGAGTCATAAAGATTAATCATCTTCAAGACACACTGGTTGTCATGAAGACTGATAACTAAATACCATACACAGTGGGTTGTTTAGGCTTTTAATGCTGTTTTAAGTTCCTATCACACATCCCCTCCAAAGATCTCCAGATGTTTTACAAACACTAAGCAAGGTTGCATTAGAATCAGACCAAGTTAGGGCTAGAAGGGACCCAGGAGGTCATCTAGTCCAACCCCATGCTCAACATAAGACAAGCCCCAACTAGATCACCCCAAGCCACAGCTTTGTTTAGCTGGGTTTTGAAAACCTCCAAGGATGGAGCTTCCACCACCTCTCTGGGTAACCTGTTCCAGTGTTATACTACCCTACTAGGAAGAAAATTCTTCCTAATATCTAACCTAAACTTTGCTCACTACTTGAGACCATTGCTTCTTGTTCTGTCATCTACCATCTATGAAATCACTGAAAGTCTAGCTCCATCCTCTTTTGAACCCCCATTTAGGTAGTTGAAGGTTGCTATTAAGATCCCCTCTCAGTCTCCTCTTCTCTAGACTAAATAAGCCCAGTTCCCAAAAATGGCAGCTACCAGGAGTGGGGTTTGAACCCACGCAGACATACATCCATTGGATCTTAAGTCCAACGCCTTAACCACTCGGCCATCCTGGTGAAAGTTTTGTATTTAACTGCAGAGATGAGAGACTGAGGTATGAGAGAGGCAAGTGATTTTATTGCATCCAGAGGAAACATCAGACTGCCAGACCAAACAGCACCCACAACTACAGCCCAGCCCAGACCAATGAGCGAAGCAAATAAACAGGTAAGAGAGAGGCCAGGATAACGCTGGGACTAGGAGGTCAGTACACACACCCACAGGAGGCCTCAAATGCCTCTACATAGGCCAGAGCAGCCACCTCCCTGCTGGGCCCCCCTTGGGCCCCGGGGGAGGCACACCCGGGCCACGGGTTAGCAAGGATTTAGTTAGGGAGGTTCTGGAGGGGTTGGACGTATTCAAGTCAGCCGGCCCGGATGATCTCCACCCTAGAGTTCTAAAGGAACTGGCCGAGGTCATTGCAAGTCCCCTGGCACAACTTTACGAGCACTCGTGGTGCTCTGGTGAGGTACTGGAGGACTGGAAGAGGGCCAATGTGGTCCCCATCTTCAAAAAAGGCAGGAAGGAGGACCTGGGAAACTATAGGCCAGTTAGTCTTACCTTGATCCTAGGCAAGCTGTTCGAGAAAATTATGCTGGCACACATCCAGGAGGGGCCAGCAGGGGACTGCATGCTTAGGGGCAACCAACACGAGTTCATCAGTTGCAGGTCCTGTCAGACCAACCTGGTGGCCTTTTACAATCAGATCACCAGATCATTAGATGCAGGGGTAGCAGTGGATATAGTCTTCCTGGACTTCCGGAAGGCTTTCGACACTGTCTCTCACCCTGTTCTCATTAAGAAACTGGAGGGCTGTGGTGTAGACACCCACACAGTCAAATGGGTCGCCAACTGGCTGGAGGGCCGCACCCAGAGGGTGGTAGTGGATGGGTCCTTCTCAACCTGGAAGGATGTGGGCAGTGGGGTCCGCAGGGCTCGGTCCTCGGGCCCGCACTGTTCAACATCTTCATCAGCGATTTGGATGAGGGGGTAAAAAGCACCCTGTTCAGATTTGCTGATGACACTAAGATGTGGGGGGACGTGGGCACACTGGAAGGAAGCAACAGGCTACAATCAGACCTAGACAGGTTACAAGGGTGGGCGGATGTGAATAGGATATAAACTAGTCAGGGGGGACCAGCAGGCATTGGGGGAGTCACTGTTCCCCTGAGCACCGCCAGGAGTGACCAGGAATAACAGTCACAAGCTGGCAGAGGGTAGGTTTAGGCTAGATATCAGGAGATGCTACTTCACAGCCAGGCGGCTAGGGTCTGGAACCAGCTTCCAAGAGAAGTGGTGCAGGCTCCTACTCTGGGGGTGCTTAAGAGGAGGTTAGTTGAACATCTTGCTAGGATCGTTTGACCCCAGTACTCTTTCCTGCCATGGCAGGGGGTCGGACTAGATGATCTGCTCAGGTCCCTTCCGACCCTACAAACTATGAAACTATGAAACATAACATGTATCTTAAGTAGCTGAGCCAGGAATAGAGGCTTTAAGGTATAAACAAACCTTGTGCTTTGCTTTGTAAAGCCCTGCATATCCTGTTCTTCCGTTTCTTTCTGTGCCGTTACTTTCTTATTACTCCACAAGTCTTTCCCTGATGCCCATATTGTACATAGGAAAACCAGTTTTCTTTTGCTGCCATTTAGCTTGACAGGATCTTTTACTGCCTTCCCTAGCCTGCCAGGGAACAAGAAGGAAGCCACAGACCACTTCTACCTACTCTTGGTTTATGGAACAGAGGATAAGGGCCTTCCTTTCAGGATGCGGTCATCCCTTGTAGAAAAAGGCCTACTTTTAATGAAAGGCATAACAAAGGGAGGAGATACAGACTTTGGTGGTTTTGTTCAGAATATGAACAGAAGAGTCTCTTCCACTGGAATTGTTTCCAGAAGCTTTCATGGGGCCTCGCGGTATGAAATGCCAGTTGGGAAGTTGCACAGTGGTATCCTCCTGCTACCTGCCATTGTCTTGAACAGCGTGTGAGAAAAGATATAGATTGGCAGATGTAGGTTGAGAGGTGATCAGTGGGCATCTACTTAAACCGTGCTTGCCACTGATCATTTTCAAGCAGCCATCATGCCGGTGGCCACCAATTTAAGGTGCTTTTCGCCACCATTTTTTTCCCTCTCCCTCATGCCGATCATTGCCCAAAAGCCCAGTGGTGGTCCTGCCCCTCACCATTTCTTTTTTTTTTTTTTTTAACAGCCGCAGGCACGTTCAGCACCCCAAAACAGCTGCTGAAAAACTACAACAAATCCTGCTAGGAGCAGGGGGCTAATCGGAAGTGGCAGAAGCTGACAGGAGGAGGTAGGGGAATCAGGAGCGGGGATGACTGTGAGTACTGGTGACCCATAGAGAATGAGCGCCAGGCTCCTGGTTCCCTGCTACCCCCGTGCCAGCTCCCACCACTTCAGTTGAATCCTCCCAGGTCTGCACAGCCTTCCCAAGGATCCTGATCACTGGGCTGCGTGATTTAAATCTTCCTGGCCTCCCACGCTGTGTAGTGATTGTGCCAATCAGCGAGCCTGGCTGGGAGACCCTGTACCTTTCCCAGGGCCCCTGTGCTGCTGGGGAAGGTTTCCTGCGCTTTCCTTCCCTGCTGCTTGCCTTCAGTAAGTTTTTTCTTTTTTCCCCCACCCTGAGGAGATGTCGTGCCAGTTTCAGGCCAGAAGGGCCTTTTCCTGGTCTTCAGGGAAAGTAGGGGATTTCTTGCTTTCCCTGAAAAATGCAAAAATGTGATTTAAGTAGATCCCTAGCAATCAGTTACCGCTCATTCCCTCCCAAAATTAATGTTGTAACTCAGGAAGGCATGTGGGCACAGGCAGATTTCTGGTTAATGAACAACAAAACCTGTTTGCTGATGTGACAAGAACATTTCTGATCAAAAGCCAAATATGCCAATAAATGGCAATAAAATCAACTGAGAGGACAGTACAACTGTGGGTTGGTTTTACTTGCTTTTACTGGTGTGTTTTTCATCAATAAGAAGACAGACCTGATTTTTGTAATTCAGTTAACATTTATCGCCAAGCAATCTGCTCTAGCAGTAACATCAGAGTGCCTGAAAAATGTATTTAAAGGACCAAATGAGCAAACCTTGTTGACACTGGTTTTGTGAATTTAGCTGATTCTCTAACTCCTGATCACTGAGATACACAACAGATGGCCATGTTTCATCCAATTTGATTTCATTACTACTTGTCTCTGCCTACCGTCCAATGGATGACGTGAGAACCTGCACTGAGTTAGGAGAAAGCTGAGCTGTTTAGCCTGAGTATAGTCTCAACAGTCTTTTCTCTCATACCAAGAATTTTTTCCAGTGATTTCATTTCTCCAGAGTCAACTGATAACTGTTACTGTGATAACTGACTTTTGTAGAGAAGAGGACATCAATTTGGCTTTTCTAAAGGATTTTTTTCATGAAATAACTCTTAAAGGGATATGTTCATTAATACGTCAGCTCAGCAGCTGCCAGACTGCAGACATTTTATAGCCACACTGCCCTGAAATTAAATCCAAATGTAATTGGGCAAATGAGAAAAATATCTCCCCTCCTTGGCATAGAATATGATCTCTGCTTCCCGTACCACTCTCTGCGTTTCCATTACTCTCAGACATGGTGGCATCAAGTACCTGTTCCTCTGGACAGAAGTCCACATCCCCTTTTCCAAGGTAGAAAACCCCCTCAAACCCCATCACAGTCAACACGATATTGCAAATACCATTCTAATGCAGGTAGTTCCTATTCGAATAAGTCCCCTTTATGTGAGCTTTTGTACAAATCCAAGCAAAGACTGAGTTCCTGGCTTAACAAGCTTTTTTTTTTATTGTATTATAATACGGTACCGGCTAAAAGGCTGAAGGCTAGGACCCTACTGTAGTAAGCACTCTACAAACCCATCTAGTGAATGACACTCCCTGTCCTGAACAGCATCTAAAGGGCTGAATGGCCAAACAGTGGCATAGGCAGTGGACAGAAAAGCATGGCAAGATGCACCTGAAGTCAGACAGGAGATTGGTGACAAAGTCAAGGCCCCTGCTCGCCTGAACATGTAACTACTCTATACTCAAGCTAACACTAATGCAGATCAACATTTGAGAAGTTTAAAAGTGTAATGTGTAACATTCGTAACGTGTAACATTTTGTCTAGTTAGTACTAGACAAAACTGCTAAACTGTTTCAGAGGGCAGAGAGGAGGGGGACAGACAATAAAGTGCAAGTAAGATGATACAGGCCATTGACCCCATAGAGAATTTCAATAGTCAAGGATCTTTCCACACCAGAAAAACAGACTGGGTGAAATTTCTTATATGACTGAAGACAGGAATTTGAACCTATCCTTGAATGTGTGTGTGTGTGTCTCTATATGTCTCTGCGTGTAAAATACATATTAGTTACACTGCAAGGTTTTGATGCTTTTTGATGAACAGGAAAAAGAGTGGTTTAACGTTGTGTAATGGAGTGAAGTGAGGTGGATTTTTGATGAGAAGAGATGGAGCACAGTTGTCTGAGCTCTCTCCCTTCCCAGTGACCTTGTGACTTTCTGGAGCTTGACACTGCATGAAGGACTTGAACTGAGTCATTAATGAAAAACTTAATCCTTGATTTCTTTCAGAATCAGCCGGAGGAAATTGTCACTGCTCTAGTAGCCTTGCATAATACAGATGCTACAAAATTGAATTGTGCCCCTAGTGAGTAGCAAAAAAGCCTGTGGTTACTTCCTGCCAACAGTAATTATCAGATCAATCTCAAGTCCTGGTTAAAATCTTTTCATATACATATTTTGTTTTCTTTTTGTAGAGTGTTTTAAGCTTAATATAGGTATAATGTCTGTGGAGGAGGAAGAAGCAGATAATTTTATGTTTATGTTTAGTGAACTATGAATTGTTGGCAGATCCTGGAAGGATTGATAGCTGTAACTATTTCTTCTTCCCATTAGTGTTTCAGCTATTGATACAAAGGAAAGTTAAGCATGAGAGCTGGGAAAACTGCACAATCAAATAGACCTTTTTCCATATGCCAGACAGATCTGGCGCCTGCCTACAGTTCAAGTCCTTTACTATTAGATCCTGGATTATAAGGCTAATTCTCTGTTCAGGATGATATCTTGGGTTGGGAGGCAGGGCATATCCCAGGCTTTATATCAGTGAACCATCTTTGATTTTACAACAGGAAAGAGGTTGGAGTACTTGCAGGTGGAAAGCATCCCTTGGATGCTGACTGCCACTGGTACACCCTCCCATTTCAGGCCTTTTGCTATCTGCCTGGTAAGTACTGTCAAGTATTAGTAGCAAAGCCAGTAGGCAACCGAGGGAGACAATGGGGGGTTTTTACTGCCAAGATTTGGGATCACTTCTTCCAAATTAACAACAGAAGCAGCCATAGGGAATCTTTTAATTCATTCTCTAAGCTAAGCCACTGTTTTTCTGCACTGACATGTGCTGCCAGGTAGGATGCCCATGTTAAACAGCAGTTGGGCAAAGAATGAGAGTTTTGCAATTGGCAAGTGGCTGGGGAGAAAGGAATGTTCCCCAACCTGTCCAATCCTTTGCTACCTTGTGCAGCAGAAAGGAATTTAGATACCAGGTTGTTATTTTATCAGCAAAGAGCCAAAAGGACCCTTGAGTCACAGTGCCAATCAGTCCCTTCCCCATGTGTTCATGGGAGAGAGATCTGATTACAAAAATGTCTGAATGCTGATATTTCCATGGATTGCCGATATGGACTAATCCAAACTCAAATGGGATTTAGCTGTAAAGCACAGCAATGAATTTAAACTCAATGGCTCAGTCAAATGCAGCCCTTTGAAACTGCAGAGCTGTTGCCTGTGGTGGTGTGCTTCCGGAAGCAAAAGCAGGTATAGAAGCAACAAACCTTGTGCATCTGGCCAATTCCTGAGATGCCATTGTGGAAAATTGGTGGCGTTCATAAGTACTACGGCCAGACAGAACCATGCAGGCCTTCTACTCCTTCCCTGCACAAGCCATATGATTCTAGTCAGTAATTCCTTTTTTGAGTTCTGTCACCAGCTGCCAAAGAGTAACCCTCCTGGACTTACGCCCAGAGCTTTCCCACCAAACCTTGCTTTTTTTAGGTGATCTAGAGTATGCCAGATAACTCTAGATCCTCTTTGGGAGAGTGGCATTTGGTTACAGTCCATGCCTCCTTGCTTTCACAAAGTTCAGTGCATCTCCTTGAAGAAGAGGGATCCATTATTATTCATGGAGAATGTCCACGTCGTGCTAAGGGCTTCACATGAGAACTCAAGCCCCCTGCTCAGAAAAAGATCAGCTGACCCAGAATAACAGGGGAGGTGGGGAGAAAGGGTAAACACTCCAGTAATAACATGATCTCATGGTGAAATGATGCCTCTCTGTCTTTCTGCAGCGACAGTGAGCTGTGTACTTAAATTCCATTTTGCGCATCTCAAAAAGACGGTAGGCAATTGACCTTCAATACTATGCTGATTCAGGACTTGATGTCCCCCATCCATTTTCTCCCCCCTGTTCTGCACCCTGGAACAAAGCAAATAAGTGTGAATTTTGACAAACAAAAACTTTCCTGGCACGGTTTAAACTCTACTGTTTCCCCGTTGTTACAAGACGGCTCCTATCACTCAGACTAGTGTAGGGAGTGTGGGTGGGGCTGCACTTCAGCAGCTCTCCAACTTGCTTGTGCCTCCCCAGTGGCCATACTCAGCCACAGCAAACTGCAAGAGAACTCCAGGCTGTTCCTATATATGCCACAGTTTGGATTGTATAGAGCCAGCATGAGAACAGCCATGGCTAACTACGGTTCTTCATTCTTATTTCCACCCATCAAAGGCACACCTTGTAGGGTTTGCACCCCGGCATACTGGAATGGAGGCAGGGGGCTCAAGGCTCTGGCTGGGTGGAGCGGAGTCAGAGTAGGAGTCCCCTGGTCAGCCTCACTCTGACTCCCACCCTATGAGATATGCTGCTGCTGCTGCTGCAGAGGTGGCGTCACCACCAACAGCCAGATTAACCCTCCCCTAGCCCTGCAGCCATCACACAGTCATATGGTGAGCTGTGATGCAAAGCTCTTAATTTGGCAGCAGCTGCAGGACCAGGGAAGGGTTAACCTGAGTGTTGGTAGCATCTCCTATGGGAAGAGAAGGGGAGGCTAATGAAGGGACTCCTATCCCCACTTTGCTCAATAAGTCTGGAGCTCAAGCCCCCCTGCCTCCGTTCATGCCTCTCCCCGCCTCCCATCATTCTGGTGCTTTTTGACTGAGCACCAGGGGCTCACACTACCTTTAGCTACACTACTGCTACACACCTCCACAATTCCCCAGCCCAGTTCACCGAAGGAAGAAACAGCCAGGGTCAGGCACTGACTGTAGGTAATGAACTATTAAACCTGCACAGGGTTTTAACAAAGCCACTCTCACTGACTGCAGCCAGTTAAAAGAAAATGTGAGCAAATGGAAGCCATTTGATATTAAAGAAGGGAAAACTTGTTTGCCAGTCCCTCAAACCAAACTTCTTTACAGGTTTGCCATGGCTTTGGCTAATTCCCAAGTCAGGCTGGCGCTTCTTTCTCCCCTGTCTTGCAATTGTTACCTGTCCTTCCCTGACACCTAAGAGTGGCACTCCACAACTCATAATGGCTCCAGGAGATCAAAAATTGACGAGAGGCAAAATCAACCTGGGAGCAGTTGCTTGTTGCTGCTGTGGAAGATGGATGCAAAGGCTTTCAAACATCCCTAAGAGGTACAGAGAAGCCCCTGGGGCTTCCAGAGATGACTTCTGCAGAAGGAGGTCCTCTCCCTGGGGTGTCTTCTGCCAGGGGGAGGCCCTTCTTGCCCATCTGGGTTTAGGGACTTACAGGTGTATATTTTCATCAGTTTTGTGTTTTTAGCAATATAGATTGTGAAAGTGTTTTGCAGTAATTAAATAGAGGTTACTTTGCTCAGGACGAATGCTGCCTACTCTTCTCGGTATGTAAGAAAAGAAACTTGAACATGGATCTAGCCCTTCCATAAAATAGCTGATGATATAATTATTATAATAATAACTTACACCCGAGCAACACACCCTGGAAATGTAAGTGAAGGTATTGCAGAACCTTGAACCATTCTTGGCACCGAACGCCATCTGGTTACAGATGACTCAAAACCAAAACATATTACCACATGCACAGCACTGGCTCCTGTTGTGTGCACTGACTCATTTTAATAATTATATTTTTGTAGCTGTATAAACTTCTGACTGGGACTCTCAAAGGTTAATTTAATCTCTCAAAACCCCAATTAGGTAGATGGCAATTGCCTCCAGGTTTTAGATTTGCAATAAATCTTCGGGCCTGTGTATAAACCCATTTTAAAATGTTTTAACTACAATTGCTCTCTCTCAGCTAGATAATTTTTCACTGATATTACCATTTTCCTCCAACTATGAGATGTGAGATATTCAACATTGTAAGGTGTTATTCCTTCGGAGGAACCTCTCAGTTAACACTGAGGTGAGCCATTGAGAACCCAGTGACTGAGAATCCCTAAGAACTGTTGATTGATGTTAAATTGTAAAGGGATGGACAGAACAAGAGACAACTATAGTTAATAGTCACAAAATCACCAGGAGCTTTGGTCTGATCTTGGTGAGGGTGGAGAATGATGTAATAGGGCGTTCTAATTCAACTTCAACATTTGAATGTATATAGACACACCTCCGCTCTAAGGAAGAGGAATTCTTGTTCTACTTTCACATGCACGGCAATTCAGAGGTGGCAGATATCGGTACCTTGAGAGCTGGGAGTGATGCAAAGACTCTTTCTCAAGCTTGTTTTGCTTTAGTATTGTGTAACCAGAGCACAGGGGCCAGCTTTTTTCAGTATCTGCCTAGATGTGTTTATTTCCATTTAATGTTGTTGTTTTCTTTCCAGTTCTTGTAGCATTGTCCAATTTTATCTTACTGAAGATAACTTGATTTGAGGTTCAACATGATTGGAACTTAGCTGGAGCAGGCTCCATGAGTCAGCTTTGAAAAAGAGAGCAAGACGGACAGTATCTGACCTCAAGGAAGGTGGTCAGGATTGTGAAATAGCTTGAGTACAAGTTGTAAGGCATGCAGGAAGCTGCTTTCTGCCTTTGTAATTAACAGGCTAAAGAAGTATTGCTAACTTCCACTAGGGCTGTACGGAAAGATAGGATCTAGACCTTCTGAAAAGTGTAGATGCAATCATTGCTGTGGTAGCAGTTTGACAGGAGAGGCCAAAGTCTCAAAGGCTCCCAAGTCCCATTCAAATCAATGGGACAGCTTGAAGTGACCATATTAGTCTGTTGGCTCTGGTTTTGAAATTGTATTTATTCCTTCTTTTGTTGTTGCTCTTAATGGAAACTGCTGTCATCTGGGTTTACTGTGACCTTCTTTCAATACTCAAGGGACATTTTAAAACCAATATAATTGGCAAATGTATTATGCAGACAATGTTACTCCCGTCTGAGGCCCTTAGGAAAATGAGCTCTCTTTTAATAAGGTAATTGCTCACTTGCAAAGGGAAAAGATTATTAAAAAGTTCAAGATGTGTGGGTGTGGAAATAGTTCTTTCATTGCAGTATTTTGTGTTTGTGTTGTTTATTACTGGACAAAATCAACCACTGATCTCCTTTAGGTCTGTAAACTCTGGGTTTCCCTCCTCCTCACTTACTTCTCAGGGTCATAAATCATAGCTGCAGTGCATGGACCACATGGTATTTGCAGAGTTCCCGTATGCATAAGGGAAGTTGAATCAGTAGGTTTAAAGAATAGATACAAACCAATAGCTTCATATATGGTCTGAAATACTAGCTGTGCTTGATAATTGGCCCACTGGCCCAAATTCTCATCCAATAGTCTACTCATTATATACATTTTAGGAGACTGATTTAATACACCACTAAGCAGTTTGATAGTCAGAAAATGCTGAGCACCCATCTTCAGAAAATGAGGCTCCTTTCAGATGTCTCTTGGGCACCAAAAATTGAGAGAACCCCAAATCACTAATGACTTTAAAACTTGGGCCACTGCTGATTTTTAGCTGCTGGTAAAAAGACATTACCTTGTTTTCAAATCAAATGGAACAACTCTCTCTATTCCCCTTTTTCTGATAACAAAGGGACACAAAAAAGAACAAAGGAGTGGGAAATATCCCTGAAGGTTAAATATATTGATGTCTGTTGTAATTTAAAGCCAGAATGAACAGCAAAGGCTCTGCAATTCTGCAGGGTTCTGTGCCTTTGTTCTATACCAAGGTAATTGGGATTACACGGGCACAGACAGGTCTATGACAAACTTTGGAGCATGCCTCCCTCCCCAGTGCTGCCCCATAGCCCTAGAAATCCAGTGTTGGAATAATCTGGCTACAGACAATTGAAGGGTATTTCTCATTTACAGTAATAAAGTCCTGGGCTAGATTTGGTCAAATTTGTATGCTATGTCACCAGGGGTAACAGGAAGTCTAAGGCAGTATTAGCAAACCTCCGGGCTGAGAAAGGAGGGTGATGCTGTCATTCCCAGTTCTGGCTACAGCCCAAAAAAGGGTTTGCAGACTGCTTACTATGAAAGGGAATCCCAGTGTTTTATTATAAGTGCTTCCCCAGTGCGCATGGAGGCCATGTACCACGGGGAGCTACAAGAGATGGGCAAAACCTCCTCCTGCACACACTCCTTCTGTGTGGCCAGCTACTGTCCCATTGTTCATGACTCTCCCTGCCTCTCATGCTCACTTCACCCCATAAGGATGCATTGCATATTCACTTTCTATTACTCATCTCACAATTGCTGGTGGTACCTAGGACAGCACATAGGCTTACTCATGTAAAACAGCCGTTTCCGTAAAAGTCACTTGTTCAAGGCTACACATCACCCTTCCTTCCAGTAATGGCTTGGTTGTTAACAAAAAGGGAACTTGAGAAACTTCTGATTCTTTCCAGTTCCCTTTTAGTTCTTCCCTTCAAATGTTTTTACTGGATAAAGCTTACAGAGATAGGTAGCAGTGTGAGCAAGAGCCTGTGACCCTCAGCTGCCACACAGCTGCAAAGGGCACATTCAGAAGTTGGCAGGCCCTCAAAGGCAGCTCCATGGAACCAGTCTCAGAGGATTTGGGCTCATCTACACTGCATAGTCCTGGCTGTAAAGCTCTTGCAACACATCCTACTACTAGCAAAAAGGCCTAGAGCCTTTATTATGAAATGCCTGGGTGCTGGCCTGAGTGCTCCTTTCACAAAGGAATAAACTCTACCCACACATTAGAAGGGTGTGGGCAAAACACCAAAAGGTTGCTCTATTTTTTATTTCCTCATCTGTTGGTCTCCTGTGTGGGAAGATTATCCTTCTGAGTAAAAGATGAAAGGACTATTTTCTGCCCCAGCCAGTGACCAACTCATGTGGAAGACTTCTTTGCCCTACCTCTGTCTCTCTAAACACATGAATGCTAAACTTGCTTTCTTGTCTCTGGTGTTTCAAGCAAAATGGTTTCTATTAATGTAAAATCAGAGATGAACAGGAGAAAATGTGACATCACACTATTGCTGTTTAAAAACATCACGAGACTGACTCTCCACCTCCTTTTGACACTTATCATTGCATAAAGTGAGATGTAAAAGGCAAGCATGCCCCCTCTGCATTGTTGCGTATGCCAACAGGAAGCACAAGCCCTTGATAAACCTGGTTGCAGGAACACAAAACTTCTGCAAGCTGCTTTCCTTGGTCAAGAAGACAGCTACTGCCACCTTGTGGACATAGCTGTGAAGCTGAAGCAAGAATCCAAGACTGTCTACACAGCTGACCGCAGCACAAAGTGGAGCAGCTGGAGCCACCTTCTTGGCAGGTTTACCCCATATTAGCCTCACCCCCTCCCTAAATACCACTCCAATCCCCTTCCCCTGCCCAATCATCTGCTCTACTTTCTGCTTCCTGGCCTGTGTTCCCTGCCTGATCCACTGCTCTGCTTTCTGCCCTATCTGCTGCTTTGCTACCTGCCCTCTCTGTGATCTCCCATGTGCCACATGCAGAGGGCTGCCTGTGCCACTTATGGCATGCCTGCCTCCTGCACATCTCACAACTGTCCACATCATCCCCCCTGCACACTTCATAACATCCGCATGTCCCATGCTGCTTGGGTTGCAGGTAGGTTTCTTTAGGGATCCATGCTGGGATGTGGGGAGTGGGCCCAGTGTGGGTAATACTGGAGGGGAAGCATACTATGGGAGTAAGTAGGAGGGCCAGAGTGGAGAGGGGGAACAGCACAGTGTAAAATCCTTGTTCTAGTCAAGCAGGGTTATCAACCCAAGACATTTTTTTACTGCAAACTTTTTACTGACGAACATTTTTACGTTTTAAATAAGTTTGGTGTTAAGCTCCTAAATTTGAACCTGGCCCTTCTAACTGGGACCTGGCAGCAGGACAGAGCCTGGTGGAAGAGTTAAATTTACTTTACGTAAAATATATACAAGTTTCACTCGCTTTATGTGGGTTCTGTATGTGAGAATTCACTCTTATGCAATTACTCTTTTTATGCCAAAAATTAGTTATATGCAAGGTAAATTCACTCTTATGTGATTGGTGTGTTGGAAGCGGCTTTGTGTGGTGCACTGTGGGAGTGACATGCACCAAAATATAGTCTCTTGTGTGGATCTGTGCTCACTCATTGTCTGTGATGCGTGTTTCTGTGGTTGTCATCCCCCTTATGATAGTGCCCTGTGCTTTTGTGTACTGCTTTTGTCTGCTCTTGGTGAGTACCAAAATTGTCTTGTAAAAGTGGTAGAAATGGATCTAGAGGTTGGTACAGTCGAGGTCTTGGCACATATCCCTATTTGTTACATTGTAAAGTGGTTTCCCTTTATGCAAATTTGAGTTATGCACCATTTTCTAAGAACACATGTACAGCATAAAGCAAGGGAAACCTTGTATCAGTAAAAATGTCTCAGTGAAAAAGTTTGGCTGTAGGTAAAAAAATGTTTTTAGGTTGGCAAACCTGGTGGAAGCCTGGCAAATCTATTGAAGCTGTATGTAAAGGGATATACAGGTGGGCCTTGAGACATCCGCGAGGGGAAGAAATAGGTACCTTGGCTACCTCAACCAACAACATCAGTACATTTAAAGTGTGAGTTCTTGTATGTTTAATCTTCATTCTAGACTTCCTGGCTTCCTTGTGGGCAGTCAAGTTACTTTTGGATACTATAATATTCTTAAACATCAGTACACATTTAAATTACTCAGTGACCCAAGCCTGCAATCTTAATGAAGTTTGACTGTGGGACAACAACCCTACTTTACATTTTTGTGGTGCTTTCCTCCCAGGAACCACCAATTGCCTTGCACTCATTAATTACTTGAGCCTCAGTACACCCCTGTGACTCTGGCAAAGGCTTCAAAGGATCATTTTATTTCATACTCCACTGAAATGTAGCAACCTTTGGGATGAAATACTGCAGCTATTTCCACACAGCAACACTTCAGGTGAGTAAAAGAAGAATGCTGTATCTAGCCAAAACTACAAAGGCATTTAAGTGCACAGATTCTACTAAGCACATGTTTTGGAATTGGGCAGGACTCCAAAATTAACATTCCTGTTCTTGTCAGAGGTGTTAGGTTAGGTTTCAGTTTCAGGTCTCATTCAAGACTCACACAAAGGAAGAGCGCAGTGCCCATGCTCTTTCTTTCCCCAATGCTGCAGCACTGGTTCAATATTTACCCTCCAAGTAGAGTATCATTCATTTAAGGATGCAGTAGGTTTTGAGAAAACTCTGCTGTGTGTCACCCAAGTGATATAGAAGATGTCTTGTAACTGGCAGGTAGTCTAATAGCCAGTAGTGAATGCACCAGGGCTGCAATTGCTTCTTGTAATGATTTTTGCTCTCTTCATTGCTGTAAGAGAGGATGCAGGGCATATACTTGGCTGTGATAAATGGCCTCACATCAAGCGCTATGTGCAGCAGGGCTTTAAAAGTAGAAGCTGATTAAATGCAGTCCCTTAATGATCACTGTCCCTACCCCAAAACAGAAATACAAATCATCCAAAGTACTTCCAATAGAGCAAACAGGAGACCGAGGTTAGCTGGGACTTACTAGAAGTCAGGGTAGGTTTGCACCTAGCCTGCCTTCTACTTCACTTCAGACTTACATGGTTAACCATGTCTCTCTGCTCAGGGAATTACTATCAAGCTCTGTCACTGTAGGGCTGCAGCTGCCTTTAGAAAGTCTCACAGGGCTTAAAAACTTCAAACAGGCAGATGCCACATCCTCTACAAGTATAATGTGGAGTATAATATTAAAGGAATGACTGGCTTGCTTTACCTAGATTAAGTTTGGAGGTGATGCAATATGGGCAGCAGAGGTTACAAGCATGGCACTCAGTGTTGGTAGGCCCTCATCATGGCATTCACCTCATCCTCTTTCAAATCTAGTCTCCAAACCCTTGTCTACCAGGATGCCTATAAAATGCTTGATGGTGATGAGGTAGCTGGTTTACCCTGACCCCTCCTTACCCTGATGATCATAGGCAGCTCAATTTCTTGTATTCATCTGCTGATTTTCATCTTCTGTTCACACTGGAAGTACTTCAGGACAAGGACAATCTCCGTTATATATGTATGGCACTGCTACCACAGTGGGGCTGGGCCTTTCAGAACGTCTGCAATATACATTACTGTTAATCAGCATCAGGAGATTTAAATTTGGTGTAGAGGCAGGAATATACAAGACTACATAGATTGCTTTCTGACTTGTACAATCCAAGTTGCCTTTAAGTTGAATTCACCTTTAAGAAAGGTGAATTTAAATGAAAAGGAACAGAAAATGACTGCTAGACTGATCAAAGGAATGGAATCTTACAGAAGCAGACTAAGAGTTTGGCTTGCTTAGCCTAGCTAAATGAAGACTGAGAGGAGATATGAATAAATATATCTGGGGGAATAAACACTGGAGAAAAATAAGAGCAAGTTAACCTAAACAATCATTAACAAAAAAAAGGGGGGGGTGTTATTAGCCATGAATATATTTTAGGTTGGAATTTAGAAGAACATGTCTAACCATCAAAGAAGCAAAGCTCTGGAACACCCTTCCATTAAGGGCAGTAGGAAAAAAAATTATTAGTTGTGAGACTTTGATAAATTTATGAATGGGATTATTAAATATGTCTGTCTGCAATAACAGGAGACTGGACTTGCTGACTCAAGGTATCCATTCCTGATTTATGATCTTAACAAGCAGTTTATTGTTCTCTCTCTCTCTCATGCAGGACAGGTGCATCTGCATGTGTAAATAAGCACAACTAAATTCAATGTGCATTAAGTTAATATTCATTAAGCGATTTCTGGCAGGTGTCTAGAGACTTGGGACTAAAGTTAATCCCATGTCCCTCCAGTGCTACCATGTGCCCCTATGGCCATTGGGGGATGTTCCAGCCTCTTCCACTTGGCTGCCAGCACTTGGCAGCCATGTTGAACCCAGACCCAGCTGCCAGCACTTGGCTGCTATTTTGGAAACTCTGATCCCTGGCCAGCCCCTTCCCTGCCCAGGAACCACATGCCCAGCACAGGGGCAGCACATGCCAGCTCCATCCTTGCCCACCCTGCCTCCCCATGCCAGGGCTGCCCCTGCCTCTGCCAGCAGTGTCCAGTGGCCCATGCTCCTGCATGGTGCTGGCCCTGCTGGCCCCAGCATGCACCCCCTACCTACCAGTGGGGATCAGGGCACCAGCTGCAGGAGGCCCTGGCTGCCCCCCTACTCCTGCTTCATTCTTCAACTGTGTTACTGCTCCATGCTCCAACCTGCCTGCCCTGCCACCCACATACCCCCTACCCCCTGCCCACCCCAGCACCACTCTCAAGACATTCACATGGGTGAAACAAAAGAAAACTTTATTACCCTCACAACCCACACCCCCATCCCTCCCCCCTCAACAAACAGAACCTCCACCACCCTCCCCACCCACCAACAATAAAAACCTGCTTATAAGTGGGAAACTATATACAATAATATGGGTGTTCAAACCCAAAGTGGGGAGCTGTGGGGGGACCTAGGAGGCACAGCCCCAGGGCAGGTGCCCAGCACCCCAGTCCCTGCACGTTCCCCCATGGGTCCAGAGGCTACAACAATCCCAGTGGGTGGCAACCTCATGCACAGGCGGGTCTTCATGTGGGGGAGAGAGTGGCAGGTTTAAGCCCAGGCAAGTGGAAGCAGGTCTGGAGCAGGGGCTGGGCCGGGGGGTCTGGTGGGCAAAAAGCACCCAAGGACCTCCTCCCTGGGCCAGGTGGGAGCCTGCTGTGGGGCAGTGGATGGGACCCAAGGGTCCTGAGGGGCCATGGGCAGGGGCTGAACAGTGGGGGGCATGTATACAGCCACCAGGGCCAGGAGGGTATCCATTGCCTGGCAGTTGGCATCCCCTTGCTGCTAGAGCTGCTCCAGGTGCCCTCACTCCAGGGCTTCCATGCAGGCCCAGTGGTTCCACTTCTCCCAGTCTCATGCCTCCACCTAGACAATGTCCTCAGCCCCTTTTGCTCCCATGCCTCCCATGCCTGATCTGTGCCTTATGCTCCTCTGCCACCACCACCAGCCACTAGAGCAGGAGGGTCTAGTCCCTGGAGCACCACTGGCACAGCCTATGAATCGGGGTGGCTCCACTAGTGGGTGGCAGCTACCCAGAGCCCACATCCCGACTGGGGCTCATGGCCTCTTCCCTGCATCCAGATGTTGGTCCTGCAGAGGCAAGAGACAGAAGCCTTTTGTAAGAATTTGCAACATTTCAGAGTTATGATGCTCTGCACCAGGGGCTGTGCATTGCGCAGCCTCAGATCAGGGATCAGCTGTGCACAGGTGCCCAGAGTCCATGGTAAGATGGCCAGGCAAGCCTGGACCCAGGCAACTGCTGACCGGGGCCCCCATCCCCACTTTTTCCCCCTCGGCTGATAGCCTGCTTGGTGCTGGCTGCAGGCAGCCTGCCTCCCCCAGCCCCCTTTCCATGATGGACCCCCCTTCCCCCCCCCTTAAAATTTTGGGCATGACCAGACCACTGACTGAAGTCACTCACAGTCATCCACTGTACCGACCACTTTGACATTTATGTGGCATTCCCACACAGACCCAGAGTGCCCTTGCTCCTGCATCCCACCTGACAAGGCCTTATAAATGTGGGTGTTCAAGTGTCTGCCCCATGCAACTTTCTTCTGCATGTCAGCACAGCTCCAGAGTGCCACAAGGTCACACACCTCCTCCCAGGTTGAGTTGGGGGCCCTGGCAGTTGGCATGGGTGTAAAAACTGACAGCTTCCACCCTTCCAGAGTACCTGTGCCTTGTGTGTCTCCCAGTACGTTCTCTGCCTGTCCCTCTTCCATGTTGCTGAAGGTCTCTTTGTGCATCAAGCTGATTAAGACCTCATGCTTATGGATCTTTCTAGCATATCCACCTCCTCCAGAAGCTCCCTGACCTGATTCCTGAGAGAATCCACCAGGAGGCACCTTTCACACTGCAAGCATCCAACCACCTGGCTGTCCCTGGCAAGGACAGGCAGGGTGCACTGCCTGCAAAGCCAGACCAGAACCTGAGTGGAAGCCTTTGTAGTCAGTGCCCCTGCCTGGACAGAGCCTGAACAAGCACAGGCAGAGGAAGGACGAGCAGGGGCTTTGGTACTGTGATGTTTTCCACCATCCTATAGATTTTCCTGCTGAGTCCTTTTTTCTCTTCTGCTGCTACACCCTCCCTTCTCCTGCTTCCACTCAGCGAGCTTACAGTGAAGAAAGGGTGAACTAAAGGTGAGGAAAAAAAATGTGTCTGGGCAAACTCCCCACTCAAACTCTTGTGTTTGCTAGCCGGTTAACTGGTTCTGTGCTGCTTCACTCCTGTGTTTCTGACTCAGGATTTTGCAAATCAGGCAATGTACTCTCAGGCCTGGTGTCATTGGGCCCCACAAGGAGTTTCTGTGTTTGGGGCGCTGACAAACACTAACTACCATAAACTATGTTAAGAAAATCACGGGCAACAAAGCAGGGAGCCTATAGGCTTTTTTGTGTCTCAAAAGAGCGCAAATGTTCAAGATGCTAGCCAGACCTTCTCTAACCATTATTTTCTCTTTTTAAGAGTCCAAGTGGGCTTTTATACCCATATTTATATTCTTCCTATATATAATTTAAGTCAATTAGAGGGAGCAATAAACACTAAAATACAACCAAGTGCCCACCAAAAGAGCAGGAGACCAACATCAATTGTATGTTGCTAATGCAATGTGAAGAGGTTAGTCTGGAGATGCCAATTTTCCATGGAAGGGAACAGAAGGCAAAAGCAGGTCATTGCTCACAGTTACCTGCATTCAAAAGGAAGAAAGGTTTTGCTGAAACACAAAATGAATAATAGTGGTTCTCTAGTTAGGCCCTATTTCTCTATGGCGTGTAACATTAGCATCATTCAACTGGAAACTTTGTTGTCAGTCTTCTGATCTGCATTAGTACTCTGGGCAGTCCCCTTTAGTGCCTTTCAGAAAGAAGCTAGAGTTTTAGACAAATTGCTTGCTCTTCTCTCTCTTTCAAGTACAACATCAAAATCCAATCAGTGAGTCAGACTCTTCTATCCTCTCTTTAATTTGATTTAATTTTAGAGCCCAGCCCTTTTTTATTTATCTGAACATAGTCCTTTCAGATCCATGCTGTTCCAGAGAGCAGACGAGCCTTTTGGGCTCACATAAACACCAGGCACATTTTGGTGAGGTTCAGATTGCTGAGAGAGCTGCGGCTAGAAGAAAGCAGAGACTGGAAGCACGGTATTGTGCTTGTGTCACAATGAAATGTATTACAGCAAACGTCAGCTTAACTGGAAAAGCTCCTCATTGCTTGACATTTTGAGCCTTTGCCAAGGCCATTGCTCTGGATGAGGCAGTGAGATTTGGTTCCATAATATAGTTGGAAAGGAACCACCTCTTTCAGTTTATTTTTAAAGTGATAGAGGTATTCTGCTGCTGAAACTTGTAAATTAATGAGCCGTTTCTGAAAGAGAGGGAAACTGCTTTCCTCCACTAGATTTAGTTATCAACAAGGATGGACCCAACCCAAATCCTGGATCCAAACACCTTCAACTTTTGAGAAATGTCAGCATCCAGCTGTACAACTCAAACCCAGCTCTGGTTCTCTTCTCCCTATGTGTAGTTCTGAACCAAAGACCAGTGGAGATGCAAATAAGGCAGGCATGCTTTTCTATCACCGTTCCACAGCCATCATTTTATGCCTCCATTGGCATTTTCAGTCAGAGAAAATGCGGTTGATAGGACAAGCAGTTTGTATCTGGTTTTGATGTAGTTTTCGAGTACCACGGCTTTAATTGCATCTTCTCTGTTGCAGAAGTAGTTGCCATTTTATGTCTTGAAATATTTCCAAGAGACAAAACAGAAACATAGTCTTGTCTCACACAAATCCATCTAAAGTACTTATTTAGTGCTTGCTATCTTAGTATGTGATCACCATTATTAAGGTTATATAGACACCTGCTATTCTTCCCTATTCACCAAGGAGGCATATGGGACCAGTTCCACAAACAGATCTAGGCCAATGCAGTGATTCACTCAGGGATTCGGAAAGCTGTGTTCAAGGAGGGCTACTTGATGGGTGGGACATCACACCAGGTGGCTGTGTATGCCACACCTTTATGTTTGATAGGTGTAATATAACATGCCTTGTGCCCACAAAGTCACAGTAAGGAAAACTTGGTAGTGCCACCTTATTCAAGCTTGAATGAGATGCATGTAATGTGCCTTGCCAGTTTTCTTGCCGGTAAAATGTGTCAGGCCAGTCCTCCTCATGACTGATCATCTCCCAAAACATTCAGCACATTGTTATCAATTCAGGGGGCTGCATTCCCTACTCACCTATTAAGCCAATTACAAAGGACATTAATTGTCCTTAACAATGGATCACAGGGCTGCTGTGTACAACTTCACAGAACAACTGGTCCTGTTGAGGATGAGCACCATTAAAATGCCCCTTGGCTGCCCACAGACAAATGCTTCAGGGGCTTCAAATCCCAGTGAGAACCCCTGGCTTAACATTGCAAGCTCCCAAAACACAGCTAAGAAGGTGAGGCTGCTGCCCTTCCCTTTTATCCACTGCCTAAGTAGATCATACACTCCCTCAGCACTTGAGAAATCTGGGCCCATGTTTTATCCAATAGGTTAATGTTTACAGCACTTGCCCAGGATGTACGAGATACCAGTTGATTTTCTTTGCCTTAGAGATTTGATCCTGCATCTCTTAACTTCAAGAAAACTTGAATATGACCTTACATATTCCTCACCTAGGGAACAGGAGACTTGGGTTCCACCTCTGCATCAGTAACAGTGGAATACAAAATGCTTAAACATTCCCTGGAGCAGAAACTGAACAGACGCCTGCTTAAACAGCGGGGGTCCCTGACAACCCATTTCGACCAGTTTGTGTCCTGCATCAGGGGTGCCCTGTGGCAATGCAGGAACCTTCTGATGTACAGACACACAGAGCTCAAGGAAACAGACTGTGTTAAAATGTTTCTGAGCAAACTTCAGTCCTACTACCAGAAATCGGTGGGAGAGGATGGAGAAGATGCAGCCAACCCCATCTAGAAAAGGGGCACTTGGAACAGGCTGTTCAAACTGCCCCCCTCCCCACCATACCACACCCCCCAGGAGGGGAAGAAGGCAGGGAGAATGAAAAGAACAACAATGCAACTGGACCTGGAGACAGCAAGGAAGACAGCAACAGGATCAGCAGCAGTGGAAGTGGCAGCAACATCAATAGTGACAAAGGCAGTGAATGAACTGGGAATGTAAACCTCAAATCAGGGCTTGAACTAAGGGACTGTGATTTCGTTCGGAAAGGGCAGCAGGTGGGTGCATAGGGGAGCAGGTGCATTTATTGTAATGGGTGTGCAGTTTCTTAATGTGGTTAAGGTGGGTGATGGAAAGTTTTATGCTAGGTGATATATATATATATATATATAACCATATAACTATATAGATTTTTTTTTAAAAGAAGGTGGTATCCCTCATAAATTCTTCTTCAAGAATAATCCTTTAACTGCTAGGCTGTTATCCTGGTCACTTTCTTCCCCTTTTCCTGGTCAGATAAATAACTATTCTATTAAAATACAGCAACTGCAATGGGAGGGAATGAGAGATCCTCTGCAGCCTGGTTCATAGGGCATTCATCCGGGAGATGGAAGGTGAAGATTCACCTCCCCCAGAGGCAGCAGAACCAAGTGGGCACAGATTCTTCACGTACTAAGGGACTGTTTGATCCACTTGGCCAGGAGATAAAAGCGAAGACCAGTAGTCTCACCATTCTGGTGGCTTCTGCCTGCTGGTACACCAACAACCCCATCCTGTGAGAATGGACAAATGTAGGTGTCTGGAGACCAGAGAGGGTTCATAGCTGCAATTTCCAGTCAGAGGGAGGGAGGCATTCTCTGTGGCCCACCTAGGACAGGTGGTGCTTAGGGAACCTATCTCACCATTACCTATTAACTAATTTGCCACTCTGTTTAGCCTGCTGACTTCCAAAGACACCATCCCCTCCCACCACATCACCCTCCCAGTACATTGTATAGGGAGCCTGGATGTCTAAATGGGGTTCTGCATTCTATTATGCAGCAAGGCACCACAACGCAGGGTTGCAATGATTAAGCCCTTTTGTGAATCTGACCCCGGGTCACACTGAAGGCCTGTGGCAGAGCAGGATTTTGAACCTGGGTTTCCACTCAGGCCCTAACCCCTGAAGCATCCTCTTCTGCTCTCTTTTATCCTTTCCTCTTAACATAAAATAAATAATTCAACCTGAAAAGTGTATACAAGTTAGGTCAGTTTTCCATAACCCACTTTGTTCTGGGCCTTGTTGCCACAGAGCAAAGAGATCTGTATGACATGCTGGACACCAGAAATATAGTGACAGTCCTTCAATTCAAATTAGTATTAATCCACTGGTAAGTACAGAGATGGTCATCACTTGCTAACACTATATAAAGAAGCAGTTGTCAGTGTGTATTGATAGCAAAAGAAAACAAGAATATAAAACCTCTGCAAACTTAAAAAATCAAAGCCCCTGTGGTCCTTTCTAAAGGTGTTTTGTCAATAAGAAAACAGTATCAAGACTGATAGAACAAATACTGAAGGGAAAGAAAATGATTCCTTGCCCTGGGAGCATATTGTCTAAAATAGCTTTGGTTCCAACCTGCTCAGAAATTCACCTTGCTGTGCCCCCTTCCTGACATTTCTTAAAGGCGTATTTCCATTGAAAAGTATAACAACGTATTTGTTCACGTGTTCCAAAGAGTGGCAGACTTTAGGCCTTATTTTCTTCTGATTTTTATGGGTATGCAAGGTGTCCATACTTCCCTGGTCACAAAACAAGACTGCTTTGCTGATGAGATGCTCAGCTAAGTTTGGGGTGAATATGGAGTGCAAGACTGCATGAGACAGGGTAGTAGTGAAAATAGATTTGTTTTCATTGGGGTAGTAAAGGATTTAAACACCTGTACTGTGTATCCCATTGAACACAGGACAAAAGCATGTATAGGAACACACTGACAGGATGCCTGGATCAGTGTTTAAAATAGAAAGTATGATCACCCTAGAATAAGAACTAAGTTCTTCAGAAAAAAATCAGCTAGCATCACAACACTCAGCATTGTAATGCATGAACTCTTTTGTGACTCTAAACTCAAGTCACAAAAGTGTTAAGTGGAAAGAAAAATCAGGTTCTGAAATATCACAGTCATATGTCTCTCATCTGAGGCATGCAATTTAATGCCTGTGTTTTTAATCAGTACTAAATTAGTGAGTGAAATATCACCATTTCAGATGACAAACGTTTAGGTAATATGCACTGGCTTACAAGGAGGTATACAGAAAGACAATGCCTATGTTTATATTGTACCAATTTTGTAAAAATATCCTCTCTTTAATCACATTGCTGCTGAAATTCAACCACAACATAAAAATTCCATTTGTTATATACATTCAGGGAAAGACAATGTACTGAGGGAGAAGTAGTAGAGGAGCTGGAGAAGACCAGGTCTTCCAAAATACTCAAACACTTTCTAGAAAAAGCCTATTTTGAGTTAAAATGATGCATGGGAAAAATTACTCAAAGGTTGTTCTGATCAGTGTTGCACAGAGGTAGGTATTAGGCTTATTAACTATGGTATCAACTAACATGGCTCAATGATCATTTGTATTGAGTACACCTTATAAAATCAATGAGTTCCTCATGGTTTCTTCTTATAAAATAATATCCAGGGTGGGATATTCAAAGGCACCAAGCACCAGCCTACCCCCTACAGTCAGCTATTAAATTCCCATTGACTCAAACAGGATCTAATGGGCTAGTGCTGATCACTTCTGAAAATCCTGCCTCAAAACCTACTTTTGAAGAGAAGTAGCAAGGGGCAATGCACGAGTATTGTACAGGAATGGGCAAGTGCATAGGACCCAATTTGAAGAAAGCCTCGCTTAAGACATGGCAACAGAATTGTAATATAACTCCACTTTGCTGGATGCAAAGTCATTTTGCATTCAGGACACATAACTGTGCACTGCCCTCCCACCCCTCCACTGACAAGGAAAATATCTTGTTGAAATTAGTTGGTTAATTTTCTCTCCAATACAAATCTGTTTGGCTTGTGGTTCGGGCTCCTGGACAGTAAGATCCCAAATGATTGCTAGCACAAATGTTTCACTGCAAACAGTATCATATGGTCCTGAAAAGCATTTGCTAAAGGATTTAAAGAGATTCTGAACAGCTGTTTTGTGGGGGATATACCAATAGCTGCTTTATCTTTTTTCTCCAGCTGTTAAAAATTGCCATTAGCTCACCTCTCCTTCTTTAGACAGGTGATATAAATTGTTAGTTTTAATGAATATTGCATAATGTACTTAATGAGTCTGATCCCATAACTACAGCTTAGCCCCATATTAGAAGAAACAATACTATCTGTCTTTACAGGTTTTTATACTCAGATTGGCTTTATTGTACAATTGACTCAGGTTTATTTTCTAGTAGTTGCAGGGGATCATTCAACACTTTATTTTGGTTATAACCTCTTTGGGTCAGGGGCTGTCTCCTGCTTTGTGGATGTACCATGCCTGATTTGGGCTACATCCTCCAGATGCTACAGGAATACAAATAATAAGTACTAAAAATACTCTTGAATTATATTCTTCTCTTCCAGCGCATATACTAACTAGAATTGGCTCAGTGTACTTGTAGCACTGTTACAAAATGATTCATTTTTTGGCCACAGCTTATTGTAAAGTATAACTGAAAGAAACATGGTCTAATAGAAAAAGCTAAATGCATATGAGAAAAATAAATAACACAAAGCTTATGAATGAAGCAACTTAGTTGATTTTGACTTAGTTATTACAATCTAAGACTCATTGAAAAGTCACGGGGCAGAGAGGCTTCCCAGTTAGGTCCACAAAGGCACTCAGGTGCCTAACTGCACTAGTGGCCTTTACAGAAATCTTGTTCAGCTGCTGCCAAAGCTTGAAATCCACAGGTGCCTAGTTTCTGCTAGTGAACATGGACAAAAGTGCCGAGGCCTTGGAGCCACCAAGGTGTTATCCTCCCCAGCTCACCCCCAAGCCTTGCCAGTGGGATTCCCAGATGAGGTGTTCCTTTGCCTGCCTCCTTTGATAGGTCTACTCAGGTAGACAATTTTAAGCACACCTAGCCCTCTCCTTGTGAATGCAACCCATTGCCTAGTGGTTAAGACATTTATCTAGGAAGTAGAATCCCTTTGCCTGAAGCTTCATTATCCCTGATTTGGAGCTAGGACTTGAACACATGTCCCCATGCTCCTGGAGAGTGCGCTAACCATCTGCCCGCATGCTTACCCTCATAGGTCTGTTTCTTTTACTGTCAGCCATACCAACAAAGCTAGTAGTACTTTACCCTGTGAGCAGGTATATCCCTTGTGGAGTAAAGTACAAATTGGTGTATACAAGGAGGGCAAAATCATGCTCTAACTACCTGATCAGCCTAAATTTTGACTGGTTGGAGGATAATGGGGGGAGAAAAATTATACTAACCCGTGGAAGGGCACAGTGGAGAGCAGAAGGGATGGGGGGAGAAGTCTTACCTGTCTGGTTCTCCTCACTCCAGTGGCAGCTGCTAATGCTACAGCTGCTGTTGCAGCAGCACAGGCTTGGGCTGCTACTGCTGGAGGACAGTCAGTGACATGGACTCCCGGGAGGCCTCTCCTGGTACCCCATTTTTCTAGCACCCCTCCAGAGGCAGGGCTGTGGTTCCCATGGCAAAGCTTTCAGGGAGGGCATAATCCCACCTCCCTTTTCCCCAGATACCTGACTAGGCCCATGGTTGTACCTCCCCAGCACCTATGGCTGAATGACACAGAGATGCCCCTGCTGTGCTAAGGACTCCTGGGGAGATGGGAAACTCCCTCTAAGACAGCTCCTAGGGTTGATACCCTGCCCCCCAGTTTTGCTACTGACCCTAAGAAGCAAAATTTTGTGTGAAATGAGGAGCTACAAGCCAGTTATTGTGCGAATATATTTTTTGTGATAGCCAGAAACCCTGTATAAAAGTCGTAGTTCCACCACTGTGAAGGCCCTATTTTGCATATAGCCCTCGGAGCCTGATCTGCATATTTTCTCTGAGCATCATTTTTAACAGCACCCTTTTTAACACTTGAAACTTCAAAGCCAATTAGCACCATTAATAATGTGACTGACCTGATTGGGCCTGATGCTTTACACCACTCATTCAGCACTTGCAAGACAGAAATTTTGCTTATCCACACATATGCACACATACAAACATGCATGCATACAATGATGGTCTGAAATTGGATATATATGCCTAGATAGCATGTGTCCAATTTCAGAAGGCATGTTACACATTTAATTTCTCCTGAAATTGGATCCATTACACACTTACACATGCTATAAATTTTATATATATAATAATTTAATATATGGTATGGTATATATATGGTGTATATATATATATATATATATATTTATAGCGTGTGTAAGTGTGTAACAGGTCCAATTTCAAGAGATCATTTTTTTGTGTGTCCCCAATTTCTGACCATTTGAATGACTCATTCTCAAGAAGATAATGGCAAAAGTCAATCCTTTGAATAGTTTCACACTATACTGCAGTCTGAAGTCACTGCTGTATAAGGGAGATTCAGATTGCACTTGCTCATATCCATGAAAGCATCTGTATCAGGTAACAAGTAGTATCATGAGTATTGTTCCATGGGCAGTAAAGCATTAAATTCTCCCTGGTGTTCCAGGAGAAGCACAGAACCCATTTGCCTTCTGGCTGCTGTAGTGCCATGACCTCCTGTGCACTCATTCACTTTATGGGCTGTACCAGCCATTCCCAGCCATCATGAACTGCTTTCACTTCTTTGGGGCCTTGAGCCCAGAATCCTTTAGCTCAAGCTAGTAGAACTCATGGGTCTAATTCAGCTCACAGTATTAAAGAGCAGCAGCTTCCTACTCATCCAGCAGGTCTGATTTAAAAGGTAACCCAAATCATCTGTTTCCACGTAATTTGCACTGTGAGGCTACTTATTGATCTGACTGAGGAGAAATTCAGGGTATCACTAAGGTTAAGCTGCTCTAAAAAGGGAGATGGTGAATGGAGTCAATTAGTTTATCTATTCTTTCTTTTTTCTATATTTAAGAATGGGCTATAAAGCTCTTAAACGATTACCAAAGCTTAACTTCTTATTAAAATAAAAAGGGTTTCTGGGTGAATATGTAGAATTGATCATATGTGGATACATTGGAAGGGGTCTACAGGCAAACTGCGCATGCCAGGTTGCTGAAAGCGTATCTAAATTAGATAACCCTCACAGTAGGCTGCCCCAGAGTATGCACATAACTACCTTCAGTACACTGGGAATGAGCTAGTTCTGTTTTATCTAACTGGAAATTAAATTTATGGCATTTCACATTCTAAGGCTGCATCCTAAAGACACCAGATTCATTTGTCAAGTCAGCTCAAAAGTGATGCCAAGCCTCTGAAGTTCCCAGATAGGTTTTAAAGTTAATTGTAGTAAAGCAGCCTCACAGAACTCATTTTTTATTATACTTATCTTTACTTCTTAGTTTTTCTAAGCACTTCAGAGGCATTGAAAATAAAGCAGCAACCAGCCTATCCATACCATATATTAAATTATTTTGCAAGCTCAGCTAATGCTATATTGCTTGTGGGGATTGGATTTTTACCTTTGGTGCTTAAAGAACTCTCTTATTCTATTAAAAAATGAAATAGCCTTCTCCCCCTCAAGACTAAGAAGTGAGCTATGCATTTTAAAAGCATGTCCCTTCCAACGAGAGAACAATGATATTGTTGAGGTAAAAGTCTGTTCTAGCTTCTCTCACACAACAATGCCATTGTAAATCATTGCTAAGCTGTTCTCTTCTAGTACCTAGATTTTCCTGAGCAGTGAGGCTTCTAAATCAGCTAAAATATGTTAGATTCTCTGATAGTTTTGTGATATGGACAAGCTAGCCACATGCAAAGAGGTGCCACAGTCAGTCGTGGTTATATGCATTGTTAGAAAAGGGTTTTCTATACAACAGAGCATCTGCAGGCTTAGTTATGCTAGCAGAGCCCTCTAATGGAGATGTAGCATATACCAGAAGGAGCTTTCTGCTGACAGTAAATCCACCACTTCTCCGGATGATATAAACTAAGCCTACAAAAGCACTCTTCATAAATGCAACTCCCCAGGGGCTTTTACTAGCCCAGCCCTGTCAGTTAGGACTCGTGATTTTTTCACTTCCTAACTGACAGAGATATGCTGGCAAAACTTTGCAGAATAAACCAGTGTAACTGGACTCTGGAGCAGCCTGGGCAGCAGTGGCACAGGGCAATGTCAGTATCTGGGCTGCTGCTTTTATTTTTGCAACCCCTCTTATTTTGCAACCCCTTCTATTTTTGCAATCCTGGGCAGATCAGTGCCCAGGACTAGTGCCCCAGTTACACCTCCTTACTCTACTGAATAAGCCAAACCTAAGACTAATAGCCTTCCCCTTTGCGGGACACTAGCCACCATTGTCCCTCTGCCTTACCAGTGGCAGATTAGGGCATTATATCTCGTATTATCTCAGGGTTGACTGTGTAGTTTTGCTAAGAGGTAGGCAATGGAACTGTATAGGATGATTTGGACAGGGCTGATCCCGTCTCATGCAGTGGGTTGGACTAGATGACCTCTGGAGGTCCCTTCTAACCTTACTGCTCTATGATTTGGTTCCACAGACATAAACCTCTACCTGGTCCCATCTGGCATTGCCTCTTCAGCGGAAGGAATACATAAACATCAGCAAACTGAAACCAACTACATCAAGGCCTGTGTCATCCAGTTCCATTTATATCCTCCTCAGAGCTTTCTGAACAGTCAATTCTTAATCCCACACACTCACATACAGACACAACTTTGTGAAAGTAGCTCAGAAGATCAAGAGTAAAAATCTTCTCCTGAAAAAATGATCAACTCTTGATGGTCTGCTTTCTTCAAGTCAAGTTGGCAAATGCTGCACCCCAGTTTGCTGAAATGCTATCCATACTAGAATGGTGTCATGAAAATGATCATAAGCACATTGAAGCCAACAAAGCTGATACAGTTACAGGTCTGTCCAACATCCTTCTGCTTAACATGGGCAAGAGAATGCAGCCAACAAACTGATCACCAAAGTACAGCAAATGCCAGACTTGTCACATACGGGACCTCACTGCTGAGTAGAAGGTAGAAGGCTTTTCTAGACAGTGCTGCATAGCCTTCATCCAGCTCACTGTGGCAGAGGGAAATGGGAAACAGTCTCTGCCACTACCAGGACACCATCGCCAAGCCAAATGAATGGTTACCTGAGTTGTGCTGAAATGGATCATGCCTGGAGCGTCTGGGACAGGGCATTCTCCACCTGTGCTGCCATGGAGGATTATTCACATGAATTGGACAGCTAGTTTCTTTACATTGGATCCCCTGGAGGTTCTTTCAAGTTAAGCACCGCTGAACTAGGGCTCATAGGTTTGGACCACTTGACTGTGGGGAAGTGAGAGGGTGAAGGAGGAGTGTTGTATGTGTGAGTAAAAGAACAAAATTAAGGATTAACACAGAGACACACATCTAATAATATACCTACATCAGGGTGTTGGCAACATTTTGGGCAGAGTGCCAAAAGCACCCACAACCTCAACTTGTAAAATGTTGATGTGCCAGGGACAGATGACGGGGGAGCCAGCAGGGGCCTGATCCTTGTGGCACTGCAGACCTGGCCCCTTCCCCATCATCTGCCCCAAGGCACGTGTGCCAAGCAAAAAGCCTTTGCGTGCCATGCCCGGGTGCTGAAGCTGGGGGTTGCCTACCCCTGATGTACATAATAGATAGATAGCTGAAAAGATAGGAGCTGCCACAACCCAGATGAAAGACTGGCTTAAGAGCTAAGACATGTGACCCAAGGGCTACAGGGTGGTTTAACAAGGGGTGGATCCTAGAGTTCTTAACCAGTGGATTGTCCAGACATTAACACCTTAGGGCCTTATTACACCTTATGCTGTAAGGTACACAGATGTTAATTGGCTTAGTGTTGATCACTTAGTGGACTAGTTGCACCTTAAAGTGAAAAACCTGCTCTGACTGTCCTTCACCTGCACAACTGTGATTTGCTTCTAGAGGCTTGGTGAGCAGGGCTGGGAGCATAACTAGGTCCTGCGCATGGCCCCAGGTAAAGGTGGTACCCCGGGGACTGGGATGCCAGTCAGAAGCATCCCCAGGAACTCTAGGTGATGCCAGGACCCGATGCACTCAGGGTCTGGAGCACTTGGGGCTGTGGCATTGGGGGAGGGAGGGGTCTGCTGGCCATGTGGGGGACCACACAAGAGCCACTGCAGCCACCAGGCCCTCAGGGCTGAGGCACTTGCTTTTGCCTGAAGGGAGCAGGTGCCACATGGCTGCAGTACTTGCTCTGCCCAACCTGCCCCGGAGGCGAGGCACTGTGCCAGCCCTGCTGCACTCTGGCATCCCCACTTGCCCTGACTCACAGAACAACGGGGGGTGGGGGGGCTCTGCATCCTGGGATACTAGACTTAACTTGGGCAGAAGAGCTGTATGGAGTGGCCCACTTTTATGGGACAGGAACAAGGTAATGCAGATTAGAGATAATCCTGCCCTGGAGTGGCATAACTTTAAAACAAATAACAAATTCTTTAAATCATTTAAAGGTGTTAACATGCAGCCAATCCAGGGATTAAGAGCTCCAGAAGCCATCTAAAATTACTGTGAAACAAGGCCCTTAAAGTGGTTTTAAGCACTCATGCAGCTGAATGTTACGCCACTCCAGGGCAGGATTATCTCTGATCTATACTGCCCAGCTCCTGTTCCATTAAGGTGTGGCCACTAGCCACAGATGTGCCGCCCAAGTTGAAGTCCTCCAGTATCCCAGGATTTCTCACAACCTGGCCTGCTGAGCAGAGATAGAAGTCTGTCCTGGATTACCAGTGTTCTAGTGGCAACTTACAGCTACAGCTCCTAGGCCTGCCACTGCTCACCAAGGCTTCTAGTAGCAAGTCACAGCTGTTCAGGTGGAAGAAACTGGGGGCCTGTTGTGTAGACACCCACACAGTCAAATGGGTTGCCAACTGGTTGGAGGGCTGCACCCAGAGGGTGGTAGTGGATGGGGTCCTTCTCAACCTGGAAGGACGTGGGCAGTGGGGTGTTGTACTAATATCATGCATAGATTGTACATGCTTCTTTTTGGTATTGGGTGGTGGAACCGGAGCGTGCTCCATCCACTCCATGCATTGACCTGGTATTACAGTGCTTCCAGGACCGGTGCAAAAAATTTTAAAAAAAGGGGTTCTGCAGGGCTCGATCCTCGGGCCCGCACTGTTCAACATCTTCATCAGCGATTTGGACGAGGGGGTAAAAAGCACCCTGTTCAAATTTGCTGATGACACTAAGATGTCGGGGGACGTGGGCACACTGGAAGGATGCAACAGGCTACAGTCTGACCTAGACAGGTTACAAGGGTGGGCGGACGAGAATAGGATGGGTTTCAACACAGACAAGTGCAAGGTGATGCACCTGGGGAGGAACAACCGGCACCATACCTACAGGTTGGGGAACTCCCCTCTTGTCAGCACGGAGGCGGAAAGGGATCTGGGAGTGATCATTGACTCCAAGATGAACATGGGCCGGCAGTGTGGAGAGGCAGTAAGGAAGGCCAACCACACCTTGGCATGCATCCACAGATGCATCTCGAGCAGGTCCAAAGAGGTGATCCTCCCCCTCTATGCGGCACTGGTCAGGCCGCAGCTGGAGTACTGCGTCCAGTTCTGGGCGCCACACTTCAGGACGGATGTGGACAGCATGGACAGGGTCCAGAGGAGGGCCACTCGTATGATCAGGGGACAACAGGGCAGGCCCTATGAGGACAGGCTGCGGGACCTGAACCTGTTCAGCCTCCAAAAGAGAAGGCTGAGGGGGGATCTAGTGGCCTGTTATAAACTAGCAGAGGGGACCAGCAGGCATTGGGGAAGTCACTGTTTCCCCGAGCACTGCCAGGAGTGACCAGGAATAACGGTCACAAGCTGGCAGAGGGTAGGTTTAGGTTAGATATCAGGAGGCGCTACTTCACGGTCAGGGCGGCTAGGGTCTGGAACCAGCTTCCAAGAGAAGTGGTGCAGGCTCCTACCCTGGGGGTGTTTAAGAGGAGGTTAGATGAACATCTTGCTGGGGTCATTTGACCCCAGTACTCTTTCCTGCCTTGGCAGGGGGTCGGACTAGATGATCTGCTCAGGTCCCTTCCGACCCTACAAACTATAAAACTAACTATGAAGACAGTCACAAAAGGGCCATAGACCAGGGATAGGCAACCCCAAGCATGGGTGCCAGAATATGGCACACAAAGGCATTTTGCTTGGCACGTGCATCTTAAGGCAGACCGTGGGGAAGGATTCAGGACTTCGCTGCCACAACAAGGACTGGGCCTCCCACAGCTCCCCCACCATCTGCCTCTGGCATATCAGTATCTGACACAGCAAGGGTGCAGGGTTTTTTGGCACTCTGCCCAAAAACATTGCCAATCCCTGTTTTAGACTCAGGGTGTGACTGTTCCAAATTTGAGCTAGCATTAACATTGATCAACATTTGTATGGTCCACAGCATAAGGTAACAGGCACTGAGGGGTTCTCTCAAGGGCCTCAAAGAAAATAAAAGGTGCTGGGGATTGCTTGGTAGAGCTGTATGCATAGAAAGAAGAAAAAGAAACACAAAGAGGGCCGAGGAAGACCACCAAGTTGTCGAAAAAGGAATTGAGCTTAATCCAGAGAAGAAGTTAGGAGAGGCCATGTTTACATGGTAAACTTCCCAGACCTGGCAATGATGCCCCTCTACTGTTGTGAGTGGGTTGCCTCCTAAAGCAGAAGCAATCCAAGTGTATTTGTGCAGGGCTATATTTAAGCTAATAGAGGAGCAGGCTAACTGGCACTGGCACTCAGCCACTCAAAGCACTGCTACACTGCTTCCAGTTTAAGAGGCAGCCTACCAGATGCAGGGCAGCATGCTTCAGGGCATGGCCATCCAACATGGTAAGGTTTCCATGTAGACGTGGACAGAGTGATCTTTTGACCAGGGTTGTGGCTAGAAGCAGGCTTGGATCTGTGAGCAAACTAACTGTCACCTGGTGTTTGATGCCTCTTGGGTTCAAAGAAGCACGACTTCAAAAATAAAGATTGCAGCAGAGAAGCACCTGAGTCCATTATTAGCCTCAAGCAGAGGCATAACTTTATATTTTAGTATCCAAAGAGGTGTGGGGAGGTGTGCTTATCTCCTTGTGTGGACAGTGGTGGTGCCATGGGCCGCTGCTGCCTCAACACAAGCTCCCCCAACTCACACTGCAGCAGTGATGCAGGCTTCCTGAGGGCAGCCACTTTGGCACCCCCTTTGAACCTATGCCTGGGACTGGTGCCCTGATTGCTCCCCTCTCCCACCCCAAAGTGATGATACTGCCCTCAAGGCCCCTACAACAGCTCACTTTTCAGAGGACATATAACTTCACATATACTGGACTAAAGGGATTCCAAATGGTAAATAAAATATGTACTGAAAGACTGAATGCGTTTACATTTTTACAGACTGAATTTGAAAAGCACCTTCTGCATTAATTCAGATCAACTGACCTCTGAGGCTTATAACACTGTACTCTGATCACTAATCATTTTTTCTTCCAGAGGAAAGATGCTTATTCAGTTTTGTTTGGATTGCATGGATGTTCAGGGGCCAATTCCAGCAGCATTGGCTCAGGCTGTAATCAACTCAGTACAAACTGTAGGGCCAGATTTTCAGAAAAGCTTGGAACCCAATAGCTCCTATTTAGGTACCTAAGTAATTAGGCAATATTGAAGGCAGCTCTGTTCACATTTAGATATTATTCTCTTAGTAAGCATGTCTGAAATCTGGGCCTTATTAAGCAAAAGCACTTTTTCTTCATTAGCTTCTAACCTGAAGAGCTAGACCCTAAGCTTTATTTGTTCATATTTGTCTTCAGCCTCCACATTGTTCCCTCTCTTCTGCTTCACTGAGTCTATTGCCTTTATTTATTTTCCAAAATGTTTGAGTTCCCTGAACAACTTTTCCAATAATTTAGCATTGATTGTCACTTGTGCATCTCAGCCTTCAAGTGATCAGCAAGACACCAGAAAATGCCTTTGCAGCTGCTCAGAGGCCCTGTCAGGAACCACTTCATATGTGATTCAAAACTTTGATGTAAACTTGATATGACGAAGTGTCTAGCCAATTTTCACGTTTTCCATTAACGCATTTCAAGTTAAATACTGTCAGATATTGTTAGTATTGGACCCTGCTGTAGAACCTTATTCATGTGGGTGAACACTCACTCATGCAAGGAACCCCTGTAAAGCCAAGATGTGAGCTCTTACGGCACTGAGACACTTTGAAAAATCCCACTTGAATATACTTAAATGCAAACCTAGGTTAGACTCTTGCTTTTAAACATTTTGATTTATGTAAAAGTGGCATCTTCTAGCCCGATACATCAGCTTCATGAGTCATATCTACCAACCAGTGGCTAAAATTTGTATTTTTGTTTGTTTGCTGGGGGGGAAAGGGTTGCCAGTCAACATAGCTAAGGGAGAGTAAGCCAAATGTTATCCCCTTTTTGGAGCATCAGAAGTGTTTTCTAGGTTCTAATCAATCACAAATGGGCAAACCCATTGAAGGCAATGAAATTACACATGCCTCAAAGGTAGAATGTGATGATATGTTAAAAGATGGTATCTGATGAGAAATAATAAAACCCAGCTTGGATCTCCAATTCCAAAGTTTTAATTTTAAAATTAGGTACATTTGCTTGGGATTAAGACAGACAAACAGAGAAGTTGCACTCTTGTGCGTAAATGCACATTACTTCAAAGTTTACAATTACTTCAAGGTTTAAGAAGTTTGATATTCAGTAAACTCCAAAGTCTACAAAACGGACTGGCTCATCGTCACTACCAGTTGCAGAGGATTATCCAACAGGTTTTCAGACTCTAAATCTGGCTAAGAAAAAAAATCTGTCTGTGATTGTAGCAGGACTGGGCCCCAAGGGCAGCCATAATGTCCCTTGGTGGCCCAACAGCTACTGTCCTGCCCTAGTTCTAGGTACCTTCCCTTTACACTCACCTGCCACACTTTGATATAATGGTTGATTTTTTGAAGGAAAGATGCCCAAGAGTCCTAGAGTATGCCTCAGCTAGATGGGCACTCCTGGTGCATATGTGCCCAGGCATCCATTGCCTTATGGACCATTCATGACCTTCAGGTTCCCCTATAGCCATGCCCATGGCTTGCAGGCACTACCATACCATTCATCCTTGTAGAAGCTTCAGCTCTCCTGGCTTCAGCCTCCCATTCCTCTGGCTGCAAGCCTCCAGCCCTGGCCCATGGATTTAGGTCTGGTTCTCTCAACTTCAGCCCTGGCAGTCAACAGTGTTTCTGGGCCCTTAGTCTCTGCCTTTCTGGGTTGATCTTACCCTTCCTGGGCTACGGGTCCCTGATCCTGGTTCTTGCCCCTCCTGGGCATTTCTTTCACCCTTCTCAGGCTTCAGGTCCCTGACCCTGGTTCACGCCCTACTCAGGCATTGGGCCCCAGCCCTGTCTCCACTTCTCCCTAGCCAGGCTCAAGGCATTCACATGCTCCTCAGGCACAGCTGGGACCTCCAGCTCCCCAGTAGCTCCAAACCCAAATCAGTGGTTTAATTTATAATGCAAATGGTAAGCAACCACTTAACACAAGCCTACCCTCCTGGGCAAACAGACATCAAAAGGGAAAAAGCAGGCTACAGCTTTAAAAGGAAAGCCTCCTCCTTCAGGGCAGGCAAACAAGCACCAGGGCAGCCCTCACCTCTCCCTGTTCCTGCCCTGATTCCAGGTCCCTCAGGTAGCTTCCTCCCCTGCTGAGACCCCTCTTCAAGCTCTCAGTGCCAAGTGTGGCAGGAATCACAGCATTGGCTCAGCCATAGCCAGCTTACTGCAGAGCTCTTCCCCTTTGGCTTGCAGAGCCAGACTGGCTGTCTGCTCTCAGGCATTGTCTTTATGTATCTCTTCCGCCCTGCCCCTTCTGGTCCAGCAACCAGGACACACAGGTGTTCCCCTTCTGGGTCTGCTTTTTCTGCTAGGGCTTCACTCCATTGCCTGCAGCCCTTTGCTTCTGAGCTGCCTAGATGCCTGCCCTGGCATAATTTACTGCTCTTCAGCTCTTCCTAGGCTAACCACTTCTCCTAGGAATAGCCTCTTCTGTGTGGCTACTATTCTGCTCGTTTTCTGGCAGCCAGCTCCCTAGTAGTTAGCCTGCTTTCAAGATGCCAGCCTTATGCAGCCAGCTAAGCCTGCTCCAGTTTCCTCTTAAAGTAACAGGAGTCCTCTGGCTCCCTGTTACAGTGATCTTAAGGTCTATATTTCTTGTTCAAATAAATGCTAACAGCTATTAAACAACAGCTGATGTCATTCTTGGTCTTTCCCAGTTGCATCAGACAACTGTAGAAAATTAGTACAAACTATCTAAAAAAACCCAATGTGTAAGCCTGTAGCCTGGAGTCCTCCGTGGTCAAAATATCCCCAGTATAGACTGCTGTTCTGAGAAACAGATATCTTGTTTAACCTCTGCTCTGAATCAGGCAGAAAGGAGATTTCAACCTAGATGAGCGTTATAAAGGGATGGATAAAGAGGAGAAGGAGGGAAATGCACTCCCACCCATCTTCTCACTAATTCGGAGAATCTAAGATGTAGGTATCTGCAGATAGATGTATGGGATGGACCATCAGGAACACATGGAGTCATTCACTTAAGGAAGGAAAACTTTAGTAAACAGAAGAGAAACCTCAATGACTGGAAAGTAACTTTTAAAAACTGTCACCAAGAAGTATGGCTCAGATCAATGCACCAGAAGGGGGTGGGGGGGAGACTATTTATAAAAGGACAGGGGATGAAAATGAGGGGCCGTGTTTGTGTTAAAAACCTGGTGGGAGCCTTGTGTGACATAGATATTCCTCCAGCAGTGTCTCCACATCATAGTGAAAAATCAGCTGGCAGTCCTGTAGGCCCTCAATTCATCTGCAAAGGGTCTTACCACTACAGAGGCTGCTCTGAAGTGACCCAAGAAGCTGAGCTGTAGCAGAGAAGGCAACCACAATGGGGACCTAGGAGTAGTGGCAGCAAGTACTGCTTGGGCTGAAGCAGCTTAGAACAGAGCAGCAGTCTGTTGAGGATCACAGACTCTGGTGAGGGCCTCCTTTGTACCAGAATAGCAGTGGTTTCACTGGGATTAGGCAGCTGTGGAAGGAGGGCTGGGCCAGAATAATTGTCAAAGGACCTTGAGAATAGCATCAGATACTGTAAATTATTCAGGCTATCCTAAATTTTTGTATGTTAGAGGGGAAGGGAAAACACAGGGATGACCTAATTAGCCTCTGGGACTCAGTGGGCTTATCTACATGAGATGTTTTACTGCACATTAGACTAATCTAAAGCATCACTGCCTACACGTGCACTGGACTTACTATGCATTAAATTATTCTAAAGCACTGTTTACAACTACCAACACATGCAGGTACTAGATAAACAGTGCATTAGGTAATGTGCAATAGCACACATGTAGAATCTGACCGGGAACAATTTTACTCCTGGTCAGCCCAAGCAGCAGGGAGCCACTGGCATCTGCAGGAGCCTGGAGTTCCTCCTGGCTGCTACACAGAAGCAGAGTAGGGCAGGAGCAGCCCTGGACTGGACTTCTCCCATTGGGTGCAAATCTGCTCCCAATAAGGTACACGTGTAGACACGTTCCCCACCGTATATTACTGTATCTTATTTTACTGCACAGTAACCTCACTGCTCATTAATTGCACATGTAGATGCACCTACTATTTGCAAATGGGGGTATTTTGCTCTTCAGTGGTATAGTTTAGTTTTCCCAGGTTTCTGGGTAGAGGCTAAAGGCAGTATTATTTGAGTTTGTCCTATATTACTGCCTAGTAGTACCTGGAAGGAAGGATATACGATGTCATTAAAAAATGACATTCCTATCACCTTTATCTTACCTACCAAGGAAAGTACAACTGTATTCACAAAGCTTACATGTCCAATGTAGAATGTCTTATATTTCTCCAATAATAAATAACCTTAGAATCCTCAACATTAGATCCATAAAATGCTCAAGCATATCATCCAGTCAGGTTATCTCTGTTTTGCATTTGCTTGTGTAATTTCCACCAAGCTACACAATTAAGATACATGTCCAGATTTTGACAACTGTAACATTTACCTCTGTTTTTGTTGTGGTGATGGGGGGGTTTATTCTTGTCATTATTTCAGCTGTAAATTTTGAAGACAGGTTTGGATTCTGACTCCCCATAAATATTGTGAGTGGAACTGATAGAAGCCTTTTATTTTGGCCTGTTGTTAAAACCTAAAACCTTTACCCAAAGCTGAGACTTTTTACTTTTCTGCTTACATACATGTTCATTTTGTTACCACCTTAGCCTCCCAGCCTGGACTCACCTTGTCTACCTATACTATGGTACCTAGACCATAAGCTTTCTAAGGCAGGAACTGTCTTCTTTGTTACAACACCAAGCACTCTGATCCTCCACTGCGGTTACTAGGCATGACTTCTAAGAAAAAAAAAAGTGTTGCACAATGCTTTGTCAAGTTGTGAATAATTATAGAGATGTTTCCTAAATTACCTTCCTTGCAAGTTCACATACATGGAAACACTCTTTCTGTGATAAAACATTCTTTCAGAGTTTATTATACCTATGTTACATCAACACCATAGTCTACCCTTATCTCTACAAATATGGGGTACTCACTGCAGTAAAGCCAGGGAGGTTCAGCTGCTTGGTAGAGGTGGAGTCAGATCTCTGCTTGCATACACCTTGCAGGTAGCACTGCTCTACAGGAAATCTGTGTTTAGCCAAAAACACAGGTATGGGCAGAGAGCACTGCAGTCACAAATTTCCTCTGGTCCAGTGGTGCCAGCCCTGCATGCTTGGGTCAGATGCATGCAGAGTCAGTGTTCAGAGCTCAGGGTTCCCCATAGGTCCAGAGATTTGGCAGCAGGGGAGCAATGCCACTACTCCTCCACTGCCAAACTTCTGGACCTATGGGAGTCCCATAAGCCAAATGACATGGAGCCACAGGTTGGATCTGGCCCAACAGCCAGAGGCTAAGCACCCTTGCTCTGGCCCTTGCCTCCACCACAGAAGAAGGAGGGAATTAATTCATGGTGAGTTCTTTGCCATTCCATTACCTTGAGGAGAGGATTTTTCATCTCGGGTCTCCCCAGCACCGAGAAACTAAGGCTAGGCACAGAAAACTAGAGTTGCTCCAGAGTGAATAATAGAGGTGGACATGGAAAGAGAGAGAGAGAAAGAAAGAGAAAGACAATGGCCTGCTCATAAATTACAGAAATGAGCATGCTCTAAGTGAACAGCTTTCCAATGACCTCCAGGGAACTATTGAAGCATGAACATAGCAGCTAATTGATGGGCAGAGTTGATTGCCTGTTCTGTGCTTGTAGAAGCTTCAGGTTAAAAGCCAGAGAAGAAACATCAAAACAATCTGGGGAATTATGTACAACAGGGGCAAAGAATATGAGGAGGCTGAGATCTTTGGTGTTAAACCTTTACCACTCGCAGCTGTAGGATGTTCATAAGTTAATTTAAAGATCAGAGCTAAAAAATCTTCACTTTTCCAGATGCTTAAATCTTTGGCTGCAGCAAACAGATGTAATTAAATATTTGGTTAATGGTGGCTATTAAGTTATAACGGTAAACAAGCCATGAACTTATATAGGAATTTATAAAAATGTTAACCTATTTTTAAAAGAAATTATATTTCATTACCATCTCTTTATTTTGCAGGAGGAAGGAAAGCAGTTTATAGCAACAAGCTAGAATCAAGTTTTCAATAAAGTCTGTTTTTTTAAAACATTTCTAAAGAAAACCAAAATCTCATTGTCTCCACATGTAGCTGACTTCATTTTTGTTTCTTTTAGAAATGAATTAAATAAAGCTATAAGTCTGGCTTTGTTTGACTGGTTTCTGTTATTCTCTGCTTTGTAATGGCACACCAGGTGCTGGTCTGTGGCACACTGACTTTCAAATTAATGTTTATTTTGAAAGAAGTCATCATATGCCTTAACTATCTATTTATTACTGAGGTACAAGGACAGTCTCTTTTCTCTCCAGCTTCCTGAATGTGAGTATCTGTGGACATTTAAGCTAAACAGACAGGCAATCAACATCCTACAATAACCAATAGATTGAATATACTGCGCCATTCACAACACTACAGCTTTAACCTGCTAGCTAATTAGTTACTTTGGTTCAAAGCTAGAGGGTTGAATGATACCTACCTCTCAGGGATATCATGAGAAAGAAATAGTTAACATTTATCCATTAGCTTTAAATAATAATATTAAGAGCTGTCATCTTTGTTGTTGTTATTCTTCTAAACTGAGAGCAGACCAACACTTGTGCTATGAAACATCCTAGATATTTTGGTCAGGGAAATCATAAGATACTTGGTGCTTCACAGCCAGTTGAGAGTCCTTGTGGTTTTTGGACATGCCTATTGCCTGGGTTCATAATGTTTGGTAGTTATGGTGTAACATGGCATAGGTGCATAGAAATGAAACAGGCACAAGCATTAGTAAAGCAAAATAAAAATGAGCACCTTAGAACAGAATCAATAAGAAAAGCAAGAGACTTCTGTAAAGCAGTACATTTTATTTCCACATCTCATTCTCCAGATTAATTGAAGTCTTTGATTTATGCAATTAAAAATACCTCAGCACGAGGCAATATTTTTATTTTATTTTGCAACAGTCTCCACTGGAAAACAGGGTTGCATTAGCCAAGTCCCCATTTTAATGAAGGGGGTATTAAACACTAATGTTTAAATATAAACAAGATACAGGATAACCACATTTTTACTGTACATGCAAATGTACAAAATTGTAACAGCAGCTTTAAACAGTTAAAGACTGTTAGATTTTCCATATGTTTCCACTGATACTTCAACAATAAGCAGCAAACCATCACATTTCCACTTGGCATGTGTAAAAAGTCTTGTAATATGAATGTAAGAGTATAGCTTTTTACAGCACGTTTTTAAATATGCCAAACAGGTAATAGTGTTGTATGCCAGGATCTCTAAGGCTGCAATTCAGTTAGTACATAATTCTACCTTACCAGTAGACACAGAATATTGAACGCAGTGCAAATTGATTAGAAATGAATGTGGTGTTCAGTGGCCTGCATGGGTAGCAAAACATAAAATTATTTTAATAGTACATGAACTCCAGGTCATATAAATCAACGTCCTTATGCAAGGATGCATTAAAAAACCAACCAACAAACAAAAGAAGTTCAATTACTCTAAAAAGAATAAATAGGGCAATTATTTGAAAATACACTGAGGCTGAACAGAAAGTAAACATGATATTGCAGATCACAGTAAATGGCTCTTGTTACTTCAGTGCAGTTATATGTTAAGTACTACAGACAGACCTATGTGCCACGTCCTCAGAAAGCCCCGATTATAAACTCTGTCACAGTACGTCTGTGGTGCTGACCACCATCTCTTTCAAAACCCATTTAAAATGGCTTGTCAGTTTCTGAAATCTCCATTAAAATGACATTGTATGTGTATATGCCTGTAAACTGGCATAAATCTAAAACAAACTAACTGCTTTAGGACCCAATCCTGCAAACATTTAATGCCAAGGAAAAATTTTGCTTCTGAGAGAAGCCTCAGTGGTTTCAGTGCACTGTGGGCCTAATTCAATGACCATATGATTATAATAGGCATTGCTGGCTGGTATGTAGTTAAAGCTGTAGGAATAATTGATTTTTCAGTTCAGCTGCTCAACCAAAAATTGGTTTGGACTCATCTAAAACCAACATTTTTCAGTGAACCAAAATAATCCATTTCAGTGTGGTGTTCTAGTGACATCTTCCCTCCTCGTACCTTGTAACCCTGTGATCTGGACATTCACCACGAGTAAGGGACACCCAGGTTAAAATCCCTTCCCTGCTTAACTCAGAGCAAGAATCTGACTCAGGGTCTTCTACTTTCTAGAAAATATCCTCACTGCAGGGTGACAAGAGCTTTTCTCTCTTAAGCTCTTCTGTTGAAGCTGTTTCACGCTATATAAAGCACAGGACAGACTAGGACACGTCTGCTCTAGAATACACCATAGCTTGTTAGGTAGACTGCTGTTCTGAGAGACAGATATCTTTTTTAAACCCCTGCTCTGAATCAGGCAGAAAGGAGATTTCAACCTAGATGAGCGTCATAAAGGGACAGATAGAGAGGAGAAGGAGAGAGCAGCACCCGCACCCATCTTCTCACCAATTCAGAGAATCTAACCCCAGAATCAGAATGCTTAAGATTAACATTTGTAACCTGTTTTATCTGCCCAAAACAGTTATTGAATTTAACTTGAATTCACATATAGTTTCAGGTGAATGGCAATTACATTATTGGCAAATAAACTATCCATCAATAAAAATAAAAACAACCTGCAGAGCCCTCAATGTGATAACATACCAGAATAAGGCCTTTATCGTTCTGATCAGAGCTTCTCACCCTCCAGGTCTGATTCTGATCTCACATAGCTGTCAGGCGTAACTACTCAAGGCAATGGAATTACACCAGTGTAAGTCCAATGCACAGATTTCTACATCAGTTTAACTGTTTCAGTCATGGGAATGATTTTATAGCATAAGCAGATTAACACATCCTTTCTGGATGGCGAGGTAAAACAAGTTGGATTCGTCAGTGCTGATGTGAAAAACGTGCATCCTGCCTTCCTTCCCTATGCAAAAAATAAATAAATATTTCCTCAAGCCTTAAGACATTCCCTTTTTTAAACCTGCTTTTCAGGGACTTGGTAACTCCTCATTTTCTATCAAATAATCTTTCTTTATATAATTACCCCCCCTAACTAACCTCCATACTCCAAGATAGGCATCCTTCAGTGAGCTCTTGTTAACTCCTTCAGTGCTGTTTACTTCTCCTTGAACAGTGGGCACCTTTGCTGGCTCCACTGTGTTGTCCTGTTGCTCCTCTATACTCTCACTGTCCCTTTCTGCTTGTTCCTCTACTGCTGTCTCCTCTGTTCCCTTCTCCTGAGAGATCTCCTCCATTGCAAATGGTGGTTGACCTCCAATATGTCCTTTCTCTTCTTCCTCTCTTGCTTCTTTTTCCAGGTCCTCATAATTGCTCTGCTTTCTGGTCTCAATGTACTTGACCACACAGTAAATGACAGAGCCCAAGGTGTTGACCACAACACCTGCTATAAACAGCTTTGTGGGCTCCACATCATCGAAGGCCACCATGCCCACTGTGATGGTTGCTATGCTCTTTACCACCCCGACGAAGCTTGTGGTCACAGCCGAGTTAATGTAGGTGCAGTGAAGGGTGGTAAAGTTCATGGCACAGCCAATCAAGACACAAGCAATAAAGATGCATGTCATGGCCGGGTCCTTCCAGCCAGGGAATGACCAGACGTTGATGGCATCCATACTGGCAAAGGAGCAGATGATGAGCAAAGGAGTGGCTGAAACTGCAATGACATACTGGGCTGTCAGGGGTCCATAGTCACTATCTGCACTGGTCTTTTGGATGAGCACCAAATAGGCAGCATGTACCACCACAGCCAGCACTCCTGTCACATACCCCATGAGATCACCACTCAGGTCACCCGCTCCTGCCAGGAGAGAGGGAAAGACAAAGGAAGATGCTTTACAAGTCAGCCGGTGGATGGGAGTGAGAGAGAAGCATTAGTTATGACATTACAAGAGCAAAGGAAAGCACCATCCATTTAAAAGAGTGTCACTCAGTCCTATGACTTGTGACTGGCCTCCCAAGTTCTGCTCTCCTGGAAAAAGACACCAGAGGTGCGTCCAAATAAGCATGGACGTTTGGCTCCCCAGGAACAAGTAGCAGTGACACACCGTATGCCGCTGTTACTTGTCCCTGGGGAATGCCCATGCCACATCCACTTTGAGATGCAGCAGGTTACCCTGGGTTGGGTAAAAGAGGCTGGGGCCAGCAACTGTGGGTGTCCCAGGGCTGCACCCCATGGCAGGAAGCCTGGCTAGCATCTGGTGTGTGGCTCCGGCTGGCGAGGCCCCGGTTTTGAGCAGCATGCACTGCCGCCATGTGCATGACCCTGTTTTTTTTTCAGTGTGGGCTCCCCCCCAGCAGAGTAGCAGCGCAGGTAATGCCTGCATGTGCAGCGTGTGGCGCCGCAGATAGGCCTGCAGCATCACACACCACGCATCCACGTTTCTCTGGAGACGGCACAGGAGTGGTTTTGATCACAGACAAAATCTACCTGTCTATCTCATTTCAAAGCCACCCCTTTAACTTCTTATTCTCCTAAGCCAACCCAGGCAAGGTGGGGAGAGGGGGGCGCTCTCTCTCTCAAACGAGTTATCTTCTGCTGTGGAAGAAACTGCCGGGCTCCCCGTGCCCCCAAACACACAGACACGTGAGAAAGAAGGGGGACTTTCGGCTCCCCGTGCGCTCCTTCTGGGTCAAGCCCGGGGTTTGGTCCCAGTGCACAACGGAGCACGTGCTTGTCCCCTTCCGGTCCCGAGGCTCCTGCCCGAGCCCGGGGAGGCAGCTCCCGGGGAGCGGGGCCGGAGGAGACGGGCTGGGAGGGCGACCGCCGGGCTGGGCGAGCGGGAGGGTCCCGGGGGGGCGGGACGGGACGCGGCAGTGGAGCGGGAGCGGGAGCGGGCGCGGGGGGATCCCGGGGAGAGGCAGGCCACAGAGCCGGGCTGGGGCCGGGGGCAGCGGGTCGGGCAGAGCTGGGGTCCCGGGAGGCGGCGGAGGGCTGGGGGCAGCGATCGGGGGAGGGAGAGCACAGAGCAGGGCTGGGATCCCGGGGATCCGGTGGGGCGCAGAGCGGGGCAAGGATCCCGCGAGGCAAGGATGTGGGAGTGCGGCAGGACGGGGCAGTGCGGGGCCGGGGTTCGGGATCAGGCAGGGCAATGCGGGGCCGGGATCCGGCGGAGCTGGAGGGACAGTGCGGAGCTGGGATCTGGGATCTGGGCTCGGACGGGGCAATGCAGGGCTGGCATCCGGAGGGGCGGGGCGGGGCTGGATCCTGGAGCTCAGGCAGGGCGGTGCGGGCCGGGGTGCCGGGGGTCGCTCACCTGCCAGGGCGGCGCCGCAGGTGGTGACGAGCACGGCGGCCAGGACGCCGGGCGAGGGGGCGCCGTTGTGGAGCACCAGGACGCCGAGCAGCAGCGTGGCCAGGGGCAGGCAGCGCTTGAAGACCACGTACATGGGCAGGCTGAGGCCGCGCAGCGCCCAGAGCGTGAGGCTGGACTGCAGCGTGGCCAGCGCCGCCAGCCCGGCGAAGGGGCGCGCCAGCCCCGGGCCGAAGGGGGGCAGCGCCACGGCCCCCCGGCGCCGCAGCGCCTCCAGGCTCAGCGCCGCCGTGGCGCTGCTCAGGCACTGCAGCAGCGTGAGGAAGGCGAAGCGGTAGCGGCTCACCAGCAGCTTCAGCAGGATGTTGAGCGAGCCCGAGAACAGCCCGTGCGCCACGGCCACCGCGACGCCCAGCGCCCGGCGCCGGCCCCGCGCCATCCTGCGGCCGCCCGCCCCCCCGGTGCTGCTCCCCGCGCTGCGGGATGTGCGCGGCCGGCGGGCGGGGCCCCGCGCGCTGAGTGGCGGAGCCGGGCCGGGCCGGGGGTGGGGGACACCCCGGCGGGACCGCCCCCCGCCCCTGCCCCCCGCCCCGCCGCGCCCCCCGACGGCGCCGGGCTGCGCCGCGACCGCAGCAGCCGCCACGGCCCGGCCCGCAGGGCACTGCCGCAGCGCGGGGAGGTCCCGCTTGCCCCGAGGGGGCGGGGGCGGCCGAGCCGGCGGGGCTGCAAGAGGACACCCCCCCGCCGCCAGGCGCGCGCTCGCCTTGCACACACGCGTGCCACACGCGCGCGCGGCGAAGGGAAGCCCCGTGCCGGCACACGCACACGCACACGCGCTGCAAGGGGAACCCCCGCGCGCGCACTCTGCGCTCCCCGGAGCACACGCAGTGAGGGCGCGGGGCCCCTCGGGGCGCTGCCAGCCGGCCGGGCCGCGGGGAGCGGGGCGGCGGCGGGCTCGCCCCGGGCTCCTTGCAGGCGGCCCCGGCGGGGGCGCGAGCCCCGTCCTGTCGCCCGGCGCCCCTCCCCACACGACAATGCCCGCTGTCCCGGACGCCGGTCCCAGAAGCTGGGGCCGCCAAGCCCGGAGCCCTCGCCCTCCGAGACCACCCGCGGGAGAGCAGCCTGCGCCGCCGGCCCTTCACCCCCGGAGCCCCGGGCAAACTTCCGCCTCGTGGCCCGCTGCCTCCGCCCCGCCTGCGAGGACACGGGGCGGCCGCTCCGACCCGGGGCGCCCGCGTGCCGTGCTCGGCCAGGAGCTGCCACCCGCCGCTTGCCGGAGCCTGCGTCGCCCTGGGACCCGGGCGGCGCCCGACCTCTGCCATCGCTTCTGCCCGGGGACCACTGCAGAACAAGCCGGGTTTTTAACACATGCCCGAGCAACCAGGCAGAGAGCACGCTGAGAAGTGCCACTGAGCCACAGGCGAGGATGTCCTAGGGTGGCCCAGCCGTGCCGTTGGGATGAAGCTTTGGCATGTAAGCCATTCTTCGGGCCGGTCTTCCTCTCCCTGAGACCTCGGGAAGAATATCTTCCACCGTCTAACTTCATCCCAACCACGGAGTTGGGCCGATACAAGCTCTCACCCTAGGAAATCCTTGCCTCTCCCTTAACTTCTCGACCATCAGGGCTACAATATCCCTTGTACCGTACTTCACGAGGACATAGACGGTCACACAGATTAGCCCAAACGAAGCTTTGCAGCTTGCTGAGATTTCTGCTAGGAGTCAGCTAACCCAGCCTTCCTCTCCGAGGGACAGAGGCAGCCAGGAAGATTGCACACCCATTTCACGTGAAATGAAGGTGATCACCTTAAATGTGTAGAAAAGGCAGATCAGCTCCGCTCAGTCATTGCTATCCATTCAGCACCAGCGCCTTGAACGACCCCTGGTGCCACAATACATTTCTTTCACTCATTAACTGGCCAATAATTATGAAGCTTTAGCCCTCTTCTCTCTCTCTGGCACACACACACACACGTCCTTGCCCCATTAACTCAAAATACAAGCAGTCCATTGATGAATGGACAGTTAGCAAACTTTTTTTGCATTATAAGCATAGCAACATATATATATATAATGCAAAAAAGTTTGCTAACTGTCCATTGATCATTGGACTACACTTGTATTTTAAATTAATGGGGCAACAACGTGTATAGAGCTCTATATCTATCTATATATATATATACACACACACATACATGAATATATATACATATACATATAATAGTGTGTGTGTGTGTGTGTGTGTGTGTGTGTGTGTGTGTGTGAAAGGGAGGGAGAGAGAGAGAGAGAGAGAGAGAAAACAGAAATGGAGAACGTGGGGTTCTATATCAGTCTGTATGTCATTGCCATGGCTCACTTATTTGTTATGTGGGCTTCATCCTGAAGGGACTATCAATTATTATATGCCCATATAATATGTAACAATACAGAGTAAGGGATTTACTTCCACAGCACTTAAAAAGATAGACACAGACCTTCCATATGATTTGGCAATTCCAGCAGAAAAAGAAAGTGCCTGTCATTTCTGATGAGTTCAAAGGCTGAAGTACCTTGCTAGCCAAAAGTAAAAACGTTAAAAAGAAAGCAAAAAAACCCCCAACCTATTACTCTTCTTCAATTTGAGAATTTTAAGCTATACTTGCATGACAAGACTTTTTCTGGAGGGGGTATGTACTTATTAAAGATACAGTTTAGTATTTAGTTATTACCATTAGAGGTTATACTACCATGTTAAAAGTTTTAAATGAAAGAAGAAACAAGCAATAGTAAGCCCTGTCAAACCTCAATATGTATTCCTACAAATCTGTGTGTATTAGATCACATCATGGGTGATCAGTAGAACACAGGGGCACAAGTCTCTAACACTAAACCAAAAATACTAGGTTAGAAATATAGGCTCTTGCCTCCAATGGAAGCTGTATAACTGAAGAAGCTGCATCACATTTCACCTTTGAATCACAGCTGTGTGGAGTAGACCAGAAGTGAAGCAGATGCAAGGCAAGATTTAGGACACAAGAATATAAAACCAGGGGTCTATTAAGGTCTCTGTGTGGGTGTTACATATTCATATTTGAGGAGTAAGAAATCATTGCAATAAATTAAATAATAGAATCACTGCACTCATACAATTGAAGTACCTTACATGAGGGAAAACATACTGTTCTTGAAACAAGAGATAAAGACATTTATATTTTCAATGGGTGTGTGAGCATGGAAGAACAATAAGACCATGAGGAAATCAAACCATATTTAATCTGCTCTCTACTTCCATAAAATCTGAGTTTAATGCAAGTCAAATGACATTTTAGTACTGGTGACTTTGCTTCCACTAAATCCATCCAAGTGAAAATCCTATTATTATTTCTGCTAATGACATACAGCCTTTTTTTTTCTTTGGAGGTATTTCTACCTCCATCCTGTTTCTTCCTCACTTGGCATATCTCCATGTTCATTAACGTGCCTTAATTACGGCACTACTGCGAATTAGCACAGGTGAATGCTTTTTATGTGATGTTTAATACCCATTGTACTAAAAATCCTGCACATTAGCACAGATGAATACTTTTTTGAGATGCTTAATGCCCAATGGACTAATCTAATGAGCATTAGCACATTAGCATGGTTTTTGCCAGCTGCACTAATGCGCAGTAGAATTAGTCCAATAGGCATTGTCTCATGTAGACATGCCCACTAGATGTTGAATTGTCTATAAATTGTTGCCTTTTATCTTATCTACTATGCACAGTTTTATCTTTGTTACCCTCCCCTACAACCTTGCCACTATATTCCACCTCCCCTTTGTCAACTTCAACACTTGACAGGTCTCACATGAACAGGGCTCACAATGACTTCATTGGGCAGGTCCCCATCTGCAGGGGTGTGCAGTTCCTGGTGCCACAAGCCACACTCAGGGAATGTGAAAACGAGTGCAAATTTGCAGTGTGGTGGCAAATTTTGCTACTGGGAAATTCCAGTAGCAAAAAGAACTCTTGGGGAAAAAAGCAGCGCAGAACATGTGTCACAAGCACGTGCCGGAAAAAGACGGAGCACTGGCTGTTCAGAGCAACACCCTGGCTACTGACCAGGCTCCATGATGCCAGATCTTCACCCCTGCTGTGCCAGAACACCGGGTAATACTGCTGAGGCCAGAACAAGTGCTGGCCTCAGCATCTCCTATCCCTACCCTGGACAATTTGCTGTGTGCCAAAATGTGCATGCAGGAGCACGCACTGGGACACAAAGAAGCAGGACAAATTTGTCTCACTGCTATTTGTGCCTCTACAAGCACATACCCCTGCATGTGGGGACCCACACATTAGGACAAAGATTTCACCAGCTGAGCTTAAAAGCGCATCTCTTCTGGTCATTTCCTTGCTCTTTCTTCTTCTTCACACTTTTCTTTTTCCGTGTCCTATGCATGCTATTCTGTTTTCTCACATTTATTTCAGTTTTCTCCTTCCTTTTCTATATTACCTCATCATGGCTCCCTAACTAATTTTTCCCACCTTCTACATTTCTCCTTAATCCCCTTCTTCACTCTTCTTCTTGGCTGTTTGCTCTCTACTTTTTCACCTCTTTTTTGCCCTGCAGGCCACTGTGTCTGCTATTTTTTTAAGTATCATTTAAATAACTTATGCTTTTATTTTCCAAGGGCCCTATGGATTAAAAGTAATCCAAATATTAACACACAATACATTTATAAAGGACTGTTTCTCCATTTTGACACTCTACATATACTTACCTGCTAAATGCACTTCCTTCCAAAAAACATAGGACAAAAAGGCTCAACTGGATCTCTATCATTTTCTATGATTCTACAATACAGACCCTGTAGAACTGTAGCAAAATCAAGGGTGGGGAAAGAGTGCAGACTAAAACCTGAGCTGTTTTCCTTTTATAGCAAGGGCAATCCAAGTCAAAGGATCAGTGGACGTGTCTACATGTGCAGGGGATGGCACAGTTGTTACTGTGCAGTCATTTAATACTTGCTTAGCAAGTACTTAAGCAAGTACCAATTGACTAAGCAGTCATATGTGTTACTGCATAGTCCCAATGCTGCACGGGTTTTTTCCCCGTGTTAGTACACAGTAGCGTCGGTGTCAGTTTGTGCCAGCTGACATTACATCACCATAGCAACGAGCTACAGAGATGTAACTCATCGCTTCAGTGATGTAGCGGCTCGTGTAGATGCTCCCAATGCGGCTGTGCTATAATACTGCCACAGAATTATATAGTTCTATTGTAGTACTGTGGCAGTACTATAATAAGAGGGCAACGTGCTTGAACAGACCCAAATATGAAGAGAACACAACATTAACATCCTGGAATTCATGCAGAAACTTACTAGAATCAGTGCAGGCCCAGAAGACTGGGGTAATGTGGTCTGGCCATGAAACTTTACTAAGGAACCAGGCCAAGGCATTGTGTGTTAGCTTCAGTGTCTTTCTAGTGGTTTCAAGACGTAGACCAGCGGTTCCCAATTTCTGACAAATTGCACACCACCTATTTAAAATGATACAACCTTAAGTACCACCAGCAAATTTTTGTCGTATAAAGTAATTATAATAAATCTGACTTGGATTGCCCTTGCTATAAAAGGAAAACAGCTCAGGTTTTAGTCTGCACTCTTTCCCTACCCTTGATTTTGCTACAGTTCTACAGGGTCTGTATCGTAGAATCATAGAAAATGATAGAGATCCAGTTGAGCCTTTTTGTCCTATGTTTTTTGGAAAGAAGTGCATTTGGGTGGTTCGCCCCAGTGGCGGGACCGGGTGCCACCGCCTCAAAACTTCTAGGAAACGTCCGTGGAGATTTTCAGGGACACGTTTTTTGGACCTCAAATGCCCGTCTTCGGTTCCAGGAGGTCGGTCAGAGAAACCTCCAGGGTAGAACCGGGCCGCTCCAGGCATACCACAGATTGGAAACCACTGATGTAGACCAACACAAAGTACAAACCAAGCTTGAGGTGACTAAAACAGACTGGGTCTTAGAGCTTTTTGTCCTAGGCTATTTAGGAGGAAGTGCATTTAGCTGGTAAGTGTCAGGATGGAGAAGCAGTCCTTTATAAATATATTGTCCATTAATATTTGGGATATGCACGTAGCCCATAGAGCCTTTGGTTAATAAAAGTGTAAGTTCTCACCAAGTGCGGATGGGAAAAAAGAGAGCAGGCTGCTACAACCTCAGGCATAATGAGTTTGCTCATTCTTAAAACACCTAAACCTGTTTGCCTCTGCTACAAAGAACTGTTGTACTCTGTCATGTATGTCAACATGAGATGAGGACACCTGATACCTCAGTAAGGGAGGGGAATAAGAGAAAAGGGTGAGAAACCTACCATGAAAACTCAGTCCCAGGCTGAGTCTGCAATACACTCACTGCCTCTCAGGGTCCAACTTTACTGCAAAAGTGCCTCAAGTTGTCTCTCATGTTACCCCCAATTGTAGTTCTCCACCTTCCCTCCTCCCACACACAAAATTCTCTGCCAAGTGCAGTGGTGTTTTCATCAAGTCTGAGAGCCCAGAGAAGAGTACGGTCTAAAACTTGAGTGGGCACAATTTGTTAGCTGCCAATATGACCATGCAGATGAATGCAGATCAGTGCCTGTATACTCTGAAAGGACAAACAAGATCTCCCACAACTCAGGGAAGAGTCGTAGAATGGTGCATGGTAAATGTGCCCCTGGAGCCTTAGTACCAAAAAAAAAAAAAAGAGCACAGCACCAGTGCAGATACAGAAATTTGAGCTGTATTTCAAAATGTAGCTGTTGCAACTCAAACTAGACCAAATAAAGAGAATTAGAGTGTAGATAACTTGTGTTAATTCTGCAGTGAAGATATATACTCATACTATTCAGATGTGGTTCCTTGGGGCTAGAGATCATACTGGGCACTTAGTTCAGTTGCTAGCAGTCAGGATGGCGATTGTGGCTCTAGTTTTAGCACAGCTCAGACTAATGATGTGGTCTGCAGTCTCCCTCAAACTAAAGTCAAATAACCCACAAGTACCCACCAGTTTAACCAGATCCTACACACAATGAATGAGCCGAGACAAAAATCAAATGAACATAACCAGAGTGGAGTGGAATGTTAGGAAAAGTTCATTGTGACAAATTATTAACCTGACCATCAATCTGTATTTTAATGAAAAAGGCAGAGAAGCCTTTCTAAAAAAATTAAAACAAACTCAGCTTTGGTAGTCATAGAATCGTAAAACCATCTTACAGCTAGGAATGAAATTTCATTTTTATTGCATCTTCTTTATTGCAGGGACATGCTAGAGCTGACGGCCTGCTTTTAACGGAGGTAAAATGCTGAGAATACTTCCACTCTTGGCATGCTCTTGTAACAAGTTGATGTTTTAGAAGAGATTAAAATAGCCCTCATCAAAATACAAAGTTAATGGTGCATACAATTAGAAAAAAAGTCACACTTAAAGTAAGATGGTTGCCAAAAACAGGGAGAAAAGTATGTGTCCACCATTCAAAAGACTCAAATCTTCACAATGAATATTATAAGGTAACCCCAAGGAACTTTTTCTGCATTTATCTCTCTGACCATGGCTGCTAAGAGTACAAGTATAACAGCTTTTTGACAATACTTAGTTTATTATTTACTGCACCGTGCAGTTATTTAATATTGCGGCAAAAACAGAATAAATATAGTTTTTTATTTAAAAATCAAAAATAAATTTCTTTAGCTAAATAAAAGCCTATGAATTCTCAAAAAATCTTCTAAAAGAAAGAATGTAAAAGGGTATTGGATTAAATTTTTGAGACATTTGTAGTTAAAGGCTTGTGCAGAAAAATGAAGAATTAGAAGCTAGTTCTGTGAATCTTGAAAGCAATTTTATTTCATATGTAACAAACGTACCCTGAGAATTAATAATTAGCTATAATTACTGCCAAAGAAACATTTTTCACAACACAGCAAAATGTTTATAACAGCATACCTTCTCATTTAGAGATTATAAGGTAAATTTAAAAGCCACAGCATTTATTTATTGCACTGAGCTTCTGGGTTCTCACATTTTTCAAACGACTAAAATCTGGATTCAGCAGCTCTCAACATTGCAGTTAGTGCACGAGGGGGGAAGGGAGACAGTTAAGAAGAAAAAGTTTAAATCCATTTTGCTTTGCATGGGCATTAGGTACAGTGTATTTTTCATCTTCATGACAAACATCCAGATAATATGAAATTGTTCTTATCCTCTTACTAACTCTTAACTTCTTATAGGATTCGAATTGACATACTGTAAGTGCATATATTCTTAGTAAGTACCCCATGTACTTCATACACATGTACAAAAACTTCATGAACCCCATACAGTCTTGCTGCTTATATGCCAAGTAGTAAAGTAAGATGAAAGGAAGGAACTTCTAATGCTAGAGTTAATCTATTTTAATGCCTAAGATTGGGTTTAATGAGCCATGGTATTATAGCTTTATAGTTGTGTCATTTCTTTGCATGCAAAAAGGAAGTGTCACACATTTGCAAATCTGCAATAGTCCATCATAAAACAAAATACATTTTTTTTTAAACTTGTAGGCCTTTGCACACAGGGACAGGCCACCTGATCTAGGAAAAAATATAATCGTACCAAATCCAAAGAAGTTGGCTGTGTAAGAGGATTTCATCTTTCATCCTGCCTTCTAATCATTGCTCAGATACTTTCACATGGTTGTCCAGAAGCCCCCTGGCTCCTCCTTCCAAAATAGTCCCCTTTACTTCTCCCAGCAGTCCACCATTCTCTGCAGTCCATGAAGTCATCTGAACCTTCCTTCCCTACATCTTCAAATGGTCCAGTCGATCTGGCAGCCTCTGGTGTCAGGCCATCACATGATACATATCTCACCAGTTCTGGCATATGCTACCAAAGACCATGCACTGTTTAAGTTCAGTACCAGTCAGGGCTTTGCAAAGAGACCACTGGAAATACCCCTGTGAAAGGGTCCTTCATGGAAAAGGAAGAGAAAGTGGGATGCAGAAGTTAAGAGAAAAATCTAGGGAGGTACAGATTGAGGAGATTTACAGGGCAGGTAAAGATGTACAAGATAATAATTTGTATATCAAAGTGGAGCTTCAATGAAGTTTGAAAAAGTTTTTTAAGAAAAGGGAACTCTTCTAAGAATTTCCACCTGCAAGCTTTTTTTCTGTATTTCACATTTTCTAGATGTGAAAATGTGAAATACAGATTTCACATCTTTTGGCATCTAGAGTTTTATCTGTAAAGATAAAAGGGAAGGAAAAAAAATGGAAATAATCTTGTCTGCCATCATGAAACAGTGAACACAAAGGTCAAAGGAAGCAGCTTGCTATAACGTATGACATTTACTGTCTATCAACAGGATCCATCATATAGCATGAGAATATAATGCAACGTGAGTTTATAGCAAAACGTATCAATATCAAATCAACTGAGTGATGCAAGCCTCAGGTTGATGCCACAGCAATTTACAGTTAAAACCCCCAACCTTAAAAAACAAAAACAGTGCCAGTATCTCAAAATACCTTACCATTTAATTTCTCTGTAAGATTGAGGAATTTTGGTTCTCATCTTCAGTGATAACACAAATACCCATTAAACTCTACAAAGCAAATGTAGGAATAGTTCTGCCCTAAGCAACGCAGCAAAATGTCTGTTTCTGCCCGTCTTTGATAACCCACACAGATAGTGAACATTTGGCTGCACCAAGAACTGCCTGGACAGTAAAACCAGGCATAAAGATCTCCAAATCCTGCATTGCAAACATCTTTGGATTTAAAACAGCTTCAGTTAAAAACAGACATTGTACTGAAAAAAAACACAAGGGCAAAAGATCAACACATCTGGTGTGAGGTGAGGTCTGGGGAGCAGAAGAAGGTTCCTTCCCAGTCAGTCATCCTTCACCGAGAGAAGTGCATTCTCTATACAGGAACTGTCAGACACAGCGGGCTATAGATCTTCACTGTTTCATCCCAAGCACAGTCTGCCACCTACAAAGCAAAGGGCAAGCAGTTTACTTCCAGGAAAAACAGTTTTGACAAATCTAGAAGAATTACAGAGATATAATGTAAAGCAGGGGTGTCAGAGAGGCTCTAGGCTGTATGTTTATCTGGCCTGTCACACCACCAGCAGGCCCTTGAAAGCTTGGGGGCATAGGCTGCTGCAGAATGGGGGCCATTTGATCCTACTGGCCATTGCCATCAGCAGCAAGCTTGGCTTTCCTCTGCAACTGCCCCAAACTCTCATCGAGCCTCTGCCCCCGGCTGCTGCTGGATCCTTCCTCCTACTTCTGGACCCCTGCCCCCAGACCACTGCTACCTCCAGATGTGCCATCACTGAAACCCTCTTCATCTCTGGAATGCCACCACTGCAGTTTGTCCCAATTCCCTGGGCTAGATTTGGCCCACAAGAAGCCTTGTGGTCCACATCTGGCCTGGGGCTCAAGGTGAGTCTGACATCCCCGACTTAAAGGAAAATCACACCCAGTATTTAGGTTCATCTTGATAGCCCAGTTTATAATTTGTCAGGAACAAAACCATCATAAATTTCAGCAATTCTGGTGTTAGTTACCTTGGGTGAAATGCACAGGAGTTACAAGATTTTATTTTTCTTACTTGTTATATAATGTCCACAGTGAGAAGAAAAACTCTCATGTGCTTATTTCAAACAGGCTGACCCAAAAGGGTGATTTCTCATAAGGAAGTGGCATATTCTATCTAAAGGAGTCATCTGGCTCCCATTCCAGTATAACCTCATAAATCCAGCATCCTTGGGACCTAGCACCTGCCAGAAATGTGAACGTTCCTGATTTTTTAAACAGTGTGTGGCCGCAGCTCCGGGACCAGCCACTGCTGCTCTCTGCCTCCCCCCAGCACCCCCTCCCAGACGTGGAGGGGGAAGCTTGCACGTGGCGGCCGCTGCTGCCATCCACCACCCCGTGCCGCCACTCTGCATGCGGCCAGTGCTATGGGACCAGCTGCTGCTACTCCCCGATCCAGTATATTTTTTAAAAGTGCTGGATTTTTGAGAATTCTGGAATTTTGAAAACCAGATTTATGAGGTTATACTGTACTATGATATCTACTGATATCCATACTAAACTTACTGGCAAGGAAGTACTATTATGTCTATTTTTCAGATGGAGAATTCACACATTGTAAAACTAAAGTGATTTGTTCTCGATCACAAAGGAAGCCTGTGGCAGAACAGAAAATTGCAGTCGTGTTTCTTATAGACCAAGCTAGAACTCTAACCATTACAATGTCCTTCCTTACAAAGAAAGTTGACAGCATGGCCCTGGCTACTACTGAACTCAAATGCTGCGTGCTTCTGAGTAATGTCTCTCAGAGATAGAAGATCTGCACCAAGCAATGATCAGGCTTCATTAGTCTGACAGGAATGTGCTGCCACCTGGACTGACCTTAAAAACAAAGCAGCAGAATCTCTAGATTACTCAGAATTTTTTCTAGCCCACAGACCCCAAAATACTCATTTGGTGCAGATTTTCCCACAACAGAACAATTCTACAGCACTAGATCATAATCAATACAAACACAGTCAGACAAATAATAAACTTTAATAATCAGACCACAATATGCTTTAGATTTGTAATACAGTTAAGATGTTCTAACAAGGGCAAAGAATTAACCTATGTTGACAACTGCATAAACCGAATGATGTATAGTTTGTAACTAATAGTCTAGTTACAAAGTAGTGGTGGAGGAAAAGACTGAATCAAAAGGAAAAGAGATCTGAGAGAAAAAACTGACAAAAAAAAATCAGTGCGAATATATCATGGGAAAACTATTTTGAAGGTAGGGATCTCAATGAGAGTAGCAACAGACCCTACAAAAGAAGTATAATTTTGCTACAAAGGTGATTTCTGATCTAATCTAAAACTAGAATGAACAGCCGCACACTAAACATCTGGAAAACTAACTTCATTATCTGATACAAACTTTAGTTATCTCATTCCACATTTACTGCATTGTACTACTGTTCATTTGAGTTGTTTTCTTAGTTAGTTGAATCTGCTTACTTAGTTATTTGAAGTGCTTATCATCTTCATCTGAACAGAACAGCACAAAAAATCTCCTGACATTATGTTACTCTGCTCAATAACATAATAGAGCTTTGTGAGAAATAATATTTTGCTGCATTGCAGTTCCTCCAAAATTTTATTTAAAAAAAACCTGAGTTTGACTTTAAAAGGTACATTGCAACTGGCCTTGGTATTTTTATTCTTACCATGGGCATCGGTATCCTATAAGCAAAGCTCTCAAATTTTAAAAGGAAATACGACAAGAAATAACTTCTACGAAATCCCATGGAAATTCCCACCTATGGTCAATTTAATTAACATTACAGATCAGTCTGAGCAAATATAGTTACAGAATAAATTAATCTAGTAAAGGTAACAAATACAACCCATATAAAAGGGAGTTCAACTAGAAGCAATTGTGAGAATTTAGCCTAATTAATTGATTTTCTAATGGTTTATAAAAGACATAAACATTAAAGAAAAGGAAAATAAACCTGGAGAAAATAATAATCGTGGGTTGTCTCTTCCTGTGCAGTAGGAAGTTTATATGAAAGGCTAATAATGGAAAGGATGATGAACAAATTCATACAGCAAGCAGCAACAAGTAAACACAGTTAACCATGACGCAATTGCAAAGAACAGCATCAGAAATAAGGTGGCATTGTGCCAGACTAAAATTGGGTTTGGCCAACAGAAAGAAGAAAGGAGCCCACTGGTTACAAATTTACATCACATACTTGAACTACAATACAGCACCAACAAAGGGAGGAGCCCTGGTGTAGTTAGGGTATAAACTGTCACAGCTGATTCACTTCATTGGGCAAAATGCACAACAGGGACCCTATGCAAGATAACAGGTGACATGTTCCCTTTGCTCCTATATCCCTTGCTCCCCATGCCTTCTTGTTGTCCCAAGTGGGGCAGCACAGAGGCACAGGATGGCACAAGACCCACAGAATCCCCCATGTCCTGTGCCTCCACAACAAGTTCTGCATGGCCCTGTGCCTCTACACTGGGACCAGCACCAGGACCCATGCTGACACGTGCTTCAGATGGAGACATGGGTTGGCCTGATTCCCAGCTACCCAGGGAATCCCTTTGCTTTGCCTTTGAGTTACTATACATTATTTTATGGCAGCACACAGGTGATGAAAGGTGACATTTGTTTCTACCTTTAGTGATGAAACAAGCAGCATTAACTTATGGCCAGGCCATGGAATAAAGAGGACCAACGGACAAACTTATCTAGTGGTAAAGTCTGCCCCTCCTTCACATAACCAACAGGCTCCAGTTTTGTTCATTATGTACTTACTTGCATATGCCAGCAACAATTGTTGGGTTTTGGCTTCTCAACCAGATTTTCAGGTTTTGTGCTTTGGTTTCCACAAAAATAAAAGCAGAAAACAGGTCATACTACTACATTTTTCACTTTGATTTGGGGTTTTTTTTTCTGCGATCTGTGGTGCATTATAGTATTTTTTCCAACAGAGGGACACTTAGGATATTGAATGCATCCAAATATTCTGAAGATGCTCTGCAGTGTTTACTCTCACCTAAGACAAGGGAAGAAATAGGCATCTGCCCTAATAACACATTTTATGGTTCATTTCTTACATCAGCTTAGCACACAGGACTCCCAGTAGTTGGGAACTGGGATTCCACTGCACTAGGTGCTGGACATAGACGGGGTACAAAGACAGTCACACCTCCACAGAGCTTGCTGTCTTGATTAACAAAAAGGTATAACAAGTGGATGAAACAAATGGGTGGATGGCAGGAAGGGGGAGAGTGGAACAGTAACAAGAGCATGTTTTCACACAGACTTTGGGCACATTCTATCCATTAGTAGCTGGAACATCTGGCAGCTTCTCTTCAGTGAAGTCATCAAACTCAGTGCTAAATTCTACCCTCTGGTAGGTAAAAAAAATGGCTTCAATGTATGTAGGTGCATACTATACCTCAGTCTCAAGAATTGTTTTCAGCATTGGAATGGGAGACAGTGGGTACAGAGTGGATCACTTGTACTTGAGATGCACACATTTAAAATGCGAGAAGTACCATACTACAATGACGACTGCTGTATGAATTACACACACACACACACACACACACACACACACACACCCTCCCCCCACCCCAAAACTTTCAAACAAGGGTGCAGAGGGTTTGGCCATATCCTCATATCTTGGTAATTGGTCTAAAGCTAAATCAAGAGGGAAGTGCGCTGCAGAATTTCAAGTCACTCCCAAATTGTAATCTCGCTTTATAAAAGCCTTGCTGCAATCCAAGAGTCTTTATCTTCAATCAATAATATATGTGCAATCCTTTTGAGCAAGATTCAAAATGAGAAGTTTCAAGTTAATGACCTAGAAAATACATCTGCTTGACATAATGCCATACTTTCTTCCCAAATTAAATATGATGAAGTGCTACAGTCTAAAAATCGATGGTGACAGAATGTAAAGCCCAAGCACAAGAAGAAAATATATCCATGTTGTCTAAGTAGGCATAGTTTTAAAGCAGGGTTAGAATTATGTGGGGGCTTGAAGGGGGCTGGAGTGGGCTGAGCCTGCCATAAGGGATGAGAGCGGTCCCCCCCAGCAGCCAGGCAGAAACTGCTGTTTAGTATGGGGAAAAAACAGCCCCTCCCCCTTGTTCCTGCCAGGCACTTTTTTGCTGTTGCTGCCATCGTCACTGCTGCCATCGCTACCTCCGACCCCCACAAGAGTCAAAGTGTAATTCAAACCCTGCTTTAAAGAGATCAATTTCCAGTGGGAATTACTGTATGGGATTTATTAATTTGATTGATATGCCATGTAAATGTGTGTGTGTAAAAAACATACATGCTAGAAATAACATGCACATTATATATATGGTCTCTATTTTATGTAAGGAAATAAAAATTACTCAAGAGGCTTTTCCTAGACAAATGGTGCTCAACCTCCGGCCCACAGAGCCCTGTCATCTGGCCTGGAAATGTGGTAGCGGGGAGCATTGGCAAGTAACACTGCCATCATTTCCCTGCTGCCAAATTTCCAGGCCCTGTGTGCCAGATGACATGGCCCCATGCGCCAGATTAAGTCATGCAGGGCCCGGGCACTGGGGCTGATCTGGCACATATGCAGGGCCGGGGCCCAATCCAATGTATAGGGCTGAGACCACATGCTCGATCACATCCAAATGCCAACTCCGAGCTGGATCCTGTGCACTGAATCGGAACTGCAGACTGACCCTGCAACACTCATCTGGCCTGCAGCCCAGAAAGTTTGGGCTCCACTGCCCTACGCTATACTTTCTTTATGTGAAGGGAGAAAAAAAGGAACAGCTTGATGAAATCAAGAGAGTCAAGACTGTCCTTTTGTATAGCGCAGCTAAGGGAAAACAACACAAGACAGATCAGATTCTCTCTGTTTTTATCATGGACAATTTTTAAGTTCTAGATGGTGTCCCAATCTACCCCATATTTTCTATTAAATGGGACTACCATGCAGTTCCAAGATAAGTGGGTTATTCTGATTAGGCCTTTGGTATACAATACGTACACTTGCTGACACAAAACCAACTTTGGGTTAAGGAAGGATGAGTTGTCTCTTTTTAGGGCCCAATTCAAGTAGATACTTTCAAGTATCTGAATACTTTAAACAAATGAAAAATCCAACCAAGTAACTGCGTGAAGGTGATTGCCACTACAACTAGTATTACAAATAGCATGCGACTCTGTGACCTTGGTATACTTCTATGAACCTATTTACACACAAGCAGCAATAGAACTTAAGAGGAACGGAGGGTCAGACAAAATGTAAATCAATGATTACATAAAATATTTTAGTAATCACTCCAATTAAACATTTAGTGCAACATACAATACTGTTTCTGTGATTGTGCTGATTACCCTTGGGTCTTCACAACCATATGGCTTTGTCCATCTTTTAAAACCTCTAATACAATCTTTATATAATTTCAGAAATGCTGCAATTTGTTCTTTCCATGTTTCTTATTCATATTTTCATACACATTTTTTAACCCTAACTTAGAATAGAATATAATTGGATATGCCATAAAATGCAATGAATGGACTGCAAGCTACCTGAATTCAGAACAATTAAAAATAATGTAGCATCCTTCTTGAAATAGCCTTCTCCTCATTCATTTTTATCCCCAAACTACTGTACAATATGGCAGGGTTATATTAAACAGCTGTGTCTACAATCCAATAGCCCTGGATACAATCTGCATGTGTCTGAAAAATACTCTGAGAACTTTGGATGAAAGAAAGTATATACATTTATTACATTTTACATTTTTAACTTTAAAAAAAATGTAACAAGGTAGCAGCTGGACAGCCATACTAATTCAATGAACATTGTAGAGATATTTTGTAGAACCCGTTCATCAATATTGCTTATGCATTGGAATACAAAATTCTAATGCAGCAATTTGTTGCCATCACAAACTATAGCAATAGGTGAAAATAATTAAAGCTTAACTGGAAATCAACAATGTTCCTCCTCCACCAAATGATTACTGCTCGGGAAAGGACAACATTGGAAAAATGGACAAAAAGTATTAGCTTTTCAGTCTGTTAGGTATTATTATTGGAGTATAAACAGTCTAACAAAGAAGTACATTTATTAGTTGCCTGAAGCCCTCTTATTTTAACAATGAGTTGCAGCATCAGTGCATAAGTTAGTGTACTGTACTTTTATTGTTGGTGCAGTATAAATATGATGCCAAGTAATTTGTCGATAAAGAGGTGTGCGAGTCTATTTGCAACATACAAATCAAACGAGGCATTATTTCATATATCCTTTTGATATAAAGCCTAAAAATTCAGACAGTTAATCCTTTACTGGAAATTCATAGTTTAACTAAAGTGAAACAGTCATCCCATGCTTTATTAAAGTGTTTATCCTTGTCCCTAATTATAATGCTGCTTTCCACCAACTGATTTAATACCAATATCCATTCATTTATCAAAGCCATTTCCACTGATCTATAAATGATTTACTTCTCTGACAGGTCATAGTTACCTATTCATCAATACAGTCCTGCTTTGGAATAGACCTTTTCCAGCACCTTAGGGCAATCTGTTTAGTTTAGTGCAATTACCTGAATGACACAGTCTCTTCAATGTTTAGGAGCAAAGGAGAAATATCTTTCATGTTACTGGCTACTTTGCCATTCCTAAAGGTACAATAAAACCCCAAACCCAATACTCAAAAACTGTATTTAAAGGAATAATAAAAAACTGCCAGACTTAAAGGGCTTACTAAAAACTCAGCGCAGTATTCTGTAGGTAAGTAATGGCATGCATTTTCAATAACACAGCTGCTTTTCTTTTTCATCTAAGAAATGCTGGTGCCACAGCTGAACGAGCTTTTCAGCAACTGGTAGGGCATATGTGGTTATTACTAGATCTGTGAAATTAGGCAATTGCAGGTCTCAGAAGTTAAAATCAAAAGCTCCATTTACAGAAGAACAAGAGATCTGGAGAAAAAAGATTTTCTATCAGAGAAACTGACATCAGAGAACAGCACCAGATAAAAAACACAGAATTCCTAGGTTTGTTGACAACATTATTGCTGAACTCCTGTAAGGGATTTCTTTGAGAGCAATCGAAGACCTCTAAAGTGGACATGCCCTCAGATTTTTTATGCTGCCTAGCAGGGAAGTATTTGATCCTGTTCACCTCCTACAGCAGTGTTTCTCAGCTGAAGTGCCACAACATCCTTTGAAGTGTGCCCCAGTACCTGGCCCCTCTGTGAGGAGATAAGTACTAGCTCCTCCATACATCCCAGACCTGTGTGGATATCCTAAGAACAAGCAGAGGACCCTGCATGCCTTTCCCCACAGCCCCTCCCACCAGGTCCAGAACCATGGGAGGAGGGGGGAGAAGCTGAGCTGAGAAGTGCAGCCCTAGCTCCCTGCCCAGAAGGTGACAGGGGAGCAGGGGAGAGACATAGGCATGGGGTGACAACACCAGGGGGAACAAGCAGCAGACACGTGGCAGCAGGGGAGGAAAGTACAGACATGGGGGGGGGGGGAGCAAGTGGAAAAGGGGGCAAGCAGAGAGTTTATAAATTTTCCATGTACAGAATATAATTATTTTCAGGCTCATCTTAAATTTGAAGTTGTCTTGGATTCATGTAAATACAGGAATTAAATGCTTGCAAAGAACTTTAGGCACACTTCTGGATGTGGGGGATGGAAGTTAAATAATGGATAATTAAAAAATATACAAAGGATTATTAGATTGCCTGCTTATCAGCCTCGTTTACAGTGGTGGCCACTCTCTTGAGCCTGTCATCAGACAAGAAGAGAGGAAGTTTTGCCATCCATCCCCAACCCACACTCTCCCTTGAATAGGGAAAAGCAAGGTGGATGGAAGGGGCTTTTGGCTCAACTCCCACTCTTAACTTTAATCCTTGATAAATCAGGATAGGAAGAATACCCACTCTCCTTCCTCCTTGGGTGATTCATGCCTGGAACATCTACTGGTTTAAACTAATGGGGCAATTCATTTCAGATCAGAAAATCCACACTATTTGTGTGACCCCAGTTTTGTGTCAAGAGACATGAGAAGTGAACTACAGCTGAGAATCCCAATCCCATGCATATGTGGAAAGTTCAAGTTGAAATTTTGTAAATTCTAAGGGGTTTCTTTCTTTCTTCACTTGCAAAAATTCTTTTTTTTGCATCATTTCAAGTATACATTGTTTCTATTTTCTACAGTCATCATTAGCAATGCAGAAAGAATAAAACTGATCAGATGCCCTAAATTCTAACAAATGCCTAGATTTAGAAATAGCAGCATTGTAGATGCCCGAAGGAGGAAAAACAGATTGGGAACATTACCCTGCTTTTCAAACTGTTAAAAAGTGTCACAAAGCACTCATCTGAAAACAGAAAACTGATTGGCTTTATGATCAAGTCTCTTGAACATTATGCAAACGGGCAAAGATATAAAACAGTTGTTTTGCTGATCTGTTACAGATATGTAATGGGATGCTGATTGGGCAGACTTGCTAAAATTTGCTAAACACAACAGTTGTTAGCATATCTTTTACCATTAAGATATAATGTCTAAATTTGCCTCAATTGCAGGCCTGAAAGACAAGTCTGGCAGCTAAGTGCCTACTAAGGCTTTCAAATCTATTTGCAGCAATGGCTGCCACACAGACAAAATCAGACAGATGAAACAAAGGATCTTTAAAAAAGAGCAACCTATTTAAGAGAACACTAGGTTCATAATTTTGTTAGTAATAAAATCAATGCTGGGTCACACACCAAAGTTTAAAGGACCATTCTGTGCTGACATCTAATTTTCGAAGTAGCATTATAGGGTTCCAATGTTTATTTTCCTCAGTTACTCTGTACGTGCTCCATTTACCAAGAAAAGTGTTTTCCTAATAGCAAATTCCACCTCATAGAGCTGAGAGTTGAGTTAGGCTTCTCCCTTTTTCACCACAATCATGAGTAAATAATGTAATTTGGCTTGTACACCTTTTATCAGTAACACCTCAGAAATATCTATCTGCCATGGCATAGCACTAGTATAACTCAGCAAGCAGGTTTGTTGATGATGCACATGAAGAATTACAATCCAGTTCAATCTCTGTTGTTTTGGCCCAAAATCACTAACGGACGTAAAAAAAAAAAAAGCAGTAAAAGCTTATTTAAAAACAGACTTGATAATATCTCTATGCAGCAAAACGAGACCTGACTTTTTTGGTCTGGTTTTAGTTCACTAAAATAATATCAAAGCAATGCTTACTCACAAGGGCATAATGTGTTTTGTCGTATTATTTAACAGATATGAGACTAAATGCACAAAAAGCAAATCTGTTAAGAGGGTGCTACTGGCCAACTTTTCACAACCCTTCAACATTCAAGATGTGGAAAGCATTTCATTGCCCATAACCCTTTTTACAGAAACTACAGATTTCATAAAACTTTCTTATGGCTCTATTTACCTAAATCCAAGACTACTCTGAATATATAAGGCAACCCCCTCAATTATTCTATGCATAGAAAAGTATACATTTGTTATAATTTCCATGTATAGAATCTAATTATTGGAGAATCATCTTAAATTCATTCTCCCCTACTGCTGTGGCAAGAAAAACAGTCACAGGGAAGACAAATAGTCAGATCTTTGACGTTTGCCTCCTGAAGGCCAATGTGGTGCTGATCTTCAAGAAAGGGAGGAGAGTGGATCTGGCTAACTACAGGCCCATTAGCCTGACTTCTATCCTGGGGAAGATCTTAGAAAAGTTTATTAAGGAGGCCATCCTTGAGGGACTGGCCCAGGCTAACATCCTAAGGGATAGCCAGCATGGGTTTGTTGTGGGTAGGTCTTGTTTGACCAATCTCATTTCCTTCTATGACCAGGTGACCTATCACCTGGACAAGGGAGAAGAGATTGATGTCATATATCTTGACTTCAAAAAAGCTTTTGATCTGGTATCCCATGATCACCTCTTGGCCAAACTGCCCAGTTGTGGCCTTGGCTCCACCACGATCCGCTGGCTGGGAAATTGGCTTCGTGGTCGGACCCAGAGGGTTGTGATTGATGGCAGTCACTCATCATGGTGCCCTGTGACCAGTGGGGTCCCTCAAGGCTCTGTCCTGGGACCCATACTGTTCAACATCTTCATTAACGATGTGGACATTGGAGTCAGGAGTGGACTGGCCAAGTTCGCCAATGACACCAAACTTTGGGGCAAAGCATCCACGCCAGAAGATAGGCGGGTGATCCAGGCTGACCTGGACAAGCTCAGCAAATGGGCAGACGAGAACCTCATGGTGTTTAACACCAAAAAATGCAAGGTTCTCCACCTTGGGAGGAAAAACCTGCAGCACCCTTATAGGCTCGGCAGTGCTACGTTGGTTAGCACTACAGAAGAAAGAGACTTGGGGGTCATCATTGACCACAAGATGAACATGAGCCTCCAATGCGATGCTGCGGCTAATAAAGCGACCAAAATGCTGGCGTGCATCCATAGATGCTTCTCGAGCAAATCCCGGGACGTCATTCTCCCCTTGTACTCGGCCTTGGTGAGGCCGCAGCTGGAGTACTGCATCTGGTTTTGGGCTCCACAATTCAAAAAGGATGTGGAGAAGCTTGAGAGAGTCCAGAGGAGAGCCACGCGCATGATCAGAGGTCAGGAAAACAGATCTTACGATGACAGGCTGAGAGCCATGGGACTCTTTAGCCTGGAAAAGCGCAGGCTCAGGGGTGATCTGATGGCCACCTATAAGTTTATCAGGGGTGACCACCAGGATCTGGGGGAACGTCTGTTCACCAGAGCGCCCCAAGGGATGACGAGGTCGAACGGTCACAAACTCCTGCAAGACCGTTTCAGGCTGGACATAAGGAAGAATTTCTTTCCTGTCCGAGCCCCCAAGGTCTGGAACAGTCTGCCAGCGGAGGTGGTTCAAGCACCTACATTGAACACCTTCAAGAGTAAATTGGATGCTTATCTTGCTGGGATCCTATGACCCCAGCTGACTTCCTGCCCTTTGGGCAGGGGGCTGGACTCGATGATCTTCCGAGGTCCCTTCCAGCCCTAATGTCTATGAAAAAAAAAAAATCTGCTATCTGCCACCCTCGCCTCTTGCCCCATTCCCTGTCACCCCTGCACGTGTGCCTAACCCTAGTCACCAGTGCACCTCCCCCCACATGCCACCTGTCCCCACCTGGTGCCTGCTCTCCCACTGTCCCACCCACCATTTACTTTCTGTGGCAACTCTGGCTCTGGGGCATTCAGCAGCAGTGGCAGTAGCCCTGACCCTGACCCATTCTAGCCAGACAGAAGCAGTGGCAGCAAGTCCAAACCCAACTGGGTCACGGTTGGGGCCGGAACCAGGGCTGAAGTAGGCACAGCAGGTTACGCAGTCTCCCCTGAATCCTCCCTTCACCATGCAGCTTCCTCTGTGTGATCCCCCACCTCCACCATGTGACCTACCTCATGTTCCCCCCACCGCACACCCCTACCCCACCACATGAGCCAACCCAGACTGGGGCAGGCAGCAGCTTGGCTCCAGCTTTGGCCCCAGGCCTGGAGCCAAGGTTACAGCAGCTGCTTGCCTAGGGCCAGTACTCTGCAAAGTACCAGTGCAGGGAATGCCTGCATGGGTAGTGCGTGGCACTGCAGACAGATCTGTGGCACTATGCACCACACATCCACACTTGTCTGCATGTGGCCACTGTGTGCAATCTGATTCTAACTGTAAGTTTAAATAACTTAACTAAATTGGAAGTGGTTTTTTTTATTTATCCTAGTATTTGGCACTTAACATGTTTAATTTCCAAGTTATACTTTTCAGCATCACACATTGTAAAAGTTCTGTTCTGACAGCTGTGCGGTTTGCCAGTGGTCTTTAATACATTCTGCATATAATCAGTGTTCTGAAATGGTTGGCCACTTACTGCCATTGTCCTTTAAAAAAATCACATAGCACTGCAATTTTAGAAATTGAATTGCAGTTTGTACTTCACAGACCTGCTTTCAGGCAAGCGCAGCCAAAGAAAGAGTCTTGCTCAACAGAGAGTATTCTTTTATGCCTTCCAATGGTTTCTCTGTTGTGAACAAAGTAGACCCGATAACCAAGCACAAGAATGAAGATAAGTTTTCAAACAACATCCAAGGCTTTCCTTTTCTTTACGTTTGTGTTATGAAGCAGCTTTACAATTACAACAAAAGTCTTAAGCGCCACAATTTTGCACTGTTTATGATATGTGAAGCAATTTATTTCTTCACAGACTTGTTGGATTTTTTTCAAACACCAGACAAAAGGAATTGAATTTTCACAACAGGATAAATTTGTTGTCTGTGGATGTTGTCACACATATAAGTATCAAATATCCCACTCAAATTAACATACAAAATTAATTTTAAAGTTGAACTGGCATTCAAGAAGTTCAGAGATTATCTGTTGGCAAGAGTTACTTTTTCAAAAGCTCCCGGTTAGCATTCACAATGTTGGATATAACCTAACTCAGGCTCCTGCCTCAGTGTCTTGGCACAATCTGCCCCAAAGGAAGGAGAGATGGCATAGTTCAGAAGGGTTAACCTCTGTCGTCTTGTTCTGTTTTTGTACAGGGCTTAGACAATGGTATTCTGGTTCCTCATTGCAGCTCCCTGGTGTTTCCACACAGTAATAAAAAAAACAACTTAAAGCCTGTTTGACCTTACCTGGAATATAATATCATTGCAGGATATGCTTATTTCCATTAAGCATACTGTTCTTATTAACTACAGATGAAACTGAATGCTATGCAAGTCTATACACAGTATATACTACTGAACTTGTAACCCTAGAAGAGAATGTGCCATAAAATCTCCTGAGAAACCAAATCCAGAGAACTCTGCCCAGATGAATTATACAGATAGTCAACAATTAGCAACAATTTTTTCGTTGGGGTTTGGAACAGTCACAGGAAAATTTGTATGTTTAGGGTGGACAGAGAATACCTTTCTTTAATTGATATCCAAATATATGGCCATGTGAGTATTCAATAGAGTGTTCTCAATGATGAGCATAAAAGCTATGGAAGGTCTCTATTTTGAAAGAACCATTATAGTAGGGGTAAGACACCTTTTCCGGCTGCAGGCTGAAATGACCCACTTCAGACTGGAGGTGAGTGGGCACTAAGATGCTGCTGTTGCAACTGCTTATCCTTATGGTGGCACAGGGAAAGCGCCCACAGACAGTACCCCCACTGCTAAAGCCCCACAACTGTTAGCCAGATCCAAAGGCTCTGAGGGCTACATCCAGCCTGCTAGCTGCAGTTTTCTTATCCGTCTTTATAAACCTATTATGTTTTTCGGGGGATTTAAGCATTGCAAACATTTTGGCTAATGACACTAGCTGCCCACACAGTGTCAGAAGAATTTGGATCTAAGTTTAAACACTGTTTACAGACATAGTAAAAACCCAGTGCAGACTAGGCCTAAGGGAGTATTTTTTTCTGCTCATCACACATTTTTCACACGATACTTCTCGCCTTCTCTGCTAATGGGATCTTAAAAGGCTGTGATAAGATGTCAGACAATCCAGGCGGACCTCATAGAGTAATACTACCTCACTGTTAGGCTAGAATATTTGGATGCTGAAGATATAGTGATGAGTATATTATTTAGCTGATTACCGTTTGCTTTGCATATGGTATGAAATATACTGTACCTGCCTGAGATCATCAGTTTTAATTTTGTTTTTAAACCAAAAAGCTATCTTAACACAACCTTGGGCTAAAATAAATAAATAAATCTGGTCTGGTTTAATTTGCCATGCACTTTTAATATTTCTGACAAAGCAAAACATTAATGCAAATTGCACTATGGCTCATCCCTTTTCTTAGGAAAAATGGCTACATTTGTGCCAATATTGTTGCAATTTAAGATGCACATTTCATCTTCAGACTTTGCATAAGCAACGAAGAGTCCCAAACAGAAATTAGAGAATGGCAGTCAGTGTTCCAACCTCTAAACTGAATCAGGACAGGACACGGCACATGGGGATTTCTGTTACGTCGATGGGGCTGGACTAGCTCACAGAACTGTGACTCTGGCATTTCTTTTCAGACTTTGAATCACATCCCCTCTGAATGCCCTCTCCAAGCATGTAATGAAACTCTATTGGATCTGCATAACACTACACCTGAGGCAATCAGCTTGCTGCAAAATTTGGACATAAAATTGTAAATACATTTCTCCTTGTTTTGTGATCATTGTATCGTATGCTAAAAAAAAAAAGTTCCAACTGAAAGCTACAGTGATTCAGGTGCACATGCTATAGATTTTTTCCACTTACTTCTTATGTATAATTTTTGATTTATAACAAAAATTACAATAAAGTTGCAACAAATTGTTCCACCAATTTTGCAGCTCATTGTCATTGTACTTAGATGCCTCACAAATTAAAACCAAATAAATACAAAAAGAAATCCATAAACAAATACAAATCCAACCACATGAGAGCCACTTTTATGGACAGATTTGTAAACCATCACCCCCTTTCTCTGACATCCAAACATCCGAACAGGTATATGCCCTACACAGGCGTTCATTATACAGTGCCTATGTATATGTTTCTTTGGCCTTAAGGCATGTGCTGAACTATTCTGTACACTGTATTCATACTACAAAGTGAACATAAGCTTTCAAAGAATTCTTAAACGGTTGACTCTGTATGATTTTAAAGGTCTAATCTAGCTAGATGATGTCATATAAGCAATTAATTGATTAACAACTTACAGCCTAGTCCTAACAAAATCCTACACTCATGTGTTTTGAAAGGTACTGTAATTAAAATAAAATCAAATTGAACTCCCATTATAAAAATGATCTTGGGGCTTTTCCTGTCCTTGCCTGCTGATACCTATGAGCAATGGTCAAAGGAGCAAGCCCTCTTAGGCAGGCAACGGTAACTGTGGGGACTGTTGCTCAGTAGAACTGGCTACCGGGAACAATAGCTCTGGTATTCAGGGAAGTATCTACAGTTACTTCATGTCTGGTCAACATTGACTCCCATGAGACTCAATTCAAGCCCATCACCAAACCTCTTGTTTGTATCTGAATTCCTGTTCTTTGGCTCCTGATCTTCAGTTTTTATCCTGGTTCCACACCTCAGCTCCTTACAGCCATGTTAGGCACTTTGTACCCTTCTCTAGTACCCCAGTTGTTTCACATACAAAGTGGGCTTCAGCTTTCTGGTGGGTAATTTGCCAGATACAAATGCAAACCTGACATTTGTCTAACACACACACAAGTAATACATAATAATTAACCCATATGCATTTTATTTTAATCAGCATTCAGTCAGACCTTTCCCTAAGGCATTCCATGGTCTGATGGCTGCTGTTGAGGATGGAGTTCACAGTTCAGTCATGTCTGTATGGCTTTAAATGAGTGAAAAGTAAATCCGTCAAAGCTATTACCTGACCACGGTTGTGAAGGCTTAAGTCTAGTCCACATGTAAACTCTGTGTGATGCTCCACAATTTCTAACAAGGGGTTAGGCTTGGAAAAGTCCCAGAATCTATAGAAACAAACAAACAAAAAAACCCATTACAGTAATTGAAAGACCATTCTTTAAAATATAATGCAGGATATTGATATGCCTGACACTGCCAGAACCTTTTCAAAAGCAAACCCATCCACTTAAACATAATTAATTCTATTTCTGCAAAATCCTCTGCTGATCTGCATAAATAAGAACTTCATTGAGGAAAACCATCTCCTTTTTTTTTTCCCCATTACAGAAACTGAGATCAGCAGAACTGGCTCCAATGACCTGCCCTAGGGACAATCTTTAAAGAACTGTAGTCTGGGTTTCTTTACTAAGGGCCAGTGACTCTAAAATACTTTTCCCCTCAATACCTGCCAAGTTACATCTATAACACACACCCATACCAGGGCAACTCAAAACTTTGCTTCTTTTATTGTATTGTTCAGTTAGGGGATTTTTTAATTTTTTTTTTTTTGTAATTGAAAACCAGAAGTGGACAGAAATATACTGAATGCTCCTGTTCTCAGATTAATTTATAAGCACACTTCTCACACAACAGTATGTTGAGAGAACACAGTTATATTGCTATATTTTTTTCTAATGGATACTAAAGGGAACGTGTAACTTGCATTTTAATTTCACTGCAAATTTATTCATCCAAACTTATCCTCCTTGCCAAGTCTAGTCAAGACGACTACTTTGAAATATAAATCTATGGTATTCTAGTTTTAAACTCATTTCCCCAATACGACAGTAAATGATAGTGATAATTAGCACTGTACAGAATGAAGTGTACATATTGGGGTACAATAAGAATTCTTTAGTATGATCTGGAAACATGTATTCAGTATCTTAATGAAATTTTTAGAAAACTGAAAATTGAGAAGAACCCTGAACCTAATAAAGGCACAAAAGTGACAAAGTAACTTAAGTTTCCATGATTCTCTGGTACTGCTTGCAGGGAAAGAAAGTCTAGAAAAGGCTAGTGCTGCATATTTTACGTGGAATTATATTGCCCTGCACCTGGAAATGCTTTCTACACACATTATATTCTTTTGTCTTTTCCTCAACAGTCAAAGCACATCCTTATTCCCCTTTTGTGGAAGTGATTATAAAAAATAATAAAAATTCATTATCAAACCAGCTATACAGAATGTGAGGTACATTCATCAGATCAGTTAAGGTAAACAGCAAACACAGGAACCAAGAGAATGAGTTTGTTTAACCTGCCTGCACTATTTCCTTAATAAATGACCAGAATGGTATCGACACAATGGCTCACCCATAGCAACAACCCTCTTTACATCTTCCTAGTACCAGAAAGGCAATATAAACAGCTCATTTTACAAGGAACCAAGAGAAAAAGAACATCTCAGCAACTCTACCCTTACATTTGTCTGCTAAAATAGATAAGAAAGCAAAGTCTTGTAGCTAAGAACATGCGGTGACCTTCCTCAATGCATCGATTCTGTATTCTTTTGAGGAGAAGGCACCAAACAAATTTAAAATTTAAGACTGAGGGGGAATCTCCATTTTTTTGGAAAACAAGTTTAAAAGGCTTTCAGCTCACTTTGCTCAATGTTATAAAAATTATGTCAGGAAAAAGATTATTTCAGAACCTCACTGTCCAGGGCAAGTTTCACAGAAAACAATCTGGATAGGCCCATTGTTGTGATATAAAAATAGAGTAAGTCCAGGATTAGAGAGGCTATGAGGTTTAGGTGATTGAATATAAGATTGAAAAACATGAATACCTAGATTAAAGCTGACTTTGACACCAGCTTACTGCAGGAGATTGGGCAAATCAGTCATTCTCTGCAATTTGGCTGCTCCCAGCTGTAAAAATGGGCATAATGCCTACCTACTTCACAGAATGAAATCATGCTCATACAGCATTCTAAAGATTTAAAGTATCCCATGTTATTTATCATCACTAAAGATAACATCACCAAGGGTACATCTGCACAGAAAAACAAAGGTGTGTTTATAGCATACGTAGGCATTTGCATGATAGCTTTGATTTAGTTAGCATGGATAACAACCACAGTGAATGCATTACAGCATGGATTTCAGCATGGGCTAGCAACACATACTTGGGATTCCAGGCTAAGCTTATACTGCCAAAGGTGTCCCTAATATTTTTATCCAAGCTACTAGATGAAAGCTATCATGTGTATGCTTACTAGAGCCAAAACCACATCTTAATTTGCTTTGTTAGAAAACTTGTATTAAACTGATTGTTACACTGTTTAAATAGTTAAAATAAGGACTTGTAGTAACTTACTTTGCACTATTTATCCAGTTTGATTACTTTCTACATCTTCCTCCTCTTACAAAATGGCTATGCATTAAGGCCCCCTCTACAAGTTACAGCAGTGGTTTCCAACCTTTTTAAGTAGGAGATCATTTTTGGCATTTAAAAGCAACCCAAGATGTACCATGCACTGCCGCGACCCCACCCAGCAGATAAGTTTGTGGGGAGAGAAGGATGGGGCAGATGGAGACAGTGGGAGGAAAAATTATTTGGGGGTGCACCTCCTCAGCAAGTAAATCCTGCTCAGCTGGGGCCCCACTCAACTCACCCCTGCTCCTGCCTCTGCGGCACTGTCCCTCATCGTGGGGACCTTGATCTAGCCCCCGTCCCTTCCCTTCTTCACGGACTGACCTACTGGGTTGGTGCATGTGTGTGCATACACACAGGCACTCAGCCCCCACACCAGCTTCATATGGACTCCAACAGGCTCCAAGATCCACCGCAAGAGGCTCTGAGATCTACCGGTGGACTGAGATCCACTGGTTGGTGACCACTGAATTACAGGTATTGTGCAATTAATTGGTTAAATGTGCAACTACCTTAAGACGAGTTATACATGGAAAATAGCCATCACGACAAAAAAAGCTCAAACCAGGTATAAAGTTAGACCCCAAAATGTGTACTAGCTTTATAGCTGGTTGTTAAGCTTTACTTTACAGGTGTAGTGAGGTCCCCCTATTGCTGGGAGTCCTGTCAGGTGCTGGGGCTCCCAGCCAAAGGGGTGCACAAGGCCCACCATGAAACCCTCAGGCTTGGGTGATTGGCAGCTGTGATACCCCAAGCCCAGGGTTTCATGCACCTCTGAGCCTGGGAGACTGCAGAAGCCATGATTCCCTAGCCTTTGGGGTTGGAGCTATGTATGACACAATAGCTACTTTGCCCGTTTAGTTGGTCTTAAGGTCACTGTGCAATTAACCAGTTAATTATGTTAAACCTGTAACGTGTAGAAGGGGCCTTTGCTGAGGACAGTCCCACCCCAGGAGCTTGCTTCTTACCAAGATCAGGCACCCCCTGCACCAGCAATAAGGCACACTGGGATCTAATGCACAATCCTACAGTCATCCCTCCTGCTGTGCATGTATGGCATGACAGGAGATATGATCACGTGGATTGTGTATCGGATCCTATCACACCTTCACCTGAATGTGCAGAAGGGGCTTAAGTTTCACTTTTTGCTGTTTTTCACCAGTTTCACCTTCTGAATCGCACACATCAGCGCACTGCTTCAATAGAAAGCCGCAAATACTACAAGCAGCATGATTATTTAAAAGAAAAAAAACCTGCCATAAGTATACATACAATTACGCAGGAGTTTTTCTATTGCTCTTAAGTTCTATAAAACCAGTTTCTTTACAGCTTACATCAGATGAGACTCTTAGACTCAAGACACCCCTCAGAAAACACCAGCTCTTAGCTTTTACTATGGGTTGTTTTTTGTTGGGTTTTTTTGGGGTGGGGGGCAGGGAAGGTTTTGGTTTTCTGACTACAAAGCAACTCTTCTGTTGCAAAGAACTCAGAAAGACCACAACAGGTCGGAAAGTTTTTGACATTACAGATTCCTAATTGAATCTCTAGGTTTAGTTTGTGAATCATGTGTAAATGTTCCCACACTTAACAATGCTAATATTGTACAGCACTCCCCAGCACCCTCAAAAGGGTGTTATGGTAACCAAGCGTGCTGTGGCACCCCAGTTGGGAATCACTGAGTTACATTTTTAAAAAGTGTTTAACTATCTCAATGTGAGAAGGCATGTGCACCTACACACACATATCACTGGGACTGACATGCATCTGCTGCAGCAGCAAACATCATAGCAGGGCAGAAAAAAAAATGAGGTTGCCTTCTTCACTGATCCAGGAAACCCTCTGAAATCTAGAGCAGGTTATAACTATTCATTCCATCCAGGAAGAGCACATACCAAATGCAGAGACCACCTCAGCCTGACAAAGGGTTTTTAAACCCGAAAGCTTGCCAAAATTTTTCTTTCCAACTATTTAGTTCGGTCTAATAAAAGACATCAGATTCACCCAAAGAACCTTGAGAAGCTTCTTAGAATGTCTCACCTGTTCACAAGTAGGGAGCTGTTGTGAAGGTAGAGAAAGTCCTGGCAGGTAAGTCTTAAGAATAAGAAGGGTGAAAACCTAGGTTGAGGGAGGCAAGGGTTCACGAGCTAGCCAACAGCGTATCGGTTTTGATCAGAGAAACAGTTCTTATACTAACATGCAGCTGTAAATGAGGACCAGGTTAGGAATTAATCATAAAGGAGAGAGATTATAAACTACAGGATAGTAATTGATGAAAAGATGAACACACACGCCAACAGTTACACTGACCCCTGGCTTGTAAACTGACAAAAGAAAGCTGTTTGGTAATATCTTTTATTGGGTTAACCTTATAGCCACAAAAACATCAGAAAACTTTTTTTTGTTAGACTGATATTTAGTTTAGGCTATACTAGGCCTCTTTCCCAGACCTAAGGAAGTGTATTGTTTGCCTAAAAGTTTGTCTGACATCTCTCCTAACTATAAAGTTGATTCAAGTAAAAGATAGCAGCAAACAAATATTACTTCTCAGATATTCCTTGGACCATCATGACTATAACAACCCTACCACTTGTAAACTGCAGAATATTTTTTTTAAACCTGCCTGCTTTAGTAGCCATTTCAGTTGAAAGCTTTTCAGGACAGGGACATGTCTTACTTTATATCTATTGAAACACCAGCACAAGGTGCTGGTATTATTGCTACATTAATTATAATCTTTGCAACTGATGGGAGTTCCTTTACTGGGTAGATTGAAGGCGCAGTTTACCTCTTCATATTCTCCAGTGGATCATTCCTATTTTTATTTTAAAAAGCATGAATGAGAGAAACAAGTCTGAGGCTGTTATCATCATATATTACGTATATATCCTATTATATTTTATCCTATCATAAACCACACTTGAGAATCTGTAAATCCAGCAATTCTGGCACAGATCACAATTCCATCCACCAAGTCAGCTTTGCATGTGTTCTTCGTAATTCCTCCCCTCAGATGTACATACGTCAAGTAATTATCCTCCGTATTAAAAAGGAGGGTTTGCTTCTGCTTAACACAACAGCCTTCTGTTTGAATTGCACTGAACCCCACAGTGCCAAATTCATCCCTGATATAACCTGGTGGAAGCCAATGGAGCTAGTTCTTGAATTAGTTTGGGGCATCCAACCATCTCCATAACAATATCAAATACAGGATAACTGCACTTCAGGATCAAGATGATGAAAAAGCTTAAATATATGGATGAAAACCATCTTTAACCAAAGCAAAAGAAAAATGAAAAATTACACCGAGGGCTAAATCATAGAGAATCAGCTCCTTACAGCTGTTTTGTCAGCAGATTCTTTAAGGACTCTGTTGCTGTGCTCTTCACTACAATGCTAGCTTTATTTTTAATTGATTTGCTATATGCTGCATTGTATTGTGTAATACAGTTCATCACTCATATAGTTAGAAGGCTTAGCATGGATCCCACTGTAACTAAATTGCATGTGTAAAATTCTCTTCTGTCACTCCATGCATGAATCAGTTTTGGCAGAACGGTGCACAGTAAATGCATTTTTTGTGCTGCACTTAACATTATATTGTAATTTTCCAAGTGCAATGTAACTTTGACAACATTTAAGCGTAATTAGAGACAAACATTCTTCTCTCAAAGATTTAAAAATAATTCTGTTATACAGCATGTAAACATGGTCCACTGGTAAAGTTAATAATTTGGATTCTGGTAGCTTCTAAAATACTCAGTCAGGATTTGGGCCCCATTGTGCTAGATGCTGTAGATCCAATTAAAAGATGTTTGCTGGTGAAATCTAACTAAGACATCTAAGAAAAAATGTGACCAAGAAACCCTCACTAACCATTCCCCCCATGGTTTTAGCCTCAAATTGATGCAAAATATTGCACTACACACTGTATAATGCAACAGTCTAATCTTGAGGGAACAAATGAATGTTGGTGAAGTTGACACAAGGGAAATAATGACCACCTTTTGGACAATTGAAAAAAAAAAAGCCATTTTTATTGCTACTGCTAGACTATTCATTTGCCTGCAGCTGGGGATCCAACACTAATTCTCCCACCACACTGCCACAGGGATGTGAACGCTGTTAAAAGGGCAGACATGGTAATCATGGTACTATATTTTCTAGGCATTTCCCCATCTGTCCGGTATCACCGCAGTCCCTACTAGATTGATTTCAACTAGGCATCTCATGTCTGCACCCTGTCTCTATTAAGAATGGTATAAGGCCTTTAGCTGCACTGGTTAAATCAGGTCAAATAGAAACATAGAGACAGACACTGTTATGCTTCATTCTCTCAATACTGCTGGCTTCCTTATGCATACAAGAGAAAGCCGGCTCTCTTCTTTATTGAGACAAGGTAATTTTCCTAGTGAACATAAATTTGCCTGATAACCACGGAAATGACTGCTGCAAATACAGCCTCTCTAATTCTGTTTATTTAAGCAAGCTCGATATAATTTCCACAAGAATGGCCGTTTAGAGAAATCTCTGCTGGCCTCTTAGCTTTTAGCTTAATATTACCAATACATGCAGTCCTCACACTTACAGTAGGTTATGTTACCGGAAAAGGCGCTGTAAGTCGAAACGATGCAAGTTAAATCTGATTTTCCCACAGAAACAATGTTATAATAGGGGGTTACGTTCCTGATCAAGGGCCTGATGCCCAACTTTTTATAGAAATGACCATAAACACCAGACTTAAATCAACTATTTAATTTTATTTAATCAACTATTCAATTTTACTACAGACTGTGTTGATTCTGGCTGTATAAATAATTACTCACACTGGGATGAAAGACCAAGAGACAGCAACTGCCAGAGTCCCCCATAACCCTGTGTTGACAGGAGTGGTGAGCAAGCAGAGGAGAGCAAGCTAGGGCATGAAGTCAGTGGGGATGGAGCCAGTATAGGAACTAGCATGGCCCCAGCACAATGGAGGCACAGTGGGGCAGCTGAGGCTAGGGCAGTGCATGAGCAGTGTGGGCTGGAGCACCCAGCTGCAGCAACAGCTATTTCTGGGCCCCTCCCTGCATACGGCACTTGCTCCCCAACTTACACTGCTGAGCAGAAGGGAGGAAGCCTTTCTCTGTGGAGCTCAGAGCTCTGCCTGGGAGCCCTGCACGCAGCCACCCTGCCAGGAGGCAAGGCACCAACCCTGCTCTCCCCCACCCCAGGGGCACCCAGGCCCCGAGACAGGCTGGTGCTTTTGCCCCTCTCTGAGGTCGTGGGAGTGCCATGCGTCCCCAGCCAGACAGGGGCATCCTGCTGCAGCACCCCACCTCCCTGGGGAGCAGCACAGAGGGGGCAGGAAGCCTGGGGGCAATCCCTGCCGCTGCTTTCTTTCTGCCATAGCCACCCCCACCCTCGCCAGGCAGGCAGCAGTCAGGGACCCCCAAAGCTGGGCCTCGCAGAGTTGCTGCCCGCTCACAGGTCGCTGGGGCTCTGCAGCCGGGCACAAGCCCTAGGGGTGCTGCACTCCACCATGGCTCAGCCCCGGCCCCAGCCCTGGCCCCAACCCTGGGCAGCTCTGCAGCCACACAGGCCCGGCCCAGCTCTGGGCCCCTCCTTGGCCAGGTGTGGATCCTGGGGCAGGCAGAGGTGACCCTGGCAGTGACCGCCTGACCCCCAGCATGGGGATTACCGCAGCCGTGAGTCCCAGAGTAGGTTGCGGGTCACAGGCTGGATCCTCGTAGTTACGGCATGCCTTAAGTGCGAGGATCCAGCGCCACACTTAATGACATAGGTGTAAATCGCGGAGCACCGCAAGCGCAGATCACCACAAGTTAGAGCACCATAAGGCCTGCCTGTATTTAAGGAGACAGATCTGTCAATTAAAAAGAATATAAAAAATATAAGAATTCTGGATTGCAGTCTTCTCTAATATTATAGTGCTTATTCACTGTAACTGAAACTCCCTTTTCACAGATGGATGGAGACACCATTCCACTTTACAGGTCAAATTGCTGAACTGTTTTATGACGAACTTCCAGAGCTAACGTTTACTACATTTTAAAGAGACATTCTATCTAATTCACTGTAATAAAACTCCACGTGAAACAACAGCACCATTTGTAGGAACAAGCCCATGGAATTTACATATCATTAACAGCATACTAAATGTAAGTTTATATGTTAACATATTTACTTCTATCCTATACTATTTGCTTTAAATCCATGAAGACACAAGTCAAAGGAAAACACTCTGGACAGAAGGGTGCTAGTAATTTTTAATAACCCTGTAGCGTTTAGTTTCATCACTCGTCAATATCTCCCAAACAACCAGGCATACTCATGATGTAGTCTGTATCAGAAAGAAGGAAGTTAATGAATACAAAGAATCGACAGATAGCAATCATCAAACCAACCCCATCCTCCTGCAAGAAAGTTAATGAAAAGAGGGGCCTAGTAATTTAGTATTTCCCAAGACACCTAGCAAATCTAGTATATTGGGCAGAGTACTGTTTATATGTATTTTTATGCATGCATGCATGATCAAGTGCACACACATATGCAACTATTCTACCAGTGGATATAGAGGTCATAAGAAATCTTTACTTATTATTATACCTACCTCCTGCTTTTTGTGGTTGAATTCACATACAAATACTAGGATTAAGCAACGAAAGTAGGATTTCAAGCCAAACTTCAGACCTGGCTGTAAGAAAAACAAGGACCAGCCACAAACATCCAGGTCTGAACCTTCTAACTTACATGCCTGGAGAGGCTTTGATGCAGCTCATTTTTTAACATATAACATATTAAAATATGACTATCATAGTGTAATTCCTGAAGAAATCAAAAAAGTTCAGAATACTGAAAGATGAGTTTCTATACACTTGAATCAGTATCTATCAGAACACCTGAACCATTAAAATATCAGAAAGTGTGCTTACTGTGATGAACCTATTCATGAGCTTTTGCTCCATCAGAATTCATCTCTAAAGTTTTAGCATTGGCTCTAATTGGAATAATTTCATTATTTTTGGCCTTAATTTAGAGAGAAAAATGCTGCATTAGGCACAGATACCACACACCAAATCCAAACAGAGGGCTTGATAAATTAAAGAAAGTTATTAAGCTGGTATTCAGCCAGCTTTAACCTGCCTCTGCTGCAAAGAATTAATCATGTACATCTTGTGAGGTAGCTCAAGGTAAACCAATATTTCTTCCTCTCCACAAATTCAATAGCTTCGATAGTATTAGAAATTTAAACTCATTGTTCAGCTTTACGAGGAGATTATTAATATGTTTCATGGAACATATTACATACATTCAGCAATTCTCTTAAAGTGTCTTCTATATAAGGTTGATAACGTATTTTTATGAGAGAAACTGCTCATCTCTTTAAAAAATTATCTCCCTTGATTTGTGCTTTCCCAGAAGGGTGAAATATGCAAGTGAAAATCAGACCCTCACACATGGCAATCTGTTAGCATGGATGTCTCAGCTGACCACACTACTACACTACTTAAAAAGAGAGCGCTAGTTAGAAGATAGCCACTGTCACCGCCCTTAACATTTTCTCTTTCAGGCTTCTCTTTACAAGATCCATAAGCGGTTAAAAAGAGTTATTATCAATGGTGCAGAAAAGGAAGGGACACGCACATACAGGCCATGCCCACATAGGTATTTAGTGGTGCCCCCACTAAATCTGATCCAATCACAGATTTCTGAGATCACTCTATAGGGAATGCCCCTTATGCTGTGACTGAAGGTCTGGATTAATTCTCCTTACAGAAAAGTAAGCAATGTTTATTCAAACACTGTCCTACATATCTCAATTCACAGGCATAATTCTTGCTCCTTTTTTGTTATTGGCAGGAGAGGGGAGGGGTGGGATGAAAGGACAGAGAGAGGGAAAGAGAGAGAGAGAGAGAGAGAGAAAGGAGAAGTATAGATATCAGATGTTTGATATATTCCATACTGCATGCGTCTTTAAAAAATAGTCCCCAAACGTATTTGACAAACCCCCATTACAGAATACTTTGCTTCCAATGTTTTTTTTGGTAAAGTACATTTTTTTGTAAAGCCTTCTGAAAATTCCTTCCCCATTGCTTCTTCTCTTTTTTTTTTTCAAATGAGGTAACAGCTTTAGAAAATTTCTACTAAGCTGAGCTTCACCTCTTTAAACCTGATCCCTTTGCCCCTGGTAAGAACAAGAAATCATTTGGACAGAAAAATAATGCCTCCAGTAAATTGTGGCATTTTGTAAAAAGGTCTGCAAGCTCTTACTTTCCAGATATTTTGGTATATAAGCTAAGAGCTCCTCTCATCTTTGCTGACAGCGTTCACCAATAAAATGTCAGGGCTGAAATTGTCCTAAATTTCTGTATGGCAGGAAAGTGTATTAGTGCCAACCCGGATTGGCACACAGTTAATATAAAAAAATGGTAAGAGCATGAGCACTACAAAATTACCCAAAGAACACAACCAACTTATTCCTATAATTATTAATTTTACAGCTTCAAAAAGGCCATTTGAAGAAATTGGTCAAACCTTTTCATTTTGAAACAAGCAGTCTGAATGATCATGTTCGGCAAATTGGCTGCTAGCTGGCACTGTGTCAGTAATGGATACTAAGGATGCATAAATAACATCCTCCTGTGTACTCTGCAGTATTCTGTCCAGGAACACATTTTAGATATAAATAAAATTAAGCAATTTATATGAGAAAGTATGTTGAAGCAGCATGCTAGAAGGTTATGCCTGTGGATCTTACTTCACTTACACTTGTAGCATCTTAGTACCAACCATTGAAAGGGGTACAAATACTGGCAAAGTGCTACCACCCAATGTATCAAAGCAAGGGAATGACAATTATGGGGGGGGGGGAATGGAAAAGGGTTTCATGAGTAAATACCCATAATTTAAGTGATGTTTTACTGAAGCTAGAATAGACCTCTACCTAGACTTGTCATTAATAATTGTATAGCAACAGTACAACCTTACAGGTATTGGCAGTTGACGTTATAGATATTGCCTAAAGCAGTGGGGGCCAACCTTTTTGGTAGATATCCCACAAATTAGCCCCACACCCTTCCTAAGAACCACTCCAACTCCTTTTCCTTGTCCAGTACACTGCTATGATTTCTGTTTACTGCCCTCTACTTCCTGTCCAACTTGCTACTCCGTTTTCTGCTCCCTGTCCTATCTGCAACTGTGCTGCCTGTCCCCTTCCTCCCTGCTACGTGCCATACACAAAGGCTGTCCATGCCACTTGTAGCATTAATACTAAAAATTGACCACCCCTGTCCTAAAGTTACCTTCTAATCTACAATAATAAAGGACAAGCAAGATTTTAAAAGAAATCAGAAAATTGTTTATAACAATGGCTCTGCAGAACACTGTAATGCAGTGGTTCCCAACCTTTTCCTCAGCATGACCCCATTTATGACCCCCTATCCTCAGCACAGCCCCTTACTCCCAACCTGCAGTCCCCTACCCCCCAGGCGCTCCTTACTCTCCACCCACAGCCCATTGCCCCCCCAGCGCCCAAGCCCCAGCTGCCACCTGGTGCTGCAGCCAGAGCAGAGTGTGGACCTTGACTCTCCTTCCCTGCCTTTCACCATGGGTAGCACAACCAGAACAGAGCCCACGGAAGGGAAGGATGTGGGCTGCCCACTGTGGGCTCAGGGCTCCCCACCCTGCTGCCCTACTTTCAGTGGTCTCCATGGACCAGAAGGCAAGACCCAATGCGGGAGGGCGACGAAGCTTGGTGCCACTGCTGGGAGCCCCATGCCAGCCATACCACGATGGCAAGGTGCCTCCTGCCTGCCTGGCAGCAGCGGCAGTGGCAGCATGAAGTCACACCCCTGCTGTTGCTGGGCGGTCAGGGGGCATCTCGTTATAGCAGTGCAGCTAGCGTGGAACTCCTGGCATCAGCATCAAGCCTCCCTGCCCCACTCGGCTGTGGACGACCAAGGGAGAGGCAGCAGGGTGAGGAGCCCCAAGGCCTCAGTGGACATCTCACATCCACTCCCACCTCACACACAAATCTAGGGGGCACACGCCTCCTTCCCTGAGAGTGTGCAGTGGCAGGGAGTTCCCTGGGCGAGCCACCCATTGCTCCATCCTGCTCCCCCAGCCAGGCCCTGCATTCCTGCCCCAAGTCTATGCACAAGCATGGCTGGGCAGTACCCCCAGCCCTAGCCTTGCCCCATTTCCTCCCTCCCTCACTGCAGGGGTCTCAATCTGCCCTCTCCCACAGACTTACCTGAAGGGAGCTGCAGGAGCTGCTCTCCACACTGCCTCACTGCTACATGCATGTGCACATACATGCACATGGTGCCCCCTGCCTGATTGCCCTCCTCCTGCTCCCCCCAGGCCAAGCAGCCCCTTGCAGACTGGAACTCTGCCAACCTGCAAGAGGAACCCATAGTTTCCTGCTTTTTTCTCCTTTAAAAGAGAAAATCTGTAATGGTCTCAGCAATCCCCATTTTTTATCTATGCAATCCCATTTTTTATCATTTAGCACCACTCTCTAACCTGTGAACCAAGCTGTTTGGAAAAAATATATTGGAGAGTCCTGCTTTCTTTTACTGTACATAAATTTCACTGTAGTGACAAACTGTCTGTGTAAAATTAAAAAAACAGAACCCCCAAAAACCAACACCTTCCCCCACCCCCAGATTTCAGGCTTAGCAGGTCTCAAGGAAATCGCTGATCATCTTACCTGATAAGGTATGAAATACAATACTTTTTGAAAGTAACGATCAGAATTATCAATCAACAGGTTTATTCAAGCTGTCAGCATAGAAGCATAAGAAATCATAGTGACAATCATGGATATCAGGTACTCTTGAAGAACTTCTGCACACACACAAACATTAGACAAGGCTTTTTCTTTTAGTATTCCTGAATTTAAATACTTGTATAGGTAACCACAGACAATACATTTAAAGCAATTAAAATAAATCACTTTTACTGCTATAAATTTGACAAAAAAAGATAACTAAGAAAGATTAAAAGATCACAAGAAGTATGTAATAACCCTATGTGCTGAACACTTAGAAGACAGAAAAAATTTCCTGTGAAACTACAAATAAGGCGACAGTATGTTTCTGCTTAAATCTTGTAACCGGGGGTTACAAGAAATAATGGCCACAAGCTAGAAGAGAGCAGATTTAGATTGGATATTAGGAGGAACTTCTTCACAGTTCGAGTGGCCAAGGTCTGGAACGGGCTCCCAAGGGAGGTGGTGCTCTCCCCTACCCTGGGGGTCTTCAAGCGAAGGCTAGATGTGTATCTAGCTGGGGTATTGTAGGCCCAGCACTCTTTCCTGCTTATGCAGGGGGTCGGACTCGATGATCTATTGAGGTCCCTTCCGACCCTAGCATCTATGAATCTTTGCAGTATCAAAAGTGATGTAATGTCACAACATCTATGGCAGATTTTAAGCACAGAAAAAGTCACAAAAACTAGAGTTGCAGCTCCCAGAGCAACCATAAATCTCTACCAATATACAAATGCATTTTAAATCTTTTTTTAGTGATTCTCACCAAGGATGCCATGGACCCTAGGGCAACATGAGATGCTTTTAAGGATACCACAGGGTACCATGCAGCATTAGCACTATTACATATGCAAACATCTACACAACTCACAGCATAAACCCAGAGGTTTTATATATGAATCCAGTGTCAAATACAAGATAACCCATTGTGGTCCTTCTGAGTTCTTTGCAACAGAAGAATTGTTCTATTATTTTTCTGTACTCAAGAAGCAAGTGAAAGCAAAGACCTGGCATTTTCTGAGGGGTACTCTGAGTCTAAAAAAGGTTGCAAAAAACTATCTGATATAAACTGTTCTGCCTTAAGAGAAGCCATGAGTTAGGCATTTTGTGGACAGCCTGAATTTTCAAATTTATGTGGATTTAATATTCCATCTAGAATTTTGTATTAACATAGTTTTTTGCATTTGTTGTATATTCCAAAAGAATAATAATTGTATTATTATTCTTAGATTTTAAAAAACTGCATTAAGAACTTTAAAAAGATGACTGAAAATAGATTATAAATTAGAATAAGAGCTTTTGTATTCATCAAAGAGCTCCTGTAGTCATATACAAACATAAATTATATTATAGATGCAGGAAATTCAGTTAAACTTACCAAAAAAAAAACTAAGCAAAAATTGAAGAACATAACAGTTTCAGGGTCACACACACCTCTCTCTGCTCAGCAGTGACATCATACAATAGAAACCTAATTATAAGACACACTTAATATTTTGGCCCCTAGATTAGATGATTAAATTAAAATGACTTTAAAAGACAGAGGCTATTTTTTGCCACACACAGGACAAATTAAAGTTAATTTGAGTGCCCTAAATTGTACATTTCCATACCTTAATATTTTTTACTTCTTTTAAATTTATCCTTACCACTGAATTAATCTGGGTTTGTAATACTTATTTTGGAGACAGCTATAGTAATTCTGCAATATATTTTACTTTAAATTACTGATAAAACAGAAACAGGGTTTGAGAATAGTTCTAACAGTTTTGTCTAGTTATATCTTTTTCATTGAAAACTTTATATATGAACAGGAAAGAATCATGGAAAAATGTTGCAATGTGGTATTTTTCAGTATTTGAAAATATGGAGCCATTGGCCTTAATCAATTGTGCAGTCGACAGTGTCTAAAAATGAATATTTAGGATTAATATGGGGACTTATTTGTCATAATCAATCTTTTGTCAGCATACGCCAGTGCGTAATATCTTTTTCTTCAAAGAACTGTACTTTTTCACAATGGCTGCCATCTACTATATGCTCCACAGACCTGAGGCCACAGGCAGTTCTCAAAGTTCAAGATGCCCACTGTCCTCCATAGTTTCCAAGAGGTAGAATGCCCTACGAAAGGGGTATCAAACTCACCTGGCCCCATGGGCCTGAAGAATGCCAGAGGGCTGACCTGTAGGGCTGAATCCAGAGTGTGAAGCCCTCTTATCTGGCCCCTGGGGCTGCTCCTGAAGCTAGAAATTTAGTTGCAGCACTGTTAATTGTCATGGCCCCCAGAGCCACAGCAGCTAACGCTTCTCCTGCCACCAAATTTCTGATTTGTGGGCAGCCCTGCAGAGCAGATGACATGGTTCTGTGCCGCACACTGGATCTGTAGGGCTGCCTACCAGTCCAGAAATTTAGCAAGAGGACAAGTGGTGACAGAGGTGATTGCTGCAGCTCTAATTTGTGAAGGTGCCACTGCTCACCCACTACCCCCTCCAAATTTCCAGACCCGTGAGGAGCCCTGCAGGCCAGATGAGACAGGTTCCTCGAGCCAAATTCCACCTGTGGACCATGTCTTTGACACTCCTATCCCAAGATGAAGACCATTTGTGCTGTCAGAAGGCAAACAATACACTGAGAGGAGCATGTGAATAGGGAGACAGTGGTCATCTTTGCTAAGGGCAACTTGTAGTCTCAGTTGCAGTTAAAGAAATAGAAACAGACATTTTGAAAGAGGACAATTATTCATAGAATTCCCTGAAGATTATTCTTCAGCTGCTTTAGTAGCTTATGCATACAGTTTTCGGGATTTTAAGCTATATGGTAGGTCTTCACTATTCTGTTGTCATGACTATTAGTGGGAAAAAAAGTCTGAGGATAATGGAATTCTTAGAAGATCCAGTTTTGAATGAATCTTTATCTGAAATTCTCAGTCTATTCAGACATTACATGATACAAATTTGGGGAGGATATGGTGTATTTTTCTTGCACAAAATGCAGCAGAATCCCTACTTTCAGATAAAAAATTCAATTCAAGTTTAACTATGGAGCCACAACTGGAAGCCCTAACAAAAGGCTGTAAACTTGGCTAAACTGTACACCTCACTCTTCTTTATAATAATGTTCTTTGCAAGTATGAAGCAATCTATCAGAGCTTTTTCAGTATAGTTCTCTAAAGACACTTAATTTTATTTTCATGTTATTTTCTGAACCATAAAATGTTTGTCTATACTTACATTTCTTTTCTATTTTTTTTTTTACTTATGATACCTGAATTCATTTTAGATCTATTGCCTGAAGATAGGCATTTTTTTTTCTTTCTGGAAATTAAAAAAATCGTCCTAGCATTTGTAATAAATGCTAATTAAAGTAATTCTCCTCCAGTTGTAGCTTAACAGTGTCAACGTATATCAAATTTTCAGCCTTTTTACATTAGATTATTGGAACCATAAAATGAAGACAGCATACAAGCTTAAAACTTTTAGATGATTGTTTTTTGTGTAACAAGATAAGATGGAGAAATATTTTTGCAAATAAATGTCCACAAAGACATTTTTAAGACACTACTGCAATGGTGAAGAGCTTTGGGGTTTTTGCACAAAGTCCATTTGAAACTGGTGAAAGATCCTGTATTCCAGTACAGGAGCTTGGAATCCAAAAGGAGAGAACAGGTATTCTACTGGCATCAGGAGTGTGTTACCCCCCAGCTGTTTTCTTTAGGAACCACGTACTAGAACAGCAAGTCTAGCCTTTCCCTTCTGCTGATACTCCCAACAAGCACAGCTTGTTGATTCCAAATGCGATGTAAGCATCTATCCACTAAAACATGGACAGAGATGGTCAACTAGCTTCATCCATTAGACTTCTAATGAATGGCAATGTGGTCTGAATTCATATAACTGAACCCAGAGGTAGAGTCCTGTACCTTATTTCTTTCCTCTCCTCTTGTTCAAAAATTTTATTTAAAAAAATAAAACTGTTGTCTTTTTTGCATTAAGACCCTCTTTTCTTCAACAGTCTTTTGGTTAAGGTAGGTACAACATATCTCTTCATGGATTCCAATATTAATTTTCACATTTTTACATCTATTTCTTTTTTTCATGGTCAACTATCCCACCCACTCTGTGTAAGTGTTGCTCTTCTGTGAGGAGTGTGTAAACCTATCTTTATGTATCCATAGATGCTTCAAGCAAATCCCAGGACGTTCTTCTCCCCTTGTACTTGGCCTTGGTGAGACCGCAGCTGGAGTACTGGATGACATGGGGCTGCAGACTGGACGTTGCCCACAGGCCTGGGGTTAAACACCCCTCATACAAGTCAATGAGGTGTAAATACTAGTATTTTTCTTTAAAGACTACTGCTGAGAAAAATTACACCAAGACTGGAAACACGAACATTTAAAAGGGAATGATTTGGAAGTGGTCAGTTGTTATTATTTCAAAACAAAACTAATGAATATAACTTATTTATTATTCTCCTTGCAGTCATCCTAGGAAGCTTCCTCAGAAACTTTAACTCCATTGTACTAAAGCATACTGAAAAATCCATGCTGCAAAGAGCTTGCAATCTAACTAAATATAGCAAAGTTTGGGGTTTTTTTGATAAAGGGAACAGTAGATCTCACTGTCATCTGTGGAGTGGGGAGAGGAGAGAGCTAGCCCCAAGAAACTTGGCATTTTGTGTTCAATCCATTTTAAAGCATAAAAATTAAGACAGAGCTCCAAATACCCTGCTGATTAATTGATTTAAGTCTTTATGAAGTTACTTCACAATACATTAATTTATGAGACTATATATATCTTACATAGAAAAAAGTCTTAATATGGGCTCACTCTATATCGCTAATAAAATCATTGCTAGCTGTATCAGGGCTACTGATTAGTCAGGTTACAATTACAGAAGTGCTACTGTCATGTACAACGTAACAGATTAAGCTTAAAATCGAGACGACCCTGTGTTGTCTGAAAAAATTGTGATGTTTTCCGAGAAGAAAAAAAGATAGAGTGTGTATGCAAGACTGAACTCCCTCAAAGAAAGGAGGGGGTGGGAATTCCTTTCCAAACGCATTCAATATAAATAAGATACAAAAGGTAGGATAAATTACTCAAAAACATTCAATGAATCAGTCTCAGCTACCTTCTTATTACGAAACCCTGATTTTCACAAATGGATAAAATAATCTTCAGAATGGTGGGAAAAGGTTCACAAGCAGCATCTGCCAGGGCAGATATCATTCAGAAAGGCCCACTGAGTTAACATTTACACAGCAAAGAATCCATGTATTTGTAGCTGGCTCATGAAAATGGAAAGTCTGCAGTAACAACTTTAAGCAGCAAATACTTGAGTGTATCTGGTTTAAAACATTTTTCTATTAGCATAACAAATAGACACAGTCTCTTGCATATGAACCACAACTATAAAAGAATTCTTCTCATATTTGTATGCGAAAAAGCCAACTTACCTCACAGTAAAATCATAGGAGCAGGAGGCCAATAAAGTTGAATGAAATGGTGAAAACTGAAAGAAATAAAAAGCAAAAGACCTTAGAAACATATGTACAGGACTTGTAGAAATAAAAAAACCTTATATCTTCAGACTGCTATAATAAGTACCACATTCACATTCCAAAAAATGAGTTGTTTAACTGAGCAACCTTAGCATTATACCTTAAACAATGTAAAAGCAGCTAAATGATTCTGGTTGCATTGTATTTACTCTACCTGTCCCTACCACCATTACTATAAACTAAGACTGCACTGGGTTTCCATTACATTTTGCTTTTGGAGTAGTCATGTAGAATGACGCTTTAAGTCTACTTTGGACTGACACCTTGAATATCTTCTCAGTGCAGAAAAAAGTTTTAACTGTGTTATGTGACCATGTTGTTTTTACACATAAAGACATCCCAAAATGTGTCATACTGCAAAGGATGTACACAACGTATTTTTTGGCATCCAGTCCACACTTTGCCTGAAATTCTGTTATTAAAATCAGAATGAAATCTTAAAAGTGACAGCTATACAATAGTCTCGTATTTTTCACCGCACAATGCAGGGTATATCATGGGATAAATTCCACCAGGGACTACACAGTTAGCACATCCAAGATTTCCACCAAAGAGGAAAGCAACAGCGTAGGAATTGCTTATCTCAACTCTGGCTCTTGAACAATTTCCTAGATTTTTTACCTATTTGAATGCTAAATTTCTTGAAAGACAACATAAACGAGTCATTGATATGTCCACTAGCATAACCTAACCTTAAACATTCTTCACATAGGAGTTTCTCTTTTCTTTTTATGAGCTTAGATCTATCAGAAAGGAGACTTGAGAACAGAAAATGAGGAAGGAAGATGTACGGGAGTGTTGAGAGAAAGAAGCAGTAAGTAGTAAGTCCCCCTGGTCTGCTAACCACAACACCCATCCTAACTACAACCTTACCTACAGCTGAGTGAGAATCATGAGGTATCAGACCTCCCCAGATTCTCTAAAAAAAGATGATCTACAGATGTGCTCCAAGTTCAGGGCTCCCTTCCTGCAGCAAATAGGTGGTCAGCAAGGACTGGGGCTTCCTTTCAGTCAACCTTGCCATGTCTGCACAACTGGGGCACAATCCAAAACAATGTCAGAGGACATTACCACAACACAACTGACTATCACCCAGCCCCATTACAGGGATGTCGAGTTACCGATAAAACTCCCATGAGTTCCTCTCCATGAGTTCTCCCCACCCCTTCCTTTGTGAGCTTTACGAGACCACCAGGAGAAGAAAAAAGGGGCACTGAAAACAAGCTAAAATCGGCTAACCAGCCTTCTGACAAAGCTGAAATACAGATCTTAAGAAATTAAAACCTACTGGTGTTAATGAAAACTTAGGAGTGGCTGCCAATGAATCTCCAAAGACTTTCAAGATGGCCTGAAAAGAATTCCCAGAGAGCCCTGGAAGCTCTCATTCTGAGGACATCAGAAAGGTTACAAGAAAGGAAGGGAGTCATCATGAATTCCATCTAATCCCACAAAGCTCCTTTTCTGTGGACCTCAGGAGCATGAATGGAAAGATACAGAGGCTTGAAGGGCAGGACAAGCAGATGCTACATTTCTAGCATGGCTCTCCTGCCTTGGTCACGTACTTCCTGATGAACCAAGAAGACCTGGTCAGAGCTGAGGAGCTCTCATCTCACAGGTCTTGAGGACCTATAATTACCTTAACTATAGCCTTCTGTCTCCTCCTTTCTTGCACAATTTCCTTCCACCTTGTTAATCTTCGCCTATCCCTTCCAGATCAGTTTTTACATTATCTTCCCATAATTGCCTTGGTGTACTTTGAGGTCCTATACCCTCTACCTCAACTTCCAAAAATCTGCCTTTCATACCTTTTCTTGTCTAGTCTTACAATATGCCCTGCCCATTTCATTCTTTACATTCATATTTTGCTCACAATATCAGTTTTTTTGTAGAGGTCCACAAGTTTTTGATGATATCTTCTCCATACTGTTTTTTGTATTACAGCAAATATTTTCCTTATCACTCTGTTCTCAAACAAGTTGCAGCCTTTTCCTATTTGCTTTTGTCTGCATCCAAGATTCACATTCGTAGAAAAGGTCAGGTTAAATAATTGCATTACAAAGCTGGTGTGCTGGCAGTGTCATAGCTGTGCCAGCTCCCTGAACTGGTGGAGTTAATGCAGTCATCACTTGCTCTATTGCTGCCAGAATGAGTCCTCAATGGACTTCCAAACACCAGGATTTGGCAGTAGGCCTCCACCCACTTGACCTGCCCCCAAATTCCCAGCCTCTCCAAAAGCCCCTGCAAGCCAAATCACACAACTTTGTGGGTCAGACCCCTGCTCTAAAGCATTTGCTATTTGCCACTGTCAGAGAAAGGAAACTGGGTTAGACAGACCCTTGGTGGACCCAGTAGAACAGTCTTTATGTTCTTACTTATCAACTAGAAAAGCCCAAGTTTAGGCAGCTCTTTTTCCGCTAAAGAACAAGGACAAAATGAGCTTTTTAAAATGTTTACTATCTCTACTAGTTGGGTGTTATAATTTCAGTTTTATGAGTTTCATAGATCTTCAAGCCAGAAGAGATTACCATATCATTCGGTTCTGTGCGATGGAATATTTCATCTACATATCCTCTTGGATCAAACAGTTTCAGTCCTTAGTAGACTGAGCTACATATGACAAGCAAAGACATGGAGACACAGATGCCACCTATGCCTGAGACTGCTAAAATGTCAGGAAACTGTTTAAGTGATATGCTCGGATGATCTCAGCTGGTGAACCATGCCTCCTACTGCAAAGGAAACCAGAAAGCTATCAACGTTCCTAACAACAGGACTTGGAAGAAAAGTTTTTTTACACTCCAAACTGGTTACTAGTAAATCCTAAGCACTTAAGAAAGGGAACTTTCTCTACCACCACTGGTCTACCTGGTTGAGTTTTACTTCAAAATTAAATTAATCTAACCTTACAATTTCTGCCATGAGTCTTAAGCCTTGGTCAACAAGGTTAAGAAATCTCCCACTATTTCTTGTTCAAACTTCTGCAGAGTTGCTTATCAAATACACTTCAATTGCAGAAGCTGGAGAGGAAGATTCTACCTCTGCTCTAGTTCTAACTAGGTTTGTCCAACCGGCAGTGCATGAGGCATTAAATTGCAGCCCTTGGGCTTTCACCCAGCTGCCACTACTTCCTTTGCTACAGAAGCAGCTGAGGGCACTAAGCTCTTTCTCCTTCCAGCTTACCCTTCCCTGCCCCAGTGGGCAGGGCAGGGCAGGGCAGTGTAGCACAGGCTATGGTACTGCAGGAGCTTGTGGCACAGGGCATCTGGGAGGCATGGTGCAGCAGAGAAGCCTTTGCCAGTGAGCTGAGGATGAGGCAGAGCACCTGGGCACACACTGCAATGGGTGCAAGGGGTGCAGGGGACACTCAGGTGTGGCAGGCCAGTAGGGGGTGCTCCTGCACTAAGCCACCCACCTCACTGAGCCCAACCACTCTCCAGGCTCCGAATGTCTACCTGGGGGCGCCTCACACCTGGCCAACCCCCTTGGAGCACACCTGCTAGTCTGGGGGTAGAGCTGCCATCACCCAGGGATGGGCTTTATCCTGGCTCTGCACCCCTTCTGAAATGCAGGCCTAGTAGCCCTCGAGGGTACTTGACTCACTTCAAGAACTTGGGGTGCTTCCCTCAGTCAGAAGCACAAGTGGTGGTCTCCCTTAGTCAGCTGAACCAAGGGGACCCAAGGCATAATCTAGACCCATTCTCAATAAGTCTCCCATGCTAGGTACAAAGGAGAACTTTATTGGTTACAAGGAGTAGGGTTGGAATAGGGTACAGAGTTGAGTAGTATCAGAGAAATCCCACAGAGCAAACAGGATGACTAGAGTAGCCTTTGATCACTCATCTGAGTTACTGCAAGCTATATATCTAGTTAGATCTCAGGTAGCTTTCTCACAAGTATCATCCAGAGGCAGGTGGAGATTTCCTCTGGAGGCAGGCAGTTCCTTCACCATGAGTTCTGAGAGAGAGAGCAGGTTTCAGATAGTTCAGCTCCTCTCTCTCTAAGTTTTCCTCATGGCTGCTGCCCTCCTCCTCCTGGGCAGTCCTTAACTTATATAGCCCTTATGACCTCATTTACCTGGTCCAATGGAGGCCAGCACCTGTTGGCTGTCAGCCAACCAGAAATGCATCACTGGTTGCTGGGCAGACTGGCAGTTCCTAGCTCCCCAGGGTGCCCAAGCCCCTTACCCAATTATGTGATGGCAGTCATGTAGGCAGAGGGCGTGGGTTTCCCCCCTCCCTCAGAAATGTATTCAGTTCAGGTTACCTAAAGAGATAGGGTAAGGTATGTATCCTCTGCTGGGCTCATCCTAACCAAACTGTCACAGAGCAGAGTTTTTGGGGAGTAACAGAGGTGGCCTTCTGCCACACCAGGTGCACAGTGGGGAGGAGCTAAGACAGCATGAAGTACAGCAAAGGAATGCATAGTGCAGTGTGATTTTGGGCACTGGGACGTGTGGTGCAATAGGAAGACAGGAAGTGCAATGGGGGTGGTGGCAAGAGGATGCATGGTGCTGCAGAAGGATTTGGGATGCGGCAGGGGAACACACGATATAGTGGGAAGAGGTGCTGGGGTGCATACACAGTGCAGCAAAAGGGGCCGAGGGTCATATGATGTTCAGGCCTAGGGGCCCATGGACCCACCAAGGTGGCCCCCTACTAATGCAGCCTGCACAATATGAGCCTCCTGCCCACTTAAAAATTGAACTACCTGTTCTAATTTAACAATGAGGGCAATGGGGAGAACAGGAGGGAAAACTGGGCCTTAGCTGTGAAGCTACCCCAAGGGTACACTTGCCGCTCCATATTAATGTTCCTCACACTTAAAATGCCTATGCACATTAATATATGCACAAACACACATTCACATCAAGCTCTAATCTGACACACAAATGCTATCACCTTTAGGGTGGAAGGAAGCAACCATTAAACAATAATACAGCACAGTTTTAAAAAGATTAAGGGAGTATACTGTATCCAGCTGAACCTAATGGAATAACTAAGAAAAGCCACAGTTGTTTCCTCCCTACCACTATCCTCTATATTTTTTCACATGAAAAAGACCTCGAGGCCTCCGTCACTCTCAGCATATGAACAGCTTTTGAATACCAAAATGCTTCCACTGATACTTTAATAGAAAGTAAATGATAGGGCAGTGCAAATAAAACAAACTTACTTTTACTCTTCTAACAGCATATGTATGGCCAAAGAGGTTGAACACTGGATGCCTGACATTCCTCAAATCCCAACCTTTCAAACTACAGTCAACTGCTCCAGTTACCAGCAAGTTCTGAAGATTTAAAACAAAAGCCACAGACACACTTGAACAAGCTTAATATTAAAGTTGCCATGATAACTGTTAAGTGAATTGTTTGGCTATGAAAGTCAGATGAAAGCATGCTATGAATGTAACACATGTAAGCCAGGAAGGAGGCCTCCAGTGTACAAATTAAAAAGAAAGTAAAATATAAGTTTTAAATAAATCTGTCAACCCTGCAAACATCATCTACCAAAGATTAATTTATTTTTTTTTAAACACACATTCATCCCTGGGAGTCATTCTTCTGGGTCTGAGCTCTTGTTAAGGACTGAAAATAATCTAACCAGTCACTGTACATGATTGTTATCCCATATAAATAAAACTGACACTGATGTAGCAGTAAAAAAAACTTTTACCCTTTAATAACAGCAGTTCATTAAGGAATGTTTGCAGTAATTTGGCACAACACATTATACCTCATCATACTTGCACCAGTCACAGCTCAAGATCTCAGCCTGGTGTGCTGGAATCACTACTTTGACTCCTGGTGTTTTCACATCCCAAACTCTTAAAGTCTGATCACCTGAAACAAAATAAATTCTGGTAAGTCAAATGTGAACTACTTCAAATCCATTAGTACTTGTTAGTTAAGTACAACAATTTCCTAAGCTTCTACCAAAGATAGAACCTGGCATGAAAAAATTGCGGGCCAAATAAGCTAGATATATAATACATGCGATGCACAGAAAAAAAAAAAACAAAGAAGAGATTAAGCAGTTTATTATTATTGTAACCATTTAATTACCAAGATAAGAGTAGGGATTAGTTTAAGTGAATTGCTAACATCTCTGTGATTGTTTAATAAAGTCTTCAATTTGAGAAAAAACATGAAGTAAAATTTTCAGAAGGTTTCAAGACCTTGTGTCCCATTTTCAGAAAAGGAACAAGGACCAGATCAAAATATTATGGGTATCTAAATTAGTTTTGTTGAGCTGAAGTGGCTGCATCACAAAAGAACTATCAAGATTGAACCAGACTCAGTGGCCTTAAAACCACTTAGGTATATATCCACTAGGCATCTTCATTTTGGACTGAAAAGCTCCTTAGGTCTGATGCTTGGGCTACTGCACATCCTCAGAAGTAACCAATTATCGTCATTGCAGGGGATAATCTTTTGTAGGGGATGCCTAAGTCTACAATTCTTTAAGTGGAGATGGAGCACACCCAGCAACTGTTTGATGCTGACAGCATACATGCAGCACACTACAAAATATAGCTGATGAAAAAGGAGGCATTGCTGTTGCTCATGTTCACCATTTATCAAAAACACCCACAAAAAACAAAAGGGACAAGCACTCATCCCAGAAGTGGGAGAACTGAGTTATAGACCTACCTCATCATGAGGGGATTTGAACCCATGGCTTCTGATTTCCTGAGGAATGCCCCTACCACTTGGCTATGGTTAGGGGACCCTACAATCCTTCTTGATGAAACCTGTCCACTGGCAATTGAAAAGGCAAGATTCATGGGACCAGAAAGAAACCAAGCAAGGAGTGTGACACTAGTGTAATGCTTGTGGCACAGCTATGAATTGGAGTATTCCAGTCTCTGCTACCAGGGTATTTTTTAAACTAATGATTGACTAACTCAAAATGCAAGAGGCTAGATTTCAGAGTCACACTCCCTCTTTTTTGATCTCCTTCTGGCCCCACAACTTATACACTTGCATGCTCAATGGGCAAACTTCAGCAAGAGAGGGGAGGGTAGCAAAACTGTCATGGTTCACAGCTTCACAGTTAGGGAACTCTCCTAGGAAGTAGGAGCTGTGGGTTTGGATCCACCCAGGGTGGGGAAGACACAGAAGCCAAGTTTCCCATTCCTGGGTAAATGTTCTTAGAACTAGATTACTGGACAAAGATGGACACTCATAGCTGTGTTCAAAAGTGAAGTGAGTGCTGGCAGCAGCAAAGGTACTTTGCTTTATACTGAACTCAATACTGATGTCAGGTAGGTATCTTCCCACCAGGTGCTTGGGATCCAGTGAGAAGTCTGCAGCATCTGCCTTGCAGCTCTAAGTTAGATGCTTAAGCTTTTGAGGACTGAAGTTCAGACACGCATGTAGGGTAAATAGAAGTGCCTCCCTCTTCAGCACCTGAATCATCCTTGAGAGGCATTTAGTTCTTCACATTCATTGTGCAGAAATCCTAATTGCCTAGGCCTGACAATCCTGATCGCTTCCAAGGTAGGTGCTTATGTTTAGACTCCTGAATGGAACTGCTTACAAGGTGAAATTGGATCTGGCTTTTGGGTACTAGGGACCATGGCTCAGGTTCAACAAGGGACTTCATCAAGTTGATGCTGTATGCTGAAATATAAAATTTAAGCATGTGCATTCAAGACTGTAATTGAGAGCTCAAGTTTGGCATCCTAGGTCTCTTCTTGGGCAACTTGGAGTCAGAATTCACAGCAGTTGGTATGCTTGCTGGAGGACGCACATGTAAGACAAAAGAAAGGGTGTGGAGAGTAGTAGGGAAGGGAAATCCTGCCTTTCTCCAAGATTACAAGCAATTCCCAGCAGCTCTGAGTTAGGTATTTTTGTTCATGGGGGATTCATAAACTGAAAGCCCTTCTTAGGCTCACTTCTAAGATCTTGTAAGACCATGCCCTGTCTGAATCACAACTGGAGGAAAGGAGACGCAACTGAAGAGAGCACCTAGGTGCCCGACTGAGCAGCCTACCTTCTGCCCAGCAACCTAGTTACTAAAATACTCACCTAGGAAATGGGAGACCTGTATTCTACGCCTTCCTAAACATGAGGAGCTTGAACATCTCCCACTTCCCAGGAAAGGTCCCTAACCACCAAGTTATGGGTTGAGCTAAGCTATGGATATCGTGCTGAGGCTGGGCTAATGGATTCTCACCCTTGCTCCTACAACTGCTTATTCGTTTTGCATGAAATACTGATTGGATAAAAATGCATAAACAAAATTCTGGATCTCATGTGAATGGAGACATCTAACGTGCAGTTTGAGTTAGGTGCCTAACCACCAAAGAAAGGCAGGAGTTTTGATATGCTTGTGTGCTTAGCATTGTCTAGGCAACTTTAGGCTTCCCATATCACCCTTTGGAGGAATTTATCCCTTCCTCATTAACTGTGGGGAGTACCTAGATGCCTAACGCTAAATCAGAGACACCCAAGACTCCCCACAGACAGTATAGGGATCCTAAGTACCTAACCCTATCAGTCTGAATAGCTTTCCTGGGACCAGGTGCCCACTTCTGAAGTGTTGTAATGGCTAAGCATGGCTGGCTAGGTGACCAATCTGGATTTGGTCTTATGTGACAAGACAACTCCAGCTTTGCCAATCCTACTTGCTCTAACAGGACATATTTGATTTGGGCTTAAGCTTCCCTATGATATAACAGGCTTAAAGATATTTTTTTATACTTGAATGGGGCTTGCAATCAGATAATACAGATTTCAAGGAGCACTTCATAATTTACAAACCACAGTACTTATAAGACACCTTTAATTTTTATAAATGAATCTATATATAAATGAATCCATATGAGCTAAGATTAACTGCAAAGGGTATGGATGAAAGTAGCAAGTTTAGGTCCAAGATTATTTGGAAAACTACCACCGTTAGCCAATAAAAGATTGGCAGAACATATCCAATCTTCCTGATGGTGGTCAAAATGCTGACTATGCAAAACAGATTATTTGAGACCTAGTAGTCTGGAAGTAACGCAAGACTGCATATACAGCTTTAGTGCCAACCAGAATTAATAACATCAATGCCTGGAACTCTGATATCCTGCTTTCTTATACGATGCCTGGTGACCTTGCTATTGAACCTTTTAGTCAATGAAAGTCAGCATGAAAGCCAAAACTAGTTCTACTTTTCCCAGCTTAGTTTCAGACAGAAGTGGCAGACAAGAGGTTGTACTCTCACCACTTTTTTTAATCCTTGAGTAACACAGTAAGAAAAACAGAGTGCAACAAAGACAAAGTTTCTGAAATATGGTCTCGTTCAATAAGGGCCATCACTAACATACACCCCCCCAAATTAAGTAAAACTAAAGGTAGTCTTAAATTTCCTGTTAGCATCAAGCCACCTCTCTTAGGCAACAAAATGCTGCTGGTTTGTGGGGTGGTTACTGAACATTGTTTTGTCAGTGCATAGCATTTTCCCTACCTGGAATTTCCAAAACCTATGTTAAAATTAAAAAAGAAGTACACTAGACAGCATGCACCTCCCTGATGAAAACTCCTAAAAGAGATACTCAAGCTATGGACACATTTGTAATGCTGCAACTGCCCTTGTAGAGCTTTAAAAAGTGGGCATTCTCACAGTCACAACATCTGTAGCATGAGTAAAATAGCAAATCTGCATTAAAAATGTTCCTTTTTCAAAGAGGAACTTCTCTATAGTACTACGTCTTGTAATGCCACATGGAACATGTAGACAGTTACATGCAGCGCTATAGGAGGTCTCTGGGACTCCTTGCATCTCACAGTCCTCCACTCTCCTTCCCACCCACACCCCCCAAGTGAGAAAAGAGCAGAAGTAGCTAGCTTCCTGATAGCCTGTCAGCTGCAGCAAGCTGCATGGAAGCCTGCTGGGATGCTGGAAGGCTGCTACCACCAACCCTTTATTGCCCCCTGGCTGGAGAGCACATCCTTGAGATGACTCTGTAGTACACCAGTCTGGGGGCACTTTATAGTGCTACAAATGAATGTGTGTCCATGGCCTAAGTTGGAAGTATACACTTAATCCATAAGTGTACAATTACCAGAAGACCTGAACTCCACTTAATTTCCATCAAGGGACTAGGTTTATGTGGGACTTAAGTGGTGGGTCAGTTTTATGTTGGCAAATTGCCCGGGGTGAATTTCACCCAGATCTATAAACCAGAGTCTACTGAGACGAGAACCAGTTAGTGCAATCAATACTGAACTATGCTGAGGTACACAATTCAGCATGGCTAGGTACTTAAGAGATTAATGAAAAGCAACTATCTGAAGAGAGAAAGCGCTCCAGCCAGCACAGCTACAAATTAGTTTTTGTGCAAGCAAGTACTGTTACCTTAAAGAGTTTCACTTAAAATGATGAAAGTGGTTTTGTAAACACTAATACACGGAATCTGACCCTGTTCTAACTGATATGTAGATAGGAAAAAATAGAGAAAAATAAGCTTTAATCAACTAAAGGAAAGAGTTATCAGTAAGTGATACTAGGAACAGAAATATTTAAGTACAATATCCCCCCAAAAAACATAATAAAATTTACTATATATTTGTCCAAAGACCACAACTTAACGTTAATCCAGTTTCATAACACTGCTTGGGGCATATGTATCATCTTTATTTAACAGAGGAAGCTGGAGAACAGAAATACTAAGATATTTGCTCCGATCCATGTTGAATCCTAGTTCCTGACTTGTATTAAAGATAAGTGTTAGGATTACTTGCATACACACAACACATTCATTAAAAGACCATATTTGTATAAAGCCCGTCTTTACAGAGACTATCTAGCACAGTGTGCTGCAGGCCAGATTGACTTCGTTTTGGTCAGAGATGGGCAGATGTGCATGTGCTAGGAACCAGCTGCAGCTGGTGCTTTTCCTAGCCAGTAGCAGGGGAACAGTGCCTGAAGGTGGTAGTTTTCCCCATGGTGGCAGGGAAAAGCAACTGCTGATGGAGCCCCCCACCACCCCATGCTGCTGAAACCCAACAACTTCAGGCAAGATCAAATGGCTCTATGGGCCACACTCAGCCATTGGGCTTTAGATTGCCAATCTCTGGTTTAGAAAATAAGTAAACACAGCTTACATATACAACTGCAGTTTCATGGTTACATTCTTCAGTCTGATATAAAACACACTCGAGTTATAATAAGAAAAAAGTTATAATCAAAGAAGTTTTGACTTAGTCCAAGTTAAACCAAAACAGATTTTTTTTCATTGAATAATATACTCTTCCATGCAGCGCCCCCCCCAGGGCTTCCTTCACCCTTCCAAAAAACCCACAAAAGCAGTTTTGGGAAGAGGGGAAGAAAACTACAAGCTAGTCAACAATTTGAGTTTCCAACAAAAAAGGAAAAATATCTGCATTTAATTTTCAGAAACAACCATATTTGTTTTGATATTTTCTAAGCAAAAAATTGAAATTACTTTCTCATTTCAAAATTAACCTACATTTAAAGCAAGAAAAACTAAAAATAACATTATATGGCTCAAAACTAAAATGTTACATTTCAGATTGTCCTGAATAGAAGTTTTCATTTGGAAATCAGAGGGAAAAGTCTATTATTCCCACAACTCTACTCAAAATCTCTTGAAGTACATAGATCTTCTGTAAAGACAAATCACTGTTTTCTTGTTCTGCATTTTACTAGCTGATAATTTCTGAACTAATACTTAACTTGAGAACCACATCCAGCAAAGGCTACATATAATCGTACCATGGTTGGCAAACACCATAAATACAATGCCAAACTCATTTCTTGTAGAGTATTTCAAGACAGACTGAAAAAAATCAGAGATTCATTTAGTCAAACTTATTCAGCACAAGACACAGATAAATTCCACACTGGAGCAATGCGTCTTGAGGTAATGTACTTCAAATGAAAATGCCTACTGAATTTCATCAAATATTTGTTTTGACACCAGAAAGTAAGCAAGTACATTATATTTTAATAGCATCTAGTACAAAGTTTATCAGTATTGCAATGAGCATATGCCAAATTACATATAGTAACATGACCGTCAATTTATTTTTTAAAGGCCTAAGATCTAGAGAAAATAAGTACATGCTAATTAAAGCATGTTATTCTTCCATCTCTTAAAGGTTTTAGTCTCCAGAAACTCATCATTCATCCCAATTCTAGCAATTGCTATTTACATAAATAGCAATTGCTATTTATATTTAGCACATTAAGTGCCTCCAAACAAGCACAATGAACTTCCTAGGAAGCATATAAAAAAGAAAATAGCACAAGTCAGCCTTTACAATGCTTTATGAATATCTCAGGAACTTGTATCATCCTATCCTCACTGTATTATTTGAAATTAGAGAGCTATGCACTTTGGTTTTGTGGAAACCAAAATAAACCCAAATAGGCTGGTATTTTTATTTTTCCCTTCCCCCAAATGTTTTGCCACTTCTGCAGCATAAATAAAAGTAAAGTTCAGTTTTACTTCACCATCTCTCAATAAAAAGACCTTCAGGTTATAACTGCATTGAAAGCTCTTTTGTCAGTATTCACCACATCAGTTGTCTCTAACTCATGGGTCCTAGATAATGTGTTGTCAGTGACACCCTCTAACAGTGCTCATGGACACAGGTAATTAAATAGCTAAAACTGAGAGCTGATGAAGACAGCAAAGTGAGATTTTGTCCACGGTGCTTTACTTACTCTGTAGACTGCCCACAGGCTAGGGAAGTGTGGGTATCACTGTACAGTCTCTAAAAACAAGGAAGGTCACTATTATGTGACAAAGCTACTCTCGTCAAACCACAATTTGGGAACTCCTGGCTTATGCAGTGTGTTTACTAAAAGTACATTTTCCAAGATAAGTCAAAGATTAACTTTTTTAAAATGGTTTAAGTATGTATGTACTAGTAAAGTTAGTTAATGCAGTCATCAGGATGGAATGACAGTGACAGGGCTGCTGATACTCTTTAAAGATAAAACATAAGTGCTCAATTTAACAAAGCATGGGGAGTGAATTTATGTATTTAATCATAAGCCATGAAAGCTGCAGATCTATAACACTTCTGCCTATGCATGTAAAGTTTCACAGTGAAGACCACACCTCCTTGTGAGTCTTCCAGGAGGTGTTTTCAGTCTGAAAAATATTTCCTTGTGCAAAGGCTACAATTATTTGAGCTAACTCATGACGAATGGGAAAAATATTACCGTGCAGACTATGTGCTCCTAAGATTTTCAAATACCTATTGTTGGTACTTTACTTGACTCTGAAAAGTTGTTAAAACTGTAATGAAAGCAGGATGTACTTACAGTAATCAGTAGGCTCAATGGCTGCATCAGTGATTAGAATGAATGCAACACTAAAACTGAAGTCTTAGCAACCAAGATAAAGACTCATTCTAAACCTGGCTGGGCCTTTTCCAGGACAGAAGAGACTCTCCATTCAATTTACCGATACAGTATCACACTGAACAGCATTATAGTTATGCAACTAAGGGGGGAAGGTAGTTGTTAGTTGTTTCTTTCTGGCAAATTTAAAGGACAATAAAAATGATTTGACTCTATAAAGGTGGCTTCAGTAATGCATTAGATGAACCCAGACTGGCCTATTGCTCTGAAGTGGTTGAGGATCATTTAATTGAATTGATTTACTTTTGGCTATATGCTAGTTGTGTGCATTTGGCACCTTCTTTGTGTGCTGCTCATTACTTTGTTCTCCAGGTAGAAAGACAGACCTTCTGGGCAAATGACACAATGACTCATTAAACCCTTTTAGCCAGCAGGCAGTTGTTATTTATGTCATTTCTTTAATCACATTTTCCACATGACTGCTCTTTCCATGTCAGCCAGACATTTATCAGGCCTGAGCCAGTGCAGCACGTCCACCTGATCTCTCCGCTTACCTTATCAGCTCTGAAACTGTTACTGACATTATAAAATTTGTTTAAATACACTGAATTAACAGCTCCTGGTGGTTAATAATAATATCTCCAATTTCAAAGAACAACAGGTTAGAGGCAATTGAGTAAGCAGCTTATGAATACAAACAATTACATATGATAACAGCAGCACTGTAAAGTGCCTCACACATCTGTCTAAATAGTATGCGGAAGTGTATTACGTGATGAATGAAAGTTAATTTAATTGAAGTATCAGTCAGATACGTTCAATTTTCCTCTGCAGTTCAATTTTTTTTTCTGTCCACTACACACTAACTCAGTCTGCCTGTATATTGATACAACTTACTCAATTTGAAGATCTTTAACCAAACTACATGTTTCTGACTTAGCATTCTTTTTTTGCCCTGGATTTCAAGAACTTGGAAAGGGATCCCTTTCTTCCTTCTCCTCCTGCTCTATCTTAAAAAGAATAATCTGAGAGTCCATTTTGTTCCCTAAAAACTCACAGCTTGCTGCATTAGATTGAAACAAATATAGTTTAAGCTCCCTTACTTTGCTGCCAGTGTGCTTCAGTACTGACCTGGAACAAACCTGCTAGTTTCAGTTCAAACATTTTTAAGCAGCTACCTTCCTGTGCTGTGTGAGCTTTTTCCAGCATTCAAAGAAGGCCAGACACAAGATAAGAACACTTGTCTTCACTGGGATCTTGAGAGGACTGAAAACACAGAAAGTGCAGAGTGAAGTTAGCTAGCACTAAGCCACTCCATTTCCTTCCTTCTGCTTATACTCATACATATATGAAAACAAACTTTGTATTATTGAGCATTTCGGTCGACTGAACTTGTAGCAAGACCTTTTAAAAAAAAAAAAATTAAAACAGGGATGTCAAATCACCAGCCAGATCGAGCCCGTGGACCCATGCCATCCCACCAGCATCTGCATACTGGATGCAGCACACGCAACGCCTGCTCTGGCCCACCCAGGATGCAAGCCGCTTGCAACATCCACTCCAGCAGCTCTGGTAGAAGTGCTGTGTACAGAGCAAGCGCTGAATCCAGCGTATGAAGGACTCCCTTCTGCCGACACCATGCTTGATTCATCGCCTGCTCTAGCCAGTCTGGGATCTGGACTTCATGTAATGCCCACCCTGGACTGGCAAAAAAACAAGTGTAGACACAAATGTAGCGAAACCACTGCAACTTTAACACTGGATAAAGTAGTTCATGTAATTTTGCTACATTTATATCATTCCCAGATGCCCTATATGTAACAATTAGAATGTAATAGCTGCTGTACTTTTGAAACAGCTCCAAATGTGTATCCCTATCCTGCAATGTCATGATAGACAAATATGGACATAATTTTCAACACTTTTTCTGAGTAAGGGAACATAAAAATAGGGCTAGGAAGTGAAGAGACAGAGGGGAGTTCAAGAGTTCAGCACCAACCCCAACCTTGTCAATTTCAGCTTGAAAATAAATGTTCAGGTTAATGTTAATTTCTGAGAAACTAAGTTTATTGACTTAGTTTCTTCAGTCTTCACATTTCTAGAAATGGGAAAGTGAGGGAACAGGTGTCATATCACACCCTTGACTACTGCCTACTGTTCCAGGGGGAGCCCAAGTGGGCTCTTCCACTTCCCAAGGCAAATGCCACCTAGCCCTTGCCTACCAGACAGTGCAGCTGGCACCTGAAGGCACAGCTCACCCAGCACACTAGGAGAAGGCCAGGGGCAATTGCCAGCTGGATGAATCAGGACTGGAGTCTGAAGTGGTGCTGTTTTACCCCAGCCGAGTTCAGCAGGGCTAGGAGCTGGGACAGCACATACTTCAGTAGATGCTATCCAACTTTCCAGGGATGTAATAAGCAGGCTTATGACCCCTGCTGAAGCCCTGCAGATTTCTACAAGCAACAGTGATGGTCAGCAAGCTACATGGAGAAATCAGAGAGAACAAGGAGACAGAAAAGATCTGGGGGTGCCCTCTCTAAGTTGGCAGCTGGGGCTTCTGCCCCCCTCAGTCCTCTTAGTTATGCCACTAGGACCTCTCCTCAGGTCAGGGTCTAGTAGAGTGCACCTTCCACAGTAGCCACTTTCCAGTCCAGCCTGAAATGGCATCTCCCAGAAACAGTTGTTCCACCTGGAAGAGGCAGCAGCAGTGTTGTAGCACCCTTGAGAAGATATTGCAGCACCCCTACATGTTGTTATACCCCAGTTGAGAATCACTGTTCTACATCCTTCTTTAGCACTGGGCTCCACTGAGGCCTAACCTACACCAAGTAGACTGGTACACAGGTTTTTGCATGCCATGTTCCATGTAATTACAGCTAAGGTTATATTTTTTATTTCTTAATAGCATCATGTTGCTGACTAATGTTGAATTTGTGATCTCAGATCCTTCTTAAGTGTGCTAGTGACACGCCAATTATTCCCCACCATTCATTCCCCTTTGCCGCTGAGGAGTAGACCTATTTTATCCAATCTTCCTTTTCCATCCAATACAATCCATAGAACATTTCCATGTTCTCTTTAATATCTTTTGCCAGCTGTATCTTATTCATGCTATTCTTCTGTACACTTAGTGACAAATCTTTCTTTCCACTGCCTGTATATAAACTCCTTTGATTTCAGATAGTTAAGCAGCTGCTTTTGTAGCCACATCATTCTCTTGTGGTTCTTCTAATCTTTCCTCTACATTGGTGCAGGTCATCGCTGAGCTTCCAATACTACTTCTTTCAGAACTGTCAGCCCATTTACACTCCTTTTTTTATTTTTAGTCTATCCACCCAATAGGAACTCATCCACTTTTTCTCCCCAACTTTGTTGAAACTTTTTTTTTTTAAAGTATCCCTCTACCCCCTCACCCCTGCTTTTTTTTTTTTGCTTTCTTCTTCATTTCCCTTCCTTAGGATCATTGATCATATCATGATCACTTCCTCCCAAAATTTCAGACCACATTCACAAATGGGTTACCCATCTCAGTCAAATCATTCTAAAGATTCTGAAAATCAAAAATTGCAACCCACTCCGTTATCTACAGAACATCTAGTGCCACAACAGGATTCAGTTAGTTCCAATGCTATCCCAACAACATGCTCCACCACGACAGAAAAGATAAAATGCCCTTATAGTCACTGAAGAAATTAAGTAAGCACCCTGAAAATGTATCATCTAGGCTGCAGTCCTGTGAGAAGGAAATGGAATTTAAATCTAAGAATAAGAGACAATCAGATCAGTGCATTTACTGGACATAGAGATGGATATGTCATTATTGACCAAAAGAAATGCTCCATTATAGGTCTGGAGCAGTAATGCCATCTCATTATATTCTGGGAAACTTCACAAAGATTTAATTAAAAAAAAAACACTGAACAACATTCCATATAAAAAGTCCCACTTATCCTTTGGTTTGAAGTGAATCCATTCAATAGTGCATCAGATATTTTATTTTGAAATAAAGAGGAAAATTTCACATGATTTTAAGTCATCAATTTTTCTCATTTAATGATGATATGCTTTCTTGGACATATTTTTATATAAAATAAAGGTGCAGCTGAAATTTAAGGCCCAATTCAATGACCATGGAATTCAATGAAAAAATCTGCAAAATTCAAAGGATGTTTGACTAGGTCTTATGCACAGGGATTTCTCCCATCCCTATAGATGCTGGAAAAACTTACTGAAGGTTTTAATCAATATAGTGTCATTAAAGAAATAAACATAAAAAACAGGACTGGATGGGATTTTCTGGACATCATCCAATTCAACTCCACACAAAGTAGAATCACCTTGTTTAAACCAGGCTATACAAGCGTTCATCTAATCTGCACTTAGAAACGTCCAATAACAGATATTTCACAAAAAGTCTGGAACTGCTGAAGTCTTCTGCGACAAACCTGAAGATTGGAGCACTGTACTGGAAGAACAAAATGACCCAGAGCACTGAAGTCATAGGAAATGGATGAAATGCAGTAGTACAAACTGCAAGGTCGTGCATTTGCTGATCTTCCATAGATGCATCTGAAGTTCAGTGAGGAAAAAAACAATGCACATTGTTTCTGTGGTCTGCTTTTTAAATTGCAAATTATAGCTTGGATTCTGCAAATACATCATGCGTATGCTTACCTTTATGCGCAAGAAATCCCACTGACATCAAATGGAACAATTCTCATGTGCAAAATTATATCTGCATTTGCCTGCCAGATTTCAACCTAATGTTTGTGCCAGATGGCTGGATTTCCCTGGTGCTGTGGATACAGCATACAGGGCCCAATCTTATAAATAAGACCACTGCTGATTCTCAGGGATCACAGAATCATAGAAAAGTAGGGGAGGTGAAAGGGACCTCCAGAGGCCATCTAGTCCAACCCTCTGCCTGAGGCAGGATCATCCCTATCCAATATAACCCATACAAATCTAAGTGTCCTGCTGCTGCAAAGTTTTTTAAAATACACTCAAGAGATCCAGAACACAAGGCCATGCCCCACACTAGAAAGAAAGGCAAATACCCCTAAAAACTGTAGCAATCTGACCAAGGGGTAAAATTCCCTCCTTATTCCAAATGTGGCAGTTGGTGTGACCCTGAGCAGAAAGGCAAGACCCTCTAGCCAGAAACCTCTGGGATTTAATCCCAACAGAAGCACTGGCAAGCCCCAGTCAAAATCCACAGACTTGGCTGCAGCTAGCACCCAGTGCTTCTCAGGAAGGTAGGGAGAAAAAAAAAAAACAAAAACCCCCTGAAACCTGTAGGAAAAAGAGGGTAAAAAAAGTCTTCCCAGCCCCATGGGGCATCCAGCAAACCCAGATGCATGGGAAATACTAAATACCTTCTATTCTGGTTAGCAACCTGGGGACAGCAAGCAGAACTCCACACATCACAACCTCTTACTGGACAGACATAACTCCCCTTTCTGCATCACCTCCATAATTTTATCCCAGCCCTTTCATCTTCTTTTATAACCAAGCCAGTTGTAGAGCTCTTCTTCATTCTTTTGGTCATCTTCAATATTCACCTGCTAGGCTACAGAGCTTTTCTCATCTCCCAGCAATCCGTAGGGGTTAAAGGGGTGGGGAGAACTCCTGGGTTTCTAACTTGCTCTTTACAGAGCACCCAAGCACTGCTATTCCTCGATCATCCCTGATCAATGCTTACGTAATCTATTCTTGAATATCTGACAGGGAGTCCACTTCTGTTCCAAACAGATTTTACCACAACTTCAACTCTCCTATGAAATACAAATCTTCATTTCTACCCAGGAGAACTTTTACAATCTTTTCTCCTATGCCTGATGAAGGGTGTTTGTGACCGAAAGCTTGCAATTAAAGATTTTCTCTTGCAAAAATCTAGTTAGTCTAATAAAAGATATCACCTCTGCCATGAGTTCTGATTCATTTCACAACTTCCTTAGGCATTCTATTCCAATGCCTCACTGTTCTAACTGCAAAAAAGCTTCTTCCTGATATTCAGTCTAACCTTACTTTGTTGCAACTTCAAGCCATTAGCCCTCTTCCTGATTTCTGCAACAGAGAAATGGTATTCCCCCTCTATTTTATGGTGGCCCCTCAGATATTTGAAAACTGGTATCATGTCCCCTTTTAAGCACCTTCTCCATAAGCTGAGTGTGCCTACTTATTTCCTCATACTGCTTTTGACTTCCATCTCCTTTTATCACTTTTGTTGTCCACCTTTGGGCCCTCTCTAACTCTGGCACATCCTTTGTAAAATATGGAGTCCAAAACTACACACAATTATCTAGATGAGGACTAACCAGTGCCTCAAAGAGAACAAGAATGGTTACACAAATGAGCTGGAGGTATTCTGTACAAAAGTCCTCAATCCTTTTAGATTACAGGTGCTCCTCAATAGACTCAAGGCACCCTGATTGAGAATCACTGATTCAGTAGATCACTGTTTTAAGTACTATGTGCTAATGGCTTATTATGAACAGAGGAAAATCTGCTACTAATAAACTACTTTATTGCCACTGTCCAAAGAGAGTAAATAAAAACAGCCAACCTAGATAAATGATATCAAGTCAAACTTTTAAAACACATTTCAGATTTTATTGTTTGAATGACTCCTAACATAAGGAAAGCTTTGGGGACTTTTTATAGTAATTGTACCACCATAATTGAAAAACAGAAATATTTTTAATGCCTCATTCTCTGGGGTCCCATTTATGACTCTCAAAATTCACTTAAAGCAGAGAAAAACCAAGTTTCTGTCCCAGTTCTATCATGAAAGTCTTTCATTATAGTGAAGGTAGATATCACAATGACTAATCTCTTTCCAAATCAGTATGCAGTCATTCACATGGCTCCAGAGATCCAACTCAATTTTTAGTAAACTAGCAGCAGAAATGCAGCATAAGTAAAAGAAAGTAAAATTGCTGATATTCTTCCTCTCTGGGGACAGAACACTGTGACATGTATCAATATATTACATGATGAATTGGGAGCATTTGTCTCCTACTTTTGGTCTGAGAGATGGCTAATGGCCTACTGCAACTATGGATTCTGAGGCAAGCTGACAAAAGACATAAGTTAGAATATACAAAAACGCATACAGCATGTAATAGCAGTCAGCAATGAAAAATTATCTGAAGGAAGGAGAGCTACATAAAGGCTGGAAGTTTTTCATATGCTGGGTCACTGAGGTGAGGCAACTCCTAGATAATTACCAATCCCTGGTGAGAAACCAGCGACTATGAATTAAAGATCATAATAGAACCTATAAAATCTATCCAGAATCGTACTTTTCTCTTTTCTTTCTCCGTGTGTGTGATGCACACTACCATCTGCTGGACAAACTGCTGAAATAACTCAATAAAATGCAGGTTTCTTTTTGAGCAGAGCACTACTTTCCTAAAACATTTACCTGAGGCAGATGCAAAACAACCTGGGATGTGTGGAGACCATATAGTGCTGTAAATGACCCCTTCATGGCCTTTAAAAGTGCATAATGACTTCCCCACAGCTGGGTCCCACTAAATAAAAAGAAAAACAAAGTCTGCAGGCACAGTGTGGCAATACTTGAATCATATAATTTATACAACATTTCCTTAGCTTATTTTAGCATTCCTTACAGAGTTTCAAAAAAGCTTTTAAAATAATTTTATTTTACTAGGTTATGTGTACAATAAGGTTTTTACCTGCATATATGCACAGAATGTATATCAATCTTACACTACCATCTTTATTAAGAGAAAGAATAAAATATCTCAATATTACAGCCATTCATACCGTGTGCATCTGCAAAAATGTGGCCACCAAACACAATTTTACATATTTAAAACCATCCTTTGAAATACACCTGGCTGCTTAGCTATTTAGATGTTTTTGGAATCAGAAGGCTAAATGGCATACACATGAATGTGGGAGCACACATGTGCCCATTTACCCCTATATTAAATTAGAAACAAAAATTAAAAAAAACAAATTCAGCGGCCCTCTTGCAATCATTTTACACAAACCTCTGAAGGATATCACTGTGTATCCTGCACCTTAAGATTTCACAGGATCCTTCCTTTAATGCACACAATTGAGAGAATCCCTGTGTTTCAACAAATTTGTATGTGAAGGGCAATGTTACAAGCCAGTTAAAGAAGACATTACAGTACTGGTTTAAAGACAGAGGGGAAAAGAGACAACAAAAAACTGTGAAGTAGGGGTGCACCTATACAGATTGTGGGAGCCAATACCAATAGCAGATTTTTAAGGTGACATAATGGCCAATACCAATCTGATTTCCAATACAGCTTCGTGCAGCTGCTAAGTCTGTTGTGGTGAACAGGGAGGGAGGAGGGAAGGGGCATGGGGCGGGGCAGATCAAGGCTCCTGTGGTGAGGGAGAGAGTGGGGCAGGGGCTGGGGCAGGCTACAACCCACGCCACACAGATCTGGGGCACAGAGCCATCTCCTGCCCCTCTCCATCCCCCATTGTAAGGGTCTTGATCTGTCCCCCACCCCCACGTCCCTTCCCTCTCCGCTCCCCATCCACCATAACAGACTTACCAACTGCACATAGCTCTCCAAGCTGCCAGGCTGTGCTCATTGCCACCTGCGTGCTGCGCTGCAGCTGCGCTGCATGGACATTTATTGGCCAAATTCTCGGCCACATCAGGTCAATTTGCAATGCACTCAATTTTCTTTATATCAGTGCCGATCTGATATCAGACTGATGTATCGGTGTACCCCTATTATGAAGGGCAAATGCTGTTTTTGAACACAAATAAGGAATCTCACATTAAAAAACAAATAACATTATTTGGCCTTCCATAAAAAGTCCAACATACCAGTTTGGCTGTTTGATCCCATGAACCAGACACCACTAACTGCTCTCCTCTGGTTTGGCTCCAGTGAACACTATAAGCCTACAAATTATATAACATTGTTTAGAATAGCATTAGCATCCAAGCTTGATTTTCCAGCTAACCAGAGTTCCATTAAGAATATTTGGATTTTCAGTTTGCATCATACTCAGCTGAAAACGTGCACATCTGGCACTGAAAAGAAGTCAGTGAAGCCACTTACCTATGTAGGTTATTTAAATTCAACATCTGAAACAGTCTTCAAGTTCTGTTTTTTGTTGTCATATAAATAAATACCCAACACCAACAGACAAATCTATTAATAAAGGAGTAAGTTTGAAATGTGTTGAGTATTTGTTGTGAAAAGACTCCAATATCTCTTAAAGACCTCCATATCTCTTACTTCTTTGCACACAAAAGTACTTTTATAGAGTTGGCTTATTTAAAAAACGAGTATCATCAATAGAAAAACTGATTTAAGGAACAGAATAATTAGATATGACAAATTTATGCCCTTAAGGACCTCTGTTTCATATATTATTACAAACAGAATCACTATATTAAAAGAATGTTAAGATTGCAAAACTAAGCAACATGCAAGTTAAGAAATTCTAAAATTAGGGCAGATGTCTTTAGTGTGAGGGGAGAACAGTATGCCAAGTAAATAGTTCAAAGTACAGTTGCTTCCAACTTGCATTTCAGCCTTTTCCAGATTCAGGTTAGGTCAGCTGTTTTTATCCAGCTGTCGATTTGCTGCACACACATTAGCGATGTTGATATGAAAATGAGGTATATGTCTGGCTGTCATCCTCATAGAGCTGGCAGTGCTAACTGCCTATTATCTCAGAACCACATAATGCCTTACATATACCAGACTGCATATTACACCTACTGTATTCAAGGGTGTATGAGAGTCGAGGTCCTGGAACAAGCCAGGTTGTTTTATTCTCTTCCCCAATACAAACACAGGTGCTCCAGCAGCAGCTGGCTTGAGCAATGAGGAAAGGCTAACAATGCAACAGAAATGCTAACTTTCAGAATTTCCGTACACAGCTACTTGATTTTTAATCTTAGTACTCCAACAGTGCTAGCTGTTGCATTATACCAACAGTTGATACTTTAGGCAAGAGCAAACTAAAATTAAGAGAAAAGTAAAAGCTCAGGCAAATAGACAACAGTAAATTCTAAATGCATTTTACAGAATAAAATCAATGAAAGCATTCTTTTGTCTTACATTCCAATGGGACTATATTATAACTGGAGCAAATCATGCGATTAAATTAGCTTTGGTTATTCATGAGGTTCAGCAAATGGCTGGAGCTGGAACAAAATTCAATGTCCTTTGATAATAAAGATGTGCATTTACATTAAAATTGTTTTTGCTTCTTGAAGTGGGAGGATTGAATCATATTTGGAAAAACAGAAAATCGATCCCTGCCAATTTTACCATTAAAACTACTATAGATGCAATGGCAATGTCTATTAGAAATGTCAGATGTGTATTAAGGATTAAGAAGGCAATCAATCATCTTAAAAAGCATTGTCTGTTGGTGATTACCACAAGGTATTAATTATATGCTTTTCAAGATCCAGCCTTTCAGTGAATGCTTATAAGGCCTGATCCAATCCTTCCATATTTCATAATAATCAGTCAGCCCACGTGAGTGATGTTGTCTTCTAACCTATGGCTGGCTGCCTTCAACTCTCCACACCCCATGTTAAACCAAGAAATTGACAGAAAAATGTATCTGGCAGACAACAGATGGTGTAGCTGAATCAATAATAATCCTACAGACAGTATTACAATTACAAAACAATATGAATAACAGGAGGTGCACTAAACGAAAGATCTTAGGGATCATGTTCTACTTACATTTTTGTACAACAAGCAGCATAAAGCCCTTGGACACTTATCATAAAATAAACTTGAAAATTGGATAACAAAAATAATTCACCTACAACAATTTTTCATTTAAAATAACACTTTATAAATAATTAAAACGGTGACCAAGTCAAAGAAGCAAGTTTACACAGAAAAACATTCACAGGTGACTACACTCACTTGGACTTCAGCTTTTGCTTCACAGGCCATGAAGCACTTGAGTCTTGTGTTAATTTATGACCAGGAGTGGATATCAAGTTATTTGTTACTACTTGGACACCCACCAGCTCACCAAATAAGTTGTGATATTATCTGGATAAAATATATTCACTAACCCACACAACAGGGCAGGAAAAAGCTAATGATGACAAAAGCTGTGTTTAGTGGTATGCACGGGGAGAAAGAAAAGGATGCAAGGAATAGCGAGATAGAGTAAGAGAAATAAGCAATTATAAAGTAAGATACATTCAGTACTATATTGTGTTGCCCTCTTAAAAACATAATAAAGACTGTGGAATACAGTAAGTCTTGAAACATTAAAAACAGGAAGTAGATCAGAACACAACTCAAGTGAAATTGTGGTGAGGCAATACCGCTAACTGCAGTAGATAATTTCTGTATAGCCCTAAAGAAAACTAAGTTATAGTACTATACTATCCTCCAGAACCTACATAAATCCCATCTGGATCAGGCTTTGTACAATTTGGTCATTAGTATATAAGAAAACACATGGTTATTACATAAGAAAGCATATAATCATGAATTTTCCTGAATAAAAAACCAAGTAAATTCTATGATCGATTACATCTAAGCAGCAACTAGTGCTTCCTTTGAAAATACTACAGGTGGTCCTGTATCAGCTTTGGTAGAAAGAAAATGTACTACTTTCAACCCCAATATCTGTTTGGTAACTATTGCTCTAGAACAGTGGTTTTCAACCATTTTATAGTTCAACCTTTTTATATTCTAAAGGGGGGTACATATATTATACCCCCCCATTAGATGCAAAGAACCCCTCGGAAAATGCTAGCTATTATTTTTCACTAGATTTTTTACTACAGAAAAATAATACAGCTGTTCTTTGGTTGTGAAGAATCCAGACCACAACAGGGCAGAATGTTTTTAACAGTATGGATTTCTGCTGAAATCTCTTGGTTTACCTTGGAAATCATGTCTGCACACCTAACAGTGCTAACAGTATGTGGCAATCTGTGGCACCCTTGAAAGGATCTCAAGGCACCCTGGTTGAGAATCACTGCCATTAATGGAAAACTACTTTAAGTGATCTGTGTTGGTTACCCATCAAGTTATGGATTATCTCTTAACTAGACCTAATGTCCATACAGCATATGTTTAATAACTATTAGATTTCTCAACTTCCTATCACCACAAGAAACTTCACTGTGCCTCAAAAAAGTTACACAGATAAAGAAATGTCAAGCTGAGGGTAATATGCCATACTAATCCTCTTCATAGCTCCATGCAAAGCTTTAATTATAACCCTGACATACCACACGCTTCAATTTTGCACACCAGCCATGAGCACTTGGTTACATTGCTAATGGCAGTGAGAATTTTTCATCCCTTTCCCCAACGTGTTCCAAGCAAACTGAAGTGTTTTTTTATAGATGTTCCAAGCCTTATACAGAATTGGCGAATTCTTTTTCAACAGAGTGAATGATGCCCGTGATGTTTTAACATCTGGATTACTTGGCTTGCTTTGCTTGTGGTTTTATGATCAATCATACATACCAAATGGCAGGGGCGGGGAAGGGATGGGGAGTGGACTTTTTTTGTCCTGCAACAAAAGACACTTTAGGTTCACAGATGAACACTTCCCTTTGAGGGTCTGAATTACACCAAAGCTGCAAAGGAAGTGAGATCCCTTTAAAACTCCACATTGTTATGCTCCACCTAATTTTCAGGCTCGGCTCATTTCCTCCTCTTCGTTTTCCTCAACTTTTCTTCTATCCCACTTCTTTTGCAGCATACTTTTTACCTATTCCACTTCCCACTGACCCCAATTCCATGACGTCTACCATCTGCAATCTTAGAAAAATTCCCTCTCCTTGCATTACCTCTTCTCCTCTTCTTAGGGTGCTTCATGTGTTTACCACAAACACCACTACCTTGGCTGTAACACCAGCAACAACTACTGCACCCTGCAAGAACACATGGCCCACCAGCTGATTTTCACTTATGGTCTTGAGCACCAATTTGTTGTCATACTGTAGCATCATGGAGGATGTCACCTTGCCCCATGTCAACAAGTTACATTTGGCCAGCATGGGTTGGCAGCTGGCCGTTCAAAGATATAGCTATGCTGAAGGGTAATGACTCTCCTAAACAAGCCTAGAAATGTAAGATATTTGTCTTGCATTTTATACCTTTAACTTTTCTTATGCAGCTAAGACAAATAGGAAGCTGAGACTGAAATGTATTTAAAAGTACTTAACCCCTGAAGGTGGTATCTGGGAATTCTTTCCAGTGCATTTTGTCAGTGGCGTCACAGTGGGCAATGCCTGCCATATAACTCCCTTCAAGAGAGCAATCCTGGCAGAAGCAGAGGCTGACAGGTGTTCAAACAGCTTGTGGGATTTTTCTGGCTCAACCAAAGCCCCAAACCTCCAGAGAATCAGCAATATGCAAAAGGAGTTCTTGGAATGCTTTAAATGTATTTGCTACTGACACCGCTTCACCCAGCAAGAACAAGAGATCTTTAGGAAGCAAGACAGGATACTTATATCACATCCCTGGATTCTGTGCTTCTGGCACCTATGGCGTAGCCAGGGAAACCACTGATGAGAACTTGTATGGGAATACAGAGAGGTTTGCCTGGCCCTAACGGATCTTGTTAGTAAAAAAAAAAAAAAAAAAAATCCAGTCTTGTGTGCATGACATGCACAAACACCTACAGTAGAGACCACACTAAACATACCTAAAGAACAGCTGTATTTCTTACACTCAATACACTAGTCTTCCTTGAAGCATTTCCTGTCTAACCTACCATAGCAATAAATACTGCTGTGTTATACAAGGAGTCATTCCAGACTGACATACTTGCTGTCTGGTCTCCTACCCAACTCCTTATTCTCTGCTTCAGTAAATACCAGACACACACATGCACAGACACTCATTAAAAACCTTGCAGGAAATTTACATCTATACTACATTGTTAAAAACCTTCTCATGTAAGTCTAACATTGCTATTAGCTGTCGAATATTGTTTGTCATCCATGTCAGTTCACTCTTAAACTTCATCTGAAAGATCCTGAACTCTTTACCTTGCACAACCTCTGGTTGATTGTACAAGAGCCTATATTCTGATCCCATTTGTGAACTGACCCTTCTCTTTACTATTTATATTACCCAGCCACTTATCTCTTGCTGTTCTGAGTACCTGTGCATGGTACCAGATAAGCACTCCCTGTATGCTCTCTCTCTCTCTCTCTCTCTCTGTGCTCTATTCATTTCCACTAAGTTCTATACAGTTAAATAAAACTATTTTATTGATTTCCTTCCCTTCCAAAAAGCACCATTTCAGAAGGGCCTGCCAATCATAAATCTATTCAATGGCTTACATCAAACACACTGCTGTACTAGATCAGCCCTGATCAGTGGTCTATTTAATCTGTAGCGGTCTATGAGGAACAAATACTAGATATTTCTTTCATTTAAAGCCATATAAAACACAATTGTGACATATTCTGTGGAAAATTTTTCTGAACTCAGCAAGTTAGTGACTGGTTTATGTCACTCATATTACTTTATACAGTGCAAGAAATTAGCTATATTTCTCAAAAGATAGTTTGTAAGAAGCTACTGGTCAGCAAAACTGCTTCAATTCAGTGCCCTTCTTTGAAGACCATATTGCTTCAGATCTACAAAAAAATAATTCCTCATCTTTATGAGGGAGCTGACATACCATCATTTATTTTACAAGGCTGAAGTTCCTATGAAGGAGGAAAACCACATAGCGTAACCATTTTTTTTTTTTTACCTATAAGAAAACTACATTTTATATAGATACATACATAAATAACAGATCTATTGATCTATCTATCTGTCTATAGAATCTAGTCAGGCACAGATCAATAGACAGACTGACTGATCCACATACATCTGTATCTATTTCTCTTATGTGTGTGCGCGTGCGTGCGTGTATGAATCGGGGGAAGGGGGGGCAGCAGCAGGGGAAGGGGAGCAGCAGGCCTGTGCCTGATGCAGGGAGTGTGGAGGAGGACCGGGCCCGAGGGTGTGGAGAAGCCGGCCCTGGGGAGGAGCAGCAGGCCCAGGCTGATGTGGTAGTGGGACAGGAGTGGGCTTAGGGCTGACGTGGGGGGGACGGGGGGCAGGGAAAGAGTGGGCCTAGGCCTACTGCTTCTGCTGCGTTGGGCCAGGCCTGCTGCTCCCCACCCCACCACCGCCATGTCAACCCATGTCGGCCCTGCAGGTGGTGACAATGGAAGGGGGGGAGAAGCAGACCGAGGCCAGCGCTGGTGGCCTTGCCCCTCTGCAGCATCCTGGCCCCGCTTCCCCCACCATGCCGCCACCGCCACCTCCAAGGAGCAAGGGGCAGGGGGCCAAGCCAGCTCTGGTGGCCTCCCCCTCACTCCACTCCATCATCGCCCCCTGCAGGAAGCAGGGCAGGGAGGGTGATGCCATCTCCCTGTTCCATCTGCTCCGTTGACAGGGACATGGGATGGAGGCGGTGGCATCATGGTGACACTCCACCACACTACCACCTACTGTCCCAACGCTGTAGTCACACTCTGATTGGCTATTTCAGTAAAGTGTTATGGACAGACAGACAAATAGATTAAGGCTTTCATAATATTATAATATATATATTGTGTGTGTGCATGCACATGTGTAGATACATATATATATATATATATAGATGCATAAATGCACGTACATACATACACACATATAACGAAACATAAAAAAATACCTTATAATACAGCATTATTTTATCTTTATTAATACTGTAGGGGTAAACAAATTGATTTTACAAAAACGTTAGTCTTGCTATATTAATCCAAATCCAAAATGGCTTTGAAGTTAAGACAACCCCCACCCCAATAATTAGATTCTATATGTAGAAAGTATAACTTTGTTATAATCTCTATGTACAGAATCTATTTGGTGGAAGGACATCATAAATGTGTCCCTTTAGCTGCTGCGGTACGGAAAGCAGCGGTGGGGGTTAAACAGCCAGACTCCCACCCCTTTCTCCCCATCCCATGCCACTCCCCATACTTGTACCTGTTCCCCCTGTCCCTGGCCTGGTGCTGCCTGCCCCTCCGTGCCTGTGCCTGCCTTCACCTCCATGCCCCCCTGAAGCATGCCTCCCCCACCTGCTCATCCCAAAGCCTGCCTCTCATCCCTACTCCCCCACTACAGCCCATCTCCACCACCTCGTATTTCCGCCAGCAGCCTGCACCCACTGCCCACCCCCCAGTATACCTGCCCTCCCTAGACTCCCTGCACACCACTCGGCCATATCTTCTACTGCAGCTCTGCTCCCCTGGAGCAGTCAACAGCAGTAGTGGCCCTGGCCCTGCCCCAGCCCAGCCTGGCATATGAGAAGTGACAGCAGCTTCCCTGCCTAACAAGACATTCCAACCTGGGACAGGTGGCAGAACACATCTGGCTTCAGCCTTGAGCCTGGGACCAAAGTCAAAGCTGACCCCCCAACACGCCCCCAATCTACCCCAGGCTGATACTTAAATCCTAGACAAGGCTTTCCTCACCCTCCACCCCTTGCTGACTGGCGGGGGTGGGGGAGAAAGCTTGTCTTGGATTCACGTAAATATGGAAATTCTGTCAATAGATTTACTGGAAGGTTGATCATACCCATATACAAAACCATGCTTTTCTCAATGTTTCTCCTTAAACATGGCTGTAATCTCTGGATTGTGTCCAACTCTTCTCTTTAAATTGTGAAACCCTCTGGCTGAGACCTGGTCTGTTCACTAACACTTCTTATGAAGCCAGAGGAATTACCATTGAAGGACTACTGCTATTTAACCCCTGTGAAGAATCAAGAGGACAATCACTGAAACATCCCATGAAATGTGTTAGTGTCACATGACTAAATGTCACCAATTCCACGTGCACTTTGTAGTTTAGCTCATGTTCAAAAAAATTTGCTCCTGTTTAGCTCACTTTTAAAAGGTTACATATAGCTCCTAGCTATAGGTTATGTGTAGCCCCAAGCAAAGAAACTCACATTTGGAAAAGTGATTTGGTAAAAGTAACCCCTCCCCCCAACTTAATAATGCAAGCAATAAAAAGGCAGTGGAGTTAAAGTTTCAAGTGTGCCTCTTTTACCTCCTGAGTGTGTTCTTTATACACTTGCAGTGGACCTGTGGGTTTAGCCGTGTCCCAGATCTGCAGAGATCCATCCCCACTAGAAGTGACCAGCACATGTTCATTGTTCTCACTCCATGTCACATCAAACAGGCCATCACTCCAGTCAAAACTAAACCAGGGTAATCAAGATATTCATCCATGAGAAATGACTTAATAAGTGGTTGGATCAGTTACATTCAAAGATTTACCAACATGTTCTTTAGGGTACTGTATTCACCATATGTCCATAAGAACACTGGTCTCAAAGAAGAGCCTTACAGATGGTAGTGGTAAACACAGAACAGTCTTCAGGGTTATAATAAAAACATAGAACTTTCTATAGAACAGCAAACTCAGAAGACAGCAAGTGCTTAGTAGATTGTTTAATAGCTAAGAGCAGCAAGCTACCTAATTATCAACTGAAAAATAATATTCTCTATATCCTAAAGTTGAGTTGCTTACTATACTTAAATTTAAGACTTCTTCTCAGATTATGCCAACCAATCACTTTGCATTTCAATGTGTTTCAAAATTTTTCTTCTAGTCGTGGCTCCACCAGTTTTTAAGTGAGACACAGCTGAGCTGTGAGGGGTGCTAACCACCTTAGAGCAGGGTGTCAGACACATAGCCCATAAACAGGATTTGGCCCGCAGAACCATTGCATCTGGCCTACCAGCAATCCAGTGCACTATTGGAAGTGTAGGTCCACAACACCACATACCCCTAGCACCGCACACCAGCCAGAACTCTATAGCACTGGGCAGTGGCACAAAGCTGGAACCGCGTGGCCGCCTGGAGCCACATTTGGGCAGCAGCACAGAACTCCGGCTGGTCAGCAGTGACATGAGCATGCAGCAATGCTGGACTGAGGGCATGCAGCAGCGAGAAGCCAAGGGTATGCAGAGGGATGGAGCGTTAGCCGGGTGTGTGCAACTGAATGGAGCCATGTTTGGGTGGCAGCACAGACATGCTGTGTAACCCTGAACCCATGCTGCCACCTGAGCACAGCACCATGGATCCAGTGTGGAACAAGCCCCCAGTGGGGCCAATGGTCTGGATCTGGCCCTGCAGAGAGGCTGCAGCTGCAGGCTAGGGCTGGGGCTGCACTGGGCTCTTCTTGGCGGGGGCTGGGCTGCACTCAGGGCACGCAGTGATAGCACTGGGAGGGCAGCTATAGGCTGGTTTCAGCCACCCGAAAGTTTGCCATAGACCCCCCAGCCCCACCTCCCAGAGCTGCCACCCATCCCGCTCTGAGTGCAGCCTGGCCCAGCCCCTGCCGGGAAGAGCCCAGCGCAGCCCCAGCCTCCAGCCTGCCCATACTACATGTGCAGATCCAGGGCACATGCCCCACTCCCATGGGGTATACACAGCAGTGGGAGCTGCCCCTCCTACCCCTGCATCAGTCCCTGCCCCAGCCCCACTCCCTCCCTCACTGCAGGGGTCTTGATCTGCACCCCCATGCCCCTTCCCTCCCTCTTCCACCACAGTAGACCTACCAGCTATACGCAGCTCTCCATGCTGCCAGGCTGTGCTCCTTACTGCCTATGTGCTGCACTGCAGCTGCGCATACGCACAACCCATTTATCAGCTACATTATCGGCCACATCAGGCAAAAAAGCCAATTTCTGATATAGCCAATTTTCTTTATATCAGTACCGATCTGATATCAGACCAATGTATTAGCGCACCTCTACTTACAGGGAAACATACAAAACAGTATCTGGCTCTACTCCTTCAAGCCCATTCAGTGGGGAGCTTAGATGAAAGCACCTATGAGATGACACACTAGTTCTGAAGGAAGACACAACATTAAAGTATGACAGCCGATTCCTCTATTACCCCTAAAATAATGCGTGTCATGGGTAGTGTGTTACCTTCAACTTTAAAAATGATATTTAAAATTAGAAGCAAACAAAAGGAAAGCAACTTGTATTTAAGTACAAAGATGTACAGACTCCATAACAGAGATTCTAAAATAACCTGGTCAGTCTTTGCACGACAAGCTATATATGGAAATCTTTCCATTTTAATAAGCAAAAATGTGTTACCTTCTGAGAAGACCAATCCCAGTTTCATTTTGTTCTAGCACTGCTAGTGTCCCACAACCTGCAACAACAAAGCAGAACAAACCATCAATTGGCTTAATCCAGTGGGAAATATGAAACAAAGGTTTTCAGTCAATGCAAATATGGAAGGAATATGAACCTCCTTGACAGACTAGGACAATTAACTGTAGTTACAGGTAACTTGTTTGGGTATACTTATGTCCATCTAGATACGGGGTGGGTAAAGTCTGACATACAGGCCATATCATGCCTGTGGAAGACTCCATTTCCCAGAAGCCCCTGCCCACATTGCTGCAGCTGGTTTCCAATTAGACCCCAGTAGCGGCGGCACTATGACAGCGCATGACCAAGGTTTCCATGGGGACTGGCCCCAGCAGTACTGACAGGGCACATGAGTGGGCGGGGAGCTGCTCTGGGGCTGGGATCTTGCAGTGGTGACAGTGTGGTCTGGAGCCAGGGCAGAGCTGTGATCTGCCCGTACACCCTGGCTCTGCCTTGGTCCCAGTACCCACGAGCAGGTCCCCACCCAGCCACGTGCCCCACCAGTGCTGCTGGGGCTGGTCTCCATGGAAACCCAGCCGCCAGGCAGTCACGACATTGCTGCTACTGGGGTCTCCATGGAAGCTGGCTGCAGTGATGTGGGAAGGGGCTGCTGGGAAATGGAGTCCGGCCACAGGCAAAATCCACCATTTTGCCCACTCCTGATCTAGATAGTTCATTAGCACCGGTTTTCTAAATATCTACTAGAAAAGTGGGGAAAGGGACAGCTCATGAGGGAAAAAAGCAGGAAAACACTTCTCATACTTTTCCAAGAAGCTTTATGTCACAGATATACTCGTATAGGATTTTTCAAGATCCAGTGAGAATATACTGGAGATAATACTACAGCCCTTCAGACAAAAGATCTGATAAAGCTAAAATTTACTGTGGATGAAGTGAGATACTCAATCCTAAGAAAACCATACATATGAGGGAGATGCTCATAAATAGAAAAAAAACAAGCCCATTTGTGTCTAAACATGTTCACATACTGTTCTTACAAGACTGGGTAAAACCTCAATCTGGCAATGGGACTACAAGAAGGGAGCTGGGACCTGCCTCTGCTAAGAATAGAGAAAACTTTTTTCTTCCAATGTATTTACCCTGCACATCAGACTACTTTTCAAGCTACTCAAGCATACTGCCATCACAAACTTAGCTTTCCCCTGAGAGGATTGTTCTGGATTGGAACAGAGGACTGGAAGAGGCCCCCACAGGCCACTAAGTCTGCATTCACAGACACTGAAGAACCCTTCTTCCCCTCATTATAACTCTAAATTCTTAAGCAAAACTACGAGAAACAATACTCAGTTTCTTCCTGGCCCCAACTGGCAACCAACAAAACCCTGTGGCATGGGATTCCCAGATACCTTTCTACCAGCAACAGGGATAAAAATACAGGAAAAAAATCTGGTTGGGAGGGAAACTGGCACCAAGGCTCAGGGGCAAGGACAAATGTGAAGGTCACTTTCTGAAACTGACCATCACCCATTAGAAAAAAGAAACAACACAAATCACATCTGCATAACGCAGAAGCAACAAAAAAGGTGGTAAATCACAAAAGTTTTGGAAGATGTTGATAAGATGTACACAGTTTAGGAGTCTGATGATGCATTTGCAGGTAACAAAAGCTTTTTACCAAAGCAACTTTGTGAAGAGATGGAAATATGTGAGCTATTTTGGTTCCATAATAATTATACTAAAAAGACTGTACATTCCATGTTTAGGTATACAGACGCTCCTCTATCATGGTAATTATATGATGAACAACAACACAAAAAGAGCAGCAGCCCCTCTTGCTTCCACTTCAGTGAAAGGGGCAAGCAGCAATTGATTTTAAGGCAGGACTGGGCCCTCAGTCCTGAATCTACCAAAGCATGCCAAACTAACTCTTTAGAAGTAAGTTGTTTCAGCCAGGCTTCAGAAGGCACACACTTGCATGTGAAGTTACACATTACATTTACAATATACTAAGGGTATTTAAAATGTGAGCATACGCGTATCTTAACGCTTAGTAACTTGTGCAGGCATTTGAGGGAAAGAGATTGGCTTGCTGCAGTTATTTCCTGTCTGAAAGGGAGGAATAGAAAACAGCAAATAGGTTTTGTTATGCTTTGTGGCTCTCCTTTCATTTGTTGTGCAGAAAAGCAGTGGTGTGAGGTTGTACAGGTTCAGGCTTCTATGTACAGCATGCCCAGCTCTATACCATCATAAGAACATGAGAAGTGCTGTACTGGGTCAAATCAATGGTCCATTTAGCCCAATAGTCTGCCTCTGACAGTTATATCTTTTATTTGTCCCAAGCAATCAGTGATGTGCCCTTAGTGGCCACCCTCATCAATGGGGGCTTATAGCTCTGCTTGGTGGGCTTTGGCCCACATTCTGGAATGGCACATCAAAAGGCAGAGTGGCAGAAATGGATGCTAAACAAGGAGAGCACTGAACTGGTTCTCTCTGGAGTGATCTACGCCCTTTTCAATACCTGCCCCAGCATCCACCATTACTGGTTTAGAGATGCCAAAGGAAACATCTCCAACCATTTGGTTTAATAGGCCATCAACAGTTGGATCATCCACAAATTTAAACTGTCCCTTTTTTTAACCTGGCTCTGCTTTCTGCCTCTGCCACCCCCTGGGGCAATGAAATCCACAACATGGTGTAAAAAAATAAAATAAAAGGACTTTCTCTTGTTAGTTTTAAACCAGTCACCTACTAATTTCAGTGGATCCAGTCTTGTTGGGATCCCACCAGGGATCTTTTTCAGGATCCTCTACTTATAAGCTGGTGTAGCCAGAGGTCTAAACAGCCTTCTTAGGAATTAGGGGATCATAGGAAAGCAGAGCTAAAAGGGACTTCACAGGACCATCTAGTCCAGCCCCCTGCTCAAGGCAGGACCATCTCAGCCAAGTGCTTGCCACACCTGCTCTTGAAAGCTTCTCATGACAGACAGTGTGCAGCTGTAGTCACAAAGGCAAATAGAGAGGGTAGATGCACATGTGTTCATAAAGAGGAACTGTAAGCAGGTTATTTTATCAAGGTAACTCTGTTTCTCTTATTCACCTACTTCTGTTCTGCTTCTGGCATCAGCAGCTAACATTCTAGCATGGTCTGATATGCAGAAATACTTGAAACAGTTAAGAGTCCTTCCATACACAATGAGGCCAACTGATGATAATGCAAAGAGAGAAGAAAATACAGCTTAGACAAGTCTATACAAGCATTTATTTCTAAATGCAATGCATCAAATTGGAGAAAGTCCAGTGGAGAGCAACAAAAATGGTGAGGGGGCTGGGGCACATGACTTCTGAAGAAGGGCTGAGAGAACTGAGCTTATTTAATCTAGAGAAGAGAAGACTGAGACATGGTTTAATTGCAGCCTTCAACTACCTGAAGGGAGGTCCAGAGAGGATGGATCCAGACTGTTCTCAGTGGAGGCAGATGACAGAACAAGAAGCGATGGGCTCAAGTTGCAGCAAGGAAAGTTTAGGTTAGATATTGGGAAAAACTCTCAAGTTAGCCAAAGAGGCTGTGGACTCTCCATCCTTGGAGGTTTCTAAGCCCCAGGGAGACAAAGCCTTGGCTGAGAAAAGATGGCTGGGGACGGCCCTGCTTTGAGCGGTGGGGTTGAACTAGATGACCTCTTGAGATCCCTTCCACCTCCATTGTCTAGGACAGCATTTCTCAAGCTGTGGGTCACAAGAATATATGAAAGGATCCCAAACACACTTTAAAAAACACATCAACAAACTTTAAAAATTGATTCTCCTTTAAAGGAGGAAAATGTGGGGAAACACAGTTTTTCCCTTGCAGGCTGGCAGAGCTCAGGCCCCCTCGTACCTCACACACTGGTGGGGCTGGGGCCTGGATCGGGGCTGGTCACAAATGGGTCCTGGTACAAAAAAGGTTGAGACGCACAAAAATTGGACTCTACGGAGATGCCACCGCTTCCCCAGGCAGCCTACTGCCGTACCGGCTCTCACACAGTCAGGAAACCGCTCCTCACCTTCATCCTCGGCTCTGCCGCCCCTGCTGCTGCCCCCCTACTGCCACCTGCCTGTGCTCACCTGCGATGCCGTAGTGCTGCGAGGTGGCGCACGCCACGCGCCCCGCCAGGTAGGGCGAGAATTCCACTGCGTAGCCATGTCTCCCTGGCAACCGCAACACCTGCGAACGCGCCGCACTCCCCCCGCCCGGCTGCATGGCCACCGAGCCGGCCGGCGCGCCCGAGACAGCAGCGAACTACTGCGCAGGCGCAGTGACCCCCTCCTGTTGCTCCGGAAGTGTCGGGGTTGGGCAGAAGCCGCGCAGGTGCCATCTTGGGTGTGGGCAAAAGGAGGGGGAAGGGGGGGCTGGGACTGCCTCTAGTTAGCACCTTCTCTTGGTTGTGCTGCGGGTGTGGCGCTTTGCATCTAGGGGTGTAGGTTGGAGCGATTTAGTCTAAAGGCATAGGCAGATAAGGGTCTTTGGGTAAATGTGATGTCTTTTATTAGACCAGCTCAAATCGTTGCATCCAATAGCTTTGCATCCAGCTTTCCTGCCCTCCCAAGCTGAGCGAGGGAGTGGGAAGCAAGCCCAGCTTGGGAGTCACAGGGTGGCAAAAGTTGCAGCCAGTTAAGGGAGCTGGCAGTGCTGCACCCAGCTTATATTGAGCTTGTGCACTGCAGGGTGTGCAGGAATTGTGAGTTGCCTTGAGATACTGCAGGGTAGCAAGGTGTCATGCATTAGATGCCCCTGGGGCTTTGAACCCTGAACCCTTGGATGGAAGTCTGGAGGTTTCTCTCTCTCTCTCTTTTTTTTTTTTTTTGGGGGGGGGGAGAGGGAGGAGGTTGGCTGGGGTGTGAGGCTTTGGTATCAGTTTCTAGGGCAGTGTTTCTCAAACCATGGGTCATAACCTGGAAGTGGGTTGCAAGAATATATGAAAAGATTGGGAGCAAACTTTAAAAATGGATTCTCCTTTAAAAGAGAAAAGTGGAGGATGCGGTTTTTCCCTTGCAGGCTGGCTGAGCTCCAGTCTGAGAGGGGCTGCTTGGGAGACCCCTACTCCATATTCCCTCCAGCCCCATCAAATCCTATCTATATACGGATAAGCAAAGATAGTATGTAAATCCTGATTTTACACTTGAGAAAACAGAGACAAACGGAGATTAAGTGACTTAGCCAAGATGACAGGATATCTATCACAGACCTGGAAAGTGAATTCTGTTCTGGGATGTAAAGTCCTGCTCTTCAGGCTCATACTCAATACCAAAATCCTAATTATAATAACAATTGTAATACCCACATTAATATGTAGTCCTTAAATTGATAATCTTGAACCTAAATTACTAAAAGCAATTCCAAGAATTTATCAGACTCTCAATTAAAAAAAAAAAATAGTTGAAATATGTGTTTGAACCAATTCAATGACTGAAGAATAATGGCATGTACTGTAGAGACCCAACGCCAATTGTCAAATTCAGACTTCGTGTCAGCACAGACTTCATATGACCCAGTAAACAGAAAACGTCATAGCATCTCCTACACTCTCACACTCTCACTGATTGCTTGGGACAAATAAAAGATATAACTGTCAGAGGCAGACTATTGGGCTAAATTTATAGGATTAAGTTATTACTGGGTGTAATTTTACATTGTGTTATTAGACCAGCTCAAATAACTGGGCCAAAATGTACCCTCTATATCATCCCATTAAATCAATAGGTTTGGCTAAGGCATAAAGTAAAAGAGAATTTATGAGGCAGAAGTTTGGTCACATACAGCCTTCAGTGACCAAGAATGAGTTCTGAAATTAAAAATGGTTGCAACATTGAGCCTGGATCCAGAAAAAAGTAATACACAAGTGCAAAGTCCACACTTATTTACTTTGCTGTAGCAATTTCCATATTAATTTGCAGACAAGTTATCACTAGCACATCAAAAGTGTTAGGAAAGTTTCATTAACTGCATTTTTAAGCTATTTTGCAACTCTAGCCGGAAGGTCAGTATCATAAATAACAAAGTTCTGCAAAGAGGTTGTGCAAAGCTTTCTTTTACAAGGCAGAACCAGTTCTTTCCTAGAACCAGTTCTTTCCTAGACTAAACATGAATGGAGAACGCCTTAAAGAAAATCTTTCATAAACAGCCTTATTGGGCAAAATATCAAGACATATATATATATGGATACAAAAAAAAACTCCAACCCCCCCAACTCATTTATTGTAACATAAGCCCCAATCGTTCACTCTCACAGAAAAACCTCTAAGAAAAGGCCCTGAGGAGTCACTTTCCTTGGAATGTGCAAAGGCTAAGGTCTCACATTGTCCTGTGATTTTCCCAAGCACGTGTGAAAATTTCAAAGAAATTCAGGGGCTATGTAGCAAAGGCAATCCCTAGCAAAGGCAAGGACCTCGTGACTTGGTATTTGCTCTGCCTCTCAATGGCCCTGCCCCAGTTTCCTAGCTGTGGGGCTGAAGGGGCTTCCCCTGGCTACACTTGGACACAGAGCTTGTGGAAAAGATAAAAAAGCCTGGGACTGTATAGTATTTTCCACTTATTTTATATGAACAGAAGAGGAACAGTGAGTCCTAAAGCTCTGTAAAGTCAATAAGAAAACTTACATGCTTCTAAGGTCACTTTCTTACCTTTCCTGTCTGTCTTCCTGCCCACAAATGAAGCCCAGACTGTCCAAAATCTAGATGGGGAGGAAATGGTGGCATCTCAGAAGTCAGGTACCAGAAGCCTACTTTGAGGTAAAGAAGAAAAGATGTGTGTGCATACCAATGCAGGATGATCTTGGCTATAAATATGTACAGAATCACATGTGAAACTACAATAGCAACTAGCAAGTGAAACCATTTGGCAAGCTAAAGCACCTAATGCAGAAAATTTTGAGAAAGGACTCATGATCTAACAATTAAGGAAAAAGTTGTTTTGCAAGCAGAGAGGAGAAATATAAACAAAGCTTGGAAACACTGCTTGCATTTTCCTGCCCAACCTGCAGAACCACAAATTTATTTTCTAGTTATTAAAAATATGTTGTTAATATTCAATATGAAGGACAACCAATATCAACGCTATTTTGTTTATCCTAGAGTCACTTAATGTTTCTTCAGCCCAAAAATATCCCCGCCTAGGAGTGGACAGCAGGTGGCAGCCATGTTCCATCTAAAAGTTAAGACAAGAAGGCTGAGGGAGAAGCGCTCTAACTTTCAAGCTTTACTCGTAAGTGCCAAGGGTTAGGTTGGGAGCAAGCAGAACACACGTTAGCTCTTGTGGGGCGGGAGGAGGCGGTTGCAGAAGGGCAGGGCTCAGAGCCTGCCTACATGGGCCAAGCCCAGCAGGTAGAGAGGGCTCTCGCATACCTCCCAATGTGCCCTGCAGGCTCCTTGGGTTCCCCAAGACTCCTAGATGGAGCCAAACAAAAAAGCCACCACTGATTGGCTGGTGGACATCACAGCTGTCCACCTGGACCTTATGCAGGAGCTATTAGTCATCACCACAAGCCACCCTGTGCATGCCCACCCAGTAACACCCTACACCCACCAAATGTGTGCATGTGTGGGATGCCTAGGTTTGGGGGGGTATATACACATATATATACATATGTGTGAGTGTGTGTGTGTGTTTTCCAGATGCCTGTATTGTGTGTGTGTGTGTGTGTGTGATGTATGCCTGTATTCCTGCCCCCAGTCCTGGTGGTCCTCACCCCACACAGTAGCAGGCTGTCTGAATCCGCAAAGCCCTGACTAAATAGTTCCTCCCCTCCCCAGAGTGCCCCTGCCATGGCCCCCACCCACATGGGTAACTGGTGCTGCCTTAGTCAGGGTGTCAGCGACTGGGTGGGATGGGTCCCCTGTGGCAAAACTTACCAACCAGTGAGTGGCTGCGCTGCTCCCAAAACCGGCCGCAGAACTCCCAGAAGTGGCTGTGGTGCTTCCAGAAGTGACCGCAGCCTACATCCAACACTTGCACTCCGTGGCCAATGCTCGCGCGCACGGTGGGGGGGAGTGTACTGGCACTCCTGCCTGCCCCTCTCTCCCACCGCCCATCACCCAAGTGGAGAGTGCTGCCAGTCAGGGAGTGCACCAGCTCTCTCAAAGGGTGCATGTACACCTCTGTGCACCCCCTATGCATTGCCACTGCCAGGCCATGGGTGTCCAGCCCCCAGTTCCTTTGGCCCTGCATCATGGACACCACTGCCCACAACCCAGGCTGGCCAGGCCCCAGTCCCTCTCCTTTTGCAACCCCTGCTACCCCCACAGGGGTACGCAGTGAAGCTACAAGAAAAATACAGCCCAAGGAAGAGATGTGCCTCATTTTAATCAAATGTTGAAGCTGCCAGGCTTTTAGTGTTTATGAAACAAAAACTGTGCGATGTTGCCTGCTCCAGAACTTGGAACCTTCTTCTCAGTTAAAATTGAAAGAGTGGGGAAAAGACCCTGGCTGCACTGGGCAGCTATGATGACATTTCAGGAGGGGAGTAGGCAGCCATGGGGGAGCTCAACTTAACAAACACAAGTCCTTAGGGCAGCAGAAGGAATACTGCCCATGAAACTGCCACCCCTTAGTTTAATTAAATGTTGCAGCTGCCAAACTTTTTGTGTGTATAATAAAGAAAAATTGGAAAGCTACCTACTCTGGAACTTGGACCCAAGCCCAGGAGGCTACCTATCCTCGCAGGGGCTGCACTACTCCCTGACAGCTGGATCCAGGTCTGGAGTGGCCTGACCCGGTGGGCTGCCCCCACTGTTAGCCCCACTGTTGTGAGCACTCCCGCACCCTTCCAGAACCGGCCAGGAACCTCTTTGGGGCCCTGTACCTACACCAGTAACCACCAGCTGCTAGGGGTAGTGAGTTGGCTCTAGATGGTGGGCTGAGTCAATGCCAGCTCTGGCATCAGATCTCAGGCAGCCTGATATCCCTCCCCTCCTTGAAGTAGGCCTCGCCAGATGCCTCCCTGGCTCCTGGAACCATGAGTCAGTGGCTCCAAAAGCCCAAATCTCCTCTTCAGGGCTCCCCTGCCCCCCAGCATCTCCCAATCAATATGCAGTGTGGAGCGTTCCCCCATAGCCACTATCTAGGGCTGCCATCCAGGGTCCCCCCTTCAGAATTTTTGAGCATGTCACCCCAGGCTCATGCTGGGGAGTCTGGTAGCAGCCTGTCCCACCGCTCTGACCCAGGAAGTCAACAGTCTCCCTGTGGGAGGTGGTGGTGATGCCACTCAGGGGTGTTGTAGCTGGATCCCAAGTGGTCTTTGACCCTGCTCATAAAATCTTTATCTTGATGCTGCGATTCTCTCAGCTCCACAGCAGCAATGGTGGCCTCCCTCAGACAGCAGGTGTCATTTAACCAGATTTATGGTCCTACTCAATGTAACACTGACTGATATGACCCCAATAACAATAGGAGGTAATAAACCTTGCACCTCAGCTTTGTTCCAGGCCAATAGTACAGGGGTTAGGGAGCAGGTGTTTGAGAGGCATGAGGTGGAGAGCATCAATAAATCAGTATCATCATCCTTCCATGTGCACAGTCATCGAGCCAAGAGCATGCTGAATATCAGAGTATGCAACTATAAGCACACCCTAACCTACCAAGAAATCACATTAGACCATTCCCTCACCTATAAACATTGCATTCAGAAGGTCAATAGTAAAGTCTCTTCATGGCTGCCTTTAGATTTTTAGCCAGCATGACATGGGGTGCCAACTTCAAAGTTTTCAGAACCACTGCACTTTCAATGGTATATATCCCAGCAGAGTGCTGTGTTCCTGTTTGGTCCCGAAGCTGTCACACTAAAAAGCTCAATACTGTACTTAAAAGTGTACTGAGACTCATAACAGGCTGCACAACTTACACACAGATGTATTCCCTTCACTCCAGGGTATTAGACCAAGTGACATAAGAAGACAGACCCTAACCGCTCCCCTGCTGCTGAGTTTCTGGGACCTTGGAGAGCCCAGAGGCCAGGTACTATGGTCTTGTGTGTTGAGCTAAATTTAGATAATGGGTGGTGTGAATGAAAATGAAATGGTCATTCAGAGTAATCCGGTCTGAAACCTGTTCTTATGTCGTTTTATACCAAAACCAAACGAGTCCCCCATTGGGCATGAGCTTGACAGAGAATTATGAGTCAAGCTGAACAGACTAAGATCTGGATATGGACACTTGAAAACAACACTGTAAAAGATGAACATCTTGGCCAGCCCCCTGTGGAAATGCAGTGTCCAGCAAACAACATAGCACTTAATCAAAAGCCACAATCTTTACAAATGGCCAGATGAGGTAGATGGAATTACATGCTGAGTGATAATACCAGAGAGTGGCTTATAGCTGGCTAAACAGAACAAGTTTGGGGGGGAGGCATGGGAACAGGATTTGAGCTCCGGCTGAGGATAGAGCACTGCCCTGCAACAGGGGGAGTGGCATGATGCAAAGCCCCATGAGTTGTCAGTGGAATGTGACCTAACATCAATCACGATGGGATGTGGTACAGATGTTCATTATGGTGCCCTAACCTTCAGTGCTCAAGTCTGATATCACATCTATCCATGGTTATCTTAGAGAGGGATCTGCCATTTTTACAGCTCTGTGTACAGATGTGCCCTGACCAGTTATAGCTGTAGAGTGCTTTCTGAGAGCTTACTGTGAAATAAGTGTAACTTTTGTACCTGGCTGAAATTTCTAGGACAATGTTGTGCTTTCCTCATGCTCAGAAATAATCCAAAGTTGTAAGGAGTGTGATGATGCACAGTGCTACTTAACATAGCACCAATTTTACAGCTCTTCACAGCCCAACTATCTGAGCAGTTATTCAGCTTCTTGGACAGATTTTGTGACCCAGCCTGTGCACTGTGCTACCTCACTGCACTGCTACTAGTAACTTGTGCTAGATAGTTTTTGCAGTGCTACTCTTACGCTAACTAGCACTTGTGTGAACAGTTAAACTGGCAGAGTTTGGGGAGCTAATATGTGCTGAGCTAGCACAGGTACATCCCCATAGTGCTGCCTTACACCATTTACCTATATCTTAATAAATAGAGACCTACCAAATTCACAATTTTGCAGATTTTTTAAATTCCACGAAATCCAGCATTGTCTGTGAAATCCACAGAAAAAACAGTAAGGCTGCTGGGGCCAGCCCAGTGCTGGCCTCAGCCTTCCCTATTCCACCTGGGGTAATTCGCTGCATGCCAAAGCACACATGGCATGGGTGTTCCCCAGGGACAAATAGCAGCAGCACAAGGTGCACTGCCTCTACTTGTCCCCTGGGAACGTCCACACTCTTCTAGACACACCCAAGGGTAGCATAACAGTTAGGTGGGAGTTTTCTAAGTTATTCATTTGGATTTAGGCACCTAATTTCATCGTTTGGCACAAAAGTCCTTTTTTTCTGGATTTTGCCCCTAATCTCTTTCTCACTTAGCTGCCCATTTGTAAAATAGAGATAATACTGCTTCTTTACTTCTCCAGAATGCTTTGAGGATACTTATACTGTGAAGAATAGTACTTGATAGCAAGGCAGTTTGTCTTCTACTTTTGGCACTTTGGGATTCAAATTGTCCAGATTCTCCACAAGAATCAGCATTTACTTACTAGTAAAAAATAAGACCCTTCCATTTTAAATATTAAAGCTGAGATTGTGTAATCATAAAACTCCAGGAGGAACCCAACCTGAAAAAATACCAGTTGTTTCAAAATTCATTATGAGAATTGTCAAGCCTGCAAGCAGCCAGAGTAAACTGTAGATAGTTGGGAAACCAGAGCAGCAGAATCATGTGTGGAAGGCAAGACAACTATTATCTAGAAGGTATGGAGAATTAGGAGAAAAAAAATTCTGTAGGATTAAAGGAATATAAAGGAGTTAGAGGGGGATAACTTTTCTTCTAGGTAGGAAAAAGGAGGTACCTACCAAGAGTGAAATTTTGTGAAAGGAAAAGGTGAGTAGCTTAGGGCACTATATATAATTTATTGCAGTTTCCTTAGTTCATTGGTTCAGTCCAACTTAAGGTAGTATTTGAGAATTAATGCAACACAAAATATTGGTGCAAGGTGTGTTGACTGCACAAAATTGTAAAAGACTTTATTTAGTCATTGTGGACACAAACAGAAGTGCAGCTCCCTGTTGTAACTCACAGCACTTTGAAGGAAGTGCCAGGAGTTAGCGATCCCTTGGACCCAAAAGACATTTGCTGTTGGGTCCCAGGGGTTGGGGGATCCAGCTGTAATTTGGAGTGGCTGCAAGCCTGCAATGTCTGGGGAGCTCTTGTGTGCCAAGCTCCCTAGGCTGAGGAAGAGAAACCGCAACCCGAGCTCCCTTCTCCACCTCTCATCTGAAGACAGCACTGAGAGCAAGGCTGAACTCTGTCAGCCCAGCCCTACTCCCAGCCACACTGACACAGGTTAATGAAAGCACTCCGCTTTGAAGCACCTTCTTCTGAATCCTCATGTCCATTTCTAAGTGAGGAATAGACTGCAAAAAGTCCTGTTTTTTAGCTCACTGGTGGAAATACATGTCAATCATTTTTACAATCAGGTAACTCACCCCTTGGATGAGAGAGGAGGTTGACATTGTATACCTTGACTTCCAAAAAGCCTTTGATCTGGTATCCCACAATGTTCTCATGAGAAAATTGGAGGATTGTGGGCTTAACCACGAGACAGTTAGGTGGGTAGGAAACTGGCTGTAGGACTGGATAGGACCCAGAGAGTCCTAATGAACTGTGTCAGCTTGGCGAAAAGTAGACAGTGGTATCCCTCAGGGGTCCATGCTTGGTCCAGTGCTTTTCAACATCTTTATCAATGATTTGGATGTGGGGTTGAAGAGCTCACTGGCTAAGTTCGTGGATGACACCAAATTATGGGGAAGCATGGTCACGCTTGAAGATAGGCTACAGATACAGATGGACCTAGATAGGCTAGCAAGTTGGGCGGATTGGAACCACATGAAGTTCAACATTGAGAAATGTAGAGTGCTCCACCTGGAGATGAACAATCCCCTACACACCTACGGGTTTGGCGGCACCAAACTGACCAGCACCACGAATGAAAGGAACCTGGGGTAATAGGTAAGTACAATATACATATGAGCTGGCAGTGCGACGCTGTAGCCAGCAGGGCGAATAATACTCTGGCATGCATCAGTTGGTGCATCTCCAGCAAAACCAAGAAAATGATTCTTTTGCTTTACTTAGCATTGGTGAGATCGCATCTGGAGTACTGCATCCAGTTTTGGGTGCCACACTTTAACAAGGATGTGGTAAAGTTTGAGAGAGTCCAGAGAAAGGCCACCCCTGTACACTAATGCTCGTAGTATGGGGAACAAGCAGGAGGAACTTGCCCTCCTGCTAGCTAACACAAACCCAGACATAGTGGGGCTCACTGAAACGTGGTGGGATCCAGTGCATGACTGGGCGGTGAACATCAAGGGCTTTATAGGCTGTACAGGAAGGATAGAACAAAAAGGAAAGGTGGGGGTGTGGTGCTCTGTGTCAAAGAACAGTTCACATCCTCAGCAAGCAGCGCTGGGTCAGAGGAGGGGCAGACTGAAGTGCTCTGGGTCAGAATACAAGGGGGTCAGGGGGAAAGGGACTTAACAGTGGGGGTCTACTACAGACCTCCCAACCAGGGAGAAGAACTAGACCGGGAATTCTCAGGTCAGCTCACAGAGGCAGTTAAGTCAAAGGATGTGGTTATCATGGGGGACCTAACCTATCTGGACGTCTGCTGGGAAGACTAGTTGGCCAGTAGGTTCCTAGCTCATGTAGGTTCCTAGCTATGTTACAGGACCTCCATCTAACCCAGGAGGTGCACAGTCCCACCAGGGGAAATACCTTGTTAGACCTGGTCCTGGCCACAAGTGACGACCTGGTGAGGGGACTGCAGGTGCTCGATCACCTGGGTGATAGCGATCATCGCCTATTGGAATTCACCATCTAGCGCAGGGTGGCAAAGGCCTGCAGCAAGACAGCAGCCCTGGACTTCAGGAGGGCGGATTTCATTGAGCTAAGGAGACTAGTCAGGGAAGCACTGAGGTCCCGGAGGGGAGGGGAGTTGGGAGTCCAAGAAGAGTGGTCATTCCTTAAGGGGACAAACCTCCAAGCCCAAAGGGTGACAATCCCAACACAGATCAAAGGGGGCAAGAGTGCTCAAAAGCCCCCATGGCTCACCAAAAGCATCCAGGAACGTCTCAAAACTAAAAAGGAGATGTACACCCAATGGAAGGGAGGGGTCATCACCAGGGAGGACTATACCTCTGTTGCTTGGGATTGTAGGGGGACTGTTAGGAAGGCCAAGGCAGAGATGGAACTGGGACTAGTGACCCAGATCAAAGATAAGAAGAAGTCCTTTTTTAAATACAGAGAGAGTAAAAAGAAGGTTCCGGGTAACGTGGGGCCTCTGCAGGACACACTAGGAAATCTGGTTGTCTCACCAGATGACAAAGCTAACCTATTTAACACTTTCTTTGCCTCCATTTTTCTGAGCAGGGACCAAGTCATCCCCCCAACTGGGATCCCTGATGGTCCCAGGGGAGGCACAGCCAGACCCAGGGTCAGAGAGGACCTAAGATGTGGAGAGAAGTGGGCACGCTAGAAGGGAGCGACAGGCTGCAATTGGATCTGGATAGGTTACAGGGGTGGGCAGATGAGAACAGGATCGGTTTCAGTACTAAGTGCAGGGTAGTACACCTAGGGAGAAAGAACCAGCAGCATACCTACAGGCTGGGGAACTCCCTTCTCATCAGCACAGAGGCAGAAAAGGCTCTTGGAGTCATCATTGATTCCAAGATGAACATGGGCCGCCAATGTGGGGACGCAGTCAGGAAGGGTAACCGCACCTTGTCATGCATCCACAGATGCATCATGAGCAGGTCCAAGGAGGTGATCCTCCCCCTCTATATGATATTGGTCAGGCTACAGTTGGAGTATTGTGTCCAGTTCTGGGCGCTGCACTTCAGGAGGGATGTGGACAGCATCGAGAGGGTGCAGAGGAGGACCACTCACATGATCAGGGGGCAGCAAGGCAGGCCCTATGAGCAAAGGCTACGAGACCTGAACTTGTTCAGCCTCCACGAGAGAAGGCTGAGAGGGGATCTGGTGGCCATCTATAAACTTGCCAAGGGAGACCAGCAGGGAATGGGAGAGTCCCGGTTGTCCTGAGCACTACTGGGAGTAACAAGGAATGACAGCCATAAGTTGACAGCCATAAGTAGATTCAGGCTAGATACCAGGAGGCACTACTTCACAGTCAGGGCGGCTAAGATCTGAAACTAACTTCCAAAGGAAGTGATGCTTGCTCCTACCCTGGGGGTCTTTAAAAGGAGGCTGGATAATCACCTAGCCAGGGTCATAGTTTCTAGGGTCTGAAGGGACCTGAGTAGATCATCTAGTCCGACCCCCTGCCATGGCAGGAAAGTGTACAGGGTCATTTGACTCCAGGACTCTTTCCTGCCCATGGCAGGGGCTCAGACTAAGTGATCTGCTCAGGTCCCTTCCGACCCTACCAACCAACCAACCAACTATATGATCACAGACTTACATGGCAACCCATATGAGGATAGGCTGAGGGACCTGGGACTCTTCAGCCTGAAAAAGAGAAGGCTGAGGGGCGACTTGGTAGCAGCTTACCAGTATATCAGGGGAGTACATCAAGGGCTCAGGAGTAAACCAGGGGTAATGGCCACAGACTCCTGGAAGACTGTTACAGGCTCAACATTAGGAAAAACTTCTTCACGGTTAGGGTGTTCAGACTGTGGAATAAGCTCCCTTCAGAGGTGGTGCAATTGCCTACCCTGGAAATTTTCAAGAGGAGACTGGATGGTCACTTTGCTGGGATCACCTGATCCCAGTTGTCTTTCCTCCGTGGTGCAAGAGGATGGATCTTCTGAGGTCCCTTCCAGCCTTACAGTCTATGACTCTATGAATTTGTCCTTGTGATTCTATTAGCTGTGCCTAGAAGTAGAGTGGTGCCTAGAAGTAGCCAGGAGGAGTAGTGTTCTGATCCAGCCAGAGAAGGAGGGAGGTGACCTTTTTGTGGTGGCCCTGCCCTTTGCTGCGGATTGGTCAAGGGGGCCAGTGGTGACCCCCCCATACCAAAGGGATGCCCTGTATTCTGGGGATGCATCAGTGGCCTCCCTTGTTCTGTAGCAGTTTCAGGGTATTGCTAGGTCAAACAGTCTTCAGCTTCAGCTCAGTCCTTTTTTTCCTGGGCACACTTGTCCCACAGGAAACCCTTAAACATAACTCAGTCCACATGCAGCATCAATCATCCACTCACCCAGTCCCTCAAGGGTAGACTCACAATGCTGAATCTTTCCTAGCCCCTGAGAAGAAGCCTCCGGTTCACTGCTGCTCATCCTCCACACAGTTCTCCTTCTCAGATGGTTTCCAAGTCCTTTTTCAGCTCTCAGGGCATTTATTCATGTACTTCAGGATGTGGGAAGGGGCACTTTAATTACAGCATCTCTGAGAGCCACTCTAATTAAAGCTCCCAGAGCATCATATGTCTCAGCATCCCTGTGCTGAAAAATGATGGTGGGCAGGCTTTAACTAAAGTTCATCAAACAAGCTTTAGTTAAAGCACCCCAACGATTTCTCACTGCAGGGACACTGATACACGTGATACTGGAGTCTGCTGAAGTGTGGTGATTACCCTGCTCCAACAGACTTGATTAATCAAGTCAGTTCCAATGCACTGTATTACAGTGCACTGGAGCAGGCTCGATGCACATGTATAGGTACCCTCAGTGACTGACTTCCAGCTCCTAGGAGCATGACTCTGCTTTCTCAGGTCTTTTTTCTCTCCCTGAGGTCTCTAACTCTCTTAGCTCTCCCTCTGTGAGTCTCTCTAGCTTCATCTCTCTGTTCCCAATTCCATCTGCCTTATCAGTCTCTCTTTCCTGAATCATTCCCCAGGAGCCCTCTGGTTCCTTCTGGAGGTCTCGCTCTTGCTTCCCTTCCCTGGGCCTTTTGACTTCTTGTGACTGCTACTTATCTCCCTTAGCTGGTTCAGTCCTCCTCAGCAGCCTGCAGACGACTCCCAGGTCGCCTGAGCTTGCAGACTGCCCCCAGGCTCCTTGAGCTGACAGTCTGTTACAGTCATATATATTTGATTAAAATAATCTTATTTCCTCACCATTTATATGAATTGCAGGTGATTCCATGTATAGCGCTGCTTAAGGATCTGACAATCCTCTTTCCTATGGTTTTAGGATTTATCTGTACTGAAACCATGATCTTGTATTACCCTGAAGGGATTTAAGCTTCATGCATTGCACTCTAATACTACTTGTTGTATCATTGTCCACTGCCACCGTGTTTCTGAATGGCTATGCAATTCTAAATTGTTCAATGGCATCCCTAACAGAATGAACTGACCAAAAATCTCCCTTTGGCCTTTTCCCAGTTAAACATTGTTTTTAATATTTGATCTAATCATACCTTTTCCATCCATCCTTGTTAAGGCATGGGATCTCATACAGTCTTTTAATAAATAACTCTGTTTCATGTCTTGATTATAAAAGTTATTTAAAGATTTTCCAGATTCTAGCTTAATCTAAAAAGACTAAAATTTGCCAATTTTTTTTGTCTAGAAAAATATAAATATTTCATTGGTAATGACCTACCTGATGATTCTGTTTTAAGTAATTGTTTTTCCTTGCTTGGGACCTGCCCCAAAGCCCATTCAAAAAAAAAAAGATTGGTTCAGGCCCAGGTATTGTTTCAAGATCTCCCAGTCATTTTGGTTTCCCATATCCATAATTTTGTCTTTCTACTTTTAATGGACCAGACTGGACAGTGCTTCTGCATAGTCTTTCACTGCTTGTTAGAGGAGACTTTACAATAGTTGAACTTCTTTTCATTCCAAAATATTTAGAGAAAATATTTTAAAGAGAGTTATGTCTACAGTACCTACCTGTATATAAGATGTTTAGTTTACAAATGTCGAAACTCATATGTGAATTACCATTTATTTAACTCTGAGCTGATTATTACTAGCTAGCATAGATAAACCAAGTTATTGAATTAATACATTCTGCCAAGACATAGAAATGGTGGATTTAAGCGCCATAGCCTTACATAGCCTTAGACATAATATGTCATTCTTAATTAGAACAGTTCTCTTTGGAGATGCAGAGAATTTAGGACCCCATTTTGGACTATTTATTGAAGGAATTTAAAAATTCTATTATGCCAATATTTGAGTTCTAGTCCTTTCAAGATGAGACTTTAAAAGTGAGTCCAGGTATTTGGTCCAGGCCATGAAAATGTCTTCTATTTAGTGCAAATATAGTATCGGTTTGGTGTTGCAATTTTCTGAAAACTCCTTTTCCAGGTAGCTCATGAAGAGGTTATCATACTGGGGAGCCATCCATGTGCCCATGTCTGCACCCATGGTTTGGAGGAAGTGTTGGTTATTTCAGGTGAAGTTGGTATGAGTAAGGGTGAAATGGATGATTTGTGCAATACGTTTCGGTTGCAGATCTAAGTCTGGTCCATTTTCCTGAAGGTATTTTAGGCGGGCAACTGTGCTTTCATGGTGTAGGGTGTCACCTTTAGCATTTTTCTTCCTGAAACAGTCAATTTAGTAGGCCAATGTGTGGTCCTGTTGACTGGGAGGTGTCCAATCAGATGTTTTGTTGTTGGCTTTGTTAATCTATTGAGGCAGAAGAGTTATCAGAAATAGTTCTGCCTTGGTTGTAAAGGTATTCTTGTGTGTGAAGTCCGCAAAAAATTTCTCTAATTCTCCACATATTATTATCTTGGAGCTATTTTCTGGAGTGATAGCTTGCTTATGTTTTAAATCTTTAGCAAGAAAAACAAAAAAATCAAATCTTAAAGTTAATATATTATATTAACAACACGAGTCTTTGTATTATAGTAGTACTTACTGCCTGATCAGAAATCAAGGCTCCTTTATGTTAGTGCCAAAAAAAAATCCCCCACACAAAGAGAGAACTGCTGACATGACAATTTTACCATCTTACTAGTCAATAAGAGTTTTGCCACTGATTTAAATCAGTGCAGAAGCAACCCCAAGCTTGGGCAAGTTGATTACATGCAAATTATCTGTACTGATTATATTAATTTTAAGGCATTTAGGGAACAAGATGATGCTTATTTTTCCATGGACAGTTATTTTTGGAGAAAGAAAAAAAACACATGAACTACTGTATACAGCAAGTTAAGTATATTTTTTCTATAGTGAAATAAAATAATCCTTTGTATTGCCTAATATAGACCCCAATCTAGAAGGGCACCTCAATACATAATTATTGAAGTTACCTCAAGAAAATAACAGGGTGAAAGGCAGGAACTTCCCTTATAAAGTGTATAGCCAAATTGTCTGCACTGTGATATATTGAATAATTTGTAATTGCTTCAGTTAATTCAGGGCTTCATCCCACTAGCACTGTAGGGATGCAGCCAGACACCTGGAGCAAAGCAAAATGGGTGACTTCTGGTTTGTGAATATGCAAGTGCCAGCAGCAGCTACTTTTTGTTTTCCTTCCCCGCAATTTGGCACCTGAGGCAGTTGCCCTTATTGCCTCTTCTACCCTTCAGTTATACCACTGGATCCCACTTCCAAAGTCAATAGAAAAAAATCCTTAAAGCCCAATCCAAATTCCATTACCCTCATACAATATTAATACTGAAGTCTGCACTGCCCAGTGGGTAAAAAACCACATGTATTTTCCTCCTCCTCAGAGCCAATTATTTCCTTTAACATCTGATGAATATGTACTGTTCTCAAGCACAGCACCACAGAAGCATGTTGTTTTGGCTTCTTGAAATGTGACATATCTGCAGTGGTGGGTGGATTTGCATGACAGCTATGATTCTGCACGACAGCTTTGTATTTTGTGCTTTTGTGCTCCTTTAAAAACAAGTCAGTACGTATCATTTTTGACCATCACACAAACTAAAAATCTGTTGTATGCTGTAGATTAGATGACAATTAATTTTCCTGTAGTTGCTCTACACTTGTTTATCACATACAAAATTGAAGACCAATTATAGTGTGAATAAGTCAGGTGTGATTTTGATGGTTCTTGGAGGAAGGAAGTACTGGTTGTTTCTAGTGAAGTTGTTATGGGTGAGGATGAAATGGATGATTTGTTCAGTGTGTTGTGGTTGCTGAGGGTAGTTTGAAGGTATTTTAGGCAGGCATCTGTGCCTTCCTGGTGTACTTCTACAAGTTGACTGCTAACTAGAACAATAAAGTATTTGTGCTATTTGTGCTTAGGGTAAGCAAGGAAAGCAGATTCATCAGCTTCATTACAGTTAGGGTTAGTTTCAGTTCTTGGCTCCCTTGCACGTGTGTGTCGCAATGGTTGGGGTTGCCAGCACGGCACAGGAATGCCCGCCTGACTTCCAAGTACAAAGACGTTTTTCAAAGGGGCAGGTTGCAACCTGACAATGCTGAATTCTAGCTATTTTGTTAGAAATGTTATTGGCCTCACAGCCCTACATGTGAGGCCTAAACACAGCTGTCCCTTGCAAGTGAGTCTCTGCAAAGTATTCAACAGCGTGTGCTGCTCTCTGGAAAACGAGTCTCCTTGCTCCTCACATCTAAGGGCTCTTGACAAAGAGGATGAGCTGTACCTGCAGCTCGCGGGTGAGAGAGATAAATGCCTGAAGTACAAACAAGGGGCAAGGATATCTCAGGGTGATATCTTTTATTGGACAGACTGTGTAGCTGAGATAAAGTTAGACAAGGTTTCCAATGTAAGACATTCTTTCTTGCATCTCAGGGAGAGGAAGAAAGTCTTAGGTTGGAAAGCTTGCCTAACTTTATCTCACCTACACAGCTGGGCCAATAACAGATATCACTCTACAAAATCCTTGCCTCTTGCATAATTTCTGGACCATCATGGCTATAACATTACTCTGACACTGAAATATACACATGCCTCTCTCTTTCCCCTTCCCCACTAACAGCTGGAGGTGGGTGCTGGTCTCCAGGTAGTACCTGTGTACCACGGTTGCCAGGAACAGCTTACCCAGAGGTTATGGACTCTATTCTTGGAGGTTTTTAAGACAGGCTAGAGGAAGCCTTAGATGAGATGATTTAGTTGGGGGACGGTCCTGCTTTAAGCAGGAGGTTGGACTAGATCAGTGGTTCTTAACCCTTTTTGTACCAGTACCCTTTATAAAAGTCGATGACCAGTCCTGACCCAGTGCCCCTCACTCTCAACCTGTTGCCCCCAGGCCCCAGTGTGTGGGGTGGAGGGGGGGACGTGGGGTAGGGGTGTGTGTGTGTGTGTTGGGCACGCAGAGCCCCAAGCAGCCCCTCGCAGGCTAGGACTCTGCCAGCCTGCAAGGGAAAAGCCTCAGCTTTCCATGTTTTTCTCCTTTAAAGCAGGGCTGGACACATGCATGGGCAACACTCCCGGTGCCCGGAGGGAAAGGGGGCCTGAAAATGGTAATTAAAATTATTATTACTATTTCTATCTCTGGCAAAGGGTGGGGGGGGAGAATGCTCAGGACTGCCCCCTAGAGGGGTGAAATGGGGTGACCGCTCCGGGCCTCGCGGAGCGGCGACTCCATGCCCTCCCGCCCAACCGCCCGCTACCCCCACTGCCGATGGCGTCCGGGGCGCGAGGCATCGGGGCGGGGGCAGGGCCAGGGCCAGGGCCCCGCACCCTGCTCGGGTCGCCTCCGCCGATACTACAAGTTTGCCCAGGGCTGCCAGGAGGCTCGCCAGGGCGCTGCTTGAAAGGAGAATCCGTTTCAAAAGTTTGTTTGCGACACTTCCATATCTTGCAGCCCATTTTCGGGTCACGACCCACGGGTTGCGACACACGGGACTCGATGACCTCCTGAGGGCCCTGCCAACCCGCATCTTCTCTGTCAGTCGGGGGCGGAGGCAGGGGCCAAGGCAGCAGAGGCGAGAGGCAGCAGACAAGGGCCGAGCAGGAAGGCGGCCCCGTGCAGCCGGGGCGGAGCTGGGGCGGGGCGGTCCCGCTGAGCCGCGAGCAGGCAGCAGCGCTGCGGGCTGCGGCGGGGACTGACAGTCGGGGCCAGCCCGGGACATGGCACGGGCACGGGCCTGAGCCCGGCGCCATGAGCGACAGCAGCGAGGGGGGCCTCAGCTTCGCCGTGCCCAGCCCCCCGGCCGGCGCGGGGGCGGGTGGCGGGGGTAGCCGCGAGCCCGGCGGGCGGCGCACGGCCGTGGCTTATGTGATCAACGAGGGCGGCGGGCCGGCGGAGAGCGGCGCCCTGCAGAGCCTGCGGGAGGCGTGCGAGGCGGTGGGCGCCGCCCTGGACGCGCTGCCCTTCGCCGAGCTGGACTTCGGCGAAACGGCCGTGCTGGACCGCTTCTACAGCGCCGGTGAGTCCGCCCGCTCGGGCACGTGGCGTCCCCGACCCCGACCCCGGCCGTGGCCCCGCGTTGGGGCGCCCTCAGCAGCGCGGCTCCCTCCGGCGCCTCCACCCTCCAGGCACCTCCTCTCCCCAGCGGTGTATGTGTTATATTTTTCATAGACATTCGGGCTGGAAGGGACCTCGGGAGATCATCCAGTCCAGCCCCCTGCCCCAGGGGCAGGCAGTCAACTGGGGTCAGAGGATCCCAGCAGGAGATAAGCATCCCAATGTTTCTTAAAAGCATCCATAGTAGGTGTTTGCACCACCTCTGGGGGGAGTCAGTTCCAGGCCTTGGGGGCTTGGACAGTAAAGAAGATCTTCTTTAAGTCCAGTGTGACATGGTCACAGAGGAGTTGATGACTATTGGACCTTGGCAGCCCTTTTGGCAGCCCTGGATCTTCTCCCCACCCCCAGCCTCAGCTGAGCTGCCCCTGCCAGTTTGGGGCACAGCATGTTGGGGTCACACCAGCTGCTTCCTCCCTGGAGCAGACTCCCACAAGGCAAAACTTCTTCATGGTTCATGTGACCAGACTAGAATAGACTCACAGGGGTTGGTGCAGGCACCTGTCCTGAAGATCTTCCAGAGTAGGCTGGATGCGCATCTTGCTCGGGTTGTTTGACCCCTGCAGTCTTTCCTGCCCAATGGGGGGCTGGACCCAGTAATCTCATGAGGCCCCTTCCATCCCCCAATTTCTGTGAATCTGTGCTCCCAAGAGCCTGCTGGGGATGCCACAGGTGACAGCTTGCGGGCAGGGTCGCCCTGCCAAGAAATATTTGTCAGCAAACTCTTTACTGACAACCAAACATTGTTTACTTTAATTGGCATTTGCCTCCTCAGTTTGAACCCAGCCTTCATCCAGTGCTTGGTGGAGGGGTTGCATTGACATTGTGTAAAACAGTGGTCACCAGGCAGTGGATCTTAATCCACCAGGAGATCTTGGAGGTGATCCGAGGCTGGGGATTGGGGGCTGAATGCCACACCATGTTAGCACTGTCAGGTGTGCAAATGTCATTCTCAGGGTAAGCCTGGAGATTTCAAGCAGGAAGCCACACTGCTGAAGACATCCTGCCCTGTTGTGGTCTTTCTGAGTTCTTTGCAACAGAAGAATTGATCTGTTTGTTTTCCATAGTCAAAAACAGGAGTGAAAACTAAGATCTGGTGTTTTCTGAGGGGTGCCTTGAGTCTAGAAATGTTACAAACCACTGCTGTATTATCTTACCATAGCCAAAAAATGCATGAAAGCAAAGAGCCTGCATTTTCCAAAGGGTGCCTTGAGTCCAACAAGGGGTGCTTTGAATCTAGAAAGGTTGAGAGCCACTGGATTAAACAGAGCTCTGTCTGGGATGTAAATTAGCTGGCAGGAAAATCCCTGCACTCTTTCTCCCTTTATCCCTCTTCCCTCATACCCCCTACCCCCCCTTTCTCCCATTCAGCTGCATTCTCACTGGCAAAACTGAAGCTATTTGACTTGCAGGCAGTGTCTATGCTGGGCATTCTGGTATGGTTAGTCTGGCTCCATTGACAAAAAGACCTGCCGTATTCAAGGCCACTGAGTGCTGCCCCCTGTCAAGTAAAGCAAAGTGGGGTGGGGTGGGGAGGAATAGCAGCTGTTTATCAGATTCTTAAGGAATCCACTCTGTTCCTGAAAACAGAGAGCATCTGAAATCAAGCATTTCCTGGATGGGTGGTATGCCATTTACACAGCATGCTCCCTTTTCCTCTTTGTTCCTTTTTCCTGCCACCTGTATATATGGGCCATTTGTTTGACACTGTGGAAGTCCCACCACATTGGCTGGAGCAGAATGTCTGACCTCCTGATCTTACAGCTGTTAGAAGTGCTGTGCTATTACATCCTAATAGGAAGGCAAAGAGGTTCAATTTTTTGGACTTTTGTGTACAGATGAAGGTACTCTGCAGGACTCAGAGTCTGCCACGCTGGAGTGGGTGAAATGTTAGATCTTCTGATCAGTTTCTCCGCTTATAGAAATATCTATGAACATCTGCCATTGTGGCTGCCTGTGGCGTGTTCAGGTTCCTCTCAGCTTCATGCCTCTAAGATAAATTGCCTTGATCAGGGCTTAAATTACAGATTATATTAGGCTAAGATTCAGTAGCTCAGAGAAGTGTTTCTTGAATATGGAGATCAGACCTGATGGTGGGCCCCTCCAGTTGTGGCAGTCAGGACTTTGGCACATAACGCTGCATAACTGAAAGCTTATGCAATGCAACATTACTTCAGTGGCTTTTCAGCAAGTTGGGGAAATGTAAAAACCTAGCATTTTCTAGCCACTATCTATGTGGATTTAACCCCAAGTATTACAAAATTAGGCAAACTATCTTGACATTCTTCTTCTGTAAAAAGCAAGATTCATCAAAGTACGGCTAAAATAAGACAAACTTGAAGCCCTATGGCTAATTGAAAGAAGATACAGGGAGCAGACACTGCTTGTGCTGTAGAAGCCAAGTGCTACTTGCATAGTGTGGTTAAAATAGTGCATATTTCAGCACAGCTCTACTATTTAGTAGTACCTGTCTAGGGGTAAATGAGAGATTACTGGGAGAGTCCACATGCAGAGTCCTAGGTAACGGCCTGCTGAGAAGTACCTTCTACTCCTCAGAGAACGTCCAGACTTTTTGGAGTGTCTTCTTGGACATAGGGCCAAATGTTTGAAGGTCTACTTGTTGCTCCTGTGGCACTTAGTTTTTTTCCAAATAGCATGCAATTCACAAGGTTAGCGACAGTTCTTCACAGTAACCTGTGGCAAAACTATGAGCAACAGCAGAGGGACGAGTACAGTCTATCAGCATTCAGAAAGGCAAAATAGCAGTATTCTCATTTGTATGGTTATCTTTGCAAATCATGAAGGCGATTTAAAGAAAACAAAATCCAAAAAACAAGAATTTTAAATTCTGCAGACATGTGTGGCTTGGATTCCCTCCCTGCCTGCCTGTGTAGCAAACAGATTTTTTGACGACCTCACTTCATACTGTAAAATCAGCTGAAGGAAAAAGAAGCATTAGAGAAGTGAAAGATGGCAGGTTAAATCTCTGACATATCACATTAGTTTATATACAGTTTTGATCTTTTTCTTTCATGATATCCTTTAGTACTCCAAATGCATTTGCTAAACAGAAATGAAAGAGTTGTCCCTGGTTGCAGCCTAATCTTTGTTCTTGTTTGTAATGGTGTGCCAGTCACTTTGGTGTTACATAAATAATCTGTAATTGAGCTTAATTCAGTGGAGTATTTGGATGGGCCAAACATGTTTTATCAGAATGAAAATGAAGAACTATTATTAGAGTGCTTTCCATTTCTGATCTAGGCTTTGTTGTAGCCACAACATTTAGGTTTGGTGCAGAATAATTCTTTATCAAACCTAATTGATGAAATCCTGATTTACTGAAACCACAGCTTTCTTCTTGGCTTCAACAAGGCTAGGATTTGGTCCTGTATGAATATTTTTGTAACTTTTCTCCTCCCAATTACATTGAAATGATTTATTTTTGAGAATTTTGTATTTCCTTTCATGGCGTTAAATACAAAGAAAGCAGCATTGAGGTAATTTGCATGAGAACATGATCAAACTGTTTGTATTGTTGGAACAGGATAAAATAAGAGGAAAAACCCAACATACATAAGGGAATGATGGGTGTTATTAGGGAGAGTTGGAGGAAAAAAGTAAATTAGACTTAAAGATGTGACTGTCATATTGAATTGTGGTGTTTGCATTTAAATGAAATTATTGGCCCTAAATTTGGCCCGTATCTTATGCAAGCTTCGAAGTGTACACTGTGCAGAACTATGGACCTAAAAGTGAAAGTGAATTTATATTTATTTGAGATTTAATTGTGTCTAGTTGGAGCCCTGCAGAGGAAGTTAAGGAAAGGACTTTTACAATATTCTTCTTGACCTGGGCTGTGCTTCTGCCTATACCAATAGGATGCTTGCTTGAGTAAAGAGTACAACATTGGACTTAATATCTGTAAAATGAAGATTTGGGAAAAAGTAAGAACCACTAAAGGTACTGTTTTCCTTAACTTAAAAATAGAGTTTTTAAGGTCAGAAAACACCATTATAGTAAACTAGTCTGACCTGCAAAACACAAGCCCACTATATGTATCCAAACAAGTGATATCTGTGAGCGAGTAACTGAATTAAGGATTCATGTGGCCTAAAAGGCTGATCTCTGTGAAATCTGCAGAAAAAAAACTTAACAAAAATAAAATGCTGGCTCCCCTGTGGGAGCCAGCTGTCTTCCTGGCCACATGGCCTAGCATGAAGGTGAACAAGATGCTACTGTCCCCACCTGTCACCACTAATTGGTGGAGAGGACTGCTTTTGTGTGGCCCCAGCCCTTTCTACCAATCAGTGGCAAGGCGTGGAAGCGTGTGACAGACAGCCCTCTCAGCCAGTCAGTGGTAGGGAGGGGGACACTGGGGTGCTTTGGTGAATGAGAGGTGTAGGGGGGCCCCACCATGATAAGCCCATGGAAATTGCAGGTGGCCCCAAGATCTGCCCACAAAATCTGTTGGCTGCCTCCTCAGGTTGAGTAAATCACTGCTTATGAGTTAAAGGATAAAAGCTTATGCCAATATGTGTACGTCCAATAATTATACTGGAAAATAATCAAATTGTAAACTAAAATATTGCAGATGGCCCTGTGGCGTTGCAAAAGCTACTTTTTTAACGTTAAAAAGTATATGTAAAAATGTTACTATAATGGCCCTGTCCTCAAAGGTACCCAACATCTGCAGCTTCTGTTGTCATTAATAGGATACAGCATATTCCATTTATGCGCATTACTGATTTTACTGTGTAATGCTAAGCCAGCCCCAGTTTTTTGCCTACTATGTACACTATACAGGCAAGTTATCTGCCTATCAGCTGGGTGTATAAACCACTTAAGTACATAGTAATACTTCAGCCCCCACTTTCTGCTTCCTAATATAATTATCAATTTTTAACTGCGTAATTTAGATCCTGTCAGCTTCAAGGCTGGTGTTAGAGTCAGAAGGCCCCCTTGAGAAAGGAGATAAGGGGCTTTAATTATGAGGAAAAGCTTAGCACAGACTGTTCCTGTATTTAATGAGAATTGTTTACATTGCCTAAGGGAAATGCCTAGTCTGGGTAAGCGGGTGGCCTTTTTACTGTCCTGAGGTTAAGCACTTAAACAGCACTTTTGAAAATTGGGCCATAAATGAGTAGACCGGCTATGGCTTTACATCTAGTTCATATCAGTGGCTTTTTATTATCTCATACACCTAACTGTCTGTTTTAGTAAGCTAAAAATTAGGATTTGTTGATTGTGTGCGGTTCTTTATTATTACATAGTGTGCAAACACACATTGCAAACATGAGTAAATGTACCATTGTCTATCTGAACACAGTGCAAAATGTAAACAAAAAGCATACAAAGGAAAAAGAAATATTCTGCGTTATGAACCTTGCTCTTGCAAGCTTACCATGAATGGAAATTCATAAAAGTTCAGATGAGTTCTTGGCTCAAAAGACTTGTGGGAAGAGAGGGTATACAGGTTGTAGTCATATTGATCTAGAGGCAAAAGGAATCGGAACTCATGGTAGAGATGATACCTTTTATTAGACCAACTAGATTTTTGCAAAAAAAAATATTTTAATTGCAACCTTCCGGTACAAACACCCTTCTTCAGGCATTGGAGAAACGATTGTAACAGTTCTTCGTGGTAAGAAGGTTGTTTGTGTCGGAAAGCTTTCAATTAAAGACTTTTTTTTGCAAAAATCTAGTTGGTCTAATAAAAGATATCATCTCTACCACAAGTTCTGATTCCTTTTGTGGGAAGAGACCCATTATTAATAGTTTGGGAAATATGTCTGAAATGATTTTAACCTGATAGCATCCTGTAAATTACCGGGTGTCAAAGACATGGCCTGTTTCACTTGGCCTGCAGGGTTCCTTGTAGGGACAGGGCATTTGTGGAGAGGGTGAGTTGGAGTGGGACCTGCTACTAAATTCCCAGACATGGAGCCCAGTTGGGGATGCATGTTGTTAGCAGGTGGATGGGAGGGAAGGAAGGAGCAATGGTTCTGTTAATCTTCATGGCACTGCTACTCAACCTGCTGCTGGAGGTAGATCTGGATCCAGCTTGTGAGGAGCCCGCTGGTCTGGATCTGGCTCAGGTGGTCAGTCTAGTTTTACCCCCTGCTTGAAATTAATAGAACAGTTCCTATATTTTCATTTTAAATCAATGTGGAGGTGGGCTAACTGGCAAAATGAAGGTTATCAAAGGTCTACCTACACCGTAATGGTGTTTTCGGCTTGTGTTGTTATGGCCAATTTCTGTAGCCAGTGGCACACAAGAGAATGGTTAGCATCATGTCTGGCTGCCTTGATTCCCCAGTATGAATGACTAAGTACCCATTTATAACTAGGGATAGTCTGACAGCAGGGCTTGAACTGCTGCTTCTGGAGCCATAACAGGATGCATTAATCACTTGGGCACCATTGCCCTAAAGTCAGTGATGCAGAAGTGCTGAAAACAAGGTAATAATGGTAAAACCATTCTGTTTCATTATGGTCAGTAAAATTATATGTATTTAACACTTTAAGTGTAAGTCCTGTGTCCTGTCCTAAGATTGAGAATGTGTAAAATCTTAGAAGCTCTCCTGCTTAAGGGCACAAACCAACCATTAACTAACTAGAAGGGCTTGGAGAAAAACTAGTTTGCCCTGAGTTTCTTGTACCTTCCCTGAAGTGATTTGGTACTCACTGCTTTCAGAGACAGAATAAATGAACCTCTGTTTTAATGCAGTAAGATAAATGTCTGTATTTCTCTTTCTTGTTTTCCACAACTCCATCTTGCAAGGCAAGTTTTTTTATTCTCTAACATTTAGGTGACTTTTTTTAGGTTAAAGATAATTTTAATGTATGTAGAAAATGTAATATCTAGATTTCAGTAGATTTCTTTTTTGTACCTTGTCTTGCTGGAAGATAAAGGGAAGATAAATTACAGTGACTCTCACTTGGAGGATCTGAAATTCAAGTGTTTAGTCTGGAGGCTGTTTAAGAAGCAATCTGATAGATGTGTTTCCACCATAATGACCTCAGTGCATCACTGGAACTTTTTCCTGAGCTCTGATTGTACTTGAATCATAAGGATAAACAATCCTTATGCATTTCTGATGTCAGTAATGTTGCATAAAGCAAGATTGGGTCTGTTAAGTAATGGACAGATAAAATAGTTCTCTTCTTAGCTTTTTCTGGTTCTGTTATGTCAATTCCTTGGGCTACTTTGGCATTATCATCGGTGTATGTGTATTGCTTAGATGTTATATGCTGGAAGTTTGAGGTATATACATTGAAGAGTATTGCTGCTAGCACTGACCCTTGTGAGACCCTGTTCTTCAGAGTTCATACTCTGCATTTTTCTCCTTGGCTAGCAGTGAGTTTGAATAATCTGTTGGGCTAGGGGCAAATTACACACAAACTGATATAAGTGATTTGAAACCAGTTCAAATCTGTGACACAGCAGAAGTTCAGTGCACATAAACTTCCTTCAAAATGGCCAAAACTGGTTTAAGATAAACCTGGATGGATGTAGTATCTGACTTAACTGATTTAGGTTAAATTGGTTTATTGAACTTCTGTCCCAGATCCCTTCCAGATTCAAGTTAACTCAAAGTCCTCCCAGCAAACCCCTCCCTCTCCCAGGTGGACGGGCTAGCCTTGGCTTAAGCTGTCTTCTGCAGCAGAGCAGGGAGGTGTTTTCTAGCACACCTTGGCTTTTGGCCTGGGCCACTGCAGGCATGTGGCTTCACTTCTGGAATCAAAACCGAATGTCCGTTCACTTGTTTATTGGTTCAATCTATGCAGTTTAGCCTAACCTGCAAAGTCTGAGTCAGTTCAGCCTTAGGCTTTTTGACTGTGTACTTAGCCCTGGAGATAATGGTCATGATGAAAGCATATAAGCTTGCAGTCAGGTATCTCATTTGAGGCCTTGGTGCCATATAGTATCACAGGTGACTGTGAGGTCAATAAAAACTGCACCTTTTTTCTTCCTCATTTCAAATCTGTTTTCTGTGTCAAATGTAAGTAATGTAACTTGACCAGTGGTACACTACTTTTTCCGAAAGCCAGCTTGTTGTTTTGGGAGGTGGGAGTCAGTGATGGTCCCTATTCTATTCAGGATTATGCTGTCCATGAGTTTGTAGGTAACGCAGAATAGTGAGATGGGTTGGTTGCTTTTTGGATCCCATGGTGGTTTGTTGGGTTTCAGGATACAGGTGTTACCATAGTAGCCCAAGGAACTGACAGGATTAGAAAAGATGCTGAGTACTGACATGGAACTCATTGCCAACTATCTCCACAAGTGGTATTTAATGTTGAGCATCAGTAAATCATCAGTATCATCATTCTTCCACCTGGACAGTTGCTGAGCCAAGACCACACTGAATATTGGAGGAGGCAACCATATACTTCCCCATTAGCCATACCCCAACCTACCTAGGAGTTGCAGTATACTGCTCCTTCACCTATAAACATAACATTCAGTAGGTCAGCGGTAAAGTCCCTGCACAAGTAGCTGCCTGAGGATGTTTAGCTAGTATGCCGTGGGGTGCCAACTTTTAAAATGCTCAGAACCACTGTATTTGCAATGGTATATGCACCAGCAGAATCTTGGGCTCCTGTATGGTCAAGAAGTTGTTGTACTAAAAAGGTCAAAACTGTGTTTAACTGTGCTGAGACTCATGACAGGCTGCACAACTTACAGACAGATGTAATCCCTGCATGCTAAAGCATTAGACCAAGTGATATAAGAAGAGAGACCCTAACATCATTACTGGCAGTAGAGGCAAGAGATGACAAAAATCACCTGCTTCATCAACTGTTAACTGAAGACCCAAATAGATGAAGGCTGTAGAGGCTTAAAAGTCATAAACTGATTATACATGAAGCCCACTAGCTTCTGGTAGATACTGGGAATGCTGAACCAAACCTATGGGCAGCAATGGAGGGGACCGACTACTAGGAAAGGTTGGATCTAGTCCTGCGGTGTTTTATATCAACACCAAGCGAGTCCCTCACTGAGCACAGCTTTGACAGAGAAGCATCGGTCAAGCCAAACAGACTGAGATCTAGATATGAACACTTCAAAACAACACTTTTATAAGATTAACAGTGTCCAACAAACAGCACAGCACTTAATTGAAAGCTGCAGTTCTTTACAAATGCCCAGAGTGGGTAAATGGAATTTGCACATTGAGCAATAATACCAGATAGTGGCGTATAGATTTGGAAGTTGATACCTGATGCCAAAGGGAAGGGAGAAAGAGTGTCTTAGCTTTGTTCTTGTACCTCATATAGGTTTTGGCTGGAAACCTGAGCATTTGTTCAATGTCTGGAAAACAAGTACCAGAATATGCTGAACTTGGGGAAGAAGCAAAACTTCAGAGAGCTACTGTAGTCATATGAGAAAAGTGATTTTGCTTGGAAGTTGTCTTAAATCTGTATATTTTCTTTATGCTTTTACATAGCTCACTTCTGCTGTGCAAGGACAGAGGAGTGAAGGGAATCAGCACTGATGTTTCTCTCTACAGTTGTTCAATTCTTTCTTGATAGTATTTTGTTTACCTTGGGAGACACTCAATTTCCAGGATTCCTCATGTGGCATAAAATAGACAGTAGGATTTAAACAGAAAGTTGTTGCTTGAAGTAGTGTATTTGTTGGGCTTAAACTTTCTGGGAATTCTGAGATTTAATGACGCACTAAGTTTTACTCTCTGTTCTTGAAATACAAAGGATTAAGATTCTTAAAAACTAATGCTAACAGTCTTAATTTCTAAAGGTTGATGTTTTTCCCAGCACAAAAATACATACTTCCAACAATCTGAGCTATTTATAGTAGCAGTAAAGCAACGCCAGTGTTAGAAGTATTACAGGTCCTCAAAGCAAGGCAATGTGGAATTCTTGTGAAGCATTATTTTTCTTACCATTTTATTCTTTCTGTGCTTTTTATTAAACTTCAGGCATTGAAATGCTTCACTTTCCATTTATGATTATGCTGCATTTGTTTATATTACTTTTTTCCTTTCTTTTTTTCCCTTAATGTTTAGACAGTTTGTTTTGAAGCATATGCGGGCGAGGAGGAGGGAACTGAATTGCTCCTTGGAGCCTTGCCTAAAGAGGCCAAGCTAAAATAGCAGCTGTTTACTAGGTCCATGGCAGAAAGAACTATCCTGATGTAGTATTCTTATGGTTGCATTTGCAGAACATTAAAATAATTAAACAAAACACTTATTTCAGTCTTTTTTTATGTTGAATTGAGTACCAATAAAAAATATTGTGGTGCCACAAGTGGCTAGGATTAAGAAATGTTGAGTTTTCAAAAACTACTAATACTTCTGCTATGGAGCTGATGATTAATGTCATGCCCACACAGAGTTTACTGTTGTGTCACTAGGTGTTATGATACAGAGACCAATTACTCACTTTATTATAGTAGATGTTGTAGCCATGATGGTTCAGGAATTATGCAAGAGTCAAGGATGTTTTACGGTGATATCTTTTATTGGACCAACTGCATAGACAGGATAGAGTTGGACAAGCTTTTCAATGTAAGAGGTTCTTCTGACCTGACAGAACATCTTGTATACAAAATCCTGTCTAACTCTATCCCAACTATTCAGTTGGTCCAAATTAGAAGGTATCATCCCAAGAAATCCTTGCATTTCACTTTTATACACTCGTCTTCTTTGTAAGATCAAATGAAGTGCAAAGATAAGAGAGAGGGTTCTGAACAATCACTCCTGGGGAAAAAATGGTTCCTAATTGACAAAGTAGCTGATTTATTCACTGTGTGGTGCCTGTGGATGGTGTTTAAGACTGGAATTTTTAGTTTCCAACCTCTCTTAACTTTCTCTGGATACTGGACTCCAGATGTTAGTAACTTTAGTTTTACAGGTCAGTTTGGGAATTCCAGTCCTTGGAGAGCTTAGGAGATGGCCTGAATCATAACATAGATATTGTTCAAGTGTGTCAGAATGAAACACCATGTGTTTCTGACAAACGGTTCTTTGCTTGGTGTTTTTGACTTTATCCATTTTGAAGATAGATCAAAAATAAAAGGCCTGCCACTTCATTTGTCTGGCCACAATTACAGCTAGTTGGATTGTGAAGAACATTATGACATTTGGAAACTAAACCATTACTCACAAATTATTTTTTTCCCCATAGTTGACTAGCTATGTTTTAATCAGGTGGGGTGTTTCCTCCAGATTCCAAATATTTTCTTGCTCTAAGGCTATTTGGATTTACTTATGTGTTCTGAAGAAATGTTTTCTCCCATACTTCTGTCATTACGTTACACATGAACTAAGAGGAGCAGGATGGAAATATATGGACAGTGTGGTTTAGAAATTGGAACACTGTTCTGTGAGTCTGCAGACCTTGGTTCTGTTAATTGCCTTATTATCAGTTTATCATGTCTCACATCTGAGTGCCTCTGTTACTGCCCCCTCATCCCTTTTCTTTATCTAAAGCTCCTTAGTACAAGGAGTTTGTTGTTTTTTTCCTGTATATTTACACAGTGTGTTGTACAGTGGGATCCTGGGACCCTACTAATCATAGTGAATCAGAAGCAGCCTGTTCCTGCAGTCTTTTTTTAGCCATATATCTCCCATGATCTCATTGAGATAGTTGAGTGAGGGGTAGTGGTTCAAACTCTAATTGGCTCATGAGTTAAGGCTGGCATGTTTCAGTGAGCATGTAAAGTGCGGTAACAGAATGGAGTTGGTACTTGAGCAATATGTACAAAACATTTGCCACCTCTCTATTAATTCAAACTAAAATGACAGGAGCAATGGAGAGAGTCCAGAGGCGGGCAACAAAAATGGTGAGAGGGCTGGGGCACATGACTTATGAGGAGAGGCTGAGGGAACTGGGTTTATTTAGTCTAGAGAAGAGAAGACTGAGAGGGGATTTAATAGCAGCCTTCAACTACCTGAAGAGAGGTTCAAAAAAGGATGGAGCTAGACTGTTCTCAGTGGTGGCAGATGGCAGAACAAGGAGCAATGGTCTGAAATTGCAGCAGGGGAAGTTTGGGTTTAGATGTTGGGAAATGTTTTCTCACTAGAAGGGTAGTAAAACACTGGAACAGGTTACCCAGAGAGGTTGTGGACTCTCCATCCTTGGAGGTCTTCAAAACCCAAGTAGACAAAGCTTTGGCTGGGATGATCTAGTTGGGGATGGTCCTGCTTTGAGCAGGGGGTTGGACTAGATTACCTCCAGAGGTCCCTTCCAACCCTCATTTTCTATGGTTCTATGATAGGGCAGTTCTACAGACCTATTGCTACATCTTTTACTACATTAGCAGCATCAAACTGTCTTCCTTTGAAGACAGAAAACTAGGTACTTTGAGGAGAGCCTGTTTTTACAATGTTCACTTGGAACTTCTCTCATTGTGACCAAACGGGATGTATAACAGATGAAAAGGACCCCTGCAATTTACCACCGGCATGATAAAAACTTTATTTCTAGTGTTTATTTTTAAATGCAAGTTTAAATAATTTTTTGAAATAAAGAAACCTAATAGAAATAGTAACTTAAATATCTGAAGCATAATTCAAAAATGAGCTTTAAATTCCATTATACAAGCAGAGTAAAATACTCCTACATGGAATCACCTGAAGGAGCATCTAAGAGAATGAAGAGACTTAATAAATTTATTTAGCACCTTTATCTGAACCAGTACAAGATTATTCTCTACATTAAATTCCGCAGTGAATTGTCTTAAGTTTTAAATGACTAGGAGTGGGTCTAAACTACAGGCCTGGAGGAAGGCATCCATGTACACTAGCTTTAAACTACCTGGCTTGGCTGTTCAGCAGTATATGGGCTGTATTAGTGAGCTCAGTGTGGGTTAATACTTGACTGTTTTTTAACCCAATTTTCCAGGCAGTTTTGTAGGCTGCTCCTAGCTGCTGCAACTATACTTCTAAGTGTACTCAAGCTAGCCAGTTTAAAGTAGGCTTGGGTATGTCTGCCTGAGTCGCAGTGACTGCAGTACAGGTGCACTCTGCAACTAGGGCATATTTTCATACTACTATCATCTCATACTGTAAAAATCTAAGTAATGTTTTTTGATATTACGTTTAGTCATCTGGAATAATTCCTTTGTATACATACGTACTTGTCTGAATGATGTGGACATACAGAACAACAATCCCCTTTTATCAGTGGAGGACAGAGACTCATAAGACAACAGGTGTCTTTCTTGAGGATAGTAAAGGAGTTCATATCTGTGATTGGGAACCTTCTGAGAGCTGTCAGATGAGTAAACACTTACAGGAAGTCCATATTCGTTTGTGTTCTAAGAGAAAATGGACTGCAGACAAAACTCGACAGAAGATGAGCATTAGTGGTTTATTTTGCCATATTTTTATTCTTGTCTCTGTAAACATTAAGGACCAAATGTATCCCTTGACATGAGCAGGTGCAATTCTTGTAAAGTTAATGAGAGCTGTTCAGTATTAATACTTGCAGAACTTGTGCCAGTGATGGCGTTTATTTTGAATGCTGCCTACTATGCAAAGAAAAAGCCAAAGGCATTTTGAGGCCAAAAGATGAAGTTCTCACTGAACAGGATTTTAAATTGTCTAAGTACCTAAAATCCACTTGAATTGACAGGTACTAAGAGCATATGTGCTTCTAAAAATCTCATAAGCTACCTTCCTTCATCTTCATCTAAATGCCTTTAACAGCGTGGTCTCAAATCTATAACCCTTTTTAACAGAGTGAGTAAATCCATTGTGGAACCTTACAGTTGTGACTGAATTAGCTGATGGCTCTTGAAGATGATGTGGCCTGAGTAAGTGAGCAGTGTAATTTTTCAGAGGCAACCATGCTTTTTGGAATGGGCCTTCCTGCAGAACTGGCTGCAGCTCTAACTTTGTCTCTAACATAGCTTCCCTATGTACACACTCTGATTTGCTTCAACTTTCATCCCCAGCTAACTGGCTTATCCAGGACTAGAGACCAGAGCCTGAGTGAGTGATAGTTTCACTTTGAGGAGGAAGGGGAGTGTCATTTCCTAGTTCCTTGCATAGAATCATAGGGTTGGGATTGACCTCAAGGGTAATTTGGTCCAGGTCACCTCAATACAGAAAGGATGCATATGAAATCATCCAGGTGTTCATGGTACTCGGACAGGAAAGTTCCTCTAAGTTTATTGATAAGATCCTAGACTGCAGCACAAAGAAGTATGAGAGTAATCCACAGAAATCCTAGTGGCACCTCCATGAGAATGCAGCAAGTATCAGGACATAAAAATACATGTATAGCTTTGTATTTAGCTGAGCTAAGTTGACTTTTGGGGTTTAGATCCAGGAGCCTGTCATCTGAGTTAAGTGAAGACATATCCATAAGTCAAAACTTCCACTTTCTTACCATGTCCCATCCTCTCCAAATTCATTTTTATAAACACAGTAACTTAAAATTCCTTATGCACAACTTATGCCCTGCCTTTTGGGGAAAAAAAGAGAAACAGTTTTATGCTCTTTAATTTTATGTATCTCTTGGATACTACCGCTGTGGTATTTAAAGATAGAGATTCTTAAACTCCCATGTATCTATAAAATGTATCTAAAGTTGGATTAGTTTCACTGTGCATGTAGGCTGATACCAACCCAGGAACAAAAGTGACTTGCCTAGACTTGTGATGATGAAAATAATACATTTTTTTCTTTATTCATTGTGTACATACTTCCAGTGTTTCAAGGTTGTATAAGTTCATGTAGAGGGAACACCCGTGACTACAACTGATTCAATGTAAAAGTTTTCATTTTAACTTCAACAGCTTGTTGCCTGAACATATGCATTAAATGTGGGAAATAGAAATGTGTCGTCTTTTTTTTTTAAAGACTCCAATAAGTTTGGTTGCTTTTGATTGAATCACTCATGTTGTCTGACTTTGTTTAGCCTGCTTGCCTGGGCTTCTCCCAAGCTGCCTGCAAGGGCTACCTGCACAGTCCCCGAGCTGCACAGAGCCTGGTGCTTCACTCCATGGCCGTAGGGCAGCAAACTAAAATGCCTTGGAGGTGTTTTAGTTTGCTGCATCCCAAAGTCACTTAAGGTGTATTACGCTGCCAAATGTGCTACAGCGCCTAGAATTGATGCACAATATGCTGCCAATGCATGCAAACACAACACCATCAAAGCAGTGCAAAAGTATTTGACCTACTTTAAAGTGTTGTATATACATGCCCCTTATTTCATCTACCCATGGCCTTTCAAGTCTCTCCTGTACTGATTATCAGGAGAGTTAGGTTATAAAATTAAATTACCTGCGTAGCCCTCAATGTGATGTTTTGACAATATTTTCAGAGTAGCAAAAGAATTCATGGTGCTCTTTTAGCAACTGGATAGCAGAATTGAGTAGGTGATAAGTGTATGTCACCTGGACTCTGTTTATGATTTACAACTATAGAGGAACAGTAATCTGGTTAATCTTGAAATTGGTTTTGTTAAATAAAACTAAACTGAAATCTTTACTAATTTTCTTGGATGTTTGGATATAACTTATTATACTAGAATACAAATGTTAAAATTATTTGTAAATTATTGTTATTTCTTTCTCATATTCTGTATAAGGCTGCATCTCACTCATGAAAGTTAGCAGGCTTTCTGACAAGATTTTCTGTATTTACTGAAACCCTGTGAGTTTTTTTCATGAGAACCTTGTGTAAGTCCAAAGTAGGGGGGGGGGTTGTGGGGGGTTGTGTTTTTTTGGTAATGGGTGATTACAAAAAAAATCATGGAAAGAAAATGAGAGCTCTGAATTACATGGGACATGTTCATTTCTTGTTTCTTTTTCCTTTTTCCGTAAATAATGAGACTAAAAGGTCCTTGTTTAAAGACAGGTATGAAGTAACTAGCCTGGTACAGTCTGAGAACTAACAGGTAGCAGTGGGGCACTGCAAGGTAATAGACTGGGAATGGGAGTATGAAGGAACTGAGCCTTTATTGATGGGAACTGCTCAGAAAACAAGGGTTTTTCATGGAAAATTTCACCCTTTAAGTGATGCCCCCCCATCCCAATTTTGGCTGAAAACCATAAATATTTTCATTTCAAATGGTGCCTTCTGGGTGTTGTAGTTTGGGTGCCTGATGCTTCCATTATCTCTCTGGACTGGACTCTAACACCTGAACTAAATCTCCTATAATTTTTTGGGTGGTCTTAGTTCTGGTAAGTGTATCTTAATGTTAAAGTTTCCTTTATAATTTGCATTCCTGTATTGGCTGTTTAGGATTTAACCTTAAGCATTTTATTAATCTTTTCCCTTCCAGAGGTGCAGAGAGTCCTGGATTTTTAGAATGTAATGCTCTTCAGTTAGGGACCACCTCCTCCTCCCCCTCCCCAATCCCTTTTTGTGTGTCAGGAAAGCATTTGGCATGTTGAGTACTGCCACAAACAAATTATAGAAATTAAGGGCTGGAAGGGACCTTGAAAGATCGAGTCCAACCCTCCTGCTCTGGACAAGAATACTGCTGAGATCAAATGATCCCAGCAAGGTGTCTGTCCAGTCTCCTCTTGAAGACTTCCAGGGTTGGGGACTGTACCACCTCCTTGGGAAGTCCATTCCAGATTCTGGCCACTTTTACCATAAAGAAGTTCTTCCTTATGTGAAACCATCCTCTGACAGTTTATGGCCGTTGCTCCTTGTCCTCCCTTGGGGTGGCCTAGTGAACAGATTTTTTCCCAGCTCCCAATATTCACCCCTTACGTACTTTATAGAGAACCACCAAGTGCAAGTACTTGGCATGAATACCAGTCCTTCTATGTAGCATGCTGTATGGGCACAGGTAGGTATGAGCATGCCAAGCTGAATCACAGACTGCATGTGGCTGCATACGTGCCATTTAGGCGTGTAAAGCAAAATGGAATTTAACCATAAGGTGCACATTCTTGATGCACAGTGATTCGCACCTTAGATATTTTGCACACCAAAATGAAGATATTTTTTGCCATCATCATGCCAATTATTTGATGATTTGTGTTGAGCAAGTGTGTATTTCATCATGTAATTATTCAGGAATATTCAGAGATTCCTATTGCACATCTGTGGAGTATAATTATACATGTCAGCAATAGTGGCATATTAATTGTTTTAGTAAAAAACACCATGTGGAAAATTTAACATTTTTTTTTTTTTTAGTACAAATGTCTATTAACATGCCAGCTCATCTCCTTTGCTTCCCTAAACCTTGAAGTATCAACAATTGAGTCTTATACCCAGATTCTGTACACACAAGTACCAGACTATTTAGCATATGAACTGTGACTCACTGAAACTATTTTGGCTATAAGCAATTCATATTTAATCTTGACATATAATAGGGAGTGATATGAATGTAAAACTATTAAACCTGTGCAAAACATTTAATGGGATCAGTGTGCAATCCAAACTGCACTAAACTATCATAATGTAAATCTTCTATCCTTCTAAGTAAGTCTAGCAAAATTCTTAACTGTGGTAACCTGGCTTCTTCCTCTTTTAGATCCTCACTTTCATTCAACAAACATCAAGTCATGTAATGGAGTATAAATGATCTCAAATTAGCATTAGTTACTCTGTCAACTCTGCTATCGGAACAATGAATTTGTTCCTAAAGCTGAATTCAGCCTATTGCTGGACTGGAGTAAAGATTATCTCTGCCTTTAAACTGGAGGACCAAATTCAGCATTAGCAGAATTGTTAGCACATTATTTTCAACCAGCTCTCTACCAGTCATGAATTTGACTGTGTTTCACATAGAAAGATTTGCAGATTCAGATCATAACATCTAGCTCAGGCCAGGTCAGGGAGCCATGTCTCCTAAATTGGTGGTCCTAAATTGGTGGTCTGACCCTTGGCTCGTAATTGCTTGTAATGTCATTATGAGTTCTGGATAAGATCTGTAATATATCACCCTGTTAAAGTAATTAAAAATAACAAACGTGGTCATCTTCAGGAGAAATGATCTAAAGTCAATTGCTAAAATGCAACAAGGATAGGTGCAAAGTTCTGCCTTTGGAATGAAACAGCCAAATGCACAAGCATGGACTGGGGAAGGACTAGGTGTGTTGCAGCATTGTAGAACAGGACCTGGGGGGGTCACAGTGGACCATAAGCTGAATATGATTTCCACCCTGTCCCATTCCCCCCGCAACAAGAGCACATAGTGTGTACATAGTGTGCTCTTGTTGGGTGTGGGGGAAAGAAAACCAACAGCATAGTGAGTTATATTAATAGGAGTGTTACTTGCAAATTAAGGGAAGTGATTTTTCTGCTCTATTTGGCACAGGTGAGGCCTCACCTGGATGACTGTGTCCAGTTTTTGGTCCCTCACTTCAAGTTAGATGTGGACAAATTAGAGTCCAGTGGAGAGGGACAAAATGATTAGAGGCCTGGGAAACATGACTTATGAGGAAAGTCTGAAAGAACTAGGATTACTTCTGGAGAAGAGAAGACTGAGGGGAGATTTGATAACAGTCTTCATATACCTGAAGGCTGGTTATATGAAGGATGGAGATGGACTGTTCTCTGTGGCTGCATGGGCAAGAAGCAATGGCCTTAAATCGCAGGAAGGGAAATTTAGGTTGGACAGTGGGAAGAACTTTCTGACAATGAGGGTGTTTAAGCATTGGAATAAGCTATCCAGAGACGTTGACTGTAGACATTTTTAATAACAGGTTAGACAGACATTTGACTGATATGCTTTGACTGGGGGCAGTCCTGCCTTGACCAAGGGATTGGACTTGATGACTTCTCAGGGTCCCTTAAATCTGTAGAATGGTGGTTAAGTATTAGATCACTGTAATTACTACTAAAATTATTCTGAATTGTTCATGGGACAGACATTTGGTGATGGCTTGGTATGTGGAAATGACAACGAGTCTTTGAATTTTTAAGTTGGGATGTTTATGTTTTCTTCTAGAGTAAATGGCATATGACAATGATGAGTCAAGGCTTTCCTTAAAGCTTTCAGCCATAAAACTGAGATGAATGAGAATCAGTGCTGTCAGGCTATGTGGTAATACTGCTGGAAAAGCCAAATACAAACCTGTTTATCAGGACTTTTTAAATCTAGTCTCAGCTATTAACAGCCGTTGTGTGGTGTTTAACAATTTAGTTCAGGTGAGTCATATCCGTTTTCTGTTGTGCAATGCAATAGTGCAATTACTCTAAGGCTAGGCAGTCTGTATTAGCTTAGTGAGACACTGCAGGGCGGTGACAAACAGTAGCAATTTTAAGCACGTGGTGACCTAATGTGAGTTAATATAGCTTCACTAATTGACAAACATCTCTCAGAAAGTTCAAGTTCATTAAATTGAGGAATATGAAATATCAGTAACATGTCTGTAATTTTATAGACATGTCATACTGTGCAGGGGGGCTGGACCCGATGATCCTGTAAGGTCTTTCCAGCCCCTAACATCTATGAATTTATGAATTATTTTTTTTTAGCAAACCTAGAACAAACTATTGTCAGATTGTTTCCACTAATTGGGGAAGAGGCAGAATTTTGGTCACTTCTCAAGCATCCCTATGCCCTTTGTCTGTGAACTAGGCATCTCTTGTGATAGCTGCTTTGCTTGGGTAAATTAAGGAGATGTGCACCAAATTGATAGCCATTGAAACTGGACTGTGGATCAAGAACTGTAGTTGTGGGACCACTGATATGAAGAGAAATGTGAAGAATGCTAGCTTTGCTGTGGAGAACTACTTGTATTCTAATTTTCTAATAATATTCTAATTATTCTAACATTGCCAAGAGCTAAAGCTTTAAAGGTTTGCATTATTTCTCCAGGGAGGGGCTAGGAGCTTACTGTTGCAATGAAAGGTGAAATGTTTGTGTAATTGTTTGTCTGTAGTACCGGGAATTTAAGACTATACTGTGCCTCAGAAGACCTGGCAATGCTGAGAATGAAATCTAGGTTATATGTGTAAACTTTATGTAACTTGCTGAAAGCGTGCCTCTTTCTGTTAGTGATAAGTTCCTTCTTATAGCATCTTAGGGTTAGCCCTCTGAATTTAAAATGAATTTGCATGACATTGAGCAAAATTATTGTGAAGTACCTTCCCCAGTGGTGTCTTGCTCCTTGTTGAAATTTTGACATTATTGCAACATAAATAAAGAAGAAAATATATGGCTAAACCCAAAGATGCTGCTTGTCTTGCCTTCACTTGGTGATTAAGTAGTAGAAACAGTTAAACATAGTATTCTGTGGTGTAGTTGTTTTTGCCTCTTTCCTTCAAAAATAAGGAGATGAACAAGTGAAGGAGATGACAGAGCAGAGAATACACTACTGCAATGGGTTGTTCTCTGTTTTAGGATTTTGCAGGCAATTATTCATACTTTTTAATGAAAGAAATGCAATACACATGGATGTAAAAATAAAAACAATATTTTGAATACAAAGTGCATTAAACTGTGAATCATCCTGATCTCATTTTTGAATCTTTAATACCTAGAAATATTTGTATGGGTTTTCTTCTAGTAAGTGGCATATGCACCTTTATCTGTAATGCTCCATTAATATATCATTCTGACAAGGCATATGTGTCAGTATACGTAGATACTCAGTTGTAGGGGAATTTGCATTCTACAGGTGGTGGATTTGTTGCTGTAGCTATAGGGGAAAAATCATGCATCACACAGGTATGCAGGAAGAAAATTAGGAAGGCCCAAACACAATTTGAGATGCAGCTAGCAAGGGACAGAAAAAGCAATGAACTATTCTACAAGTATGTCAAAAGTAAAAAGACCAAATAAATTGTAGGCCCCTAATAGAATGCAGAAGCCTGTCTAATTATGGAAAAGTCAGAGAAGGCTGTATTTAATGTGTTTTTTACTTCAGTCTTCACAAATCGTGGCAGCTGCTAGATGACAAGTGCAGTTGGCAGCAAAAATAGGGGTGAAGACAAGCATCCTAGAGTAGTGGCAGAACAGGTTAGGGATTACTTAGAGATGCTAGATGCTTTGAAGTGTGCGGGGCTGGTTGGTATTGCAGCTAGATTACTGTACCTAGGGTACTGCAGGAATTGGCTGAGGTAATTTTAGAGCCATGGGCTATCCTTTTTGAGAATTTAAAGAGGTCAGGTAAGGCCCTGGATGACTGGAAAAAGGGCACTAGTTTATCTTTAAGAAAGGGAAGAAGGACAATCTGGGGAATTACAGACCAGTCAGCCTAACCTGAATACCTGGGAAGATCATGGAGCAGGTCCTCATGGAATTTATTAGGAAGCACATAGAGGAGAAGGTGATCAAGAACAGCTAGCATAGGTTCATGAAGAGCAAGACCATCATACCTGACCAACCTGATTTCCTTCTATGATAAGGTGACAGGCTCTGTGGATGAGGGGAGAACAGTAAATGTTATACCTGTATTTTAGCAAGGCTTTAGATGCTGTCTCCCACAAAATTCTTATTAACAAACTAAGGAAATACAGACTAGAGAAAAGTACCTAAAGGTGGATACATAACTGGTTGGATCATCATGCTCAGTAAGTAGTCATCAGTGGCTCAGTGTCTTTTTGGGAAGAGGTATAAAGTGGGGTTCCTTAGGTGTCTGTCCTAGGTCCAGTATCATTTGGGCTAGGGACAGACATTAAAAAAGCCAGAGCCTAAATTGATTCAGTCTTTGCAGGTTAGTTTAACATGAGGAACCCTACACCCCCACCCACCCACACCCTGCTCAGCTGAGCTCCACACTCCCGCTGCCCCTCTGCAGAAGGAGGTGGAGGGGGAAGTGTTCCCCCCAAGCATGGAACAGAGCCTCCCCCTGCCTCCCACCCCTGCTCCGGGGCCAGGCAGCATTGCATGGAGTCCTCCCCCCAGCCCCGCAGGGGCAGTGGGGGAAGGGAAGGAGGAGGAAAGGCCCCCATTCAGTGCCTCATAGAGTCCCCCTCCCCACCCTGGGTGGAGGAAGAGGGGGAAGAGTTCCCCCCCAGGATGGAACAGAGCTTCTCTCGCCACCCTGCAGGACAAGCAACCCAGCATGGCCCCATTAAGGTGAAGGGGGCAGGGAGAAGAGTTCATTCCTCCCTCTGTCCCTTGCCTGCAGTTGGGGTCTGCCATCTCCAGGGCCCCTGCTGCAGCCCCCTTCCCTCTGCTCCTCAGCAGACAGGCTGACCCTGGCTGTGGTGGGAGAAGAGGGGAAGGAGGGAAGAATTAACCCCCTCCCTGCCCACTTCGCCTTAACAGGGCCATGCCTGCTGGTGTCTCTGCTAGGGCCTGTCCCTGCTCCAGCTAGACAGCAGAGGGGCAGGGTCAGCTCTGCAGCTGGAGCAGACAACCCAGCTCAGCCCAGCCCAGCCCAGAGAGCATGCCGGGATCCTGGTGGAGTCTGAGTTATCTTAAACCAGCAAGGGGTCTGGGACAGACATTGCATAAACTGGTTTGAGCCAAATCAGTGAAGTCTGATACTACATTCAACCAGGTTTATCTCAAACCTGTTTCAGCCATTTTCAAATTGGTTTATGTGCACTGAACATCTGTTCTGTTACAGGTTTAAACAAGTTTCTGATCACTTAAACTGGGATATGCATAATGTCTGTCCCTAGCTTTAATGTTTAACTTTCATTAATGATGAAGGGACTGAGTACTTTAGCAGATTTGAAGGTACTACCAAGTTGGATAGCATTGCAGACACTCTGGAGAGTAGGGCTAGGATCCAGAATGACCTGGATAGACTGGAAAAATGGTCTGCAATAGATCAGATGAGATGTCTACAAGGACCAGTGTAAGGTTGTGTGCTTGGACAGAATATTTGCATGAACAAATACAGACTGGGCAATGACTGGCTAGACTGCAGTGCTACAGAGGACCTACAGGTTATAGTGGACTGTAAATTGAATAAGCCAATGTGCTCTTGTTGCAACACAAAAGCCAATACCAAGAGAAGTGAGTCTTTTGCTCTGTTCATCACTGGTGAGACCTCACGTAGAGTACTGAGTCCACACTTCAAGAAGGATGTAGACAGTTTGGAAAGAAACCAGCATTGAGTGACAAAAATGATTAGGGGCCTGAGAAGCAAGACTTATGGGGAAAGGCTGAAAAAACTAGGGTTATTTAGTCTGGAGAAGAGAAGACTGGTGTGTGGGGGGTGGATTTGATAAGCTTTCAAATGCCTAAAGGGTGATTTATAGAGAGGATGGAGGTAGTCCTGTCCTCTACAGCCACAGAAAATAGTCTAAGAGTAATGGCCTCAAGTTGCAGCAGAGGAAATTTAGGCCGGATATCCAGAACTTTTTGACTACTTGGGTGGTCAGACATTGGAACAAACTACTTAGAAAAGTTGTGGAATCTCTACCCCTGGAAGTTTTCAAGATCAGGTTAGACAGACATTTGGCTGGGCTAGTTTAGTCAAAAATGATCTTGCCTAGAGCAGGGGGCTGAATTAGATAACCTTATGAAATCCCTTCCAGCCCTACTTTCTTATGATCCTATGAACACCAAGGCAAACAATTCTGCTGACTTGTGTCTATGGCCATCAAGGAATGTGTGCTAAATAGGGCTGATTGTGTATAATTTTCTAAGGTAGTTTTTATCTAGCACTGTAGCTAACACAGTAATTTGTTACTCTTAATCATAGACTTCTAGCTCTAAGCTTTTCTGACACATTAAAGATATGGCTCTATAGAAAGCGTTGAGTATAGTCTGTTTCATGTATTTCAGGTGACACAGGTATCTCTGTTCTCTATGTTCTTCTAAATATTGTGACAGCTTTCTAAAAAGAAAATCATGATCGGGCAGTTATGGTTAGGAAAAATCTCACCCTCCAAATGAGCAGAGTCTAAACTTTGACAGGGTACTGTAAAATAAATCTTTCCATAAGACAGTTTGTTTTACCTCTGAGTGATTTATCTTCTGCCCTGAAGACAATCATGTTTCACTAGAACATATTCTGAGTATTTCTTGTTTGTTGACTTTATTTTCCTGAGGAATTAAAAGTACATATGTTTATACATTTTCAGGCTACATGTTCAGATAAACATAGCGGTTATATTGAATTTTTTAAGGAAGATAAAGTTTTGTGACTGATCAGTGTATTAAGAAACACCTTCTTTTCCCCTTTTTATTTTTACATTCATGTTTATTTGAAAGGAACTACTGTAATTCACCATGCTCTTCTGATGCATAATGATTCTTAGAGCTGAATCTTTTCATAGAATCAATGAGTCGGAAGGGACCTAGACAGATCATTGAGTCCGACCCCCTGCCATGGGCAGGAAGGAGCACTGGGGGTGGCAGAGGTCATAAGACCCCAGGTAGGTGCCTATCCAGTCTCCTCTTGAAGATTTCCAGGGAAGGTGAGAGCACCACCTCTCTGGAAAGCCTATTCCAGGCTCTGGCCACCCTTACAGTGAAGTAGTTCTTCCTAATATCTAACCTAAACCTATCCTCCCTCAGCTTGTGGCCATTGTTCCTGGTGACTCCAAGGGGGGCCCTGGTGAACAGACTTTCCCGAGTCCCTGCTGGTGGCCCCGATAAGGTTGTAGGCAGCCACAAGATCCCCCCCCCCTCAGTCTCCTCTTGCGGAGACTGAAGAGATTCAGGTCCCTCAGCCTCTCCTCATAGGGCTGGCCATCAAGGCCCTCAACTATATGAGTGGCCCTTCTTTTAAACTAGTGAAATACATTCTGTTGCAAGTAGACTTTATGTAAAGAGCAGAAGAGGAAAACTAATTTCTGAGAATGGGTGAGAAGGGCACTCAGCAAACCAATATTGTTTTCAAAGTTTCCTCTTCATTATATAGACACCAGGTACATACACATACAGAGCGTGTGGGTTTGTTTTTCTTGCAGTGTTCAGCATTGATCTAATTTGTTACTCAGTTAGTTTCAATGCAAGTTCTAAGGCTTCAGTGGAAGCAAACTTAGGTCTCTCAGACTTGTACATCTCTAGATGCATTGTTGTACCTTGTCACGAATGTGAGGGAATTCAAAATACCTATAGTCTCTTCTTTTTATCATTTGAGGATTTATTTTGTAATGTTTGTATTTTATGAGGAGTTTCATCTGAGGACCTGAAAGCCCTCTTACTTTTCTATAAAATTTTCTCATTCTTTCATTTTTCTACCATTTCAATTTATTGTGTATATGTCTCATAAGCTAACTAGATTAAGGCTAATGTATGTTCTCTGATCTTTTGCTGAGAGAGGGTGAAAGCAGTAGAAATACCTTAAAGCAACTCAGGCAGGGAAGCTAAGTCAAAACATTTGTCTTGGTTCTTTGAGGCTTCCAAATTGTCTCATGTCCTCTGAGATGGGGTAGAGAACATGAAAGAGACTTGGAAAACCATATGCATTTTACTTGGAAATGTGTGGGACCAAACAGTGTGTTTGTCTGGGGAAGCACTAGAATGAAAGGCAGGGTTTAATTTTGTTTGGAGAAGCCAGAGATTCTTCAGCCACATCAGCATCCCAGAATCCATGGAGGGTGTCTACAGATCTCTGAGCATTTATGGAGCAGCATTATTTTTCTTAGGCTGTCTCTCTGTTGTTGTTTGTTTATTAACCTTTGTTTGTTTCACACCTTTATAGGGCTGATTATTTGATCAGTCAAAGTTTGGTCAATTGACTGGTTAAGCATTGGTCAAAAATTATTAAAACCCCCCCTACCAATAGGTCCAAATAATGCACAGAAAAAGCACACATTTTCCATTAAGAAATTTGTTAAAAACCCATAAAATATCACATTTCTGTCAAGGAAACTACATAAAGACGTAGATTTTGTGTGTTTGTTTTTTGGGGATGCAGGGGCTGTTGTTGGTTTTTTTTTTGTTTTTTCCATAAAAATGGCTCTAATCTTTGACCAGTCAAAAAATATGCATTCAGTTGACTGGCGTGCCAATCCCACTCATGTTTCAGTTTCATAGTTTCACAGTTTGTTTCATAGTTTGTAGGGTCGGAAGGGACCTGAGCAGATCATCTAGTCCGACCCCCTGCCATGGCAGGAAAGAATACTGGGGTCAAATGACCCCAGTAAGATGTTCATCTAACCTCCTCTTAAACACCCCCAGGGTAGGAGCCTGCACTACTTCTCTTGGAAGCTGGTTCCAGACCCTAGCCGCCCTGACCGTGAAGTAGCGCCTCCTGATATCTAACCTAAACCTACCCTCTGCCAGCTTGTGACCGTTATTCCTGGTCACTCCTGGCGGTGCTTGGGGAAACAGTGACTTCCCCAATGCCTGCTGATCCCCCCTGACTAGTTTATAACAGGCCACTAGATCCCCCCTCAGCCTTCTCTTTTGGAGGCTGAACAGGTTCAGGTCCCGCAGCCTGTCCTCATAGGGCCTGCCCTGTTGTCCCCTGATCATACGAGTGGCCCTCCTCTGGACCCTCTCCATGCTGTCCACATCTCTCTTGAAGTGCGGCGCCCAGAACTGGACGCAATACTCCAGCTGCAGCCTGACCAGTGCCGCATAGAGGGGGAGGATCACCTCCTTGGACCTGCTCGAGATGCATCTGCGGATGCATGCCAAGGTGCGGTTGGCTTTCCTTACTGCCTCCCCACACTGCTGGCCCATGTTCATCTTGGAGTCAGTGATGACCCCCAGATCCCTTTCCGCCTCCGTGCTGACAAGAGGGGAGTTCCCCAACCTGTAGGTATGGTGCCGGTTGTTCCTCCCCAGGTGCATCACCTTGCACTTGTCTGTGTTGAAACCCATCCTATTCTCGTCCGCCCACCCTCGTAACCTGTCTAGGTCTGATTGTAGCCTGTTGCATCCTTCCAGTGTGCCCACGTCCCCCCACATCTTAGTGTCATCAGCAAATTTGAACAGGGTGCTTTTTACCCCCTCGTCCAAATCGCTGATGAAGATGTTGAACAGTGCGGGCCCAAGGACCGAGCCCTGCGGAACCCCACTGCCCACGTCCTTCCAGGTTGAGAAGGACCCATCCACTACCACCCTCTGGGTGCAGCCCTGCAGCCAGTTGGCGGCCCATTTGACTGTGTGGGTGTCTACACCACAGCCCCCCAGTTTCTTGATGAGAACAGGGTGAGAGACAGTGTCAAAAGCCTTCCGGAAGTCCAGGAAGATTATATCCACTACTACCCCTGGCGTCTAATGATCTGGTGATCTGATCATAAAAGGCCACCATGTTGGTCTGACAGGACCTTCCACTGATGAACCCGTGTTGGTTGCCCCTAAGCATGCAGTCTCCTGCTGGCCCCTCCTGGATGTGTGCCAGTATAATTTTCTCGAACAGTTTACCTAGGATTGAGGTGAGACTAACTGGCCTATAGTTTCCCGGGTCTTCTTTCCTGCCTTTTTTGAAGATGGGGACCACGTTGGCTCTCTTCCAGTCCTCCAGTACCTCACCAGAGCACCACAAGTGCTTGTAAAGCCGTGCCAGGGGACTTGCAATGACCTCGGCCAGTTCCTTTAGAACTCTAGGGTGGAGATCATCCAGGCCAGCTGACTTGAATACGTCCAACCCCTCCAGAAGCTCCCTAACTAAATCCTCGCTAACCTGTGGCCCAGGTGTGCTTCCCCCGGGGCCCGAGGGGGGCCCAGCAGGGAGGTGGCTGCTCTGGTCTCTACTTAGGAAGACGGAGGCAAAGAAATCGTTAAACATGTTAGCCTTGCTGTCCGGTGTGACGACCAAGTTACCCATGTCGTCCTGCAAGGGCCCCACATTACCCGGGACCTTCTTTTTACCCCCTACGTATTTTAAAAAAAGACTTGTTATTGTCCTTAATCTGGGAAGCCAGTCCCAGTTCCATTTCTGCCTTGGCCTTCCTAACTGCCCCCCTACATCCCTGAGCAACCGCAGAATAGCCCTCCCTGGTGATGACCCCTTCTTTCCACTGGGTATAAGCCTCCTTTTTAGCAAGGAGACATTCCCGGATTCTTTTGGTGAGCCACAGAGGCTTGTGTGCTCTCCTGCTCCCTTTGATCCTCGTTGGGATTACCTTCCTTTGGGCTTGGAGGATTGTCTCCTTACGGAGCGATCACTCTCCTTGGACACCTGGCTCCCCACCCCCCCGGGACCTCAGCGCTTCTCCAACTATCCTCCTTAGCTCATTGAAGTCAGCCCTCCTAAAATCTAGGGCCGCTGCCTTACTGCATGCCTTTGCCACCTTGCGCTGGATGGTGAATTCCAGCAGGCGATGATCGCTGTCGCCCAGGTGGTCGAGCACTCGCAGCCCCCTCAGCAGGTCATCACCCATGGCCAGCACTAGGTCCAACAAGGCGTCCCCCCTGGTGGGGCTGGGTTAGATGGTAACCTCCTGGGTTAGATGGAGGTCCTGCACTCTGGCCAAGAACATACGTGAGCGTTCAGACCTGGCTGACTGCTCTTCCCAGCAGATGTCTGGGAAATTCAGGTCCCCCATGACAACCACATCCTTAGCCTTCACTACCTCTGTGAGCTGACCCAAGAATTCCTGATCAAGCTCTTCTCCCTGGTTGGGAGGTCTGTAGTAGACTTCCACCATTAAGTCCCTTTCCCCTCGACTGCCTTGTACTCTAACCCAAAGCACTTCAGAGTGCCCCTCCCCTGGCTCCTTGCTAATTAACGAGGATGTGTATTCCTCCTTAATATAGAGCACCACGCCTCCACCCCTCTTTCCTATCCTGTCCCTCCTGTACAGCCTGTAGCCCTTGACATTGACCGCCCAATCATGCGTTTCATCCCACCACGTTTCCGTAATCCCCACTGTGTCCAGGCTGGTGTCAGCCAGCAGGTGGGTGAGTTCCTCCTGCTTGTTGCCCATACTACGAGCATTTGTGTAGAGGCATTTGAGGCCTCCTGTGGGTGTGTGTACTGACCCCCTAGTCCCAACGTTTCCCTGGCCCCTCTCTCTTACCTGTCTGATTGCTTCTCTCATCGGTCTGGGCTGGGCTGTAGTTGTGGGTGCTGTTTGGTCTGGCAGGCTGATATTTCCTCCACCCTCATCTTCCCCTTCCCCCGACGAGCCTAGTTTAAAGCCCGCTGGAGGAGGTCCGCCAACCTAGAAGAGAACACACGCTTACCTTTAGGGGAAAGGTGGAGCCCGTCCCACCCCAGCATGTCTCTCGTCGTGATGTGCCAGTCATGGCTGAGGAAGCCAAAGCCCTCCTCAAAGCACCATTCCTGTAGCCATCAGTTGGTCTCCGCGATGCACGTTTCTTGCCGTCTGCCTCGTCCACTCACTGGCAGGATAGAAGAGAAAACCACCTGTGCGCCCATCTCCTTCAGCCCGCACCCCAGAGCGTGGTAGTCCTCCATCAGGCGATCAGGGCTCCTCCTGGCCGCATCGTTAGTACCCACATGGACTAGGACCATAGGGTAATAATCAGTGGGCTGGATTACGGTCTGGAGCATCCCTTTCACGTCCTGAATCCTCGCTCCAGGTAGGCAGTATACCTCGCGTGCCGAGGGGTCCCGGCAACAGATTCAAAGTTTAGTTTCCCTGATGGTAATACTGTGGAAAATCTGTTCTTCTTTTTCAGGTTAAAATGGCACACACATGCCTCTACGGAATCAAAGCCTAATACTTCCCTTTGTTGCCTTTCACTTGAAACCGATTGCCACTTTTTAGAATATTTGCTTTATTTTGCAACAGTACCATATTGTTAACCTCTGCTGTCAGATCCTTTCCCACAGTATTGTTGCCTATCTGGATATTCTCTACTTTTTCTTTTCTTTTCTTTTCTTTTCTTATTTTCCACTCTGCCTCCCTGCTTTTTAGATGTAGTATATTTTGTATTGGTCCTTTTATTGAATTTCATCTCGCTCATTTTGACAATTTCTCAAATTAATGCAGTGATTTTGAATTCTAATCCTGTTGGCCTATGTGCTTGCAACCCCACTAAGCTTGCTGTAATCTGTAGATTTTATAAGTGTATTTCACCATCTAAATGATTAATGGAAATTTTGAATAGTACCAATGCTGGGATAAACCCCTGCAGGACTCCTCTTGATATGGTTTTTTTTTTTTCCTGTTCAATAGTGAACTGCTGTTTGAACGTCTTATTATGCCTGTCTTTTCCCCTCTTTCTACCTGTATCCTTATAACTAATTTAATTTTATGTCTTATAAATAGTGAATTTTTTTTTGCAGTACACTTTTCTTGGACAGGGTATACAATAGACCAAATGTTGTTTCTTTCTTGGCTTTGAGCAAAACGTACATTTAATGTACTCTACTTATGTACAAACATTGTTAAACATGTGAGTGTTCTTCATATAAACTTGTTAATAAAATTTAAATAATTCCATCTACTGTGCAGCACACTGATGTAGAGAGCATACTCTCTCCTTTTCAGTTCTGGCCTTGTATTCAATGTACAGATCTGTGTACTCCCAGAAGATTCAGTTGTCTTCTGCCAGCAAATTCTAGTTTTAGCATTCTAACCCTTTGGAAAGTTAGAGCTCAGACCCATTGATCAGTGAGTGGCTGCTTCTGGGAAGAAATAGGGAACATTAGCAATGCCCTGATTTGCTGCACAGGGATTTTTAGGTGAAGGTCAGTGTTAGACTGATCTTGAAGAAAAGTCAGAAATATTGGATTTGCACTCCTCCCTTGGTCAAGCCACTCTAATTCCAGGCTTGGAAGTATGTCCTGACATGCCATATTATTTATAGCAGAACTGTTCTTCTTAGGGTAGAAACTTTTAAAATTACTTATTTGTGAAATGTTTTAGTATACTAAAGTAATTATATGCACAGTGCATTCAGGACAGTGCTAAATGTGGTTTACTGGAAAACCTGTTTTCCTCCCAGCTTTCCAGTTGCCACTGAGCTCGCTGGAAAAAAACACACCAAAAACCCCCTTTTGGTGTGTTTGTCAACACTGGTACATGAATTCATCACATTTAAAATAATTTTTGATAGCACGGGCATGGGAACTTGTCTCTGTGGACATCAAGGAATTGAAGAGAATTTTTTTTAAAGAAACCTCAGCATTATTTGATCAGAAATGTCTTCTCTAATCTACCTCCTTTTCTTTCTTCTCCATTACTCCCCTAGATCAATGAGTTTGAGCTCCAAGTTGTTTTGAGAGTCAGAGTTTCAAGGCTGTGTTCCTTATCTCTGCTCTGAAGGCCTCCTTCTCCCCTGCCTCAGAATCTTACTGAGTTCATAATGACAGTCAAAAAAACAGAGGCTGAATAGATTGAATCTTTGCAGGTTAGTCTACACTACATAGATTGAACTGAGAAGGAAGTGAACAGATATTCACTTCTCTTTCCAGAAATGCAGCCACATGCTTGCAGTGGCTCAGACCAGAAGTTGGGGGGTGCTACAGCATGCTTCCCAGCCACTGCCAAAGGGAAGGGAGGCTTTAAACTCCATCTTTGGCCCTCATGGGACCCCAGCCCCAGTCTGCCCCTGGGGGGAACAGCCTCTGCCAGGCTACTGTCCCCCATTCCCTGATTGAGGGGAAGGGACAGGCACTGCCTGGCTTTTCCTTTACTCCCTGCTTGAGTGGAGGGGTGGGGAATGTGGTCAGATGCCAGCCAGACTGGTAGGCTGAGGTGGAGGCAGGGGAGACGGATTTAAATTCCTCCTCACCCACCCGCAAGGGACCCTAGCCAAGGTCTACCTGGCAGGGTCAAAGCAGCCCCAGCCCAGATTTTCCCCTGCTCCTTGTGGAAGCAGAGAGGCAAGGAGCATGGTGAGATGCGAGTCAGGGTGGCATGCTGAGATGGACAGAGGAAGGGGGATTTAAACCCTTCTTTGCCCCGCCCCCCCGGCTCAGCCTGCTGGCCTAGCCGGCATCTGGCCATGCTCCTGCCCCTCTGCTTTAGTGGGGAGCAGAGAAAAAGCCAGGCAGGGGCTGCTTTGCCCCTTCCAGGCAAATACTGGCTGGGGTTTAGAGCCACATTTCCCCACCCCCTTCTCCGAGGTGGAGCAGTGATAGTGCTCCGGTTAGGGAGCAGAGGGGTGGGGCCAACGCTGCTCCATTGGAGCAGACAGCACAGCCCAGGGCTGCAAAGCATCTTGGGATGCTGGGGGACTGAGTTAAGTTGAACCAGGAATAAGTTTGAAACAGAAGTTCCATGAACTGGTTTGATCTAAATCCAACCAGGTTTATCTTCAATCAGTTTTATCTTCAATCAGTTTTGGCCATTTTGAAACTGGTTTATGTGCACTGAACTTATGTTTGGTTACAGGTTTAAAAGTTTCTGATCACTTAAACTGGTTTATGTGTAACTTCTGTCTCTAGCCCAAAATATTGACTTGTTTGGGGTTTTGTGTTTTGTTTTTGTAAAACTTGAATCTTCCCATTATGGAACAAACTAACAAACTTGTGTTCTAGTTTTGGGGACCTAGGCAAGAGTGACAAACAGACAGAAAATTCAGACAGTAACTGTAGCAGCTTCACTTCCTGTCAGGATGTACACGGAAGCCCTTTGCAAAAACTGTGCTGCCTTAGTGCTAACTGATTAACTAAATGGATCATGCTCGCTCTTACACCAGACAGATATTACAGAACAGCAAAGCATAGGCTCAGTGTCTGTATCGCCAAGTGTTTATTTTCCCATTCACTACTTTTAGCTCATTAGGGTTAATGAAGGAATATGAGGATTTTTCTTTCCTTTTGTGTGTAGTCCTGAGCCCTTTCAAACTTCCCCTGACTGCCTCTTCATAATGTAAGTCTGGCAAGATGCTCCATTTAGGTTAGTCCCTGTTATGACCAAGATAATAAGGGCTCATTCTTCAAGAGTCAGGTCCCATATTGTTGACAGCCACTTTTTAGAAGATAATTAACACCTGCTAGGTTGTGAACAACACCTGACTTGCCTCTTCAGCCCACCTCCAAAAAGCCACCCTGAACCAAATCACACCTGTAAGTGATTAAGAACCATGAAGAGCACGTAGCTGGTATTTAATTACATTAACTTCTTACTGACCTCCCTAGTCTTTCTCTCTTTGTTTAATGAGTGAGTAAAATAAACCTCCACTCTTAATTTAGGGTGTAGCTGTATGTGCTACAGTGGATCTAATTGGTCTCCACTTTTTGTACATATGTAAGTTGACCAAACAGCAAAAAATTAAAACAGTCATTAGCTGCATATGGAGAATGGATGAAAGCTGTGTTATGCAGCTGAGCTCTAGAATTTTCTAAGAACTTTCCTTTAATTTTTTGCATTTGTGAAAGAGAGCCTTAACACGTTTTAGCTGCTCATCAACAGGGATCCTGTTTTTTCCTGATTAAAAAATCACAAATTCTCTGATTAAAACTCCATTATTAAAAATGAAGTCCCCTTAGTCCACCCCCCACCACAGCCCTGCTGGAGAGGGCCCCCAGCTTCAAGAGCTATGGATCAGGGACCTGGGTCCATAGACCCCTGCCCCTGGCAGGAGGAGAGGGCTGCTGCAGCGGAGCGGAGCCTGGCTCCCACCGCAGCTGCCTATTCCAGGCTCGTGTGGGTCGGCAGCTCCCCACCACTGTGCACTTCTGCGGGGGTGGGGGGACCCATGCCCCCAGATCTGTGCATGGGGCTGGGGCAGGCATAGGCTGCCTGCTTGGGCTCCAACCCTGCTGACCTTTCCTGGGGCCTCCACAGCCCATCAGGTGTGACCCAATGCTGCAGGGCACAGCGGGTACTCACTGGGAAGCTGATTGTTGCTGCAAGCTCCTCACTGCCCTGGCAATGCATCTCTGAGTACGTGGCTGCAGCAAGGGACACAACCCCGCACCGCCACCCCTGCTGCTGCCACACACACAGGGAATATGTCACCAGGGCAGCGTGGAGCTCACAGCAGCAATGAGCTGCCCCGCGCAGCCCCACTGTGCTGTGCAGCACCAGGTTGCACCCACAGGGCTGTGGAGGCTGAGGGGGAGGGCAGCAGGGCAGGAACTTGAACCCCACCTCTACCCCACACAGATCTGGGGGGCACGGGTTTCCTCTGTCCCTACTGGGAGTGTGCACAGCAGTGGGGAGCCAGCCCACCCTCTGCCCCTTGGACAAGTTGCCTGCAGCCCCATTCAGCTCCCTGCTGGGGCCCTGTGGCAGCGCATTGTGGTCCTGGCAGCAGCCCCAGTCCTGTCCAACTTTCTCCTTTTGTGGGCCTCAATGCACCCCACTTACCTGCGGGAACTGTTCTCCAGGCTGGCTGGCAGCCATGTGCATGTGTATGCACATGGCACCCAATGCCTGACCGCCCTTCTGCTTCCTCCCAGCCTCTTGCAAGCTGGAACTCTGCCAGCCTACAGAGAGCTTGCTGCACAACTGCAAAATGCGGGTTTCTCCGTTAAAATAAGAAATCAGCATTTTCCTCCAGCGAAGAGGAAAAGTCATGTTTTTCTCCATTTTTTCAGGGGGAAATGGAAAACCTGGATCCCTACTTATAAAGAAGGTGCCTTTCAGTTTACTTGCCTTTTTGGCTTTTGCTTCTCGTGCATGTATTGCTTAGACCTTTTTCTTTTAGAATTAAAGTGTCACTACCATAACGTCCTGGGACAAATATTACCTTGTAAGCTCTGCAGAGTCTCAGGCTCAGGTCTTTTTTTTTTTTTTTTAATATTGATTTTTTTTTTTAACTTGCTTCAGTACCCTTCTCATAAGTATCTATTTGACTTTGGCCTTTCTTGGAATAGTCCAGCTGTATTAGCTTCTACGTAGTCTTCAAGGTACTGTCATTTTTTGGTGTGCTTACTTCCTATATGCTTGTTCTCTTCTCTTTCCATTTAAAATCTAGCATACTTCCTTCTGTGCTATGTTGTTTAGCTTCTAGTTGCTGTTGCTTTTTGTCAGTGAGTACATTTATTTCACTTTGCTGGTCATAGCTCTGGGTATCAAGTTTCCCATTGGCATCAATGGGGCAGAATTCCACCGAGAAGCTCTGACCTTTGCTATCATGCAGCTCCTTTTGGTTTATATTCTCTCTCTCTTTCTCTTTCTGTATCTCATCTGAAATTATCTGTAGTGTGACATCGCGTTTTTTTTATCAATGTGCTTTGGTCCATGTTTTTGGAGAAAATGCCAGAAACTGATTGCCATCAGTGTTTCTAAGTGTCCTGGTACCAGGTGGAGAAGGCTGGTGTGCAAGTTTGTTAATCATTGTTCACAGATGACCTTATGTAGGGATAGCATGGTGACAGCCATGCAGAGTACATGGAGTGTTTAATCACTGTTTATTTCTGCTTCAGGTGTGGTTGTTTAAACTGGACTCCATGCAGGGACTGATAAAATTATTGTCAAGTTTTTACATGAATTTTTAAACCCAAGGTCCTGTACATCAGTTAATTAATATGATCATATTTTTATTTTTACTCTGGTTCACCTTTTAACTTCCTCTGCTTTCTTCTGCTCCCCTCCCATCTCTAGTCACACATTTATTGAATTTTCCTAAACAGACTGTTAGACCTTCAGCTCAGGGGCCAAATATCTGCATAGTGCCCAGGACAGTAGAGCCTAACAGGTTATGGACACATGATTGATTGCAGCAATTTCAACAGGAAGTAGGAGACTTACCACAGAGCAGCTGATGTGTAGCTGCTGTCTGCCTCTGGGTTTTTTTTCTTTTCTTTTTGTTTTTATTCCCACAGTAAGTGAAAGCTGAACTGTGAAACTTTAGCCCTGTTTTGTTCAGGAACAGGCTTCCCTGGATTAGGTCTCACTTACTGTGGGCCAAGGACATTATCACATAGCAGCTGTGGAAGGTCCCAATCCTCTTGCATTGTATTACAGTTTGATCATTTGTCAATACCCAAAGAAACCTAGGACAGAAAGGGGACCTTCTCATTACAAAGGCCAGTGCCCTGCTATCACAGGCAACCATGTCATGTAACCCAACTCATGCTAAAATCTTAAAAATACGTTTCCTGTCTCTACTGCTCCTATTAGAAGGTGGTTCCAGGATCTTGCTACTCTAGTGGCTAGGATCTTTTAATTTATAGTTACAGTCCCTTGCAGTTCATACCTGTTTGTTCTTGGGCCAACACTGTCCTTGAATTTTAATAGCTCTTCTCCATCCCTGGTCTTTACAGTAGTTTGTGGAATGTTTGCATTTCACCACTCATGGAAGCCATTTGTTCCCAAACGGGATGGCCTACATGGGCTTGGCGTCACTCTTGTGGCTGCTGCTATGACTTGCATCTCACCCATCTGTTCCTATTCTTCACACTGCAAACCCATAAATGCTCAAATGAGGATGGTGTCACAGACTAGGAGCAGGTGGCTTGGGCTTGTTTCTGGAAGCCACCAGAGAAGCATGGAAAAACACCCCAAGAAATCCAGAATTCCTCCCATTTCCCATTCTCACATGTGACCTTTTTTCTCTAAATTATGAAATTTGTCAGACCTATGCACTAACTTCCTCTTTCTTTGACCATGTCTGCGGTTATTTGGAGCCCTCTGCTTTGAAAGCACACCCATCTGTTCTACCCTTTGCCCAGTTTCCTGTGCACTCAATCTCTCTGCAAGCCTCCAAGCTCTGTGGCAGTTTGAGATCCATTGTTTTCACCTGTTTGCTTGATTCTTCTGGAAAACTATGCTGCTCCAAACTCACGTTTCTTCATGCAGACATATTGGGACTTGTGTTTGCAGGCATTGGCCATCCCATTTTTCCAAAGATGCTTCCAGTGGTCTGGGAACTGTTTAGGTTAAATGACCCTCCATTACCTGAGGGGTAGATACATAATGCGGTGTTGCCATCGTATGGGTGACTCCATGTATGGTGGTACATTTAGTGATGTAGCAATCTCATAATAGCCACCAGAATTCATAGGTTTTTCCTAATCAGATCTCTCAAATTGTAACAGCTAGTTTCATGATGTTTTTAGTACATTCTGTTTCTTCCACCACACTCAAAGTGTATTTTGGTAAGATTGATGCTGCACGTTGGAAAACAGTTTTGCAAAACTAGTCAGTTGTCCAGATTTGTAATATGGCTAATTAATCACTGTCACTGCCCAGTAGTGTTAATTTTTATGCTGCAGTTTCCTCACAACTGCTTTTTCTCTCGTATAGTATCAGTCTCTCACCTTACCCAGATATCCCACCCCCAAATGATTTTTCTAGTTAAGTTGGGTAACCTGCTTCTTAACTGTTGGTTTCACTGTCCCCTACATTTTAATTTACTCATACTCTGGCAACACTGAAAGGAATAAACCATCAACAAACCTTTCTGTAATCAATTTTTCTAGATAATGTAAATAATTTGCTATTAACCATAGAAGCTAGGGACAGAAATTACACACAAACCGGCAATATAAGTGACCAGAAATCAGTTCAAATCTATAACACAACACAAGTTCAGTGCACATATACCATTTTCAAAATGGCCAAAGCCAGTTTAAAATAAACCTGGATGGATGTAGTATCAGACTTAACTGATTTAGGGTAAATCAGTTTATTGAACTTCTGTCCCAGATTCCCTCCAGATTCAAGTTAACTTAGTTCCCCAGCATCCCAGGATGCTTTGCACCTTTCCCCACAACCCCTGCCCACAAGGTGCGCAGGTTATATTTGGCCCAGGCTGTCTGCTGTAGCCAAGCAGGGGGGCATGTTCTAGCATCTCCTGGCTTCTGGCCTGGGCCACTGGAGGCATATTCCTTCAAAAGTGAATGTCTGTTCCTTTGCTTATCATTTCAATCTGCACAGCTTAGACTAACCTGCAAGGATTGAATCAATTCTGCCTCAGGTTTTTTAACTGTCTGTACTTAGCCAGAATGATAAATGTAATATTGGGTGCAGCTATGAAGATGTTGAAATGGATGTAGGTTGTTTTCGTTTCTTCTGCTCCTGGAAGATTTTGCAATAGCACATTTCCTTGCTAGTTAAAACTGCTGACATTATAAAAGTAAATGCAAGGCCCAATCCTGTGGACCAGTAGTGAGGCAACACATTTAAAAGTTTCCCAAGTTGAGCTCCGAAGTAAGTATAGTCCCCTGCGCGTCTTTCTACTGTCTTTTATTTGTGAGCTTTATTTAGTAAACCCTGAATAAAGAGAAGGTGAAAAAGGAGGGAAAAACTTACATTAAAGGTAAGGATTGTCATGTTATTCTGGAAGTTGCTCACTATGCCTGTCCTAGCTAAGTCATTGTGGCATAGTGAATGCAAAGCAACAGTCACATGGTTAGGATGAGAGCAATTCAGAAAGTATCTGGAAACAGAAGTGTATTCCTTGTAGATCTATTTTGAATTGCAGTTGCATTAGTGAACTGCCACTCATAATTTTTAATTGCACTCCTGTAGTGAAGTAGCACATTCAAAAAGAATGTGTGTCCATATTAAAAAATATAGTACAACAATGCAGCATTTAGTTGGTGGCCTGGACAGTCTTTGCTGTGCTGTTGTATGTTAAACAAGTAGGGGATGAACTTTGGTCACTTTGCATCTCATTAATCATTTTCTCAATGATTAGAGCCACCAACTGTAGCTCAGGGCAAAGGGCTTGGCATTTTTACCATGCATAAGAAGCATTAAACCTTGTTAAACTTTAAAACTCTGCTACAAGCTTTAAGATCCCAGTTTTAGTATGCATTTCTCAGATAGAATTTTACCCAAGTATGATGAGTTATATTGGTAAAAGACCTCTGGTGCTTCCATAAGCTGCATTCTCCGCTAGAAGGTTTTTTGGGTAGAGCTCTATTGGCTTTGACAAACCCTTTTGAATGTAGAACAGGTTCCCTGAGTTGACTGAATAAATAGCAAAAATTTGCCTTCCCTAACGCATGATGATTTAGTTGGGACTATTGTTAGTATAAGCATCGTTTTACCTAATAACATCTTGTCTGTTGGTGCCACTGTGCTAGTTAGCCCAGGTACTGGTGGCAGTTCAACTGCTCTGCCCAAGATGTTGCATAATATCCAGCTGGATAGCCAAAGCTAACTCTGGTGTATCTATGGGTCCTGCTACACATTCAAATTAAAGTCGGATAGAAACCAGCTATGGAGTTGTTACACATTTTCAAGCACTATTTTTGTAGCCGGTTGGCTTTTTTTTATAACTCAGTAGTCATTTTTATGATGTGATAATTACTTTGCACACAAGGCTGGTCTAAATATTGCACAATTAACTAGTTAATTATGTGATAATTACTTCCCACTTGTGTCTGGTCTTACTTTGCACATGAGGTTGGTCTAAATTTATTGTGCTATTAGCCAGTTTATTGTGTAATATATGTAACATGTAGCAGAACCGTACTCTACACTAAAGGTGTATGATGGGTATACACAGGTAGGTACACTGGAGTGCCTGCTGATTTAGTCCTTCCCTACTCCCACCTCTTGACTGGTGCCTGTTTTACATGACTACAGCAGGAAACGGTGATTATAGACCTCTGATGCACGGCTTTTACAGGTAGATCTTAAAGTGCTTTACAGAGGAAGGAAGTATCATTCCTACCTTTTCTTCAAACGGTTTTTTATCAATTATCCGTGTCCAGCTCAACTTTTGTGTGAGAGACGGTGGAATTCAACCTTTTGGACAAACTCAAGAGATCTGGCTTTGTGTGAGGGGTAAAATTTGCCTTTCAGCCCCACAACCAGAAAGCTGTCTGTGAGATGCAGCTCAGGTTCTCTGCTACCAGTGCGTGCTCCTCACACCCCTCTACCTTATCTCAGCCTGCCTTGAAACCTATCCTGTTCACTAGGCTGTTTAGAGCCAGAGTAGGTTTTGTCCCTTCGCAGTATGTGGGGTATACAGGAGTCTTCTGAACAGTGTGCTGGCACAGCCTCTGTACTCCGCTCTGGGTTGGCATACTGAGAAGGCTTGTTCTCTTTTTTTCCTGCTCCATGTGTATTTAACTCCATCTATTATTATTTCTCTGGTTCTGAAAACAGAACTGTACTATCTGGATAATGTACTGAAAAGCTATTTTGCTTTATAGAGAAGCTAAGTACCATTGTAAACTTGATTGAAATACTATTTTGTAACTTGTAAAATAATTTTTTGCAGTGAATGGGAAACATGTCATCTACTGCAAAACTACAGATCAGTATCTTCTTTTGACGGGAGTGATAGACTACAGTTACAGAGATGTGGTAAATGGGGTTCTGGCACATACACTGGTGACCAGTGTGTTCTGTGTACTTTCTTCTTAAGTTAAATTTTGCTTATTGCCTCAAAAGTTTCAACATCATCTCTCAAGATTTGAGAGTTAAATAATGCAAAGTTACTCAAATTCCTCCTTTCACAGCATGACAAAACTATACAACAGTTTAAGAATTGCTCGAGAGAGGATCCACATGACTAAATGTAATTAAAAATAGAACTTCCTGTAATGTAATTCTTTTTTTTTTCTTTTTTGAAGAAAAACATAACTACAGCAAAATAAAATGTAACATTATTGTAATACTTAGCTGGCTCTTGTTTCTCTTTCTCTCTTTTTTGTTTAATGCTATGGTGCAAAATCATGGTGCATGTGATTTGAGTTTTGTGTTCCTTGCCATAATAGAAAGAAAATGTAAATAGAGAATTGCTGTTAGTTCTGTTCACTCAGGGAAAACATTTTGGGCATTTCTAAAAGAAAGTGTCCCTCAGGTAATTATGAAACTTGTAAGGTATGTCAATTTTTAATGATTGTTTTAATTCTTTTTAATACCCAGGAGTATTAAATTGTAATTGATACCCAGTAGTTATCAATTACATGAGGATATGGCTTGCTGATTTTGGGGGCAGATCCCAGGGCCGGCTGCCGTTTTCACAGACTGAGCGCGGCCCTTTGCTGATGACTGGTTGCAAGGGCTGTCTGTCATGCCCCACCCTCCTCACCAGTTAGTTACAAGGGCTCTCCATGTGGCCCTGCCCCTTGCCGCTGATTGGTGGACAGGGGTGGAGCTGCATGATAGGCAGCCATCTTGCCAGCCAGCAGCCTTTTGCTCCAGCAGAGCCCCCCTTCTCCATTCTACCCTGGTGGCTGCATGTGTGGGGAGGTCCATGAAGACTGCTGGCTTCTCCTCAGAAGGCAACATTTTATTTTCAGTCTTTTTTTAGCAGCAAGTCCGTCATTTTTCTCACAGCCTGCCCAAATTTGAGTTTTTTTGCAAAAATCATGTCATTGCAAATTTGATAGGTTCCTACCAATAGTTTACACAGCCCATTTGATCTTTTTTTTTCCTTAGCCAAAATATACTGATTTTTTCAGAATCTTGGTGTGGGGAGTAAGGAAAGAATGTGAGGTGGGTGTAAATGCCAGATGCTGTGTGCATCAGAGGCAAAGATGAGTCAGGGGGTTTTTTTGTTGCTTTTTTGATTCCACAAGGGTATTGGAGCAGAAGACAGCTCCCTGATATGATACAAAACTTCATATGTTAGCTGGAATGGCTGTTTCATGATTTTTTTTTTTTTTTTACTTTTCCATAAATTTGAGGAAAGGAGGCTGGAGTGCATCCTCTCTAAGCCTTCTGTTACTTTAGGTTTTGTTTGCTTGACTTGGGTCTCTGGATAAATTGTGCCGAGACTATTGTTCCTGATCAATAAGCACTTGTGCACATGCTTAACTACTATTGCAAGTACAATTTAATATGCACAGAACTTTAGGTATAGGCAGGCATGTTTTAAAACAGAACATAAGTTGTGTTTGGGTGTTTAGGACAGTCAGACCCAGATAATATCATTCTTTTTTATATCACACATTGTTTGTTATCACAACTTTTATTATCAGGGCCTGACTTCCATATATAACAAAGTCCCCCCTCCCCCAATTGTTACTGTGCATGTCATCACAAAGTGCTTAATGTCAAAAACAAGTGATCTCCAGTGGGTAAATATATCACTTAATGTCACAATTACCAAGTGATGGTCTAAGATTTAATCAGTTAGCAAACAATTATTGCCAAAGTAATTTGCCTTGTTAAAGAAACTTACAGTATTTAAAGATGTGTACCTACAAAACGTTTGTTTTGTGGCTTTTTTTTTTTCAGATAATTATAAGGTGGGCTTGTCAGCTTTGTCAAAAGAAGCACTGTCAGACCCTGAATGCAGTTTGCCTGGGTCTGTCGTGCCACACGTAATTTATCTCGTACTTAAATTGTACAGGAAGCATCTGTTCTTACCCCATAGCATACTTATTATTTGTGAAACTCTTGGGGGGAAAAAACAATACAAAAATAATGGAAAGGCTAGACGGCGGGTAAAACCCTGGCACGGTGCCGTCAGAGGAGGGGCTCCAGAGGCTTAAGCCCTCTCAGCTTCTTCGTAGGGTAATTATAGGTCCCATCAGTTAATTTACATGTGATTTTTTTTAAATATGGTATATATATAATACTTGCACATTTTACTTTGTTCTTTTTGCTAGATATTAAGTAAATGCCACCTTTGGGTGTTATATAAAGTTTAGAGAAAGGCACTAAAGCCCTCCAGAGTTAGAAGTGTAGTACCACCCTTTGTGAAGTGTTCAGAACTGGAGTAAGCACCACCTGCTGTGCTATTTCTGTGATTCTTAATGTTTAATGTGGTGATTCTTAACCATCGCGTTGGGACACTTTGGGGTGCTCCAAGATCCTGTGAGGGTGCTAGAGGAGGTGTGAGAAGATAAGCAGGTAAGGGCAGGATCAGGCTCCAAGTCAGAGGAGATAAGCACATAAGGGCTGGCTCAGACTCTTTCTGCTTGGTTGCTTCCACTACCCAGCCCCACTAGAAGGAGGTAAGCACTGTAAGAAATAACTTGGTTCTTGAAATGAGGGGCTGCTCAGTTCATAGATTCATAGATTGTGAGGCTGGAAGGGACCTCGGGAGATCATTGGGTCCAGTCCCCTGTACCAGTTCACAAGAGTTATGGAGAGAGTGTCTTGAATCTAACAGGGGGTGTCATAAGTCTGTAAAGGTTGAGAACAGCTGGCTTAACATACCTTTTTGTCAGTCTTGTGTATATGACATCAGGGTTTCGCTAGAAATAAATGAATACTAATTTGTTTCTTTTGCCTTTTCCTTTCTTTTTCATTAACTCAAAGGTAGCTTGTTTTTTCTGCTGTACCTCAAATGCAGTCTGCCAGTTTTGTTCTGCATCATTCAACCCATCTATGAAGTTTAATATAGAAGTTGCCCAGCTTGCAGATGTCAAATATCAACTAGTAGTTTTTTCCAAGAGCATAAATCATTATGTATAAATTAGACAAGTAAACACTGTGTTGGAGCAAGGCTCAAAATGAACTTTTGCATTCTGTCTTGTTTAGTGACATGCTTATTCTTTTTAGGTTAAGGAAATAGAGATCTCATGGGAGGGGTGTTGGGGGGAATGCTCATGAAATATAGAAACCACTTCCTGCTGATTATATATTCAGTATTCAGAAGCAGTAACTAAAAAGGGGAAATCCCTCCTATTCTTTATTTCCTCCTTATAATGCAAGCTGCCAGACAAAAACTGTTGAAGAGTAACAGCTTAGGTGGTCCAGCTCTGAAAAGCATATGGCTAATACCAGTTCTTTTATTTCTTTCTGCAGATATTGCAGTGGTGGAGATGACTGATGCTTTCCGCCAGCCTTCTTTGTTCTACCACCTGGGGGTCAGAGAAAGCTTCAGTATGGCCAACAACATCATTCTCTACTGTGATACAAATGTAGACTCCCTGCAATCACTGAAGGTAGACCTCAAGTTAAAAGATATGTATTTATATATCTAGATATATATCTAGATATATATACCTGAAAATAGACTCAAACTGCTGGTGACTGATGCAGACTGACCAAGGCTTAAGAGAAAAGCCAGAAGAATCATTTGCGTTCTGAAAAATGTGCCTGCAGTGATGGTCTGAAAACACTCTATTTGCTTAGTTTATTCAAGAGAAAATTACAAAGTGACACGGTCGCAGTCGGTCAGTACCTACATGGGGAGGACATTAAAAAAAACAAAACAAAACACCAACCCACCCCCCCACCTATTTCTAGTCTGAATGTATTTAGCTTCAGCTTTCAGTTACCAGATATTTTATCAGGTAGGGCAGTAAATCACTGGAGCAACTTACCTGGCCACGTGGTAGACACTCCATCATTCTGGATTTTTAAATCGGAACTATATCTTGTCAAAGAGCTCAGCCAGAAGTTATGGGTTTGATGAAGGAGATTGATTCTTTGGCCTGCTTTATGTGAACTGGGTAATCATAACAGTTCTTGTGACCTGAAGGTCTATGAAACTTTCAGCTTTTCCAATTCCCATTTCATATTTTGCAAAGAGGAACCATATGTACTTTTGTCTTTTATACTAACAAAAATAGCAACAAGGAAAGAAAAAATAAAATTTTATTGAATGTGCCCACTCTAACAGGATACAGCAACTTTTGGAAAAACACACAGGTGGAGTTCTTAAAGGTCTGTTGCATAAGATCATAAGGCACTGCTTCATTGCTGTATATAATGTATCATGTATAAGCCTGATGCAGAGGTCTAATCTTTAAATACAATGTCCTGAATATTTTCAGGCTTTCTGAGGTCTAGGATTTAAATCAGAGAGGATGGGGAAGGGGTGTCATAGGAATGTTGGTAAGTAGGTTTAGGAGAATACAAAATACGGGGCATTTTCCACACTGTTGAGCCAGATGAATTTTTAAGTGTAGACCAGGGGCATGTAATTATTTCGGGCAGAGAGCTCCCCTCTCTCTCTGCTGGCACAGTCCAGCCCAGCTCCACAGACCCCTGCCAGCCCATGCCCCGTGCTCCTGCCACCCCGCTTTGGGCCCCGCTGGCACCGGCCCCGGGACACCGATGTGTGCTCCACACTCCTGCATGCCTGCTCGCTTTCACTCCTCCCACTTCCACTTTCCTGCCTGTCTGTGGGCCGCTCTGCACCACATGGGTCCCAGCTGCATGGCTCAACTGTGGGACTTAGCGGAGCTGGTCAGGCCCTGAGGACTGGGGCAATCTCCCATGGTCCTCCCATGCCTCCTCCCTCTTTTAACATGAATTTCCCACTCCAATGCACAAACAGCCCCATGGTCCCAGGCCAGAAGCCTCTGCTAGGCAGGGGCTTCTGGCTGGGGGGGGGTGGGCCAGGTGGGCCTTACTGTTTCAGGAGCCTGCCATGGCTCTCCCTTGCTCCTGCTGCCCGGGCTCCTGTCGTTTTTACAGGCAGCCGGGGTAGATGAATATTAATTTTCTAAATTTTTAGGGGCCCCGCAGGCTAGATAGAATGGCCTGGTGGTCTGGATCCGGCCTGCGGACCATACTTTGCCCACCCCGATGTAGACTTACCTCTGAGTTCAGTTATATTATTAAAAGAGGCTTCTTTTAATGAAGCCAGTTTAAAATAAATAAAAAAGGAAAGTTCTGAGCCATTCATGCAGCCATTGAAGAACATGTCAACTTACAGTGGAAAACCATTGTTTGGTGTGTCAACATAGTGAATCCTGGCTGGATATGATGATAGGATGTCTGGAGCTTTACATTACTGGACATTATTGCTCACAGTTTGTTGCTCTTTCAAGTCACGGATGAGTGGTTTCTTGTATAACCTAAAAATCAGAATAGATTTTAGGAAATGTTAATACTTTTATACCTACCTACCTTTAAAATGTTGTTTTCTGTAGGCAACTTTGCAAGAGGTACAGCCTCTTAAGCTTTAGAAAAATCTGTTTTAAAACTAAATGGTTGATTAGTAGTAGTATTATTGCAGTACTTGGTCAATACATGGGGACTGAACCATGGAATTGCTGAGCTGAAAGCATGACCTGATGAGCCAGACCTTGAGTCAAGGGCTCTAACAGGTTCCTATTTTCTGATTAGGACATGGAAAGGGACAAAATCCACACTGGTGACTGGGTTTGACTTCAATGGTATCATTCTGAGGACCACTGAGAGGGTTACCTGTAGGTGTGCATCCAGTACATATTTCTTCGTGAGGTGCATGTTTCTGGTAGACCGTTTCAGTCATGCTGTGTTGCATAGAACCTAAAAAGGAAGACCATATTATGGTTAGAGAGTAAGAATGGCTCTCTGAGAGTCTCTTGATTAGTCTTGATGTTTTAACTCCAGTTAAAACAATTTAACTTCAGGAGCAGGTATTTAAAAAAAAATCCTGTTTGAAAGTATTGTGGGGGGGGGCACAGTTATTCCTGTACAGTTGTAATAGTTATTAAGGAAAAGTATGTGAGCCAGCTTGAGGAGGAAATGGGAAGACTTGAGCTGTCATCGTTCCTGCTGTGTTCCCAGGCAGCTAACTCTTGCAAGAACACATTTTTTTTTTCTAGTTTTGTCCTGTTGCATGTAAATTGGGATTCCTTTCTGAGAGAAGTCTCAGATGACTCAGCCTCTTCCCATCATCTCACAGCCAGTTAGACTGTTAGCCATCCGATTTATATTTGCAACACAGAGTGCACTGATATAGGCTCCCATAATAAAAATCTGATGACAGAAGATCTATTGATGAGTTGAATTCAGTTATACCGAGCTCCACTTCACTGAATGAGAAAACTTAAAGGAGAAGAATTTTGGTAGCACTGACTAGTTAGATGTCCTTGGAAACTGAGTGCTTCCCATCCACAGAGCATGGACATTTTTTCTACTTTTCGATTAGGGCTCCATTTCTGTAGGCTCTCCTACATACTGCCAAGCAAGAGTGAGCATGTGGACAGTTAAAACACAGCAGCTTATACATGCTGAAGCTCTATGACCTCTGATCATGTCTATTCTGAGACTGTTCTTGAGAATGCCACTGTTTATATTTGAGGGGCCTGAACCCTGCAAGTATTTCATGTCCAGGACTCACAAGTCAATAGAAACTCAATATATATAAATCTTGAAGGTTTGAATCAGATGTTCAGAATTCCCCATCAACAGGTTCAATTCAAAGTCCACTGAAGTCATGAGAGAGACTCCCTTTGTCTACAGCTGGATTTGTGTTGGGCCCTATGTTCACGCTTAATACTCTAGAGTTAGAAGTTGGAAGGAAAAGAATAACAGATAGGTTCCTCAGCTACTTTGAGATGGGTTTTGTGTTGGTTGGGTCCTTTCTCAGGGCTAATACAAAGTACGTGGATTGCAATGAGAGTCTTTTCACTTGAGTAGGACCTCATACCTTCTGGTAACTAATAACTTACTGTCCTTTATAACAGTACTTGATTATTAGAGGAGTCATTTCCTCTAGGTGTACTTGGGCTCTTGATTGTTCTGGTTTGTTTGTTTTTTAAAGTGGACTGAAATGCGCCTGTTTCTGTTCTTTCTTTTAATCAAAACAAAACCAGCGTGTGTCTTCAGGAAGACTTATGCTTTCTCCTTACTTTGTTGCCTAAATTGAAACACAGACATAAAGGTGTGTCGTGTGGCTCTAAGATGGACCTGGGTGACTGACTGATTGACCTGACAGTGAAATGTGACTTCTCCCCTATCTGCATTTGTACCCAGGAGTTTTTTAGTAGAAGGGTGATGCATGGGAACATGGTTTGGTTTACTGTGGTCTTTTGGAAATTTTTCTGTTATTTCTATGTTCCATTCCCTCTTCCATTAAAGGGAGGAGGGAGGACCCAGGCAACTATAGGCCCGTCAGTCTTACCTCAATCCTAGGGAAACTTTGAGAAGATCATCACGGAGCACATCTGTGATGGGCCGGCCTCAGAGATGATGCTTAAGGGCAACCAGCATGGTTTCATTAGGGGCAGGTCATGTCAGACCAACCTGATTGCCTTTTATGATCAGGTCACAAAAGCCTTGGATGCAGGTGTTGCTGTGGATATAGTCTTTCTGGACTTCAGCGAGGCCTTTGACACTGTCTCCCACCCCATCCTCATTAAGAAATTGCGTGACTGTGGCATTGATGCCTACACAGTCAGATGGATTGCAGATTGGCTGAAGGGTCACACTCAGAGGGTGGTGGTGGACAGGTCATGTTTGACCTGGGGAGAAGTGGGCAGCGGAGTCCCCCAGGGCTCGGTCCTTGGGCCTGCACTGTTCAACCTCTTTATCAGCGATTTGGATGATGGGGTGAAAAGCACCCTGTTTAAATTTGCTGATGATACCAAAATTTGGGGTGAGGTGAGCACACTAGTAGGGAGGGAAAGACTGCAGCAAGACTTGGATAGGTTACAGGGGTGGGCTAGCAAAAACAGGATGCGCTTCAGGGTGCTGCACTTGGGCAGTAGTAGCCAGCAGCACACTTATAGGATGGGAAACTCCCTTCTTGAGAGCATGGAGGCAGAAAGGCATCTTGGAGTCATTACTGACTCCAAGATGAATATGGGCTGACAATGCGAGGTCACGGTTGGCAGGGCTAACCGGACCTTGTCATGCATCCACAGGTGCATCTGTAGCAGGGCCAAGGAGGTGATCCTCCCCCTCTATGCAACACTGGTCAGGCCACAGCTGCAGTACTGTGTCCAGTTCTGTGTGCCCTACTTCAGGAGGGATGTGGACAACATTGAGAGGATCCAGAGGAGGGCCACCCACATGATCCAAGGACAGCAGGGCAGACCCTACAATGAGAGACTGCAGGACCTGAACCTGTTCAGCCTTCGCAAGAGAAGGCTGAGGGGGGACCTGGTGACCGAGTATAAACTCATTAGGGGGGACCAGAAGGGTTTGGGAGAGACCTTGTTTCCCCTAACACCCCCTGGCATAACGAGGAATAACGGCCATAAATTGTTAGAGAGGAGGTTTAGATTAGACATCCGTAAGAACTACTTCACAGTTAGGGCAGCTAGGATCTGGAACCAACTTCCAAGGGAAGTGGTGCTGGCTCCTACCCTGGGGGTCTTTAAGAGGAGGCTTGATGCCTACCTAGCTGGGATCATTTGAGCCCAGTTTTTTCTCCTGCCCAGGCAGGGGGTCAGACTTGAAGATCTACAAGGTCCCTTCCGACCCTACTTCTATGATTCTATGATTACCTGTCTTATCTGATCGGAAGCCTGTGACAAAGGTCATATGGGTTCACAATAACCAAAAGTGACTTGCAAGCAGGCTGCTTCATGGGATGCATTTTGACTATTTTGTCCAGATAGGTCTGTAATCTGGGGTGGTGTGCTTGTACTCCTTCAATCCCTTTTCTACTCCTGTTGTCTGCAGTAGGTGATGGTCCAATCTTGCCAGAGCTAGGCTGCATGGTCCTTCTTACACAGCCAGGCAGGCAGGCAGCCAGCAGCACCCACTGAGTCAGCTGAGAGTCCAATCCCAGCCAGGCTGACCAGTTGCACTTTGGCTGCCCACCCAGCTGGCAAAGAGGGGCTGAACATCTGGCAAGATCAGGCTCTCAGCTGACTCGGCAGACGCCACTGGCTGTCTGCCCAGCTGAGAGCCCAGTTCTGTTGGAGACTGACTGCTCGTCCCTTCTTCCCAAACTGGCCGCACAGCCAGCAGTGCCTGCCACATCCTGCCAGCCCTGAAGGCCAAGGGCCCGATCCTGACCACGCCCTTTCCAAAATCCTAGCTCATCTGTTCCTTTTAGTCTGGTTGTTGTGGAGAACTTTAGTCCAGGATAAATATTTCAGAATGCTGTAAAATGTTATAACTGTAAATGTTTAGTGGCCAATAGTATTAATCATATCACTCTTCTAAAGGTATGGATAAGTGTACATTTCTAGCAGCTTCAGAAAGTAGAGGGGGAGCTTATGTGTGGGAGTACGCAGCAGCTATTGCACTGTGCAGTTGTTACACTCACACAAGCCTGGATGAAACAGGCTTAAAGTAGTAAAATTCTTCCACCACTTTAATTACTACAGACTCATGCACACCTAATGTTTACAATGTAACAGCTGCTGCATGCTCCCCCTACCTTTTTGAAGCTACTACAAATATACATTTGTTCACACCCTTAAAGGCTGTTCAAGTTCTGATTTTAATATTTCAATTTTTTTTTTACAGGAAATTATTTGCCAGAAGAATAATGTAAGTCTGAGTTTGGTTGCTTGCTTGTTTTGTTTTTACTTTTAATTCCTAATGCTCAGATTTCTTTTAGTCTTCACGTTGTACGTGTTATTCTCTTTCCTGTCTACTTCACTAAATATTCCCCTGCTGTATTGCTCATAGTACTGTTTTTATTCTGTTCTGTTCAGAATGCCTCCACTCCCAGCAGCAAACCTGGATACATCATTTCATAAACCTGTTGCTAGGTACCAGGTTCACTTTCTCTGTTTTATCTTTGTCCCTTCCTCTCAATAGTGTTTTCTTCTCTGCCTTTCTTTGTTTCTTTTTTTCACATACGTTTTTTCCTTTGCAATACCATTATTTTCTCTCTCACCCCCAAATTTCTTCTTCTCTCTAACTTATTTTACTTAAAGACAGCTTAACTACATGAATGCCCTTCTCTGATTCGTATGTACAGCATACATTTATTCTACCTTCAAACATTCTGTGTGCTTGTGAGAGGCATGTCTCACATATACACACATACCTGTGCATCCATCTGTTCCCTAAGAATATTGGTCCGCAGAAGCTGGGACTTTCATTCCCATTTCTCTCAGGACAGATACACTGATGCAATTTCAGACAATCCTGCACTGACTGGAAGCCATTTGGTTTCCTAGTGCAGATTTTGACACTGTTCAAATTTGTTGCATTTGCTGTATGATAAAAGACTGTCTCTGCTGCTGTGTGCGCATGTAACTGCAAACATGTACGGATGTAGGCAGGGCATAATTCTTAGAGATTTACTGCATCAGGTTAGGAAACTAAAGCTCTGGGTGTTTACTTACCACCTGACATTAGCAGGTGGGAAAAGTGCATTGCCACCACAAGCTAATTGGAGGTTAAAATGACCGCGCTAGTATACCAGTATTAAATTCATTAAATTTTTAAATATAATCTATATAATGACTTTAATTTGCTTGTCAGTGTTTCAGTTACAACCTGATATCCTCTGGTCTTCACTGGATTATATATACAGATGAGACAGGTAATGGATGGTGGACCAGCACTGCTGGAGTTATATCTGGCAGACTGTTTTGGCCAATGAACGTAGTGTGTCTTGTGGATATTTGAGGGCACTATTAGGACCGTGAATAAAGAAGGTTAATTCGGTAAAACAAAAAGTGAGGATTGTTTTAGAAACCAGGTGGTATGACTACAGAATATTTTCCTAAAAGTGAGGCCTGTGATATGGAGCGCCTTCAGAATGGAGGATTGAAGGCATCTGGACACTTATAGGAGGTGCTCTGTCCATCCTGCTGTTCTGGCTCTGGTTCCCAGCCACCAATGCACTATAGGTATCTGCAGCTCGGCATCCGTTCTTTTTCTGGACTTCAGCTTTAGAAACTGACGGATTTTTTTGCCTCAGGTAATTGGTGAAGTTATCTTAGCGGCTTCATTATATTTTTTACTTTCCTGAATTTATTTCAAATGATGACTACTGCACATTCTGGAATACTTCTGTAGATATCTTAACCTAAGTATGAATGACTTCTGGATCTTCTTTTCTGTTAAGAAATTGAAAAGGGTATAAGCTAAAAATTCTCTCTAACTTTAAAAAGTGCTTGTGAAAGCCACTTTTGAGAATCTGTGTAGATAATGTTGCTGCAACAGAACAATTTTCCCACATCTTCCTACAGATAAAAATGAGCTAAAAGATGATCACTTAAGACAATAAAAAAGAAAATCTCAGGATAGACTAGGTAGCAATAATCTGGACTAAATTAATTTGCAGCCTTTGGCCATTACAAAAAAAATTAAAGCAAAATATTTTCTAGGTGGCTGAATGTCTACACAGGAACAGGCTTTAGGAGAGGAAACCCAGTAAGTAAGAAATGAACAAGAAATATAATGCAGAGTAGACTCAAATGGAAATATGGTCTGTAATTATTTGTATATGAAAGCTACTGACAGTAAGAGGGATTATCACTTAATGTGTTGTCATTACTATGCTCTGAAATGGAGGATGAGATGATAGAATTGTCATCTACCTTAAAAAAATGTTTCAGTAAATTTGAACATAAAATGTGTTCTTAAAGACTTATAGATTGTTACATAGGCATGCTTGGAAACATCATTTCTCAGGAATAAGTATGATCTTAGTTATTAATTCTGGATTATGTTCACAACCCTGTCACTGATTTACTGTGTAACCTTATCTAAGTCACTTGGAAAGAGGGTAGTCAGATGTTCCATTTGCATTTCTTATCAATGGCAGTTTAGCACAATTCTCACCTTTTTGTCTTTGAAAATCTTCTCAGTTATCTGCACCTCAGTTTCCCTTGTCTAAAAAGGAACAATTTGCTTGTTTAAATAGTTCTTGCCTCCCAGAAATGGTGAGGTCTCCCTTAATGAAGTACCTGTAAAACACTTTGAGACTTTTGAATAAAGTTAACTCAGTGTAAAATAATATTAGTTCATTTTTCGGGGAACAGTATTATGTAGGTGATTTTAAACTAGGTATCAAATTAAAAATAATGGATAATCAGGGGTGTGGGAATCCCTGGGAGTGCTAGAATGCTGTTTACTAACATACAAACATCACTAGCCATGGAACAATAGCATCTTGTACCACCAAGGGGTTAAATGTGTTACAAAATAGGCACTAAGGTGTCAGAATGTTTGTTTTCCATATTTGTTTTTCTTGAACTTTGTCTTCCTAAAACGAAGAGGAAAAAAAATCCACTTCCAGCAATATTATCTTGTATTGGTTAGGTAAACTCTATAGAAATCTGCATAGGCAGAGCGGGGGGACGGTCACAGCACATGATCATTTCCTGTTACAACATGATGTTATAGTTGTTCAGTTGAAAGGGTTTGAAAACAACCAGCATACTTATTCTGCATATGTCAAAGCCAGTGGTGTTTTGACAGGAGAGGGAGGACTGATATTTTGACAGGAGATAGCTATTTTGCTGTTTACGAATTTAAGCTTTGTTTTTGCTGCTATTTGATCTTTGAGGTTATACTGGCAATGGAGCAGCCCTAAAGTCTTAAGGAAGAACTTCCATTTTAAAGCAATTCTGGTATAAAATTGTTTATGCTAACTATGCAAATTCTGTTTAATTCTGTGGCTTGCATTTTACCTCCTTGGGAAAAATAGCTGCCCTTCAAGTTCATCAGCGACTTTTATTTCAGTTCCAGCAGGAATTTGTGGCATTAGTGTGCATGTGAGGGGGATGTCGTGAGTTGAGCAAAACTTAAGTTGGGTAAATATTTACTTAATTGGACACTGCTTCTAGTAAAATGGCTTTTTCTTACCCATGGATTGTGGGGTCCTGGGGGTGCTCCACCAAAGGAGCTCCTCTGTGTGGGATCTGGGGTAGGACTTGACGCCTTGGTGAGGAGGCTGAGCCATCTGTGTGAGTGACCCTGACAGCTGTGGGTTCTGTTGGATCTTGAGTCAGGGACCTGTGGCCCATGATATGTTTCACTGTGGGAAGAGAGAGACCTCTGTAATCCCCTTCTCCCTTGACTGGAGGTGAAGTCTGTTCCAGTTAATCCAGAATTTGCCTTGCTTACTTCCCTCCTAGGGGTTTTCCAGTGGGTAGAACCAATTTGTATTCTGCATCTGGGAAAGTACTGTGGTATTGCAGGTAGCTCTGTGTGGTATGTGTGAACAAATATTATGTTCCTAATGACAACCATTGTATTTGTTGTTTATGATAGATGTTCTGTTGTGACACCCATAGACCATGGTCAGCATTGGGGCTCCATTGTGCTAGGTGAGGCAAGCAGGCAATCGGAGCCAGTATCTCTGGCAGTACATAAAATACGATAACCTTAGCACTGTTGTATGACATACAGAATGGAAGTGCAAACAATGTGGGCACCAAACATGGCTATATGAACAAAAAAGAATGGGGACACTGTAAGCACATTTTTCTTTCTGTCTACATAATTATGTACATGCTTGTATGTACATGCACCTCTGTTAAACAAAAAATCATTACGGGTGCAAATTCAAGCAGGAAATGTCAGAATGTAGGGTGCTTTTGCAAACTTAATTCAGGCCCTTTGTGCATTGTGTTTTAACTACACAATCCTACACTTCTTGTTTTTTCCCCATAGGTTTCCTATCTTGTTAGGTGCACAGGATGGATGGAGCAGTTGTTTTATTCAGTTTTCTCCTCCCTGTTCAGTCTTCTGTCCTGTGCTTTATTTGCTGCATCTTGTTCCTGAAGACAGAATTCATAATTACTTTGTGGGCTCTTCCCTTCTGTTCATCACTACAATACCTCAGTGCTTCATGGGCAGTATTCCCTCCCACCCCCAGCATTCCTGTGAAATTTGGAGATTGTGCTTTCTGCACCTGGGGCTGGTAGCTTCCTCCCTGACACTTCTGGGTCAAACATATAGGAGCCCCTAAGAGCACAGCAGAGAAAGGGTCCCTGGTTTCAGTTCTAGTGCTCATCCTCAGCCCATTACAGTGAAAGTCCAGCTTCACCTCTGTACTCCTGGGCTAGACCCCGTTTAGCTATCCAAGTCAGCACTAGGAACTGGAAGAGGCTCAAGCGTGCTTACTGCATACAGATTCTTCAGATTTTAGAGGGACCCATTCTGTCCCCTGACAGAATTACAACTGAAAAGAGGGTCTAATGCTAGAAGTATTAGGCATTCACATCAGTTGTGCTTATGTAATGTCTGTTATAGGAAGAGAGTTAGAAAGAAGGGTGGGTATGTGTGTCCATGCCTGCACATGATGGAAAAGGAGGAAGCAAAAGAAAGAGAAGGGTTAACTTCGGAGAGGATTAAATCTAGTAAAACAGCTCTGAATTGTTTGTGTAGTATCCCTCACTGGTTTTGAGTTTGGCTAAATAATTTGGTACCTGGTTTAGTTTGAAAGAATCTCAGCCTCTTCTGTCAAGAGATGGAGGAGTGAGGACCATCAAAACCAGGCAGTGCAAGATTCCTCAAATGGACTTGTGGTATACCATCATTTTAGAAATTCCATGAAGCTTTTTTCCCTTTTTGTTCCACATGTGAAATGAGCACTGATCTTTACAAGCAGTTAGTATGTGACTTGGAGAAGAATATGTCTTTATATGTGGGAGCCAGAAGAAAGAGGGCTTTCCTGACCTCTGTGCCTTAATTGACTCCCAACTGTTGGGTCTGATCTGGTTTCTTTGCAAGCCAATAGCAAATTTCCTTTTACTTAAGTAGGATGGAGAATTGAGCCTGTTGTGCATATCTGTATTTGTTATAACATCAATGTGTGGTAAACTGATTTGATTACTAAAAATTATTTAGAAAAATAGGTGTGATAATTTATTCTATGGTTTCAGCATCTGTTACAGACATCATCGTGTATTGTCAGAGAACTGCCTTCTTTAATAACATTTTTGTCAGAAAAAGCTAAAATACTAGTAGATATTTCTCAAGAGAGAGCCAGCAGGAGAATTACAAAACACTGAATGGAATCATAATGTGGGTAAATCTTTGGAGAAAGTGATTGCTACTATCAGTAAAATCATTAGCAATTTTCATTTTAAATATTAAAAAGATGAATGTTGGGAGTTTGTTCTAGCTGTGCTGATTGGGCAGGGTATCTGGATTTCTACCAAATTCTTCTAACCCACAAGTCAAAAATTGGATAGATTTGTTAATTTCTCCCTTCTGGGTTCTAAATAGCTGACCCTTAGCTACTCATAGGAGTTATGCTCCCAGGGGATCTGGGTGGATTCAGAAATATTGTTAAGGCTTGGGGCCTTTGCATAGTTTCTTTTCCCCATACAGGAGAACTATGAAGATTTGTGGGTCTGTTGGAGTGAATCCCTTCTTGTCCCACAGTGCATCAAATCTTACTTGGACACACAGCATGAAGGATATTCTATACAGGAAACCTTCGTTATTCATGGGTTTGGCATTCACGGTTTCAAATATTCATGAATGCCCAACCTGCATTTTAAATGCATTTTAAATACAGCTCCTCAGGAGCTCCGTGCTTGTTTCCACTGGGCTCCTGCTGCTGCACGACCACTGGAGCCATACCCCCCCCAGCTGCCAGGGGCACTGTGTTTGTGAACGCAATGCCTTATTTGCGGATTTCACCGTTCACAAGAGATATGAGAAAGTATCCTTTGCGAATGGCGAGGGTTGCCTGCATTTTGATTTTTTGATAATGGGGCCTCCTAGTTGATGTAAGTCATAAGAAGAAGTCAGCTTTTTTTTTCCTTGTTCTGATGTGCAGAATGCAATTAAAGAAATCTCAGGAATGGTTGTTACATCTTAAAAAAAATCTGGTTTTTTGTTGTGCTTAAGGCTGGGACGACAGACAGACAGGAAGGACAGTGCTAGATAAAAGCAACTCTAGTGAGAGTAAAACATTCTTAGATGTTGCAACTGTTGAGCTATAAAAGGTAAATCTGTAACTAGATTTGTTCTGAAGATTACGCAGAGATTGAGGCTTGAATGTTGTTCGTTAGTGGGCAGTGAGCTGTAAAATATTGTAAAAATACGTCTGTTAAAATACTTGTTTAGTCACTTGGCAGTAAACTTTTGTACTTACACATTATTAGATCTCGGTGCTTCTGTTTTCTAATTGGTCTTGATTAAATATATGCTGTTCTGGTAATATCGAGAAGGTACTGGATGTTCTTGTATTAAAAGGCCTGATTCTACCAAGTGCTAACCTTTTTGGCCTAAGCCTAGCAAAGCATTTGTGTATGTATGTATGTATCTAAGGTTGTGAATAGTGTTACTGACCTGGGTTAAGAACAGTCAGAAAGCTCGACGCTGAATTGATTCAGTCTTTGCAGGTTAGTCTAAGCTGCAGAGATCAAACTGAAAAACAACTAGACACACATTTACTTTTGATTTAGGGAATGCAGCTGCATGCCTGCAGTGGCTTAGGCCAGAAGATGGGGGGGGCACTAGAGCATGCCTCTCTGGCACATAGCCAGCATGGGGGGGTGTTATCATAGAATCAATGAGTCGGAAGGGACCTAGACAGATCATCGAGTCCGACCCCCCGCCATGGACAGGAAGGAGCACTAGGGGTAGCAGAGGTCATAAGACCCCAGCCAGGTGCCTATCCAGTCTCCTCTTGAAGATTTCCAGGGAAGGTGAGAGCACCACCTCTCTGGGAAACCTATTCCAGACTCTGGCCACCCTTACAGTGAAGTAGTTCTTCCTAATATCTAACCTAAACCTATCCTCCCTCAGCTTGTGGCCATTGTTCCTGGTGACTCCAAGGGGGCCCCTGGTGAACAGACTTTCCCCGAGTCCCTGCTGGTGGCCCCTGATAAGGTTGTAGGCAGCCACAAGATCCCCCCTCAGTCTCCTCTTGCAGAGACTGAAGAGATTCAGGTCCCTCATCCTCTCCTCATAGGATGGGCCACGGAGGCCCTCAACCATATGAGTGGCCCTCCTCTGGACCCTCTCCAGGTTCTCCACATCCTTCTTGAAGTGCGGCGCCCAGAACTGGACACAGTACTCCAGCTGCGGCCTGACCAGCGTCGCATAGAGTGGGAGCAAGACCTCTCTGGACCTGTTAGTGATGCCCCTCTTGATGCATGACAGGGTGTTGTTGGCTCTGCCTATTGCTTCGTCACATTGGCGACTCATAGTCATCCTGGAGTCAATCCTGACTCCAAGATCCCTCTCTGCCTCTGTGCTGCTGAGAGGGTCAGCCCCAACCTATAACCATAATGCTGGTTCCCTCTCCCCAGGTGCAGCACTCTGCACTTGTCCTTGTTGAACCACATCCTGTTCAGATCCGCCTACTTCTCTAACCTATCCAGGTCTGCCTGGATGCGGTCTCTGCCTGCCGGTGTATTCACTTTACCCCACAGCTTGGTGTCATCAGCGAACTTGAACAGGGTGCTCTCCATACCCTCATCCAGGTTGCTAATGAAGATGTTGAACAGCATCGGCCCAAGGACCGAGCCCTGGGGAACTCCGCTGCCTACACCCTCGCAGGTCGACATCAACCCATGCACCACCATGCTCTGGGTGCGCCCCTGGAGCCACTTTGCCACCCATGTGACCATGCATTCATCAGTGCCGCAGTCCCTCAGCTTGCCCACCAGAATTGGGTGGGACACTGTGTTGAAGTCCAAGAAGATGACATCGATTTCCTCCTTGCCATCTAAGCTCTTTGTTACCTGGTCATAGAAAGAGACCAGGTTAGTCAGGCAGGATCGGCCTTGCACGAACCCATGCTGGTTACCCCTCAACATGACTTCCCCTGCAGGGCTCTCACAAATGTGGCCCTTGATAATTTTTTCAAAGACCTTCCCAGGATAGAAGTGAGGTCTTGTTCACTTCTTCTTCCTGCTGCCCCTGAAGTCTCTGGGATTTGCAGTCCAGAATCACAGGAGCAGGACTCTCCAGGGTTGCCCATCATCACGTCACCTCCTCTTTCTGCTTCTAGGTGCCTCTGGGATTTGTAGTCCACAGTCGCAGCCAACAGTAAGTTTCAATAAATTTAGCATCAGGGCAGCAGCTCTGTACTTGGGGGAAGGTGTGCTTAACCCCCCACTCTGGCCCCAGACCCCAGCCAGGGTTTGTTTGGGGGGGCATTCCCCACCCCCACACCTTCTCTGCTGGAGCAGTCAACACAACGAAGGGCTGGAAAGCATGCTGGGATGCTGGGGGACTGTGATTTAACTTGAACCAAGAAGGGGTCTGGGACAGAAGTTTCATGAACTGATTTGACCCTAATCAGTTAAGTCTGATACTACATTTAACCAGGTTTATCTTAAACCAGTTTCAGCCATTTTGAAACTGGTTTTTATGTACCGAGCTTCTGTTCTGTTACAAGTTTAAACCAGTTTCTGATTACTTAAGCTGGTTTATGTGTAACTTCTATCTCTGGGCTTAATGACTGACAGGGTATGTCTACACAGCTTCCACAGTGCTCCTGAGGATGCCATTGAGAAACTAGCTCCACTCACTTCTGCTGTGCATTGCTGCTTACTGAAATATCTTGTGTAACTGAGGGATGCTTCCAGGATCTCAGGCAGATTCTAATGATGATCACATGTCTTCCTTTCGGCTTGAGGCATGTGTAGAGTGGGAATGGATGAGTGGGATTTGTTTCTCTGTGGCAGTCTTAGAATCACTGTGGAGGTTGTATAAACAGACCTATAGGCTACGAACAGACAGTCAGAAAGCCCAAGGCTGAAGTGGTTCAATATTCACAGGTTAGTCTAAAATGCATAGATTAAACTGATAAGCAGGTGAACAGACATTCTCTTTTGATTCTGGAAATGCAGCCACATGTCTGCAGAGGCCTAAGCCAGAAGCTGGGAGGTGCTAGAGCATGCCTCCCTGCTTGGCTGGAGCAGACAGCTTGGACTAAGGCCCACACAGGCAAGGCGGGGTTGCGAGGGAGGTGCAAAACATCCTGGGATGCTGGGGGGGTTTTGAGTTAAGTTGAATACGGAGGGGATCTAGGACAGAATTTCAATAAACTGATTTAACTCAATCAGTTAAGACTGATACTACATTCATCCAGGTTTATTTTAAACCTGTTTTAGCCATTTTGAAAGTGTTTTATGTGCACTGAACTTCTGGTGTGTTACAGATTTCAACTAGTTTCTGATCACTTATACCAGTTTATGTGTAATTTCTATCCCTAGCCATGACATCCTAAATGGAGAACATCTGTTTCACTGTTTTGTCAGAGGGATCTTTTCTGCCTGCTTCAAAAGTTACATTTACATTGCCCAACTGGCAAAAAAAAAAAAAAAATCGAAAAGATAAAAAGGTGGCCTTGGTGTAATTAAATTTGGGCTCTGTAGTATGTTTGTGTCTCTCATTATTCATGCTAACATCACATGTTTCTTTTCTTCTACTTCATGAGGATATTACAGTTAAACATCAGGCAGGGCCTGAAAAGCTACAGTTAAAGGGAAAACAGCAATGCCATGTCAGTGAGTGATGTCAAGGAGGGCAAACAAAAAAAATTTCTAACTGAAGTTAGTCACTGTTGGGCACAGTAGTCCTGAACACATTTTACTATGGGACTTTGTAAGAGGATATAAGAGGGGATGCCAATTTATGTATCGGGAATAACATGAGAATCTAATGCCTTATTCTTAGACCTTGTGGGTGCCTGAAGCCTTGACTAATTGAGTCTGCTGGAGCATGCTAATTACCTCCCCGTGCTTCAGAATGGCGCTGGGGATACTTTAACTAAAGCTTGTTCGACAAGCTTTAATTAAAGCACCCCGCTGCCATTTTGAAGCTCAGAGATGCTGATACACGAGAAGCTGCAGGCACTTTAATTAGACCTGCTCTCAGAGCCACTCTAATTAATTAAAGCACTCTTCCCCTTCCCCTCTCCCCGCCCAGCATGTGCCCAGCCCTCTGAGCTTACGTATTGAGGGGGTGGGTGAGATGAGTGCAGATAGGAAAAGCAACAACAGCATTGGATAACATAGTGTGGGAGTGAGTGGTGAGTAAGGGCATGATCTTCACTTACAGAAATAAGGTTGGGGGCTAAGTGATTACAGAGCTGCTGTTCAGCCATTTCCTGAGGGCATGGTTCCCTTAGATTACTCTAAGCCAGGGGTGGGCAAAATACGACCCACAGGTTGGATCTGGCTTGTGAGGCCATTCTATCCAGCCCACAGGGCCCCTAAAAATATTTAGAAAATTAAAATTTATTTGTCCTTGGTTCCTGTCAAAGATGATGGGAACCAAGAGCAGTAGGACCCAGCAGAAGCCCTGGCAGGCTCCTTCAACAGCAGGGCCTGCCTGGCCCCGCCCTTCCCAGCTGTGAACGCTAGCAGGGGCTTCTGGCCTGGGACCGCATGGCTGCCCCGTGTGGGAAGCTCAGCTAAGGGGTTGTGGGGGAAGGGCAGGAAACAAGCTGGTGCTGAGCATGGGGAAAAATGGTCCCTCCTCTACCCAGTGGCCAGCGCTCTCTGCTGCAGCCGTTCGCAGCCTGCACAGGGCTGTCCTGAGTGGGGGCGGGCAGCCCCACGCAAGCTGTGAGTGGCTGCAGTGCGGGGTGCCAGCCATGGGGTGGCTGAGGGGCTGGTTTTCCCCACGCTCCACACCAGGTTGTAACCCACCTCGCTGCCGGCCTGGGCCTCATGCCGGCTCCGGGTTTGCCCATTGAGGTTGCCCCACAGCGGCAGCAGCTGCAGCCTCCCCCTCCCCGCCGCTTGCCATGCCGGGCAGTGTTGGCTGCTGCTGCCCAGTGTGCAAGCTCCAGGCAGGCAGCAGCAGCCAACACAGTCCGGTGCAGCAAGTGGCGGGGCCACAGCTGCTGCCACCACGGCGCAGCCCTGATGGGTCAGCCTGGAGCCGATGTGGGGCCCAGGCTGGCAGCAGGGTGGGTTACAAGCTGGTGTGGAGCGCGGGGGGAGCAGCCCCTCCCCCACCCCATGGCTGGTGCCCCACACTGCAGCCACTCGCAGCCTGTGTGGGGCTGCCTGTGCCTGCTCAGGACAGCCCCCCAACAGGCTGTGAGCAGCTGCAGCAGGGAACGCAGGCCACAGGGTGGGTGAGGGGCTGTCCCCCTCCCCCCCTGCCCTATGCTCCTCACCAGCTTGTTCCCTGCTGGCGAGCAGGGGGTCAGGGCTGCGCACTGCCCCCCGCCTGTACCATGGGGCTGAGGGGGCACTGGGAGTGAGTGGATGTGGGAGCAGGACCCGCACCGGTGTCCCAGGGCCAGCGCCAGCAGGGCCCAGAGCAGGGCGCCAGGAGTGCAGGGTCCCGGCTGGCAGGAGCTCTATGGAGCCAGGCCAGCTTCCCCCTCTCCCTGCTGGTGCAGCCCAGCTTGGCTCCACAGACCCCTGCCAGACTGCACCCTGCTCTGGTCCCCACCGGTGCTGGCCCTGGGACATTGGTCCCAAGATGGTGACCAGGGACAGGGCACCTGTCAAGGGGCGGAGCTACCCATGCGGTCCTCAGCAGCTTGCCACAACTTGGTAAGCAGCCCTCTGCCTGAACTAATTGCCTGCCCCTGCTCTAAGCGGAGAACCCAAACTAGACCTGAGAATTGAGAACTCAGGGTTTGTCCCTTCAAATGTAGAATTATTTAGCAGTGAATTAGTATCTGATTGTCTAGGAAATGAGCCTCAGATGAATGGCCCAGTACCATGGTAGGGTAGATTTGCACCTTATAGACTACAGCAATGCAACTGGAATCCTGCTTTAAATTATGTTCTCTAATATTTGATCTGGCAAAAAATTAAAACTGAATTTGAGCATCTTCTGTCTCAAGTATTCCACTACTCCTTTTACTATGTGTGCTTTGGTCAGAAGAGCACTGTGTCAAGTCTCCAGAAAATTGGCTGCAAATTGAATCAGAGCTGACTGTCTTTTCTCAACAACTTATGAAAGAATTGTGGCATCAAACATCACCTGACATCAATTTCATGTGATGAAAGTAGGTTATTAATTACACTGATATCTTGCAATGGAAAACTGAAACAGCGGTAACGTCAGAATTGATTTCATGGAGTCTTTTCTTCTGTAAAAACTCCCAAACACCTTCATCTTGATTCTCTCCCTTCCTTATAAACAGAACTGTGACCTTTATTCACCTGACCTGACTTTAGCTACTCCCACTCTTTCTTGGCAGGTTTAACTTACAGATGTCTATTGTTTGCTTACCTGGAGAATAGAATAGGACAAATTTATTCCACTTGCATAATTTTTTGGACAAGGCAAATACCTTTTTAGCTGTTTTCTCCATTGATTGTGACTTGTGTATCGATTTTCTCCATGAGGAAATGGCTATGATGGTTCTATGTGAATAGCAACTTCTATAGACGATGGGGAAATACTTTGAAACCATGTTAACTACCTGGAAAATCTCAGCTACATGGCAAATGAATTTGATAGCAGGATTGGGTGTGTATGTGACTTCCGATGCTGATTTCTCTTAAGATTGCATGAAGGCTTATGTGGCTTTCATTATTTCCTAACATGCCATGTCGAGCTTTGTATTGTTTTGAGGTTTTTTATGACTTCTTGTCTTTCTGTTTTCAAACATCCCTTTATGTTGCTTCATTGTTGAATGGCAGAAAATCAGTTTTTGTTCCATTTTAGTGTGATTAACTTGATCGATTTGCTTTTCTTAAGTAATAGGAAAAATGTGTTTGAAGGTAAGCTTGCCTATGTTATTATTCTGTTTACAAATTGATATTATTAAAAAAAAAAAAAGCAAAGTTTGATTGGGTCCTTAGGAGCTTTTGCTCAAGGATGAATGACAAAATCTTCTGCAAAGGAAGAATGGTTTTCCTGTTTGCAGTGTTATGGGCGTGTGAGTGTTGCATCTCTGTAGGTGGCCCAACAATCCTGCCAAGATAAACTTTGTCTTGTGGGTTTCAGAATTTGAAAAACAACCCTTTTTCAGAGTTTGGTTTTTATTTTAAGAACTTGGCTTTATAAGAAATATGTCAGAGGTCAAAACAGCTTTCCTACAGACTTGCCTTTGTTTTTATTTCTTTTTTAACACTTTGAATAACAGGCAAACTCCTTGTTCCAGGAATAAATCCTCAGCCACTTCGCCCTTTCTCTGGGTTTTGTCTCCTCAACCCTATTCTTAAGAAAGACAATTAGTTAGGAGAAGAGAAGCCACCTATTCTCCACAAACCAACCACTGCTGCCTCCTGTTGGAGTAGGAGTAGCAGTAGGGGAACAGTGTTCCTGGTTAATCCCTGTGGGAGACTTCTTCCTCTTCCTCTCCCTGCCATTCACAAGCAGAAACACTCTGCATCTTCCAGGTTCTCCTTCGGATTATCAAGAGGCCTGTTAACCTCATCATATTAATATAGGATATCATAACATGCTTCAGGTGAAGACAGGCTATTTGGGCTTCTGCTTTTGTTGCATTTCTTGACTGTTTATTAAAAATACTGAGGTGCTGATCTTCAGTTTTCTTGTCATGGATGCACCACGGCATTGATGAGTCCACATGCAGTGAAATTTAAACTCATGGCCTCACTGCTCAGCTCTCTTGATTTGCAGTCATGTGGGGGCTTGTAAATCATGCAGACCTTCTGCTTATGACATATGTCCTGCTCAAACTTTTGAGTTAAGGTGTTTCTAGAGCACAAGGCCTTGTGCAAGCCAGCTGCACTTGTTTGAGATTCACATAAAGACAATTTAAACTTTGCAGCTAGTAAGTCGGGTTAAATGTTTCCAGACTGCCTTGAAAGTAGTCTGAATATTATAAATACAAGGAAAAATAAGGAAAGGGAAGGAACCTCTCTATTCACTAAATTATGTCATCTAGAAAGTACTAGATAGTGAGAAAGAAAGACAGAGAATATGGTCTTTTGTGGTTCAGGCACTGGGTTGAAACTCAGGAGACCTGGGTTTATTCCCCAGCTCTGCCACTAACTAGTATGTGATCTTGAGGGAAATGAAGTGTGTCTGATCCTCATTTGTTGAATAGAGATGATAATCCTGGGAACAGTAGAAAGCTTACTGATCAGTGAGTATTCCCACTTCAGCCCTGACTGCTGTGTAATACTGGGGAAGTCATTTCACTGTCTCCTATTTCCCCTTCCAGCTTTCGACTGTCAGAGCTCTTCAGAGTAGGGATGGTCTCTTACTGTATGAGTAAGAAACATAATGAGGCCTTCATCTCGCATGAGCCTGCTAGTAGTCCTTAACTATAAAATTATTTACTACTTACTAGTAATGTATTATGCAAGAAGCCAGGGTTTTTTTGTTATACCTTTCATTGGACAAAATATGTAGCTTTGAGGCACCCTGAACAAGTTCTCTTCAGGTGCTTTGTGCCAGAAAGTTTGTTCTGCACCTCTCCCAACTGTAAAGGTAGTCCAATAAAAGATATCTCAAAAAACCCTTTGTCTCATGTACATGTCCTGGACCATCACAGCTACAAGAATATTCTTACTGTACTAGTAAGGCACTCAAAATGAGCACAAGTGTGTGTAATAAAATGATCAAAAAATGGTTGTAGAGATATGAGAAAAAATAATAGTATGATACTGGATATTTTTGCATCCTAGCACAAATATAAAATTCTGGGAGTGACCATAGCATTAAAGCAGTGTGGAGCTCATCACCTGGCTTGCACCATCTTAGTATAATGTTTTTTATTTTTTAAAAATTTCTGAACTAAATCAAATTACCTAAATCATTATGTTGATGACACCAGTAAAATATAACCAAAGTAAGCACAAAGCTATATTTTGTGTGCACCTTTCTTTTTGTGTTCCTCAATACTTGATTGGGGATGGTATGCTGTAGGCCTCAGTCTTAGAAAACTGTGCCTGCATTGTTGTTACAATGCATGGGACCCAACTTGCTGTAGAGAACTGTGAAATGTCTCCTTTGGCCTGACTGCTGAAAGAGAAGAGGAAGCTGGCCTGTGAGCCATGATGCTCTGGAAGGAAGCAAATTGCCTCTCTAAATCTTATCCTGCTGTAATGGCCCTGTGACTAGTTAAAGGAACATTAGGCTGGAGTGAAATCTGGCTTCACTCAAGTGATAGAATTCCCCTTGGCTTTGATGGTGTGGTATTTCACAGTTGATGTCTTTCAGATGCCATTCAGCATCTTTATCACTATGTAAATATTCCTTTGGGTACATGAGACAGACAGCACATATTCTCCTTCTTTCAAAGCAAGCAAACAGAGATGAGCCTGATGAAAAGTGGCTGTCATATGGGTGTGAACGCAGCATAGTAGTGCTTTCCTAAACATTGCTTAGATGCTTTTCTAAGCATCGCTTAGATGCTTAATCTGACAAGGAAAATGTACGCTCGTAGGCACAACTGGCAAGTGGAGGTTACCACATAGCAGGAAACTAAGGTTCTCAGTGTCAAAGGTTTTGTGCTAAACTGAGTAATTTTCCAGTCCATAGGAAGATTCATTTTACTTACTTAAACAACACTTAATGCAAATTGCTTGCATTATTGTTGATAACATCTATAACCTGACAACCTGTGAATCAAATTCTGAAGGGGTTGTGATGTTGTTATTATCTGAATGTCAGTCACTTTTAATTCCATCCATTCTTCCATTTTAGAATAAAGCTTTGTTTTTGGAGGAATAGGCCAAATTGTCAGGATATGAAAGCAAAATAATTTTTAAGGCAATATACCAACCATGGATGATGAGTGTGAAATCCTTTTTAAAGCAGGGTTTCAAACTCATCTGGCCTCTCCCTCCCTTCTGTATGCCTGATCCATACACATGGCATCTGCTTGGGCTGGTCCAGGATACCAGTCTGAGCAAGCACTGTGAGTGGCACAGCCTGGGACCCAGCCTCAGGGAACACTGGGGGTACATGTGGTGCCAGTCTGGTGAAGCATGTGGATCAACAGGACAGCACCAGGGCCAGATCATGGGGCTCCATGGGCCAGATCTAGCCCATGGGCTATATGTTTGACACCCCTGTCTTAAAGGATTCAGATTTCAGAAAACAAGTCAGAACTAAAAATGAAGAACATCTTAAGGTATATTTCATGCTCCAGCTGAAAATTAGGCGACTTCATCCAAAACTGTCAAAGTTACAATCTGGTCTCCTTGAAGTTGATTCCAACTTCTTCCATTGAAGCAAAATTCTGTTGATGTCAGTGGATTTCTTCCATTGTATTTAACTGCTTCTGACTTGAGGATGTAACTCTTTTTGAGTTATTGCATCTTGTTTTTACAGATGTGTACTGGTAACTACATTTTCGTTCCTTATATGATCACCCCACACAACAAAGTATACTGCTGTGACAGCAGTTTTATGAAGGGATTAACAGAGCTAATGCAACCCAGCTTTGAATCCTTGCTTGGACCAATATGTCTACCTTTGGTGGATCGCTTTATTCAACTATTGAAGGTGGCACAGGCTAGTTCAAGGTAAGATCACTTCATATCCTCCTGTGACATATACATCATCCTCCGGATTAAAATATTGGGTATTTTGCCGCCGGGTGATGTGGCAGCCTGCACCCTCCGTTTAAATATTAATAGTGTTTCCTTCACAGCAGTGAATTGGATGAGCTTTTGACTGCTGACTATATTTAAAACAATGTTAATTTATTTGTGCAATAATGCCTAGGACTTCAGCACTATTTTAACACAATTAAAAGATGGGTCCTGCCCCACAGTGTTAAAATCAGCTTGTTTTATTCTAGCCAATATTTCCGGGAATCCATTCTTAATGATATCAGGAAGGCACGCAACCTGCACACAGGGAAAGAGCTGGCAGCAGAACTGGCAAGGATACGGCAGCGAGTGGATAATATTGAACTCTTGTCTGCAGACATTGTTATCAATTTGCTGCTGTCTTATAGAGACATTCAGGTATGACTCCATTATTCAGAAATCCTAGTTAAATTATTTTTTCCTTCAATGCAAAGATATAGTGGGTTTTATAGGCCTTTTGGCAGCTTCTCACTAATAAAATAATGCTGCTATGTGAATCTGACCCTATTAAAATTCATGAAAAACAGTGGTGTGTACTGATGCTTTATTTTGCAGTTCTGTAGTTTAACAAGGAGTTCCTTTTCAAAATAATTACTTCACAACTTTTGTCCAACAGCATCTAAGACAATCAAGCTGATGTTTAAACGGTTTTAATTCTGCTATAATAAATGTTACACTATACAGAGTGTTGCTTAGTCCTACTTTATGATATTGTTCTCCATACTTTGGTAATCTCTCTTCTCATTTATATATGCATATGTGATTGTGTTATGTCCTGTTTATGGCATGTTATTGCAACATGCATACAATATTTTATTCAATGTATGTAACATTATTGAAGATATTAAGTATGGTAGCTTAACTACAGTTAGTAATAGATTGCTTATTGTGCAAAATATGTTGCATCTCTTCAGTGATTTTTTTTTTTTAAACATGTCTGTAAATGAGATGTTTTAAAAGTTGGTGTGTTGAAAAGAATTTTTTTAGCATTCAGAATAATTTATAGTAATAAAATTAAATTGTACAGTATTGTTCATAAAGATTTTCAGGCTATTTTGTAATTAAAAAGCAGTTCACAATATAATATACATTTATGCTTCTTTTAATATTTTCTGAGAAGCCAGTTTCACAGTCATGGAATATAAGTGCTAAATGCTCTAGTTCCATGGAAATAAACACAATGCAATACTGATGCAGTATAACAGATATGACTTCACTGATTTCTATGCTGAGTATTCTGTGCCTTCATATTATGACTGTATGCTTGAGAATAACTGCAGTGGGAGACTGAACAAATTGCAGTTCATAAGGAATTCAAAATGTACTTCTCGGTATAAAACCACAAATGCTTTGTTTAGGGAGGGATTTATATAAACGTTTCTTGTTCCAGTCACTTAAAATTTTATTCCCCCTTCCCCACCCACTTCTCTTGAAAGGATTATGATTCTATTGTGAAACTGGTGGAAACATTAGAAAAACTGCCTACTTTTGACTTGGCCTCCCATCACCATGTGAAATATCATTATGCATTTGCACTGAACAGGTAAGAACGCTTCCCTCTCAGCCTTCTCCCCATTAAATAGTCATTCTTTTCCTCCAGACTTTCCAAATGATGGCGTAAGACCTCTGCTGGATTCTTCTTGCATAGGTTTAAGTCCTACATACTGCACTGAAGTATTTTCAAGACTTAAGAGTTTCATCACTGAACTATCTTTTCTTTTTTTATTCTTTCAGTATGGAAGTTGTTTGTCTTTTCCGTGTGTAAGTCAGTATTTGGCTTTCCTCTACCCTTCTGAATTTAAGCAAATGCAAAATTTGAAGTGGCAAAATAACAAAATGGTCATAACGTGCACTTGGATTCATAACAAACTTAGTTTTGTTTGGGAGGCACAATATGGTGTGGGGGGGCAGGCTGGACCCGATGATCTGCAAGGTCCCTTCAAGCCCCTAACAATCTATGAATGTGGATCCAGTTATATGGGTTTAGACATCCTCACGTCTGAATTTTATGCTTGTGTCAGATGACTGAAGGAAAGTGATACTATTGGAGTACAGAACATATACCGCAAATGTCAGGCAGAAGATTTAATTCATCATTTTTAGAAACTTTTTTTTAACACCCGTCACTTTTGGGCTTTTTCCAACATGTACACAACTGTTTCATCTTCAGTAGCTTATTTAGGGCAGAGAAGACTCAAACCAAGATCTTTGCATGAGTGTTTGGAACAATGTTAGTAACTAAAGGCATTGAGAATGGGATTTTTCAACAGAATTCTTTATAGAAACATTGCTCCTTTGTTCTACTCCTGTTGAAATCAGTGAGAGTTTTACCACAGTCTTTCATGAGAACAGGCCAGCTTTGTTCATTTAGAATCCTACGCTAAGTGTACAGAGAGCTGGTTAGCCATGTTAGTCTGGAGTTAAGCAGCAAGTTAGGCAGGGAGGCATCTTACAGACTTACTGATTCAGAGTCACCAGACTTTTTAGACAATAACCTACTTTAAAGAAACAGCAAGCTTTGAACACAACATATCCATCCATTAAAGTACTTAAGCAGTTCTGAATCTCTATTTAACTCGAGTGATGGTAAGAATTTTACACAAGACATCTTGAAAAGTTAAGGACCAATAATTTTGGTGGAGAGGAATGTTATCAAGCATGGTTCAGCTTGAGTAAAAGATCCAGGCCTTTTCTGGGTATCGTACAGCAAGTGTATATACTGTGCCCTCTGTGTTTTTGTCTGTTTATAAAAAGCCATACCTTTGCATGGTGCTTTGCAGGGAATTAAGAAAAAATCCAACAAATTTTTTTGTGGCACATGCTTGACATTTTTAGATTTACTGCATAAAGTACTGTGCACACCTATGGCGTTTTATAATCAAACTAATTTAGACTCTGAGGGTAAAATTTTCTAAAGCGCCTGAGTTCACAAGTCGATCTTGAAAATGCAGCTTGTGCTCCTACGGGTTGACTAGGCACTTCTGAAAATTTTGCTCCAAGTCTGAAGTATAATCCTCGCCAGCAGACTCTTGCACCCAGAGGGAGCTCCATTAGCTATAATGGTACTCAGTACAGATGCAAGGGTCCAGTTGGGCAGAGCTAATCTGATGCAGAAGAGAGCATTAGAGGGTATCTGGCATATAGGTTTTCTGAACGGTACCTAGAAATGTGTTCAGATCTAATTTCACCTCTCTTCTTTCTCCAGATTGTAAATTCAACTGGGATCAGCGGCAGCCATGACAATGGTCACACTTTGTGTGCTTAAGTCAGTGAGGAAGGTACTGCTCATGCTCAGTGTCCATGCTCTCCCTTTTGGGAGATTCTTATTCAGGGATACTCCCTATTCTAGGTCCAGTCTGGAATGCTGAGGTTGTGACTATAAGAGCTCTGGTTGCAAGGTTGTAATTGTGCAGAATGGCAGTGACTTCAGCTGTGGGAGATACCATCTTCCCCTACCTCCTGTTTTGAAATGATGACTTATTCAATGTCAGACACTAGAAAGAAAAGGTAGAGTAACTTCTAGCCAGAAGTTTTGTGACCAAAACAAGGAGGTTTGTAGAGATAAAGGGCAAGGAAGAAAGGGGGAACAGGGTAGACCATAGTGAAAGAGTACAGTGGCTCATTTCTCATCATAAAATGTTCTCATGTATTATCTGTTTAGTTTATTGTTCCATGAAGTCCATGTGGCACAGTGTTCGTTTAGTTTACTAGTAGCCAGCTAGAGTGGTTATTCAGCTCAGATCCCACTCTGTGGATCAACATTTCCTGAACTGGATCTCTGACAAAGGAAATAAAGGGGCTGCATACTTGACGTTATAGCAGTGGCTCTCAATCTTTTTAGACTCTAGAGACCCCTTAAAAAATCCCAGACTTTAATTTTAATTTTTTTACTACTGAAAAATAATAGCACAATACTTTTGTTGCAGAGAACTTGCAAAGACCATGACAGGTCAGAATGTGTTTGACGATATGGATTCCTGGGTGAAAACTGTGGGCTGATATTTTGAACCATGTTTGCACACCTAACAGTGCTAACATTGTGTGGCAACCCAAGACATCCAAGGGTGTCATGGCATTCTGGTTGAAAATCACTGCCCTACAGCTTTACTCCAGCAGAATTTGAGAAGAAAAGTTAGGATACAAAAGGTCCTCAACAGCTGGGCAAGTCCCACTGCTGACTAGTCAGTACAGGTATGGACGACTCCTGTCAGTGTTAGAGGGTTAGAATCAGAGAAAAGTTTGGAAGGGATCTCAGGAGATCATCTAGTCCAAGCCCTGCTGAAAGCAGGACCATTCCCAAGTAAATCATCCCATCCCCAAATATATCATCCCAGCCAAGGATTTGTCAATTCAGGACTTAAAAACCTCCAAGGATGGAGACTCCACAGCCTCTCTAGGAAACTCATTCCAGTGCTTCACCACCCTCCGAATTAGAGTTTTCCCTATCTAACCTAAACTTCCCTTGCTGGCAACTTGAGACCGTTGCTCCTTGTTCTGTTATCTGCCACCACTGAGAACAGTCCAGCTCCATCCTCTTTGGACCCCTCTTGAGGTAGCTGAAGGTTGCTATTAAATCCCCCCTCAGTCTTCTCTTCTCCAGAGTAAATAAGCCCAGTTCCCTCAGCCTCTCCTCAGAAGTCATGTGTCCCAGCCCCCTCACCCTTTTTGTTGTCCTCCACTGGACTGTCTCCAATTTGTCCACATCATTTCTGTAGTGGGGGCCCAAAACTGGACACAGTACTCCAGATGTGGCCTCACCAGTGCTGAATAGAGGGGAAGAATCACTTCCCTCAATCTGCTGGCAATGCTCTTACTAATGCAGCTCAGTATGCTGTTAGCCTTCTTGGCAACAAGGGCACACTGTTGGCTCATCTTCAGCTTACTGTGCACTGTAACCCCTTTTTCTGCACAGCTGCTGTTTAGCCAGCCAGCCTCCAGCCTGTACTGGTGCATGGGATTGTTCTGTTTCAAGTGCAAGGTCTTGCACTTGTCCTTATTAAACCTCATAAGCTTTCTTTTGGTCCAATCCTCCAATTTGTCAAGGTGTCTCTGAATCCTAGCCCAACCCTCCAGCTTCCCTGCTATTCCCCCCAGCTTCGTGTCCTCTGCAAGCTTGCTAAAGGTGTGGTCCATCTCATCTTTCAGATCATTGATGAAGATATTCAACAAGACAGGTCCCAGGACTGACCCTGGGGCCCTCCACTTCATACCAGTTGCCAACTAGACATTGAGCTATAGATTACTATCTTTTGAGCCTGAAGATCCAGCCAGTTTTCTATCCACCTTACAGTCCATTCATCCAACCCGTACTACTTTGTTGTGGGAGACAGTATCAAAAGCCTTGCTAAAGTCAAGGTATATTATGTTCACTGGTCTCCCCCCATTCAAGAGCCAGTCATTTCATCATAGAAAGCAATTAGGTTTGTCAGGCATGACTTACCCTTGCTGAATCCATGCTGACTGTTCCTAATCACCTCCAAGTGCTTCGATATGGATTGCTTAAGGATCTGTTCCATGATTTTTCGAAGGACTGAGGTGAGGTTAACCGGTCTGTAGTTCCCTGGATCCTCTTTCTTCCCTTTCTTAAAGATGGGCACTATATTTGCCCTTTTTCGATCATCTGGGACCTCTCCTGATCACCATGAGTTTTCAAAGATAAGGGCCAGTGACTCTGCAATTACATCGGCCAACTGCTACAATACCTTTTGGGTGCATCTCATCTGGCCCCATGGATTTGTACATGCCCAGCTTTTCTGGTACCTGGGGTGGGGGCAGTCCAGCCCCAATCCAGCTCTGTGAGGGAAGGGAGCTTGCCCTGGTCCTGTGGGGCGGAGGGGCATGGCTCTGCTGTAACATTTCACACGGTGCTTGGGTTTTGGCAGCAGGGGAAAGGTGGCAGTATTAATTGCCAATACTTCTCTGTTGTCAAATTTTCCAACTTGAGTGGGGAATTTGGTAGCAGAGAAATTCAGTAATATAGTAATTCAGCCTTTTACTCAGGCTTTGGGAAGTCCCACTGGCCAGATTCAATTGTTCTGCAGGCCAGTTTTGGCCTGCAGGCCAAAGGTTGAGCACCCCTGGCCTAGACCATTAGAACTTCCCCAATCTTCCTGAACCATGTGAAGGGAGAAACAGATAAGATTTACTACTTGGGAATAGGAATGCTTGGTAGGGGAAGAATTTGTGTATGTTTCTATTATTAAAATAGGTTTTTTTCTAAATTTGCCCCTTATTAGCAAGCTGACATGCTTGTTTAAGGCAACTGAGTACACAACAGTTCTGTATAAACATAGTTTAGAAGAGTTTTGTGTTCAGGAAAGCCCTATATCAGATACCCTTTGCTGAAAACCATTCATAATTTTGCAGATTTGTAAGTGTTTCTTCTTCAGTGTAATATAAATGCCTCTTGAAAGTAGCTTTGGTGTGCAGTGCAAAGTTGGACATGAAAATATTTGATAGTTGTTTCAGATTAGTAATTTTTACTGCAGTGACCATGTGCTTTTTCAGTAATTTACTTTACCAGGAATTTGTATACCTGCCATTGGAAGAGGGCTCCTGTGTGCTGCTGTATAGTAGTACTGTCTTATTTTTGTGGATTTAGTTCATGTGATATTGAAAAGTCATTAAGTACTTATCAGGTCTATTTAAAAGCAGTGCGTCAAAGTAGAATCAGTCCAAGCAAATTTGAACTAACTTTTAATCCAATGTACTGTGCTTGGCTCAGAACATAAGCCCAAAGTTCTGAATGCTTAAAGTTTGTTAAATGTAAGCATTGATCAAACAAGCTCTGAAGTGTGGCTTTTATAAAAATAAGTGTTGCATGCAAGGTTTTGAAAGTAATTTGCAGTGTTTTGTGTTAAGAAATCCTGGCAAAATTTGATCATGGATCATGTAACTTCCATGAACAGAGATCAGATTACTTGAAAGTACTTATTTTGCTCTCTAGTCGGTCTAAGTTCTTAAGTAATATTCCCAAGCTACTGGATTCAGGCCCTTAGAAGGAATTGCACAGCTCCTTAGTTAACAGCCTACAGAAGCAGTCTACACGTCTTGCAGCATGTGCTTTTCTTCAGACAAAGTTGCGTTTATAGGTCACATTAAAAACCAAACTATGGGGTTACCAAAAACATTGTTTGCTTCCTGCATTTGACCTCCTACTTTTTTTTTGAATTCAAATCCTGTATTCGAAGCTGTGATGCAGTTTGCAAAGGCAAAAGAGAATCCCTTTATTACTTCTCCATTTAACTAGAGTTTGCTTTCTGATGGTTTCTGTCTTCCTGTCTGTTGGAAACTATATGACTTTTTGACACTGGTTTCAAGGAAAACAGTATTAGTTACATTAAATAAAATATTTACAGTCCTTTTGGTCTTGTACCTTCCTGCACTGCCTATCACCCTTCTTCTATTTTAGCTCTCAGAATGGAAAAAACCAGACTGTGAGAATATCTTTTTGCTGAGATATGAGCTATTTGCTAGTTTGTTGCAGATTTAAGTAATATTTAAGCAAATTCTGAAATCCTGATAGTGAATGATATCTGCATCCAAGCAGCGAGTCATCAGCAAGTATCTAATGTTCACAGTATGTAGCATATGTATTCTTTCCTTGTGAATAATATTACCTCATCATCTTGGTTTCCCAACTCTCCTGGGACTTTAATATGCTTGGGACCATTCATTTTTTTTCTCAAAATACTTTTACAGTCACAAGATGTGACCTGTATTTTTAAATATATAAAAATGCTTGTGTTGGAGACTAAAATCCAAATGAAATCTTTTGTTTGCATATTTTCAAAAACATTTACTTTAGTGTGTCAATCTCACAGTCTGAGAGTGGCTTCTTTTTGTTATAGTTTTTTGGGTTAATGTCCTTGGTATGTGAATTTTTTTCAGTCTTTCAAAAATTAATAGTTGGATCAAAGCAGTGGGTTAACATAGTTACAAAACAGTGTAAAATGGTGTTCTTGGTCAAGGGCAATTGAGATCATAGGACCCATGGCTTGATGCCTAGATACATGTTTCATTAGGATAAAACATGTATATATGTATTTGTACAGCATCATGGAGTCCTGCTACCTACATTTCCCTGCTACTCTCTTGATTTTTAGACTAAAACACTTACGCATGCATTTTAATAGGCGAAATCTACCTGGAGACAAGGAGAAGGCTCTAGAAATTATGATACCCCTGGTGCAACATGAAGACCAGGTAGCTTCAGATATGTACTGCCTAACAGGACGAATCTACAAAGACATGTTTTTGGAATCTGGCTTTACAGACATAGAGAGCAGAGACAAAGGGATATTCTGGTAAGTACTGTGGTTCTTTGTTTCTGCTTGGGGTCTTTTTTTAAAAGGTCATTTAAAATCTAATTGTTCCAAAAGGAAGATATTTTAGCACTAACTCAAAAGGATTTACAGTATAATAATATAATACTCTGGTAGCACATAAGCGTGGCTACAAGAAGTTTTATTTTCTTTAGACTTGGGAGACATGCCCTGTCCATAAATTTGTCTTCATGGAACTTAAGATTCCAACCCTTTGAAAAGCTTCAATTAGCCTTTACGTTAAGCTGTTTATTTTTCCTTTCCCCAACATACAATTTTTTCTGCTTGGAATATTCATCTGAAACTCAGGATGTGGTCCTAGATCAATGACATTTTGAGGTCTGATAGTGAATGAGCTGGTAGTCTTAAAAGTAGAAGCCTTTTCATAAAAATTCTGCTTTTTTGGTAGTATAAGCAATACTTATCTAGCCCTGGAATGCTGTAAAATAAGGCTGGCAGGTTTTGTGTGTTGACACACGGACAAGCTACTTCAGTCACTTTTAGAGATGAATTAAAAATAGTGATGATGATCCTCTGTTTTAGGGTACTGCATATTTGGATTCCAGATTCTGAGGGAATCTGGTTTTTCTTAATGGAGAGATAGAAAGATCCATGTCAAAGTAACTAAAAACTCTCAACCCAAAGTGTTTGGTATGAAAAATGAGTGCTGTTAGTGCTGACCTAGTAAAGGGGCACTTGCAGGTGTTGGATGCATTTAAGTCAACAGGCCCTGATGATCTTGATCCTAGAGTACTTGGGGAATTAGCTGGAGTCGTAGCGGAACCACTGGCGTGACTGTTTGAGCACTCAGGACAGGTCCCGGAGGACTGGAAAAGGCCCAATGTGGTCCCTGTTTTCAGGAAGGAGAAACCAGGTAACTATAGGCCAGTTAGCCTCACCTCTATTCTTAGCAAGACCTTTGAGAAAACTGTTAAAGATCACATTTGTGGGGGACTAGCGGGTAAAACAATGCAAAGGGGCAATCAATATGCGTTCAGATCCTGCCTGACTAACCTGTTGGGTTTTTTTTACGACTGGGTCACAAAAGGAATAGAGGTAGATGTTATTTACTTAGATTTTAAAAAGGCCTTTGACACACTGCTGCAGCCAATTCTTATAAATAAACTAAACAGTTGCAGTGTAGACTATTACACAGTCCAGTGAGTAGAAAATTGGCTTATGAGATGCACCCAGAAAGTGGTGATGGATGGGTTAGTTTCTACCTGGAGAAATATGGGCAGTGGAGTCCCTCAAGGCTGTGTCCTGGAACTGGTACTGTTCAGTATCTTCATTAGTGTCTTGGACAAGGGAGTAGAAAGCACTTTGTTCAAGTTTGCAGATGACACCAAACTACGGGGGGAGGTAAACAAAGTAGAGGGCAGGGAGTGAATCCAGGGTGGGGAAGTGGGCAGAACAGAACAGGGCACAGTTTAACAAGGATAAGTGCCATATGTTGTGCCTAGGGAGGAAGAACCATCGACACACCTATAGCCTGGGAGGTACCATTCTAAGCAGCAGAACTGCGGAAAAGGATCTCTGAGTCGTAGTTGACTCCAAAATGAACATGAGTCGCCAATATGATGAAGTAATAAGTAAAGCTAACTACACTCTTTTTTGCATAGGTAGGTGCATCATAAACAGGTCTAGGGAGGTGATGTTTCCCCTCTATGTGGCACTGGTCAGGCTGCAGCTGCAGTACTGTATCCAGTTTTGGGTGCTGCACTTCAGGAGGGATGTAGATAACCTAGAAAGGGTTCAGTGGCAGGCCACGCGTCTGGTTAAAGGCCTACAGGAAAAACCCTATGAGGACTGATTGATATCATCCACAAGAGAAGGCTGGGAGAGAATATTGTGGCCATCTACAAACTCATCGGGGGGACAGCAGGAAATAGGGGATACAATGTTTATGAGGGCACTGATTGGGGTAACTAGAAACACTGGCCAGAAACAAATTTAGATTGAACATCAGGAAAAAATTCTTTATAGTGAGGGTTGCCACAATATGGAATATGCTTCCAAGGGTGGTGGTGCTGTCCCCTTCCTCGCTGGTATTTAAGAGGAGATTGGCCAAGCATCTGGCTGGGGTCATCTGACCCCAGCACTCTTTCCTGCCCGGGGCAGGGAGTCAGACTCAGTGATCTTAGGGTTCCTTCCGACCCTAAAATCTGTAAAATCTATGAAATAACTGACAGATTTTGTGATGCTGTGCTGTGGTATACCATTATATCAACTTGGTTGGCATGAGCAACTCAGCTTATTTGTGGCTTCCCTGGTCATGAATGATGTGATCATCCCAAACTCAAAACAATAGAAACTTTACTGATATGGCATCATGATTTAATGCATCTCCTACCACATACTGAAATAACAACTGTACTGATGTGTGTGTTTCTAAACTGTACTGGGTTACGAATCCCTACGTTAATTATAGGGATAGGCACTTTGTTTTCCCAAATTTAACGTGCTAAGCACACTGACAATTCCCACTCAGTAAGGATAGGTTATTCTGCGTCTCATTTTGCCTGCGGAGCTTTTTAACTACTGACAAGCATGCTGCAGATGGAAGAATCAGACTTGGTTGTAGATTATTGCTGGATGGGCTTCCATGGTGTGTGAGGAGATAGTTAGGTAGTTCCTGGCCTCAATCAGAAAACCTGCTAGATGGGGTCTCCCTGTAGGAGCATAAGCCTGAAGACAGACTGTTATGTTATATTGATTAGCTGCTGTTTGTGGGTCTTGGGTCAGACTGGAATCTGACTGAAACCTGAGCCCAAGGGGCTAAAGGTTCCTTTTGCCTGTGTTTATGCTGGGTTTAGACTTTGGTACTGTCACAGTTCACTCATTTATCTTTCACTGACTTGGCTGTAGGGTTGAACCACAACTGTAACAGAAGGGAGCAACTGTTGATTGTTGGGGCAGCCGAGGCAAAACTGCAGTAGTGCCAGACCCTGGCACAAGAAGATGAGAAGGAACAGAGCTTTCTTCACTGTACTTAATTATGTTAAACATTTTTAACATAATTTTTATTATAACATAAGTTTTATAATTTACGGGCAGAACAAAACACAGAAGTCAAGTGACAAGTCCAGCTCCCAAAGCAAATTAATGGCAATACAACTCCAATGACCTACCTGTACATAAAAGAAAATCCAGTCCTCTCTCATGTCTTGGTTCAGTAGCCCACAGTGGTCTGTTCTCTTATGCATCCAGAGAATAAGATGGCCTTCTGTATTAATGACTTTACTAGAAATACCACTTTCGCTGTAAAACAGTCTAAAATTAGAATTGTCCTATTCTTTCTCTGTAGGTAAAAATAAAAATAATATTACTTGGACTTACGACACAATTGGTTCTTGAGAACCGTGTCTTAAGTCAAAACGTAACTTGGAACCGATTTTTCCCATAGGAAGCAATGTTATAAATGGGGGATTGGTTCCTGAACCAAGGCCCAATACCCTATCTTCACCAAAAATAACCAAGAATTTTATACTCAATCAATTTATAGATGAGTAATATAGCTACATTAATGTATTGCTATTTACAATATAAATCATAATGATTTGGAAGGACTTCGTTGAAGTGGCTTTGCTGGACCTTTTGAAGGGCTCTTAGTTGGACTTCTTGAAGGGTTCTTGGCTGGAGTCTTCTCAGGAGTCTTGGCTGCAGGTTTTTCTGGAGTCTTGTCTGCTTTCTTAAAGAAAGTGTCCAAGGAAGTTTGGACAGATGTTCTCCAGGGAGATGGGCAGTATAGCAGACTTGTTCACTGGCATGGCGTTGCATCAGATCAGGTGTTGTAAAGTTGAAACTGACGTCAGAATGAAACAGGATGGCAATTTATAAACGTTGTAAGTGCGAAATATGACTCAAAACATTGTAAGCTGAGGACTGGCTGTACTGCGCTTAGGTACTCTTATGAAATTCTCTGCCTGTATGCCTTAAATACACTGTTCTAATAAAAAAAACCAAAGAACCATTTTTATAGCTAGCTAGTGGATCAAAACATTTCCAGAGCATTTCAGAAAATAAAGTGGGAAGAAAGTACTTTCCTAACATAAAAATGGGAGGAGTATATATAAACTGTTCATGTAAGTAAAAGAATATAGGATGGCAGATGATTAGTTACCACTTTTTTTGTTAGACAGTTTCTGCTACTGACAGTGTAAATCAGGCCCATGTTTTCTATTCAAATGCTTCATCTTGAACCTATTTCAACATTAACATTTTTCTAAATGTCAGTTTTCAGTATTTTGGTAACATTTGTAATGGCATCAGTTTAGGGGGTGTTAAACTTCAGATTTTCAAAACCTGACTTTCCATTTTTCACCCTATAATTTGCAGGTGGGAACTGGGGTGCAGGGAGGGTGAAATTTTATGCTGACCATGTTTTATGAGTAGGTGTAACCAAGGCTGTGCAGGTACAACCAGTAATATTTAGAACTGGTCAGCACACTGTAGTTGCACTGGTTGAACTTAAACCTGTTTAATTAAACTTGTGTAACTTTTGTGTTTGGAGTCTGTAATTTGTGTAAAAATTACTATTTCAATACAAATTGTGCCCATAAATTTGCCAAACCAACCTATAGCAGTTTTAACCAGATTGGAATCTCTTACATTGGCTTCAACAATATGATAAAGGTTTTTGGTCTGAGTAGGAACAAAACCATAGAGGTTTTTTTTTAAACTTACAATAGAACATACATCCTCTCACTGATTTTTTTTTTTTTTCTTTTCTTTTTTTAAATACGAAATAGAGCTGTTTTATTTTCAGGGAGCCAGTGGCAACCCAGGAAGTTTCATATCAGAGAGCAGGGAATTTAACAGTCCTGAGAAGCTGCCAACCCACTGGGCTGCCAGTCTCTAGATGTGTGGTAAGAGGCTTAGAAACTTCAGTAGCCTGAGCTTGAGATGGGCGTCCCAGGATATTTATATTCTCTGGTATAAAGATGGGGGATTTCAAGCTTTTGGTTTTGTGGCAAGTAAGTGGCAAACCCTAAAAACACTGGCTGAAGGTGAGGTTAGATCTCTCAATCTAAATCTGATTTTTAAGTGTACTAACAAGGTGGCATAGGGATGTTTTCACTGCCTATGATGCATCTCTTCTGTGTATAAAAATGAAGGCTTTAGTATTCAGGGCTGACACTCTAACTCTTTCTACAACCACTAAATACACTGAAAGAACAACCTGTTATGATCAGAATAATTTCTTTCCTTGTCTTGTTTCTCTCAGCTCTTCAAGTTCTAGAGGGTTAATAGGTAGACAGAAACTTTCCTTAGACTGATATTCACCTTCTTTCTGTGGCCCCTTTTATATATTACGTTTGTGCTGTGAAAGCTGCTTATGTGCATCTGATTTAAGGCACCATAAAATGTCAGGTGAGCCATAAATATGTTCCCCATGATGGGCATTTATACACATAATTTTTTGTCCCGAGATGCACTGGAGATCTTGCAGGTCGGAGCAGACTCAATTAATTGAGTCTGCTCCACGCGTGAGCTGATGCGCACTGTGTTGTGCCACATGTAGTTGTATGAACAGTGAAGTGTGCATCAGCGTACAGAAAATGGCAGCAGCATGCTTTTGAACTAAAGCACCTCTGATCGTGTTCAAAAGCACACTGCTGCCATTTTCTCAGCGCTGACACACATTTTGCTGCTTATACAACTGCATGTGCCACAATGCTAGGCGCTTTTAAAAGCACCTGGTGCTGCAGGTCAAACATGTGTACAAATGTCCATAATGTAAAATGCTTTTATGACTGGTTTGTATGGTTCTTTTAAATCTAATACATGGCTGGGATGGACAGTCAGCTGATTATTGGTCCTGGGCCAGGACCACATGGGGGTTTAGAACTGGCCCTGGTATAGTGTTGAGTGCGGCTGGAGGCTGGGGGAGGGAAAGGTGTGGTCAAAGGGCTTCACTTGCTGAGGACTCTAAACCCAGGCCTGCCAGGAGCCTCTGATTCCCTGTGCATGATCACCCACCCAGAGCTGCTAGGTGTGGTGTTTTGACAATCAGCTGATTGTCGGCCCCAGCTCAGGATTGTGATCTTGGGCTCCCCTTGCACTAGCAAGTAGTAATTGCAAAATGGGATCTGAACCCAACATCGTGCCTCCTGCCATGCTACCCATGGCACAAATTGTTGGGATCAGGGACCAGATCCCCTCTTGCCATTAAAGGAATATATGGCAGGAGCCTATGTTATTTACTGTGTAGGTATGACACATAAATATCCACTAAATGTAATTGCAAGAGCTAAAGATTATATGTCATTATATTTCCTTTCCTACACGCAACAGGTAAAATCAGCCTCATTTTGAGATTATAGATACATAGCTCTCTATAGATCTATACGAGAGAGAAAAAGAGAGACATTTGAGATCTCTCTCTCTTCTCTGCCCCCCACCCTCAAAATGAGGCCAATTTTACCTGTTCCATGTAAAAAATGAAATACCGTTGAGAAGTCCAAAGTGGGAGGTTCACACAGGCATAGGAATGCTTGGAACAAAATTTTTTATTCTACTTATCCCATTGATACGGAATACAAAAATATCCCTAGAGATATACATAAGGATTCTGTCCAAATCTCAAAGCCCCTTGCCATAAAATTGAAAAGAAGTCCAACATGTGACATACTGCATGTCAGCCAAGCTACCCTTTCTAGCTAACATAAATTTGTGGTTGGTGGGAGATATTTTTCTCCTTGCTGTTTTATTTTTACTAAAAATGTTCATTTCATTAGTATACATTTCCTTCCTCATTTCATTGAATTTCATGGTACAAAAGTAAAAGCAGATGATCAAAGCACTGTGCAAATGAAATGCTCATCACTCATTTTGACTTTCAGGGTCTGTTTCATATTCTCATTAGAGCTCCAGACTGTTCCCTAAAGATCAAGAGGCAAGTTCTTTGAGGCAGGCAGAATTGTACAGTATTTGCATTTTAAATATTGGATTTAAAAGCACACAGTTTTTCAGATTTCATTTTGAAAAGAAGGCTGATTTACACTGGATATTAGAAAAAAGTTCTTTAAGGTGCGTGAGTCCAGGGTCTGGAACAAACTTCCCCCAGAGGCAGTGCAAGCACCTACTTTGGCTTCCTTCAAGAAACAGCTGGATTTTAGGGACCGTTAAATTATGTAGGTTGACTTTCTTTATAATAAAGGCCAAAAAAATCATCTAGTAAAGTCTGTGTTGAGCCCAAAAATATACCTATGATGAGTAATACATTTTTTTTCAGATTTTTACCGCAGAAGGATTAAAAAGTAAATCTTGTTAGTTTGTTATGCAATGCGCAGAGATTTACATACAAATGCAGTTGGTCTGGGAGCCAACTTTGGGGTTTTTTGTAAATTATTTTTCTTTCCTTATATCTTTTCGTCCTTCATCATCGTAAGTTTCAGTGATACAGTTTTCTTCTGATCTCATCAAATTCATCTTTCATGAACAGTATTTTGCTATTGTTTCTCTAGTACATCTAGCCTCTCTCTGTCTCTCTCAAATGCAGTTATAAGGCCTATTATTTTTCCATAATTAAATTATGTTAATTGAATTTACTGGGTAGCTTGTGTTGTTACATAGGCTGGACTTCCCTTCGTCTTCCTTTGTCCAAATGCATGTGTGCATACATTCCAGTTAATGTGGGTTTTGTTGAGGTTCCTTGAAACAGAGATCTGTTTTCACTATTTACTGTCACTATGACAGAGCATCATTCTTAAAACAGCCTTTCAATAGGGTAGGAATAATTCTACAAACAGAAGCTGTCCTCTGCAGAGTTTCACTAACACCCATGGAAGGCTGGCTGCTGGATATGGTAGTTGAAACCCACTATAGAATCAACCCTGGAGTAGTCTTTTTGTAGGTAAATAGCTTCTTTTGAGGATGAATCATATTGGTAAAGGAATGAGGAATCAAACATACTTTTCAAGGAATGGCCATTTCTTATAATGCTCTGATGCTAAATTTCATAACAAATACGTACAAATGTATCTCATTGGAGGACCAGCGTGTTTGAATTGCTTTTAAAGAAATGTTGTTTCTTACCCAAAACAGACATTTAAAGGTTCCAACATTAGGAGACTAATTTTGCATTTCTCTTTAGGTGTGGTAAGAGAATAAATCATAGTATCCATATAATCTGTAAAATTACACTGTTAATTTTTTTCCACTGAGCCACACATACTTCCAACAGCACGAGTAGATTGCAGTAAGTGACTGAAAGTTCTAAACACTAACACACTTCAGTACTCTTGTAGCTTTAGAAATGGTTGATCTTCCATCATCCCTTCCTACAGTCTTTTGAGAATGGTAGGAATATGTGTTAACCAGAACCACTAAAGATATAACATTTGGAATAGTAGGAATAAGACCTAAATATGAAGTGCACAGTTCATATCGCTATAGGAAATTCATGTTTTGATTTCCTTGTATATCATTTCAGTATATATAGTAGAGACTAAAGCTTTAATTCTAGGAAAACAATCAATTTCCTAGACTTAAAAGAAGCACAGTTTCCATATAAAGACTTTTAAAACAGTTAGTGGTTTTCTTCTTCTGTTTTTCTTTTTTTTTTAAACTGGATCTTAATTCCAGTACAAAATGGATGTATACATAGTCTATGCTGGTGTACATGTCCATTAGGGCAGGAAATGAGAGGAAGATATATAAATGATGGATTCCTAAAAATAACCATAAAACATGAGTGGAGAACAATAGACTATTTTTACTTGCATGAATGGTTGTAGTAGTACAAACAGAAGATAAAGCATGTACAGTACCCAAAAGTAGGATTACTCCCTGTTAGATTGCATTATCTAGGAAGTGGAACTTGTGTGTTTGTGTTTTTTCTAGGTTCAAGAAGGCGTTCGAGTCAGAGCCAACGTTACAGTCGGGAATTAATTATGCAGTACTCCTACTGGCAGCTGGATACCAGTTTGATAGTTCTTTTGAGCTCCGGAAAGTTGGTAATTATGATTTGCTGTTTCACAGTCCAATCAAATTCAAGTAAAAATGACATTGCCCACTATGAAAGAGGAAACAGCCTGGCAGATGTATTCATAATGCTTTTTTGTAGTGAGTAACTGAACACCGGGGCTAGGGACAGAAATAACATACACACGCTGACATAAGTGATAGGAAACTGGTTTAAATCTGTAACACAACAGAAGTTCAATGCACACAAAGGCGAAATACAAACAGTCAAAATGCCTGAGGTTGAATCAGTTCAATTTTTGCAGGTTAGTATAAGCTGCATAGATTGAACTAATTAGCAAGTGAACAGACATTCACTTTTGATTCCAGAAATGCAGCCTCATGCCTATTGGCTTAGGCAGAAGTTGTGGGGGGCACTAGAGCACATCTGCCAGCCACTGCCAAAGGGAAGGGAAGGAAGCTGGTAGAGAACTGCTCCAAGGCTTCCCCACTTCCCTGCTCAAGTGGAGAGAGGTGGTATGTCCAGGCCCTGGCCAGCCAGCTGAGTATGATGGGGGGGGGGATGTTAAACTCCCACCCTGACCTGCATTGACTTGGAGGGTGGGGGGAGGGAGGGGAGAAGAAGGGGAGAAGCTCCTGCCAGGCTTTTCCCCGCTCAAATGGAGGGGCTAGGCTCCAGCCCCAGCTGGCTTGGCTGGGGGGGGGAGGGATGGGGGTTTAAGACCCCTCCCTGGCCTGCACAGGACCCCAGCTGGCATCTGCCTGGTGGGGCAAAGCAGCTCCTCTCTGGATGGGGAACAGCCTGGTAGGGGCTGCTTTGCCCTGCCAGGCAGGCCCCAACTGCCCTGGTCCCTTCCCCCCTACTTCTCAGCCAGCTGGAGCAGCAATAGTGTTCCAGCTAGGGAGCAAATGGATGGGGCCAAATCTGCTCTCCTGGAGCCCAGCCAAGGCTGCAAAGCATCTTGAGATGCTGGGGGCTATGAGTTCATTTGAACTGAGAAGGGATCAGAAACAGAAGTTCCGTTTGACCTAGATCAGTTCAGTCTGATACTACATCCAACTAGGTTTATCTTTAAGCCAGTTTTGGCCATTTTGAAAACATTGAATTTCTGTTTTTTTACAGGTTTGAACTGGTTTCTGATCACTTAAACCAGTTCCTGTGTAATTTCTGTCTCTAGCCCAACTGCTTTCAAAATGACTAAAACTGGTTTAAGATAAACCTGGATGGATTTAGTATCAGACTTAACTGGTTTAGGTTAAATCACTTCATTGAACTTCTGTCCCAGATCCCCTCCATATTCAAGTTAATGCACAATCCTGGGCTGCTGAGGGATGCTTTGCACTTCCCCTGCAAACCCTGCTTCTCAGGGTGGGTGGCCCAGCCTTGGCCCAGGCTCCAGCACTCTCTGGCTTCTGGCCTGGGCCACTTCAGGCATATGGCTGCATTTCTGGAATAAAAAGTGAATGCCTGTTCACTTGCTTATCAGTTCAATCTTAGAGTAACCTGTGAAGATTGAATTGATTCAGCCATGGGCTTTTTGACTCTCTGTACTTAAGCCCCAGTGACTTTCTCCATAAAAATTTGGCATCAAGTCTGCTTGGTAATGCTAAGTTTAGTATTCTAACAGGCTCACTTCTCCCTTGTTTCCTGGACCCGCAAATGGGTATAGGAGTCTCATGTGTTTATTTCTGTGGTGACCTCTTTTTGAATGAAGTACCAATGAGACTGTTAGTCCCTGATGGGAGTTCCATCCCAATCATTAGTATCATATGAAAATTGTGATAATACAGATCAATGGAAAACATGAATAAAGTCATCCTAGCAATAGGGAAAAATTGCTTTTGACTTCCATTTGGGGCAATCAGAGAATTGGGAGATTGCATTTTTAGTCACTTCTTTCTTTGGACAGGGTTGGGCTTGTATGCTCTGTAGTCACCATACACTGTGATCAGATATAGTAAGGTATGTAAATTCAGGGCCAGTTTGATATTACTTGTCTAAGAGGTTTCCCTGACAGACATTCACTTAAAAGCATGATGGAGTCTGATCTCCGGTTCCCACCAGTCATGCCCCCTGCCATGCCACACGTATAAGTCACGAGATATACTATTGTGAGATTTGGGAATCAGAACCCAATTATGCCATGTTTCCAGTGCAGGGGGAGCCTGGGATCATGAAAACTGTAATATAATACAGAGCATGATAATGATCCTGGGCTCCCCCTGCATTGGCAGAGTGGGTGCCCAACAATCAGCTGGCAGGGACTGTCCAAGGATTCAAGTCCCAGAGCAGTTCCTGCCAGTAGATAATTAGCTGATTATGATGGCTCTGGGGTTTGAGTCCCAGGGTTACTTCTATCTCCCAGCATCTGGCAAGGGACTGGCAGACACCTCCTGGGGCCTGATCCCCAGGACAGTCCCTGCCAGCCAGTTGTAGATCAGGACTGTTCCCAGACTTGAACGGCAGTCCTGATCAGCTGATCATCAGTCAGCTCCAGGGACCATAGTAGGTCGACCCGATCATCTGACAGTAAGTTGGTAAGGACTGCCCTGGAGCTTAAAACCTCAGTGAGGTTCCTCCCAGATGACTGATGATTCAGGAGGGTCCCAGGATTTGAGCTTCACGACCACCTGGATCATCTGTCAGCTGGCTGGGATTGCTTTGGGGCTCAGTCCCCAGGAGGTCTGTGCCAGCTGACGACCAGGGGTTTGATCCTTGGGGTTTGAGCCCTGCAGCCATCCCTCTCCCAGTAGTTGTCAGAGACCACTCCATTATTTGAATCCCAGGGCATCCCTGCCAGCCAACCGTCAGCTGATTGGGACTGCCACAGGGCTGGACCTGGGGGTATGTACCTGTATGGGATGCCACATATTCAAGCTATGGCACTATACAAACCAGCCACAAAAATATTACATGTTTTTCAAGTGATATATTTGTGTCTGGCTTCTGATTTTTATGGTGCCACAAATTCTGTGAACATGTGACTAGTTGCTGTTTCTGGCACAATTTAACACTTTAATCTCACCAGAAATATAATGTGTGCAAGAAGCCTTTGGAAAATCCAAGCGGTGTTTATAGTCTCAGTAAGTGGCAATCTTCCAGTGAATCCTGTTAATCGGTGTGGATAATGGAGACATTGAGTTGGAACATACAGCCAGGAACTAACTTTCAAATCCTTTTTAATGGAACATACCTGATACATCACCCTAGGAAATAAGAAAGCAAACAGAAACTTTTGATAGAAAGTGAAACTTGAAATGACAGGAGTTATAAAGATTTTCTATATTAACTTTAAAAATGTATATACATCTGAAATGATTTTGCACCATATGCTCATGTATGTTATACAAGCACTGAAGATCCCAATCAAATGCTTACATTTATACAGCTGTACACAATTAACACATACTTCGGGTTTTTTTAATCATTTGTACTACTTAAGATGTGTTATATGAAAACCCCACTTTCCTCCTAGCATTGTTACTTTCTCTCCAGCATGATGCTGAACATTGTAATGTACCAGTGTTCTAGTTAAGCACTGAGGTGGGCATTATGCTTATGGAGCTGATTTCTTATTGATTCAATGTAAAACCAAAGTACTTCTGGTTATTAATAGGGACCTGCTTAAGTCTCAGTGGGACAATGGGAGTTTCATGGCCTGCTCATGACATGCAGAGCTGATTTTGCAGGCATTTTGTGCTGCCCCCATCCCTAGCCAATGATTGGTGGAGAAGCCCTGGTGGCCCAGTCCCTCACTGCTGACTGGCAGTCTGTCACTACTGTTTGTTTGCCCCACCCATTGCTGCTGATTGGCAGAGGGTGCCTTCACTTAGTCTGTTATTACCACTTCTTTTTTGGTTGATTTAATGGGAAATCACGACCAATGCCAAATTTCCTGGGCAATTGTAGTGACTGTGGACAACATCCCTTTTTGTGGTTTCTGCAAAATCCATGACACTGTGATTTAGGTAGGTCCCTAGATATGTAACATTCTGATGATGCCTTTAATAAGGGTTAATATCACAGTCCTAAGAAAGTACTGGTTTGGGAAATTCCAGTTTATCTGAATACATTTTTCTGAGATGTACAGGCAGTCCTCAGACTTACAATACACTTGCTTCCTGAAAACCACCTCTTAAGTTGAAACGTTGTAACTTGGAATTGATTTTCCCATAGGGAACAATGTTATCAATGAGGGATTCATTCCTGAACCAAGGCTTGATGCCCTATTTTCACTAAAAATACCCCAGAATTTTGTACTCAATCAATTATAGATGAGTAATATAGCTACATTAATATATTTATATTGTAAATAGCAATCATATTGATAGTTTCATAGTAGCTAGAGTCGGAAGGGACCTAGGTAGATCATCTAGTCCAACCCCCTGCCTTGACAGGAAAGAGCACCGGGGTCAGATGACCCCGGCAAGGTGCTCATCTAACTTCCTTTTAAAAATCCCCAGGCTAGGAGCCTGCACCACTTCCCCTGGAAGCCGGTTCCAGGCCCTAGCCGCCCTGACTGTGAAGTAGCGCCTCCTAATATCTAATCTAAACCTACCCTCCGCCAGCTTGTGACCGTTATTCCTGGTCACTCCTGGCAGCGCACGGGGGAACAGGGACTCCCCCAGTACCTGCTGATCCCCCCTGACCAGTTTGTAGCAGGCCACAAGGTCCCAAGGTCCCAAGGTGTGGAAGAACTTCTTTGAGGTGGCTTTGCTGGATGTTTTGAAGGGCTCTCAGCTGGACTTTTTGAAGGGTTCTTGGCTGGAGTCTTCTCATGATTCTTGGCTGCAGGTTTTTCTGGAGTCTTGTCTGCTTTCTTAAAGAAAGTATCCAAGGAAGTTTGGACAGATGTTCTCCAGGGAGATGAGTGACACGGTGAAGTTGTTCGCTGGCGTGGCTTGGCATCAGATCAAGTGTTGTAAAGTTGAAACTGATGTCAGAAAGTTGAAACAGGGTGTCACGAGGAGCCAGCAGGGGAGATCATGCTTAGGGGCAACCAACACAGGTTCATTAGTGGCAGGTCCTGTCAGACCAACTTGGTAGCCTTCTGTGATCAGATCACCAAATCATTAAATGCAGGGGTAGCAATGGACATAGTCTTCCTGGACTTTCAGAAGGCCTTCGACACTGTCTCTCACCCTGTTCTCATTAAGAAACTGGGGGACTGTGGTGTCGACACCCACACAGTCAATTGGGTCGCCAACTGGCTGGAGGGCCGCACCCAGAGAGTGGTGGTGGATGGGTCATTTTCAACCTGGAGGAATGTGAGCGGTGGGGTTCTGCAGGGCTCGGTCCTCGGGCCCGCACTGTTCAACTTCTTCATCAGTGACTTGGACGAGGGGGTAAAAAGCACCCTGTTCAAATTTGTTGATGACACTAAGATGTGGGGGGACGTGGGCATGCTAGAAGGGAGGAATAGGCTGCAATCAGACCTAGACAGGTTACAAGGGTGGGCGGATGAGAATAGGATGGGATTCAACACTGACAAGTGCAAAGTGATGCACCTGGGGAAGAACAATCGGCACCATACCTACAGGTTGGGGAACTCCCTTCTTGTCACTACAGAGCAGAAAAGAATCTTGGAGTCATCATTGACTCCAAGGTGAACATAGGCTGGCAGTGTGGGGATGCAGTCGGGAAGCCCAACCGTACCTTGTCATGCATCCACAGATGCATCTCAAGCAGGTCCAAGGAGGTGATCCTCCCCCTCTATGCGGCACTGGTCAGGCCGCAGCTGGAGTACTGCGTCCAGTTCTGGGCGCCGCACTTCAAGAGGGATGTGGACAACATGGAGAGGGTCCAGAGGAGGGCCACTCACATGATCAGGGGCAGCAGGGCAGGCCTTATGAGGAGAGGCTACGGGACCTGAACCTGTTCAGCCTCCACAAGAGAAGGCTGAGGGAGGATCTAGTGGCCTGTTACAAACTAGTCAGAGGGGACCAGCAGGCATTGGGGGAGTCCCTGTTCCCCCATGCACTACCAGGAGTGACCAGGAATAACAGTCACAAGCTGGCAGAGGGTAGATTTAGGTTAGATATCAGGAGGCGCTACTTCACGGTCAAGGCGGCTAGGGTCTGGAACCAACTTCCAAGAGAAGTGGTGCAGGCTCCTACCCTGGGGGTCTTTAAGAGGAGGCTAGATGTACACCTTGCTGGGGTCATTTGATCCCAGTGCTCTTTCCTGCCATGGCAGGGGGTCGGACTAGATGATCTACTCAGGTCCCTTCTGACCCTAAAAACTATGAAATTTATGAACATCATAAGTGTGATGTAACTCGAAACGTTGTAAGTCGAGGACTGCCTGTACTTTGCTAAGGCTAAAGAAATGGCTGTAGTGAGACAATTTTCCGATTGGAGCAGTTTTCCCTCTGGAAAGCATAGGTTTCCGTGAAATGTTTCCACTTCACCCAATCAGTTGGTTTCATCCAGACACTGTGTGTGAAATGGTTCCTGTTTCATTTGACTTCATCATTTGACTTGCTGTATTTACAGTATATAAAGGCAAAGTATTTTAACAAGAATGTAATATGATACTAAAGTTTGAAGTGATGACTTTGGAATGAAACTTTTTGACGGTCTTAATGTTTTGAAATATTCCATTATCAAGAAATACAGAGATTTCAAATTTGCTTTCCTATTCCAGATTAAACCATTTTTAAGCCTCAGTTTCCCATAGAAGGAAAATTTTGTTTTCCAGTCAGTTTTTCTCTTAATGCTGTCTCCTTCAAAGTGCAGTCATGGCTGTGGTCTGCCCAAGTGCCTCATCTAAAGTTGACCTGTCACAAATTGCTCTTTTAAAAGAGGCAGCCCAATCTCCATCTTAGTAATTGCAACAACAGTATTTTAGGAAAGCAGAATATAGACAGTGGGGAATCACATTTGTGTGTGTGAAAATCTGATTATCCTTCTGCAAGAGAAAGATGGGTATGGGTATGATTGCTTCAATAGGAATGAAAGCTTTTGGTTTTTGGCAGTATGAAGACAGCTAGGATATAATTGGATGTGATGGGTTGCTATATTGATATGCATTTTGTCCTAACCTGAAGATGGGAGGCACTAGTAGACCATCAGATATGGTGATGGTCTCAACTTATAGCTTTCCAGACTGGATGAGCTATACTGCTGTCACCTCCTACAGCAAAATCTGAATTCTGATGTTTGTGGTTCCAGCATAGCATCTGAAAATTTTCCTTCAAAATCTAATTTTCGGTTGTAGACAGTCTGGTTAATCTGAGTTATATTTACTCAGTCTATCCTCTTGTAGGAAAATTGTCTCAGAGAGCTTTCAACGGCAGTCAGTTGAACTTGACCAAATTGCCTTCATCAGGGGAATTTGGGTGGTATCTGTAAGAAATAGTGTTAGATCCCCTTTTCCTGAGTGTAGACCAGTGAACTTATATGGAGGGCTTCAGAACACAGCCTGACTATGGTTTCTTGTTGTTCACAACTGCTGAAGGCTAGGTGGAAATTTGCATAGTGTTTGATCCCTTTTAAGTAAGCATTTGTTCAGCTTCTGCTCCAAAGCCATGATTCAGACAGTCTTTCCAATTACCTATCAATCTAATCTCTTGATCTATTCAGGCTAAAGAAACAGCTGTAGTGAGACCAACCAAGTCAAGGTGTCTTGAACCTCTGATTCCTTAGTCCATATAAATCAGGGTGTGGGACCGACTCAGCTTGTAGCATTGATCACTGATCAGTATGACGATAAATAAAGATTGGGTGGCCTCACTGATATTTAATCACAAGTCTATCCCCAATCCTCCATGCTAAGGAAGTGTTAATTTATCCTCAGATGCCAGCTGGTCTGGGATGGCTTCAGATTCTTTGTATTTTTTATTTATTTTCAAAACCTCCCACAAATATAGTGCTGGAATATTATGCCCCAAGTGCTCTCTCATGAGTGAGGTACTTTGCTGTTCTCTCTCTATGTTAGGATCCCTCGAGGTAAATCCTGTTTCACCTTTACATATGTAACCCCTTTCTGGAAGTGTGTGGTATGCCTCCTCCAAGTACTGAGTATTACCATATCAAGTACTTTTCATCAAGTTGGGTGTTGCACTGGGAGTTCTTTTTCCAAGTGCCTGGTGCATCCAGTCAGTGTGTGACTCTTTGTGGCAGGTACATGAGGGGCTGTTCTATGAGAAATCAGTGATGACGATGATCAGGCCTGGACACAGACATGGGTGAACTGGGCGGCCGCCCATGGCTTAGACAGAAAGCGGGCCCGTAAATGGGGAAAAAAAATACAGATACATTGTCTCTGGTGAAAGGGAGGCCTGATGCTAAAAGTTTGTCTGTGGCTGCCAGGAGTCTAGGTATTGCACTGATGATGATGATGATACCTGCTGGGAAGGAGTGTTGTGAAGCTCAGTATATAGGGGACAACAAAATAAATAAGCAAGTTCCAGCAAAGGAATAGAATTTCTAAAATAACAGCACTGCAAAGCGGGGAGCTTTATTGTGCACAGGACCCTATAGGATATGGAGAAGGAAGGAGCTAAAGTACCTATTAATAAATGTTAAGGCAATTCCTCATTTCCCAAATGTTCTCAGATCTTTCAGATTTCCTGTGGGGATGGCGCAGCTGGGCTGCACATTCAGAGATGGAATGTTTCAGGGCTCTGGAGTTGGCTAGCTTAAACAAAAGTAATTTTATTCTGGAATGATTGTGTGAGGCTGAATCTGTTGGACTTCCCAGTTTCCCCTCATTTGGAATTCTTGTGTGATCTTAGCTGGCTATTAGCAGCTCCCTCTGGTTAGATCTCTCTTTCTCAGTGAAAGCTGTAATGCAAGAGTCTCAGGGTAGTACAAACTTCCTTTGAGATGATAGAAATAGCAGAGGGTCTCTAAGGGCTAGGAACAGATGTTGTATTTTCCCTGGACAAGTTGTGCCTGTGTTTGTCCCAGAACAGAAATATCCCGGGATGGGAGTGTATACACATCACCCTTCTAATCAGGGTTTAGTGAATACACTGCTGCTTTTCTGCCATTGATTCAATTATGCAATCCTGGGAGAACATTTTACTTGTAGTGTCCTGGGATAAAATGATTTATCCCGGGACAAATGTGACCTGTGTTTGCAGCCTAAATTATACCAACACTCTCCCCCATACTTCCATCAGGCAGTTTCCTCCTTCCTGGCAATCATTGGTCCACTAGACTGCTCATACAGAAGCCATCCTTACTGGCTGCTGTGAGGTTCATTTCTTCTCTTCCTACACCTGCTTCCAAGCATCCTAGGAATGGATCAGAGTGCTCTGCCATCCTCTTAGCTGGAGTCCTTTGATAGGAACTATCTGGGTGCTCAGACTGGAGCTCCAGGAGCTAGGTAACCCAGAAAGGTTTATGTGTACTTGTATTACAGAAAGTTAGGCAATGAATACAGTAGATTGCAAATCTATTTAAAATTGTTACTCTCTTTGCTCCCGTGCAATAATGCTTTGTTTTCTTTTTATTGTTACAGGGGTAAAGATCAGCAGCTTGCTTGGTAAAAAGGGAAACCTGGAGAAACTGCAGTGTTACTGGGAAGTGGGATTTTTCTTAGGGGCCAGTATGCTGGCCAATGACCACCTAAGAGTGATTCAGGCTTCAGAAAAGCTTTTTAAGCTAAAGACACCAGCATGGTAAGGCAAATATGCAAGATATGATGGTTTTGAACACTCTTGTATGTTAATAAGTTTTTTAATTTAGCTTCTTCAGATTGTTACACATAGCATTGTATTAAATGATTCCAGCCTGTAGGTAAATTTTCATACTGAATGCTATTAATTATCTAAAAAAATATGGAAAAATTACTTTGTGATGTGTTTTTGCCCTGTGAAAGTGTTGCACATGAATTGGGAAGAAAAGAACATATCCTTTTAAAAACTGTGCCGTTGAGTGCAAAATCAGGTCAGCATATAATATGTGTTTTGTTTTCCTTCACATACCCAAAACCACTTGTGAACATCCCAACAGCACTCCTAAACCATAAGCCACACCGGATCTCTTCAGAGCCAGTTAAAAATGGATGGTTCAGAAAATTTAAATTTATTGTCAGAATACATGCAGATTGAATCAAGGAATTTTAAAATGTTGAGACAGCTGCAAGGACTAACAATGATCCCACTTCTCAGGAGAAATCTTTCTCAACAGCACTTCTCTCCCTGCCCCAAATCTAATAATTTTAGAATCTTCAGGGTTTCAGAACAGGTTTGTATTCAAATGTACCTCAGGAGACATCCCTTCTGTGGTTATAGATGCATTCAATTAAGCTGCATCTTGCCCTTACACATATGTACAAGTGGGCAGCAAGGGAGTAAGGTTTGCCTCCCTCTTTTCCACATCCTTGGTCAGGGGCCAGGTGTGATATATCCCTTTTAGTTTGATGATTGACTTATAAGAGCTAGCACGTGGTTGGTTTTAAAGGTGTAATGAGGGAGTAGGGTTACGTGAAATTCACCTGCTTTATGCAGCAACTTCTTTTTTTTGTTTTGATCCAAAGAAAGGAAGGGAGGAACCAGAAAACACCTGGGTTCTAATTGCAAAACTCTGTAGCTGCTTGGTAAATTTACTGTGTCAGGTGATAACATGTTCAGATATGCCTTGGCTGTGCTGCCCAGGCTGCCTTCTGAACCAGAAGCAGTGTAGATGTGTACATTTAGTATTGGGGTTGGGCTAGCATATCTGGGGCAGGGACATTTGTACTGCTTCTGGTTTATGAGGGAGCCTGTGGGTGCATCTACACATGCAAATAAGGTGAAGTGGTAAACTCCAGAGCACTTTGAGGTGGGTTACACTATTCCTGGGTGCAGTATCTATATGCGTGTCCAGGACAGCAGCACTTTGAGCCATGGCAGAGCAGGCCCAGGCTAGGAGCAGACTTGGGTTGCAGGGTGGGAGTCAGCCCTGGGCTCTGGGTGGAGGTGTCAGGCGGTAGAGGGGTGGCCAGAGCTTGAGCATTGAATGTGCCGAGCTGTGGTCTCGTGTCCAGCCCTGCTGCCTGCGCTGACCGGGCACAATTTATGCCTGCTGTCACTGTATTCACAAGTGTTTGATCACAGTTCATTACTCCACCATAAGATAGTAGTGTCCCCAACAGTACTATCTTATGGCAGAGTTCATTAATTTACTGTGCCCTAATATTAGTGGACGTGTAGATGGTGACACTTTACTGCACTAATCAACTGCACTAAAGCACATATAGATGCACCCTGAATGGAGCAGTTCAGTATGTTTGTGGGCTGTGCTGCCTGGCACACTAGATTTACTGTGTAACTATGCCCTGTGTCTCTACACAAATGTAGATTTTAGAGTAGCATAACTCCTCTAAAAGGGATAGAAACCCCCAGGAATAGAATATGGCAATTGCTAGGCATGCTTGGTAGCTGTCTCTGAAGAGATATAGGGAGGTTTTAATGTGGGCAAGACATCAGTTAGGTCATATCCTGTTATCCTCAGAGAGCAATGCCAATTGAATTGGAATGAATGGAAAGGTCATAAATATAGGAGTGATAGACAGCCCTTAGCTGCAGACAGGACTGCAGCTAATCTGCACAAGACTAACAGAGGCATCTGCTATGAGGGTTTAGTCCTATTTCCTGAATCACTTTGACTTCAGGCTGCAGACTTCTGTGTCACTGGTAGCAGAGGACCAGTCAACTGTTAGCCAAGGGCCAGAATGCTGTTCACTGTGGAAACCTCATAGCATTTGTTTAAAGGATTGGACCGATACTCTTTAATGTCTTCATCAGCGACTTGGACGAGGGGGTGAAATGTACTCTGTCCAAGTTTGCAGATGACACTAAGCTATGGGGCGAAGTGGACACGCCGGAGGGCAGGGAACAGCTGCAAGCAGACCTGGACAGGTTAGACAAGTGGGCAGAAAACAACAGAATGCAGTTCAACAAGGAGAAATGCAAAGTGCTGCATCTAGGGAGGAAAAATGTCCAGCACACCTACAGCCTAGGAAATGACCTGCTGGGTGGCACGGAAGTGGAAAGGGATCTTGGAGTCCTAGTAGACTCCAAGATGAACATGAGTCGGCAGTGTGACGAAACCATCAGAAAAGCCAATGGCACTTTATCGTGCATCAGCAGATGCATGACAAATAGGTCCAAGGAGGTGATACTTCCCCTCTATCGGGCGCTGGTCAGACCGCAGCTGGAGTACTGCGTGCAATTCTGGGCACCGCACTTCAAGAAAGATGCGGATAACCTGGAGAGGGTCCAGAGAAGGGCCACTCATATGGTTAAGGGCCTGCAGGCCAAGCCCTATGAGGAGAGATTAGAGAAACTGGACCTTTTCAGCCTCCGCAAGAGAAGGTTGAGAGGCGACCTGGTGGCTGCCTATAAGTTCGTCAGGGGGGCACAGAAGGGAATTGGTGAGTATTTATTCACCAAGGCGCCCCCGGGGGTTACAAGAAATAATGGCCACAAGCTGGAGGAGAGCAGATTTAGATTAGATATTAGGAGGAACTTCTTCACAGTTCGAGTGGCCAAGGTCTGGAACGGGCTCCCAAGGGAGGTGGTGCTCTCCCCTACCCTGGGGGTATTCAAGAGAAGGTTGGATGTGTATCTAGCTGGGGTAATGTAGGCCCAGCACTCTTTCCTGCTTATGCAGGGGGTCGGACTCGATGATCTATTGAGGTCCCTTCCGACCCTAGCATCTATGAATCTATGAAGGTTTTGGGAAAAAAAGACTGAGATGCTAGCATTCTTCTAAAGCTCTGAAGAGTCTAGATCAATGATTCTCTACCAGGGTGCCACAGCACACTGAGGTGCCTTGAAATCCTTTCAGGTGTGCTGCAAACACGATTCACAAAATAAACCTAGAGATTTCAAATAGGAATCCATAGGCGGGATCGTTGGGGAAGCGCTGAGGACCCAGAGGGGAAGGGAATCGGATGTCGAAGGTGAGTGGTTGCTCCTTAAGGAGACGATCCTCCATGCCCAAAGGGAGGTAATCCCAACAAGGGTCAAAGGGAGCAGGAGGGCACATAAACCCCCATGGCTCACTAAGAGCATCCGGGAATGTCTCCTTGCTAAAAGGGAGGCATATACCCAATGGAGAGATGGGGTCATCACCAAGAAGGACTATGTTACAGTCGCCCGAGGATGTAGGGGGGCAGTCAGGAGGGCCAAGGCAGAGTTGGAGATAGGACTAGCTTCCCGGATTAAGGACAATAAGAAGTCCTTCTTCAAATACATAGGGGGTAAAAAGAGGGTCCCGGGTAATGTGGGGCCCCTGCAGGACACGATGGGCAACTTAGTCATCACGCCAGATGACAAAGCTAACATATTTAACGATTTCTTTGCCTCTGTCTTCCTAAGTAGGGACCAGTTCAGCCACCTCCCTGCTGGGCCCCCCTCGGGCCCCGAGAGAGACACGCCTGGGCCAAGGGTTAGCGAGGAGTTAGTTAGGGTACTTCTGGAGAGGCTGGACGTGTTCAAGTCCGCTGGTCCGGACGATCTTCACCCTAGGGTTCTACAGGAACTGGCCGAGGTCATTGCGGGACCCCTGGCGCGGCTCTATGAGCACTCGTGGTGCTCTGGCGAGGTGCCGGAGGACTGGAAGAGGGCCAATGTGGTCCCTATCTTCAAAAAGGGAAAAAAAGAGGACCCGGGAAATTACAGGCCAGTTAGTCTGACCTCAATCCCGGGTAAGCTCTTTGAAAAAATTATCCTGGCACACATCCAGGAGGGCCTTGCGGGGGAATGCATGCTCAGGGGCAACCAACATGGGTTCATCAGTGGCAGGTCTTGTCAGACCAACCTGGTGGCCTTTTACGATCAGGTCACCAAATCATTAGACGCAGGGGTTGCTGTGGATGTAGTCTTTTTGGACTTCCGGAAGGCTTTCGACACTGTCTCTCACCCTGTCCTCATCAAAAAGCTGGGAGACTGTGGTGTCGATGCCCACACGGTCAAATGGGTCGCCAACTGGTTGGAGGGCCGCACCCAGAGGGTGGTAGTGGATGGGTTCTTCTCGACCTGGAAGGACATGGGCAGTGGGGTTCCGCAGGGCTCGGTCCTCGGGCCCGCACTGTTCAACATCTTCATCAGTGACTTGGATGAGGGGGTAGAAAGCACCCTGTTCAAGTTTGCCGATGACACTAAGATGTGGGGGGATGTGGGCGCACTAGAAGGGTGCAATAGGCTACAAGCTGACCTTGACAGGTTGCAACGGTGGGCGGATGAGAATAGGATGGGGTTTAACACTGATAAGTGCAAGGTGTTGCACATGGGGAGGAAGAACCGGCACCACACTTACAGGTTGGGGAACTCCCCTCTTGCCAGCACGGAGACGGAAAAGGATCTTGGAGTCGTCATTGACTCCACGATGAACATGGGCCGGCAGTGTGGGGAGGCAGTCAAGAAGGCCAATCGTACCCTGTCATGCATCCACAGATGCATCTCGAGCAGGTCCAGGGAGGTGATCCTCCCCCTCTATGCGGCACTGGTCAGGCCGCAGCTGGAGTACTGCGTCCAGTTCTGGGCGCCACACTTCAAGAGGGACGTGGACAATATGGAAAGAGTTCAGAGGAGGGCCACTCGTATGATCAGGGGTCAGCAGGGCAGGCCTTATGAGGAGAGGCTACGGGACCTGAACCTGTTTAGCCTCCACAAGAGAAGGTTAAGGGGGGACCTTGTGGCCTGCTACAAACTGGTCAGGGGGGATCAGCAGGTATTGGGGGAGTCCCTGTTCCCCCGTGCGCTGCCAGGAGTGACCAGGAATAATGGTCACAAACTGGCGGAGGGTAAGTTTAGATTAGATATTAGGAGGCGCTACTTCACAGTCAGGGCGGCTAGGGCCTGGAACCAGCTTCCAGGGGAAGTGGTGCAGGCTCCTAGCCTGGGGATTTTTAAAAGGAAGTTAGATGAGCACCTTGCCGGGGTCATCTGACCCCGGTGCTCTTTCCTGCTAAGGCAGGGGGTCGGACTAGATGATCTACCTAGGTCCCTTCCGACTCTAGCTACTATGAAACTATGAAACTATAGGCTTAAAAACATTCCAGCCTGCTGTCGTCCTTCTGAGTTCTTTGCAACAGAGTAATTGCTCTATTATTTTTTGGTAGTCAAAAAACAAGTGAAAAGTAAGAGCTTGCATTTTCTGAGGGGTGTCTCAAGTCTGTCAACAGGTGCCTTGAGCTGAATGAGGGATGTCTTGAGTCTAAAAAGGTTAAAAACCACTGGTGTAAGTGACCTGTGCACACATGCACGTACACATGCACAATTTGTTATGGTCACATTTTTAAGACCTAAAATTATCTCTGAAAGAAGATTTGAGGGGAATGTTTTCATGGGCATGTATGAAAGTGGTTGAACCTTATATCCACATACGTAACAACATCAAAGTGCAAATTTCTGTATGGGGAATGCTAGTCACTTGACTGTCTGAGAAATTTGGCTTAAAATATACATTATTCAAAATACAGGGCCTGTTTGAGTTGCCATATGTGTATCATTATCCCGCATTTAGCAGCTTTTTTTTAAAGAGCAGTTGCATTAATTTAAATGACTGAACTGTGGTGACTCTTTGTGGGTATACTATAAGGGGCTTATTCCGTTTGGCTTTACATGTTTGACTGTAGTGCTTAAAAAACAGCTTTGAGGCTAGCGTTAGAAAGGAATCTAGTATGTACAGGTGGCTTGTAGACAGGCAACTCGGTAATTAATTAGTAATTGCACGCTTAAAGTATATTTGCATCTTTTTCAATTCATGGTATAAAAACAATATCATATAGAGCTTAGTAAATTTGCATTAGGAGGTAATGCACTGAAGTGAGACAGGTACGGGATTTAGTGACGAGTAGCAGAGCTGTTATGTTTTTTACAAAGGGTTGTTGAAATGATCTCTGCCGGAGTTATTGACTGTTTATAGTGTAGCTAATTCTAGATCCTGAATCCAGAAGCCTCACATTTTAAACATCTATGTTAAACAATTCATCTGTGCAGATGCAGCATAGAGGACAAAATAACACAGAATGTTAAAACCAGGGACTTTCACCTAATGTTAAATTAAGGTTAGTCACAAATTTAAAACGTTCTGATGTGATAAGTTTAGTCTCTAGGCAGGGGATTTACCTACATTGAAAAATGATCTCAGTTCAGGGTAACTGCTAAGATATGCCTGGCCTGGGACTCCAGTATAGTTTAGATTAGTAGTGTAGTTGCCACATATCTGTTTCAAACACAAGGAATTGTAATTGTTACAAGCTATTGTGATGCTGTGTGCTTAAGAGTGTAATTAAAAATAGTTTGTTTCTTGTTTTGTTTTGTTGTATTTTCCCAAACTGTATTAAATTTGTTGTCTGCATATGCTTGGCTTAATTTTAGGTACCTCAAGTCTATTGTAGAGACTATTTTGATATATCAGCATTTTAAGAAACTGAATCCAGAACAACATGTAGCCAAACAGGAACTTGTGGACTTCTGGATGGACTTCCTTGTTGAAGCCACAAAGACAGATGTGTCTATAGTTAGATTTCCAGTAAGTGTGTGTTTTCTCGTATTTTTTATTAACTGTCTCATTTAACTTGTAATTGTATTCATTTCCTTTTCATCACAGAGCATGGTTAATACAACTATTGCTTGCTCATAACTTGCCAAGAAATTAACTACTTTCCCAGAAGAAATATATTTGGTTTGCATGTTGTAGTGGTTTTAGTTGATTGCTTTTAGTTACAATGGAGTTGTTTGGTCTGTTTTATAACAAAGCAGCAAGGGAAAAGCCTAGTTAGCATTTTGTCATTTAGGATGTGCTGCTGCTAGGCATGCTCTTACAGAAACCCTTCTATCTATGCCAAATGATAACAGAGTGATTAAGTTATGCTTTGAGGAAAGGAGTTTTCTTTCTCCCCTATCAAATGCTAGCAATTCATTAGTAGGCTTGGGATATGTGATTTGGAATCCTTTGCAGTTAATGAAGTTCATTTATTCTTTGTCACAGTTCATAAGGGAGCCTCGGTAGCTGAAAACATACAACTTCTGGTATCAGACAATAAATCTCAACCATACTGGATAATTTATATTTAGATGTTCCCTTGAAAAAAATAGTGCAAGAACCCTGCTAGTTTGTATTTTGCTGAATTGTTTTATATTTAATGAATATGGTTATACCAGGGTAGAGGGTTCTGGAAAAATATAGTAAACAGATTCTTGTTATCACCCTTGTTATTTGTCTCCTCAGTATTGAGGAGAAATTGGATCTTGGCTACTTTGAATAACTCTTGGCAAAGGCTGTTATTTATTTTCATAATAACCACTGTTGCCACCCAAATACTTGGAGTGCAAATTGGTTGCTTTGTATAGCTCAGTAGGCTGCCAGGTATTGGACCTGGTGTGTAGGTGGCACAATATACCCCAGGGAAGATTGCAGTTTGTCATGCTCAACAGCAAGTGCTCCAGGCAGTTACCGTATTTTTCGGACCATAAGACGCACCCCTCCTGGAGCCTCAGTCTCCGCGGCAGCGAGTCCCTCCTTCGGACTCCTGCCCCGTCTGTTCCAGCCTGCCATTTTTATTGCCGGCTCCCGGCCACTGGCACGGGCGTCGGCTTCCAGTGTAAACAAGCGGCGGATGTCCCGCTCGGGCTCCGCTGCCTCCGCGGGCAAGCTCCGCCCCGTCTCCCCGGGACACGGCATAAACAAACGGCGGGTGTCCCGCTCGGGCTCCGCCGCCTCCGCGGGCAAGCTCCGCCCTGTCTCCTCGGGACACACACCTTCGGACCATAAGACGCACCCTCGTTTTCCCCCCACTTTTGGGGGGAAAAAAGTGCGTCTTATGGTCCGAAAAATACGGTAAGTAATGACCATGTGAACCTCTGTAGGGAATGTTGTTCCAGTTTTCTTAATGCAAGGAAAAAGCTGTGAAATGAGGATGGATGTTCTGGAGACAGTTCAGGCTGGGAAATATGCAAAATCTTCTGGGTCTCAAAAGGGATGCCCACTTTTTCGTTTTTTATTTTTTACTTATCGTGATAATGAAACACTTAAAACCGGTTCTGTTTTCCAGACCTGCCAGAGGTAGTTTGCATTTTCATTCAAGTCAAAAACATATCCGGTCAATAACACACTGTAATATACTGAATCCATGTACCTGAACATACGGTTCATGTGTCTAGAACGGTCTAGTCAGAGAAGTGGAACCATTTCCATCCCAGCCACCGTGCAGGCACACACAGTCAACTATATATTGCTTGGAAGAAGGGAAAGAAGAACATAAGAAAGACAGGAAATTTTGAACAGGCATTTTCTTGTCAAATTAATTATTGTAGTTGTTTTACAAATAAAATGACATTTATAAATAATAAACAGATTATATAACTAATTGTTTTCACTGCATCTGTGTAATCACTTGCAGCTCAATTTGTCAGTAGGGCTACCCTAAAACGGCGCTTTACTTCAAACTCAGCATGTTCCTGCACTGAGTCCAGTGCCTGCCCAGAAGAGGCATCGCGTTAGCTGGACCCAGCTTACCCAACATCTATATAGATAGGGCCTCTTAGTGGGGCTTTTTTGGTGCTTTTATCTAATAACTGATTGAATCAGCTGTTAGATAAAAGCACCAAAAAGCCCCACTGGAGTGCCAGATCTATACAGATGCTGCAGAGCCAGGTTGAACTAATGCGTTCTGCTTCTAGTAAAGCACTTTTTTTCTGTAAGCAGCCATGGTTCTGAACCTAGGAATTTCAACACTAGCTCACATTTGAAGTATATGTACTGTAATCCCTGTCTAGCCACTAGAGGGAGAAATAACGTTCTTTACAGTTGTGACATACAGGAGGCACAGTTGCCAAAATTCTGCTGCATGAATTTCACTTCAAACTTAAGGTCCAATTCTGTAATGCACCAAGGGCCAGATTTTTTTAAACAGTGTTTAGATACCTTAGGAGAGGTGTGCTTAATGGGTTTTTTAAAATCCCAGTAGTCTCCTGTCTTTATCTGAATATATTTAAAAAATCTGAAGTGCTCTCTGTCATCTTTGGAGTACTTCCAGCTCAGAAGGAAGTATGCAGAAATTGATTCATTATGGATCTTTCCAAAAATTTCCATTTAGGAAATTTTGTTTCTTTAAGTGTTTTAAAGGAATTTCTGAGGGTCTTTAAGGCCTAAACATAAGAGAATAATTTCATACCTCCTTCCCACCCCACCATCCTTCCTATAATTCTGTCCCAGACTTTTTGAATGCTGAGTTAGTTGCAGGCTTTATCTCAGTAGATCCAGTTTGCTTTCACAGGGCTCTGCAATATCACTTTGTTGTATGCAAATAGTCCCTGCCTTCTGAAATGCAATCCATATTTATTTACTAAAGTAATTTAAAACATTCAAGGAAAAGCATGGCAAGCAGTTGCAAATAAGTGCCCAACGAATGATAAATGCTGATCCTGCTTATATTTTTTTGGAGGAAAGGGTAAGCATTGTGTTCTGATGCCCCTTCTATCTGAGTAGATAGATTATTGCAGCATTTCTGTAATATTTCAATAATTGTAACACATTTCAGCTAGTCTTTAGGAGACATCTTTGCAATACAGATCACAAGAGGCGCCTATACACATCAGTGACGCTGCTTTGATGCACTGTAATTACACTGCGTTGGAGCAGATTCGATTGTTAGAGTCTGGTGGAACTCAATGATCATTACCATGCTCCAGCAGATTCCAGCGTTTTGTGTATTAGCATTCATGTGCTGAAAAGTGGAACCCACTTCCAAAGCACATGTATAAATACCCAAGAAGAGTAGAAATGAAATGGAATTCCAGTTATCTCCAATACTTACCAGCATCTGTAAAATGAAAAACAAAGCCCTATATGGGGTTAATGCAGACTTAAAGGCTTTCAAAATCTTTTGAAATTCAGTTTTAAATTAAAAATCAATAATATCAGTTTCTACATACATATTCTACAGTTTCTACTGGACTGGTATTTTGCTTTTAATGGCCCTGAAGTAAAACAGGAAGGTACTTTGGCTATTCATCAGTTCAGCATAAATGGCAGGTTAGACCCAATCTTGCTGAATTGGATCCCATCTCTTTTGGGTTATTCTTCCAGATCTTGCTGCCCTTTCTTCTGAAAATTTTTCAATAAGCACTTACTGTCAGCCTGAGCCTCTTGCAGGGCTGTTTCTGGTTCTGTATTTTGTGTATCATTCTGCATACCATAATGTGACTGCTACACCTCACGGTAGTCTGCTTTAAAAACAGCTCAGGCTAGCTGCAGAGTAAAGTTGTTTCCCCCATCTCATCTGAAGCATCTGATGAAACAGGCCATTGCCTACAAAAGTTTATGCCTCATTATGCCATCCTGCTCTGCCTTCTGCTTGGCTTCAGATTAACATGCCTAACTATCACTGTCTCTTTTTTTTGAGCTGCCCAACTACTCTTCTCCTGAACTCTAACAAAAGCATAACCTGCCATTCTCACTCAAGAGAGCAAACTGAATCAAAAGCTTAGAGGACATTCTTAGCCTGGCAGTAGACATAGAAGGCATTTGGAACCGTGAACAATCAGAACTTATATCTACATGGGAAAAACAGATAAAAAAGAAACAATGACCTACAACTGGCATTTCAGGCCAGCCAATCTAGTGTGATTGTTCTACCAGAAGTTTTACCCTTTTTTCCCCTGGTGCTTAGTCATATACTTGATTTTTAGAAATGATTTTAAGTGATTGCATACTTTTTTAATTCCATGAATCTTTTAATGGTTTTTATTTTCTTCCACCCTAAGGTTTTAATATTGGAACCAACAAAAGTCTATCAACCTTCATATCTCTCCATCAACAGTGAAGCTGAGGAGAAGACCATATCAATCTGGCATGTGCTGCCTGAGGACAAGGTAAATTATTACATTTGCCTTAGGATGAGAAGTGTAAGTACTCACACATACAAAATGGTGTCTGCCTTATAAATAACATTCTAAGCAGGCTCTTCTAACTGTTGATTGCACAGATGGAAAACCTATTTGCAGTATGTAAAACATGTTTTATTTACATGCATTTTTGGGCACTGCTTAATTTGAAGACTGTCCTTTATGGTTTGGATGTCAGTGAGGACATTCCAGGATTGCAGGATTGTCCCCAGCAGCCGCTCTTGAGAACTGCAGATTCAGGTCTCAAGAACAAGTGCTAGGGACAAGGCCAGAGCCCAGCTACACTAGCAGACTTCTGGGTGTAGACTATACCTATAAGTACAGGTGGGCGGAGGTTAGGTAGGGCATGTCCAAGACCCTCGTTGCTGGGGTACGTCATCACCATGGTGTTTGTGTGCCAGAAATGCTTCCAGCTTGCACTTACTCATTGGTTAAGTTTGCAGTCCTGATGGAGACTGTAAATATTAAGGGAGAGGGAATAAAAATCCATGTCTTGAAATAGCAGTGAAGGAAGTCAGGAGCTAAAAGAGAAGGTGGTCAGGAGGACAGTGAGAGAAGTCTAGGAGCATGTCTATAGCACATCAGCCGTAGGGTGTCTGAGCCAGAATGGCCCCAATCGCACCTGCCCACCCACTCCTGTTCCCACACTTGAAACCCAGAACTACACTGGTGAAGATGCCCCATAGTCATCCCCAACAACCACTCTCAAGGACAATAGAGATAAAGGTCCAGCGAGGAGCCATAAAGGGATGCCCCAGAGTGACTTGTTAACTGCAAAGAATCAAAGCTAATGACATCTCTGATGACATTTCTTTGGTTGCAGAGTAGGCCTGTGAAGAATTGTTTTCTGAACCAATCTAACTTGTGTTTTTGTGCACTTTATAATAGAAATAATTCTAATATGCTTCTTCTCCCTCTTATTTCATATATTTTACTTTTCCCCTTTCAAGAACTTGTGAAGAACATCTAGGGGACTAGTGTTTAGGCATTTGTTTATTGGATTGTGGGGAAAATAATCCAAGAAATGGCAAAAATAGTTCATTTTGAAGATAATTTCCTGAGCTGCATCAAGACCATTGAATTCCTGTTTGTTCAACTTTGATTGGCATTGTTCAAGATGGACTCCATTCTCCAGTATACATAACTTTGTACTTTCTTACAGAAAAAAGACCAAAATATACTTGCTATGCAATTTGTAAATAATACTATATGCTGGTGCTTCTGAGTACCATAAAATACCTTAGTACCATAAACTATCTGCTCTGCGAGAGGGCTATAACTTATTTCCTATTTGGAAATATCTTGGTATCCCTGAGCATGTGATTCTTAGTAATATACTCTCAAACAACCTGTTCTGCTCTGTTAGGTGGCTTATCTTGCATTTAGTAAGGAACATTGGACTGGAAGGGACCTCCTGGGTTGCTTAGTCCAGTTCTCCATTATCACAGACAATCATATCACATCATATAATCTCCTTCATGAACTGAGCTCCATACGCAAACTAGTTGAATGAGGGTTGAGATGATGATGCTCCAACATGGAGCGGCTTCAGTAACTTGTCTGTCCTGTAAGATGTCCTGTTAGCATACCCAAACAACCTTACATATGTTCTGTAGGGATATAATCAGAAGTTGTGTTTAAGGCTAGTATTTGTGCTTCCAGTTATTGTAACAGATTTTTTAAAGACCATTTTTCCCTGCATGGCAAGTTTGAAGATTGTGATTTCATTATTTGGGACAAAGACAACAGAGTTGTACTAAACTTCTTAAATAAGCCTGGTGTTATATTAATATTACTTGATGGATAGATTTACTTGTAAATCCTTAGAAAATGTGTTATGTAAGAATACACACAGCGTGTGTTAAGGCATATATGCTTTGTTTTTCCATGTAGAACAAAAGTATTGAATTTCTGCTTTAAATACAAAACAGAACTCAGTTTTAAATCTGCAGTCGACGACTGTAATGAGAAAAGGGCTCATGATCTGGTCCATTATAAATAGCTTGTCCTCCTCCCTTTTCACAGATGTTAGTACACTCCACTACTTACACAGATTTTTAGTTAAACTTAAGATAGAACTTGAAATGGGAAATACTTATAAAACAGAAGTGATATTCTTCTCTACCTTTCTGCCATACACAGCTTGCAATTGCTTTGCAGTTTCCTAAATATAGCCATCTTTTCCCATATGTTTTAAGCAGTTCTGCAGTCCTGTTTGTCATTATGAAACAAAGTAGCCAAGCTGCCTCTGTTTCATGTTGGCTTTCAAATCCATTTTGCAGTTTTTTTCCCACACTAACCGAAGAGCAGATGCTAGAGTTGGACAGTGCCTCTGGTATGTTTACTCCAGTGTATTTAAAACTTGGCAGGATTACAAGGAATACAGCTTGTCATGAACATGATCTGGTAAATGAAAAAGGCTGTCTGAATTTGAGAGAGTCATCTTCTGTAAACCGTAATGCTGTAGCACATGATACTTAAGGTTCTTGTGTTTCTTAACTACTTTGTTGTATCTACAGCAGGGGTCAGAAGCCTTTTCAGGCTTCAGGCTGAATTGACCCATGTCAGGTCAGAGGTGGGCTGGTGCATGTCAGACAGGTGCTAAGATACAGCTGCCAGCACTGCTCTGTCCTGCCCGGCAGCTGCGCAGGAAAAGCACCTAATGCCATCACTTTTTCCCACAGCAGCATCTGGAAAGCAAATACTGCCAAAGCTCCCCCATCTCTGCAGAGAAATGCCAAGGACATTGTACACATGTTGCAGGAAAGGGGCGGGAAAGCAGCGGTGCCAGGTACCATCCTTGTGTATCCATGAAAGTAATGGTGGCAGTGGCTAGGTCCTAGCACCTACCTACCACACACCTGCCCATTTCTGATCCAAACTGGATCGATCTGGCTACTAAAGCCCCATGTCCACATATTGGATCAAATGCCTCAGCAGATTGGATCCAGCCTGTGGGCTGTAAGGTTGCTGACCCCTGGTCTAGAGTGATTCTTTCTGAGTATTCAAGGGTAAAATTAGGGATTGGCCATGTACTAGGAACTAAAAGGCACTCAGGAGAGTGTTTCAAGCATGGAGAATGAGGAGGTGGCTGAATTTGCTGTAAGAAGAGGGTAATGAAAATTTCCAAGGATATTTTTCACTATTGCAGAGGACTAGTGCAAATGGAAATTCGGTCAACTCATGTATGGGGCATAATTTCAAGTGGCAAAGCATAGCTGAATGAGTACTCCGGGAAAATAGATCTTGAGGAGTTGGAAAGTCATTTTGCATGGATGCTCTGTTTAGGAGAAAAGTATAACAGGGCTGGCACTATATCAGATAGTGTTCATTTATTTGAGAATCCCTGTTTTTGCTAATTGTTCGGATCTAATACTGCCCTCTAAAGGTTTGCCAAACTGTTAACGATGCCAAGGTATTTATGCCTTTCCAGTTTGGGTTTCAAGATTTAGCTCTTAAAGTAAGGCTGACAGAAAAGATTGTGTAACATAATTAAATTGGCAAAATCCACATATAAAGGAAAATTTGTGAACATTTATACAGACAGAGTACCTAAAAATATCAGTCAAATCAGGTTCCCTTGTGTTGAGGATTATACAAACATACAATAAATAATAATCCCTCTGATCTGGTTTCCCCCAAAACTCACTTAACCTGAAAACATTCCTGCAACATGCACAGCGCAGTTTCATATTTCCTTGGCTGCAGTGACAGGTTACTTTAAATTTAGTTTGATTTTTATTTTTTTTAAATTTTGGTGTACTGCTTTATATTAACATACCCCCTGCAATAAAACTTGACCAAAAAGGAAAGAATTATGGTTTCAGAAAGGAAGGGAAAATTGTTCTGGCAATTCTTGTGGAAAATTGTACTATCGACTTAGAGCCTTCCATTCATTGCACAAAATGTGACAGTTCATCTAATATGTCTCTTCTTATTGCCTTAATTATTTCTTTTATTAATGTGTTTCATAATCTATTAAATTCCACGTCTCTTTCATCCTTTGGAGTTCATTTGCTTATGATAGTGGTTAGCACAGAAGCCTCTTTCTAAATCCTATCTCTTATCAAGAAACATTCTTTGGCTTTATTGTTCTGATTACTGAAATTCTCTCCAGAGTAGTGGTTTTATTAAGTGAAGATTCTACAGGGATATTACTGATATTAAGCTATGATGCCTTAAAGAATAATTGTTACCAAGTAAAATGCTCATGTAGAAATTTTACTTAACCCCACCAGTCTTTTGACTTAGAAGCTGGGAGATATGGGTGTTGGCTGTTCATGGTAAGGGGAATCTTTTAGTATTTGTTTCTTTACACATTTTTTTCTGTATGTTGCAGAAAAGCATTCATGAGTGGAACTTCAGTGCTGCGTCTATCAGGGGAGTAAGGTAGGTTACCTCCTATTGCATGTACCTAGAGAGAGTGATTGTTCTGGGAGAGCACCATGCTGCTTCAGACAGAATGATCTCTCTGCAGTGTCTTACTGTGATTCTAGGGAGTGAATACACATAATACTTGGAACAGTTTAAAAGTTGTTTAAACTTGAGACAGACAGACATACAAGACTGTTTGAAGTGGTTTAATGCCACCTGGAGTGGTTTAAAAATTCACTTGGAATGTATCCTGACATTGTTCAGTGTTATGTGTAGACACCGTGACATAGGTGTGGTCTGTCCTCCAGGCATCCCGCACTACATTGCTCTTCATGCTTTCCCCCTCCCAAACCCCCACTGCAACTGGTTATTCTTGTACTTTTCTTTTTGTTGACACTTTTATCAATGAGACGACTTGCACTGCTTGTGCAGTAAAAGCCATATTTCCAATAGCCAATTTTGTCCTCACTCCCGACTTGATTACTGCCCCACATCGTTTCCCCTTTCCACACACCATCCTCTGGGAATCAAAGAGCATGGGTCCAAGTACTAACCCCCTCATCCAAGACAGGTGAGCACACTACAAACTTTGGTCAACTGCCGACTATTGAAGTTTACTGAACTCATGTTTAGTGGGGAAAAGTAGAAAAGTGAAAGTGACCCTAGCCACAGGTCACTCAACCCTTGTGTTCCCTCAGGCATGGGTAGAAACACTTCTTCCCCTGCTCATTCAGTTGAGATATGTTGAACTAGGTGTTCATTCCTACCCACATCATTTTACACAATTGCGAACCAGTTCCCAATCAGCAACATTTGGGAACTGTTCACTTGTTATGTGTGTCAGCATTCTGTCCCACAACAATTGTGGATATGTTCCCAAACAATGACATTTTGGACTGATTCAATGGTTACGTGTGTCTGCATCCTAGGATAGTAATGTGCAGAGGTTATTATGCCAGAATTTAACATAGATGCATGTGTGCATATGTATGTATTTATGTATGGCATGTATATTTGTTGACTAAAGAAGTGCCATACCTTGTATTTGGGAAAGTTTATAATTAGGATTAAAATAACTCGTTTAAGTTTACATTCTTGCTTTCTCGTTACTTGTATTGTGGAAGTGCTGAGGAGCCTCAAGTATAGATCAGGACTACACATAGGCACTGACTTTGTTTTTTGCTGGTGGATAGTTGCAGGCATAATCCCCCGCCCCAACCCCAGGCGTTTTACTTTTACTTGGCACATCAGTGCACCAAACCCTACACACGCCCAGAAGGGGCAACACATTACTTCTACCTGGCTCTGCAGCATCTGTAAAGATTGGGAGCTTTTAGAAGCTTTTTTCCCCTATGTCTACAAGTGTGTCTCCATGGGTGCTGAGCACCCCCTACTTTTTTCAGTGGGTGCTTGGGCCCTAGAACATTCAGAGTTGGCGTCTGTGGGATCATATTACCCTATGTACTTTATAAACACAAAAAAGATTAATATTATCCCTACTACAACTGGAGTATAAGCCAAGAGATGGCAGAGGGATACACACAAGGAGAACAGAACAAAATGACAAGAGCAGTGGTTCAGCACAGTCCGTGGTAGTCTCAACAAGCAGCTTAATTTTCTCAAGTGTTTTTGTAGGCATGGCATCAAAGGAGAGTTGAAAAGATTTGAAGGACGACTGAAAGGTAGCTTTATGGATGTTTATAGGGAGCCCTCCCCAAGTGAGAGACGCAGCATAGAGCAAACCCACAAAAGTAACAATTTGAAAATGTAATAACTATGATGGCTCATATACTTGGCTGTTTGGGGTTGAGTGTCAATGTAGTGATAGTAAATGAGACATGACAGACAACTATTAGTCTTCTTTCAACCGTGAGAAAAGGGAGATAATGGAAAAATATAAGCAGGGGAATAACATGGGCAAGGTAATGAGCTAAGCTGATGGTGATGAGGAAGTGCTACAGAAGTATTTTGAGAGGATCAGAAGGGGACATGATTGTATTTGTCAAGGCCAATGGAAAGAATGTTAAAGTAAGTGAAATGCAAGATGGCGAAGTTTTATCTGGGTAAGTGGAGAGGAGAGGGGGGTAACTTAGACATTTATGTGGAAAGAACCAGAAAGTTTTAGACAGCCTGACTATGAAGATCTAGAGAGGGCTGAGTTGAAAATGATGCCCAAGTTTAAAAATGGAGTCTCTTTTGAGGTATCCCATGTGCAGCATTCAAAAACTACTGGTTTACATTGGCAGATTTAGGCTGTTGAGTTTTATACTGTTTTCTGTTAGGTTTTTTTAAAAGAATTAACTGTGCTTTGATGCCTTTTTTCCCCCAGAGATTTTGTTAGTGATGTATACAACTAAAAATCACATCTCTACATGTAAAACAAAATACCATGAAACGATACTGCTTTAAAAATAAAGGCCCTAATTTTTCCCTTGCACTAAAATTTACTTTATGCAACTGTGGAGCATTGTTTCACCTGGCTGTGACCTTCCCTTTGCCTTCCTTGCCCCTCTACCTTCACTGGGGGTTGTAGGATGACAGAAGACTGACACAGGAAGCAGCCCTACCATCTCCTTTGACTTTGTTTCAGCAAGGAGTTCCCCTCGGCGGAAGGGGATTTTTCCACTGGCAGTTTGCATCCAGATTCTGTGACTTCAGTCACTCGAGTATTGCAGAATCAGGGACATAGAGTAGGTAAAGGAGGGGAGGAGATACTTGAATGCATTTATCTGTTCAGGATCCAACCAATAACTTATACATATGAATATTCAGGAGATCAGTCTTTTACCGCACTTTCATTAGATCAGTTCCTTCTCTGTCTCATTTTTTCCCCTGTTCAAACACAAGCCACGGTAATCTGTGACATCATGTTTTTTTCAGTATTTTCATTTACTATATTTGGGGGGGGGGTTTCCTCCACAAAGTGTAACCTTTTTAAAACAAACAAACAATATCCAGCCAGTCCTCTTCTAGTAATAAATAGTTTCTGTACAGATGTACCATCCTTTGTCCTTCTGGAAACATTTAAAAACTGTTATTTACACTGTTCCTGTGCAATTCAGTTTAGTTTAGACAAAAACTGTAGTGGTGTAATGTAGATTAGTCTGTTTGTTTGTCTGAGCTCAGGGTAGCTCTTCCAGAATTTATTAAACCTTTTTTGACACTGCTAAAACTTGTTAGTGGTCATTAATATTTTGTGTTTTCCTCTAGTGGTTATTTTCAGTTACACCCAGTCTTCATTTAGACCAGCGTCCATTAAGTGTGTTCATGTGATTTACAATTTTCTAGAGCTAAGAACCATTTCTGTGAGGTTTCCAAAGCTCAGTCACTGTTTGGCTTGGTTGAGGAGAAGTTGTGAAGGGAAGTAACTTGTGAAATCAGAAGATCTTTGGGAAAGGAACCATGTATAGTTCTGTGTTTTATAGAGTACCTAGCACTAGTAATTCTGCTTCTGATACTTTCTCTTTCCATGGCTAAATTCCTTTTTGCTTCATCAGAGAGTCCAGGCTTGAACCCTAATATCTTAAAGCTGTCTAAAGAAGGGAAATTCCCAACTCTACCAAGAGCCCTAGTCTTTACTTTTAGGCCTGCAACGGCCATAGATAGCAGATCTAAAAAGGTCAGTTTTGATATATGGGGAGCATATCACATGTTGTTTTTGGTGACCTTTTCCACATGGATGTGGGTAAATATTTATTGGTATTATATAAGCAGCACTTGGCAGCCCTAGGGAGAAGACACCTAGTACTGAAGTATGACTAATGTTTCTGGTAAATATTATAGGGAAATGACAGAGAAGATGCTTGCCCTGAATGTCCCTCAGCAACCTATGTACTCAGCTTTGTTTTTCCCTTAAAAACTAAGAAGGACTCAAAAGATTTATGCAGTTCTGGAAACATGATGCTGAATCACACATTGTACCTTTTTAAAGTAACACTAAAATGTAAACTTGAATGATTAGCAGTTTGTGCACTAAGAAATTACTCTGCCTGTGTCTTGCATCCTAGCACATATTCAGCCAGAATTGTTCATTATTGCTTTGGGTTAAAAAGTATCACCAGTCATCAAAAGCCTTTAAAATGAGTCCAGTTTCCTGAGGCACTTTGAGTCAGATAGCAGTATTTTGCCTGTGGTACATAGCTGATTTTTAAACAGTGAAGGTCTATGGAAACTGGAGGGACCAATGCAGGGTATAATTTGCACTGAAGAAAGGGTAATAGCCTTTCTTATGTAGTCAAAATGAACCCAAGTCACTTAGGGCTATGCTGTGAGCTAACCCCAAGTCTGAGTACCCAAGAGGAACCCTAGGAAGCACTGCACTTTTAAGAGACATTGCAGAAAGCAGAGGATACATTCCTATATTTCTAAATGTTTTTAAATTACTATGCTCTGAGGACATACCACATAAAGCAGTGAACCTCTAAGCATTAAGTGCAGTTCAGGAAGAACTCTTGAGGGGAAATCTTCAGAACTATCCACTTATCCTTAAGCAGATAGATAGTCTTCAGTTTTCCAGTAAGGCAAGTAAAATAGTCTTAGCATCACCATAATTTTAAATAAACAAGAAAAGATTATATGCACACTGATTAGAAGCCCTAGTTTTGTAAATAAATGTACATGAAGTTTTAAGCACAACATTATTTCTCTTCATGCCAACGGATCTAATTCAGATATTTAATTGTACTTGATTGCCCTGCTGAACTGAGGTATAGACTGGAAACTGCTTGGGACAGGGACTGTGTTATCACAGATGTGCTCATCATGTAATACATTTTGGGTACTAACATTCTGATTTATGAAGTCATCTTTCCTTTTAGTGGGCTGAACTATAGCTGGCAAAAAAAGAACAAAGACTCAATAGCTTCTGTATTCAGGAACTTCAGGTTCAAGGAAGAAAATGTTTTATAGGGCTTTTGTAAACTTAAACCTAATGCCAGTGGTGCTTCCTTATACAAGGACAGAGCAATGGATGGTTGTGACTAGCAGTATCAGGTTTAAGCAAAGGTGAGTTAAGTTCTGGCAGCCTTCCAGTGCCACCCTGAAATGCCACTTCATCCAGGCAGCAGCAGTTCATGGCTTTAGACTGAGTGCATTTTAATTGTCTGATTCAAAGCCCAGAGCAGTAAATTCAGTGGGATTCTTTCTAGGCACTTTAATGGGCTTTTGACTAGGTCAGGGCGTGGGCAAAATGGCAGATCTGGCCAGCAGCCGAACTCAATTTCCCAGCAACCCCTGTCCACGTGGCTGGGGCCGGATTCCGTGGAGACCCCAGCAGCAACCACACTGCGAGCACTGGCAGGGCATGCGGCAGGGTGTGGAACTGCTCTGCAACCAAGTTGGGATCTTGTGGCGGTGACAGCGTGGTCTGGAACTGGGGCAGAGCCACAATCTGCAGCCTGCATGCCCTAGGCAGAGGCGCATGGGCAGTGGATTGAGGCTCTGCTCCATTGCAGCAGTGACAGAGTGGCCTGGAGCCGGGGCAGAGCCACGATCTGCTGCCTGCATGCCCCTGCTTGGGGCAGATTGCAGCTCTGCCCCAGCTCCAGACCATGCTGTCACTGCTACAAGATCCCAGCCTGGCTGCAGATTAGCTCTGTGCCCTGCTGCATGCCCTGCCAGCAGGGGTGGTGCTGGAGGAGTGGGGGGCAGGTGCTATAGTTACCCTAAGGTTCCCCATAGCCACCCCTCCCAGCACCACTGCCACTGCTGCCCATCCTGCACAGGTGGCAGCAGCTGAGCCCTCTTCTGCCTGGAGCACAGCTCCCTCTCAGCCCCCGCACCAGGAAGAGGCTGGCGCTGCTGCTGGGGCCAGTCTCCATGAAAACCCTGGTCCCACCCTATCACAGTGTGGCTGCTGCTGGGGTCTCCATGGAAACCAGCCCCAGCCACATGTGCAGGGGCGGCTGGGAAATGCAGACTTTGCCTGCTCCTGGTAATCTTAACTCCATCATTTTTCTGGTGCTTTCAGAGAAGCATGTACAGTGGTAGGATGCTGGAGTTTCTGGTCAGCAGGGACAGTGTTTCAGAAGGCAAGGGAATGCTTCTGTCAGAATGTGTGTGTATAGCAGTGTAATATATTGTGGTCTATATTCAGTTTAATCTAGTTTTTCTTCCTTACAATACAGGATTTATCTGTGTAGTTGGATGTTGCTAAAGCACTGTTTCTCAGGACCCTAGGTCACCTGCATTTATTTTGGCTTTTCTTTTAGCATTTCAAAATTTGAAGAACGATGCTGTTTCCTGTATGTGCTGCACAACTCGGATGACTTTCAAATCTATTTCTGCACAGAACATCATTGCAAAAGGTATGTTTTGGGCACGGTTTTTAAAAGGATGGGTTTTATATTTTTTTTCAGTGCAAGCTAGTCTTGAAGGAGATGGGTATTGGCTGCTTTGGAACCAAGGCAATTTTGCAGCTCTCAACTTTTATTTATCTTCTGTTTGAATTTATAGGCACTTCAGCATTGTACAATCAGTTTCCAGAACTGCTGAGGTTCAACTATGCTAATGCTAATGTGAATATTTGAAAGAAACTGAATTTGTACAAGTCCTTGGGGGTTTTATTACTGACAAATGTTGAGACTTCAGGAGTTAGCTGGAACCAAATCTAACAATGCATCAAATGTGAAAATATACTCTTTGAAGTCAGTGGGGCCAGTTGTGCATGTGTGCTCAAATGCTTTGGAGGATTGAGGTCTAATGTAGCTTTCTGTCATTATTTCTGATTACAAAGAAGCACACCACAATTCCTTTCCATGAGAGATAATCCTGCTTGTGTTTTAAAGCATGCAGAGTGATTTTTTTTGGTGCATATTTAAGAGGCTCAATACAGAACTCATACCCCAGAGTTAAGATTCCCATGATTGCTTTAAGCCACCTTCACGCTGTCTTGGGTCTGTGTTGCTGTATGATGGGCTTGAGTTGGTCCTGGAGTAACTTGAAGACCTATGCGTGCCCTGGGGCAGCAGCATTGCCTGGAGCATTATGACTCTAGCTACCTCCCAAACCAGTCTGACCCCTGTCTGTTCTAGGTATGTTCTTACACGATGTCCATCTTTGTAGTCACATCTGAATATGTTCCAATTATGCGTTAAACTGTTTGAGGAATATCGGCCACACTGTGTACATGTTCTCTTATTCTCTCCCCAAAGGAGATGCATGTGTAGTTAAGTGCTATATTGGTAGAATGTTTTTGTTTGTGTTCTGGAGGTTTTTTGTTTTTCAGAGTTTGCATGGGAAGAGATCTTCAGAAAATTAAAGCCTCCTTCCTGCAGCAGTGAAATTTTTCCCCAGCTGGTTCCAGGGCATTTAGTACCTTTTCATGAAGCCTCATTTCTTTTACCTAAAATAAGAAACCACTGCTGGAGCAAGAATCTCACCCCTTATTCAGGAATCTACTTATATTTCCCTGACACTTCAGATACGTTTTTGTGGCCTTGAGTGTATTATATATATCATGTCAAAACTCTGTACATCTATTAACTTTTCATTTCAACAAGAGTAGCCATTTATTTTTCTTCCCTCTGTTTCCTTAATTAAACTGTTCTTTTGGATTAATATTTATTATGCTTAACTTTCTGTTGAATTGTATTTCATGCAAGGGCTCATTCTGATGTCCCTGCATCACGTATTTTTTTATTTATTTATTTTTTATTTTTTTATTTTTATACAGGTTTTTTGATATGGTGAATAGTATCACTGAAGAGATAGGGAAGAACACTGAGGAAGGGGAATATGATGGAGACTCCTTGGAGGTAAGGACAGTTTGTTTTATAGGATTTTTGTTTTAGTTTCCTTCAACTATTTAGAATTTTAGGCCGGTAGGATAAGATTTGACTTGGCTTTAGGGAATTCAGTGGGAGCCAAAGATTAATACAATTTAAAATAGTGCTCCAAGTGTTTGAAAACAAAACATTCTCTATAGAAGTAAATATTATATTATATACAATATAAAAACAACACAGATATTTCTTACAGATGGCAATTATTTGAGCTAGAGGACTACTTAGCGAGTTTTGGTGAGCATTGTGGGCTGGATCAGCACCTCCTGCAGCCCATGACAGCTCACCAAAACTCCCTAGGTGGTAAATTAATAGACCAGTACAGGGATGTCAGATGGAGCAGGTGGGCAGGGTCTCCATGGTAACCAGCCAAGGACCCCAGACCGGGCAGATGGCGTGGGCCTGTGGGGAGCGGGATGGGTGGATGGGGCTGGGGCCAGAGCTGGGGCCTGGGGCAGAGCTGTGATCTGCTTCCTACACAGCTCTGCACTGTGACAGCCGCATGATCCTGGCCCTGGACCCATCTGCCCATCCCACTCCTGGATGCTGCTCCCTGCTCACCCATGGCCCCATTCCATCCACCCGGCTGAGCGTGCCCTGCCCAAATGAGTCCCAGGCTGGTCTCCATGAAGAACGTGTCTGCTTACCTACTCTATCTAGTGCGAGGTAGATGGGGTGAGGTGCTCAGACAGCAGGGCTAGGTCCGGTGGCAGTGGTGAGGGGGAAGCTGAGTTCAGTCGCTGCACTGCCACAGGTCTGCTGCGCCCCCAGGGGTGATGGAACCAGTTGCATGTGCCACAGCCCAAGCTGCCCTCTGTACCTGGGCTGGGCAGGGCTGGGGGATCTGCTGCAGGCTGGATAAAATCTGTTGGTGAGCCAGATTTGACCTGCAGGCCATATTTTGCCCACCCATGTCTTAGAGCATTTAATTAGTCTGATAAGGGAAATAATCTCCTAGCACCACATTTTTGCTAAAAGACACCCTTCCATTCTGCCTCTTTCATTAGAGAGGGGAGAAAATGCATAGAAAGCACTGTTTAATGTTTTTGGTTTTATATTAAATCATTTCTTTAAGGAAGCTCTACAAAGCAAATGAAGGTATAACTGTAGGTTCTTTAGGAATAGCCACATCAATTTTAATCTTCGTTGCACAGGTGACAGTAGCAGTGAATACACAGTTGCATGAACTGTGGCACAGGTCATTTTAAGCTAGTCAGGGACTCCAGGTGCATACCTACATTGCCAGCCCAAGCTGAAGTCCGTGTTGCTGCATCTTCAGTGCTGTTGTTACTCATCTTGGTTAAATTAGAACTTGTATAGGTGTATGCCAGCTCATGCTACAGATACTCTCGCTCCTCTGTTTGCTGTGTAGACATGCATATGTTCAGGAAAGGTACTGTAAGAACTGTGTAATATGTAGTTAGTGGTCTGTTTAGATTTTCTTCTTTCTGGTAAAGAAAAGATAGCCTTCCAGCATACATTCTATCAGGTAATGCTTGATTTCGCAAGAGTCTCAAGAGACATCAAAACTTTTGTGATATCAATTAACTGGGAGTTTCATTATTACATACTAAATTGAATGCTGTACTCTGGTGTCTCTGCATTTTAAAACAGATATTGAAGAAATGGAAAAATGTGCAGAGAATAGGACTGGAAAAAAATGCCTTACAATAAGAGATTGAAGGAGCTCAGTTTGGTTTGTCTATTAAGAAGATCAGGTCGAATTGATTGAAGTGTATAAATGTCTTTGGGGGAGAGCTACAATATACTGATAGGTTCTTTTTATCTAGTGTAGAAGAGCATAAAAATACCCAGTGGCTAAAAGATGAACCAAGACAAATATAAATTAAAGATAAGATAAATCACATTCTTAGTTAAGATATTAACTGTTGGAACAAATTATCAGGAAAAGTGGTGGGTTTTCTGTTTTTTCATATCTTCCAATCATATCCAGATCCCTTTCTGGAAAGTGTATTAGTCAAATGGTAATTATTGGGCTCAGTCAAAAAGTGATAGGGTACAATTCCGTGGCTGTGTTATACAGGAGGCCAGCTGAAATACTGTAATGACCTTTTCTGGCCTTAAATTCTCTGACTCGATTAATCTGAATTCAGGAGTGGAGTTTATTCACTGCATCTGCAACTGACCTCTGTTAATACATAATTCTGGCTAAACTGGAATTGAAAAATTGAAGTTGCACTGTACTTAGGAAACATAGGTCAAGGGAGCAACCAAAACAAATGAGTTCATCCGACAATAGTTTCTGTGTTTATGTTGAAGCTCAAGTTTTCAGTTGGTGTGTAGTGCCCTCTGTCTAACTCCCTTATTTTTATAACAGTTGGCCATAGAAGTACATTTCTTATATAGTAAGAAATGCTTACCTGGTTATATATTACAAATACAAAGTTTTATCTTCTTTTGTTTTTCAGTATGACTATGAGTATGATGAAAATGGTGAGAGAGTCATTTTGGGAAAAGGCACCTATGGCATAGTTTATGCAGGACGAGACCTGAGCAATCAAGTCAGAATTGCTATTAAAGAAATCCCAGAGAGGGATAGCAGGTACAGTAATTGTGGCTGAATCCAAACGCTGTTCTGTTGATGTGTGTTGGTTCTGAAGTATGATTTGCCAGTTTTCTGATTAATGAAGACCTTTCCTGAAAAGCTGCTGATAAATTATATTTGTCTGTATAGTGTTCATGCTTCATTTTCCAGCTCATTTAAAGCACAACAATAGTCTCCAAAGCTGTGAAAACAATGAATTATAATAGCAATTGGGAAGTCAGCCATCTCAGGGACAGTGCTTACAGTTCTCCTCAGAAACATTTATTAGTCTGATTTTAATAGGCTAGCAATGTTACAGAGGCACAAAAAGAAAAAGAAAAAGGTTTTCCTACATGGCTTTTCTAAGGGGTATACAAAGAGAGCTTTACCATAAATCTAGTAGATCTTTGTGGATCTATGGGAGACTAGGGCCATACACACGGAGGTTCTGTACCCTGCTGCTCTACCTTTATGTCACCTACTTCCTAACAGCAGGATCCCCACTGGAGACCTGGGATGTCCTGCCCTGGTGAGATGATTAACCAGCTACTGAAACACACTAACAAGGGAAGTGGGCATTTTTCCAACTTCACATCAATAGGATATCCCTTTCTGGAAGTTATTCTTTAGCTACACATGGGTTGTGTTAAATAAATGGAGGCTGTTGAACTCAATACAGTGTAACTGGTGAAATGTGATGGTGTGAGACATACAGGAGTTTGTTACCCTGCAGGTTCCATAATCTCTATGCATTCGCTATGTCAAATGCATTTCCCAACCTTACAGAAGTGTTATCATGGTAAACATATGACAGATTTTGAAATGCTTATATATGTAAAATAGTTACAAAAAGGCTTACTATGTATGATTGTAGAAATTCGGTTCTTACTTTTTGCATTTTTTGGCACTAGTAAAATGTAATGCTTTTACTTCTGGGTGTAGATGTTGCTGAAATGTAGCACCCATTTGAACATTTCATGATTAGCTAAGCCTCCTTAAGTGTGCATGGACATGTGGAATGAAGGAAATAACTACAATTTACCACCACAGATCACTCTTGAAACTAATAACTTCTAGGATTCTTCAAGACTGAGCTAAAGAGACAAAATTTGTATGAAAGCCCATTTAAATGCCAGAATAAATTGTGTGAAATGTGCAGTTACTGCACATAGACATTTCCATTTAGGGTCATTCTGTAAACTGAAATTTCTTCTTTATTTAAACACTGTATTACTTGCAATGGTTTCTATTTAAGGACTGGACATTCAACATCCTGTGTGTGATGTCATGATATTTGAATTCTACTAGAAATAGGGTATTCCATTAATACTGTGACATAAGTAATAACTATTAGTAGAACTCATTTGCACTGGAGCTCTTTCTAAATTTTTCAGACTGTTTAAAAACTGCAGTAATGTCTTGTCTTTGTTTTGTTGCTGAGATAAACATGTGAGTCACATAGCACAGATTTGTTTGATAAGATGCATCATGTTGCCACATGACTAGAAGGAAAGGATATTAAAGACAATAAGACATACCTCAAATTTATGTAAAAATATTATCAAAAGCTTATGAAAAATAATTAATGAAAATGGCAAATCACTTAATTTCAAAAGCATCTCACTAAAGCTAGCAGGAACCACAAGAATCCTTTTATTTTAAACAATAACTAAAAAAATGAAACAAAAACATCTCCTGTTCCTGAATAATCTTTTTGGCTCTAGGAGGCAAGGACCTGTAAGTTAGAGCAGACCCTGGGGAAATCCACATCCAGGAGGTTGAGTACATTGAGGGCAATGACGTGTTCATGTTGTATTTGTCTTTGGCTTTGCCTGTAGTGTGAACTCAAGTAGAAGGGAAACATTTTGAACTTGCACTTTTTAATGGAATTGTCACTTTTTTTCAAAATGAAAATAACCGTCTTGTGGAACTGCAATAATTTAATTTTTCCTTGTAAACTGATCTCAAATGAAATTACATTTGTGTTAAACTTCTTATCATGTATATACCCTTATTATCCAGCTGATAACCATTAAATACAGTACATGTACTTAAATATCAGGAAACATTAGATTGCAGAGATATTTTCAACAGAATAGAGGCAAGACAAGATGTACCACTACGAAGGTCTCAACTCTCAAATGTTTATTCAATATTAAGTAACAGCCCCATGAGCACCATATTACTACTTTTTAGCTAAATAAATAAATAAATAACTGGATAAATGTGTAAGGCCTTACGTCTTTGAATTTAGTTTTTTTTCCTTGCTAATTAATAGCAGTCTACTAAAACGCCTGTCCTCATTGAACATTTTCTCATGAGTCTCTATTTAATTTACAAATTTATTCCAATTGCTCAAGGTTTCATTAGCCATGTGTTCCCTCTGAAATCTAACCATACAGAAGGTAAAATTATAACTATCTTGCACTAAGTCGATACTAATAATCCATATTAATGGAATTCAGCAATATGCATTTCATTGGTGATAAGAAAGAACTGTACTGAAGAGCAAATACAGTTATATAAGGGTGCATACTCCAGAACTCAGCTTAACAATGGCTAAATTGGAGACAGTGTGGTCACACAGATCAGTAACACGCACACTTCTGTTCAGTGGCCACAGTGCCCCAAACCCATAGTTCAGGGGACAGATGTTTGTGTAGTATGTGAGAAAATATTTTTTAAACAAGTTTAACCTGTATTTAGGTATTTAAATAAGCTCCAGTGTTCAAAAAAGGCTTAGCATTTTGCAACAACCACACATGTTTTTATAACTGGATTTTTCAAAGAAGCACACTGTTCGGCCCGCTGAGCTCTTTTGGAAATAGTCACATGTTTATATCCAAGTGGAGCTTCAAGTATCAAACACTCTCTCAGCTCTCTCAACTTGGACTGCCCTGGTCTGCAACATATTTTGGTTTTGAATTTATGTATTGGTGAAAATTTACTTACCCATTCTAGTGAGCAGCTCAGTAAAGAGAACACTGTTTCCTGTAATAAATATTTATGTTGATTTCAAATAAGCCTCTCATTTAATTAAATGTTTCAGAAGATTGCCAAGCTAAAACATAAGCTTTAGCTGAATCTTCTATTGCAGATGACTTGCTGGTTTATTACCCATCTATTTGGGCAGGTTGGTTGGGGCATAGTATTGTCTTGGAAACCCTGATTTTTATTGCCATTACTGTGAAACCAGTTTTCAGGCTTTTAACAAAAAGTATTGTTAATAAATGGATATAACATTGCAGCATTGTGTATTACATTTCTGTAGGTGTGCTTTATGGGACCTCAGTTGACATGGCTAAAAACACAATTTTATATAAAACTAAAGGTTTCTTTTATTTCCAGATATTCCCAGCCATTACATGAAGAAATAGCCTTGCATAAACACCTCAAACACAAGAACATTGTTCAATATCTAGGTTCACTAAGTGAAAATGGGTTCATTAAGATATTTATGGAACAGGTGCCAGGAGGTGAGTGAGTTTTGTTTGGGTCTTTTTTAAATATAAAATGTTAGAACACTGCAATAATATAAAGTGTAAATTTAGATGAAGAATATTTAAAATCTTTTCCATGGGTATAGACTACACTTATATGACAGTTTGGAAAAAAGACATGTCTTCATCAGGTTGATTGTTTGAATAAATTGTAGAGTATATTGTTATAAGTTATAGGACGGGCTAGAAGGATCAACAGGATTCCTGTATCCCTTTGATGGTTCAGGGAGAGCATGGTAGAAGGGCAAATCTTGTAGTCTAATAGACAGTCTCCTTCTCTATTTAGACCCCATTTGGATAGACTTCTGCAGCATCCCCTCATGTTACTTGCCGAGAAAGAATACAGAAATATACAAAAAGTATATAACTTGATTGAAGTCCTACCTTTTGGGCTTAAATAAGAAGATTCAAATGGCTAATTATGCCTTCTCCTTTAAAAGCATCACCAGAAAAAGATCTTTAAGTTTCATTTATGTTCCCCAGCTTGACCCATTGTTTGTGTGTGCGTATGGATCCACTGGGGGGATCTGTTCTGTAGGTGGGAATATGTATGAAATATCTAGCTGCATACCAAATTTATATGAAAACTATACGTTGTCATCTCAATCTTATCAATGCCTAATAGAGATCAAAATATAGATTAAGAACAGCTCCCTGAAAATTAATCTAGGCAAGGTAAAAGAGATGCTGGCAGAAACAATGAAGTCCTTTTGAACAACTTGCTTTCCTCTTCATGTCTCCTTTGATCAAATGCATTTTAAACAAAGTTCTCCTGAAATTCTCATAAGAGCTGGTTTGGGAATATTTTTCTTCCCTGGAAAAGTGAAACTGTATAATCCAGAAGTTTCTATGGAAATTGTATTAGTTTAGACAAAGATTTTGTTGTGAAGTTTTATCCAGGTTTAATTTCTGGAGGAAGAGAAGAGAGAGAGAGAGAGAGCAACTAGAATATCCAGCAGCCTATTAGGATACTTGCTTGATGCAGGAGACCCAGGTCCAAATCCATAATAAGCCTAATACATAGCAGGTATCTTGGGTAACTACCCTAACCAGTGGGATTTCAGCTGCTCTGGGCTGGGTTGCTTTTCTTTCAAATATTGTTTTTTCATGAGAAGTTGTAAAACAGCTACTTTTAATTCCAATACAAAATTAACATTTCAATACCTCTAGATATTTTATTTTCCCACTAGTCCTGATTCTCCAATGCATGTGGATTCCCATATAGCCTTAGATGTAAAATAGTACTCACTTTTGCTATCTTGCAAAAGCTTCATCCAGTACAGATTATAGGAATTTACCTGCTCAGCCACAAAGGTGGATTGCTATCAGCACATTCAGCCTTGCTCTCTATCATGGTTGCCTACTGAGTAGTGTCCAGTACAAGGTCTCTCTTTTTAGAAGCTCTAGATCAGGGGTGCTCAAACCCCAGCCTCTGGAGCTATGTTGTCTGGCCCACAGGGCTCCCCATGGGTCTGAAAATTTGGTGATGGAGGAGCAGTGTCCGAGTTAATTACTAGGGCTGTATGAAGCTTCAGTTGCTGATTCGATTCAGAGGCAATTTGGTGGTTGAATCTCCGAATCCAAATAGAACTGGGAGACCTATTAAAAGGTCCAAATTGAATCCGAAGCCTCTGAATTGATCTGGAAAAGATCCTGAAAGATTCAGATCAGCCAGGGAGAGGCAGGCACAGCTGGGTGGCTGTAGGTTCTCCCATGGCTCCTCTGGCTGTGCCTGGCTCACCCTGGGCAGAGGGAGCCACAGGAGAAGTCCCCATGGCTGCCCAGCCCAGCCTCCAGGTGCATCACAATAAATAAACAAATAAATAAAAAGCCCTGCACTCACTGACTGCAGCAGTGGGAATCAGGGCCTCTAAGGGCTCGTGGCAGAGCCCCCCCTTCACGGCACAGGGCAGCGGGGGGTAGTGGGGACCCCCCCCTACCTGGCACTCATACAGCAGCTGCACCAAGGTGCAGGTGTGCAGTGTGGCTCAGCAGGGCGCCATGCGCTTTCTGGGAGTTGGGGCCACTGGGGTTGAGCAGCGCTGGGCTCTGGCTGACAGGTGGAGCTGCCCTAGCTCCCAGACAGCACATGGTGACCTGTCGAGCCGTGCTGCACCAGTGCAATGTGATAGCTGCCATGTGGGTGCCAAGCATGGTGGGGGTAACCCCTGCTGCCCCACGCTGTGGCTGTGCCATAAGCCGCCAGAGGCCCTGATTGCTGCTGGTGAGTGTGGGGCTTTTTTTTTTTTTTTTTTAAAGTGCGGGGAGGCTGGGGCTGGCTGGGGGATGGGGCCAGGCAGAGCAGCCATGGGAACTTCTCCTGTGGCTCCCCCTGCCCGGGGAGAGGCAGGCACAGCTGGAGAAGCCATGGGAGAACCTGCAGCTGCCCAGCTGTGGCTGCCTCTCCCCAGCCAATCCAAATCTTTGAATCGGGGCCAAATCTCCAATTCTCATTTGGCCAAATCGAATGGGGACAGTGATTCAAATCACTAAATCCAATCGCTGTCCTCTGAATCATCTGAATCTGAATCAAATACTTCTCTATTCACACATACGGACCTGTGTGCTAGATCCACTGTGTGGTGTTGGGACAGCATGGGGCCCAATCTGGGCATATAGGGCTGGGCTGAGGGGATGCAAGACCCAATCCAGATGCCGGAGGCCCAACCCCATGTACTGACCTTACAAAGGATCTGTCCATAGGACCAAAAAGTTGAGCACCACTGCTCTAGACCCTATTGATCCTAGCTACAAAAGAGAGAACCTCTATCTAAGGCCTTCAGCAGTTGTTACATCCCACTGAAAATATGAAACTGGAAAAGAGAGTCACCACAGACGCAGAGAATCTCCATGGGAGATTTGCTTTGTAGAACTCATTGTCACATGAAATACGACACATGGTAAAACTCATGACAGACATAACTAAATCAAAATTTTATCCACCAAGTTTAGCTTTCCTTCAAAAATCTTTTCTCAGAGCCTCACCACATGCACACACACTTCCTTAGTACTTCCGCTCTTTGCCTCTCTCCAAGTCAGGGAAGGAGAGTGAGGCCAATGTTAGATTAATACTATGCTGAAGGGGTTTGTCACCTGCATGTTCGAAAAATTCCTGCATCTGAGGTCAGTGAAGATGGTGGGACCGGAGTTCCTTGAATTTTACCTGGAGTGGAAAGCTAGTAATAAGCATTCAATATGGGGGCTCTTGGTTATGGTGCATGTTGCCACCCTTGCTGTGTGGGATTGTTGTCCTCAAATGCACATTACATTCTGTCCTCTTATCCAGGCATCTGAGCAGGCAGTTTGAGGGCTGGGGTTTTTTGGGTTTTTTTTTTTTTAACGAAAGGGAAGGCCAGGGTGGGGGGAGAAATTAAATTCACCTACTTTGTTGTGTCAGGAGTTAATATTTGCTGCAGTAGATTCCTTTGTTGGTTGTATTTATTTTTATGCTAATTTTTCACTTTTCCAGAATTGTTTTCTGTTTCTGGCAGTGAGGTAATTGTGATGTCTTTTTCCTGAACAGAAGGAACATTTCCTGAGCTAGGTTTGCATTCAGTCTTTCTCCTCCAAATTATAGGTAGCCTTTCTGCTCTTCTGAGGTCAAAATGGGGGCCATTAAAAGATAATGAGCAGACAATTGGCTTTTACACCAAGCAAATTCTTGAAGGATTAAAATATCTCCATGATAATCAGATAGTACATCGAGACATAAAGGTAAGAAGCTGCAACAAATTATAGACATGGTTTACTTAAGTAGGAAAAATTATGTTTGTAAATAAAACAATTACTTGGGGAAAGAAGGTTCTTTGTGCTTTGATGTTTTTTCTGTCATGTACAGTGAATGATGTTTTGTTGCTGTTTAAAGTGATCTACATGGAGATAGCTAGCAACTCCCCTAGACAGATAGGAACTGTATAACTAGCATTTTTAAACTGTAATTTAATGCTTCTTCTCTCAGGTCCCCATTCCCAACACTCAGAAGTTTTCAGTGATGGGCCCTAATCTAAACAGAAACCATAATATTTTCTGTTGGTGACATAATTCAATTTCAGTTTCAGTTTATTAAGGATTCTGGCTGAATGACATGCTCCCGAAGACAGCATAACACACATACACCCATAACATAAACAAGTTTGAGCAAAGTAACCAAACTACAAACATTACACTAAAAATAGAGCCTACCAGCATAAAAACATTATTAATATAGTAGTAAATAAAGGCACAAATCTATAATATTGTTGTACATAGATCCACAGTTAAAACAATAAAATCAAGTCTAATGTTAAAATGTGTCACTCATATCAGTAATAAAGGATATTTAACTCTAATTGCCTTTGCCTTGTAAGCAAAGATTGTGAGACAGTTTATTACATTTGGATCTGTTTGCTGTAAAAGCCAGATTTAATTTCTCTCTGTTTTGAGAAGTGTATCAGTTTCTGCAAGTATGGTAATAAATAGGTTCTCCATATGTCATTCTATAAAGAACATTCTAATACATAGTGGATAGTATCTTCTACAGCTGCTAGACAGACTAAGCAACATCTTTTGGCCCTTGGAATAGAAAATCTACATCCAGCCAGAATAGCAGTGGGCCTCTGTTTGGTCCTGAGTCTAGTCAAAGAGGATCACCATTTATTATTGAGATCCAATTGTAGATACCTTTCTCTCCCATAGTTGAATTTCCGAAGAGTATATAAAGGGGCAATGCAAGTAGCCCTAGCCACTGCAAAATCATTCTGCCCGGCAAGTTGGTGACCTAAATTTCTGGTGGTAGCTTAAGTAAAGTACACTGCACAGTGTGAAGCATTAGGTGTGGGGGCAGCATGAACAGAAGCTTATACAATGAGATTCTAAAAATAAAAAAAACATTTTTCTGGGGAAAAAGACACATCCTGATGTTTCAGGGTGATTTACCCCCATAAGAATATTACATGTTAAAGAATGCACTTTGAAAATACATTCTGCAGGATGTTTTACATTAATAGTCACTAGAAAAAAATAATTGTTTCAAATGTTCTGTCCTTTAGGGTGATAATGTGCTCATCAACACTTACAGTGGAGTGCTAAAGATTTCAGACTTTGGAACTTCAAAAAGACTTGCAGGAATCAACCCATGTACTGAAACATTCACTGGTATGTTTCCAGAGTCCAGTACCTTTCAACATGAAAGCAAAGAAACGATTTTGAGTGTAGAGACAGATCCTATAGCTGCTTTCGAGACAGAACTTGCATCAACTCATTAACTTCAGAGTAGCTGCAGGAATGAGCTCATCTTACTCACCAACCCTTAATTTTTTTTTAACTTTTATCTTTTTAAACTGTTTGTACACACTGGGTGCATACATATCTACATGTGCATATTAATGCGCTGCAATAAACTCCAGTGCTTATTGCTCCTGGGTGCGTGTGACCTGGAATCACAGTATGTTGAGCTAAGTCAGAGCAGCCCCTGCTGGCAAGAAGTCTGGAGGGTTAGCCTGCAAGCCTGGGGCTGCTCCCTCTGGCTCAACGCTGCAGAGAGGCTGGCTGGGGCATGAATGAGGGTGCTTTACTGTGGCTAGCCAGTAGGCAGCCCCCACACTGAAACATCCTGGTGCCCCAGTCAGCCAGGGCAGCATCTACACATGTGCTGCTGCGGAGTAAATTAGTTTATTCCAGCCTAATAGGGGCACATGTATAGATGCACATTGTTTACTGTGTAGCTAATTAGTCTACTGTGCAATAAATGTCTTGTGTAGACATGCCACTGTTTAAGAAGGAAGCTGTCTGAAGTGATGCTAGCAACAGAATTCCTCACCCCCAGAAGAAAACAGCCATTCCTCTCCATCTGCCTGACTTTCATTCTTGTACATGCACAGTTTTTAATCTTGCTGCCTTGTTGATCCAAAACTAACTTTTCTTGCCATATCCCTTTTGCTTGCTTAGCCTGCCTCTAGTATTGCCAGGATCCATCCCTACTCTGATCTGTCTCCTACTTGAAAACCTGTTTCAGACTTTAATTTGCACCAGGGGAATTATTTTTAAAATTTAATGATCACCCTTCATCTTTTGTTTTACTTAGTTCCCTTTTTAGAATCTGCTAAACTCCTGCTGTCTGAATTCCAAAGAATTCAGAATGCTATCGCCGGATAGCACACTCACCTCGGGAAGTATAATTGTATCACTTCATGCTTCGCTTCCTTTCACTGACCTCCTTTAATCCCTGAATCCAATACAGAATTGCCTCCTAACTAAACCTTACCCAAAGCCCAGTGAAATCTATTGAGTCCTACTATTGATTTCAGAAGTGCTTTGAGTCATATCAGTAGTGAATGTCAGTCACTTTTAGTCCTAACTAAAAGATTTTTCTGAAATCTGCACAAGACAATTTTTAAAGTTATTTTTGTCATTCCTCGGCCCTTTTGTTTACCAAATAATCCTTATATTTAAATGAGAAAAAAACGAGTATTTTTGAACAGGTACTCTTCAGTATATGGCACCGGAAATCATAGACAAAGGTCCACGTGGCTATGGGAAGGCTGCAGACATCTGGTCTTTGGGATGCACCATCATAGAAATGGCTACAGGAAAACCCCCATTCTATGAACTGGGAGAACCGCAAGCAGCTATGTTTAAGGTCAGATCTTTTTCATATACGGTTCTGCCCTGTAGCTTTTATAAACAAAGGAACAGTACAAAAAGGACAAGTGCAGAGTGCTTCACCTAGGGTGCAAAAATATCCAGCACACCTACTGGCTGGGAAGTGACCCTCTCAGCAGCACAGAAGCGGAAAGGGATCTCAGTCATACTGGACTCCAAGATGAACATGGGTTGTCAGTGTGACAAAATCATCAACAAAGCTAACTACACTTTATCATGCATCAGCAGATGCATGACAAATAGATCCAAGGAGGTAATACTTCCCCTCTATGCAGCACTGGTCGGACTGCTGTTGGAGTACTGCGTCCAGTTTTGGGTGCCATACTTCAAGAAGGATGTTGATAGACTCGAGGGTCCAGAGGAGGGCCACTTGCATTGTTAGGGGCATACAGGACAAGCCCTAGGAGGAGAGACTGAGGGACCTGGACCTCTTCAGCCTCCACAAGAGAAGGCTGAGAGGTGATCTTGTGGCCACCTACAAATTCATTAGGGGGATGCAGCAAGGCATCGGAGATGCTCTGTTCACCAAGGCGCCTCTTGCGGTAATAAGGAACAATGGTCACAAACTCAGAGAGCAGATGTAGGCAAGATATCAGGAAAAACTTATTTGTGGTAAGGGTGGCCAAAATTTGGAATGGGCTGCCAAGGGAGGTGGTACCCTTCTCTACCTTGGGAGTCTTTAAGAGAAGGCTGGATAGGCATTTAGCTGGGATCATCTGACCCCTGCACTCTTTCCTGCCTAGGCAGGGGGTCAGACTCTGATCTGTTGAGGTCCCTTCCAACCCTAGCATCTATGAATCTATGAAATCTTATGACGCTATTAAAAAGAAAAGATAAGAGACCAGCAAGGATATGATAAAGGAGCTGCTTGGTTAATGAGTATATTAGGAAGAATGTGTTATTTGATAATGATTCAGTTGAGTGGGAGTGCCAAATGGTTCTGAAGAAGGTAGTAATGGAGAAATAAATGGAGTAATAAGTCACAAGTCTGTTTAAAACTTCTTGGTATTCTTTTACATCCTGAGTGAATAAGCAAGCAGTGCCTCCTCTTTCTGAAAGACTCCTCTGGGAGCAACAGGAATTTTCCAGATCCTCTAGTAAGGAGCAGATCATTAGTAATGACCCTATTTTATAGATTTTACAGGGTTTTTAAACAGAGGCGTTAGTCATCTTCTACCAAAAGCTGATAACAAAAATGTGCAGGGAAAGACCACTTGGACCACTTTATTTATTTTATTTCTCTTAGGTGGGAATGTTTAAAATACACCCGGAGATTCCTGATTCCATGTCAGCAGAGGCTAAAGCTTTCATCTTGCGTTGCTTTGAACCAGACCCAGACAAGCGAGCCTTTGCTTATGATCTACTTGTAGATGAGTTCTTAAAAGTTTCAAGCAAAAAAAGAAAGTCTCAGCCAAAACTGTCAGGTAATAAACTGCTTGTGGGGACGGATTTGGTAGATTTTTACTTCCGATGGTGAGGCTGATTTTTATAATGAATGGTTGTAACCTCTAAGACTCAAGGAACATATCTCCTGGATGAATCTGCAATAATAAATCTCTCTTGAATTGTGATTTGCAAGCCTCTAACAGTAGAATTCTGTTACTACCACTGGCAGAAACAAGTTTTAGATAAATTTAAGTGTTTTGTATACCGCCTAGAGATCCTTAGACAGTTCCTATAAACTGTGTATATGTTCTTATTTAATTAGCACCATGTATTTAGTAATCCAGCACAGGAGTTGAATATTAATATATGTAAATGAATAAAAGCACACTTTTTAAAAATCTTTGATTTTTTTTTTTAATCTAGAAATATTTAAACATGTATAAAACTAGTTTCTATAAAAGCTGACCATTACTAGAAATGTGAAAGGGTGTGAAACTTAAAGCCTAATTTGCATAGATAAACTTTCATATTGTAGCTGCTGTATACAGAATTAATTTAGAGATTACATGTCTATTTCATATTAGATTGTGGAGCACTGCTGGTGACTTTGAGAGCATAAATGATATATTTCTTTAAATGTTGAAAAATGCTTTTTTGTTTTATAAAATATATATTTTGTCAAGATACCTCAAATAAAAAGTAGTGTTTATTATCATGTAAACCTCTTTTAAAAAAAAAAATTAAGTAATAAAAAAAAAAAACATACCTTTTTTTAAATTGAACTCCGAATCTAAGGTCAAATTACAATCCAGATAATTCAATATCAAAAAGTAAGAATGAGACTTTATTCTCTATACTATAATTGTCCAATTAATTTACCATAGTTCAATATTTTTTCTTTGCTTTTCCTCCACAGCTCTTTCAGTTAACTCCAATGGTGAGTTTTAAACCTTTTTTCTCAAAGTATATAACTGTGTTGATATAGTGAAAATTCAGTGTTCACTCGGCCATAAAACTACCACATTTTGTTTTCAAAATGGAGATAGTAGTCAGTATTACAGATATTTTGAAATGCTTCTGAAACACTAGTGTTCTAATTGTGCCTTTATGTCTAGAGTATCTTCGGAGCATATCTTTGCCTGTGCCTGTCGTGGTGGAAGATACAAGTAGTAGCAGTGAATATGGTTCTGTTTCACCTGATACAGACTTAAAAATTGATCCATTTGCATTCAAGACAAGAGCTAAATCCTGTGGAGAAAAAGATGTGAAAGGAATCAGGTCCCTCTTTTTGAGGTAAAAAGCCTACTTGGTTTTCCAGTTACTTTCTAGATTAAGAATGTGTGGTGCAGGGAGAAGATGATAGCGGCATTTCTCTTTAATGTGTAAATTTTTCAGCATCCCAGATGAGAATTTTGAGGATCATAGTGCTCCTCCTTCACCAGAAGAGAAGGATTCTGGATTCTTTATGTTGAAAAAGGACAGTGAACGCAGGGCAACCCTCCACCGAATATTGACAGAAGACCAAGAGAAAGTGGTGAGGAACTTAGTGGAAGCCCTAGCTCAGGTAAAATAACTTTCACACTGACAAAGGTCACTTGAAACACAGGTTTCAAGCAAGTGTGTGTGTATGCAAGATGTATTTACTTGAAGTCAGCAAAATATCTATATATATACACACACACGCAGCCATCAGGTTATATATTTAATATATATATTAAAACAGCCATTGGGCTCAAAGGTAGGCCTTCAGAACCTGCAGTTTTACTGAGGATAATAAACAATGTACAAAACAATATTTGTACAGTAATGCATATGTATTTTTATCTTTAGCTGTCTGTGCAGTTATTAAAACTAGCTGGGCAATGGAATAAAAAACATAGATGTTTTCACAATTGTTTTTGCCAATACTTTTAAAGCAATACAGGATGCTGGGTCAGTGCATATAATGACCAGTCAGTCGGCTTCAAAAGTGTGGAAAGACTGATTGTTATATCAGCCACCGTTACTTAACCTGTTGTTCTAAAGTTACAAAAGTCCTTTATGAAGCCGTGAGTCTGGCTAGAGTTCCTTTGCCTAAACTGTTCTTATGTCATGCTCCTGCAAGAATGCTGAGTAAAATAGAACTGGAGTCACCAGAATATCTTTCCATTTCTTTCAAACAAGTAAAACGTAGATAAAAAGGAAATAAGTTGGAAAACAAATAGCCGTATGCTTCACAGTAGTTAGGAGCAGAGGTGGAAAGGGAGAGATGAGTATCAGATGGAGCTGCAGAAAGCCACAAAATAATTACAGCATGACATATTGACACTACTTTGTGGTGAATCATTGAGATGTGTCAGTAAATGATAACATTGAATAAATGACATATCACCATGCTATGGATTTTGCAACATAGTGGTCAGAGGATGTAATGTTTTTGTTTGTTTGTGTAGTCTATACCTAACTTTGTAACTTGCAAGGCTGAGTATAAATTTGTATGAAAAATATATTCGCTAATAGTCTAGTGTCTAAAACTACCACATTTGAGATAAAACTAGTGCATATTTGCTTGATATACTGTTCTTGGATACTTAGCACTACCGTTTTGGTGAGAAACTGGTGCCATTTCAATACTATACGGTTGTAGGTCTTGATAAAAATTGATCATCAAACACTTATATTGAAGGGTCAAAAACTGGAGAAGCTAAAACAGATAGGCTTTGCTGTTTTTTAAAAATGCCACTATTAAAATATAATATAAAAGAACAAAATAATACAATATAAAAGGACAAAACTGAATTATTACATATAGAAAGAATTCTTGAAGCATAAAGTCATGGGATGGATATACCCTATGCTGTACTGGCCCCTAAACTACCTCCTCAACTGGGACTAATTGCTATGCCTGAAACAGTTGGAGGGATAAGATGGTTTTACTTGGAGGAGGGAGGTTCTGAGAGGAGTATCTTTTAGCACTTGCTTGCTGAAGAACCACCCAGCAGCCAAGAGTGTAGACCACAGAAAGCAGGTGAGGGGAAACAGCTTTCAAGAGAGGTGTGGTAGGAAGCAGTAAAGGGGTAAGGAGAACAAACTCATTGCTTTGTTCAAGATCCCAGGTTCCTTCAGTAACCCACAACAAATGAGTACTAAAGATGAAGAGTTAAGGGATTTGAATCCCAGAGACCAGCAATGCTCAATCCTTTTGCACCGCAGGCTGGATCAGGCCCCATGCCACTTGCCCCCACTTCCCTAGATAAGGCTCATACGACCCCTGCTTGGCCCCATGCACCCAGGTCAGGCCTGTGCTACCCCCACCTAGATTTGGACCCTGTGCCCCAATCAAGTCCCACACTATTTTGGCCTGGCTCCATGTGCCAAAATTGAACCTGTGCCAACTTCATCTAGCTCAGCATGCCTGGATTGGGCCCACATAACCCCAGCCCTGGCACTACACACTCCTGTTGAGTCCTGTGATGCCTTGGCCCAGCTACACACTGGGATCAGGCTCCATGCTGCCCTGCACACCTGGATCATCTCCCATGCTACGCTGTGTCATCTAGCACACAGAGCCAAGCTATCCAGGCTGTGGGGCTCCCCACAGGTCCAGACATTTGGCAGCAGAGGAGGGCCAATTAATGCTGCTACTGCTCCACCACCTCCAAATTTTTTGATAAAGGGGAAGCCCCACAGGCTGGATTACATGGCTCCATAGGCCAAGTACAGCCTATAGGCTAGGCACTGAGCACCCCACCCAAAGACATAAGACCTGTTGACCATTGGATAAGACCAACACAGCTAAGTACCACTTTATGACCATTGGATAAGGTCAAGATGGCTGAGTCACCAAGTTCTTTGCTGCTCTGGAGGGGAAAACTGGTATCAATGGGCACCTATACGTGAGCAGCGAGGCTGCTCTGATGTACTGTAATAACAGTGCATCTGAGCAGACTCAATTGAGTCTGCTAGAGCGTGGTAATTACTGCACTCTAGCAGACTCCAGCATCTCATGTATCAGTGTCCCCGTGCTTAAAAATGGTGGTGGGGACAGTTTATCTAAAGCTCTTGAAGTCTTTCTAGTTAAAGCACCTGTGCCCCGCCCACTCCCAGAGTATGTGTATAAACACCCCAAACCAAACCTTCATCTGAGGAATGACAATGGGTGGTGTAAAAGGGAAATTGAGGCCAGCTTCCCGCAAGAGAAAGACTAAGTGAATAGCATATCTATTACAGCTGATCAGGACCTTTTTTTACAAGGTTTTGGGGCTTTTCTTTGCCAAAATGATAACTTTTTCATGGAAATACAGTTAAACTTTCTCAGCTAAACTTTTCTTCAGTAAGGAGAATGGGGGATGATAGACCTATTCCAGAAGAGCCAATTGTCTATTGGTTAGACAGCTATCCTGTGCAGTGTGGGAGGCGAAGGTCACATCCTTGGTCTACTTCATTTGGAAAGCCCTAACCACCAAGCTAGTGAGTTTCTCTCTGTAGACTAACGAATATTATTCATACAAAGTGAAGTATCTCCAACAGGAGAGAGCACAACCCTAGAAGAGCTGACAGTTGAGTGGATTCTCCAGATCTAACAGAATAGGGGCTTGAAGGAGGGTTCTCTCCTGTCCCAAAAAATGTCAAAACCAGGGGGGCTGTTAGCTATTCTGAGACCGGTCTATTTCTTCCATTCAGATTTGGAAGTAGGGTTTGATTTTATTCCAATGCAGAAAGAACTCAAATGGCCTCAATGCATTTTTGGTTGAGGAACATCCAGCATGATGCAGAGGGTGGTAGTGGATGGGTCAGTGTCAACCTGGAAAGATGTATGCAGTGGAGTCCTTCGGGGCTCAGTTCTGGGGCTGGTGCTATTCAACATCTTAATCGGTGATCTGGACAAGGGGGTGGGAAGCACCCTGTCCGAATTCGCGGATGACAAAAAAAAATATGGGGTGAAGCTAACACCCTGGAGATGAGGAGCCAGATCCAGGCTGACCTCGACAGGTTGGGGAAATGGGCAGAGAGCAACAGGATGCAATTCAATAGGGATAAGTGCAGGTGCTACATCTCGGGAGAAAAAACTGCCATTATACCAATAGGCTGGGGGGCGACCTTCCCAGCACCACCGAGGCAGAAAGAGATCTTGGAGTCACTGTTGACTCCAAGATAAACATGAGTCGCCAATGTGACGAAGTGGTCGGCACAGCCAATCACACCTTGTCGTGCATCCATAGGTGCTTCACAAACAGGTTCAGGGAGGTGATTCTCCTCTATGCGACACTGGTCAGGTCACAGCTGGAGTACTGTGTCCGGTTCTGGATGCCGCAGATCAAGCGGGATGCAGACGATCTGGAGAGGGTCCAAAGAAGAGCCACTCGTCTGATTAGAGGCCTGCAGGGAAGGCCCTACGAGGAAGACTAAGGGACCTAAACCTCTTCAGCCTCTCCAAGAGAAGGCTGAGAGGGGACCTTGTGGCAGCTACAAATTCATAAGGGGGGAGCAACATGAAGTAGGTGATGATCTGCTTACCAGGGCACCCCCTGGAATAACAAGGAACAGTGGCCATAAACTATTGGAGAGTAGGTTTAGACTGGACATTAGAAAAAAGTTCTTCACGGTCAGGGTTCCCAGGATCTGGAATGGGCTTCCAAGGGAGGTGGTGCTTGCCCCATCCTTGGGGGGGGTTTTAGGAGGAGACTGGACAAGCACCTGTCTGGGATCACATGGTCCCAGGTTTGGTGACCCTTTTCTTGCCTGCCAGGAGCAGGGGGTTGGATTAGATGGCCCACTGAAGTCCCTTCCAACCCTAAAATTTATGAATCCTGGTTTTGACTAGCTCTAATGCAACAACACTGAAGAGCAAATATAAAAAGAAAGAAGCAATCATGATGTTTATTCTCTCAAATTTAACTGTAATTTCACCTGACATAACAAAAATTAAGAAAGCAAATGAAAAATCTTCTGTCACTACTTCCAATTACTTTTACTAAATATTGCCTTATAGTAGATAGTGGAAAACCTTCATATTGGGGTCAATCTTCTGCTTAAGTTAAGGACTAAAGAGGAAATTCACCTCTTACAGAGACCTCCGTACCAGTCCTTTGCTCTAACCCGTACTTTAAATGCTAAACTACGGATTTACCTTCTAGTGATCCACTGCGTAGGTCATTCTCTAGACCTTTTATGCTTAATGGGCATGGGGGTATTTATTTCCCATATATTTTATACTGGAACATATTACTTGCTCCAAAGGTATCAGGCCACTGTAGCACTTATACTTTTGGTTATTAAAGGTGTAGTCTTAGTGTGTGCAGTTTTCATAAGTGGACTCAAACTACCTTTAAACTAGCTAGCTTGGGGTGTTTTAGCACCACAGTTGTGGCAACATGGATTTTAGTACAGGCAAGGACAGACTGTCAGTTGGTTAGCCCATTTGTAGCAGTGCCAAGCTAGCTATTTTACAGCTAACTTGGGTCTGTGTGCATGAGCTGTAGGTACACTAAGCGGTAAAGTTTCCAGAATGTTGAGAGCAAGGATTATTTATTTTGCACCTGTAACTCATTGAAAATCATTAGATATAAAATTAAAGAGGTACATGTTCGCTAACTTTTTCTTCCTTTTTGTTTTTCTACTAGGGAGCTGAGGAACCCAAGCTGAAGTGGGAGCACATTGCAACCCTTGTTGCTAGCCTCAGAGAATTTGTAAGGTCAACTGATCGCAAAATCATTGCAACAACTCTTTCAAAACTGAAACTGGAGTTAGACTTTGACAGCCATGGCATTAGCCAGGTCCAGCTGGTGCTGTTTGGTTTTCAAGATGCTGTAAGTAGGCACTTTCATATGCTTAGCTATACAAAGTCTCCAGTAAAAAGATTAAATTAAAGCCTGGCATAAGCAAATGGAACTTCACTGATCTCATTTGCTTCATAAAATGAGAACCACTCAGGCTTCTGAAAATCAGAGCCTTCAGCCCATAGCCATCTCCTGGCTTGGCTGCTATGTGATCTTTTTGGCAGTAAGTGTACTTTGCCCATAGCATCTATTTTTAAATGTATTTCCCCCACCCTACAGTTATTCATTTTCAATAAGAAACAGTAGGAAAGAAACATAGTTATGTAAACATTACACCATAATCCTCAAATGGAAACACCTAAAAATCTCTCACCTTTGTGGTTTTTGTTGCAAATAAATTCAAAACTGAGTTAAATAATTATGCTAAATGGATACGGTTTCTTGGACTTGCTTAGCTTAGCAAAATGCACAAAAATGAAGCCCATTTAGCTCACAATATTGTCATAGTAGTCCTGTTTTAACATTCAGTAGTCAATACGGAAATTCTGCCAAGTATGTCTGTTTCAGTTTGTTTATAAGTGAAATAGGAAAACCAAAAAAATAGATTGTATTATTTTTCAAAACATCACCCCAAGCTGTGTCAGCAACTAATGTAAACTTGCAGTTATCCACAGCAATAAACAGGATACTGAAACAAGGTCCATTCAGAGATGAACAATTAAATGAGTTGCATTCTTTGCTTACTAACCTCCATTTTAATGGGCTAAAATTGTCTTATATGATGTCAGGTTAAAAATAATAATACACTGGGAAAAGTTTGACTTTGTTTTGTATCATTATGCCCTGGTTGGATCTGTGAGGTCAAAATGAAATGAAAACAAATGAAGGTTGTCCAGCGTATGACTTCCAGAGTATTTAACCCTGGGAGCATCTGGGAGCAGATGAAGACTAGCGCAGTGGTGCACAACCCAACTGGAACCAGGAGCCAGATGAGTGGCATGGAGTCAGTCTTGGGCAGATCATACCTGCAGACTGGCCTGATCTGGCACATGGAGCTGTGTCATCTGCCTCTGAGACTCTCCAGAGGTGTAACAGGGCACCTTCATGCCAAGAGCAACCATAACACACTTGGCAGCTCCAGCTGCTGCTGTGCCAATGGTGGTAGTGTGGTCAGCCAATGAGGGGCAGGAGCCATTTCTGCATCTACCCTCCCAAAAGGGAACACCTGGGGCTGCTGCATTCTTCTCAGTTTTGCAGCTGCTGTTAATAGCAACATTGGGGAAAAAAACACAAATTTTGCTGAACAGCTACAGTGGTCTACCAGGCAGGCCTCCTGCACAGGCTGCCTTGGAAGAGTGGGCCCTAAGAGCCTTTGCCTGGACTTTCAGGAACCAGGTCTCTCGTCGACCTCACATTCCCTCCACCCCTTGTCCGTCTTGCCCATGAACTCTCCCAACATGTCAGAACCCATCCTTTTCCAAGTCCCTGCCCCTGGAGGAGTCCCCCAGACATTTGGGGAAAATTCCATTAAAATTACAATCCTTTGATTCCATGGAAGTTAATTGAACCCAAGATGTTTTGAACACTTTGTTTGGTCTCCGTTGATTGGCATTTCCAAAACAGCTCTCATCAGAAGTATGAAGCTGTAGCAGAATTCTACAACAGAAAAAAACAGCTTATATCTACGTCTCAGTACTCCTGAAAAAACATCAGTACGCCTGAAATCAGGATGTTGTTTAGAATGAGGAAAATGATCTCCTTTTGCCTCGTAGGTAACAAGGTCTCATACTCGGTATATCCTCATCAGAGCAGCTGAGAAGAAAAAATTGTTTTGTATTCTAAATAGCTTAGTTGCGGTACCCTGGACATTTGTGTGTTTTAGGACTGAAATAAGCTATGAACACCTTTGTGAACACTTTGAACTTTATGCTCAGGTCTGGAAGGGCTGCATATTGTGGTAAACTGAGCCAACCTCAACACCTTTCTTGAATCACTATGCCTGTCAAGAGGTGCTCAGCATCTTTCCTGACTGAGCCTAGGCTTATTTACCAGCAGAGCATATTTTGATAGCTTGCATTTACCTTGCTCACAAATGTCTTTTAGTGTAACAAAATGCCATCTAGTGGCCATTTCAAAAAATAAGAAAGTATACATTCATCTGCTTTCTACATTAACATGTTACTGTGGCTGCATTTGGAAAGTGATAGAAAACGTTTTCATTTAAAATTCCACACATTCTCAAAAGATGACATCATCTGTATAATATTAGTTATTTTATATAGAAAGAAGGGCAGCATTCATGTGAGAAAATTAAACTGACCCTGCTTCCACAAAATTCTCTCATAATGAAAACTAAGCAGAGAGGTTAATGTTCTACCTTTGTTAGTCCCCACCAAGAAGTTTGTTCTGTAAGTCCTTTGTGGATGTTTATTAAAATAAGCTTATAAATATTTATCTTTCCAAAAAATGTTACTGGATTTGTTTGTTCTTTTGTGTTTTGCTATTGGTGGGCTTCCTTTCCACCCTTCTGGCTTGGTCAGAGTTGTCATTTGTGAAATCTGTTGGCTGATATCTTAACTTACTTTGGTTATTGCAAAGTTTAGAATTATCCACCCACTTAGCTGCATCCTTGCTTTCTTCCTCAAAGAGCATGCCCAGACAGGTATGCACATGCATTTTCCCAGGTACAAATATCAGTGGCACATAGTTGTGCTGCTCCTACTTATCCCTGGGGAGTGCCCCTGCATGTGTGCACTGATGCCAGGCAAATTGCCTCAGGTCAGGTAGGGGAGGCTGGGACCAGCACCTGAGCTGGTCCCAGCAGCCTTACCTGGAGTCCTGGGGGCCTCCTGGGGCTGCAGCAGCTGTGATCCGGGAGTGTGGAGCCTGGCTGGCACCGAAATGTGGCTCTGGCCAGGGTCTGGTTTTGGGTAGTGTGTGCTGCTGCCACGTGTATTGCCTCACTTGTTTTTTCCCATTTGGCTCTGTGCTGCAAATATGCAGTGCAGAGAAACATATCACATGCATGGGGTGCCTTTTGCAGTCAAAGTGCACATATGTGCTTGCGTGGATGTGCCCAAAGAGTCCATAAACCTTTCTATGTGTCTAGTTGAGATAAAAGTTTTGAAGGCAGCACCACAGGATGTACAAAGAAGGGGAGAACCTTGCCAGTAGACATAAGAAGTTATGTTTTCTTGAACTACCACCACCAGCTCAGAACAGGTAGATTGGGCCAAAAACTAAGATGAAAAAGGCAATAACAAAGAAAACCTTGTTTTTCATGTAGGCTAGCTGAACTTTAATGCTTAATATCAGAGGACCATTTTATGCAGTTTTAGGATGCAGAGGTAAGATTTCTGAACTGAATTCTCTGTTACAGGTCAATAAAGTTCTCCGAAATCACAACATTAAACCACACTGGATGTTTGCATTAGACAACATAATTCGAAAAGCTGTGCAGACTGCTATTACTATTTTGGTCCCAGGTGAGTTACTTTTTGGTCAGCAAACATTTAATATCTGATCTCTTAAATGTTTCATAGCTATGATCATCATGATCATAGCTAAAGCTTTTGAAACCTGTCCTGACCTTCTACTGTGTTTTTGATGCATTCGTTAGCTAAGTCACAAATCAAATATTTGCAGGTCAGCTGCCCAAGGTGTTTTGGAGTGCATCTTTCTGGGATATGTAAAGCAGGATGTTACAACATGATGACTAATAATTGGATACTTGTCTATTTCTAGGACCAGATTTTCCAGGTGCTTAGCACCCATTCTTGAGTGATAAAGGGGGCTCAAAAGAACTTGGCAACCCTCAAGCTCCAAAGCATTACAAGGAACAGGCTTTGGGCTGCCCAACATGTGGCAAAAAACTCCTGTACAAGTCAATCTACTATGCACAATTGCTACAGCTACTGTATTTATTCAAATCCAAGATAACTTTGAATTTAAGATGACCCCCCAATAATTAGATTTGATACATGAAAAATTCATAAATTTGGTATAATTTTCTATGTATAGTACCTAATTAGTGGAAGACCATCTTCAATTTGTCCTCACACATGGCTGTGGCTGGGAAAGCAGCAGTGAGGGGTGAGAGGCTAGCCCCTGCCCCTTGCTCCTTGCCTTCGCATACCTATGCCTGTCCCCAGCCATGTGCCCCCCTGCCAGCTGGCCCTCCATGCCTGTGCCTACGTTCTGGCACCCCACTCACTCTCTGTCTCCTGCACCCCTGCTCCCCTCTGCAGGACCTACTTCACACATTTACATCAGGCGCAGCAGACATTCATAGTGTTTTTAATTAAACAGTTGATGATCAGGTATGTGGTAGTCGTTCAGAAAGTTTGCTGGTTGACAATGGTGTACCAGCCCAAAAAGTTTGGGAATCACTATCCTAAATAAATACGCGTTAGGTGTATTGCAGGCTTTGAACAAACATTGCTCCTTAACTGTTTGCTTTATGTAGCTCTATGGAGCATCTCAAAGGAGTTCTGCTTTGTTTGTGGGGGGAAAAATCTGGATCCTTTTTACAGCAAATTTTTACTGGCTGGAAACCTAGAAGTGAATAGCATAAGCCAAATGATATTCAAAATGTACTAGGCCATTGAAGAAGTTTTTGAGCTCTTAAAGCCTTTGGAAAAACAATTTTAATCTTTTTCTACAGATGCTTCAAGTATGGCTTAAAGCTGTGGGATGATCTACAATTAAGACTTTATTATTGTGGAGTATTAATAATAAATATTGTTTTTCTAATAGAACTAAGGCCACATTTTAGTCTTGCCTCTGAAAGTGATACTGCAGATCAGGATGACATAGAAGTGGATGAAGATCATGATGAACGTCCACACAGTCAAACTATTCAACGGCCTTGCATTGGCATGGAAGATGCCATAGCTACCTCAGGTGTGAGCACACTCAGTTCAACAGTATCCCATGATTCCCAGGCTGCTCATAGATCACTGAATGTGCAATTAGGGCGGCTAAAATTAGAAACAAATAGGTAAGTTTAACTTCCAAGGACCAGAGTATTTATAATGGTCATTGCATTTATTTCATTCTCAAAAAGTTACTTCAGGATATTAAAGTATTCAGATATCCCAGAATACCTTTTATGGCTTACATAATTGACTATAACAAGTCATTTATGACTTTACGTGCGTTAAACCCATAAAATTTATATTACTCTTAGTTACTGCCATATAATACATGAAAAATGAATGAATGTTTTCAGGTGTGCTCCCTTTTTTTAAACTTACTGTATCAATCCAGTTGCCAAAGTCCTGCTGTTTCTGCCTTTCTGCTTCATGGTTAAGGGACTATACATTTTGTTTTCATAGACACAGAACTTACTATTCTTTTCTATTGTTAGTCCCAGAGAAAAAATCCAAGCTATTAAACAGCTGCACTGCACAACTGAACTGTGCCTGGTCTGGTCATTGTTCTTGTTCTGCATGCAGAACTCACTACAGCATCAATACAAAATCAAGCCCTACAGCTGAATTGTTATAAAATATATTTGGTCTGTCAGAGAAAGATGGAGACCAGAAAGGCTTTCATGTTTAAAAAATAAGTAGGATCCAATATACAGATTTCTAGATTACTTGCAAAATATGCCTACATATTTATAGTTGTTTATATATTATTGTGCTGGATTATTCTTAGTTCTTGTACTTAAATTAAAATGTTAGATGATTATGCTTTCCAAATGCATAAAAAAAACTCAGTGTAATTTGGCTCAATTACAGGTTGGGAGAACAGTTCTGCACTATTTTCTTGGAGCATAAATAGAGTTTGAGTATTTATTACAACTTAAAGTAATCAGCTTTCCCTAAATGGACATTTTGAGAAATGCAAAAAACAATATACTTTGAAGTTGCTGGCACAGTATTCACCCCCACCCAAACGTTTAGTCAGTAAAGAAATAATAGAGCCATTGTAGCCAGTCAAACTTTATTGCCCAGGTTTATGAGGAGTGGCAGCATAAGCAAATATGTTGTATATATAAAGCTTTAATCCCTTCACTCTACGAGGAGGTAAATGATCTATTCAATTCTAACAGTTTTGTGCTTTTAATTTTTTTAATGAGCCTTGAACACCATATTTTCTCTTCTTTTATGTGGAAACAACAACCTTTGGTCAGAATTAGATACCAAAATACCACCTGTCATAAGTTCCAGGGAAAATGTATCTTAATAACATGGATAATTGCATTACTTTAAGCTTTGTTAGCATAAGGAGCATGCAGCTGGCATTTTCAGGGTAGAAAGTAATTGACTGCTTAAATGGTCATCGATATATGTTTCAATGCAGAAAAATGGGTGAAGAATAAATTGTATGTACAGTGAGGAGGTAGAAAAGTAATCATCATATAAGAAAAGAACAATGGTCCATATTATCCATCGTTCTGTATCAACTTGAGTTGTAAAATCATGATAATGCTCTAATTTATTCAGAGGGGACATTTTCTCTAAGCACCAGAGGTTGGTTGTAAAGATAGCATAAAATGTATATTTCTTTACATCTTAGCTACTGTAAGACATAAGTGTATGCCACACTGATGTACCTTATTTTCTTGCATATAACCTACATCTTTTCACCTAAAGCCAGCTGGGGAAAACTAGGGTGTGCATTATATGTGTGGAAAAGGAATTTCCACAGTTCCAGAAATTTGGCAGGGGGTGGGAGACTGGGCAGTGGGAGCTCTGGGAGCCATGGCAATTAACAGTTCTACCACAACTCCCTTGCCCCACCCTCCCCAAATTTACAGACCTGTAGGAAGCCCCTTCCCAGTCTGCACCAGATCAGGCCAGCATGTGGGGTTGGTCTGCGGCTGGATGCAAGGGTCCAAGTTCGATCCAGCATACAGCTCCTGACCTGTCATGGCAGGGCCAACCCCACACACTGGCTCTGGAGCCTCATGCCAGTTCAAACCCGGTGTGCCAAGTCCAAGACTGCGTGCCTGGTGAGACCTGGTGCTACAAGTCAGGACCATGTGCTAGCTCCAGGGTTGCCTACTAGGTTCACAGCTGGCATGCAGCTCTGGAGCCAGCACATTGGGTTGGATGTTGCATGTGGCTTCTGAGGCCAGACTCGGTACCCTGGTTCAGACCCAAAATCTGGCTCTCCAACTGGTACATAGGATCAGACCCAGCATGCAGTCCTGGATCCAATGTGCCAAGTTGGTTTGCAGGCCCACCTGGTGCATGGGGCTGGCAGCAGGCTTAGCTCCCTAGCTGCTGTAGCTTACTTACCTCAATCAAAAATTTTCTTTTTTCCTTCAGGCTCCCCTTGAAAATCAAGGTGTGTACTATACACAGGGTGTGTTATGTGCAAGAAAGTATGGAAATAATAAATAGCGGCAATAATTTTCATATTTAAATTCTGCATTTCGATGGAATTATTTCTTTTTATCAATTTAAGTTCTGTTGCCTTTGAATAGTTTTATTTTCCTTTTTGCTGCAATATGAAAAGAGATTATACAGAAGCTCCATTTGACTTTCAGCACTTAGTTATATTATAACATAATATGTGTGCTCACAAATGTCATGAAGTCAGCTACTAAAGACCTCTTTAAACTAAACCCTAAACCTAAAGTCCTAATCCTCTAGGTTTTAGGAGAGGATTTAAAAAGTTTGTTCCTCATCTTCCCACTTCAGGGCCCAATACTAGGCTTTGCACTCTGAGTGCAGGAATGGAGTCAGGCTAGACTTGCCATCACTTCCAAAATTATAGGCATCACCATATTCCCACTATACTTCGTGACCTTCTGTGTCTGCCTCTATGATTACTTTCTTCACAGACTCCTTTTGGAGTTGGGTATACCTTGTTGTATGCCCTATAAAGGTTTATGTTTCAGTCTCAGCAAGCCTGGTGTCCTCTCTTGGCTTTGACCCTTGACCCTCCACATCACTTCCTCCTGGCTGTTTTATTTTTTTCTTTAGGAGCGATCTGAGTTTGAAAGCTATAGTGAAAGTTACTGTGAAGCTTCTGTTTAGTATAAATGTTGAAAGCTAGTTTTACTGAAATGCTGCAGCTTTAAGAGCTATGTATTATAGTTACATTCCTATTATAAATTTTTAACCAATGTACTAGCAAAGGGTGGAAAAGTCTTTTGTCACTTAAGTTTCATAATTAGTTATGGATATTTCAAATATCACTATAGTGATCCTAGTTTCCAGTGCAACTAGTTTGATATTGGCTTCCCTCTGAACTCAACCTTAAATTAAGAAAATCTCTGCTGCCTTTTCTCTGCAGGCTGCTGGAAGAGTTAGTTCAGAAGGAGAGAGAATTCCAAGTCCTTTTACAACAAGCTATAGAAGAAAGGAATCAAGAGATCAAAAACTTGAAGCTAAAGTCACAGCCAATAGGTAACTGTCTGAGTAGAGATTTCAAAAGGAACTGGCTTATACAGCAACTAAATACAAAGAATGTAGGAATCAAGAGATTAAAATGTTGCTGCCCCTGTGTCAGAACAGGCTTTTTACCATGCTTCTCACAGGGGGCTCTGATTTGAAGTAAGACCACATGCAATCGAGATAAATTTGTTTCTTTGGGTTATACATTATGGGAGTACGCAGGGCTCTTACCTTGCTTGAGTTCTTTAATTTTAAGTGTTCTTTTCCAAATTTCACTGACTTAGTTGCACTGCATATATGTATGTTCACTGAGTTAACAAACTATTCTAATTGTCGTATTAAAAATTTATAAATATGCCTTAAAGCTTGTTATGTGAAATGAAGTTGCAGAATTGTGTGTACAGGCAACCGCTGCTTAGCATTCTTAATTGGTTCCTGAAAAAACGAGCGTTAAGCAAAACCAAAAGTATCTGACGACCCAAGATGACGATGCAGTTGTTTTTAATGACCCAAGACCATGACCGTGAGCATTATAACGAAACTCCCTGAGTGCTAAGTGAAATCGGGTATCAATTTTAAATGAGCGTTATAGCAAAATAATGCTAAGCAAAATAGTGTTAAGCAGGGGCTGCCCGTAGTCTCTTACAGGCAAAAGCTGAAAATGCTGGAATTGATATAAGAAGAGACTGAGGTTGTCAGTGGCTGGTCCTCAGACAAACTGGGAACACACTAATAACAGCTATTTGGTGAACAGAGAATTTGGTGGTCTTAGAGGTGACAAACCAGAATTCTAATTTTTTATTAGGTACATGATATTTATCTAGTGTGGGTGAAATCCTAGCCCTGTGAACTTAATGGGAGTTTTGTCCCTGGCTTCAATGAGGCCAGAATTTCACCCTGTATATGAGGCTGCAACATATGAATTGATAAAGTTATACATTTTCCTTGGAAAAGGAGCAGTGAGTGTAGCAGTAAAGTTACTGGCTGATTCTACAAGACTGAAGAATCCCTTTCTATGTAGTCGTAAAACAATATGTTCATCAAATGGGCATTGAGGAAAGGAAAAATGGAAGCCTGAGAAAAGGACTTAGTGGGAAAGTGGCCATATTTGAGAGAGATGGAGGAAAGAGAGAGAGACACTACCGAACAAGCTGTAAGATTACAAATCTTTTATTTTTAGCAGAGGTGGTGGTTCTTGCATATGTTACCATGGGATCCATTTTATAACAAAATAGAAACCCTTGAAAAATTAGTATCATAAAAATGGCACAGATCCTACTCCTGCAGCCTTACTTAGGTAAAGTTTTATTGAAATTAGTATAGGTCATGTCTAAGGCATTGTTTGCACACACCAGTTGCACAGCTTTAGCTATATGGCTTAGTTAAATCGGAAGAACCACCCAGCCCAGACGCAGTCATGCTGAAATATAGATGGTATAGTGTACTGGTCTATTTATCTTTTCTGGAAAAGGAATCGGATGTCTTGCTATAGGACTTCTTTTGCTAAAAACATGTACACTAGGGCTTGTACTGCTTTTTAACTACTTTTTAGTAGAAAAATAAGTTAAATTGAGATAAGAATTGTGTGTAGATAAAGGCCTAAATAAATGGTGCAGGATTTGATCTGAGTGGTGTTAGCAATTAGGGTAGCATGGGACAGATTTTTGTAGACAGAATGGGATCACTGAAGACAATATTTCTGGAGGTTTAAAAAAAAAAAAAGCAAAAATCCAAACACTTTTGAAATACCTAATCTTTTCTCAAAATTTTGATCTAGATATTCCTGGATTGTCTGTTGCTCACCTTAATCTGTCTGGCACAGGGTCTGAGGACCCTGATCTTATAAACTGGCTAAGAGTTTATGGAGCAGATGAAGACACTATCAACAGGGTAGGAATTGTATTTTCTATTCAGTTTATGATGTGGCAGCAATGTGTTAGCTTTCATAGGACTTAGAAAAAAAAACCCCCTGGAATTATTTTAACAATTTTTGAAGGAGATGTGATCATGTGTAAGGGTGGGAAAAGGGTAAGAACACAAAGATTATGATAAAAAACAGTCTTTGGGTAGTAATTCATCTCTCTAGCTAAGGCACAATTGCATTTGTCACACTAGGAAAGAAAAACATTGCTTAAGTTCACCATTTTTCAACCTTGTTTTGAATGCCATCAGCCCCTGGCCTCCAGCTAAACTTAAGCATCAGATTCAGAGTACAGTTTGACCTCAACCTCGAGGTAATAAATTACCTTTGCTTGGTCTCTGCTGTGATTCCACTGTGATTTTACATTGAGACTGCAATCGTGCTGCAAAAATTAATACCTGCTTTGCAGTGAAGAATTAGAATCAGAAGTGCTGTTATCTCACGATTTCAGCTGGCTTCAGTGAGATGTGAATGCTTAACATGTGTGAGAGTTGCATTGCAAGGTATCTTAAAGTTAGGTACCCAGAAACTGAAGGGGCCACCTTTGACAACAACAGTGTCAACCTCTCTGTTTCTGTTTCCCCTCTGAAATTATTCTTATACTGGTTACTAAAGAGCATTGGAGATGATTCATTAATGTCTCAGATAACGAAGAAATTAGTGAAGTCTATTAAAATGCCAGTTAAAACAGAAAAGCTGAGTAACTATAAAATGTAAATGTACCCTGCAGATAAACCACATCCTGTATAAAGATTAGGCACTTTATATTGTGTTAAAAAATGAAAAATAAAGTGGACAAAATATACCATATTTACCTAAACACAAGATACCTCCTTGAATTTTAAGAGAACCCTCTCCCCCAAGTAATTTGATTCTATACATGCAAAATTATATATTTATTATAATTTCCCATTTATAGAATCTAATTTTGGGGTGGGGAGGTCACCTTAAATTCATCCCCTGTACTGCTGTGGCAGGGAAAGCAGTGTTGAGGTGCCAGGGGTCAGATCCCTGCCCCATGCTTGTCCCCTTGCTGCCTGCCTCCCCTACCCCCTGCGGCCTGCCCCCTGCTCCTTGTCCACCCCTCCCTTACCTTCTGCTGCAGCTCTGCTTCTCTGGGGCAGTTGGCAGCAGCAGTGGCCCCAGCCCAGCCAGGGAAAAGCAGTGGCACCTCCCAGTCCAGCCGGGTTGGGGCTCGAGGAACTAGAGCTGGAACAGAGGTAAGGGGGGAGGGAGGTGGAGTAACAGCCTTAGGGTGACCACCCACGCATCCCCAGAATACAGAAAATCCTCTTTGTGAGGGGTGGGACCACTTGCCCCTTGGCCAATCAGTGGTGAAGGGCGGATCTGCCATTTTGGCCAATCAGCAGTGAGGGGTGGTGCCACCAGGCCTCTTAGCCAATCAGTAGCAAGGGGCAAGGCCACCACAAAACAGTGGGGAAAATACTACCGGCCTTGGCTTATTGCTGACTTTTATAATAAAATATTAATTCTCTTTTACTTTGCACTTTTAATGACATTGAACGCAGACAATAGCAATTTTGTTCATGAGTACCAAATTAATAAAAAGTAATTATTATACACTTGGTGCCTGGAAATCTGCCCAGAGCATTGGATGCCTGTGGCAGTACAGCCAGTGGGACCCTTTCTTCCCCAGGAGACAGAAAGGCTTGCCTGTCCCGGAGGAGAGACAATGGCTTAGTGAGCTGGCCCAGGAGCTCAGAGGTCCCTCTGCTCAAAGCCTTGCCACCCCATACAGCAGGACACCTCAGACTCACCGGGCTGCTTTGTGGGTGCGAAGACGGTGACAAGAGCCTCTTTCCAGTCCCACCGGCATTCCAGCAGATACAAATGCAGCGCTTCACTGCCTGCTCTCAAAACCATTATCTTGTGGCAGCGCAAGGGGCGGGGCGCTTGCAGATCAGCTGCCTGGCTCTGGCAGCTGAGCTGCAGGGCCCGGGCCTACCCAGGGTCAAGATGCTCAGGCACACAGCAGTGCCTCTGTTCTTGCTGTGCCTGCACCTGCACTGCATCCATGGCTCTTCTCTCTCTTCCCTCCTTCCCTCTCTGGCTGGAGCCCTGCTCCTCCTGGCTGTGCACCACCCTACCTCTAGGCACAGCTAATAGAATTGTGAGGACAAATGATTGGCATGTATTTCTACCAATTAACTGAAAACAGGACTTTATGCAGTCCGTTCCTCATGCAGAAACAGAGGGGGACAAAGGGTTTTAAAACAGGATGGTCAGCCTAGCAGATGCAGGCATAGAAAGGCAGGCTGCAGGTTCCCCCCACCACCCTGCTGTCTCCCCTGCACTCCTCAGCCACAGGGGCTGTCCCCTCCCCTACAAAATGGGCTGCTCTGGCCCAGGGCAGGTGGCAGCTCAGCTTCAGCTTCAAACCTGAGTCTGGGACCAAAGCCTGAGCTGAGCTGCTGTCTGCCCCAGACCAGTACTCAAATCCAAAACAAGGCTTTTTCTCCCATGTGGATTGGATTTGTGTAAATATGGTACTTATATAAACCAAGCAATAACATTAAACGTATCAAGCAATACAGATACCAGAGTTTGGTCGAATCCTTTATTCACTCTAAATTCAAAACTTGGGTTTTAAAATGCCTGAGGTAAACATTGTGACAGAAAATAAATTGATATTTCTGATGAAACTTTCAGCAAGGACCTTGTTCTTTTTAGTTCTTGGCAGAAAACTATACACTAACGGATGTTCGCTGCTATGTTACACGAGATGATCTGAAAAGCCTGAGACTGAGGTACTCCCCATTCTATTTATTAAAATTAATTGCAAACTGCTGAAATATAGTAGTTATTTTGCTTAATATAGCTCTTGGCACATTGTAACTGATATTCTGAAGGTCTACTTGCATTAAAAGAATACTATAAAATCTAATAAACAATATTCAGGATTACTGAAGTCACTGAGGCACTCTTTGACAATGTACTAGCACACTTTTTTAAAAGTTTATTTTTTTTTAAATGTCTTAGTTTGATTTGTTTTATGAAAATGTATCTTGCGCAGTAAAGCAGCAACATATTGCCTTGAGATGGTGTTCTCTGAATACTTGCTTTTGTATAAGCAAATATTATACATAGAAAATATGTAACGTTTTGAGAATAGTAAATTACAGAATCTTTCTGAAAACGATGTAAACTCATACAGCTGCAATGTAACTAAACTGCTGCATAACCACACCAAAGGCAGTTTATCATTACAGGAACATATTTAAATAAAAATGGTACCTGTAACTAAACCAAAAGTTTTTGCCCCTGATTATCATTTCAGCTAAAAGTTAAAATATGGACAGTTAGTGCATTACAGTGTATTGTTAGTGAGGGATTGCTTTATAAAATCAACAAGAATATTTTTTAGGAATTTACTTTTTAATTATTTTTAATTGTATTTTAGTACTTTGGTTTTGGTTTTTCGCCATCTTTGAGTGGAATGAAACTTATTAGTACTGCTGCAGAAAAATCAAAGGATAGCTAATGTTTTGAAGTGGGAACCATTTCATAATACCTAAGTATCTTTGTGGTTTTTCTTTTCCAGAGGAGGGATGCTGTGTACGCTCTGGAAGGCCATCACTGACTTCCGAGAGAAGCATGCCTGATGGTGGCTACGTGTGTTTCTGCTTCTCTGTGGAGAGATTAGGAAATCCTCTATGGCACAGAGCAGGTGTTCTGTCAGAGAGACTGTTGCACTTTAATCCAGTATTTGTTTACCAATGTTAAAAACACTGCAGCTTCCTGACTGCATTTATGCCTACAATCCCTGTAAACAACCTTCAATATTATTTTATTTTAAATGTTTTTACACAGCTTTTTTCCAAAATAAAATCTTTAATTAAAAATGCATCTTAAAGTAAGCAGCTATATTAGTTTCAACCTTCCCCCCCAACCTGATGTCAGATTTTATGTGATTGTGCATCACTGGAACAAAACCAAAATGTGACAATTTTTGAAGTTCATTCCTTGTAATATACCTTACTCTATAGTCCAACTGCATACGTTCAATCATAATGTAAAGCTTACATTTTTTCTTTTGTGTACAGAACCGAAAAATAATTGTTTCTACCTACTGCCTGACATAAAGTTAAATATTGTTTATTTTTGGTAACTTAAGTTCTACAGTGCATTTGTTTTAGAGTTGTTTATGTACTACTGAACTGTACCAGTTGCATACACCTGAACCATAGTAATGTTAGCTTGTTCTAAAGCTATCTATTGTGATATACATGGTAAAAATAAAGAAAATCTAAGAGTAAAATTTGATAATTTCCTGATTTTAAAGGATTCTAAATAGTTCAAACTGTAATGCATAAGGGAATAGCTAGGAGGAATGGGATAAAACTAAAAGGAAAATTTTAGGCTGAGTGTTTACTCAAATCTAAGACAAGGTGTCCCCCATTAGCATGGGGGAAAATGCCCCTAATCTTATATTCATATACAAAGCCAGAGTCAGAGGTGCAGCAGCCACCTGCCCCCTGTCCCCCTCCTCTGCTTGCCTCTGCAGCCCCCCCTCCCCGCCCCTTCCTGTCAGGTACAACTCATCTCCAACTCCAGCTGGATTCCCTCCTGGGCATAGAGCACGTGAAAACTCCATCCTCTGCCCTCCCAATCAGCTGTGCTGCCACTGCTGCATGACCCAGCAAGGGCTGAGCTTCCACATGCTGTGTTCTAGGAGGGAACAGAGCCCAAGCACCCTCTGACAGTAAGGAGGCAGAGGCTGTGGTAGGTGTTGGTGGTGGGGCAGGAAGGCTGCAGGGGAAGCAGAGGGTTAAGGAGCCATCTGAACCCACCCCTCCCCCAGCCACTGCTGTCCCTGCTGTAGTGGGAGGTAGTCTTAAATTCAGGGTTGACTTAGATTCAAGTAAAAGCAGTGATACTTTTTTAATTCCCCAAAAACCTTAGTGATATTAAAATTACCTTTGCTGTACCTTGATAGACATAGCACTATATTTTTCTTCATGTTATCAGTTTCCATATTTTCATAGGACAGAATTACTCCTGGATGTTCTGGCTGATTTTATGCAATGTTTAAGTAGCCACAGTAAATTGAGATGGGAACTTCCAGATTCCCAGCTACCACTTGTAAAATGTAAAATAATTTCAGCATGTTGCTTTCTATTGACAGGTTTTTAATTCCTTGGGCTTCTTTCCCATAAACTGTGGAATAAGAACACTGTTTTTCTATTGGCATTTAGAAGTGCCAGAAATTTCATATTTTATCTAATTGTCTATTAGTAGATCTATAATATCATGTGATATTAACCAATATTACACCTAGGCTGTTGTGGTGTATAACATTCATTAATATTACACGATTAGATTACGAGGAAGTTTTAAGAAACTTTGCAGCTGATACATAGGATAACCTGTTTAGAAATAAACTTTTCCCATAACATTTTAATAGTTGGTATACGACTTAGCTGGTAAATTTGAATGCTTCAAAGAGAATAAATAACTTCTCTAATTATTCTAAATATAAAGTAACAAATTGCTGTCCTGGTAGGTATGCAATAATATTTTTATAAATCAATGTTATAGCTAGATTGTTGGGAGGATAAAATAATATTGAGGGGGGAAAGCTAGTGGTGCAACAAGTTGGTGAAATACTTCTGTACATGGTTTTTAGTCCAGAGGACTTTACAAAAAGATCTATAAACATGCATCACTGAAATACAGCTACGTATGCAGCAAGCCATGTCTAAAATGTAAGCGGACAGTGAGCAAACAGGGGTAGCAAACAAGACAAGCAGCTTGCAAGCACTTTGCAAGTAAGTTTGCCTGCCCCTCTTTGAAGGGGAGCCTTTAAGCTTGGTGAGAGGAAGTAGGGAAAAAGGAACCTTTCAGGACCAAGGAGCAGTAAAAAGACCAGCTTACAGGCTAGTTTGCTAAAGAAAGTCTGCTTGGAAGACAGGCAGGAAGAGAGGCAGCAGGGGAATGTGTAGGGGATGGGTTGGACAGGGGTGCTCCTACTTCCCACCTGGGTTGCATTAGATGCCCTGCAGAGGTTCCTTCTCTGGGCCCCCCAGGAGAAGGGAGGAAATGCATTTCCCGAGCTGGGGCAGATAGAGAGGCCATACACTGCACCAGTTCTTCCTCTGAGATGCAGAAAAATGGCTGAAGGATGTTGCAATGCCAGAGCCACCGTCGCTGCCTCTGTTTGCATCTATTAGGTGTCTGTCCAGGAAGGACTGCTCACTGTTGAAGCTTCCACCCAGGTCCTGGTTTGGTGCTGTGGAGACTACAGCTTGCAGATTTCTTCCAGTGACAGTCAGGTGGGAGACTACCTGTGATGTGAACAGTGCCTCCTTGTAGTGTCCCTTAGGGAGCAGGCAAGAGAGCTGCAGGAGGTGGCAAGGCTCCAAAGCATCCTCTGCCAGGAGGACTTCTTTGATTCTGTGCTGAAGGAGACCTCTAGGACTGTGGAGGAAGGACTACCAAAGGTAGCGCTAGAGAAGGGAGAGGACATGGACTCCCAAAAAAGTGGAAGCTTGAAGCTTGTGACCTCTGGCAGCAAACAGAAATCTTCATCTCCACCTGAAGCTGTTTGCCTGGAGAACAAATATGTCACAGAATGATTACTGAGACTCATCCAGCCCTCTGACTACTTCCCCATGCTGCTCAACTATGTGGGCAACAATGATACTGCCAAGGGAAACCCTGAGCAGATCAAAAGTGACTATAGGTCTCTGGATGCAAGGGTGAAGGGGACCGGGACTTCAGCTTCTTTGACCATGAGATGTTGTTCCAAGAAGGATTGCTAGGAAGAGACAAAGAGGTTAGGTTACCTCTACCTAACAAAGAGATTTAAGAGCACCTTTGCAGGAGGGCTTTAAACTACGTTCATCAGAGGATGGAAACCAAAACCCAGAGGTAAGCTGGGAAGTAGATGACCTGGAAAAAGCGTAAGCAGGAGGGGGCAATAAGGTAAGCATTCTCATTCTTCCTGAGGAAGTAGGGCAATTGGCTAGCTGCCTCAGGTGTGTATACACGAATGCACGGAGCCTGGGAAACAAACTGGAAGTCCTTGCACAGTTACAAAACCATGACATGATTGGCATATCAGAGACTTGGTGGGATAGCTTGCATGATTGAACCATTGTCACGGATGGGTATAAACTGTTCAGGAGAAACAGGCAGGGGAGAAGAAGAGGAGGAGTTGTGCTTTATGTAAAAGAGTTGTATGATTGCTCAGAACTCCAATGTGAAACTGGAGAGAGGCCTGTTGAAAGTCTCTGGGCTAGGGTCAGAGTGGAGAGCAACAAGGGTGCTGTCATGGTGGGTGTCTGCTATAGACCAGGAGGATGAGGTAGATGAGGCTTTCTTCAAACAACTAGTACAAGTTTCTTGATCACAGGCCCTGGATCAAACCTTGATATCTGGGAGAGGAATACAGCAGTGGACAGACAATATGCAATCCAGGAAGTTTTTGAAGAGTGGGGACAACTTCCTGGTGCAAGTGCTGGAGTGGCCAACTAGGGGCTGTGCTCTTGACCTGCTTCTCACAAACAAGGATAAATTGGTGGGCAATGTAGTATAGTGGATGGCAACTTGGGCAGCAGTAACCATGAGATAATTGAGTTCAGGATCCTGAGGAAATGAAAGGAGAGCATAAGGACTTCAGAAAAGCAGACTCAGGGAACTCATGGGCAGGTTCCCTTAGGAAGCCAGTCTGATGGGGAGAGGAGTTCAGGAGAGCTGGCTGTACTTTAAAGAAACCTTACTGAGGGTACAGGAGCAAACCATCCTGATGTGCAGGAATACTAGCAATTATGGCAGAAGATCAGCTTGGCTTAGCAGAGAACTCTTCATTAAGTTAACACACAAAAAGGAAACTTGTAAGTGGGAACTTGGACAACCAATTATGGAGGAGTATACAAGTATTGCTTAGACACACAGGTATGAAATCAGCACATCCAGAGGAGCAGGAGTGTGCATTCCCTGGGGACAACCAGCAGTGGCTAGTTGTCCCCAGGGAATGCCCCTGCACACACAAATTGGCACACAGCAAGTTGCACTGGGTGGGGTAGGGAAGACTGGGGCCAGCATTTGGTCTGGCCCCAGAAGCCTTACCCAAAGCCCTGGGGGCCTCCTAGGGCTCCAGCAGTGGTGATCCGGGTATGTGGAACCTAGCTGGTAGCTGGAGCATGGCTCTGGCTGGCAAGGCTCCAGTTTTGGGCAGTGCATGCTGCTGCCACATGCACCATGCCGCTTTCTTACGGTGCAAATTTTTTTGACACTGGGATCTCTTGGTGTAAAACAACCCCTTGCTGTACAGCAAATTAGCAGCATGGTGGATACCCGTATGTTCACACCTGGACATGCCCAGGAAGACCAAAGCACAACTGGAGCTGCAGCTAGCATGGGACACGAAGACTAACAAGGTGGGTTTCTACAAGTATGTCAGGAACAAGAGGAAGATCAGGAAAAGTGTGAGTCCTTTACTAACTCGAGGAGGCAACCTAGTGACAGAGGATGCAGAAAAGGGTGCCTTTTCACCCTTTATGCCTTTTTCACCTCAGTCTTTACAGGTAAGGTCAGCTCCCAGATTACTGCACCTGGCAGCATAGTTTAGGGGCAAGGTGAGCAGCCAAAAGTGGCAAAAGGATGTGAACAAATTGGAAAGAGTCCAGCAGAAGGCAACAAAAATGGTTATGGGGCTGGGACATGTGACTTCTGAGGACAGTCTGAGGGAACTGGGTTTATTTAGTCTAGAGAAGAGAAGACTAAGCTGGGATTTAATAACAGCCTTCAAATACCTGAAGTATGGTTCCAAAAAGGATGTAGCTAAACTGTTCTCAGTGGTGGCATATGACAGAAGAAGGAGAAATGGTCTGAAGTTGCCACAAGGGAAGTTTAGATTAGATACTAGGAAATACTTGCTCACAAGTAAAACTGTGGAACAGGCCACTCAGAGAGGTTGTAGACTGTCCATCCTTGGAGTTTAAGACCTGGCTAGACAAAGCCTTGGTTGGGATGATCTAGTTGAGGATAGTCCTGCCTTGAGCAGGGGGTTGGACTCTCTGACCTCCTGAGATCCCTAATTTTCTAGGATTCTATGAATATTATTACAGCAGAAAGCAGCAGAGTTCTATGTTAACTAAGCAATGGGAAGGCAGAGGATATGTTGTGCAGAGATAAAAGAAACACTATCACTGAGGCAATTACAAAAGCATATGGAAAATTCTTGTGTTTTGAAGCTGTTTTATTTTGATTTATCAGTATGAATAAGATAATCTTGTAACCAGCCCATTCTCCACTGACCACAATGTAAGAATCTGATTTGGACTTTGTTCTGATTGATCATGCTGTGTAATTGCATTGCCTTTATTGATACTTTTAACACACCAGTTAGTGTACTCAGACAGGTGCTGAGAAGGGCCCCAGCTGACTTCCATTATCTTGGTCATGTAGTAAGAGAAAAGCTGTCTCTAATAGCTGGGCAAAATTGAAATCTCTACAGCCCTGCCTGCCAGTCTCTGCAGTGGGCCTCTGCTTCACCAAAAGGAAAGGAGGTATCATTGCATCTGCAATACTCCCATCCATTGAGGAGGAAGCAATGGGCTATATTCACTACAGCACCCCATCTCCAGAAATAACTGATAGAAACCCATTGCTTGTGGGATGAGAGTGATAGTCAATTGTTATCATTCCTTTTGTTATTCGCATAAAAACATTCTCACTCAGTTTGCTCATGTGCTCAGCTCTGGAGGGTTTTAATGGAAGAAACTTTAGTGATTCTTTTTCAATAGTCTAAACTTCTGATAAGGTAGATCCATTATTAGGATGCCAGATCTTGTTTGTGGGGTGTAATGCTGACCAGCAAGGAAGAATTGGTGGAGGATGTGAAGATGATGGGTGTGATGTGCACGGTAGGGGGCACTACTACACTGAGCCACTCACTTCACTGTGCCAGGCCCAAAACCATGCTTCGGGAGTCTCCCCACGGGTGCCTATGTTTGGCCATCTCTCTTCCTGGAGCAAAACTGCAAGCCTGGGGTAACGCTGTCACTACCTGGGCACTGGTCTCTGTTAGGGCTCTGTGCAGCCCGGGGTACGCAGACCTTGCAAGCCTTGGGGGTACTTTGGCCCCTGGTAATACCTCTGGGTACTTCTTATAATCTGAAGCTCCGCAGGATAATCTCAAGTAGAACTGAGTTGGTTAATAAACAGCCAAGCTCTGCTGGGAGTGAAAAGTATCTCTGACCCTTCTCCTTTCAGGCATTCACAGCCAGGCATGCTGCAATGTCAAAGCCTTATTGTTCAGGGGCAAAGAGGAGAGTGGGGGTAGACAATGGAATTTAAGATAAAAACACCTTGAGCAAGTGCTAATACATTTAGTCTATCAAATATGGGCCTGGTGGCCCTTTTAATACACGACTAAATTACTTAGTTCTAAATTAATAGCCAATTTTCAGGCATACTCACTAATCTGTCCCAAGAGAGACTCTCTAGAGACTCATGCTTGTGTGTCCCCCAAAACGACTGCCACAAAAAGAGAGGAAGAGGCACCTCCCCTCACCTCAGTAATATTTACAGCCCAGTTGTCTAGATCATTGGTCTCCAAACTTCTTTGATCGCGCGCCCCTATCGGTAAAAAATTTTGGAGCACACCCCCCCAATATATGTATATTTATAGAAATAGAAGTTCTAATATTTTCTTCCCACACCCCAATGGATTGTCTTGCACACCCCCTGGGGTGCGTGCACCCCACTTTGGAGACCACTGGTCTAGATGACCAGGTTGACCAAAACCAGGCAGAGTGAGAACTGAGAGGGAGGGGCTGGAATGTCCTCTTCCAGGGAGACTCAGAGAGAGGGGGATTTCTTTACGATGGGTAACTTGGGAGGAAGTGGTCATGATATTACAGAATTCCAGATCCTGAGAGAGGGAAAGCAAAGAGGTCAATAAAATCAGGATGCTAGACTAAAAAAAATTAGACCCCTTGATATCCAGGGGTCTAAAAAAACCAAAGCAAAAAAAAGTGGGGCAGGGCATGGTCCCAGACTATGCCCTGCCATGCCCTGAGGCAACCAGAGGCTGGGTCCTCCAGGGAGATGCTCTGGCTGCCAGAGCATCTCTGTGGTTGGCCTCTCGCCTTGGTGCTGAAACACATGGCTGGCCAGGTCGCGTGTTCAGCACCAGGGCTCCAGTGCTGGGGAATATGTGGTCGAAGGGGCTGGAGGAAGGGGACCATGGGGAGAACCTCTGCCGACCCCGCCCGCTCCCCCAGCCCCCGATCCCTACCATGCCTAGCTTCTCCCCCGCCAGCCCCTGCCCCCTCCCCACCCCCTGATCCCTGCCCAGCTGGGTCCTGCCACCCTCGGGGCCCCTCTGCCACCCAGCCAGGCCAGGCCCATGGCAGCAGGACACAGCACAGTGTGGGGTTGGGTCCTGGCAGCCCTAGGGCCAGCAGGACCTGTCTGGGTGTGGCATGCAGTCCCTGTGCACCATGCTGGGTCCTGACACCATGGGCCTGGCCAGGCAGCAGAGCAGCTCTGAGGGTGGCAGGACCCGGCTGGGTGGGTGGGCTGTGGCCCTCCAGCGGGGAGCTGGGACCCTGGGCAGGGGGGCTGGGGCCCTCCAGAGGGAGCTGGGACCCTGGGTGGGGGGGCTGTGGCCCTCCAGGGTGCCTGAGACCCTGGGTGTTGGGGTTGAGCCCCTGTGGGGGATAGGGGCTGTGGCCCTCCAGGGGGATTCCATGTGCTGGGGGGAGGCTGTACCCTGTGGGGGCCAGGGGACCCACCCCTCCTGATCAGCCCCCCCCCGCAAGGTCCCCCACACTCACAGTCCTCCCAGCAATCACCCTGCACCTAACCACCCACCAACCCATAGCCCTCCACACCCACCCACCTGCCCTCCCCCACACCCCTTCCCACTCCCATCCTGCAAATACCACATCTCCCCATCACACACCCATCATGTGTGAAGAAATCCAAAAGTACACATAAACACATACAGGTATTTAGAATTGATTTTATCATGATGATAGAGACACTGGTAGGCTTCCACGCTGCTTTAACATTGTAAATATACCAATAAAGCATTGCCCAGCTGATTGCTCTCTCTCTTGCTCTAGGGTGGGGGTGTGTGTGTGTGTGTGTGTGTGTGTGTGTGTGTGTGTGTGTGTGTAGTGGTCTTTTGTGTTAACTGTGGAAAAACATGGATTTGGGGGTATTTTTAAAAATGGATTTGGGATGCTGCTGCAGCAGTCCAGCTGGCACAAGGGGTAGTGTCCCCAAGTACCAAGTGGCTGGGCCCCAGAAGCTCCTCAGAGCAAGTAGCTCTGAGCTGCTTGTCAGGGCAGCTTTTTGTATGGATGGGGACAGCACAAGTGCTGGCCCCAGGCTCTAGCTCCCCCTGGCTGCAGATCCAGGAGGAGCTAGGCAGGGTTGTTTTGCCCCAAGTAGCACAATTTGCTCCACAACAAAGTGCATGTTTGAGCACATGCGCTGAGACAACAAAGCCCTGGCTCAAATATGTACCGCTTCTATTTCAGCGGCTGCAAGCGCACGTGCTTGCATGTGTGGATGTGCCCAAGGAGTTAATAGGCAGAGTGTCATAGGAGGACAGATTGAAGGATAAAGGTATCCAGAGGCATTGGGAGCTTCTAACGAGTGTAGCACTGGAAGCCCAAAAAGAAACTGTTGTGACACTATGGAAGTGTAAGAAAAATGGCAAGAAACCCATGTGGCTGCACAAGGACCTTCTAAAATGCCTCAGATGCAAAAGGAAAGGATACCCAGGCAATGGAAGAATGAGCAGGCTGCCAAAGAAGCATACCAGGAAATGGCAAGAACCTGCAGAGACAAAATCAGGAAGGCAAAGATAATGAATGAGCTGCACCTGGCAAAGGAGGTCACGGACAACAAGAGGTTCTATAAGTAGTTGACCAGAAAAGTAGAACCAGAGAAGTTGTGTGGATCCTTTGTTAACCAGTCAGTGGAAACTCCTAACAGAAGATGCAAGAAGGCAGATCTATTCAACAGATACTTTGCCTCAGTCTTCACAAAAACAAGCTGCAGCCAGACATCTAATAAGGTTTATCCGGATAAGGAAAGGGGCAAACTGAGGGAGGAGATAACAAAAAAGACTGTCAGAGGGTTTCTGTTGGGTCTGAATGAATTCAAGTCAGCAGGGCCAAATGAACTTCATCCCATAGTACTGAAAGAACTGGCAGAGGAGATCTTGGAGCCCTTGGTAATGATCTTCATGAAATCACGGGAGCTGGACCAGGCACTAGAGCCAGTGCCCTTCTTTAAAAAAAAAAAAGGCAAAAAGGAGGACCCAGGGAGCTACAGCCCAGTTAGCCTGACTTCAATACCTGGAAAGTTACTGGAGCATACCCTAAGGAAGACCATCTGGAGGAAGAAGGCTGATCACAAGCAGCCAGCTTGGATTTATGAAAAATAAATAGTGTCAAACAAACTTGATCTCCTTCTTTCCCAAAGTAACTACTTGGGTGGATGAAGGGAATGCTGTGGATATAGTACATCTGGACTCAAGCAAGATTTTGGACAAGGTCCTCCACGACTGTCTCATAAACAAACTATAGGATGGATAAAACTACTCTAAGGTGGATAGATAATTGGCTCAGTAGCTGCAAACAAAGGGTCCAGGATTAATGAGTCCACGTCAGACTGGTAGGAGGTTTTGAATGGTGTCCCACAAGGGTCTGTCCTGGGCTCGGTGCTGTGCAGCATTTATTATTTGGATGCTGGCATAGAAAGCTTCTTGAACAAGTCTGCAGAGGACACAAAACTGGGAAGGACTGCAAACATGGAGGATGCTAGTGAATTCAGAAGGATCCCAACAGATTGGAAAACTGAGCGAGAGCTAACAGGATGAAGTTTAATGCGGATAAACACAAGGTCCTACATCTTGGGAGGAATAATCAAAGAGGCCAGCATAAAATAGGTGACACCTGGCTGGATGACAGCACTTTGGAAAAGGACTTAGGAGTCTTGTTAGATCACAGACTCAGTATGAGTTGCAGTGTGATGCAGGTGCACGATAGGCAAATACAGTTTTGGGCTGCATCCATAGAAGCATTAGGTGTGAGACACGGGGTGACAGTGCCTCTCTACTTGGCACTGGGCAGGCCTCAGCTGGAGTACTGCGTGCAGTTCTGAACTCCACATCTTAAAGAGGATGTGGGGAAGTTAAAGAGGGTCCAGAGGTGGGCAATAAAGATGATCAAGGGCTTGGAAGGCAAGTCATACGAGGAGAGGCTGAAGGTGAAGCAGCTAGGCATGTTCAGCTTGTGGAAATGGTGCTTATGAGGGGTCATGATAGCAAAGGCTTGAAGGGCTGCCATAAAGAATAGGGAAAAGACTTTTTCTGTCTTGCTGAAGAGGAAAGGATGCAGTCCCATGGCTTGAAGTTGCAGCAAAGGAAATTTAGATTGGATATCTTGAAAAACTTTTCACAGTTAGAACAGTGAGGCAGAGGAACAGGCTGCCTAGGGGATTTGTGGACTCTCCATCACTGGAGATGTTCAAGAAGAGGTTTGCCAGCTACTGGTTCAAGGTGATCTAGACGTAGCAACGCCCATTTTCTACTAGGGGTACTTCCCATGCATCCCCTCTTTTCTGCTAGTCACAAACTACTGTCTCTGTCAGAGGCACTGCGTGTTGACTACAGCCAAGGCTGGGGACCTTGGGGCGTGCCAGTGCTCCTGCAGGGGCCAAAGCTGCAGGTTCTTGGCTCGAGTCTTGCCCCTCCACTGGGGTGAGCTCAACTGCCAGAGCTGGGCTCAGGAAGGGAGTTTGCCCCCGGGGCTTGCCTCACCTGTGGCATATTCGGGTGCTGGATCTGCCTCAGTGTTAGGGTGTTAAGGCTGAGCAGAGTTTAGCGGAGGGATGCGTAGGGGCGGGTACTCCTGCCTCCCACTGGACGCCCTGCAGAGCCTCTTTCCCTGGGCCCGGGGGAGAAGGGAGGAGAGCAGCAGCGTTTCTCTAGCTGGGGCAGGCAGCGAGCCTGTGCACTGGCACAGTTCTTCCTCGCATCATTACGGCCTGGCAGCGGGGAGCCCTGCAGGTGCGGTCACCTCCCAGGCAGGGCCGGCTGCGGCGAAGGCGCCAGCTCTTCTTTCCCCTTCTGCCTTGACCTCCCGGGCCCTGGCAGAGCCGCCCGTGTGCCCGCAACGTCCCTGCCGCCGGAGCACGTGGCGCTCTCACCTGCCCCGGGCCGCGAATCCCGCTGGGGGCGGGGCGGGGCGGGGCGGCCGAGCTCACCGAGGAGACATGGCGGAGGCCGGCGCCGCCGGGGGCCAGGGCAGGGGCCGCGGGCGCGGCGCGGCGGCGGCAGGTGAGGCGGGGGCGGGCGCGGGGCCATGGAACGTTGCGGGCGCCGGCGTTCCGAGCGCCCCTCCCCCTCCCGCCGGGACAGAGCGCCCAGGCCCGGCGGGCCGAACGCTGCGGGCGCCGGCGTTCCAAAGGGCAGTGCGATGGAACGCCGCGGGCGCCGGTATTCTAAAGGGCCCTCCCGCGATGGAACGCGGAGGAAGCGGTGCCCGGGTGCGGCAGCCAGGGCTGGGCTGAGTCCCGCTCCCGCAACAGGTGCGGAGCCGCTGGCGGCTGCACCTTGAGCCTTCCAGGGGGAGCAGGAGAGCCCTTGCAGCCCGGCCGCTAGGAAATCCGCCCCGAGCGGCGCTTTCCTCCTCTGCGCTCGCCCACGGGATCTGATCCTCCGCTTTCCCTGGGTCCCGCACCCTCCAGCCGGCTCCTGGCTCCTGGGGGAGCGGCGGCCGATCGCTTTCTTCAGTGGTGAGGCATGAGGCCCCCAGCTGCAGCAAGAGGGAGTTCAGGCTGGAGATTTAGGAAGACCTGCCTGACTAGGGGGCTGGCTGCCTAGAGACGTAGCGGTGTCTCCATCCTTAGGAGCTTCCAAGAGCGGGACAGACACTTGGCTGGGGTGGGTTAGTCTGGGGTGGCCCTGCCTTGAGCAGGGTAGGGGCCTGGATTAGATGATCTCAGGAGGTCCCTCCCAGCCCTACTTCTCTGACCCTGGATTCCTCCCTGCTTTTATGTTCTTGGTTCTTGAGGTCCGTGCCAGGTTCCCATGCAGTTTAGATCCATTTCCCCTCTCTCCCTTTTTAACTTAAGGAGTACCAATTCCTATTGCTGTACTTGGCTTGCTAGTGCTTTTATGACCGACCTGTCTTTGTAAGGGTTTGTCCTTCAGCCTAGTGGTGGTTCAGGTGTCTTGAACATTTGTGAAAAAGCCACTGGGACTTGTGGTAGAGATCATATCTTTTATTAGACCAATAAGATTTTTGCAAAAAAAAAATTAATTGCAAGCCTTCAGGCAAAAACACCCTTCCTCAGGCATTGGTGAAAAGATTGTAAAAGTTCTCCTGAGGAAGGGTGTTTGTGCCTGAAAGCTTGCAATTTTTTTTTTTTTTTTTTTTTGCAGAAGTCTTATTGGTCTGATAAAAGATATCGCCTCTACTATGAGTCTTGATTGCTTTTTCCTCTACACCAATATGGCTACAACCAGGATACTTTAACATTTGTGAATAGTTAAAAGGTGCTGCCCCCCTCCCCCCCCCCAGTTTGCCAAAGGGAGGCAGAAATGCGGCTTTATTTCAGTCAGGGTATTTCCTGAGAGGTGGTATATCCACCATAAACCAAAATAGACAAGTCTCGGAAATGCTCTTAAGGGTAAGGGAGGGGAAGAGGAAGGAGCCTGGGGTTAACATAATCAGATTGGGTTTGGGATTACTGCTTTAGGCACAAGTGGTTTAATATTGGAGGTAGCATTACCCCTCTGGCTGTTTATTGATCGAAGCAATTTAAATCCATCTTCTTCCCCGCAGTAGAATCTTGTTCCTCTCGGAAAGCTCAAATTCACTAGGCAAAGTTGAAATTTCTTGATGAATGCTAAAGCAGATGTTTTTTGCTAGGAGCAATGTATAATTCAGCCACACTGCAGCTAGTTTTTTTAAAAGAGGGTTTGCAAAAACACACAACATAATTTAAATTAAGATGTTTTGTGCCAGGGTGTGGTGATTATGTTTGTATGTAACCTGAGTAGATGTCCTCATACAAATCTGAGTGGCATTTATATTTCCTCCTTCCTTTTTTTGCAAAGTTTAAACTTGTGTTGTCTTTGTTTAAATAGCTTTGGTGAAGTGGTGAAAACCTTTTTTATCAAAAGCCCCTGATAAAATGAAATTCTACACAAAGTTTACCTCATCTTGTTTCTCACTTATAAAAACAAGTGTCAAAGAAAATATTGTGCGATTAAACACGCCTTCTCCGTGGCAATTATTTACTTAAATCATGGGAGATTTGATCATGACGGCTATCTTTAATAGTTCATGTTTCTTGTAGTCCATTTACATTTCTTTCACAAAAACAGTATTTCTGGGGAGGAGGTATATCTATTTGCTTTCTTACTTGGGTGTTTGATCTGTAAACTTGCTGGTACTGTCAAAGTTCATTCAAAACTTGTACATGTGTGAAATAATTAAGTTAAACTTTAGCATTTAAGCTGTTTGCGTCTGTCTCTGCAGACACTGATATCGTAGTGGTCTTTCAATGCTTTGGCTCTTTTTAAAATGGGAAACAAATTCCTGTCTTCTCCTATTTTCCCTACACGTAGGAGAAATAGTTCTATTTGTCTGTGTGGGCCAAGCGAGCATCTTGTGTGAAGAATTTGAGGGAAAGCTGAGTTAAATAAATTGAGTTTATATTTAGCTCTGAGAGTAAAATTGAATTGTTTTGGGTCTGTCTCTTGTTAAAAGTTCTGTCCCTTCTGCTCTCGAAACTTTTTGTGGGCTGACGGGTCCATAGTACTGTTAAAATGTAGCTGTTGTGAATAGAGATGGGGTCTCTCTGTTAGGGCCCATTTTGATCAGGACTTTGAATATCAAGGAGACTTTGAAGAACATTGGTGTTTTTGGTGACTCCTTTCTGAGTGTCCAGCTTCATACCCAGATGTGCATTGTTATAATCAATCCTGAAGTTTCTGAATATGTTGGTCTGTGTGTGATAAAATGAGGCACGATTTTCTAGCCAGAATTGTTTAAAGTGTATATTCTTTTATGATGATTACCTTACTTTTTGCTACTATAATTCACTGAGCATCTAAAAGCATTTAGATAAAATTAAGAGCATGTTAGAAGGCTGGATGCCCTCAATAGTTGGTGGGGTGGCAGGACAGTCTCATTTTTGTGTAGGTTCCCATTCAGCCAACTCTTTATTAAAGTACTAATTTTGGCTAGACATAGGAGCCCAGTCTCTTGAATCTCTCAAATGCTACTGGAATTTGTATAAATTTCTGGTATTTTAGTGGGGGAAAAATAATGTGCATATGTTGTTTTTGACCTGTAAGTATCTTTTTTTTCTTTACAAAGCAGCTTTACAAAGCAAACCATTTGAACTTTCTCTTTATTACTATTAGCCAGAAGTCTCTAGTCCATTGTGCATCTCTCCTGTTCTTACACTGGTATGAAAAAAACCCATCATCTTACTTGACTTGATATTTTCATTTGATAGTTTCTTTAAGACACATTATTTTCGAATAACTGGGTATTTAAAGTGTGTGTGTGTGTCCCAAAATGTACCTGATTACATATGTGTCTCTGCTAGGTTTCATAAAATTGCAAGTTTAAAATATTTTGATTGAAAGGTTGTGTTGTAGTAATGTGGGATTTGTGTGCTATTTTAGGAGTATGATTTACCTTTAGTCTGCAAAAATAAATCCCATTAACCCTTGCAAGAGTTGGTCAGCACTGAAGGGGGGTGGGGACTAGACTCCTTGATGGCTAATATCTTGTATTTGGGGTAGGAATCTGAATGGCTAATCTGTTTTTGCTCTGGCACAGTAAAGAGTTTATTGGAGCTTTTCATCTTTTCACCACTAGGAGGATCTCATGCACTTGCTCCGTTGAGGGTCTGTACAAGCTGGGGATAGTCAGGCTATATAGTTAATTATAGAAAATACTTCACACACAACTTTTCAAATGTGTTTTCTGTTCTTGCACCAGAGGTTGCAACTACTAAACTTGGCACATTAGCGTGAAAAGATTTACTGAAGTGTTGAATTTGATCACCCAAAAAAAAAAAAAACAATGAATGTGCTGAGAACAAGCTTGATCCTGAAAGCGAGTATCAAGATTGAACAGAAATATTGTACTTATTATGAAAAGTGACTTTGTGAAAGAGATTACATTACCTCTTTCCCCCTTCTCACTCTTCAGATTTTTACTTTGTGCTTTTTAAAAAATACAATTTTTAAAAAATACAGTAGATAATTTTTTTTTTCCCTAAAAAGGTACCTAGTTAATTGGGTATCTAAAAGTATTTTAGATGAATCAAAAAGCTAGGTGTCAGTGTTGTAGCACTTAGACTTAGTGTCATCTGCAGTTCAGTTATATTGCTTTAAAAATTAAAAGGACCCTGAGCTACAAAGCAACATATCAGCCGAAGACCAGATACCTTCAGAAATTGAGAATGTCAAGTATATGCTCAATAATGCTGTTTCTTACCCTTTCACTTAGGAACAATAAAACCTTGACTTTGTTTTTCCTTTACATGAACATTGGTTGAATGATATACAGATGAGTCGATTATCCAGACAGTCAGTTACCTGTAAGGTTTTGTATTAACAAAACCATCAGTTCTCAGTATGGGTTTGTTAGTCAGTGAGACAACAGTGTATTGTTTATTTACCTTGCATGTTTTATGACACTTCATTTACTACTTGTCTTTTTTTTTTAATATTTGCTGTATAATATAATAATGATGGTTGTCAGCGCTTCATATTGTAGTGTTTGTTTATCTGAAAAAAATTGATTATCTAGTATAATGGTGTCCCTAATTATTCTGGATAATCAATATTTTGGTGCATCTGTGTGAGATTTTTTTGATGCAGAGTTTTGGCTTGAGCCCAATTCTGATTCAAACAGTGGGTCAAAAACTTGACTAAACTTTGATGTTTCTATTCAAATTGCATCCATACTACCCTGTTGGCTTATGTTTCTAGCAGCCTGAACCAGATTGACCACAAGATGAACATAGCCTGCAATGCGATGCTGCACCCAGTAAAGCAAGCAAAACACTGGCTTGCATCCATAGATGCTTCTCAACCAAATCCCAGGACGTCATTCGCCCCTTGTACTCGGCCTTGGTGAGGCCGCAGCTGGAGTACTATGTCCAGTCTTGGGCTCCACAATTCAAAAAGGATGTGGAGAAAGCTTGAGAGAGTCCAGAGAAGAGCACACACATGATCAGAGGTCAGGAAAACAGACCTTATGACAAGAGGCTGAGAGCCATGGGGCTGTTCAGCCTGGAAAAGCGCAGGCTCAGGGTGATCTGGTGGCTGCCTATAAGTTTATCAGGGGAAGAATTTCTTTACTGTCTGACCCCCAAGGTCTGGAATGGCCTGCTGCCGGAGGTGGTTCAAGCACCTACATTGAACACCTTCAAGAGAAACCTGGATGTTTTTCTTGCTGGGATCCTATGACCCTGGGATCCTATAACTGCCTGCCCCTGGGGCAGGGGGCTGGAATTGATGATCTTCCAAGGTCCCTTCCAGCCCGAATGTCTGTGAATCTGAAATCTATGAAAATTGTAAGTGTGAGCGCTGGGTTCTGACATGGTTTCTTTCATACAAGACTTTCTGAATTTAAGTAGTAGAGACTTTCAGTAGAAGTTATAGAGAACTCCTCCCCACTTCTAGAAGATGGACAATTTAGCCACCTACATTTTTCTTGGGCAACCGTTGTGTGTGCAAGGACTGGGAAACATATGACAAGGTTCTTTAGATATCCCATGTAATACAAGCCATACTGTTGGTATATATGCCATCTTTTTAGTTTTCTTCTCAGCTGGGATTAAAAAACTGTAGTTCATGAAAAATCTGATCTGTGTCTGGTGATGCATGAACAATCAGCCTATGTGCTTCAGTCTTCAATGCTACTATGAAAATAAAACCCTGTTAACATAATTAAGGCAGCATATACACCCACAGTGTAATTTAGAAGTACATGCATTTATCTTTAATGCAAAGATATAAATTTATTTGGAAAAAATGTAATTTGCAATAACATGAGTCTACTTCTGATATTTTACTACAACTAGCATATTTTTGAGCAGAGACTGAAGGATTATACAAGAAAGTGGGATGGAGAAGTGTGAGTTTAGGAGCTTTAAAACTGAAAATTAAGTATAATTAAATCGGATCACTGTAATAACAGCCTCAATTAAGGAGGCAGTATTTAATCTCTCAAAAACACATTTTCTTTCCTACTTACACTTTAGATTCAGTTGCAGGAATACTTTGTAAGTCGCAGCATTTTGTTACTCAAGTGACAGTTCTCTGTGCATCCTCACCTCTTGAAGAAGAAGACATCTGCAGAATCCTGGACCATTATAAAGCCAAAGAACCAAGCTTCCAGAGCAGTTGTTGGCAACATTTTCAGGTTGCAGGCTGGAATGACTCACCCTGGGTGAGAGGTGGGCAGGCTGGCGTTAAGACCTGATTCCTGCAGTTGCCACCAAAGCCTCGTGTCTGCAGGCCAGATCAAAGGACTCGGAGGGCCAGATGCAGCATGTAGACCTTAGGTTGCCAACTGCTGCCCAAGGATAGAAACAATCACTGCATTTGTCTCTGCACGTGTGCTTGGTTTGTTCTGGAACAGAAATATCTTGAGATTAGGATGGTGCTGTGTGTACATGCCAGTCAGGTTTTAGTGAGTGCTGAATGCATTGCCACTTTTCTGCCATTGATCCAGTGATGCAACCCCAAGGTAGCTGTTCAGAGACACTTTCTGCAGTGGCCTGGGATAAGCTGTTAGTACTTCTTATCCCTTGAGCTTTTTTAGGATTTAGCCCATGATAATGAACATGGGAGTCTGAATGATTTTACTCTGGCCCAGAACAACGTTGTTTCTTCCTTAGACAAATGCAATGTCTGTTTGTAGTCCAGGAGAGATTGAAAAAAGAGGTTGCATGCATATACTACCTGTTCAGGGGTTGAAATTGCATTTGTAAAAGTCACCAATAGCTCAGTTATACAAGTCTAATTATGTGAATATGTACCAAGGTTTTCTGTGGTTTTTAATATTTTCTTCAGTCCACACCTCCTGGAAATATGTTGTTATACAATGATTTTGTTTGAAGTACATGTTTTATTTTTCACTGTTACGAGGAGAAAATTGAAAATCAAGCTCTTAATGGTTATAATACCAGAATGCAAATAAAACCACCCTAACTATAACATGGCATGAATTTTAAGCCTAATGACTTTTCAGGGTTTGGCCTGTGTCTTTTAATACTGTCTTATCACAATTATCAGTATTGGTACTTCCTGTCACTCAGGAGATCCTCTTAACGTCAGGGACTGCAGGACTAATGCTTAAATTTGTCAGTCAGGTAACAGTAAGGTGTGAAGAAAGGAAGCTATAATGGTCAATGGCTTTAGCTCCAAATTATCCTCTTTTATCTCTTGAGTTATATCCCTCTGAAAAAATACTGCCACCTGCCAAACAGGTCTAACTAGGTAAAGGTTGCCTCTAACAAGTAATGTATTGGGAAGGAAAATGCTGGGTGATAGCAGTTAACAGAAAGATGCATCACTCGCAAGATTACATTTAATTGATACTGTCAGTGATGGAGAAACTTTAATATAATTCTTCTGGCACATTAAAGTTTCTTTTGAAGTCTGTTCACATTTTTATGATGTGCACACAATGATTTTCATGTTCAACGTGCTTTATAAATGCTTTAATTATTCTTCTTGATGTCAGGACAGAGTAGTTAGGTAAACATTATCCCCATTTTACAGATGGGGAAAGAGTGACAAAGGAATGTCCAGGCCTCTGGAGGGAGGAATTGGTTTGGTATTGGAGCCAGGATTAGTAGAAGCAATAATAATTATCAGTGGTTTGAAGTCAAACCAGAGATTTACACTGACATCATTGCAACTGGATCTGGTTCCAGACAAAAAAAACCTATTAGTTCAAAATGGTGTAATATATTTCTGCAAGTAATGTTGCACATAAATTTTATTGATGGATTTTTGTTGGTTTTTTAATGTTGGTTAATTACAGCAGTTCTTGCTGTTCACCTACTTGAATTCAAAACATGTAACGATGTATAAGAGAGTGTGTGTGTGTGTGTGTGTGTGTGAAAGAATATTCATATATATTAATTCCCAAAACCAGACAGAAAGATATACACGCTCCATTTTTATGTATACATCATTACATGTTTTTAATTAAAACAGCAAACAAAGTCCTGGAATTAACTGTCCCTCTCTTGCTCGCTTGCTATATGTATCTGAGAATAAGTGTTGAATTTTCTGAGAGATCTCTGGGGCAGACTAATCAAAGATTCTTGGCTCTGAATAAGCATGCATTTTGCACTGGTGTATGCATCAGCTGAGTCAGAGCAGGGCATGATGGTTCATTGGCTTTGCCTGGCCTGACTTTTGTTTTCCATTTAAATCCTCCAGAAGAGCCAGTGGAAGCCTTCCGGTTTGCTAGTGGCCTTAATCATTTTGGAGGTGAAGAGCTTGTTTTTGTTGAATAGATTAGAATAGCACCTAGACTGTGCTTCTTGCTTCTAACAGTTTACAACCATAAATAAGTGGAATGATTTGAATTCATTAGTATTCTGTGTGTAGAAGAGGGCTTTGCACTCAAAAGTTTGTTTAACTTTAGATCCAATAAAAGATACCGACCAAAAAAATCCTTTCCTGAATCATCACTCCTACAACTTCACTGTAACACTACCATAAATTTTGAAATTCAGCGCTGGGCCCCAATTTTAAAAACAAACATCCGTACAGACTCAGGTTAAGGATTCTTGGCTGATGTTAACAAGGAGATAAAGAATCCAGACTAATTTATGAGGTGGTAGGACAGAAAAGAACAGACACACATTATATCATATAAATGGTGAATATCTGCCTCTATCTTTTGGTAATGCCTAGAAAGCCTAAGCAGGATGCTAGGCAAATCAGAATTTTATTTTAGGACATTGGTCACCTTCTAGTGTTATGTCAACATATAAGAAGTGGGTTTAATGAATAATAGGAGAGAGAAGGCTAAATATGAGGGATAGCTATAAGATTATGTTGTCACCTAGATCAGGTGATGCACAGCTTAGCTGAATCATTTATCAGGTGCTTTTGTTGAAAATTATCAAAATAGATCATATAAATTTAGAAAAGCATTTAGTTTAAATTTTTAGGGTTCTGAAAATCCATTTAAATCTATCTATACTTTTTCTTAGACTTATATGGCATTAACATTTAGAAAAAAGAAGTCAATAACAATGCTCTCAGATGTGAGCACCTAAAAGTTCTGCTTTTGTGGCTGTTTGAAAGCCTATTGGGGAAAAAATGGAATTGTTTGGGTGCAGAGTTTGCAGTTCACAAACTTATGTGATAACATTCAGCCTTTCCTGTGCTGCAGGCTTTAAATTAGTGGGTGTAATTTTAGGGACCTATCTTGTTTTAAATGTATTAAATATCAACATGATTAATGCCTTAAATCAACATACCAATTGCTTGTTTTCCCTTATTGGCAACATAGGCTGACAGACTAGTTGTCTTAATACTTCTTGGTATGCTGGTTTTGCAGTGTAGGAAGGAAGTAAGTCTCTGTAACAGGTTTGGCTGGTTCTCTTTTGCCTAGATTCTTTATGGTAAAAGGTGACCCAGTATTGGCCCAGTTTTGGTTTATAGAGGCAGTCCTTGGACTTAGACACAATTGGTTCCTGAAAACTGCATCTTAAGTTGAAATATTGTAACTCGGAACCAATTTTCTCAAAAGAAACAAGGCTATAAATGGGGCTTGGTTCCTGAACCAAGGCCTGATACCCTATTTTCACCAAAAATACCCCAGAATTTTGTACTCAATCAATTATAGATGAGTAATATAGCTACATTAATGTATTTATTTTGTAAATAGCAATCATAATGATTTGAAAGGACTTCTTTGAGGTGACTTTGCTGGCCTTTTTAAAGGGCTCTTGGCTGGAGTCTTCTCAGGAGTCTTGGTTGCAGGTTCTTCTGGAGTCTTGTCTGCTTTCTTAAAGAAAGTGTCCAAGGAAGTTTGGACAGTTGCGCTCCAGGGAGATGAGTAACACCGCATTTGCTGGCGTGGCGTGGCGTTGCATCAGGTCAAGCATTGTAAGTCGAAACTGACATCATAAAGTTGAAACAAGGTGTCAATTTATAAACGTTGTAAGTCGAGGACTGCCTGTATACAGGTTTTCCAGGCAATCTTTTCTGTCCTGAAGCAGTACAGGATAGAAGTCTAGATTTTTCTCAAAAGTTCAGTAATACAAGCAGTTTAGCAATATGCTTTCTCTCTATATATCTATTTATATATAATGTACATCCAGTGATGGTCACAGTGCCCTAGAACTACTGTTGTATACTGTACCTCTAATAACAAAGACGGTGTTTGTTAAAGTAATTTTTACCTTGATTTAGCCTTTCATCTGAAGTAACACACTGAAGTCAAAGGGAGGCTTTTGATTTATTTCATTTGGTTTTTAATCAGGTCCCAAGAGCAGAGGGAAAGCTACATTTATTTTGCTTGCCTATGTAGTCATTTCTCCAGTTCTGGGCACTGAGTGCTCTTGTCATTCACCCTTGACAGGAAAAAAAAAAACATCCACCAAAAAACCCCCAAACCACTATAGATATATAAATATACCAAAGGAATAAAATATCATTTGGATTGAAAGTGTTGTTTTAAAAGCACTGGATTATATCTAACTCCATTCTTCATTCCTATATCTAATTTTGGCAGCTTGGTATCACTTTTCCTTATGGTTTCAATAACTGACTAGTTTCTAAAATACTGTTATTTTATTAAGCTCTTCCACAGATTTTCAAGGTGCTTTATCCATGGCACACTTGGCAGTAAATACCATCCTATTTTACAGAAACTGAAGCAGAGAGGTGGTGACTTTCCCTAGGCTGCAAAAACAGGAGAAAAAATGCAGGAAGTCTTGAGATGACACTTTGGAGAATAATTGAAAATCCTCATAAACCTGAGGGTGTAGTTAAATCAGTGAAGAAAATAATGGCAACAGCAACTCAACAGCATAGTGGAGTCTAAATGTCATCCTTCAACGTATGGCCAGTAATACTCAGGCTCTGAATTCCTCTTTATCTGCAAAAGACAACCTCCAATCATTAGATTCTATATAAGGAAAATGTAAAAATGTGTTATAATTTTGAAGGTATAGAATCTAATTATTAGAGGTTTGCCTTGAATTTGTCCTCCTTCCCAGGGAAAATTAAAGTGGTGTGACACTGGAGGGGAGTGGTCATGTAGTCCCTTTGCTCTCTGGTTCCGCCCCCCCCAGCTTTTTCCCCCGGCAGCCCCTTTCCTCCTCCTCTCCCGGGGCACAAGGAAATGATACAAAAATTGAAAACAATAGCTTTGAAATTAAACATGGTTGTAGCAATTTGCATTTAGTATCCATGCCTTTAGTTCATTCAGAATTGATACACGTTACATTTTTTGGAAACTGCTGCAAGTTTTGGCACAGATACTCCATAAATGCATTTTTGAGCAGCACTTTGGCACTTTCTCATATGTGGTGCAAATTTTGTATTTTTATTTTTTTTGCAGAAATATTTCTTTCTCTCTGTACTTCTGACAAAACGTCTTGTGTTGACTGTGGTTCACTTGACAGTCCAATACGCACTTTACAGTTGCACTGTTTTTAGTCTCATTACAAAGACCACACGTGCGTGCCTGCATACCTGCCACCGTTAGCGTTAAACCATCACGTTTATGCAAACAGCTACCTCAGCTTCTTCCCCCCTTGACTTCTCCCTTCCCAAAGCTCCCACCTATCTGTCTAGTCCTTTAATTTGTCATTGTCCTCATTGTCATCATCCTCTTTGCTCTTTTCAGAGGTTTGCCTTTGAAAAATCTATCCCAGTCCTCTTTCTTCCATATGAGGTCCACCATCTCTTTCCCACCGTCTTCTGCTGTCTTCCTGTAGTACCAGTACGTCTCATGAAGTCCGATTTTAATACAGTTTATTCTGTATATTTCTGTTCTTTGAAAATTATATTACTAGATTCCACAGGCATAATTATCTCCATATTATACATGACACTAAGAGTTGGTGGTGAAAAGGAGTACACTTAATGAGCACTCCCTTGTATTTGAGTAAATATAGTAATAATGGTAGGAATATGTAAATATTAACCTTTCCTAGTATATTGCAGTTTTCCCGTGTTCTTTTTGTTTTTAAACTGCTACCCACAGCTGCTATACATCAGGCCATATAATATGGAGGTAATTATGCCTGTGCAATCTAGTAGTATATTTTTCAAAAACAGAAAGTAGGTTTGCTAAATTGTACTTAGTTTATTTAATGAGAGTGTTATTTTTGACTTGCAATCCATAAAACGCTTCCATATACTCAGTCAAGGCAGGCCTAAAATCTACTGGACTTAGCTTTTAGGGATGCTTAGTGAGAATTTATCTTTTTAAAGGAAATTTCCTTTATCCTCATCTAATTCATGTTAAACTTTTAAGCAACCTTACAATTTTAAGTATATTTCATAATGTTTCTCAGCACATGCAAGGAAAATGCAAAAATTATCTATTATCCCTTTCATTGTATACTTTATAAATGTATAGAGGTTTAAATTATTAAAATATAATATTTTGTGTTTGCATAACATTAATTGTGCTCTGCCCTTCTAGCCAGACTAGTTATTTTAATCTTAGGAATTACTCATTTAGAGGATTAGTAGTACCTAGAGGAGTTCTCCACACCTATTGCTGAAGTTGTGCCTGTGTACCAAAGAATTCAGGATTGTCAGTTGAGTAAAAAAGCATGAGGACAAGGACTGTGTAATTTTTTAAGGGAAGGACATGAGACTCCTAAGTGCCAGTCAGTGTTCCATATATATATAATATATGATATTACATATAATGCTATGTAACAACTGTTCACCAGGGCACCCTTGGAGAGAACCAGGAACAATGGCCACAAATTCCTGGAAGACCATTTTAGGCTCAACGTTAGGAAAAACTTCTTCACAGTTTGCATGTCCAGACTGTGGAATAAGCTGTCTCCAGAGGTGGTGCAATCACCTACCCTAGAAATCTTCAAGAAGAGACAGGATAGTCATCTTGCTGGGGTCATCTGACCCCACCTGTCTTTCCTGCCTGGTGCAGGGGGCTGGATGGGATGATCTTCTGAGGTCCCTTCTGGCCTTACCATCTATGAATCTATGTAATATCTTAAGAGGGATCCATATTTTATATATATCCCTAACAGGGATCCATATTATATTATTAATATAATAATGTGTGTGTGTGTATGTATGGATATCCATATTGTATGGATCCCTGCTAGGGATCCTTAATGGGTAAGTCCACTTACCCATGTTCACTTATATAAAATAAACAAAACAGACTTGGACTCGGGGACTGGCATCCAGGACTCTCTGTCCCTCCCCCATACTTCCAGATGAGAAACCAAACCAAAAGACTGAAGTGATGCTTCCTCTTGTGTTTGCTTGCTCCTGCTCTCACTCCATGAAGCTTATGTTTTTTGCTGTACAAAGGCCTGACTTACTGGATGTGTGGAGGGTGCTTCAAACCAGCCGTGGGTCTCACTGGGGTTGTGGGAAATGTCAAGCTGAGCAGGGTATTGAATTCAAGTCTCCCACTTCCTTAGCGATTGCTCTAGGCTAGTGGTTGGCAACCTACAGCTGGCTAGTTGGGCATGAGAGATCAGTGGCAAAGAGACACGCCATCCCACCTGTCCCCTTTGCAACATTCCCCTCTGCTGTGGAGTTTACTGCACTATGATGTCTGTAATTCCCTTGCTGCAGAGGGACTGGTTTATCCAGTGGCAGAACTCTTGGGAACAGTGCTAGTGAGTACTTAGGTGCCTAACCTCTTACACATGCGTTTTGAGTATTGTACTCCAGGACTTAGTCCTTTTGTGGAACTAGGCCAAAGTGACTTGCCTATAGTTACGCAGTATATCAGTGGCAGAGTGGACTAGAGCCTGCTTCTTGTGACTCCCAGTCCTGTAACCTTTTCAGGCTGTGGCCTGGATTGACTCCATTCAAGTCAGAGATGGGAAAGTGCCTGCCGTTGCCACCATGGGGAAAAGCCGTGGCAGTGGTTACGCCCTAGTGCTGACCTGCTATGTGCTGGCCTACCTCTAAACTGACCTGGGTCAATCTGGAAGCTGAAAACCAATGTCTATAGGCTGGATCAAATGGTTCTGTGGGCTTTATCTGGCCCACGGGCCATAGGTTGCTGGCCCCTCCTGTAACCTGTTTGCTAGACCAACGGGGGCCAACCTCTTTGCAGATGTGCAGCCAATTAATTCTGCACCCTCCCCAAGAGCCACTCTGTTCCCTTTCCCTTGACTGGTCTGCTGCTCAGTTTTCTGCTCTCCACCCTGTGCTCCCTGCTTGATCTACTTTCTGTTCTCTTCCCTGCCTGCTGCTGTGCTGCCTGTTGCCTCCCCAATCTGCCATGTGTCACACACACAGGCTGCCTGTGCCACTTGTAGCACCCATGGCTCTGGTTGGCCGGCCACCCCTGTGTCCCCAAGTAATTCTTATTTCTATCTCTGGAACCTAGACACATTATTCCAGTTGAACATTTTTTATTCTCCACCTCTTACATTTGTGTTTAGTATGCATGAAAATTGTCCTTGTCAACTCTTTAGAGTTGTCAGCTCCCTTGTATCCTCAGTAGGGTAATGTGAGAAGTAATAATGCCAGCTTCCCCAGCTTGCAGCATCCTAGAATGAGCTACACTGAGAAGTGCCTCAGCTTGTGTGGCCCATTCAACCATTAGGTTTTTTGCTGCAGCTACAAACAACCCTGCATCTTTAAAGTAATGTTTCTAAAAGAATATGGTATCATAGGTGATTGTTTAGCAAATGATTTTGAAAACACCTGCAAGATGAAACTGTTCAAAAGAGCCAGGAGTCTTTTAATGCCTTTTTTCCAAACCTGAAAGAAAGTGAATTGACATCATTATTCCCCCTTTCTAGTACTGTTCATGCACATTTTAAATCTGTAGACTGTTTTTGTAAACCGATGTTAGCTGAGCCTGAAAATCATGCATAATACAAAAACAAGTGCAATACACACCAGTACTAGCTTGATGTACATTTACATATATTTTTGTTATGGTATGTGAATGGGATTGGATTTTGCTGCTTCATATTGGAAAAGCAGCTTTAAACATAGCAAGAATAATTGCTCAGGTAAGAACAATTTGTGTCAGCTTGCTTGCTTTCTTTTATTCTTTTGGCCAGTCCCCTTTAATACAAAGCAGCATCTACCTGATCCGGACACACGTCATCAGTCTAACTTACTCGATTATGCTGGTAACTTGGATTGTTGTGCTTAAGAACAGAACTGAGGCTTCGTTGAACTCATGGTGTCCTGACCTCGAGGAGCAGTCCAGGTCACCACTAGGCTTGTAAAGTTTAAGGTGCCTTGAACAACCTTCAATCTGGCCCTTCTTTCTATAAACCTCCCACCATGTTGGTGAGGCAGCCATAACACAACATGCATTGCATCGTCTGCTTTGACAATATGAGCCATGTACTGTTACCAACTTGTTCATTAAGGTATGTCCTAATATATATGCTAGCTATAGTTGGGGAAGGCATTTAAAACCAGATGCAGTGTAGCTTCTGATTCTGAAATTCAAGAAGTAAAAAAGAGAATCGAGCAACATTTGAGACTTGGAATATGACCACTTTGGCATTTGGTGAGAAATGAATGGCATTTAATATAATGATGGTGCTGTTAGTTTGAGGCTGGAAAGTAGTGGAAGCATTAAAGGAGGCTGAAGTGATCTGCAAAGCATCAGCTCAGCTCAGTTTTGCGTATCGACACTGCTGTTACGAAGGACAGAAAGCAATTCTGTGCAGAAACTGTTTAAAGGAGGTGATCAGGCCGGCGGCATCTCTGTGCAAGCAAACCTTCCATTGTGGCTGGCTAATGAGAATTCAGACTGAAACATTGCCAAATGGGAAAACTTGGGTGAGTGTAATGAATGATCTTCCATCCTTATTGCGCAAGTGTTTGTTAATGACCTCTGTGCCATAAAGCTGACGCTACAGTAGGGAACGCTCGCTGTATATTCACCGCGAGAGTAAGCCGATTGGCCTACGTTGTCGGTACAAATTCTACATGCTGAGTTCCACGAGGAAAAAAAATCATTCAGCAGTTGCCAGTACTTGTGGGCGTAGATGCTTTTATTGCCAAAGATATGAAATGTTGCTTAAGCTGGGAAGGGAGGGGAGGAGGGAAAACTCTCTCCCTCCTTGCTTGAGTTTGGATTAGGCTGGGGACAGGAAAGGGGAATAAACAAAATGCAGGCTCATGCCTAAAGCTCATCTGCTTGTGCAAGCAGAACTCCATCCTCCTACCAGGGAGGGGGAGGAGGAGGAGGGAAGGAGCAGCCCAATCGACTAGGTGGATCCAGTGCTTTTGCACTGTAACCCTTCGCAAGCAGACGGGAGCAAGCATTCCGGCAGACTGCTTTCTGGAGCCGAGAGGACAACATTCATAGACCTCCTTTGATTGGGATATGTCACTGTTGTCAGGGCAACTGGTAACAGTGGCGTATCATATTTTCTCCTCTTGTGTTGCGTGCTGAATATTTTAGTGTGCTCTGGCTGGAAGAAGATTGAAGAAAAGGTGCTGCAGCAAGAAGGAGAAGCTGTGGGCTTGGATCTGATCGAACAGGTTAAGGCAAACCAATGTGCCTTTAACACATTAGGGTTTTTCTTCAAGGTGGGGAAACTGCAGGCTCTCAGCTGCCAAGTGGATGTTGGTATTTCTCAGCTGTTTGCACACCGCTTATCCATAGGGGATCTATTACAAATGCTCAAATGAACAGGCAGCTTTGCAGCTAGCTGCTGCTCGGGCTGCAGTTGCTTTTTTTTTTTTTTTTTTCCTAATAAGCAAGAGGGAACGTCACCATGCCTGGTTCGTCTACTGCTATCCATCAAGAGAGATTGAAGAAGACAAGTGCAAGGCCAAATCCCCCTGGTTTATTTACTATTAATGAGGAAGATGATGAGCAGCAAAAGAATGGCAATTCCAAGCGACTGAACGGTATGCCTTAGTTATACAGTAGACCCAGTGCTGTGCGCAGTATATACTGCCCAGAAAGCGGTATGCTTTCCCCGCTGTTCTGCATGCCATACAGAGTGGGTTCAGACTTACCAATGCAGTTTATCAATTATATGTGTAGAAAAGCACACGGTAGGTAGAATTGAATCAACTAGATTACTGTCCAAGTATCTTTTTTTAAAGATAGTTAAGTAGTTATTAAACTGACTTTTTTTTTTTTTTAGTTATCCCATTGTTAGTTACAAATTAGAGTCTTAGCAAATAAATTGATGCATCTGCCTTTTCTGTAAGGATCCAATGACTTATTTTATAGTGTGTACTTTCTGATAGATATCTTTTCAAGCCCATAACAGCTTCATTTTTTTTTTTTTTTGTTTAGACTCATGAGTCCATAGCAGCTTATATGGAAGTCAGCATTGGCAAAGACTATGTGAAATTTGCTGTACTTCTGTGGGTCCATGGGTATGGATTGCCTTAGGCTGGGGAGGGGAAGCAGGGAGAATGACACATTCGAATACCATAACTTCTAGTGAGTCGGCAACTGAAAATGAGGCATCTCCCATCAAGTGGTACCTGCTGAAGATAAATTCCATGTATATTTGAGGTTTAAGTGTTTGATTATAACAGATCTAGCAAGTGTGTGTAATGACAGTATATCTTGCATTGTATAATTAATGTCTTCAGCCTGGATTCCTAGGATTTAAACTCTGTTAGTGTGACACCAGCCCTGCAACTTTTGAATTGTGACTGGAATTTTAAGTTGGCATCCTCACAGTTTTAATTCCCTCTGCGTGCTTAGGGGATTTCCTCAATACATGACATTTTCCTTTTTATCTTATTCTGGCAACAAATGAAACAGTTATTGTAGCAGTCTCCCAACCCCTTAGTTTATCAAAAAAGATGCAACTTGATGACTTTGAATCAATTAAACTTTAGGTTATCACTTTGTGTGTTTGGTTACATAGCTGAAAAGAAGAGACAAGCAGATATATATACTGGGAGAATTTATTTATGGCTATGTGGCTTAGCAGTGAATAGCTTCTTGAATAGCTAGCTGGCTTTGAAATTGTTCAAGTTTGAACTATTTCATAGCTAGCAATCTTTCTTGGAGATGATCAAGACCTCTGAAAGATCTGAGCTTCACAAGAGTATACTATATTCCTAGCCAGTATTAAAATAACTGAGGTTACTGTCTTGCATGTGGCAATTTGGTCTACTGTATAGTTGAACAAACCCTCATATACTCTAGACGTTAACTCTTTTCAAGTTAAGGAACATATTTTTTTATTGAGTGAATTTGAGACTCAACAAGACTAGGCTTTGTAGTAACAACTTCCATGTTTCTATTTTGTTTCACTGGAACTTGCTAGCTTTTCAGGATAATAGCTCCTTTTCCCTTCTTGCTTTGCTTGTATGACTCTATCCCACAGTAGTGATCCAAGATGATTTTATAACTTCCCTATTTTTGTCATGTTTGCTATTTTTTTTTAATCCTGTTTGCCCTTTTCTTGGGCTTTATTATTATTATTATTATTATTATTATTATTTCTCCTTCCTACCCCTCCTTCCCAATGTAATCCTTATTTCTGTTAGAAAGGTTGAGATGTATAAGCGCCCCGTGCACATCTGATGCTACTTGTATCAACCAGCAGAAGGGGGCAGAAAAATTTTGCAACTCCTAAGTTCTCGCTTCCCCAACTGGCTGGAGTAAAAGTCACATCCTACTGAGCAGCTGAAGTAGGTTTTTTGCTAAATTTCATTTGTGAGTATAAATGTAAATAAATAAGTGTTTCATGGAGTATGGGATGTAAGCTAACAAGTACATGCAGTCGGGTTCCAGCGAGACAGACTTTTTGGAGCTTACATCTGAATTGGTCTTGGATGCTGTCGGTTGATGGCAAGTGACTTAAGATCGATTGTTACATATCCTTTTGAAGAGTGGCTCTTCACCAACTGTTCTCCGAAGACGTACAATAATTTATGAAGCCTCTAAAATACAGTTTACCCCAGAGTGGTCGGTAGGTTATTTTGTGAATCCTTGGTCAGATGACATCTGGCATGAATGACTGGTGTCTCCCGAGCCTGGGGGGGCACCATGGTGGGGACTGCCTGCAGGTGCTGGCAGTGGTAGGTGGGGACCGCTAGCACCTGCGTCGACAGCAAAAGGGGGAGGAGGGGGAAGCACCCGCCCGCAAATGCCGGTGGCAGCTTCAGCAGCAGCCCATCTCAGGGGGACATGTACTGCTCCCCCTCCCCCCCGTACCTCCCCCATGTGTCACTTATGACATCCAGATATCTTGGTTTGTGTTTTCCTTCACCTACCTGCTAGGTAGTAAAGTTGCACTGGTATGGCAGTAGGCAGGAACATGCTGTTTAATCAGTCTAGATGTGTGTTCAGAAATCCGTTCATTTTTTTGATACCATTCTACTAGTGCTTGCTTAAAAAGAGTTGATAACTAGGTTTACTGTTCTCAACACACTTCTTTGGGCACTGAGGTGCATTCTCGCACATACTAGGTCAGTATCATCTTAATGGGAGATGGGGAAAATAATCTTAATAGACTTTTTTCCATATCTAGTTTTTGAGACCAGTAATGGTGCTCTCTTTTTAAAATGCTTTGCAACTTCCCAGGGTGTTTGTCATAGTGGGTCTAAGAAGTAATTTAGTTAAAAATTCATCAGGCTAAGTAAAGGGTTTGAAATTGCTCTGGACATTCAAAATATTTTCCTTTTGTGTACACTGCAGAGCACTTTAATAATAGTGAGTTTGGTGTGTTTATGAATAGGAGGTTGTCAAATCATTTTTCCAGTTGTCTAGGAAAGAATAAGAGAGAATACAAAATGGTTTGTAATTGTAATTCTTTCAGTAAATTGGCTTCAGAGGGCAGGTATTTCATCTGCTGGTGTCCTCCAGGGTCCTTGCATAATATAATTTGAGAAGAGGTCTGATTGACCTTGAGTTTGTTCTTTCAGTGCAAACAAATAGTTGCATTGAAAATGCTTGGTGTGCACCCCCCCACACACACTTTTTTTTAAACCTAAGAAACGGTGAAAACCTGTGAAGGTTTTTCTGCCCCAGTACTTTCGTTAGACTTCAGTACCAGTTATTTACTTTTTTTATACTATTTATTTTTGGTGCCTTTACTAGTTAGTAATGCAGCTACTGCTCTCTAATATATATCTTGGAAGTCCAGATAGTTGTGTTTTCGGAAGAGTCTCATGTCAGGAAGCATATCACCCCATAGGCATTCAGACACAGCTTTTCCTTGTTCCTTTTTTTGGATGGATTTTGCATCTTTCCTTTGTAGTTTATTGATATCCTTCATATCTTTAACCAGGCTATTTGTTAAACAAAGCAAGTACTAATGAGACCAAAAATAATTATTTTATTTTAAACTCTGAATTTTCTGAGCTAGTTTGTATACAATAAGAATGCATAAAGATGAACTAAGTATCTAAGTTTAGACCTTCTCTTAGAACAAGACTTGTATTTTATCTGAAAGGGTTTTTTTAGTTTTGCTTTTTAACTCTAGCATGTAGGAAGTGGTGCTGGTATCCAGGTTCCCTGAAGCTAATAACAATTTTGTATTACCTTGGAGTCTCCCAGGTGATAAATCCTATACATTGTTTACTTTAGGTTAAAGTTTGAGCTTGAATCCAGTATCGGCTTCCTACTGGGATCAGCTTATGTCTAAAATAAATCTGAAATTGGTCTCGTGGGCACTGACAGACGTGAAAAAACCCCCAAAACAGCGCTTTACAAGAGTGGGAATAGGAAGCATGTTATTTGACCTAGCTCCCCAGTGTCTGTATAGATTGGGTAGTTCTGTCTAAAGCTGATTTAATTAGCTAGTGGATAAAAGAGCCAAAAAAGCCTTGCTGAAGGGTGCAATCTATTGTGTTAGCTTGACCTGGCTCGCCCGACTTGTGTTGAGCGAGCTGGATCAAATGCAGTGTCTCTTTTGGCCATATACTGCACTTGGTGCAGGGGCATCCTGAGCTGAAAATAAAGTGCTGGTTTGGTTGGTTGGTTGGGTTTTTTTCCTCCCACGTCTATAAGCAGCCGTTATTGTTTGTTCTTTTTGCTAAGTAGCTGTAGGGATTGGCAAACATTAAACAGGTGATTTTTCTCATGCTTCTCAAAGAATCCCTTTTGATTATTTCACCTTGGTTCTTAAATCTCCAGTTTTCCTACTTATTCCTCCAACTGGAATGAGTCTCAAAAAAAAAAAAAAAAGGGCGGGGGGGGGGTTGTGTTATGACAATCTATCTTAATTTAGCCATAAAATAGTACTTGCCAGAAGGCCTAGGAGTGTCATTTAACTTCAAGTTGAAGACCTGTGAGTTTCAGATTTGTAGCTGCACTATATTACTTTTCTTTTTTAAATTAGCCAAACGTTTAAACAAGTCCGACTGTATTTACGTTCTCAAAAAGAATTTACTTGGCTAGAACTCAGAGAAAGTTCTTTACTCCAGAAAGTAAAGAGAGGGAATAGACTCCCTTCTGCACATTTGGTATCTTACTTGCTCAGTCTGTCTTGTAGTGGTGGACACCTTGTATCATATTTGCTAGGCTTGAATTGTAAGCTCTTTGGGGCAGAAGTTGTAGTCTTGTGCTGTGTTTGTAACTCGGACTCTTCATTTTCATATTCTGATAGTGATGTAGGAGAACAGAAAATACTGATAACCTACTGGTGATACAGAGACACTCGCTGCAAAAGACCACATGCAGTTGTAAGACTTAACTTGCTTGAAATGCTTTCTTTTGGTTAACAGTAGGGACCTACCTAATTTGCAGGGGCTGCCCCCTAATTTTGTGGGCAGAATTCAGGCCCCGGCAGCCATTTCATGGGTGGAGCATGGGACTCCCCCTGCCATGCCTGTGATTGACCAAGGCCTACTCCTCATGCTGATTGGCTGTCAGGGCTGTTTGTCATGCAGCCCTGCCCCTCACTGCTGAATGGTAGAGAGGGGTGGGGCCACATGATGGGAAGCTCTGCAACGAGGAGTGGGGCAGCACCCATCTTGCTGGTAGCCCTTCAAGTGGACCAACCCTTCCCCTCTTCCTGCCACCCTGGTGACCTCAAATTTTGTGGGCATTGCCCAGATTTCATGAAACCTCAAATTCAGTAGGTCCCTAGTTACCAGCTTTTGAGCACTCATCTTATGCTCCAAGTATATGTGACCAGATAAGTGCTTACAAAATTACACACTTATAGCTGTGTAGTTCCTCTAAACCCCCAGGCTTGTGTTCGTCTTGAACATCTAATGACTCCTGTGAGTGCAACTGTAAATGACCGTGGCTGTGTTCTGTAATGCTCCCAGGATATTCATGAAGACTAATACTGAATTATGTTCCTTTTGTATTTATCTTTTTAACATATGACTTGTGGCCTGATTGGTCTCCTAAAGTCACATACATACTTGTAGCACAGTTCACCTTTTACAGGTAGTCCTTGACTTATACCTTTTTGAGTTATGACAAACAGCATTTATGACCTCTGTAAATTTACACCCTGTTTTGAGATTCCCACCTTAAAGGCTGGTTTTACCTTTACGATGATGGACACAACTGCGCCCAGCTGGTAAGTCTGTTGTGGTGGGGGGGCAGATCACCGCCCCAGCAGCGAGGGAGGGACTAGGGCTGGGGCAAGTGCTGCCCAGGGAGAGGGTGGATTGGCTCGCACCACCGGTCCAGGATCTACTCGTGTGGTGGCTCATCCAGTAGCTCTCATCACTGCTCCTGCCTCTGGTCTGGGAGGGCGTTGGGCAGGGGCATGTGCCCCAGGATTTGCGCGGGGCAGGTGGGGCTGCATTCTGGGTGAAAGGTGCTGGGATCAGGGGCTATGCCCCCCCACCCCTTGCCCATCTGGTGCAGGGTTGGCATGAAACTGTGCAGCGGCTCAGACAAGCGGCACAAAGCGGCAGAAGCCTCCCCGTGCCTCCTGGATGAGCAGCGGCTTCACCCCAGTTGGGCGTGCAGCAGCAGGGCATGGGGGGGGGTATGTGCCACCCAAAAACTCACTGCAGACCCCCCATATACTTCCCCCCCAACCTATGCCCTGCTGCTGCTTGTCAGGGAGGCACAGGAAGGATGGGCCAGCTCCTGCTGCTGCGTGCTGCTTGTCCAGAGGCAGCGCAGCAGCTCAGTCTTGCACCAGCTGGACAAGTGGTGGGGGAGCATAGCGCCCGCTCTCAGGGCCTTCTGCCTGGAGTGTGGCCCCTGCCCCGTGCCCTCCCAGACAGGTGGCTGGAGCAGCGGTGAGAGCTGCCGGACAAGCCACCACACAAGCAGCTCCTGGACCAGCAGTGCGCAGTGGCATGAGCCATCCCACCATCTCCCTGGGCAGCGCTTGCCCCAGCCCCGGGCCCAGCCTTAGCTCCAATCCCTCCCCACACCGCTTCTCTCCCTCCTTCCCCCCACCACAACAGATTTACTAGCTGTACGTAGCTGTGTCAGCCATCATAAAGGAACCAATCCCCCATTTATAACATTGTTCCTATGGGAAAATTGGTTCTGAGTCTTAGAAATAAAGAGACCTGTATGTACCCTAACTGAAAAGGTGGTGCCTTTTGCAGCTGGTAGTTTTGGAACCACCTGCAGAGTTTTGTATCCATATTTCTGGACTGTGAATTAGAATAGTTAATTGTTCAAGTACCTACTTTGTAATTTTGAAATGTTAATGGTAAGTGAATAAAAGCTCCATTTAAAATATCTCAAAGCCTCCTTCACCTGCTTGATTATTTAAAACTCATTAAGGGAGAGTTCCTTTAATCTGCTGAGTTAGCAGAGCGGCTAATGCCAGTGCCAGTCAAGTGTGTTTTAGGTCTCTGAACAATCGCAGTGATTCTCTGTTGTCTTGAAAACAAACAAGAAAAGGGCCCCTCCCATTTAGTGCATGGCAGTGATGTCCGTCAACATCACAGACAGACAGATTTTTGCTTCTGATGACTAGATGGTTACTCCTTCCACCACCTACCCCCACCTAGTTGAAATACAAGCTTTACTCATCAGGGAGATTAGAGAGATTTCTTATAATACAACTGTTTATACCTTTAGTCTCTCATTGTTCTGTATGTGTTAAGATAAAGGGGAGGATACCTGTTACTTCTTGTATCTTGTCAGTCTAATTTTTAATTTAATTGGCCTCTTCTATCCATGTATTGACTTGGGCAAAATGAGGCTGGGAGGTGAAATAGATGGGAATCTGGCACTTTTCAACAGCACTAGTCTGATAGTCCTGGAAACTGAAACCAGAGAACAGGTTCCGCATGGGGTGTGGAAACGTAAGCTTATCTCACACTGCTGAGTCTGTGTCTCTTGCCAAACCTAAGGAAGACAGTTCAGTCTCTGTGCTGACTCAGACCTTCACTTCTGCAACAGTAGTGATGCATTTGATTGAGGGTGGGGGGTGTTCTGATCAGGGCTGTTTGCTTCATCCAAGTCCTCCAACTCGCTGCATGCGGCCTCAAACGGCTGCCAAATGCTGCATTTGGTTCAGCAGCCAAGTGTCAAATGCTTTGTATGACACTTGCACATTCAGTAGCAAAGTTATGGAGAGGAATGAGACGAACCTGAACCCTTCCTGCAGAATACCCTGTGGTCTAGGGGAAACTGCGCTGGCTAGGATCTGGGAGATCATGGATTCTGTTCTTCCTCATTGTTCTGACAGCTGTAAATATCTCTCAGCACTTTTCCATCCCAACTACTGTCCAAGGACTTGTTTTTAGCCTGCTCAGGTGGTAATATAGCTGGCATTTTAAAGGAAAATATTTAAAAGAAGAAATCGGGGCCATCAAACTCATCTGGACCCATAAGTATGGGATGGTCCATGGGCCAGATAAATGGTGCCCCATGGACATTTCTCCCTCTGCCCTGGGCCCGCACTGCCTGCTCTGACTAGTTTGGGACTCGAGCTGTTAGGATGTGGGGACACATGGACCACCCTCCTGCACATGCTGGATCCAGGGTTTTCTCTGGCTGGGCTGGGCTGGGCCTGTGCTACATAGACCGTGCATCCAAGACTGGCCAGAGTGAGTCCTAGATCCAGCATGCGGGGGGAAGAAGGGGAGGACTGGACTAGTTCCGCTTAAGTGCTGCATGCAGCGTGGATCTTGGAGCAAGTGCTGCATGTGGCAGAGGGCAAGTCCAGCATGTGCTGTATGTAGATGTCCTTGACCCAGGGCCAGTGCCAGGGAGTGGATGATATAGATTTATGGGCTATAGCTTTGCCACCCATGAAGTAAATGAATCTCAGTAGCTCAAGAAGGGATACGTGCCCTAATATTTTCAAGCATATGCCAATCATTAGGTATTGAGGACTAAGAAGAGCTTTTTATGGTAAGCTCTTACTCATTAATGCTTTCTTACATGGCATTTGGGACTGGTCATTATGGGGAACAGAATACTGGAATCCCTGGTCTGATCCAATATGACAAGTCCTAAATTATTTTTGTAATGTGAAAATAGAGTTTTATATGAGATCATAGCAGGCATAACTGGAAAAAGAACAAAATATTTCCAGCATTGTGGAGCCAATGAGCTAAGTGTCATCAGTCGGTCATACTCACTCTAGAGTAAATGTACAAAATCTATGCGCTTTAGCATGTTTGTAATCATCCAGCCACTGTACCATGTTGCTCACAACCCAGGAAACTTTGATAGTCAAAATTCTGTTGCTCTCTTAACATAACTGCATAATCCACTGTCAAGTGTGTGCTACATCCTCTGAAGGCTGGTCCACATAGATTCCAACATCGTACTTCTGTTACAAGTTGATATGTTAGCTCAAGTGAAAAGGTTTCTACTGTTAATCTTCCCATGGTTCAAACTTCCCTGATCATTCACGTGGCAAAAATAAGCTGAGGTTATGTAATTGTGTTACTGTGTGGGCATTTAGAATAACTGCAGTCACTGAAATTATTTATATTACAAAGCACTCCACTTAGAGATGAACTGTATGTGTTAAGATAAAGGGGAGGATACAACTGGGTTGTTGTTTTTAATACTTGTGTGTTTCTCATTTGTATCTTGATTAATGAATGGGTGCTGTCCAGGTTAGACTTGCACATGATTTTAAAGTCTGCTGTCACCTTTTTCTTGTATCTCACTTCTAAATCTGTGTCTGCAGTTGGGGTGGGGGGGAGGTATTCTAGTCAAGGTCTTAAAATCTGTCCATAGTCTCAGAATAGTTTGTTTTTATGAAAAAACAGTCTGTGAAGAATAGTATCAATAGACTTCAGAGTGAGTATTTGAATAGATGAATACAAGTAGTTCACATTTCTTAGAACATATCTCAACTACCTTTATATATGGCAAAGTTGGAGTACTTAGGGCACAATTTAATTTTATGCAGTGTAAATAGAACTTTAACTGTTCTGTAACAAAACCAAGTTTGCAAGAGGCACGTACAGTAACTGGGTCCTCTGGCATGGTTGTATTTATCAAGAAAGTCTTGGAACCAGTGTTCGTTTTAGACATGGTTTGAAGGCTTTCTTCACAGATGTAATAGTATCACATAATTTAAAAATTTCATTAAAAATGTAAGTGCTCTAAGATGTTATGGGAATACCAGAGGAGTGCTGATTTTTATCTGGTTGGTTAGATGATATTGTAGTCCCAATTCTTTATGTGAGCTGTGAAATAGAGCTGTTGTCTCTCCTGCCTTGACACACCCAAGTCCTTTTTTGTACCTTTCCCCCCCTTTAAACATGATCTCCACCTCAAAACTTAGAAGAACTTGTTTTTCTTGTATTTATGAACTAAGAATTCTAAGTGAAAGGAACTGAAGAAAATTTGTCTATACCATTATCAGAATCACTGCTAGAGAAAATGTTCAAGCTGAATAATAATTATTTGGTACAGAACAACCCAAATGTTACCTAACTACAAACTACCCTAGCAACTTGCCAAGAGACTGAGAACCACTCCTGGACATAAAATGAAACAAAGTACAGCTATGATTTGGCTGTTCTTAATTTGCTAATTTGATATCACAGATGAAATAAAAGATTTTTTTAAATTCAAGAGCTTTACATTTTATTAGTCAGAGGAAAGATATTTATTTCACCACTTAAAAATCAAAGTTATGCTTAATGGGTCTTTTAGTGGAGCTGTGTGTGCGTGTGCGCATGTTCATGTGGTTTATAAGGATGACTGTGACCACAGTAGAATATCCAGATGAGTGATACAGTCTTATGGCTTTTCCAATGCATGTTGCTATACATTTAATAATTTAATTACCGATGAAGGTCCATTTCACATTTTACAAAGAAGCATACAGTGTTTGTTTCTTTTTTTAGTATCTGTTTTAAAGGTGTAGCACGTGAATTACATAGCTTTACTTTTCCCTATTAACTGCCAGCTTGCTTGTAATGGGTGCAATAAACTAGAGCTCCTGTTATGTCCTGCATGGACAGAGCTAATTGCATTTGGCAGGGTCACATGATTTCTTGATTATCAATGTTAGTTATAGAGTCTAGACTGCATCAGTAAGCTGCAACACTCGTGTAGCAGTGCTAACACAGATCTGTAGCTGTCTCATGGTTCAATTTATGTACATGCTTTTCGTGTAACTACTAGATTATTCCAGGCCAGAGTAATAATCGGCTCCCGGAAGGAATGTTAATTTAAGATTGTTTGTTTTAAAGTAAGAACGTTGTTTTTATCTTGTATTAAAAAAAGGAGGAAGAAAGAAAACCTCTCTTTTACTCGGGGCCTGTTGTTGGCTCTTTTTTATTCTATACAAATTATTTTTCCCCCTATACTATCAATATTACTAAAGATTCAACATGAAACAGGCAGCATGAACTTCAATTTTACAGCCACGACATGCAAACTGACAACCTGTTGGGTCTGTTGGTCATCTTTGTATGAGTAGTAGACGCATAAAGTATTAGACCAATAAAGCAGTCTAATTTGGGTGGTACATTTTCCTTCTGGATTCTCGAATTCTGTTCTGCCTTTCCAGCCCATAGCCCTTCGATAACTGTCTCTCCTTATCTCCTTAAGCCAACAAAACTCAAATAAGAAACACGTGGAGAAAGAGGAAAATAAGTCTGACTGATGGGGAAGTGGGAAGGGAACACTTTTTAAATCCACTGCTATTGGGAAAAGAAAAGAAAATGAACCCAATGCACAAACTATTGGATTATTCTGAGCTGTCAACTGTAGGAGTCTCATGATATCTACTAAAACTGGGATTTCTGTTTCAGTAGTTCAGAGGCCAAAAAGAAGTCTATATACATTGCACATAGATCCTCTTTTCTTATCCTCTCTGTTGTCAGGGGTACCCTGTACTGCTCATCAATACCAGCCTGATGGGTACAATTTGTCCAGATTACTAGAAATATAAAAGGAAGATCCTCACATGTTTTGAAATATTCTACCAAGAAACTGTCCTGTCTATGGAGATTACACAATATAGGTGATAACTGACCATTTTTAAAGGACAGAAACATGTCTATAAGAGAGGTTTATCCCTGCACTATATACATCATAGACTGCAAACCCAGCACTTACGAGTATTTGACTTTGCTGCCTCTAGGCAGAGTGCTATTTTTCTTCCAGAATTATTACATTATAGCTTGAATTTATTTTATTGTTAGATTTTTTTCATTTGTCCAGTGTCACAAGGCTCAGTAGTCCTTAACTTTCTCTGATAGCTCTCGCTTATCTAGCCGGGATTCCCTACTATTCAGCAATATGGAAGGACAAGATGGTTATGACGGACATCTTTCCCACCTCTTGTTAAGAACCCTAGAGGTAATTGGTGTGATATTTTTTTTAATTGAATTAACAAATTGCACTTGATAAATATTTGAGTTACAATGACTCTTTAAAGCAAACTTTTGAATGATCATGGTTTGGTAGGTACCAGCATCCAATCTTCTTCTTTCTCTGTTGTTTTCTCAAGGAGGAAGTAGCATGACTGCTTGTCATGCCATAACTAAATTAATGGTTTAAATTAAGCTGTGGGTTTCTTTGGGGTTTTTTGGGGGTGTTTTTTGAAGCAAATAACCATTATGTGTACCTAGTCTTGATTTCAGTTCTGGGTTTGTATGCAATAAAGGCCAGCATTGAATCTGTAATTTTATGGTCCATTTCAAACACTTTTTGTTTCTTCTTCTAAATCTTCTAATTTGACAGGTTTGAATCCTTTCCCCTTCAGCCCTCTTCTAGCTATGGTATTTATTCTAATGTAAGTTTCCCCCCACATATTTAGATTCTATATATAGAAAATTTGTAAATTTGTTATAATTTTCCAGGTATGGAATCTAATTACTGTAGGTTGGTCTTGAATGTGTCCCTCTCCAACTCCCACAGGAGAAAAAATTAAGATGGGGGAGGGTGGGGTAGGTAACTCCCTTGCCCTCTGTTTTCGCTCCAACTTTTTCCCCCTACAGCCCTTCCCACCTGTCAGACGCTGATCTCTCTGAGCACATGGAAGTGAGCACACGTTCAAGCAGCACTTTTGTACCTACTTATATATAGTACAAGGATCTTCAGATTGAGATTGATGTGCTATTTGCTGTGATATAGGTATAGATTATTTTTCCGTGTTGGGGCCAAATCAGTTCTAGATTCAGTTGGCCAAAGCTCAATAGTCATGTTCTAAAATTCAACTGAGTTTGTGTGGTTCTACCACTGGGCAAGTACTCTCCCTCCCAGACGCATTGGTCTTGGGCTTCAGATACTCCCCAAATCCAGGCCTGGAGGCGTTTGGGTTCAGATGCCCCCAGTCTCGCTTGATCTTAGCCAAGAAGGCAACTATTTATGATATTTAATCCAAAGCCAAAAGGCTCATGGTTTACCATTTATTTAATTGGGCTGGGCCCTAGCCAAGTCCAGTGTTTCAAGCCATGGTGACCCTACAGCTCAGCACTGTTCAATATGTGGGTGTACTCCAGGTACCTGCCACAATGCATCCATGTGTTAATTAACCCCCACTTATGACTGGAATCAGGGTGTTCTCATTGCAAGTCCTGTGATCCTCCAAAAATTAATATGCAGATGAAGCTTAGGGCAACCTAGTCTGGCTCTACCTTGGAGAAGTTGGTGCCACACTAATTATATGCAGCAGACTGAGAGATTCTGCCTGAACTGTTTGGGGCCCTGTTTGGTGATGTTTGCCAGACACTTAAAGCTAGTAAAGAAACAGGAATCACTGGAAATGGGAAAGAGAGGCACAGCTGTGGGAGTGAAGAGAAAGTTGAAATGTGTTCAGTGTAGTGGCTCACCATGACTTGAAAAGAGAGTCAGTGGTGAAGGGGGCCATATATCTTATTCAGATAGGCTTCCGTAACCTATCCTTTTGGTAGGTTCCTAGTAGTATGTTTACCCAAAATGGGCCATGTATTTTATAGTAGTGCTCAGTTTTGGCCTCATTTGATCAATTTCATAGTTGATTTTCATTACTGAGCACATGCTAATGATAGACGGTGCATTTAATGACATTTCCTTAAAGGCAAATGTAAGATGAGGGGCTTCCTCCCCCGCCCCCGGACCCCATGCTGACTGGGTCAGAGAAAACCTCATCTTATATTTGGATAATTATGTTTGATTTTGCATTTTACTTTTAAACTTGGGTCTTTTTTATTTGAAATTCATATTGCCCTAGAAAAGCAGTGGTTAAATAGGCATTAAAAATGTTATTGACATCTGCCACCAGCACATCACTGTGAGCTTCTCCCAATCCATTTATAGTTGCGTGGACTAACAGCTGTAAAAACATGAGCATAGGTAGTTGTTCAGAATTTCCAGGTATCTTGGAAACTTGTGTTGTTGCACACTGCAGCCTATTATTGAGAAAAGCAAACGCTGAAGAAGGAGCTGAGGGCCATAACTCCACTAAACAGCAGTGGTCATTGTACAATGTTATTTTTATATTGATGAGGAGGACTGTAAGGCAACGTACACACATTCATATGATCTGGGAGACTTTTCCTAGGTTTCCCCTCCTGGTAGAGAAATTTACCTAGAAACACATGTATAGACATTTGAATGCTGAGGAATGGAGAACTTGCAGTGCTTCTGATGTTGTGTAGCTAGGCGGAAGGCAGGGGGTGCAGGGCCTGTGTGCACACATCTCAGTGTGCTCTGCAGACTCTCTTAGTCTGCCTGGTGACAGATGGCAGCAGTGCATAGGGCAGCCTTGATTGGTTAGCCCAGAGTGCCCATGGTCAGCTTGTGTTTCCCTGCAGCACAATGTGGGGATTGGAAAAGGGGGTACTGCTCCCTGCTGGAGCAGCAGAGTCCAGTGAGTAATGCAGTCTCCCTGGGGAAGGGAGGAGTGATGCTGGAAGACTGTATTCTCTTTGAGAAAAGCACAGCATGGACAGACATTCAGTACCCAGGAGAAATTCTCTTGGAAATGGTTTAACTCTGGTTATTTTTCTCCTGACCATTTTTCTCCAGCCATTTTTATGCTGGGAAAAAAAGCCTGAACATCTGTACATTCATGGCTTTCCTGAGAGAGTAGCAACTGTTCCAGGAGAAACTGAATGTCTGTTTGGCGAGGAGGAGCTTTGAAAGGGTAGGTTTAAAGATAGGATGAAAGTAGTTAGAAAGCTAAAGATTAAAACACAACAGTACGTCTTGCTTATCTTGCAAGATGTTGTGAAAGTACTGAGTTTTATGTGTCTTTGTGTAAATAGATCGATTGTACCAGGGTGGGTTTGATTTAAATCAAATCTATTTAAATCCCTGTCAGGAAGCCTTGATTTAATCATTGTTTTCTAGAAAACGTGCATTCTTGCTCTCTTGTATCTTCTATTCACTTAACTTCTTGAAACTGCATTTTTAGAGAGAGGTAAGGGTTTGACTCTTTACATAAACTTGCAGGGAGACAATAGGGGTAATCAGGTCTGTTCTCTCTCATTTTGATATACTGCTGTTAACAATGATGTTATCTCTGGAGACAGAAATCCACAGTTTGAGAACTTAACTGAAAAATAGATATGCTTAATGGGATCTTCTAGACTGATCACTGACTCCCACTAGGTAGAGTGGTTTTCTTTAATCTTTGCTAATCTATAGAGGAGCCTCTGGGAACTCTGTAATATTGGGCCCCTAATATAGTCCATGACCTGTTGTGACTTCTTTATAAAACTTTTCTAAAAAGGTTACATGAATTCATTGTGTCAAATAGTGTATGATTAGAAGTTACAATCCCTATTCCATGATGATATCTTTTGAGCTTTAACATATCTTAAATTAAAACTATCTTTATATAGGTTTACTTTTTTAAAAAAAAAAAGCATCTTAAAAGAAAAAAGCAAAAAAAAATGCTTAAATTAAAAAAAATCCTATTTTTTAATTTAAAAAAATTATTGGTTTTTATCAACTCTGGATTGTAGAATAATGGCCTATTAAGAATGATCGTCTTTATGCAGCTGTTTATTCCATGTTTTACTGCCTTTTTTTTTCCCTTGTAAGTGTTAAATTAATTGCTTACCCATGAGTGTTGCAGACCCACTGGGTCAAATTAATCTGTATTGTAATCCTGCTGAAATGCGAGACAAACTTGGCTCACTGGTATGTCTTTTTTGTCAGCTCAGCACGGTCTAGTTAACTTGTTTTACTCACAACAACAGTTTCACTGACTGAGACAAAAAATCAGCTGAGAACTTTCTACTGGCATTTTAACATGGTTATCCTTGAATTTAGTCTTATGGTCAGCATATCATTTTCAGAACCTTAGATGATGGTGTTCTTTAACTCAGAAATCATAGAAAGCCCTATTTTAAAAATCTGTTTTTTCCTTAACGCAGAAGGAAATTGCTAGCAATTAGGGGTGTCTACTTCTTTGTCTGTTTCTTTTGCAATGTGTGTAGAAAGACCATAACAGGACTGGTTTGTGGAGATAACATCCATGTGAATCACCTACCCAAGACCCTTGAGCTGCAGGCTAAACTCAGAAGCCACCTTCAACACTTCTGTGAGCTTGCAAATACTAGAGACTTTATGAAGATGCTGTCCTGTTGGTTGTCGGGGAAGGGGGTTAGAAAGTAAGAAAATTAACTTAAACCTATTAGTCAAATGTGCACTGAACTGGGAAACCTGGAAGTATGGGATATTTAGAGAGAGAGAGTGAAATCTGTCTTCTGTGGTTGTGCCCCCACAAGCATGAACATGCAGGGCGTGCATTTCCCCGTGGGACAAATAGCAGTGGCACATACTTGCTGGTGTGCGGCAGAGGGATCTGGGTGAGGTAAAGGAGGTTGGGGATTGCACTTGTGCAGCCTTACCTCGGGTGGTCCTGGGCTGCAGTGGTGCTGAGCTGGCCAATCGGGCTCTAGCTGGCTGGGTTCCGGTTCCTGGCAGCGCACACTGCTGCCACATGTGCCATGCTGCTTTTTTTTTTTTTTTTGGTGGCAATTTCTTGGTACCTCCTGGTGTCAACACTCCCCGCCCCTGCCCAGTGCTGCACTGCTAATCAGCAGCGTGGTGCATGTGCATGGTGTGTAGTTTGCAGCACCTTGAACAGCATTGCAGTATTGCAGACCACACATACACGTTTGCAGGGATGCTCCCCATGTGATCATCCGAGGGATCGGAAGAAAACCAAAGAAGTGTCTAGTGGAGAGGACTCATGTGCATGATCAGAGGGTAAGAGAACAGGCCTTACGAAGAGAGGCTAAGAGACATGGGACTCTTCAGCCTGGAAAATCTTCAGCGGTGACATTCTGGCAACCTATATGTATGTAAGGGGTGTACATTAAGATTTGGGGGAATGCCTGTTCACTAGAGCACCTCAAGGGATGACTAGGTCCAACAGGCACAAACTCCTCCAAGACTGTTTTAGGCTAGACATGAGGAAAAACTTCTTTACTGTCCCATCCCCCAAGGCCTGGAATAGACTCTCTCCAGAGGTGGTGTAAGCACCTACTCTGGACTCTTTCAAGAAATGTTTGGACACTTACTTTGCTGGAATCATTTGACCGGAGCTGACTTCCTGCCCCTGGGGTAGGGGGCTGGACTTGATCTTCTGAGGTCCCTTCCAGCCCGAACGTCTATGAAATCAAATCAAATGGTTCCAACTAAAAGCCATAAAAAGCAAAAACCTCAATTACACTGGACACCTAAGACTTAGTTTTTCCTAGGAGTGGTGTTTCTTGGTCACTCAGTGATGCAAGAGGTGAAACACTTCTCATCAGATAAATTAGTTGCTGATTATTTTCTGTGCTACTTAAGCTCTAGAATTAGTATATGAAAGATACTATTGCCACAGAAAGCAAATAATATCTTAAGAAAGGATTCCAGAAAGAGAGGTGTCACACTGAAAGGTTCTAGTAAAAAAGATCATAACCCCACACACAAGGTTGTGGCACGAGAGACTGGGTCTGCAGCAGGGAATTGCTGCCAATACACGGTTCTGCAGCTAGTTACTGCTGTTCTTTTTAGACTTGCAGATGGCTGCTGCCATCTGCTTCCTCCCCCATCTTTTTTATTCTGCAGACTTGCCTGCAGCTACACGCACACAAACACATACACAACAAGTATAATGTAGCTAGATGGATGGGAAAACATTTCTGCACCCTTTTTTCTTCCTTCCACTCCCTCAAGCAAGCGAAGAAGCAGAATGAGGAAAACATATTCTCTCTTTTGCTAGAACAAGTGAACAAGCAAAAATGTGAAAACATTGCCTAGACTCTGCCTAAACCAGGCGTTTTAACTAAAAAGGAAGTGTGCAAATTGTCTGTAGCTTACAGTTTTCAATGAAATAGTAGCGAATTGCACATTGAAGGAAAAATAAGAGTAAAGAAAGTTTTATATGCTTTGTTTTCCGGTAGCCTCTCCTGGGTTTGTTTGATTTTTGGTTTGGTATGGGGGAGTGGGGAGGTTTAGTAGCAAAGATGTCCTCGGCATAAGTTTAAACCAAGTGCCAGCGTTAAGATTTGTACACAAGTAAAAAGTAGATTTCAAATGCAGTCTACACTTGATCCTGCCTCAGAACAGGGGATTAGGCTAGGTGATTTCATGAGGTCTCATCCAGCCCTGCACTTTTAGGTCTAAGAAGTGAAAGGTAAAGATGGGTGAGGATACCAGGTGTAAACTGGTATTATATATTTATAGAAGTATATGTTAAAATACAGTGGCACCTCTATGTATGCTACTCACCCACCTCGGGGCACATAGCTATAGAGTTATGGTGTCTTCCTACAGCATCAGAGTGCATGAGTTCAAACCCCTCTCCAGATTCAGGCTGAAGGTTACTCCCCTCCCCCCAACCCAGCTATCGTAAATGGATAGCTGGGAAGAGAAATCAGAAGCAGCCAGTTCTGATGCTAGTCCTATCACTGCCTTGTGTTTTAGTAGCCAAAGAAAACGTGTGCCTTAGCCACGCTGACCGAATGGGCCCTTGGGCTTGGGTGGAGCTCTTGCTTGACGTACAACGCACACATAGTTAAGTTGCATACAGTACATTAAAGCTTTATGTAACTAGGACATGAAGAGGACAGCTTTCCTGATTAGGGCAAATTGCTCTCAATAAAACAGTGTGCATAACTGCTACAAGAATGAGTAATTTATTATTCAATCTATCTTGGTACAGCCATGCCTGAGTAAACCACGAATGGTGGTGTCATAACCTATTATCATTATCCTTGTTTCATTAGCCAGAACTTTTATCAGCCTATTAGCCAACATGCAGGCAATGATGTAATACAGTTTCAAAGTGAGTAGAATAGATCTGTTTTCCATTTAAGGAAGCACACACGGCATGAAGTGTATTAACTTCCCAAGTGTCAAGGGCAGGTACCTGGATAAACCTGCATTTCCAGAAACTCTGAATAATTTCCTGAAGCAGAATTCAGAAACAAGATACCTTTCTACACAAAGAGCAGCGTGTGAATCAAGTTCTGTCAGCATAGCCACAAAACGTACAGCATTTCTGGTTTGGCTAATAAAAAGGAATTACTCTGAAACCTGACAATGCAAAACTCAAAGTTCAGGCAAACTTACTGGCATGTTTTCTACAAGGGGTGAAATTTAGATTTTAGGTTATAGTTTTGGTAATGAGATCCATCAGTTTGATTTCCAAGCAAAGAGATTAAGGAACTAATTAATTAATAAGTTTTATGCACTTTTGTAAACTGGTTATTCTGCTCCCTTCCCATTCCTCCTATTTGTCTAGTGATGAGGCAATGGCAAGGTTTTCCTTTGATTTTCCTTTTCATGTGATTTTTTTTTTTTTTTTTTTTTTTTTCTCCTTCTCTCTTCATCAAGCTGTCCATAGCTGGCAGTTCTGACCCCAGCAACAGGTGGGAATGTATCCTGTTTTTGCCAATTCCCTACGCTTATGGAAGCATAAAATTTAATCTGCCTGTGTGTAAGACGATGCTTAAGTCCTATTAGGATTTCTCATGTTGGTCTATGATGAAGTTTTTACTAACAGCTTAGAGAGTCATCAGCAAACTTCATCAATGGGTTGGCTGTCTGTTTCCTCCAAGTCCATCCCAAACCTAACCCCAAAGTACCTGCTCCAAAAAACTCCCTCCTATTAACTGTTCTTCATGTTAAATAGCTTCCATTTACTACAAAGCCCCAGTTCTCACCCCAGTGTTTGTAGATTTCAAGATCTAATGCCGTTCATAGAAGTCATAGGGAAGTACGGCAGGAAGAGACCTCCTGAGGTCATCTCCACCAACCCTGTGCCTGAGGCAGGATCGTCCCTGAAGGGGTGGGTAATAGAAGTAGCAGTGATGCATTGAAGTTCCACATGGCTCAGCTCTAAACCATTTTGGCTTGCAAAGAGAAACTGCTACGTGACCTGCAGTCCAGCTATGTGCTCCTTAGCACTGAAGTAGGAGAGATTCTTTTAATTAACTTTTTCTTACACAAGGCAAATTAGGAGCTAATTCAAGGATGGCAGTCCATTTTACATAGCTTAACTTTACTTTTGACCAGTACCTTCCAGTCCCAGGGCTTCAGTGGGTTTTTTTTCCTGCTCAAACTCCCCTCTCATTTCTCCTTGAAGAATTGCTAAGTGGCTGCTCTATGCAGAGCAAACTGGTACTAGGAATTTTTGTTTCTTTCTTTTAAGAAGAGCTATTCCAAACATCAAAACTTTGCTAGTGGAATAGATAGATGTTCAGGAAACAGTGATTGAGGCTCAGCCATTTCTCCAAGACTTATAAGAAGAAAAGTAAAACATTCAGGTTGCTTAACTAAGAAATTGCCCCTTACCACTCAAGCTGCTTCCCAATGTGTCTGTTCTTATTGTACTTTCATTCTGTCAGTATTGACACCCCTAATAGCCTTGTGCACTTAGTCACTGACGGCATAGAGCTTTAGTCTTTCTCTTTTTTATCCTTATTGGAATCCCAGAATATAGCCCAAGTAAATGAACACTGGAGGGGTCCAAAGAATCTGTAAATAAATTCCTTCCCAGGCTGCTCAGTTGCTGTACTGCAGCAATCCCTCCAGCTGCCCTGCTCCTACTGTATGGTACGTCAGGGCAAGCATGGATCCACCAGCTCTGCACTGGTCCTTCTCTATTTGGCCCACCCACAAATCGCTGTCCAGGGTAATAAACAGGATACGCTCCATGTTGGAGAGTGGGAAAGAGCACCATGCTTTCCATAATTCTGATGCTTCCTACTCTGAAAAAATGTACTAGTCCTGTTATGGCTAAAGACGAGACCTAAGCAACTACAAGCTGGAAGGTAGGATGTACTCCACAGAATGTACATAAGCTTTTCTTCCTGTTTATGAAAAGAGGGAGCAGTGAAGTAAGATTAAGGTGACTTCCTCTTCCAGCTAAGTATATACTCTAAAGGAATAACAACCAGTTTGTTTCAGTCTTTTCTAAAAAGGATAGGAAAAGAAGGTTTAATTATGAGGTATTATATTGTGTGTGTGTGTGTACGTGTACGTACTGTAACGTACTGTACCATACCATACTTCTGCAGCCCACCTTTCTATCTATCATATGTAAAAGGTGTACGTTGCATAGCATTCCCACTAAACATATTTTTTGAATTCCACACTTTTCAAAGTAAACCGAGGCCATAATAATGTACAACTTTTGTTTTAGTTTCTCTGTAGTTGTTTGCTAGAGAATTTTTAGAAACCGTCATGTTATAACACTATGGATACACTACCTGATATTATAAATCTCACTTCCGTCCTGTTCAAGCCATCCCCCAAAACTGTCCAAATGATTGCACACGTGTAAGATTCTTGCCACACCTTGATCTACCAAAACCAGTGTCATGTAACACAATGGGGTACAGTAGTGGAAGATGAACAGTGCCTTTTTGATTGGGTAGCTTTCTGTTCTGCAAACATTTCCTGGCGAAGCATAGATTGTAGTTTGTGGGTTGTTTTGTTTTCCCCGTTACTCTTCTGAGCCAGGGATGCTGTGTCTGTATAATGTTTTAGGTTTTATTATTGTGTCAACTGATATTACTTTAGCTGTTCCCTGAAGCTTTTTAAAGCAGAGAGCTGCCTGTAATGCAGAGCTTTTGAGCCTATCCTCTGCAGCACAGCTGAAGTACTGAATTCCCATAGGAGGGTTCAGGGTAGAGCTACCTCTGAGACTGCAGGAGATTTACTTGTCCTTCGGATTCTTCCATTTTTGCATCTGTGTACTACCTGTTCACTTTAATGTGTACATGTGTCACAAGGTATCTAAGACGCATACTTGCCAGTATTTGAAATCTCAGTATTTGAGAGTGAAAATGGGGGGGTGAGAATAAAGATTTCTTAGGAAAAGTGTTTTATTTTTTTCCTAATGAGACAAAGAATATTATAAATAAATAAAAGTGGATGCATTTGCTGAATAGGGCAGTTGGCATTCATACAGATTATTGTGACCAACTGGAAACTTGTTTGCCCCATGTTGGGATGTGCAGAAGACCTACAAAATACCAGTCTATAGATGATGATTCTGTAAGCCTGTTTTTATTCCCTCTGTTTCACCAAAACTAAAGTCATTTCCTTTTAAGAGTGGAAAAAAACTAGCTTAGCACTAAATTCAGGAGTATTGTTACTTTCTCGCTTTGTCAGCCAAACAAACTGTAGGACAGGCATCCAGTGGTATCCATGGAAGCCAGAATATTAAAAGACTTGAGCACTGCAGGTCACTTGCACATACAAGTTCATTTTAAGGAGAGTTGCATTCAGTTATGTTTTAAGACCTCTTCAGAAGGTTTATGAAAATTTTCTGGAAGTTGGTGTGTGAGCTTTTCTTTTGCTTAAGGAAATAAAAGATGTGGGTAACTTGAACTGAAGCATATAGAAGAGTAGCAGTTAAACTTTTTTCACGGGTTTCTGAGTTTGTCAGTTTTGCGCAATTGTACTCCTTTCCCATATAATTAGAGCTAATGCAGACTGCATTGTAAATTGTGTTGTAACAAGAGATGTTATACTTCAACACTGCTAATTAAAAAAAATAAAGATTTTTGCAAGAAGCTGCAAGCTAGGTCTTGTCCAAAACTACTGTAAGGGCTGGCCCTTGATGTATCTCTTCTCAAGCAAACTGAGTTAAATAAAGTACAGATTTGTCTGGTTGGGTTTATACCTAGCACAGTATCCTTTTAATATTTGACTGAAAGAATCCATTACCCGTCTGCTTTGGTTCTTTTTTAACTGAATTGTAGTTAATTAAATTGTGCTTCAGTGTAAATACCAACTTTGTTTACTGCAGTAATTCACTGATAAGAAAGTTGTCATATGCAGTTACTTTGAAAGAATAAGGAAACTATTGAGATTTGGATGTTTCCAAATGGAAATATATTTTTTCACATTTGAAATTTCCTTGAAAGAACTGATCCAGGTCCTATTTGATTCTAATTTAGGTTCTAATCTTTGGATTCTATACCTAAACTTGAGAATGACTAGAAAAATCTGTATTCTTGATATGATGCTCAGTCACTTCTCAAAATCAGTTAGATTTTAAAAAAAAATTCACGCTGTAGGTGTGTGCAGCTTACAAAGTAGGTTAAGAGGTTCCTGCCTGGAAAGCAACACAGTAATAGTATAACCTTAGCATGCAAATTGCAGAAAGGAATTCCTAAGTAGGACATTTGTCAAGCCTTCTAAGTCATCTTCCTTTTGGTTAGGGTTGAGACATGTTGGCAAGATCACTTATCATGTTACTGTTGATATTTTTATCTTTTGTAAGGAGGAAAAAAGGATTCTAGTTGTGAGGGCTGCTGGTCTGTTTCCCTTCATGAAGGCTTAGTTTACTTTTTCTACAGGAAATGCAATAAAAGGGATTTCTGTATCGGGAAAATCATCAACTTTATTATCATTCCTTTTTAGTTTGTGGTGGGGGGTTCCTATTTTCTTTCATACTTTTGAAGTACTCTGGAATGTACCATTTACCTAACATCACAATTAGATGGGACAGGCGAAATATGGCCCATGGGCCAGATTCGGCCCACCAGGCCATTCTATCCAGCCTGCGGGGCCCCTGAAAAATTCACAAAATTTAATATTTATCTGCTTCTGGCTGCCTGTTAAAGATGAGAGGAGCCAGGGCTGTGGGACCCAGGGGAAGCTGGCAGGACCCAGCAGCCCAGCCCAGCCCAGCCCATCTGGCTTCCCCACCCCGCCCCCACCTTGAAGCCTCTGCCTAGCAGAGCCTTCTGGCTTGGGACCCTGGGGCTGTTCCTGCCTCCCTGCGCCGAGGAAAATTCAAGTAAGCGTGGGGACAGGAAGAAGGGGAGGGCTGCGGGGATCGCCTCAGTCCTCAGGAGCCAAGCAGCTAGGAGCCATGTGGTGCAGGAGTGGGCAGTGGGCAAACAGGGGCTCTGGAGCCAGGCTGGCTCCCCCCTCTCCCTGCTGATGCAGCCTGGCCTGGACCAGGCCCCGAACTCCTGCCACCCTGCTCTGGGCCCTGCTGTTGCTGGCCCTGAGGCACTGGCATGGGCGCTGCACTGCCATGTGCCCACTCGCTGCTCCTTCCCCCCTCACCACTTTCAGTGCTTCCCTGCCTACCTGCTGGCTGCTCCTGGACCACATCGCTCCTGGCCCCAGGATACCAGCTCCTGCTGAGTCCTGCAGTCTGGCCATACAGCCAGGAGCTGGAGAGGGTGGGTGGGTGTGTGTGCGCACACACATACAACAAATTCCACATGCATACCCCACCATATACTTGCACCCCTCCCTGCACTGCCATGCACACACCCCCACTCCCCCCTCACACATCCCAGCCAGCCTACCCTCACACAGCCCCCTACAAACCCCATACCCCCACACACCCACGTGCTCCCTCACCCTACACCCACAGTCCTCCACAAACCTATACACACACCCCCATTCCCCTACCCCCCACAACATACAAGAGTATGATTTCATTTTAAGCTATTGTGCCATCGCCTCTATGTGCACTACATAAATGCATGTAAATCAGGACAAAAATATTTTTTGAAATCAAATTAATGAATGTTGTAGATGTTTGATCTTTAGAATATAATTTGGTATTTTTCTGGTTCCAAGACAGGAAAACCCCTTGCTGAAAGGAGTACTTCCAGAGGTAAGGGGAGGGACTTCTGGTCGCAAGATGGTGACCAGGGGGTGGGGCACCTACCGGGGTGGAGCTACCCATGCAGCCCTTGACTGCTTGCCAAAACTCAGTAAGCAGCCCTCGCCAAAAATAATTGCCCACCCCGCCATAGGACCACAAGTTGGGCTATCTGTTTTTATTTAAAGGAGGTAGCAGGTTGGCTTTCCACATAACTTTCTGATTCTCTCTGCACATCTAATGCTTTCACAGCACAAGCTGTGAGAAATGGAGTAGCATCACTCTGGACTGGGTCCAGATTCCTTTGATTTCTTCCATGTCATTGACACTGTATGACAAAAATCAACAGTTTGGCTGTGAAACATCCTGTCATTGTTTAAATAGGGCAGCTTGCCTCTGATATCAAATGCATTTGAACCAAATACATAGCAAACAATGTGTTTATGAGTGACAGAGAGAGAAATGTTAAGAGGAGAGGTTGCGAATGTTAGTATGACAAAAGTGACCTCTTCTGAATGCAAGCAAGAAAACTTGTCTACAAATGGAGGGAAGCCATCTTAACTATCCTTTGTTTGCAGAGTCTCACTATATCTTTTATTTCGGGGCTTTAGTACTATCAAGTCTGATGGGAGCAGCCTCATAATAAACTTATTGCCAAATATCATTGGGCTAGTTTTAAAAACTCAGTTTTTTCCTGCAGCAGTTTTTTTTTAAGCTGTCAGGATGGTGATGCTGTTTTCAAGGCTGCATGTCTTCCTTCTATTTTTAAAAAAGCTGCTTAAAAGCATTTCTAAAATAGCTTGCTGCACTCAGTCTCAATTATTGAGCCAGATGTTCTACAACTGCTGTTTTCAGCTCTCGTAGGTCAGGGCTGTTCAACTATTTAGCCTGGAGGCTGCATGTGGTCCATGAGGGGTTAATTTGTGGTCCCTGGGCTCCTGCCTGGCGGCTGCTGCTGCTCCCCCTGTTACCCCAGTGGTGGCACCAGCAGTTGGGTCTCTGGGCTTTCCCTGCAGCTTTTGCTTCCTGTGCCTGCTTCAAGGGGCTGGGTGGCACATGAGAGCCTGTGAGACAGTGCTGCAGGGGAGCTTGCAGCTGGGGAGCTAAGGGGGTGGGGGTCCACTCACTTGCATGTGTAGAGTGATCTGGGAACCACCTACTCTTGTGAGCCTTTGGTGTGGCCCCTGGTGTCTCAGAAGCTGGACAGCCTTGCTACGAGTGATTTACGTTTTTTTGTATTGGTTTTAATCATTGAGACAAATGTCTGAGCTGTTTTTTGCTTGTGATTATGTATTTATTTAAAGTTTTGCACTCAGTTCTGACCACTTACGAAAATGCTGCTCTTTAACTAGTGCAGAGATGCCTCCTTACTGAAGTAATGAATATGGAATCCTGGCAACAAGTAAGCCGTGCGTGCTTCTGGCCACAGTATCATAAGCACTCTTATCTGTACCATGTAAGTAGTTGGATCTAAAGGATGTATAGTTCCTATTCAATCTACAGCACTTCATTTGAACCACAGTTGATCCCCCCCTTTTTTTATAAGGGGATGAATAAGTTCTTTCTCCCTATATGTCATTTTCCTGACTGCACTGTTGCTGACAAAAATGCCTGCCCAGCAAGAAATCATTCAAGTTAGGACTTCATTGTACAAAACTTTGTATAAATGTGGTTCTGTAAAGACCAGTGAGCTCCTCATCATGGTGGAGGGGAAAAGTGCTTATCCATCACATATAAAATGTACCATTTGGCAAAATGTTCAGCAGAGAGATGTTCACATAATAAGCCTCTTCAGAAGGCTCATGTCCTAGATAGACCTCTTGAATTCAGGCAGAGGACTTGTAAGAAAGCAGAACGATGTAAGAAAATTATGTTATCCCTCCCATTGGACTTGAGAGTCTACATCCTGCCAGTACCATCCAGTTACCCTGGTAATGCATTTTTCTAATGATAGTCTCCTCAGCAAAGATCCTTCTAGGGCAACCCTTAAAGTGATTAAACAGTGAAAAGGGCATAAGGGATCCTATTATAATAGTCCTAGTCCTCAGCTGTTGGGTTTTGTAGAAAAAATGTTTTCTATGCAAGTTATAATCTGTGCTAAGAGGAGCATCACAAGCAGGCAGGTATCAAAACTTCAAGTACAAAAGTTTTACAATACTGGGCATAGTCCTAACAGCTTGCCATCCAGGGGAAGAGGTTTTGGCTTGCACCCAGGATGAGCAAATCATCTCTGCTTCTAAAGCAGTAAGGACAGGTGAAGATTTGCTGTCCACAGCTACAGGCCTGCCTGATTCAAGAAAGAAAAAGAATAGAATAGAAGAATCACATTTTTCTAATAAGAAGTGAAAAGCCACTGTGATGAAGGTAGCAGTCATTTTTCATTTCAGAAGAAACCACAACAAAGTTCGCACAGCCAATTGAGGATATATCTTTGAGTAGGTCTTATCCGTGTCAGCTCTGAGCCATGCTAGAGTGAAGCACTTATGGGTGCTCCTATGCAGTGAGGGTTAATCTTTTTGGCACAAATTAGCCCCACAATTTCTTTGATGGCCACAGTCCCCTTCTCTGGCCTGATCTGCTGTTCTGTATTCTGCTCCCTGTCCTATCTGCCACTGTACTCTCTGAGCTGTCACATGCCATGCACAGAGGCTGCCCATGTATGCCACTTGTATCAGAGGTTGGTCACCTTTCCTCCAGAATCTGATGCCTTAGAGTAGTGCTTGGTGTGCACCAATATGCTCACTCAAGACGGAGTTTAGCAGCATGTGCTCAGTGTTAATCTAAGGGAGCTACTTTGCACCTGTTTTCAGGTATAGGGTATGCAGAGCTGGCATACTGTGCTACACTGCTGTGCTTCCAGGTGCGGTCTGGAGCTGATACTCTGAATGCCCATAGAGTCTACAAGTCCTGACTACCACTGACCAGGGCATCACTAACTGACACCAACTCCCAGGGAGGGGGCATGGAAATTACAGTGAACCATATTGCTTTCTTCTTAACTCATACTATTTTGAGACTCTGCTTTTCCCTGCCAAAGCATGAAAGGCTTTACAAGAGAGTCTCCGGTCCTAAACTAATAACAGTCGAAAGTATACTAGTACAGTTTGTGTTTCTAAAAAATGCAAGCTTCATCTTTACGACTCCCAATGAAATTTAATATTTCTATTCTTTTTGTATTTGCATAATCAGGTTATCTGCAGCTTCCTGTTTTAATTCCTCAAGTGGATTTTAGGAAACACTTAAATCTAGGATGGAAACTAACACTGTCAGGAATGGTTTTAGTTCTGTAGGTCCAGCTGCCTCTCTTTTTTGGTCACTGTGGGGTGCAATGGTTCTCACTTTTTGTAATGACTTGAGTCAGCCCTCCATAACTCTTTGGAATTAGTGGCACCCCATTCAAAGACTGATTTATCTCTTGCAGTGCTTACCTTTGTGTACCTTGTAGCACCCTTAAAAGGATCTCATGGGTAGCAGGGTGAGCAGGACACCCCTGAAAGCATGGCATGGGTTGATGCACCATGGTGGGGCTGGCAGGGCAGATTGGTGCGTTGTATGTCGGCGGAGCTTGGGAGTGGGTCATTAGACCCCCAAAGGAGACACCTGTTTCTGAAAGAGACAGAAGGGTAACAGTGGCCACTGATGCAGGGGCTGCTGCCAGTTGACAGTGACAGGCACAGGACCCTTCCATGCCCTGCTCTTTCCATGGTCTGACCCAGTCTGTACCTGAGGGAATGAACATGACCCCAGCTCCTGCTTCTCTGGAGATATGGCTGAGCAGCATATCTCCAGAGCCCTTCCTACCATCTCTGTCAGCATAGGTGGGCAAGGTGCTGAGCTAAAAATGTTGGCCCTGTGTCTGCCCTCCCATGGCAGAGTACACTGCTTAGAGTGGGTGGGAGGAGGGAGGGTTTTGGCGCAGGGGCTGTGCTTTACATCACTGACTGTTGCCCTGATCCTTCCATGCTCCCAGAGTTGGTGGGAGAGGCCACAGGAGTGCTGCTGGGATACTGGAGCAGGTGCAGGGTGCTTAGCATCTGGAGGAACCAATGCTTGCCTGCTCTCGCAGGAGCTGGTTGTCATGGCTGCCTTCAAAGGATCTTGCAGCACCATGGCTGAGAGCAACTGGTGTAGCATTTTTAAAGAAACCATGCAGCTTTTATCTTATGGGCAGATCCATAACTTATTAAAGAGGAATGTGGCATCTGGCTCTGAAGACCATGGGGTGAAGTGTGGCTGTAGCCCCTGAGCTGGCAGGGGACATGAGAAGCGAGGCAGAGAATGGGTGTATGGAGGCAGAGGAGAGCAGAACATGCTTGCTGCCACCACCACTGCTGTCCCTGGTTGACCCAGGGACAGGGAAGCCCCAGAAGAGCTCCTGCCCTACTCTAGTTGGAGGCTGTGGAGAGCAGCTGCATGGGGAGCAGAGCTGAGCTCAGCTGGGGATAGCAGCACGGGATTCCTCCTTCCAGTGTCTGCTTCCTGCTCATTGCCTCCTTCCCAAAAGTGTCCCTGGTGGCCTGGAGCAGGTGCAGGAAGGAGGGAGCTGCCTGCCATTGCTGTTATTATCCCCAGCTGAGCCCACATCCATGCATAGTTGTTCCTTGCAGGCGGAAGCTGGAATGGGGAAGGAGCAACTCTGGGGCTCCCCTCCCCACTTTTTTCCCCCAAGTCTGTGGGACAATGGTGTCAGTGGGCAGGTTCCTCTATCTAGTGTCTGCTCCTGGCCAGTGGGGGACACCTGGAGGAAGGGTGGTGACAGCAGGACAGCAGGTGGAAGGGGAAACCTGCTTCCTGCACTGCTCTTCCTGCTGAGCCTGGCACCCCATGCAGCTGCAACCTGCTGCTGGAGAAGGGCAGGAGTGGCTCTGTACCCAGGTCATCTGGGGATAGTAGTAGTGGCAACAGCAGAAGATGGGTTCAACTGTAATGCCGCACCTCTCTGGATCCACCCACCTGAGTATCTGTACATGAACTGTACTCCTTTTGAATAAGCAGCACAGATAACTGAGGAATCTAATGGCATGTGAATGTTTAAAGATATAGGAAAGAAAAAGGTGTACATGCCAGTCCTAAAAATACTTATGGAGTATATCAAATTACTGATTTATGAAGGTGTTTGCAGATAATACTATTTTTAGTGTTTCCTAACAAATAATGATGGACTAAAACACAATCAAACCTCTGAATCTGACATGTGGGCTTCCCTGTATTTGTATTCCATTCATGAATAATATCTTGTAATTGCCTAGAATAGTTTTAAATAGTGTCTTGGAATAAGAGATGCAGATGGTTTGTATTAAACCTCTATAAATCTGCTGAAAGCAAAATAAACCAAGTCCTGTATCCTTAATTCAGGGACCATACCCATGAATGATGGCTGCTAACTACTCATGAAAGAAATGGGATTTGTAGGTAATATCCTTTATTGGAATGCCTGTGTTGTGTGGCAAGATCTTAGACAAATTTGGGGGCACAAAAATATAGATTTGACCATAATACTTGCATTTGGCAACCATGGACCAAACACAGATAAGGGTTTTATTGCTTATTATGAGTTTCGTGTCCCCTCTGCTAACCTCTGTGCTTCACAGGTAACAAGAGCCATGTTCCCTTTTGAATGGCCTTACTGTTTTACATAATTAAGTTGCTCTGTTTCAGCTGTTCTGGTTTTGGTCTGTAACTGCTTGTGCTAAGTTCTTTCTCACTCCCCTTCTTATGTGACCACTTGTATTTACATAATGGGTTTAAACAAAATAAATTATTCCAGCTTAGGCTGTATGGGTTTTTGTCACAGGAGAGAGGAAAGGTTTCTTATACCTGAAAGCTTGTCTAACCAATTATATAGCTGGTTCAAGAAAAGTTATTGCCAACAAATCCTGCTGCTTGTCTACTTCCTGAAACTTTTTGGTTACGATATTGTAACTGAAAATAAAGGCAGTTCAGAGCTATCTGTCATCACCCACCCAGACAATACATTCTGCTCTATGAACTTCCAACACAGGGTCCTGCTTCTTCTGTCATGTTTGTCATTAAGTCAGTGCTGTTATTTAAGCAATTTTTATACCAGTGGGTGCAAGCATGGAGAGTACGGCTTGATCTTCTTCCACTGATAGCTGGGCAGTTAAGGTGATTCTTGGCAGAGTATCTTTAGGCTCCTTTCCATTTCTTTGAACTCCCAACCCCCATCTTCCTGCAGACGGAAGAGATCAGACTCAGTAATTTTCTCCAGCATGTGATGTTTTAGACATGATGGACAAGATGGAAAGGCAGGAGGGCCAAATTGTGTAGCACTTCTTGAATGCTTCTTTATCCCCTTGAAACGGCACCTGTGAAAAATTTGTAAGCAGATGAGTTTTTCAAAAGGGAAAAACTAGAAAGCCTAGCTGACACATCAGGCTACAGTTGCCACCAGTAAGCCAGTAAACATTTATCAACTTTATTCCACGTGGTTATTTACTTTTATATGGGTATTGTGAACACTGTGAGAAAATGTTCCCATTTTAAAGGGTGATCAGCATGGTTCACCTGCCATTAGGAGATACATCAATGGTTCTCAACCTTTTTAGAATTCAGGCAGCCCTCCGTAATATATCTGAATTTAGTAACACCCTGGTTGAGAAACACAGCCCTAGACAATTGTGGGATATACAGTCCATTTCTTTCCACTGCCACCTTCACAGAAGGAAGAGATCTTCCAAAGAGGACTGTCATATGATAAAGAAGGAAAGTTGGTGGTTCCCTACTGTTAGTTTCATGCTCCATCTTCCATGACTCAGGCTACAAGGAAATGTTGCATTGGTCCTGGGATAAACCATTTTATCCTGGGACAAAGTGGAATCTTTTAGACATCTGTGTCCATCATCCCAGGATAAATAGTAATTCTTATTCACAGAATAAGAAATACTAACAGTTTTTTCATGAGACATTGCAAAGTGCATCTGAACGGTTGTCTGGGGATTGCATCATTGAATTAATGGCAGAAAAGCATCAGTGCATTCAGTCATTCACTAAACCCTCATTAGAAGGGTGATGTATGTTTTTATTCCAAAACAGAGGCACAACTTGTCCAAGGACAAGTGCAACATCTGTGCCTAGCCTTATTTAGCAGCCATAAGACAAAAGGCTCATCTAGAGAACACAGCAGAAGTTTTTATTTTGTCTATACTGTTTGCTTTTCTTGGCAGTGTGGGTGAAGCCATCCCTGTAAGCTCAGGGCAGTCCTCAAGAAATTCAGGGAAACCAGTTTGGGCACCCTTTGCTCAGCCTGGTCATTGTTTTGTTGTTAAACCGATGGTAACTGGAGGGGGTAGGGGGTTGCCATATGACAACTGGAGATAGCTGTGGCTCACTATGTAAGAAAGAAAACATGTTATTTTCAGTCTAATTCCATATTTTATTTGGGCTGACTACAATGTTTAGACAAGAGGCTCTTGAATATCCTGTCAGCTAATTAATGCCTTGCACTACAAAGTACCTTCTGCTTCATCAAATGGCTAATATGCAAATTCATATGTTATTTAATGAAGCGCTGTAATCCGGATCTGCTTTGGGTGGGGGCACTTCCTTTCAACTTCTGAAGCAGACTAGTTTTTCCTGTACAAAGGAAAGATGACTAGTAGATTTTTGGTAATCTTAGTTCATTCCTGAATTTGTGTAGTCATCTCTCTCTAATGGAGAACATCATCTAATTTGTTTGTCTGCTTCTGTGACTCTCACTTCCGGGGATCCATTTGCCTGGGACTGGGGAGGAGGCAATTCAAAGTGTCTCAAATTTAGCTTGGGACTGAGGAGTCTTTCTCATCTGTATTCTTTAGTTTTGATTCAGCTTTGAACATCCTATGGGATTAGGCAGCGAGGTAGGAGAAAGTGGTGCCTGAGAGGGTAACTGATTCATCAAGTCACGAGCTTTCATAGGCAATAATCAATGTCATCTTGCCAACTTGCCCTCTAATGCATCCAGGGGTGGCCAAATATGGCACAGGTGCCAGAAGTACTATGGGCTGCCAGTTTGTGTGGCACATAACAATTGGGGAGGGAACAGGCAACACAGTGGCAGAGAAGGCAGGGAACAGAAGGCAGAGCAACAGATGAGAGTAAGGGAAAGAAATTGGAGCAGCATGCAGGGAAGGTGTGAGGCTATGGGGGTTGGTCTGGATGACCTCCTGAGATCCCTTCCAGCCTTCATTTTCTATGATTCTGTGATGCAGAATAATAATGCTTGTGGCCTTAAAAGCCTAGTATCAGCCCAGGCTAACATTTCTGTTTTCAGCTTCGCTCTTATCTAAAATCTTTGCATACATGCCTCACAAAGGACTACTGTGCCATTCAGTTTCATGAAGTATTTAATATGCTTTTTCACCTCTCACATGCACACACCACTCCTTGTGCAGCAATAGCTTTCATTCAGCTAAGTTAGCTTGCTATCACTTTTACACTCAAGTAACTCATTTTTATGAATGAACCACAGAAGTCACATCATGGAAAGAATACCCTTACACAGCCCCCTCTCCCCCTCCCACCAGTCTTTTCAGTCCTTGTCTGTAGTGGAGGTAAATGTCCAGTCATTACTGGGAGCAGGACAGTTTGTCTTCATGGCTTAAATCTATTGAGGACGTTCTGCAGCAGCTCCAGTATACCCCATGGCTATTTTTGGCAATATACTTTCTGTCTAGTGGTGCTAGTGCTGTGGGAGGTTGGCAAATGGTTGATGTGTGGATGCAGTGTACTTGACTGATGTATGGAAGATTTGAAATGAAGTTTAGCAAAATATTAATAAAACACGGATAGTTTAAAAAAAGGCTTCACATGATGTCACTGCTTTAAAGATAAGCAGATTGATTTTATTTCATGTTCTCTATTTGTTCTGTGTCCTTCCATGCTTAGTAGACCGTGCATTAAAGGTTGAGTTAATTTTCCATACAGATGAGGGAGAGAATAGCTTCTCAACTCTCAGACACTTTTTGATGTGACCTCACGATTTTAATGTGTCAAAATGGGTGACCACTGTCTAGTTTGAAGTCACACTTATTTAAAAAAAAAAGAAAAGAAAGTGTTCAGTGCTGCGTTAGAGCAAATGATCTTCAATTCATGTTGTGAAAAGTCTTCATTACAGTGCTCGTCAAGGTCTTGATGCCTTAACTTGTGTTCACGTTGAGTTTTACCTGACTAGGCAGACAGCCCTGTTGACCTCAGTGAACCTCTCTGGAGGGCCAGGTATTAAATTCATAGATTGACTCATTTTATTTAATGCTCTACTTCTTGAGTATTCTAAAAGGCAAGTTCCCTTGGGCTCAGTATTTCACATGAAGTACCTTCAATGTGTATTTTATTGTTATGTTAGAGTAATAATGTAGCCATGATAGTCCAGGAATTTTGTGAGCGGCAAGGATTTTTTGGGGGTTGCTATCTTTTGTTGGATGAACTGTGTGGTTGGAATAAAGTTAGGCAGGCTTTCAAATGCAAAATGATCTTCATTCTATTGTTTGTGCTCTGCGATAGCAGCTTTGTGCCTTGAACCAGCAGTAGGGCAGTCAGAAGTACGACCATGGCAGCCAGAGCCAGTTGAGCTGAGTCTCTTGTCCTGGCCCTGGCTGCAGTGGCAGGGTTCTTGCCAGCAGAGCTATTGGCTGCTGCCATGGGATGCTCCACCACTGCAGCCAGAGTCACTACAGTAGTCTGCAGGTTGGATGACCCAGGTCAGCCAAATGTTTGACACCCCTTTCCAAACCAAATCTGGACTCGGTTGTGTTAGCCTCTGTAGAGACATGCAGAGGGGTTCATGCCTGCCCCCAGAAGTTTTCAGTTTAAATAGAGAAGACATCCAACAGCCTCAAAGAATGTTTGTTACCTTTACTTTAAAGATGCATAACAGTGTTACACACTTTTAGGCAAGTGTTTAAACAGGAAGACTTTGGTCAGATCTCCAGAGTTTGATGCCAGTGCCATAACCACATCTTCAGGGCCCTGTTCAACAATGATGTTATATGGTTGCAACTCCTATGTGAAGCTGTTTCATAAACTAGAGATGCATGTCAAGCATTCTGTGCTGCTTTAAGTGAAAAAGACCTAGCAGCTCCTGTTCCTGGCAGACTGATATGCATATAGAACTCCAAGGGAGTAGGCCTGTGCAAAGTGGCTAATATTCGTTTCAGATTTGGCTGATTCGGAGGACGGTGATTTCAATTTGGTGATTCGAATTACTGTCCCAAATCGATTCAGCCACATCCGATTCAGAGATTTGGCCACTGTTAAATTGGCTGAATCTCTGAATCAAACAGGCTCCAAACCCTGCTCGCTCTCCCAGCCCTGTCAGTGGCTGCCCTGTCTGGCCCCAGCCTCCTGGCTCTTTAAAAAACAAACAAACAAAAAACCCAGCACTCACTGACTGCTGCCAGGTGGACAGCCATCCCTGGTATTCTCCACTGCTCCATGCTGCATGGGGGGGCTCTGCCACCAGCCCCCAGAAGCCCCGATGGCTGCTGCAGCAGCTGGTGGGTGCAAGGCTTTTTTTTTTTTTTTTTTTTTTTTTTTTTTTTTTTTTTTAAAACCAGGACATGGTCTGGGGGGGGGATAGTGGGGGGGATAAGGGCTCGTGGCAGAGCCCCCCATGCAGCGTGGCAGTAGGGGGCAGTGAGGATCACACCCTCCCTGACTGGCAGGAGCTGGTGAGTGGGGGCTTCTTTTTTTAAGAACCAAGAGCTGGAGCCAAGCAGGGCAGCCATGTGGGGGGGGAGGCATTCAGGGGGCCTGGGGGAGTAGGCAGGGAATGGGGCTTGACGGGGGTCCCCCCCTACCACTTACGGGCATGGAGTACGGGTCCAACTCCCTGCAGCAGCCGGTGGACTGCCCGAATCTCCAAAGCCCTCTGAATCTTTTCCAAATGGATTCAGAGAGTTTTGAATCAATTCAGACCTTTTTATTGGTCTCCTTATTCTATTCAGCTTTGGAGAGTTGGCGCTGAATCTGGCTGAATCTGCTCCAAATCGAATTAGCACCCAAAGCTTTGCACAGCCCCACAAGGGAGTAGTTTTAATGACATTACTGCACTGGGTGAAAATGTACCTTTCAACACTGATATACCTTCAACATGGATATGTTGTTAAAGAAAATCCCACTCAAAATGTTATGGCCTGCGATGTTCAAATGCTTGATGCTATGCCGCACTTATCTGTTATGGTTTATTTTAAATTTTGAATATTTGTTAATATTTCAACAGACTAAATGCTTTCTTTTCCATTTTAGTGAAGGAATTTGTTCAGGACAGAGTAGGAGCTTGTTTTGTCCTCGACTTCCTTGTGTTTTCAAGACAGGTCATAAGTAAACAGACCAAAGCATCTATTATAAAGGGTGTGTGCAGAAGTGGGGGCAGCGAGGTAGACAGCTGCCAGCACCAATAACCAGTTGCTCTAGGCTTAGCTCCTGTTAAGCAGCTCAGCGTGTTGACGCAGGGCATAGGGAAGTACTCAGCAGACTTCTCCCCCTCCCTAGCTGCACAAATAATAATCTCATGATGCTGTAGTTGTGACAAACTCCATTTTGATCAGAGGTTGATGAGGAACCATAAACATGGGTCAGACCTAACCTGTAAATTATTTTCTGTTTGTTCTTTTTGAAGCTACACAATACGTTTTACCTTCTACAAATTTTTCTTCTTTTTTTGGTGGGGGGTGACTTGGCAACCAGTTTGGAGTTAAATATTTTACAGTAAAATATATATTATATTATGAAGACTCAATAACGTTGAAGTCATGCAGAGTGTGAGAGTTGGTCCGTGCTGTGTTTTTTCAGTAAACCTCTGAAACACAGAATACAGTAGTTATGATGGATCCAGTAGGTAAGTACCTGACATTTCATGTTTCTTTAGATGATATCCCCTTTAAATGTTCTTTTCTAATTAATAATATTTTCATTTACAAACTTTAATCTGCAGCAAGGAGCATGATTTAGATCTTTCTCGTTCCCACTCTTGTATTGCTGTTTCCTAATCAAATGTATGGAGTTCTAATATAATGGAGATGTTTTGGGGCAGCTGTTTCAATGTATGCTGATTTTTATTTTTTTTCTTTGACTTGATTTTTCTAAAGTAAATTACTAAATCACATTTTTTGTGCCATCGGCAATATCAGAAAATGAGTAGTGAAGTCTTACCTTGCTTTTTCATTTCTGAAATTAAATAATGTATTTAGCAATAGCATGTAAAGTTATTTAGATAACTTTAATGCCTCTATTTTTTCTTCCTCTTTTGTTATATTGGCTCAGCCTTCTTGTTTTGGTTTTAATTGTCTCTACTATCAATATAAAATGTAGTCATCTTGTTCACAAAAACTCATCATTCACTCTGAGGATATTAGAACTAAACTGAAACAAATTTGCAAAGACTGATAGATGTAAAGATAGCAGTGAAGAACATGAAGTGACCTGTTAGCTTATACAAAGGATTTCATTGCAGATTGGGCCTGCGAGTTTTTATATATGTGGTTTATCTGGGATTAGGATGTTGAACTGATGTGCACGGAGGCTCTTTTCAGCATGCTCCCTTCTCTTCCATTGCAATAATGCTGATGGAGGATTGTTCTGCAGTTGAAAGGATCTTTGTGAAAGATTATTCCTGACTGGAGTTTCTTCTCAGTCTTCTCTTTTTTAAAATATATTAAGACCAGTTTGTCTGGTGGCGTTAAAGCAATAATTGACGCTTTGCTTTGTTTCCTATCCATTAAGCTACTCCCTTAACTAAATACACCAAAAACCCCTCTGAAACTAGTATGACACATGTGGCTGTCACACTGTTCACTTTACTACTGTGTGTGACACTCCCTTCCCCTCTGGCTTAGATAGGTTAGTGTGTTTTGGGAATGAATCGACATCAAGAAAAATGTATAAGCATGAGAGAATTTGTGGTGGTGAGAGGTGGTAATGAGACTGAAATTCTGGAGGACCTTGTTCTGTTCACTAACAGCAAGAGCAGGGGTGGGCATTTGTTTTGGGCAGAGGTCCGCTTACTGAGTTTTGGCAAGCCATTACGGGCTGCATGACAGGGCAGATAAATATTAATTTTCTAAATTTTCTAAATTTTTAAGGGCCTCGTGGGCTGGATAGAGTGGCCTGGTGGGCCGCATTTTGCCCACCCCTGAGCAGGAGGGTTTGATGTGCAAAAAGAGCAACCTATCGTTTACTCTAAGAAGTAATGGAAACCTGGAGGCCAGTATGATTTCTACAGGTTGTGGGTGACGATCATTATTCTTTATTGGGAAGTAAACCGTGAAGCCAAGGGTGTGCAAAATGTTGCGAGTCTCTGTTTTTGCATGCTATGAGGAAACCTGAGTAAATTTGTCAGGTATTTGTATTTTCTCTGGGCCAATTGCGAAGTATCTGTATATGAACTCTGAATCCTGGCTTGCGTGAAAAGAGAGAGGTATGCTTGAGGATGTGATTTATATTAAATAGAGGATATAGTCCCTTTATTATGTGCATCATGACCATTGAAAACTAAGGACAGGTTGAAGCTGTGTTCAAGATAAGCAGGCAGAATTTTATTAGAATGAGAAAAGTCATAGGAGACAAACACATGACTGAAAAAATCATGTATGCTCTCTGTACTTGATATCCCCATCTTTCAAATGGGGATAAGACTATTTCCTTTCTTTATTCCTTGTCTTTCTTGCCTGTGTGTACTCAGTTACTATGCAAAAGCACAGATTGTGGATCAGAACCTGTCACTGTCCAGGGTACTTTCAGACGCTGGCTGAAGGACTTATTTTGGTTAATAGGTAGGGTGTGGTGGTGGTGATGTCCAAAATAAGGTTTCATATCAGGATAAATGAAACACCACAAAAATAAGATCTGAAGGGAATGAATTAAAATTGCTATATTTTTTTAATAAGTAAAAAATTAAAAATGTGTGTTGCCAGGCAACGAAACACACCTTGCTTGCAAAAGGAAACATTTCCTTGTGTCTGAAATGAACTCCCTGCTGCCTGTTTGTTGATGGTGATTTTAAAAATATGAACTGCAATCAATTTTTGTTTTTTGTAAATGATACTGGTCTTTGCAGGGGTGGGGGTGGCATCAAAGTTAAGTGAGTAGGAGTTGCACTTTTGCAGGTCTGCTATTTTAAGCTGTATTATTTTGGAAATTGTGTGTATTATTTCATTAAAGTGACCTGAAGTGGATCTTTTTATCCTTTTTTGTAGAGGTGATGAAACTGTGCAGCAAACTGCTTCTATGCATGCTTATATCCATGTTAGGGAGATAGATTTTCAGTATTTTAGTGACAACAGAAGGCACCAATAAATAGAAAAGATTAAGGCTGAGGTTTCCAATCCTCAACTTTCAAGGTTAGGGTAATTCTTTCAGCCAAAGGTAGCAGAAACAGCATTAGAAACCTCACACAACTATTTTTAACATCAAGAGCTTAAAAAAGTCAGAAGCCATATAAGCTGCTTGAACCAGATGGTCATCATGTAGGTGCATCGCTGACTCATGGAGACTTAAATTTCACAATGGGTTTTGTTTGTAAGGTAATAACAGCTGAGCAAAGGGGTTTGGTCAATATTATTCTCTTTTGCGATACAATAGGTTGTAACGCTTTCTTGGGTTTCTATTGATTTCCCCATGAATGTTCCATTTACCTGCGCAGTCAGTGCCCTACCTTTACTTAATGCATCCCCAGACCTTTTTAGTGTATAATAGTAATTCTCAGCTGGGTGCTTTGAGATCCTTTCAAAGGTGCCTGGAGATTTCAAACAGGAATCCGCAGTTTTAGAAACATTCTGACCTGTTGTGGGCTTTTTGAGTGCTTTGCAACAGAAAAATTGATCTGTTATTTTTCCATAGTTAAAAAAATAAAGTGAAAATTAAGAGCTGGAATTTCTGAGGTGTGCCTTGAGTCTAACAGAGTGCTTTGAGCCTAAAAAGATCTGAGAGCTACTGACGTATAAAATAGAGAAAGAAATGCATGGAGTTGTCTTTCTTAAGCCCCTGATCTTGCAAACTCTTAAACGCCTCACTGAAGACAGAATTTGCACTGTCATCTTGGGTATATTTTTTTTTCGGTGGTATTCTGTACAGAAAAGTAAATTAAATGAGCTCTTTTTGGGGTGAAGGGGGCAGTGGTTTTGGAATGTTTTTGGAATATATAAAAAAACAAACAAACAAACTAAGGGCAGTTAGCCTTGTGGTTACATACTAGTAATGCATGCTGTCTCTAGAGATGGCAACAAAGCATGGGTGTTCTCTACCAAACACCTGGAAAAAACTTAATATTTTTCATGAATAGGAGGGAGAATAGTTAATTAAGTGCGATTGTCTCCTGCATTTGTGAGGGGTTTTAAGCTGAAACGCTTTTTAAGAAAGTTGTGTGTGGGGGGGGGGGGGGATTCTGAATGGCGGATTGAGGAGAAGCCATTAAACCTGAAATGTGTGTCAGACCTTTGATCTCTCAGCAGCAGAATCACATCCCAGGTGAATTCCAGTGAAGTTAACCATAGATGAATGCAGCTGAGCATGATTGAATTCAAGAATAAACCTCCCCTTCTGACCCTGTACCTCTGCTGCTGAAGTTTAATAAAATGTAGCAAATGTAAAAGTCCTTACAATTTCCTGACCATGTGCACTTGTGTTTACAAAATACGTAGTTTTGAAGACAAATGTTATTTAGAGAAACAACAGTCCGGTTACTGGATACTGCCCAAGTATTTAGAAAATATGTGTATCCAGCCTGCTTTTTCTCTACTTGTTCTCTGTATGAATGCTGAAGCACTTGTATGCAGCTTCTAATCCTCACTGTTTGCTGCTGCTGCTCTACTAGCTCCAGCTGATGGAGCTATTATTACCTGAGTGCTGAGAGATGGAAGAATCTCTTGGTATTTGTCGTCCACTTTTTCCCTGCTGATAGACGCAAGGAAAAAGTCTCTTGGACATACAAGTTGTTACAGTGACAGAGATGCATTCCCACCTCTCCTGTGCTTATTTTTTTGTTGCTGCAACCTAATTAAGCATATCTCGACTAGTGGAACAAAAAGTAATCAATAAATGGAAAACTAAGTTTCAAGAAAACTTAATTTTTTTTGTATAGAGTCACAGAAGTCTTTGCAGGACTGGTAGGTTTCATCATCCTGGGCTTCTGGTGTTCTTATTGCAAAGTCTACTGAAAGTTTGCTTTCTGCTGTCTGCAAATATATACGTCTAGGGGACAGGTAGAGGGATGTGGCTAGATTAGTACACCTGGTACTAGCTTTTTAATAAGCATCTTTCATTTTGTTCATCACCTTCATGGACAGTCGCTTTGTACATGAAATTATTATTTGGTATTCTGGAAGTGTCCCTGCTTCATGGTAAGATTCAGTTATGGGCACGTTTTAGGGGGGTAGATGGAGAATTTATTCATTTTTAAGACCATGTTACTTTACAAACTGTATTATCATTGACCTTAGTGACAGGTTGCTTTTTTATGGCTCTCTAAGCACATCAGTACCTGTTGGATTTAATCTTCAAAATGACAGGAGATGTGGAATCTGTTTATTTTTCAGTCTTCTTTGCCCACTTCATTCAGAGGAGAGACTCCATTCTTGGCAGCATAACCATGTTCAGAGCATTTGAGATCTGTGCCCACATTACATTTCCTGAGGTTCAGCTCTAAATGGTCACGGTCCCAAACCACTGGGCAAGCAAACTGCACGTAAAAGGAGCAATGCTAGGTTTAAACGAGTAAGCCCTCGAAAGTGTGAACCAAATGTGAATTCATGCTGCTGGAACTGCAGAAAGAATAGCTTAATTCAGTCTGTAAAATTATTTTTGTAATGGCACGCAAATCCTAATAGTGTCACAGCAATGGGTTATTTATCAATGTTTTATTAACGAAGAATGAAGGGGTGTATACATGTGTATGTATGTTGTTCAAAAATGAATAAAAACACCCCATGTAACCTTAAATTTTCCTTTTTCAAAGGCATCACTGAAGTAGCCAGCACTCTGAGTAGAAGGGGATGCTTAATTGAATAGGAAACACTGGGGAGAAGAACTTTTTTAAATTCCACCTCTTCCTAGGTCTTGGTCTGGTCTCCCCACAACTCTGCTTCTGCCTGTTATGAGACTGAGATTCACTCCCTGACATTCCCTCCTTGGCATGAACAGCTGTCTAACTCTTTTAAAACTTGCCTGCTAAAGGAGAAAGCCACATTTTATATAATAACTAAGCGTACCTGTCCCCAAACTCTTTTTTTCCTGGTTGCAACATCACTCTTGTTGAGAGCTAAAATGGGACAGCTTATTCTTGAATGAGACACAGCTAAGTTGCTATGGCTTAGCTTTCTCTTACCACAGGGTGACTGTCACTGTCCAGAAAAGAATACAAGATTCATAAGGCAGACAGAGATTAAAGAAGATGGAGCTTGACTCTGTAGCCCAATGATGAGGGCATTCACCTGGGAAAGCCATAGGTCTGGGCTCCAGTCCCTTTTCCCAACACTGCTAGGAGCATGTTATGCTCTGATTCTTTAATGCAAAGCTCCCTTGGCTCGCACTTCAAGTGCACATGTCTTTTTTTTTTTTGGATCTGGCCTCTAGTCATTAGGAAGGCAAGGTACCCAGCCTTCTACCCACTTCAGACTAACATGGCTAACTACCTCTTTTGAGTTATTAATTCATACGGAGCCATAATCTAATTTTATTTATCCTCAAATAGTACAGGCCCCTCTTCCCACTAGGAGAACCTTGACGTTTTTAAGATTGCCTAAATCAGTGGGTCCCAACCTTTTCCTGGTGCAGCCTACGTGAGTGGCTCGGGGTGGGTCTGCAGAGCAGATTGTGTCCTGTGTGCCAGGATCGGGTCCCATGCTGCCTCCTGTGGCTCCGTAGTGCTTTGCTCTGTCCCACATCGTCTTTCGGGGCTCTGTGCTGCGTCTCTTATGCCTGCGCCCCTCCCAGGGCTCTGTGCACCTCTCTTAGCCTTGTGCCACTTCCTGGGGCCCCAAGCTGCAGGATTGGAGCCCACACTGTCTCCAGCTGGGCTCTGTGTGCCCAGATTGGGCCCTGGGATGGACTGATCTGGGCAACTTCAATTGCTGTGACCATTCCCCCATTGCCATATTTTCTGATTCATGGAGACCCCTACAGAGTGGATGACATGGCTTCACGGACGGGGATTGAGCACCCCTGGCCTAAATAAATGAGGATTTTTTTTTTTAAATGTGCAGTGTTGGCTTAACTCTGTTCCCATTGAAATTGGTAGGTACTTTTGATTTCAAACAGACCAGAGTTTCAGATATACTTTTTTGACTTGGCTTCATCCATGATATAACTTTTTTTAAATAGCCCTAAAGCTCAAATTCACTCTTAAAATCTTCCTGCTGAAAAAATAGGAATCTCACAGTCATATGCAGTACCATAGGAAACTACTTCATAGGCAAATCAGCTTTATGAACAGGGTGTCTGCTGCAATGTATAGTACCACTAGCTTTACATCCTGTAGCTGGCTCCCAATAGTCATGTAGGTAGCAAATGAAAAGATACTCCCCAACAAGCTAAGCCATAAAAGTGGATGGTTACAAGTGCTTTTAACAAGCATGGAGATAAAACAGGTGATGCATTTGCTCACTGTTCTGTAAGACAGAGGCATCCTTAAAACTCTGTACTAAAATAAGTTCAATTTGAATACACCATTAAGTTTAGCTGTGACAGGGTAGATAGGAGCTTTTTTCATTTGCTTTTTCTTTTTCTTCTTTTCTTTTTTCCCCCTTCCTACAGTTTCTGATGCTGAGTTGATGGTTTAGCCACTGTTTCTCACCCAGGCTTTTTTGTCCATGTGAGCCTGGCTGCATGTTTTGAAAAGAACTTTCTTGGTTTGTGCTTGGTTCAGTGAACAAGATAGCTGTTTAAAAACAGTGGGGTGTAGCATTCTGTGTATTGTCACCCTTTGCTTTTACCCCAACTGACCTTCAAGCTGTGTAGAGGACAATACTTAGGGTGATTAATCAGCCTTCATTTGTTGCTTGGGGTAATTTGCCTGAGTTAGGCAGAAGGGAGAGAGAAAAAGAAAGGAGAAAAAGGATATAAACCCAAACATTTGCTTTAAGGAGACAGTAAGATGGAAGACGCCAACCTGGATCAGCAGCTAGGAGACAGTAAGTTTCAGAGGCATGTTCCACCTTACAAAGTGCAGGATTGTTAAATAAATTCAGCTAGCTACTGAGCTGTCTTTTCAGCTGGAGTAGATTTAGGACCCCTTGCAGTTGCATTTAGAGAGGAAAGTAATCCTCCTTCTATCCGTCCCCAAGATGGATGGTGGTAGTAAGAGCATCTAAGGAAGAAAAAAATTTGGGATCTTTTCACTGTCCAGCATCCTGACATAATATGTAGCAGGTACTACTTAGTTGAAGAATATTTCATAACAAAGTTCATTAGGTTTCTTTAGCCTTTGAAACATTTAATAAAAATAATAATCACCTAGATTTAAGTGGGTTAAAAACTGTGTAGCCAGAAGACAAACTTCTCCAATTTTCTATACAAGTGAAATACTTGTATAAACCATTTTCATGTATACATGCAAAGCAGTGTTGATCCCTGTTTTAAATCTACCTTTTTGCCAGGAGGAAATCTCTTCATTTTGATAATTTATTGAATATTTATTTAAACTTTTCTCTTTACTGCATAGGGTTTTGAATCAAATCCTGTTGAAAATGTAGGGGGGGGGCGTTTCTGCTTAACCTCTACTTATTCTTCTAAAAAGTAAGTTGACTGGTATGAACTATTACTCATTTAAAACGGAACTGTAAATTAGGCCATAAAATATGGTATTTGGAAATGCTGTAAAGTATACATTATGAATAATGAAAACTTTTAATTCATATTAACTGTCTTTTCCTTCAAGAATTCCTTCTGCTGTGTGGTAGCTTTGCTTCATTATTTATGTATCCTAGCATGGCATTTTCTGTGACACCAAATATTATAGAACCAGTACAATTCATTGGTTCATGTTTATTGCTACTTGCCTCCACGTTAAAAAGTCTCAGCGAAAACTACTGGCATGCATTTATCTTTTCCTTGAAAACATATCTACAGTAAAACTACCAGTTTCACAGTACTGTTATAACTTGTGTTTGTGAAGCATGTAAGCTGGACATGCTGACTATTTTTGTTGTGGTTTAAATGGTTTTGTTGGTATACTGTTAGCTGACAAGAACCCTTCTTTCACTGCAGTTTTAGCTTCTGTTAGAGTCATCATTATAAGGCCAGAAGGAAGTGTTGTCATCATGTAGTTGCACTATTTTTTCAGTTTCATGTTTTACATCTCATCATACATCTGTGATGTTATCTTCAATGGTGCCTGATTCATGTCTCTTATATTCCCCCTTTCTAAACCCTCTTCTAGCAACAAGGCATCAAGCAAGGATGTTTCAAATTACTTGAAAAATATTTCAACTCTTTTCCCCAGACTGCAAAATAAGTTAGTTCCTCTTCTTCCCAGCACTGCTGAAATCATATTCTTAGGTGAACTGATTCACTGGCATATCTAATCCAATACTGTGGATTTCCTTTCAAATATCTGGGATCCTTAGGTCATCCATACAGTAGTATTCTCTTCTTGTGAATTGACAGAGTATTCCATCACCAAAAACCTGTTCTCTGTAAATAGATCCTTATGTTACAATACCCATAATAATAATTGTAATTAAGGCATACTGTCAATTCAATAATTTCCTCTTTATTAAATTTTTATCTTTCAAAAAAAGATTACCTATGTACTAACCTACTTTGGAAATGTAAAAGATCACACTCTGAATGTTCTTGTGCTTATGCTGTTGATTTTTAGCAGATTAAAATAATGCATCACATTTCTCTCTCGTTTAATGTCATAGAAAGAGACGATAGCAATGGGAGGACTTGATTGGAACAGTGCACCGAGATGGGAAATAGTAGTGCCAGAGGGAGGGCCTGAAAAATATTGGCTGTAAGAAAGTAGGTACAAATGCCTGGTGCTAAAGGGAAGGGAGGGTACGATGGGAAACAGAACTTTTTCAGTTTGTCTCCTTACTCTCAACCTGTACTAGGCTGGGGGCCAGATCTAGCACACCAAATAATTTTGTGTGGCCTGTGGCTGTCCCTCTGAAGGGGAACTGTATCCAGTTCCCTAGCTTTTGGTGCCTCTTGCACCTTTCCCAGCGCCACAGCTGGTTGTAGCCGCAGCAGCCGTTCCCCCTCCTCTCCCAACCTGCCCAGCCCTAGCCCCCAGTGTACACTGAGCTCCTGTCCAGGCTTCTGCCCGGCAAGGCTGTCTGTGTGCAGTTCTGACCCTGCAGCTGTTTGCAGATCAGACATCCCAGCCCCCATCAAGTTGAAGCTCAGGTAAGGTTCCCTCCGCTGGGAACTTAGAAAAGTTTGTTAAAGAGGCCATCCTGACCGCTGGGGAAGAGGGCCAGGAACTGCAGATTATCTGTGCTCTGTTAGGCCAGGGCCTGGCAGGGTCGTGGGTGCCACTTCAGGCTGTGCCGCATGGGCGCAGTTGGAGCTGCTGGTGTGGCTCCTGCCCACCCCTGTGCTAGGCCATTGGCAGAGAGAATCCACTCTGTTTTTGACACGGTGGAGTGAAAAGCTTTGGAATAATTATTTTTAAAGTATGTGCTCCAAGTTTGAATAGCAGGGTTTGGGCTTTCAGTAATAAATCTACTCTATTAAGAGAGAGAGGCAAGGATTTTTTGTAGTTGGTACCTTTTATTGAACCAGCTGCATGGTTGAGATAGACAAGATGTTGAATGCTAGGTAAGCATTCTTTATCAGGTCTAAGTAGGGTGGTGGTATGTCCTGTTTTGGCCCGGAAACTCCCAGTTTCTGTAGCCTGGTTCTGGCCAGTTGGTCAAAAGTCCCAGGCTGGAGTCCGGCGGGGAGGTGGAACGCCATGGTGTGCAGGCGGGCATCGCTGCTGCTGTGAGAGAAAGGTGAGCAGACTAGAGCAGGTGCTACCTCACCCACATGTGGCACGTACTACCAGATCTGGGAGTGTCCTCGACAAACTAAGATGTCTGGTCACCCTTGGTCTAAGGGAAAAAAAGCAAGAACAGTGTATAGTGCTGTGAAATGAAAGAAAAGATAAATTCCCCAAGGGTAGCATACAAAGAATTAACAGAATAAAAGCTGGCTTGATACTAATAGGGGGAGATCAAGACCTTTCAAAATGTAAGGGGAGTCATTATCATCTGTCACATGAAGAAAGATTTTCAGAAATCGGGTAGATTGTAGCATGCCATAAAGTCAATATTGGTGTTTGATCCTTGGTTCATAGTGTCCAGTCAGCTTGTGAATTTGCATTCCCAGGCTTACTTTTTGAAGGTGTTTTTTGTAAACTGTAAATCCTGGCTTCTTGCACAATGCCTGGACTATCATGGCTACAGCATCCCTCCAGCCCTAGCATATTCACAGCTAACTTTCAGCTCAAGCTTAATTTTAATCACTTAGAGTTCCTTGTAGCTCTTGCATACACATGTTGTCTTCCAATGAGAACACTTGCAATACCATCAGGCATGACTGACAATAGAAGTCAATTAATAAGTTTTATGTTGAATCTATATAATCAGAATAATGCAACGTATTTAAAACCAGGCAAAATCTCGACTTCTTAATTAGAAGTGTGGCTGAGCAGAGTTGCAGGGAGTGGTGCAAATAGGGCATAAAGCACATTTGCATTGTCTGGTTCTGGGCTCTCTATAAGCAAGACCCTTCATCCTGTAATAAACTAGAACAGCCAGTGGGCTACTCAAGAGTTGTGACAAATCCATATCTCTCAATGCTCTTTATGCTTGTGTGCAGAGAGGTGGTCTCTAGTTAGCCCTGTGTCATAGGAGGATCCTCTTTGCACTGGATATACCAGCTTTTGCTTTAGAATCTGATAAAGTAGTACACAGCAACTTCCTTCATATCACCAAGGGAGGTCTGGGCAGCAAATGATGTTTGGCAAGCTGAACTCCTGAGGGACACAGCACTGGTGAGCTTTTCTAAAAAAGAGGCAGGATTGAGATCCTAAGAGATTCCCATAACCTTTCAGGTATCGGCCTCCTACATCCTAATGGATTTTGTTAGGTGCCATGTTAAATTTCAAAGCTCCGTGTGCTTGTGTCAAACTTTGTTAGGGTACATTTGCTCCTGTACAGCTGTGAAGTCCTGCCACTTGGCTCACAGCTTTAGTCATCACAGATCCAAATCTGACTTCTTTACTGTATCAGCTTGCAAGCTCTCTGATTTAGGCTCAAGATGTTGAGGAAGAACATTCGTCTTACCGAGCACTGAATAATATGTAGACATTTTTAAAGTTAATGCAAATTAAGTTCGAGTCTGAATATATCTAGCCGTTTTGAACTATTCTTGGGTTATCCTCACACATAGGCAAATACCTAGCATTCTGTTTCACCATCTAATATGCTTACAGTTCAGTTGTTTATTTTTGCTTTCAGTCCTTTGTAAGAATTGGGCAACAAAGGTGAAGAAACCCTGCTAATTATCTTATTACTATTTAAATGCACTAGCCTCTAATGGCTATGTAGGGATTTGGATCCTTTGTATTACATGTTGTACAAATAGAATAAAGTGAATTTCTGTCCTGAAGAGCCTACAGTTATAAGTTGTTAATTTAACAGGTTAACAATAACATATTTTGTTTAAACAAAGATGGAAAGCAGCCTTCAAATACTTGAAGGGCTGCTATGAAGAGGGAAAGCACCTTTTCTCTCTTGCTGCACAGAGGAGGATGCAAACCAACAGTTTGAAGTTGCAGCAAAGTTTAAATTGGTATCCAGAAAAACTTTAGTGTTAGAACAGGTTAGGCCCAGGATCTGGAATGGGCTCCCAAGGGAGGTGGTGCTTGCCCCATCCTTGGGGGTCTTCAAGAGGATACTGGACAGGCACCTGGCTGGGATCACATGATCCGAGGTTTGGTGACCCTTTTTCTGCCTGGCAGGGGGTCAGACTTGATGGCCCTTTGGAAGTCCCTTCCAATCCTAGAATCTGTGAAACAGTTGAGGCAGTAGACTAGACTGCCTGGGGAAGTTGTGGACTCTTCATCACTGGGCCAGACAATTTTTGTGAGTATTTAGCTTTGTTTTTGGTTAAAGTCCAATGATTGCTACTGTTGTTGTTAAAGTGGAGGTCCCAAAGAAGACTGAGATGGCGCATCTACATGAGATGAAGAGCTGCCTAATTAGTCCCCACAACAAAATCTTATCGTCTACATGTGCAGCCCTATTACATCGCAGGAAACTAATCAACTCCACCATGTGTTAGTACTTGTAAATGCAAATACTACCCACAGCAGCATTCCTTAGTGCACAGTGTAGATGCTGATGGGGCTGGCTGGGTGTGAGGACTGCCTGCTGGCTAGCCCCACACTGGAGCACTCTCATGCCCCGGCCAGCCCCTCCGCAGCACATTGAGCTGGGTCAGAGCAACCCCAGGCTGGCATTGACCCGCCATGTCCTTCTGCCAATTGGGGCTGGTCTGAATTGGCTCAGTGTGCTGTGGTCCCAGCTGTACACACAAACATGGCACCCGGGAGCAATAAATCAACACAATATGTGCTGGAGTTTATTGTATCTCCTTAATCTTACGTGTAGACGTGCCCAGACTACATTATCCTAGGCCAGTGATTCTCACCTGTGGGTACTGCCAAATCCTTTGAAATGTTCACGAGATGTGAGGAGATGATAAGATAAATAGATAAATGCAGGCTCAGCCTTTTCCCTGTGTAAACAAACCCTTGCCCCTACTGCCCAGCCCCTCTGCAAAGAGAATAAGCCTAGTAACATATCAATTCATTTTTGAAGCTGCGTGCCACTCAATTCACAGAAGTTGTGGAGGGATGCCTCAAATCCAAAAACGCTGAGAACCACAGTGCTAGACATTATTCAGACACAAGATAGGAAATGATCTCTGTCCAAAAGTGTTTACAACCCTCAAACACGGGGCAGGCACTAGGCAGGAAGAGAAACGGAAGTGGAGAGGTGAAATGATCTGCTCGAGGCCAGTGGCCGAGCTGGCTGACAGAACCCATGTTTCCTGAAACCCAGCCCAAGATCAGAAAATGTTGCAGTATGCTGCCTTTCCAAATAGGCTAATTATTATATTATCTGAACAGCCTCTTTGGGGATAAACAGACAAATAAATTATGTGAAATGAAAACAGGGGTGGGAGGGACTTACAGCATGGCAGGTGTTTCGTGTGTCAGCTCCCATATCAGTCAATGGAAGCTAACCTGGGACTGTTTATTTCTAAATGAAACAAATGCATACTCCATGCATGTAATAGGTTTTTCTTCTAATCAGGTCGCTGTTGGAAGCATAGCAATGTGGGGCAGACAGATATATCAGACCTCCTTTATGTGCTCAGCATTATGAGCTTGTCTGACCCCTGGCTAGTCATTGTTACTATTATTATTATTTTTATTGAGACTGATAATGATACTCAATAACTGTTTGCACCTTTAAAATACTGTTTTGGTTGGTGGTTTAGTCTGGGTTTAAACTTGGCTTTACACACTGCTGTCTCTTGGCTACATCAGCTTTTGACTTTTGCCTTTTATTAAGAAAAAGCAAAACATTAAACTGGAGTTTGAAAATGCTGGTGACTTTGCTGTTTGGATTGTCAGGCTGGCACAGCAGCAGGTAAGCACTAATGAAATTTGCAGCTGGCTGGTACTTTTTTAATTTCCAAAACTGGTGTCTTTTTAAAAAGGCTCAGATAGATGTATGTGATGAGTTTGACATTTTGCTTCCTGTTGTATAAAGAATCCTTATTGTTATAAGCGGATAGAGATTTTCTCAAGTCAAAAAACTGTATTACTCCTGAATAGTGGAACCAGGAGATCTCACTGCTGTTGCTTGAGAAATCTACTGATGGTGGCCACCAGAATGTCCGTCGCAATAGGACAGGCAAATGTAAAGCCATTAACTAAGCCAGAGGATTATCATTCACTGTATAATTCAGAGCCTCAAGTTTTTGTGTTTGTTTTTCCCTGGGTTAGATATTGGTTTTCCCTGGATCTTGCCCTGTGAATGAATTGGACTCATGATTGTACTCAACCATGAGTCTGAGTAAGGGTGGTACTTTGGGGTAAAGTAGTAAACCTAAGTGTGTGGTCTGCAGAGAAGCCATTTCACTTTCTACTTGCAGCACAGATATTCAGGTGCCGTGGGATATGTCCACAGTGGCATGCCCAAATGGGCAAGGAAGCAGGACAGTGCCAGTGGTGCACTGGCACCAGGTGACCTCTCATAGTGAAGGGGGGTGTGCCAAAATCAAATGGAAACAGCATTATGTAATTGTGTGTGGGAGGGTGTTTGGCATGTGGCCTGCATTGGGTGCCAAAATGCCTGGCTGCAGCTCTGACTGCAATAATCTTTATTGCTAATAAAAGAAAGGCAGTAATTACAAAAGAGCCTTAAAGCGTGGCAGTTAAACAATAAATATAAGGTCTACACGTGCAGATAAAGGTGTGATTAGATCTAAAGTATGATCTACATAATTGTGCATTAGATCCCATCATGCCTTATTGCTGGTGTGGGGGGAGCCAGATCCTAGACTCCCCATAAGTCTGCAAGAAGCAGGCTTCTATGGCTGAGCCCCCTTTGGTGTTGAGGGACCATTGGCAGCCAGGACTGCGAGTCTTGTTCGGTGTGAGACTCTCAGTCCTTGCAGGCCTGGGGCACTGCTGTGGTTTCCAGCTGTAGGGGTGCTTGGAGCACTCCATGGCTGGGAGATCACATGTACAAATTTCAAATCTGGATAGAAACCAGCTATAAAGTTATTACACATTTTCAAGCAATAACTTTGTAGCTGGTTTGACCTTTTTAAGGTACGATAGTTAACTTGCACATATAGCTAGTCTAAATGTGTTGCACAATTAACAATGTAATTGTGCAGTAGATATAACTTGTAGAGGGCACCTCAGAAGGATTTCCAGTTCTTTGTCTTAGCCAGTGTACAGCCAGTCATCACATGTGGTAGATTGCTACTAAATTAACAAGTTAGCTATCCAGACATGATGGTGATAATCAGCTTCACTAGTCGTTCTTTGAAGCTATGACGGAGAAGCTATTTATCAGCTTTAAATTAAAGCTACTATGATGGACAAGAATGCCAAAGAAAATCTATGATGATGCGTATATGGAATTGTTGGGATTTTGCTTTTTTATGGTATTCCTTTCTTGCATTTATTAACTTATATTAAAAAAAAGTATTTTTGAGGATCATTGAAAACTAGTTGTTGCTGTATCTTTCAAAAACTAGTTTTTTAGTCATAGATCTTGTTAGAGTACCAGCTAGTTGGTCAGAGAAAAGTGGTTTCCTTGGAGACCTGGGGCCAGGGGAAAGTGAAATCAAACTTTCCTAAAGCTGAGAGCTGAAAATTATGGCAATTGGACAAGTTAATTACCAAGATGGCTAGCTCATAAATGTTTGAAAAAAAACGAAGACACCTAGGCCCAGGGAACTGAAATGAAACGTGCGTGGACTTGAAATGATTTACTTAATCATTGTGAATAAAAGAACCGTACTAAAATTCGACTTCTCATGGTAAATGTTTGTGTGCTGCAAACAGAGCTAACATAAATACACAGTAATAGATTAAAGTGTTCACACTGCCTATGGAGCACCCAGGGAGAATTCGTTCTTTTTAAAAGGTCTGAACAAATATTTATTCTTGTCTGTCTTTTTGACAGTATGGAGAAAAGGCTCACTTAGTTTTATACAAGATTCCATAACTATAGCTCTTCTTTTCAGCTACTAAAATTGGGGAAAAAAGTATGTTTTGTAATGACATGAATGTACCTGAAGCAATGAATTCCGACAGCAAGCTAGCCAAAACAATCAAGTATTAATAATTAAGTATCTGTAAAATATTTTTTATAAATAAATAGAGATGGATTGATAAATATCCTGTATAAATTGTTTAAAGGCTTTCTTTCATTTATATGTGACTTTTACAAAAATATTGTAATTTTTATTTTTGTAAATTTTGTAATTTCTAAAAAATAGCTGCAGAAAACTGCAGAAAGGGTATTATACTTGCAAGTTAGGAAATGCTAGAAAGAATATTTTCCTAGAATAATAGAAAAGTAGGGCTAGAAGGGACTTTCGAAGGTCATCTAGAGCAGTAGTGTTCCACCTCTGGCCCCTGGGCCCATAAACTTGGTGGCAGGGGAGCAGTGGTAATTAATGCTGCCTCCACTGCCCTGCAGCCAGGTGACATGACCCCCTGTCCTGGATCGGGCTGGCATTTGGGGTCTGGGCAGCAGACCCAATCCAGCACAGCCAGGGCCAGGGTGATGGGCTTGATCTAGCACACACACGCACCCTGACCCTCCCATGGATCAGACCCATGGACCAGTTCTGTGCGCTGGATCCAGCTCGGATACTGACCCCCGTACTACTCATCTGGCCCCCAGCCCAGAAAGGTTGAATGCCACTGATCTAGACCAACCCCCTGCTCAAGGCAGGACCACCCTTTTGTTGAACCCATCCCAGACAACCATTTGTTTTAGTAGCACCTAAATTTTCCAAGTGATGGAGATTTTTAAGCAAGCAGAGTATCATATAGACTGTGATAGCTTCCACTTGAGATTATCAGTTTCACTCTTTTCTCTGTAAAACAGTTTCTTCTGTGCTGTTAATAGTAGTGTTATCTTTAACAAGGTTTGGTCTAAGTGAAGAACCTTAGACCTTTCCTACATAGTTTACATTTCTTGTTCTAAACTCTGATCTTACAAAGTGTTTAGGATCTTTGCCCACTTGCCAAAATGAATTGCTTTGTCTTTCCCATTATTATGTATGCCACATTAACAAATCATGGCTTTCTGGTGTTCTCAAATGGTAGTGCATGCTTTAAAAAAGAAAAAAGTGACATGGCTGAGTGACAAGTCAGTCAGCATTTTCTAGATGCCTTAGGATGATAGTATTATCTTACTTATTTTGAATTGCATCAGCCTCTGAATCATGCTTTAAAATGTATCATTTAGTTGTTTTTATATCCGGCTTTTCCAGCTCCCTTTTAGTATTCAACTTAAAGATTATCATTAAATAGTTATAACATTCAAAAGTCAGCTGTAATAATATTCCATAAAATCCAGTTGTTGGAATTAGACCAGCCAAGTCATCTTTAGAACATGGGGAAAAAAATAGATACCTATTTACCACAATGCATGTTGTCTGTGTTTAATTTCTCCAAATCAATCCAAGCAGTAATAGAAATGTGGTTCTGATGTTTTATTGGGAAAATAACTGATAAAGCACCTTTTGGTTCAGATTAATCCCATATCCACTGTTACTGAAATAGTTTACACTCTCATATTCTTCAGTGGCATATTTAAGAATAGTTTGCCATCTTAGCCTGGTTCCCGGGATTAAAAGCAATATTAAAACTGCTAGCCTCATTTGTGGTCGCAGATGGATCAGATTAAATTGCTTTAGCTGAACTAACCTCTCAACCCTACAGGTGTCCTCTTCAGAATGGTGGAGCAAGGAAGGGGATGCCTACAGTATGCGTGTCCCTTTTAAAAACCGGAGAGTCATAGGGTTGGATGGGCCCTTCGAAGGTCTCGTAGTCCAACCCTCTGCACAAATGGAGAATGTGCTGTTCCTAAACCACCCCGAAGAGATGCCTTTGGTAGAATTGTGACTACTGTTTTTTATGGGAAATTCTTACAGCTAGCTTTTGTATGTTGTAATCCTTTAGTATCACATTTAAACCCAAACAGTTGTTCTCCTTCTTTATGGCAGCCTTTCAAATGTTTACAAGCTGTTATCAATACCCCCTGCCCTTTAGTCTTTTTTTTTTTTTCTCCAAATGGAGCATACCTGGTTCTCTCAACTATTTCTTATACAGCAGATCATAGCCTGCAGAGCTCAGACTGCTTTATATACACAAACACACGCACTACTTAATAAAACTGCTTTGTGGACCTCTCCATGGCCCAGCTCTGTCAGTTTTCACCAGCAAAATAGTCATTTTATTTTTGGTCTCGTTTCATTTAGTTTACTTAATACAGTAGTATAGGTAAGCATCTAGCTTTAGATTCTGCTGAGATTACTCCCAACAGTCACCATCTGCCTCCTCTGGTTATTTCCCTTTACTTTTCCTAGGGCCTAGGGAGGTATACTTTTTAACGTTTGAGTGGATGAATCTGACCTGATATAAATGAATGGAAGAATTTTTCCAGTTTCCTGCAATGTTCCACTGCAGGATCGGTAAATGAGGAATTTATCCAGCAAGCAAAGTCTAAAGCAACCTCACAAGAGCCCGTGGACTAAAATGTATTACTTTAAAACTGCATTTGGCTGCTAACAGCTGTATTTACTGTGTGCCTCTTTAAACACAATCGTTTTTTCTTGGTAGAGATTTGTTTTTGACCCTGGTTTCAGATATATTGCATGATGCTGCTTTACAATGTGAAAACATCCATTGTATTTCAGCCCGGTTTTCAGCGATGCAGTTGTTGGAAAATATTCCTTTTGCTCCAGTGTTTCTGATTTTATGCATTTTGTGCCCCATTAAATGTTTGTCTCATGTAGTTGAAGGTAACAGGCCCTATCTTTTATGTATAAGAGGAGGAGAATCAGAAAATGGAACTGTGTACCTGCTCGGAGCGGTTACCGCATCCATTCCATTGAACTGTCATGACAAAGTAGAGTGCAGGCTAGCAGAAAATCTTGCCCGAGGAAGCGGGGCATGTTCTTGACTAATTAGAATGTGGCCTGTATATTTGCATCTAAATGGCAACTTGCTATTAACCAGTTCAGAACAAAGAATCTATTCACAAAATGGGTTACATTAATGAGCCCTAGTTTTTCTTAACTTCTTCTTCCCCTGTTTTGGAAGAACTTGTTGCCATACTGAGTCGGTATTGCATTAGTCACAGATTCATAGATTTGAAGGGCTGAAGTGATGTCTGTGATCATCGAGTCTAACATGCTGCCTTAACACAGGCCATACAGTTTCACTCGGTAATTCATTCTTTGGAGCAAATTACCCTTCCCCATTATCTACATCACCAGTATTGAACATGAGAGCTTGTGGCTAAATTAGAACGGAACTGAGAGAGCCAGCCAGTCTCAACATATGCACTTTGAGGATCTGTCAGTTTATGTGGCATAATTCACAACTGTGCATCAAGACCTCCATCTACCTACTTTGATTTTCAGCATGGCTCATTGTCCCTGGGGGAGCACTGTGCAAATGCACCTTTACTGATTCTGGTACCCAAGCTACCTCATTCAAAGGTATCTCAGATATCTCTATCCAGTTCTGCACCTTGTTGCATAGAAATACCCCAAGTGATGATGATTTTGCTTCCCTTTATTGGTATTTCAATGTTAAAGAGGTTAATCTTGCTGCCAAATAAAAAGTCTCTGGCATTTAAGTGGTATTACTGGGATAATTTTAAGACCTACTTAAGGCTACATCTACATTGCTGCTAGAGGCATGGCAGAAGTTTAGCAAGACATATCTGAGCTTAGCTTTAATCTAATCTAAGTTTCTCATTATTAATGAAGTTTCTCCCCCTTGTATGGCAAAAAACCATTATGTCTTGCTCTTGTGGGCTTAGTCCAAGACTGAAGATGTCATCTTCCCACTTTACTCGGCAGCTGGAGTAGTACTACATCCAGTCCTTACTTCAGTAAAGATGCGGAGAGGCTTAAAAGAGTCCAAAGGAGGTCTGCGCATATAGTTGGAAGTATGGAGAGCAGGCCATATGATGAGGGACTGACATGGGTCTGTTCAGGCTAGAGAAGAGAAGACTCAGTGGGGACTTTGTGGCAGCCTACACATATATAAGGGACACATCAGGGACTGGGAGAACATCTGTTCATCAGGGCTTCCCAGGGGAAGACTAGGACTAAGTCATAAATTGCTAGAAGACTGCTTTAGATTAGACATAAGGAAAAACTTCTCTACAACTCAAGTGTCCAGAGTCTGGAACAGACTTCTCCCAGAGGTGGTACAATCACCTACAAGGGCATGCTTATCTGAAGATAATAGTTAAATGTCAGTTGTACATTATTATCACTACATTTGTGGTCTTTGTTTAAAAAGCAAAGTCTCCAAAAGAAAAATCTGTGCAGCATAAGGCACTCTGCAACAAAGCACTCTACTGTTTTGATCTATTTATTTAAATGCCTTCAAATATTTAAATGTAATTTGAAAAGCCCAGCAGACAATGTGTAGCAACATTAGTGATGTTCTTTCTGTTGCAATTTTTATATTTGATAGCGTAAGTAGCATGCAAATTATTCATAGTAGTGTATGCTGTTCAGCATGTGTGTCTGCTGGGGTCCATTCAATGCTATCACTGGTGTTTGGGTACCCACAGAGGAGTATTTGACCCAAATATGAGTTGCTATATACATGGTGCCAACTCTTGAAGTACAACTTCATATGGTTAAACGGCATGTAGAGAGAGATGTGGATAGCTGGGTTTAGTCTGAAGTCAAGCAGAAGGCAGGTCAGATTTGTACCTTTATAGACTAACTAAAATGAGAGAGCGAGAGAGAGACTCTCCAATGTAAACAGCAGAGGGGCACTGTAAGCCATGATGGCATATGCAACTTTGGTAGAGTTGCCAGTGAATGAACCTCAGATGTTATAATCCGTATTATTCAGTGCAGTGATAATGTGGTTTGTATTTATTTTGAAGTACAGCAGGCATATGACTTCATTGCAAGGCCTAGTGCCTCTGTGAATATGAAGATTAGGTAGCCTATTGCTTTGAGAGATGCCATTTGTGGTTTGAGGGCTGCCAGTAATCTGGAAAAGGCTTGTTCCCTGTGGCTCCCTGAAGGCACTCATCCTTTTCCAGGCATTTTTGCCACGACATAGTTTGTTTTTGAAAGTTGCACAGAATTTGGGATTCTATTTCACCCAATGGCAAAACAAATGACTTTGCACAGGGATTTACGCAGGGGGTGCGGTGAGATTTACCCAGGGGGTGCTTCAGGAGGAGGGCTGGAAAGGGACCTGAGTATCATATTCTTCTCCTAAGCAACATGCCCTAGAATATAATATACACTTTGTTTCTGAAAGGCAGAATGAAGAAAAAAAGATATTTTCTTGTGGCAAGTAACTGACTAGCAAACGCGAGGAAGCCAAGTCTTCTTGTGGATTGCTACAGGTTTTACTTTTGGTGTCACCCATTATGGTCCCTCTACATGTTACAGGTATTGTGCAGTTACCTGGTTAACTGCAGAACTACCTGGAGAACAGCTACCGGTGCAAAGTACTTATCACACAAGAAAAAGCTCCAGTCGGTTATAAATTTTGACCTGGAAAATGTGTGCTAACATGAGAGCAGCTGGCTCCCCCTGCACCAGCAATAAGGCATGATGGACTCGAATGCCTGATCCCACATTTTGTGCCTCCTGCCAGGCACGCGGGGCATGGCAGGAGGTGCGATTCTGAGTCGCATATTGGATGCCATCATGCCTTTACCTGCATGTGCGGGGCTCCTAGTAGCGGCACCGAGCCGCCCTACCCACCAGCACCAAGTCCCACCTGCTGGGCCACGGAGGCCCTGGGGGGAAGCCCTGAGCCTGCAGCAGAAAGCCTGCATCCACCCTCCTTCCTGTGGGCTCCATTTCAGCTGTGCCACCTACGGGGGTCGGGAAGCTGGGCTCCGCACTTTGCTTTGGCTGCAGCAACCGCCGCTTCCTGCTGCAGGCGGCAGCTGGGGCTCGGACGCTGCTGGACAGGGCAGAGAGCAGCCAGCCCTGGCCCTGGTCCTGTAGCCCTGGCATTTGGGGGCCCCCTCACTGTGGGGTACAACCCACATAAATTGAGAGCTGCAAGTGTGGCCCACTATGGCAAATAGGTTGAGAACCACTGGTCTAGAACCTGCATCTCCCAGATCTTGGGCAAGTGCCCAACCCATTGACTTAAGAGGCTAAAAGGTAGGAAGGTCCTTCTCCTCCTCTATCTAATGCCCTTAGTCCTGTTGTTTATGCAACTAGCACTTCAGGATTTACTTAGATGTACTCAGCCTGGGGCATTCTGGTTTGCTGTGCAGTCGCCTGGTCAGAGCACAGGTTCGCCGTTCAGTAGGTCTGAACGGGCAGTGCCAAAATCCAAGTGCATAAAAGTCAAACAAATATACCCCCCTCCCTCTTCCAGCGGCACCACAGGCAGGCATCCTGGCTTCACCTTCAGCTCTCTGGGCTATGGCTCCCCCAGCACTCGCTGTTCTCTCCATCCCTTGGGGCAGGGGTCAGAGGTTGAAGCCAGAGGGGTGAGGAGGGACCCAGAGATCCCAGCTGCTTCAAATTAACTTTTTGTGGGCTGGCTGTTAGAGAGCCCTGAGTTAAGTCATTAATTTATCCCTGGAGTAAGTACTACAAAAAAATAGCAGTGCTGGCTTGCCTGTTGAATCCATCCCAAGCTTCGAACAGGAACTTGAAGAGTAAGGTCCAGAGATGAGATGCAATGCACATCTTTGTCTATTTAATCTCCGGTTTCTCAACTGAACTAAAACTTCCTGACACAGTAATACATAGCACTCTGATACGGATTTGTGATGCAGACACTTGAAGAAGGGAAAGCAGAATGACCTCACCGATTCATTTCAAGTGGCATTTATTATAATTTTCTCCTAAAATCAATAAATACTTGCACGCTAGCCCTTGTGAACTGGTATCTGTATGTTTAGACAAGCAGGAAAAAAAATGAAAATGAGATAGTTGAGTTTCAAGCTTCCAAGAAGAATGACTTTTATTTAAACTAAATTCACAGGCCTCTCAAAATGCCAGTAATCTTTACTCAGTGTTACCGCTCTGCCTTCTTGAATTAAAATGCAATATAGGTATTCTGTGTGTTCCTTTTCTCTTTAGAAGTAGAATCATAATTTGCATAATGTATTTGCATTTTATGCAAAAATATTGTATTTTGACTCATTTTATTTGTATATCTTAGAAGAATGAGCATCTTCCACTTCGCTAATGATGTAAATATATGTTCTGTGTTCATGCTTGCTTTGAAAGGATTTTTTTTGGTGCAGCAGGTAAAAATACCAATAATATAGTAGCCAAAAATTCCAAACTACTCTACTGCTTGTAGCTGCCCTTGGATTCATCATGGCTTTGAGACTGTCTGGCTGTGTAATCTGTTTGTCTCCCATCATAATATAAGGGTAATGCCTGCGTAAAATTAAAGTGAAACAGCATTATTTTTACTCTGTTTTCTTTTAAAATGTTAGTAGAAAAATAAGATAGAAATGTTTTTCTTCGGCTGATAAAGCAGACTTCCAAAAGCACTAAACTCTGCCTGAATAGATATGCCTTAAGATTTTTAAGGCATACAGTAGCAGCCCTGGATAAAAGCTTGTAAATCTGTAAAGCATTTTATACCGGCATGTTGCAAAATGTTTTTGTGTTTAGAATTCCAAGGGCTTTTACCTAAATCTATTGTTTTCATGGCTTTCCAAACCATTCAGATTTGAAGAAGGCTGAGGACATCTGCTCTGAGACAGGCCCCTCCCTTCAGAAAAAAATGTGATTTAAGGTTAAGCCTCTCCTCTGCTGTAAGCCCTACAAGAAACCCTTGAAGCTACTTTTAGGGGAAGACATGTCATAAATAAACCACTGACTCCTGCTGTCTTTCCTCATCATTCATTCATTTTTCTGTCTTCTCAAAAAGCAAATCAGACAGGAGTTGCAGATACCAAAAGTATTTTTCTTTTTTTTAAAGTGGAATCAATTTTTCCATGTAGTTATACTGGGTAAAGCATAAGATTAATTAACTCGTTGGCTGGGCAAAGGGAAAGATTTCAGTCCTGGACCTTAATTTTCATAACCGAGTCCATGTCTGCTTCACACCAGTTATCCTGTTCATGTCTGTCGCTGACCTACTTGACATGTTTTTCTGAGCTGTCTTGCAGATCTGTTGCTGTAACAGGAGAATAGATCCAGATAAGGCATATTACGCAAATCCATCAAGGATTTTAGAAGCAAAACCAAATTTTTGCAATGTCACTAACATTGCACTTAAATTACTGCTTATGTGTGCCTGGTGATTGTTTCATAGCAGTTCATGCTAATTAAGAGTAAATAATCATAGTTTCCTAGTTTCTAGGGTCAGAAGAGACCTGAGCAGATCATCTAGTCCGACCCCCCGCCATGGCAGGAAAGAGTACTGGGGTCAAATGACCCCAGCAAGATGTTCATCTAACCTCCTCTTAAACACCCCCAGGGTAGGAGCCTGCACCACTTCTCTGGGAAGTTGGTTCCAGACCCTAGCCGCCCTGACTGTGAAGTAGCGCCTCCTGATATCTAACCTAAACCTACCCTCTGCCAGCTTGTGACCGTTATTCCTGGTCACTCCTGGTGGTGCTTGGGGGAACAGTGACTCCCCCAATGCTGCTCATCCCCCCTGACTAGTTTATAACAGGCCACAAGATCCCCCCTCAGCCTTCTCTTGTGGAAGCTGAACAGGTTCAGGTCCCGCAGCCTGTCCTCATAGGGCCTGCCCTGTTGTCCCCTGATCATGTGAGTGGCCCTCCTCTGGACCCTCTCCATGCTGTCGACATCCCTCTTGAAGTGCGGCGCCCAGAACTGGATGCAGTACTCCAGCTGCAGCCTGACCAGTGCCGCATAGAGGGCGAGGATCACCTCTCTGGACCTGCTCGAGATGCATCTGTGGATGCATGACAAGGTGTGCTTGGCCTTCCTAACTGCCTCCCCACACTGCCGGCCCATGTTCATCTTGGAGTCAGTGATGACCCCCAGATCCTTTTCCATCTCTGGGCTGACAGGAGGGGAGTTTCCTAACCTGTAGGTATGGTGCTGGTTGTTCCTCCCCAGGTGCATCACCTTGCACTTGTCTGTGTTGAAACCCATCCTATTCTCGTCTGCCCACCCTTGTAACCTGTCCAGGTCTGATTGTAGCCTGTTGCATCCTTCCAGTGTGCCCATATCCCCCCACATCTTAGTGTCATCAGCAAATTTGAACAGGGTGCTTTTTACCCCCTCATCCAAATCACTGATGAAGATGTTGAACAGTGCGGGCCCGAGGACCGAGCCCTGCGGAACCCCACTGCCCACGTCCTTCCAGGTTGAGAAGGACCCATCCACCACCACCCTCTGGGTGTGGCCCTCCAGCCAGTTGGCGGCCCATTTGACTGTGTGGGCGTCGACACCACAGCCCCCCAGTTTGTTAATGAGAATGGAAAGCCTTCCAGAGGTCCAGGAAGACTATATCCACTGCTACCCCTGCATCTAATGATCTGGTGATCTGATTGTAAAAGGCCACCAGGTTGGTCTGACAGCACCTGCCACTGATGAACACGTGTTGGTTGCCCCTAAGCATGCAGTCCCCTGCTGGCCCCTCCTGGATGTGTGCCAGCATGATTTTCTTGAACAGCTTGCCTAGGATCGAGGTGAGACTAAACGGCCTATAGTTTCCCGGGTCCTCCTTCCTGCCTTTTTTGAAGATAGGGACCATGCTGGCCCTCTTCCAGTCCTCCGGTACCTCGTCTGAGTTTGAGTTGAGTGCCAGTGAAAGTCTCCCTGCTATCTTGTTATAAACTGCTTCTTCTAGAGAATTTTTTTAAGCTCCATGTGTGCCTAGAAAACCAAATCCAACCTCTCTCTCTTCAAAGTACTAATGTTTTTATGTTAGTATTACATTGCTGCCTACAGGCCCAACCAAGATACTAGGGGTTCTTGTCATGGCAGTGAGACGGTGGCATGCCTCAAATAATTTATGGTTGCAACAGATGAAAGGTAGAAGGGAAAACAGAAGTGAAATAATTTGCACACTATTGCATAGAAAGTCAGTGTTAAAACTGGAATGAAAATTTTAAGACTCATAACTACCAATCCATTGCCATATCCATTGGAGCGCATAGCCTCCTATTCTGCAGGAGCTGGTGAGTAGATCCCCATGCATGAGGAAAAAGTTTCTAGTCTCTGCTGGTAAATGGATTTACCAAAACATCAGTCACAGCAAGCAAATATTGTACCTGGGCTGGTGAATTTCCAGAATAGTTTTGGGAGGTTGCAAACTGTTTGCCAAGGAGGTTTTTCAAGGAGAGATTAAATAATAGATTTTCAAGATTAATTCAGTTAATTCTTTATATGAGGTAGCTACGTGTCTGCTTTTTCTCTTCCTTTTGAGACTTGTTGCTCTTCTTTTTATTTGAGCACCAGTGTGCTAGGCTTACAAAGAAGAAAATTAAATGCATAGTCCAGAGAAGTTAACCATTTAAATTTAACATAAGGATATGAATTAAACGAAGCACATTGCTGATTGTGAACATACTGTATCAGCCATACTGAAACATTACCAACATATTATTCTGTTAACCAGATCAATAGTTACTATTGACATTATGCAGAATAAGACTTATGTATTTTTCTAGTAATGGGGAAGGGTTACATTCATCAGCAGGGTACCAAGCTCTTGATGTCAGGAAATGGAAAAAAAATGCACTTTTAGTTTTTTATTTATTTTTTTACACTTATGGCCCAACTAAGGTTTTTAGCCCACTGAACAGCTTGAGTCTTGTTAATACACTGAACTACTTATAGAATGAAAAGAAATCAGAAGATCTTTGTATCACCTTGGGAAGAATTAGTGTAGAAGGAAGGACTGATAAGAATTGGTATAATGTCAGAAGGAAGGGCTCTGAATAGGTAAGGCAAACTTAATAATGTAGACGTCTAACTCACCAGAAACCAGAATGACTGTTCTGGCTAGACTGAGCTTGAAGTGCTATGTAACTCTCTTAACAAGGCTAATATATAGGTAAAAGGGCTGCCTTCTGAAGCAAAGGGAAACTAGGCATTCTTCTCAGAATTGCTGTCTGTTTACACAGGTGCTGATCAGACCATCCTATTTTGTAGACGTTACAGCAGAAGGACCACAAACATGAGCTACATCCCAAAAAAATCTTACTGTAGGAGAAGAGAGCCACTTAGGTTCTGAAGATTAATTATTGCATGCTGGTCAGTTTTGACATCCTGCTGTGAACCTGTTTAGCGCCCTTCCTTGCTATTTTTGAAAAAGAAATGAATGGTAACAATGGAAAGAGTGAGGTTACTAATGTCATCCACTTTACTATTATGCAGCTAACCATACTGGGTTGGACCAGTGTTTTGTAGGTTCAGCATTCTTGCTTTAGAGGACAATGAAAGAGCATATACCTAAGTGACTTGCAGTGTTGAACATCTTTGCTTTTTCTCTCAACTAGTTGATTTTCTCCATTGTTGCATATATTAAAGGAGGGCACGTTGTACAACAACTGTTTCTGAATTGGGTTGAATTAATTGATACAGCAACCTCAATAAGTACATTCACTAGAGAGATGTAAAAATTAGAAATTATCCATAATGTATGATATTTCTTAGTAAATGTACAATTGCCTTTTTAAAATGTCTTAGTACAGTGCTGCTTCTATATACTGGTGAAATTTTTGACTCTGTGGCATCATCGGATTGCAGATGCAATTTTGACTTCAGGTTCTTTGTTCCGTTCCAATGGTGTATTCCAGTGGTGCTCAATGTATTGGCCCCATGGACCTGATGAGTGGCACAGGACCCATCAGTAGGCCAGATGAGGTCCTAGGGGGTACTGATGGGGTACTGCCTCCTTCCTGCCCCACACACCAGGATTGAACCCTGGGGGCGCAGCACTGCCTCTTCTCACCCTACATGCACTGAGATTGAGTCCTGGTGGCCTGGCACTGCCCCCCCCGCCATGTACGGGGGCTGGGGGCTGGCACTACCTGCTCTAACTCCCCTCCCCCATGTGCTGAGATTGGGCCCAGCACCACCCCTGCAGAGCCCTGTGTCCTGGGGTCAGTCACTGGATCCAGTGTGCAGGATCTCACCGCAGGTCCAGAGATTCCACATGAGGAAAGTGATGCCACCACTCTCCTGCTGCCAAACTGCCAGACACATGGGGACCCCCATGGGCCAAATGACATGGTGCCATGGGCTCCCCACAGGTTGAGAAATTTGTTAGTAAGGAAGCAGGGCACTTCCCTGCTGCCAATTGCTAGACCTCTGGAGAGCTCAGCAGACTGGACAACATGGCTCCATCCCAGTGTATGGGATTGGGCTGGTGCAGAACAGAATCTGGCCATGCGCTGTCAGGCCACTCTGCAAACTGACCCCATGCCACTCATCTGGCCCATAGGATTAGAAGGTTGGACACCACCAGCTCAGAAGAATGAGGAATTATCTGAAAAATGGCAACAGCAGTTGGGTTAAAAGAATACTTTCATCCCTTGTTATTTCCTCACCAAGCCCTTTATTAACTCATTTCATTTACCTTCCTCCCTGTTGTTTCTGCTTCTGAACAACACTATGGTTTCAAATTGCAGCTCATAGAACTAATGAGATAGTAGAAGAGAAGATTTTCCTTTCTTGCTCCACACCTCTGTTATCCAACAGTGCATGTAGTTTTGTCGCATGTGTGCAGCTTTCTGCATGTCTCTTTTAATGAGCAGTGTTGTCACAGCACTGGCCAAGCTCTTCTATCTCAATCTACTCCAGATTGCTGATTTGGGCTCACAAGCTGAGCCTGTATAGTTTTAGGCTTTGCGTATCAGCACATCCCAGGCACTAATTCTCATTCAAGGACAGCATGCCCTTGTTGCAAAGAAGGCTAACAGCATACTGGGCTGCATTAGTAGGAGTGTTGCCAGCAGATAGAGGGAAGTGATTATTCCCCTTTATTTGGCATTGGGGAGGCCACATCTGGAGTATTGTGTCCAGTTTTGGGCCCTGCATTACAGGAAGGATGTGGGCAAAATGGAGAGAGTCTAGCAGAGGGCAATGAAAATGGTTAGGGGGCTGGGGAGAGGCTTAGGGAACTGGGCTTATTTTGTTTGGAGAAGAGAAGGCTGAGAAGGGAATTTAATAGCAGCCTTCAGCTACCTGAAGAGTGTTTCGAAAGAGGATGGAGCTAGACTGTACTCAATGGTGTCACATGACAGAACAAGGAGCAATGGTCTCATGTTGCAGCAAGGGAAATTTAGGTTAGATAAGAAGAACTTTCTCACTAGGAGCGTAGTAAAGTACTGGCACAGGCTACTCAGAAAGGATGTGGAATCTCCTTTCTTAGACGTTTTCAGGACCCCACTAGACAAAGCCTTGGCTGGGATGATGTAGTTGGAGATGGCCTGCTTTGAGGACTAGATGACTTCCTGATATCCCTTCCAACCCTAGCCACTCCTAAGAGCTTTAAATCCAGCACTCCAGCTGTACAAGCCCCATGACTAATACATTTCTTCCAGGCTACTCAGCAGATCAGGGCTGCTCAGCTTCCCAGTGGCCCCACCCTGTTGCATCAAGGGCTGTGAGAGCCACTCTAATTAAAGCTCCCAGAGTATCTCGTGTATCAGCATCCTTGTACTGAAAAATGGCAGCAGGGCACTTTAACTAAATCTCATTCAAGCTATAAAGTGCCCCTGCTGCCATTTTTCAGTTCAGGGACACTAATACATGAGATGCTAGAGCACAGGAATTACTACGCCCCAACAGACTCAATTAATCGAGTCTGCTCCAATGCACAGTAATTAATCGTGTCTGCTCTGATGCACTGTGTGTCAGAGCAGCCTCGCACATGTATAGGCACCCCAAGTGCCTAGGGTGACCTCTTCTACCACTGTTGCTCTGGGTGCCTCCCCATTAATGCATTCTGCCTGCCCCCCAGCCCTGCTGTACTTAATGCCCAGGCACCCTGACTCAGCCTTAGCTTCTTGGTCATGAGGGGAGCAGCACCTGGGTGGGAGCCCTGGAGTTGCAAATTAAACATTCACAGGCCACATGAAGCCCATGGGCTGCCAGTTAAACATCCCTGCAGTAGATTAACCCCACCCTTTCTAGAGCTCCAGGCTTACAGGCGTTCAGGCTTACAGTTTGCCACACCAGGAACACAGATGAAGCTGAAGCACACAACACAGAAGTCAGAAGTTCCAAAACCAACTGGTTCCTTTAATAGTGTAACAGCGATGAAGTTCTATACAAAAGAGTGCAATAACTCTACATCATTCCCTACCTCCTCTCCTAGATCATTCCTTAGGAAAGGAGCAAGGGGCCTTTGCAAGTTTTAGGCCCACTCTTGGAGATCCTGCTCTTGGGGTATGTTTAAACCACTTTCTGGAGAATGCTAGCATATCACTGAAGGAATAAGCACCATCTGCTCAAGGATGCCTCCTTGCGACCATATCAAGCCATTCACATTTATAACTTTGTATTTGAGAACCATTGCATTTTAAATCCCAGGAGTGGGGCAGGGTTTTATTTGTATGGGTATATTTATCAAACTCAGAATGCAGTATTAGACATAGGCCACATACGCACATTCAGTTTCTCCTGGGAGATAAAATGTTTGTGCAACTTATCCTTCTGAGAGAAGCCACAGCACAGTCCTCCAGCATCCCAAGATTCTTTGCTTCCCCTCCGTCCCCCTCTCCCAAGGGAGACAGAATGTTGCTTACAGGACTTTACTGTTCCAGCTGACTAGGGAGCAGAGCGCACCGCTTCACAATCCCACATTGTGCTGTACCGAGAGTCAAGCTGACCCATAGCAGTCAGTCAGCCAGTCAGATCTGACTTGTGCACACTTGTTATCTGTCTCCAGGCAGACTGAGGGAGCCTGCATATCATTGTGAGATGTGTGCAGGGGGTGGGGTACAGCATCAGCACTGCAAGTTGTCTACTATTTTCTCTCACTTTTCTCCAGTCGGCTTCCTTTGCCTGTGGCTGGTGCTACTGCCAGGTATCCTCTCTTCCCAGCTACAACTTTTGCTTTTGTTCATTTGCCTTAGTTCCTTTCTCTCTGAATCTCCTGTCAGCCCTTCTTTTTGGCATTGGGTTTTTTTCAGACCAACTTCTAAAATCTGATCTGTATTCTGTGTCTGGGGAATTTCCATACCTTCAAACAGCCTACTGCAGAGAATATGGAGATGATTCTCCTAGTTACAGCTAACCCTGAGGTGTTCCCACTCAAATGAAAAATCAAGGTTTAATGACCTTTCATTGTTCCTGATCTTGGAGATGGGTGACAGCCCACACAGCAAACAATAGATTCCACATGCACTGAAGAATTTAATGGAATGGCAGTTTGATAAAATCTACCAAACAGATTTTCCATATCATCACAAATGTATCAGTCGCTACACAGCCTCTGACTATTTTTTCTATATTCTAGTTTCTTTTCTTTTCTTTTTTTAAGGAAATGAACAGAAATTTGTACAAATGGTTAAGACACAAGGTCTTAGCAACTGAAATGGAATTATTCTGATTACAGTGGTTACTTAAGAAACATGATATTATTAATAATATTTATTAATTAAATATCATTTGCTTCACTGCACTCTGTGCATTTTAGTTAAATAAATAAATAAAAATGGAAGAGCATCTTAAGTCAGCATGGACATGCATATTATTAAAAGAAATATACCAAGTTTTTTCACAGCCTGTCAGTGCGATTTGATGCAGCTGATTGATATTACAGCTAGATATTATGGTTATTTAAACTTTATGTATCCTATAAAAGACCTTAAATTTTATTTTGTTAGATGCTGTTCATTTATTTTACCTGAAACCATGCAAATCTCAAAAGATTTTAAACCTTGATTTTTAAAGCTTGAACAATTTAAATAAGAGCTAAGATGGCTCAAAACAACAGTGCAAAGAGAATTCCCTTTCCCATGTTTGCAGCAATGTGGCTTCTGTGCTGTTTGTCCTATCCTCAAGAAATGATAAGTGGCAAGGATATTAAAAGCATGAAGAGGGGGTTTGGCAGTTTTTTTCAGGGTTAGAACCTTTTTAGTGTATTTGCCATGTCTCATCTTGCTGAGTTAAAACTCCTGCCATTGTTTATATGGGGAACTGCATGTATACATCTGATGGGGAGCAAAGAGTAACTGCCTGCAAGATGTACAGGGAAAATAGTTGACATATTTACAGAATTCATATTTCTTCCAGCCAGGGCAAATTATTCCACATGTTTGAAATGGCCTTGTCAAAACTCATCTTTCCGGGTCTGCAGTATGTTGTTGAGCTGGCAGCTGCGGATTCTTAAAGTAGATCTAGAAATTAGTTGCAATGATGCACTGAACAGTAATAAAAGCAAAAAAAAAAACTGTTTAAGGGTGTCATTTAAATCCATAAGAATGATTAAATTAAGAATACAGGTCTTCACCCGTTGTATCTATGCCTGTTCATATACAAATATGAAGATGAAGTGTTGAACATAGGGCAGTGTTGTGTTTGATTTATAACTATGATAAAACAACTATTGTGTCTTATTAATTCATATAATGAATATAGTGTCATTGACAGCTGTTTGTAAGGTCTTAATTTGTCCAGATTTAAACGTGTGCATACTGTGTTGCACTTGAGCAGTCCTGTTAAAATCAGCAAACACAAGAAGTGCCATACTGCGTTGCACCAGTGATCCACCTAGCCCAGCATCCTGTCTGATGGCTAGAATCCCTTTTAATGCATTTAGTGGCTTCCCTTTAACAACAGAGGGAGACTTATGGCTTCTGTATGGGCCTTGGCCCATGCTCTCAGCATAATAAATAAGCTTGTCTAAATGGCAGTGGGGGATGCTTAGGAGCAGTGATGCTCAGCCCTTTGGTCCTGCAGGCCAGATGAGTGGGGCAGGGCTGGTCCATGGGCCAGATCAGGTTCTGTGAGCCAGGATTGGTCTCTGGGGCCTGGCACTGTTCCTCCCAGCCCAGAATGCTGGGGTTGGGTCCTGAGGGCCAAGCGCTGTCCCCAGAAACCCTGATTGGTCCCTAGGAGGTGCAAACTCCAGGACTGGTTTGTCGGGGCTTAGGGCTGACCCCTCCTGCCCCATTAGGCTGAACTTGGGTACCAGGGTACTGGCACTGCCTTTTCCTGGCTTCCCATGCCAGCACTGGGGCTTGGTATCACCCTTGCCCAGCCCTGAGTGCTGGGATTGGGGTTCCAGTCCAGCGCACAGGGCCCAGGGCTCCTTTTAGGTCTGGAAATTTGGCAATGGGGAAATGATTTCGCCGGTCCCCCACTGCCAAATTTCTGGACCCATGGGGAACCACACAAGCTGGATGTGGGCTGGGGGTTGAGCATCTCTTCCTGAAAAGAAGAGCATATAAACTGAGTATATCTAGAAGGGAGCTGTCCAACTGGTGTCCATTTCCACATGCAGCCCATGGGGAGTTAATGAGCAGCCCCCTGGCTCCCATCTGGCCACTGCTCCCCCTACTGCACCAGCTGCTGCTACAGGCAGGTTCTCTAGGCCAGAGGTTCCCAACCACTGGGCCACGGCCCAGTATCGGGCTCTGGCTGGGTTGTTGCACAAGCCCCCCACTTGGACCCCTGTCTTTCTACTGGGTGAGCAGCTTCTGGGGTCACAACTGAGCTTCCAGGGTTAAAGCCAGGCAGCGGGGGAGCCCCAAGAGGGAGGCAGCCAGCTCTGCACACCCTGTCCTGCTCCTGCTGGGCCACATTATAAAAAAGGTTGGGAACCACTGCTTTAGGCTCCCCTTCCCTCCTTCTGCTTCCTGCTCCTGCCCCTGGGGCTGGGGCAGCGTAGACTATGACATGGGGTGCCGGCACTACAGTGCAACAAGGGAGCTGAGGTGGGGGCCACCTGCATGCAGTGCAATGGCCACCCATGCATGCAATGCAGTGTGCATAGGGGACTTGAACATGTAGCAGCAACCCAAAAAAGGTAATAAAATGTTGGGCATCATTAGAAAGGAAATTGAAAGCAGCTGTCTCAGAACCTAGCACTGTATACGTATAATTGAAGTTATTTTCCCTCCACATGTGTTACCTTGCACTTGTTGACATGGAAATTTATCTGCTACTTTTTTGCCTGTGCACTTAGCTTTATGATATCTTGCTGCAGGCCCTGTCTGTCAGCTTGGGAGTTGACTACCTAGAATAATTAAGTATCATCTGCAGACTTGAAGATTTTGCTGCACACTGTCATTTCCCAGGTCATGAGAGTGTCCCTTTGGGTTACTAGAAACAACAGCCATAAACTGAAGGAGAATAGATTTAGATTGGACATCGGGAAGAAATTCTTGTGGTGAGGGTTGCCAAAATATGGAATGGGCTTCCAAGGGAGGTGGTACTTTTCCCCTACCTTGGAGGTGTTCAAAAGGAGATTAGACAAGCACCTGGTTGGGGTTACTTGATCCCAGCACTCTTTCCTGCCCAGAGCTGGGGGTCAGATTTGATGACCTGATAGGTCCCTTCTGACCCTAGAAATCTATGAAAATGTTGAACAAAGCCAGGCCTAGCGCAGATCCCTGTGGGATCCCAAGTTTGACCTCCCTCTTTCCTAAATAGTGATCAGTTAGCCCTGCCCTTTGCTTCTCATCTGTTAACAAGCTCTCAATCTATGAAAGGGCCTTCTGCCCAATCCTGTGGCAACTTTTTTTTCCCTAAAAGCCTTTAGGGAGGCACAATGTTGAAAGGGTTTTTGAAAATCCAAATGTGTTGGGCCAACTGGATCCCCCTTAACCACATACTTGTTAACACCCTCAAAGAACTCCAGAAGATTGAGGCAGGATTTCTCTTTACAAAACCCATCCATAGATTCATAGACACTAGGGCTGGAAGGGACCTTAAAGATCATTAAGTCCAGCCCCCAGAGACAGGAAGTCAGCAGGGATTATAGGATCCCAGCAAGATAAACATTCAAATGTCTCTTGAAGGCATTCAAAGTAAGTGCTTGAACCACCTCTGGCAGCAGTCTATTCCAGACCTTGGGGACTTGTAAAGAAGTTCTTCCTTATATCCAGCCTGAAACCATCTTGGAAGAGTTTGTGACTTTCAACTTTGTCATTCCTTGGGGCATTCTGGTGAACAAACGTTCCCCGAGATCCTGATGAGCTCGCCTGATAAACTTATAGGTGGGCACCAGATCACCCCTGAGCCTGCGCTTTTCCAGGCTGAGGAGTCCAGTAGCTCTCAGGCTCTCATCATAAGGTCTGTTTTCCTGACCTCTGATCATGTGCATGGCTCTTTTCTGGACTCTCTCAAGCTTCTCCACATCCTTTTTGAATTGTGGAGCCCAAAACTGGAAGCAGTACTTCAGCTGCGGCCTCACCAAGGCCGAGTACAAGGGGAGAACGATGTCCCAGGTTTTGCTTGAGAAGCATCTATGGATGCAAGCCAGTGTTTTGTTCACTTTACTAGCTGCAGCATGAGGCATCTTGACTTCCTCATCAGATCCTATTTGTCCATGTGACTATTAATTTTACTCTTTATTTTTATCTACTTGTCAGGGATGGAAGTGAGGCTCATAGGTCTGTAGTAATCAGAATAGTCTCTGGAGCTCTTTTTTTGAAGATGGGTGTTAAGTTGGCAATCCACTGGTCCTCTGGTACAGAGGATATTGTAATGATAGTTTACCTCCTATTGCCAACAGTTCTGGAATCTCCATTCGAGTTCCTCCAGAATTCTTGGAAATTTTTGTGCACATTTAAAAAAAATTTTCAGGCCCTGAACAGGAAAAAACAGGTTTCCAGTTCGTATGTAGCATGTACTCTTAGCAGACAAACATTAAGTAGTCTCTCTCTGATGACAGAAGCTGAACGTTACGTCGGAAAAATATGGGAGTTGCCCAGGGTTGTGGTGTCAGTTTTCAAGGGGCTGACTGAGAAAATGTTTTCTATGGAAAGGTGCTGGGACTCAGTTGAGAAGCTGTTTGTATAAGAGGAAAATCTACAGTGGGCTATAATATGCAGTCTTTGTCTAAGCAGGGAAACTAAGAATTGGGGAAGGAGAATGGATTGGCAGACGGAGGTCTCTGGTTTTGTTTCTCTGGGTTCTTGTATAATCTTGGGAAAGTTGCATAGTGATGAGCTGTGCCACCTCACTACAGTGCTAGGGAGTGCTATGCTGAGCATACAGCACCTGCTCTGTATGTACTGTTTCCAAAGATAGGAAGAATAGAGATGCCTTAATGCGGCACTGGGGATATGCCAAGTCTCCACCTACCTCTCAGGAGAGCTTTTTGGCATATACTCAACACCATGCTAAGGCAGCCACCCTAGATTCAGTTCAGAAGATGATATCCATGGACCATAGGTGGTGGTATGCTTGAGTCTGGCATTCTCTGCTACAATGTTGAGGCAATAGATGCATCCTGGAGGCAGGTATACACCAGGTTCAGCTGTGCTAGGCACTGCCACCATGAAAACAAACCCACTCTGCTTGTTCCCACTTTGTGCCAAGAAGTAATAAGGTCATTGTTTTTTGGCATGTGTCCAGCTCTGCTCTTAGCCTTGAATATTCTTATTGGTGCACACCCAGCATTACTCTGACAACAGCTGCGTGGCTTCTTTCAGCATTTGGCTTGCACAGGACAGAACAGAGTGAATGGGGACATATTTTTCAAAGTCGCAGTGGTACAGGCATCTGTAGAGTGGGGATAATGACACTTGCTGCTTTACAGGGGCTTAGGAAGGTAAACATAATAGAAATGATGAGCCTCTTGGATACTATGGAAACATGACCTAAATAAAATATCATTACTTTTTCAGCTACTGGTTTTCCTCTCTTTGGCTAATCTCTGTTCTAAGTGAGTGTAATTTCCTAAGCCAAGCAATCTGGGAAGGGATGGAAAGATGGGGAAACTTTGTAGAAGGATTTTAGTATTTATTTCAAATGGCTTGAATGCATTCTGAATCAGGGATGAAGGACATTTATTTCTTATAAAACGTTAAAAAAAAACAACCTTTAAGCTACTTATCTAAAGATGTCATTAGATGTGGTAACTGGAGAAAGTTGATTCCTTTAGCTTCACATGCCAAAAGGTACTACATTAAGTTTATAGTGTTAGGTAAAGCTTTTTAACTCTGCTTATAGTTAGAGAGATGGTATTAAAAACAAAATTGAAAAAATATATTGGGGATTCCCAGGCTTCTTTGCTTGAATGTCCATACCTTCAAACAGTCTACTGCAGAGAATATGGAGGTGATTCTCCTAGTTACAGCTAAATAACTGGATGATGATACTCTGCTTGAGGAATAAAATCATTGAGCTGGTATTTGGCCTGATTTAACAATAAAGCCTTACTATTAAACTCTTTACTAATTCCACAACCTGCATGGAAGCCACTTATCTCCCCAGCCCAAAGTGTTGCTGCTTCAATAACTTCTTAGGATATTGTTGGAAGCCCCATAGTAAGACGTGAAATTTACACCATAGATTTGATTCACCGGGACTTGGAATATTAAAAATCATGCATCATATTACAACAGAAGAAACTCCTTTAAAACAACAACAAATATAGTTACTGAGCATTGGTGAGGACATTAACCTTTGAATAACTTTGTTAGTTATACCTCTGCACAGCTACAGCTGGATTTCCACATTTTTCTTTTAGTGTTGCATTATACAACTATGAAATAGCCTGTTGATTTCACATTGATGAATTACGCAAGATGTGCCTATCCTGTTATAGGTAGTACTCTTTTACTAGGATGCTGTGTACAAGGAGCAGTATTACTGTTGTATTTTCTGCACTCTGGCAGCATTTTCCACAAATGTTCTGGGAAACAGTAATCAATCAAGTCAACTGGCTGCACAAAGTGATACAGGAGGAAAAAAGAATACCACGTCATGCATTTTAATTGCTCTGCACATTTAAAAAAAAAAAAAAGACAGCAATGTTATGCAAAACAGTTACTGTACATGCTAGCTGGCTTTGCTTTAACCGAATATAAATTGAACAGGATACAGTTTTAATTTATACCTAAGATTAAATAAACTTGAATGTACAGTTTTCCACTTTTCCTTTATGAATAGACATAAAGCAGTGCTTTGTTTAAAGTTCAGAGGCATCTCTCTATTTACCCACAGACTGATTCAAAGTCCAGTGGAATCTATGAGAATCTTTCCACTGACTTTGTTAGGCCCAGCTTGTTATCTTAACCAGTGCTGCAATTTGCTGTGAAATAAGAACTGATATTGGCTGTCTGATTAATATTTTATGCAGTAAGTAAAGGAATCTGAAATGTACCTTTGACCCCTAGTGACACACAGTCTCCTGTACTTCAGCGCTTGGAATTGTTCCTGCGGTTCCTAATCTCAGACCACTCTACAACTTTTTTTACACTCTTGTTCCTGCTGGTTTGCTGCTGTTAGCCCTGCTTGAAGGTCCAGTTCCCTCTAAAGAAAATAGAAGGCAGATAATTGGAATAATTCTTGACATGTTAGGGATTGTCTGAACATCACTTAGGGACAAAAAATGAGGGGGAAATGCTATAATAATATAGCTTATAAAATAGTATAGCTTAGACCAGCAGTGGCCAGCTTTTTTTTGGGAGGTGTGCCACAAGGTAAATCCTGTTTTCCTGAGTAATGCTCTGCTTCCCCCCTCCCCAGCCAGAGGTGCACTTTCATAGATTTCATAGATTTCATAGACATCAGGGCTGGAAGGGACATCGGGAGATCATCAAGTCCAGCCCCCCGACCAAAGGGCAGGAAGTCAGCTGGGGTCATAGGATCCCAGCAAGATAAGCATCCAATTTACTCTTGAAGGTGTTCAATGTAGGTGCTTGAACCACCTCCACTGGCAGACTGTTCCAGACCTTGGGGGCTCAGACAGTAAAGAAATTCTTCCTTACGTCCAGCCTGAAACGGTCTTGCAGGAGGTTGTGACCGTTCGACCTCGTCATCCCTTGGGGCGCTCTGGTGAGCAAACGTTCCCCCAGATCCTGGTGGTCACCCCTGATAAACTTATAGGTGGCCATCAGATCACCCCTGAGCCTGCGCTTTTCCAGGCTAAAGAGTCCCATGTCTGTCAGCCTATCATCGTAAGATCTGTTTTCCTGACCTCTGATCATGCGCGTGGCTCTCCTCTGGACTCTCTCAAGCTTCTCCACATCCTTTTTGAATTGCGGAGCCCAAAACTGGACGCAGTACTCCAGCTGCGGCCTCACCAAGGCCGAGTACAAGGGGAGAATGACGTCCCGGGATTTGCTCGAGAAGCATCTATGGATCCAAGCCAGCGTTTTGGTCACTTTATTAGCCACAGCATCGCATTGCAGGCTCATGTTCATCTTGTGGTCAATGATGACCCCCAAGTCTCTTTCTTCTGTAGTGCTATCCAACGTAGCACTGCCGAGCCTATAAGGAAGCTGCAGGTTTTTCCTCCCAAGGTGGAGAACCTTGCATTTTTCAGTGTTAAACGCCATCAGGTTCTCATCTGCCCATTTGCTGAGCTTGTCCAGGTCAGCCTGGATCACCTGCCTGTCTTCTGGCGTGGATGCTTTGCCCCAAAGTTTGGCGTCATTGGCGAACTTGGCCAGTCCACTCCTGACTCCAATGTCCACATCATTAATGAAGATGTTGAACAGGATGGGTCCAAGGACAGAGCCTTGAGGGACCCCACTGGTCACAGGGCACCACGATGAGTGACTTCCATCAATCACAACCCTCTGGGTCCAACCACGGAGCCAATTTCCCAGCCAGCGGATCGTGGTGGAGCCAAGGCCACAACTGGGCAGTTTGGCCAAGAGGTGATCATGGGATACCAGATCAAAAGGCTTTTTTGAAGTCAAGATATATGACATCAATCTCTTCTCCCTCGTCCAGGTGATAGGTCACCTGGTCGTAGAAGGAAATGAGATTGGTCAAACAAGACCTACCTGCAACAAACCCGTGCTGGCTAATGTTAGGATGTTAGCCTGGGCCAGTCCCTCAAGGATGGCCTCCTTAATAAACGTTTCTAAGATCTTCCCCAGGATTGAAGTCAGGCTAATGGGCCTGTAGTTAGCTGGATCCACTCTCCTCCCTTTCTTGAAGATCGGCACCACGTTGGCCTTCTTCCAGTCTTCGGGCACCAGAGCACCAGGAGTTTTCAAAGATCCGTGCCAGGGGCTGGGCTATGACGCTCGCCAGCTCCTTGAGTACCCTGGGGTGCAGATTGTCAGGGCCGGCTGACTTGAAGGTATCCAGCTTCTCAAGGTGTTCCTTCATGAGGTCAGCATTTATGGAGGGTAGGGGATCTCCATCACCCGGATCTCCCTGTCCCATAGCAGGCATGGGCGTCCCATGGGACTGATGAAAGACTGACGCAAAGTACCTATTTAATAGGTTGGCTTTTTCCTGGGCATCAGTTGTCAGTTGCCCCATCTGGTTTAGCAGGGGTCCAACGTTGCCCTTGCTTTTCCTCTGGCTCCCCACATATCTGAAAAAGGACTTTTTGTTGTCCTTGATGCTTGAAGCTAGTTGGAGTTCAGTTGCAGCCTTGGCTTTCCTGGTTTGCTCCCTGCAGGACCGGACCAGTGCAGAATAATCCTCCTTGGAGGTGAATCCTGTCCTCCATCCTTTGTAGGCTTTCCTTTTTAGCTGCAGGAGGTCCGCTAGGTCCCTGGAGAGCCAGGAGGGCTGCTGTGCCTTCTTGCTGCCTTTCCTCCACGTTGGAATAGATTTAGCTTGTGCCTTGAGGATCGCTTCCTTGAGAAGCAACCACTCTTCTTGAACTCCCATCTCCCTGGGGTCATGGTCCCTAAAAGTCTGACCCTAAGGGCCACTTGTTATATTTTGTGCCCTCAGGATACCAGAAATGAAGTGGGGTCTCAAGCCTGTCTGAGCAGAGCAGTGCAGGATGCTGGTGGGAGAGAGGTGTCAGTGCTGAGGGCCAATTTAACCCTTCCCTGGCCTGCAACCACTGTAGTTTTATATGGTGAGCAAGGATCCAAAGTCCTGACTTAGGTGGTAGCTACAAGTCCCCCAACAGCATACCAGGGCTTGGCCACCTGTGACTTGTCCCTTAATACTTCCTGTCATAGACAAGTCCTGACTTGTCTATGACAGGAAGTATTAAGGCAAACCTTATAGAGGAGGGATTTTGTAATGCAAGGATGGCCAACTTTTGGGCAATGGAAGGTGGGTGATGCCCTCCTCCCAAGCTGCAAATCACCACATTGCATACTCTGCCTATGCCTGTCCTGTCTCTTCCCCACAGCCCTGTGGGCAGCCAGAGTTCCCCACAACCATATGGGCAGTGCGAGCAGCCAGGCTCCCTTCCACTGCACAGGCAGCGCTGCCTCCCACTTGTCCAGCCATGTAATATGGGAAACAGGGTATCCTAAGAACAGCCTGGCTTTTTCCCCCCATGTGGGCAGTTCAAGCAGCCCAGCTTTCTCTTTTTATCCCCTCACTAGCATTGTGACCAACCCAGCTCCACTCCACTGCACAGGCAGCCCAGTCTCCCTCCTGGCAGCACACAACACAGGTACATTGTCCCCTGTCATGCTGTGCAGGCAGCTGGATCTCCCCTTGCTGTGCATGTAGTGCCCTTCAGCTGCCTGTCCCTCCCTGTCCCCAGAAGTAGGGGCAGGAAACAAGGTGAGGAAAGGAGAGCCTGAAGACCCCAGTTGCTGGAACAGCAGGGTCAATGGGTGGGGAGTGGCAGCTGGGTAGGAGCCCAGGGGGTACATTTTGACCCCTTGTAGGCAGGATGCATCCCACAGGCCACCAGTTGGACAGACCTGTTGTAATGTATCTTTCCCCGAGCTGATTGGAAGATAATGCTAAATAATAGGGCTGTGCAAAATGGTACCATTAAGTTTTGACTTGCGTTTTGAGGTTTCGACAGAACAGCGTTTCATTTTGAATTTCATTTCGAGTGAAAACCGCTGTCCTGTTTCGCTTCATCGAAACAGTGATGCTGTTTCAACGCTTCGCCTATTCACTATAATGGGGAGGCTCAAAACAGCCTCTCATCTGGCAGGCAGATAGGGGGTCCACAACCCTGGGAGGGCTGTGGGGGCTATGCTAGTCCTCCCAGGGCTGTGGGCCTCTGATCTGCCTGCCAGATGAGGGAGGGAAGCCGGGTGCTGCCACCTGAGACCGGGGAGCTGGGGAAGGGAACTGAGCCCAGGCTCAGTTCTCTTCCCCTACACTGTGATTGGCATCCCACAGTCCGGCCAGGGGTGGGGCAGGGAGAACCAGGGCTTTGGAGCCGCTGGGAGTGCAGCTCTGATTCTCCCCTGTCTCCCACCACCTGGCTGCTGGCTGCTTCAAAACATTTTGACTAGCCTTGTTTTCTTTTGAGGCTGTTTTGAAACCCTTCATTTAGATTCAATTTCGCTGTTTTGAGCTCAGAATGAGTCAGAATAGTGTTGAATCGAAATAGCCGGTGATTTTTTGCACAGCCCTGCTAAATAATCATTCATTCAGTCATTGCTTTCAAATTTGGGGGGGAGATTTGTCAGGACTACTTTCCTGCACTAAATGCGACAGTACTTCAAAAATAATATATGTTCGTAGAGCTGTTTTCTATCAGTACATGATACATGATTTACTTGTACCATAATGGAGTTTGCCAACAGTTCACTAGCATTAAGGCTAATTGTCATCTTTCCTTCTGATTTTAGGTTCTGAAGGCTCCAAACTCCAAGACAAAAAAACTGCTTCTGGACAAAGTACCAGCAACTCTGGAACCAAACCAGGTATACTGTTATGCACTTTTCACCATCAAGTTATTTTACTAAGCCTGGAAATTATTTCAAAACCTGTTGTTTTTGTAAAAAACTTTAAAAATGTTTTGTGCGCTTAGTTCTTCTCCTTCCGCTTCAGTGAATTATTATTTTCAACTAGTCTGCATTGAGAGAAAGAGAGGAAGAATGTCAAGAGAGAGGAGAGAGTTCTGGGAGCCCTGACTTTGCACCAGTAACAACAGAAGGGATAATGCATTGCACACACTGAAAGTGCCTACACAAGATGCTTTACTGTGCAGTAGAGCTACTCACTGCTCAGTAAGCATCCATGTCTACATGTGCAGATGCTTACTGCAAATGCAGATACCACATTTACTTCTGATTAGCAGGGATCCAGGTTTTCCATTTCCCATGAAAAAACAGAGAAAACCACGGCTTTCCCAATTTTTATCAGAGAAATAACGGATTTTTTCTTTTAGCAGAGAAACCCATGGAGTGCCAGCCTGCAAAAGCTAATTGTAAAAAGGGTGGGAAACCCCCAACCTTGCCCAGAGGGGGAGGGAGAAGGGGAAGGGTGGGGCTAGAGGCTTTCACTGTGAAGGGCATGAGCAGGGCAAAGGGGCTGTGGGGGAGAGAGGCATAAGCAGGGCAGGGAAGGCTGTGGGGAAAGTGAGGAGCACCAGCAGTGCTGTGGGGGGAGTGAGGGGCACGAGCAGGGCTCTAGTGGGGAGTGAGGGGCACCAGCAAGGTCAGGAAGGGCTGTGAGGGGCCTTTAATAATGGATTTTGGGGATTTTATCAGAGAATTTGCGATTTTTTTATTTTTTTTAATCGGGGAAAACCAGGATCCCTGGTGATTAGTAACAGCACAGTGGCACATGTGTAGAACCCTGACCAAGAGCAAATGTGCTGCCGGGTAGCATGGTCTGGGAGGTTGTTCCTTGCCCCTGGGAGCTGCCAGCTGCCAGGGTATGGAGGCAGTGTCTCCCTGCCCCAGCCCGGCAAGAGGAAGCTCCCAGCCCCTACCTGGGCAGCAGACAGCTCCCAGCCCCCACTCTGTGACTGCAGGACAGGGCTGAGAGATCCTTATCTCCCAGTCCTAGCTCCGTGATCATAGGGGCAGAACTGGGAGATCCTCCTCTCTCAACCTGAGTCCTGCAGTTGTGGGGTCTGGGCTGGAAGATCTTTTTCTCCCAGCACTGGCCCTGCAACTGTGGGACTTGGGCTGGGAGAGAAGGATCTCCCAGGCCCCACACACCAACTGCGGAGCAGGGGCTGGAAACTCCCTGCTGGCAGGGGCTGGGGAGCCTGTTCCCTGCCCAGCTCCATGATGGCGAAGCTGGGTGGGGAACAGGCTCTCTAGCCCTTGCCTCACAATCATGGGGTGGGGCTCATAACTGTCCTGGTCAGGAGCAGATCCCAGCCTCATGCCCTGATTGGGTAATCAAGGCACAGAGCTTGGAAAGAGCTGTAGGGGTGGGGCAGGTCCCAGCCCCCTGCCCCATCCATTAGTCAGGCAGCTAGCAGCAAGCAGGAAATCCCTGCCCAGCCAGGGCCTCACTGCTAGCTGCCCCGCTGGTGGATCAGGGCAGAGTGCTGGGACCTGCCCCTCCCCTGCAGCTCACTCCAAGTCCCCTGCCCTTGATCAGGGAGCCAGGGCCAGGAGCTCCCTGCTGCCAGGCAGGGGAACATTGTTCTGGGGGTGGGGCAGGGAGCAATGTCCCAGTCCCTGCCAGGAGACAGCTGTGCTCCTGGCCCAGTACTCCCTGCCAGCCCCTGGACTAGTACCCAGGGGGAGCCTAGAGCTCCCCCTGGCTGTTGCAGGGGGCCAGTGGGGGAGGGAGCAGATTGCTGCCATGAGCAGCAAATCTGCTTCTGAGACCCTGCATGTGTAGATGTCTGCCTGGGTCAGTTTACTCTAGAGCATACTGATCCCATATTATTTGCATGCCCGGTGGTTCTTTCCCAGAGGTCGTCACATTTTACTGGCTTTCCCTTGACCCACATGTTTTCTTATTTTGCTACCTGACTGCCCAATAGCATCCTTCCTTCCCTCTGTCCGCTCTTCTCACACCAGGAAGTGCCATGGTGAAGCAGGTGGATTGGGTCAGACATGAAGAAACTCAGCAAGTGACTGACTTACCTCTGATGCCACAATGGCCCAGAGGGGCCTAAATTATTGAAATTATCTCTGTTATTTAGTCTATGTAATAATTAGATACAACAATCAGTAATTTGGCAAAATTATAATCTGATTTGTCCAAATGTAGTCTGAAAGAGAGATTTCAATGGATATTAATTATATGAAAGGCTGTAAGAGTCTGCATTTTCCATTTCTAGGATAATTAGGGACAGAAAAAGGTTGACATTGAGTGCTACATTTCTATGCGGATCCATTTTTAATGTTAAGACCCAGACTCCCCTGAAAATTCATTCTATACTCAGAGTAAGCCTGTCATTTTGTGAAGCATGTACTGCATTTTCATTCATACCTTAGAAGTGAAATCCCTGCTGTAAGTGTAAAATCCAGCTTCAACTCTGGATCCGCGATGGAATCATTGATGATAACTTCAGAACAGTCCTGTCAAACAGGTTAAAATATTAAGCATTTGCAGATTATGCCCCCAAACCATGTAAGGTACAATTATCTAACAGAATGAAATGAGTAGCTTAACATCAGGAAGACAAGTGCTGCACAAATAAGCAATCAGCACCTTTGTATCAATGGCTTCATCCTGCAAAGAGCTTGAGCTCTCTCTGCCAAGTACAGAGCACCCTCAACTCCTGTATTCTAGCAAGTATGAAGTGAGCTTTGCAGTATGCAGGATGCTAACAAGGATATCTCTCCCATCTTACTGAGGAGAATCCAGCACTTGTCACCATGATAAATAAGATGAAGAAACATATATATACACAGGCATTTTTGCACTCCTTTAGAATGCCATTCCATCTGGGTTCCTGAGTGATGCTGCCTACATAAGCAAACAAACATGAGAAACAAGAGGGATAACAGGTCCTGTGAAAATGTTCTTCCTTGCCACGTATTTTAAAATGATATATGCAGGGTGTCAACTGATCAGCAGATTGAGAGCACTATTGTTGGAGTTCGGGCATGCAGCCAAATTACGAATTACGAAGGATTGATTTCCAGACCTAGAAAAGACATTTTAATTAACAGAGTACGATTTGCTCCAGTACCCTTCTCTATGGCACCACCAACAGAGCAAAGGCTGCTGTGATAACTTGGTATGCCACTTTATTTTTTTCTTTGTACCAGCTTTTATTTACATTTGGACAGTTCTCAGCAATATATGGAAAACCACCCATTACACAGTACATATGCAAATCTTGTACATATGTCTGCTACATTACTTGATACTGTTTTAGTGCATCAGACAGAAGTTCCAAGTGTGCAATGGATGAGGAATAGTTGAATGTCTTGAAATTCAGTAGCAGAGGTTACTGTTTTTATTCCTGCCATTGTTCATGATTAGCCATCTTCCAGAACAGGCATACTTCATTCTCCGAATAATCATTGCACCTATTAAAGGAATCTCCTCCTCCTTTCCTAGGTGAACAAATGCTAGAAATTTAAAAAGAAACAGGTGGAGAATAGTATATTCTGAAAGAAGTATTGTGTACTACATGATCCTGAGGTCTTTGGTCATTTACCAACAAATTCATATCATGCTGAATTTATTGAAACAAATCCATGTCTTTTTTTAATATATATATTGCACTTTGATTCAAATGTCTCTCACCTACTCCAATTAGGGAAATGCAGTAAGATTTCTTTTTGTTTTGGTCACAGGAAGTGAGGAATCCATTGTGCTCCAGAAAGGAGTACCAGGTTAACTTTCTGTCCTGTTCCTATCTGATAAGCAGACTGCACGAGAGCTAGCATTTTCTTAAACCGAACCAGAATTAAAGCTGGCATAACTCAGCATAGCTCCATATACTTCATTAACCTGGGCCAATCTCTCATATTGGCTAATGATGTGACCCAGTATGTTTAGGTAAGAGATTACCCACGCTCATGTTGGTGACTTTTTACTTTAATAGCATTAATTTGATTTGGCTACCGATTCGTAATGAATAAACATAGTGTGATTCAGCCCCATTAAACGCGGTATTACGTTTGTTTAATTCTGTTGAATCAGGGATACATTCGCTAACCTCTGATCAGATTATATTTATCTGATTGATCATCGTTCACTGATAAATTATTAGGTAATTAAATGTAAGCCAGTCAGCAATTGGTGTTTCATCCAAGATGACATGGATCCAAAGCACCAGCATCTATTGGACCAGTTAACTTAAGTCCACATTTTTCACTTGTTCTAATTCAAATAGCCAGTATAAATTAGTCCATAATTATCTTGTCTTCACTTCAACATTAATTTTTGACAAACATCTTTTGATTTGGACTTAGCTATATTTAGTCTTGTTTTCTATTCTACTGTAATTTTAGAAATTACGAAAAACCTATTTTTAAAGTTAATTGAAGCCATATGCAAACATATATACGTCCATAGTTGATGCATTTGTACAACTCAGGTATTTCTGCTGTCAAGTTGCATAATTGCATATACTGTGTATTCTGGTTGCTATTTGGCTGATTTGACAATTGCAGCAGCAGTGTTTTTGCACGTAAAATAGAGTGTACATTAGTAATTACCCACCATCCATTATTAAGCAGATTCATGTTGCATCCAGACTATGCTTAGGAATTTGTCATGCAGAAGATACTCCCTTTACTTCACTCATTGTTTTAAGATTTAAAAAACCCCCAAATGCCAGTGTCTAAGTCTCCCTAGTGTCAAAGTAACACTGAATATTTATTATATCCAAAAAATCTTTACTGTTTTTGTGTTCTGATTTTGGTAAACTTTTCAGTACTTGTGAGAAGCATATTAAATCAGTAGCTGTCCAGATTTAACTTATTTTGTTAAAGAACAAGTAAGCAGGAACAATGTTAATGCAAGATTTCCTACATCCTCCATTTCCAGTGTACCTCAGTCCTGCTTTAGAGTCAGTATTCTGGCATGAAGTGGGAATTCAGCTTTTTGCTCCATTACTGAGCTTGCCAAAAAGTAATTAGATGGTGTCCATTGTGACGGTGTTTGTGTTGTGCATCTTTTCCTCTAGGAACCAGACTGAGGCTGGCAACACATGCCCTATTTGCCACCATATACTCAACAAGGGGCATATCTGTGTGAGACATTTACTGCACAGTTGACTAATTAACTGCACAGTAAACTTCTCAGCATCTACACATGCACCACTATTAGGGTGCACAAAACTAAAACTCTACAGCAGGCTAGGACTTGTATCTACAAGTCCTAGCCTGCTGCACAGCTTTTTCATGAGCAGCTGTGCACATATAGACGCTGCTCTGGCTGGTTAGGGCACAGGGTGCTTCAGGGTGGGGCTAGCTGGCAAGCAGCCCCAGTGCTGAAGCACCCTCATGCCTCAGCCAACCCCTCCACAGCACATGGAGACCCATCGGAGCAGTCCTGGGCTGGCAGGGAGTTTATTTGTGTGGATTAATCCCACGCATAAATGTGCCCAAGTAGCATTAATTTTTTAGGCTGTGGACCTGGGCTGGTTTTAAATCAGCAACATACTGAAAAGAGACTCTTTGGTTGTTATCACTAATCCTTGACATGATCCAGTCTCCCAGAAAGACTGCTTTTTTCTCTTTTCTTTTTTTGAAGTTTTTAATATTCAAGTTCCAAAGTTTTGACTAGTGATTTTCAACCAGGGTGATATGAGACCCCTTTAAGGGTTCTGGAGGGTGGAAACACTTGCATGTGATTCTCAAGATAAGGGCCATCCCTGGGGGATGCAAATCAGGGTGACCACCCCGGACCCTGCACTTTGGGGGGCCCCATGGAGTTGCTGCACTGCCACTGACTTCACATCGAGCTGCTTGGCACCCTGCCGCCAAGTCCACCACCAAATCCAGCACCTCTGGCCTCTTGCACCCCCTGCCCCACCCCCCCGCCACTGAATCAGGTGCATCCAGATGCTCGGCCCCCCTTCTCCCCCCCCCACCAAATCCACCGCTGGCTTCCTTGTATTTGGGGTGGGACCCCGCACCCTGCTCAAGTTGTCTCTGCTCAAGATAATACAAATCCATAGTGTCCAAGACGTTCTGAGCATTTACGGTCTTTCTGAGTTCATTGCAACAGAATAATTGCTTTGTTGTTTTTCTGGAGACAAAAATGAGTGAAAGCTAAAAGCTGGGGTTATCTGAGAGGGTGGCTTGATTCTAATGAGGGGCACCTTGAGTCCAAAAACAGGTTGAAAGCCACTGGTCTTGACTTTCTTCAGTTGATAAAACTATCCTCTTTTGTTTCAGTATCATACTGTACTGTGTATATGTGGTACATAAAACCTTGCACAGCTCTAAAATACCTCAAGAACTTGGTGGGAGACTCAATGTCATGTTGTTAGCTATTACAGACCTCACAGCACCTCAGTGAAGAGCTATTACGGTGTTAAGATCCAGCTCATATTTTTCATGGCATACACTTTTCTATCGTCCTATAAAATGGCTTTCTGTATGTTCAAGGTATTGTACAGTAAGAATGTTCTGCCGTGTGAATCTTCTGCAGATGGGTTACAGAATAATATACAGTGTCGTCTTGGGAATTACAATGTTGAATCAATGGGGTATTGCAGTTTTTATTCTATAAAGCTGGATGCAAAGTACATATTCATTGTTCAGCTGGTTATTATTTTTCTGCCCTAAAAACATGGCTAGATTCAGCAAATATGCAAGCTTTTTCTTAACTTATAAGTGTGCTGTGGCATTACTAATGTGCCTGATGTGAAACACATAAGTACTGTGCTGTATCAAGGCCATTATGCTTCAAGAAGTCCTTGTCTTTACTGCCTCCCTGTCAAACTTGGGACTACCTCCAAGGAAATATGGTCCTCCCAGTCACATCTGCACTGTGTGCGCCGAAGCCCAGGAGTTAAGCAGTGGAGGTGGCCTAGAATCGTCCCATGTAGGTAGCCTAGGGAACACACTCAGGGTAGTGTAGGTTGTCTGTTGCCTGATTGCTGGGTGTAGGAGTGCAGGACACGGTTTCCCACCACATTCTCTTAAAATAACCTGGTGACTGTGACATTGATGCCTATGCAGTGAAATGGGTGGCAAACTGGCTAGATGGTTGCACCCAGGGAGTGGTGGTGGATGGGTTGTTTTTGACCTGGAGGGATGTGGGCAGTGGAGTCCCCAGGGCTCCGTCCTGGGGCCTGTACTATTCAACATCTTTATCAGTGATCTGGATGTGTGTGTAGAATGCACGCTGTCTAAATTCGCTGACAACACCAAGATGTGGGGTGAAATGAGCATGCTGGAGGGGAGGGACCGAATCCAGCTAGATCTAGATAGATTACAGAGGTGGGTGGATGAGAATAGGATGGAATTCAATGCAGACAAGTGCAAGGTGCTGCATCTAGGGAGAAGGAACCAGCAACACACTTATAGGCTGGGGAACTCCCTTCTTGTCAACATGGTGGCAGAAAGGGATCTTGGAGTCATTGTTGACTCCAGGATGAACATGAGCTGCCAAGGCAAGTGGTCAGTAAGGCTAACCACAGATGCATCGCAAGCAGGTCCAAGGAGGTGATCCTCCACCTCTATGCGGCACTGGTCAGGCCGCAGCTGGAGTATTGCGTCCAGTTCTGGGCGCCACACTTCAAGAGGGATGTGGACAGCATTGAGAGGGTCCAGAGGAGGGCCTCTTGCATGGTCAGGGGGCAGCAGGGCAGGCCCTACGAAGAGAGGCTGAAGGCCCTGAACCTATTTAGCCTCCACAACAGAAGGCTGACAGGGGATCCGGTGGCCGTTTACAAACTCACCGGGGGGACCAGCAGGAATTGGGGACCAGCTTTATTCCCCCGGGCACCACCCTGGGTTACTAGGAATAATGGCCACAAATTATTAGAGAGAAGCTGGACGTCGGGAGACATTGCTTTACAGTTAGGGCTGCCAGGCTCTGGAATGGGCTCCCAAGTGAGGTGGTACTCTCTCCTACCTTGAGGGTCTTCAAGAGGAGGTTAGACAGATATTTGGCTGGGGTGATAAGATCCCGGCACCCGTTCCTGCCCAGGTCAGGGGGTCAGACCTAATGATCTGTTTAGGTCCCTTCTGACCCTAAACACTATGATGCCAAGTACTATGATACTAGGTAGAATGGGATTGAATGGGCAGGACATATTTCCTTGGCATTTGTTCCAAGCTTGGCAGGGAGATGGTTATAAACGTGGCCTAAAATACCTGGGGTGTTGCAGTTTCTGTGCAGCAGCTTATAAAGCTTCATCCCTGAAATAAGTTGATTTTTTTTTTTCTTTTTCATCAGAGCTATGTCATTTTCTATATTTAACAAAGTGATTGTTAAGGTTACAGTCCTAAAACTTTAAATACACAGTCTAGCTGTAATAACAGCTAGTTTTGCTAGCAATCAGGGTGGCCACTTTACCATAGAGCTTGCAGCAAGGGCTTAACTTTATTCTTTTTCCTTTACTGTAATTAGAATGGGTTCACAATTGTATTAAGTTGTCTTTGCTAAATAGGTATTTTTGAGGCATCTTTGAGAGTTATTGCTGCCTGTTAGTTGCTGTTATAACAAGGTTGTATTTCCTGTTATTAGATTTGAATCTGTCTTCCTGATTTTTTTTTTTTTTCCCCCCCTCCCAGATCAACCCCCAGTACTGAAGGTTGATGATAGACAACGACTTGCAAGGGAACGGAGGGAGGAACGAGATAAGCAGTTAGGTAAGTTATGGTCTATGTTATTTAGCAGGTATAATTTTGTAGATTGTAATCTGAGTCTAGAAATACATTATTCTAATATGCTTTTAGCAGCAAAAGGTAAATGGATGGAATTAAAAATTCAATAACGTCCTTTTAGACATGCCATTACATCTTGAAGGCAGATCTTGTGTTCATGCATATCTGAGTATTTGTCATTAGTGAACCTCTTGTGTGCATGTTGCATCTCTTTACATTATTGAACCAAATGGACTAAAGTGTACCCTTGATTATACCAAGATAAGTGCAAAGTGACTTCATTGACATCAGGGAGAGTTCTCCAGATTCAGACTTGTGTAAAGGAGAGCAGAATTCCTTTCTAAATATGACAAATCCATTCTGTATCATGCATAAAATAAGATGGAAAAACAGGATGTCAGCATGTAGATTGAGTTTTTTGATACTTGGTGTTTTGATCGTGTGTGTGGGGGGTTTTTTTACGTATTGTATATTAATGGTGTCTATTAATGACATTCAAGTAAAAACGTGTACATCCCGTATTTGAGTGTATACAGTACTCTTAACTAGATTATCCAAGTGCATGTTTACACCAACATTAACAGGTAAGTAGCTATTTTCAGTGCAGATATAACAGAACAAGCTGAAAGCTATTGTCATTGTATTTTACTTGCACAGAACTGCCAATAATAAATCTCACTCCTCTCTACTAAAAAAAATAAATTTATTCTTACTGGGTGGTATTCCCCTTTCTGCGAGATCGTGCAGAATGACTGATGCACCATTTAAGTCTCACATGTCATAAAAATGCAGTTGGAGTGATGTGTAAACCTGGTTTTGTTCTGACTTCAGCACTGGGTATGAATTTCATTCATTATGTATTGGTTCAGCTGTCATGTAAGGAATTTACAATCTCGCTGATGATATTATGTATGTACACTAATCTAAATGAGCCATTAATTAACAAAGATTTCTTTTGCTGAATGGCTAGTAATATTTGCATGTACTGATCCATTTTTAAAGCAATCTGCCCTTAGTAGATAAATCTTTCATGAATGTTTTTCGTTTTTTATTTGGTGTTTGCTAAAGGAAACTGAGGAGAGTAGTGGGTGTATAAATAAGTCTGGAATTTAAATCGCACCAAATAGTTTGATCTGTAAAAAAAGTGCCACACTACTTTGTTATCCTGTGCCACGTGATATAGTGCTCCCCCAAATGTTAAGGGATTGGTTATTTTTTCCTCATCAAAGTATCAAATAAAATTTCAGTGCAAAGTCCAGTGCTTAGGATGGAACAATAGCATGCACAAATACTGACAGGGTTGGGGAATGACTGGCTAGGCTGCAGTTCTGCAGAAAAATACCCAGCAATCACAGTGAATCATAAGCTGAGTACAAGCCAACAGTGTGCTCTTCTGCAAAAACAGGCCAAAAGCATACTGGGCTTCATTAATAGGAATGCCACTGGCAAATAAAGAGAAGTAATTCTTCTATTCTGTTTGGCACTAGTAAGGCCTCACCTGGAATACTGTCTAGTTTTGGGCTGCACACTTTGAGAAAGATGTGGACAGAAAGAGTCTAGCAGAGAATGACACAAATGATTAGATGTCTGGGAAACATGATTTATGAGGATAGACTGAAAGAACTAGGACTATTTAGTCTGGAGAAGAGAAGATTGAGAGGGGATTTGATAAGTCTTCCAATATCTGAAGGGTGGTTATGTGGAGTATGAGGATAGACTATTCTCCATAGCCATCGGGGACAGGGCAAAGACAATAGTCTAAAATTGTCATAAGGGAAATTTAGGTTGGGTATTAGGGAGAACTTTCTCTCTGTGAAGATGATTAAGCACTGAAACAGGCTTCCTTAGTGTGGAGAGGCAGAATCTCTATCTTTGGATGTTTTTAAGAATAGATTTAGATGGTCATTGACTGGAATGGTTTAGTGAGGGGCAACCCTGCCTGGAGCGGGGGGTTGAATTAGATGACCTCATGAGGTCCCTTCCAACCCCAGTACTCTGAGTCTACACAAAAAAAGGGAGAAGCCAGTTGAATTTGAAATATTGTGGTTATAAATGTTTTGAATGGAAGTGTTCATTTCTGAGTATTTTTGATGGATTGTCTCAAGTTTGCAAAGTAGGACAGGTGATAACATCCATGTCCCATTCCCTGAGGCCATAAACCAAAGTAAGAAGTAGTCTGTCAGTTATTCATCCAGTGCCTTGCTTCTTGCCATCTTTGCAGCAGAGTACATGCACCATGTGCCTTTTTTGGAAATTGCCCACCCCAAGTGTGGTATATGCCTGGCCACTGAAGTTCTCCCTTCCCATAAAAAGCTTTGATCCTGAACAGCATTATGGACTCTCTGCACCTTTGTTGTGAGTTTCAGATGCTCAGAATGTGCTAAACTAATGAGCAGGGTGGTTATGCTGCAAATGTAGACCAAGCAGAACACAAAAGTCCCTCCAAAGGAAATGCCAGTTATCACAAAGTCAAAGAAACAGGAAGCATTTAAATATGAAGGGATGTGCACAACTGTACATGCAGACCAGCCACAACAGTTGCTACAGAGTAAGATCTAATAAGCTCTAAGGCAATGGTGTTCACTGGACTAGATGGGTGGTATAGGGCCAGTCCATGGGCTGGGTCCAGTGCATGGGGTCTGTTCATGGGTGTAATCTGCACACTGATCTGGCTGGGTGCTGACCTGACCTCATACACCAATTCAATCTAGCACCCAAGGTTATATCATCTGACATGAAGGGCTCTTCATGGATCTGGAAATTTGGCAGCAGGAAACTACAATTAATGCTGCCACTGCTTCACCACGGATAAGTTTCTGGAACTGTAGGAGACCCCACGGGTCAAATGATGTCCTTGTGGACTGGATCTGACCCGCAGGCCAGAAGTTGAGCACCCCTGGTCTCACGTCTCAACTCCAGACAGGACCTGATTGTTGCTTATGCAAATGCTCATGAACCAGACTTACATGCTTCACCCAGATGGTCACAGAACTGGAACTGAGCAAATTCATCCCCTACCCATGCTGTGGCCATACCATGTCATGACATTGGTGTTGACAATGAGATGGTAAAAGACAAAATGAGAAGTAGCTGTTTGCTTTCAGGATAGTGCTTCTGTGCCTTTTGAATACCGATGATCCTTTCTCTGGATTCATGTGTCAAGAATTGGATAAATCCCCTTAACTTGTCATTGCCTTCTGCTTGCTAAATGTACCTGGCTCGATGATTGACAGAGAGCCTTTCTATCAGCTTGCCTGTCTCTTACGATGCATACATTCTTCTAGATAGAGTTGATCCTCTCTCTTTTGATATTAGTAGCCGTATCTTCTCTGGGGATGAGTTTTCTTCCACTCTGCTTCACAAATGCCTTCTTGATTACTCAGCCTTTAAACTTTGTAAATGAAACCTAAATTACTCTGCATCAACTCTTGAAGGCCAGCGGGCAGAGCTGGCAGCTTGGAAGGTGGCCAGTGCTCAGGGTTCTGTGTTGCTTCCGCTGGACAGGGCTCCCTGTAACCATCCACATTCATTAATAACTGTGAGGAAAATGCCTTTTTCTTTTGCGTTGTGTTGCTGCTATGCTTGACCCTCTCCGTTTTGTGAGGAATGTCTTTGATGCTACAGCTGGCATAAAAGACCCCTGTGTGCTATTGAATATGCCTTTTATACAGTGATATGCTGTGTCGCGATATGCCATATTTTAACTTGATAAAACAAGCTGTGTGGCAAAGGGGACTTTGGCTGACTTTGAATGTGTCTCATTTTGATGCAAAGACCTTTATTCTTTTGTTTTCATGTAGATGGAAGGCACAGTGTTGTAATCCTCTAGCAATTTAACTCTCCTGTTTCAGCCATTCGTTATAATCACAACTGTTAACTTGAGGTTACAAATAGGCAGGAAAAGAGACGAACACAGAAGACAAAGGAAGAAAGCAGAAGCCATGAAAAGGGTTTCCTCTTGTTTTCTAGTTAGCTGCACAACCCCTCCTTTGCAACATAAGCACTTCATACCCACCGTGTGCTCTCCTTAGTGGATTCCAATAACATTTCAATCCAAGGTCATCATTTTGGATCTTGTCTTCAAGGTTTTTTGTGGTTTGGGTCTAGGATATCTAAAACAGCTATCTAAATCTGTGTGTGTCCAGGCCAGCAACTGCTAAAACAGTGAGAGTGAAACTCAGTGAACTGGATCTTAGGATTTTGTTTTCATGAGTTTCACAATCTCTGATGCTTTTCCAAAGTTATTATAGGAAAAGCTCAGGTCTCATGATGGCTGAGCACAACTTAGAGTGACCTTGGATCAAATTTTTAGGCCCTTAAACCAGAAGGCAAATTAAAGGACCCCAGATTTCTTTGTTGTAAAAGTCCTGTGGGGTTTTTTTTGGAGGGGGAGGTCTGATTCATAATATGTGAGTGCTTGGGGTTGCAAATACTGAAATGCTACATTCTGTGTTTCCCAAACTTTTGATAGCTAAGGCATACCTTATTTTCTGGATTAAAATTGGTGGCATACTGCACTCTTACATGCAGAAAGGCATGTGTGGGTGTGCGTGTGTGTTGTTTTTTCCCCAAAACATATATATTACATTCCCCTGCTAGAGCAAGTCATGGCAGTACTGAGATGTACCGTTAAAAAATGACACCAAATACATCTTTCTTTAAGCAAGGAATTAGTTTCTATACTAATGATATTCAAGCTTTTCAGCCTCATCCTCCATAACCTTTCTGAATTCCGCGGCATCTCAGTTGAAAATCACTGAGCTGGATCTAAATTCAGAAAAGATATGGAGGGGGCATGTGGCCCTTGTTGGCGGGGCTGCGGCCCCTGTGGGGGGCAGTTCATGAGCTGTGCAGAGGGGCTTCTGAGCAGCCGCCCACACAGGCCCCCCACATTCCTCCACAGTTGCCCACATTCCCCCAGCACACACCCTGTGTGCCCAGCTGCCAGATAGGATGAGACCTGCTGGCTGGAGCTGTGGCTGCAGGCACAGCTGTCCCCGCATCCTGGTTAGTGAAGGGGTCAGGGGAAGCTCTAACTGCATTATGATGAAAAAACAAAAGGCAAACAGCAAAACATATATTTAGAATTCATCATTTATTATGATGATAGAGACACTGGCAGGCTTCCAAATTGCTTTAACACTGTATCATAGATTTCATAGATGTTATGGCTGGAAGGGACCTCAAAGATCATCAAGTTCACCCCCTGCCCTAGGGGCAGGAAGTCAGCTGGGGTCAAAGGACCCCAGCAAGATGAGCATCCAAGCATTTCTTGAATAAGTCCAGGGTTGGTGCCTGCACCACATCTGGAGGGAGTCTATTCCAGGGCCTGGGGGCTCGGACAGTAAAGAAGTTTTTTCTTGTGTCCAGCCTAAAACAATCTTGTAGGAGTTTATGATCATTGGTCCTTATTTTTCCTTCGGGTGCTATGGTGAACAGACATTCTCTCAGATCCGGATGAACACCCTTTGTGTACTTTTAGGCAACCACCAGGTCTCCCCTGAGCCTACGCTTTTCCAAACTGAAGAATCCCATGGCTCTCAGCCTTTCTTCATAAGGCCTAGTTTCTTGTCCTCTGATCACGCACATGGCCCTCCTCTGGACTCTCAAGCTTCTCCACATCCTTCTTGAATTGTGGAGCCCAGAATTGAATGCAGTGCTCCAGCTGCGGCCTCACAAAGGCCGAGTACAGCAGGAGGATGGCATCCTGAGATTCAATTGAAGCATCTATGGATGCAAGCCAGGGGTTTGTTTGCTTTACCAGCTGCGACACTGCATTGGTGGCTCATGTTCATCTTGTGGAATCATGACCTCCAAGTATCTTTCAGCAGTGGATGTATATGTATCAATAAAGCATTGCCCAACTGATTTTATTTATCTATATATCACTCATATATATATATGAGTGGTTTTTTTGTTTTAATTGTGGAGGAACATGGATTTTGGGGTATTTTACAGAGTGACTTCGGGATTTTTTTGTCGGGGATTTTTCAGTTTTCAAATACTTGCCAGGGCAGCTTTTTATACTGCTGGGGACAGCACAGGTACTGGCCCCAGGCTCTAGCTCCCCCTGGCTGCAGATCTGGGAGGAGCCAGGCAGGGTTATTTTGCCTCAGGTGGCACAGTTTGCCCCACACCAAAGTGCATGTCTAGGCACATGCACTGAGGCAAAAAGCCCTGGCTCAAATTTGCACTGCTTCTATTTGAGCTGCTGCAAGCTCATGTGCTTGAATGTGTGGACATACCCTTGTTGTCTGTGATGTTCTCTCATGCTCATTTCCTTTGCCTTTTCTCTTACCCAAACTCTGGTCAAGTAGACACAAGCAAATTCTATACTAAATCACCATTAAAGAGTGTAGGCTTACTACAGCCTATACTTCTCATCTAAGGAAAACTAAATGGAATTTTGAATAGCAATGCATTTAGCAATTATGTAGGATAATATAAAGAGCAAGTATGAGCTAGTGAGAGCAAGGAACATAAGAAACTCAAGAAACTTTTCTTTTAGTATGGTGTTGTAGAACTGATCTAAACTATGCAGACTCTGGGGAAATGTTATAGTGTAGTCGAATAGAGAGTCGCATAAAAGTTGCACTGTCTTTTTGAACGCCAGTCAATCTCACTTGTACCATTGTCCCTAGTCTCTCAACCAAAGACAAAGGAGAACACTAGGTTAAGCAAGAGGAGAAGCAAACTTTTTCTGCATATGCACAGTTATATCAGCTTATTTTAGTGGATATGAATTACTGTTGCTTTCTATGGTTAAGCTGTGCTATTATTATGTGGAAGTGCAGATAACTTAGATTCTCCCTGCCGTATGTGCTACGGACAGGATTATCACAAAGCCCAGTTTTCCCTCCACAGTTCTATGACTGGATCCACAGTTATATGACTGGATTCATGTGAAAGTCGGTGGGATTGTACATGTGTCGTAAAGGGCAGAATTATATATTTATGATAATGATGCACAAACCAGAGAAAAAAGGGATTGGCAATCAGATTCCAGATTAATTTTACCATACTGGCACTTGGAAATCCCATCTTTCAACTTGTATGTGGTACAAAATTCATACAGAAGTCACTGAGTCACAATACCATATTTTCTCCCATACAACATATGCCCAAGTAAGATGTGCACCTTTTTTTTGGAAAAGCAAGTTGGGAAAAAATATTTTTCCAGTTATGGCTGCAGAGAGCAGACACAAAGTTTAATCTTCAGCTTGCTTACTCTCCCTTTCCTACTCAGCCAAAAGCTGTAACCCAAGTTGCTGCTGAAGACTGGTCTCCATGGGTGCATCAACGATTTTAAAAAGAGCAAAAAAGTTTGCAAGGCTATGCAAAAAATACTTTCTCACTTAAGACACACACCCCAGTTTGGGAGGCTGATATTTGGGGAAGAGGTGCACATGGTTATGTGAGAACATATAGTGATTGTGTAATACCAGGAAGCCATATTTTTTCATATGCAGTGTTCAGACAAGAAAATTGCATTTGGAAGTGCTGTGTCTCTGTAATGCAGAGCTGACCCTAGCTTTTCACAGGCTGAACAAAGCATACACATTCATCAGTAGGCATCTATCAGAAGGTACTTAAATCATTCCAGGCTGACTCGTTACCATTCTTGTCCCTAAATTCTAGAAAAATATATCAACATGTTTTTGTCGTGCTGAAAACAGAAGAAAAACTTAGCTTTCTGAACCTCTTCTCCTCCTGCAAATTGCTGTTGTGTGTTACTTTTCAGAAAATGCTTTGAACACTGAAGAAATGCTAGGTGTACATTGGAAATCAAAATGTAACTCGGCCTGATGCAGCAATTTACCAAAGAATGTTGTCTTTCATTAGTAACACTGTAGTTAAGAATGTACCAGCACTTACACTCTTTGCCTACCTATTTAAATGGAAAATATTTCTTCTGGGCCACAGATTGACAGGAATAAGAACCAGGAGATAGTCAATGAAACCAAAAAGGGTAAAACTGATATATGGAGATACTTTATTACACTGTGCATAAATCGACCTGTGAGACTCATTGTCACAAGATAGCACTTAGGACTAAAATGGAATTGGTTTCAGAACAGTACAGGATGTTTAAATGGATGGTGAGAATGTCCATAGTTACTTTGGACAGAATTAAAGAAAATAGAACGGATATAAATACTCCTGCTTCTGGATGTGCTCCAACCACTAGCTTATGAAAAAAAAAAGTCCTTGTCTGCAGGGTATTCTATCTCTGTAGCCCAAGGAAAAGTCAAGGCCACACTGTCCCATGTATGTTCCACATACAAATCCAGGTTTTTCCTCCTACTTATTACAGGGCCCAGAGGCCTTTCTCTTTCAAGGGTGGATTAACGCACAGGCCCACAAGTTTGCAAATGATGTGGAAACAGGGTTTTGTTTTGGTCTGCTCTATGAGGAGTGAGTAGCAGCCACCTAACTTGACAGAAGTAGCATTGTTGTTTATAGCTTGATCATCCAGGGGTATGAGAGGCAAGGTCTTTTATTGGACCAGCTTGCCTAGTTGGGAGAGTTGTCAGTTGGACAGTAAGTGCCCTTTATCAATCCTGGGAAAGAGGCAATTACAGGCAAAAGATTTTGCTGATGGAGAAGTCGGGGCCTTTGGGTCTGGACAAACCTGTCACAGATACAGTCCTTTTGCAAGAACTCATGCACTGCTGCAAGAATTACTGAGTGCTCCGATACCTAGTGATGAGCACAGTATAATTGTTCAGAGAAATGTTGTCAGCTGGACAGTCAGTTGTCAGTTTTGCATCAGCCAAGTTCTCTTTTGTCCTTTCCATTTTGTCTGTTGTATCTTGTCAGTGAATCATGGTGCACTCTTGGGGATTTAGGTGGGAGACCTAGGGTCCTTACAGACAGGTGTGGGGAGAATGAGATGCAGGAAAGGAATGGTGTCAATGTGACCCAACCTGCCTGGCCTCTGTATAGCTGGAGTGCTTCAGCGGGACTTTTTGGCACTTTAATAGCTGATTCAGTCAGCATCAAAAAGCCCTACTGAAGCACATGAGCTATATAGTCACTGAGTGAGCCAGGTTTCATAGTTTCTAGGGTCGGAAGGGACCTGAGCAGATCATCTAGTCCGACCCCCTGCCATGGCAGGAAAGAGTACTGGGGTCAAATGACCCCAGCAAGATGTTCGTCTAACCTCCTCTTAAACACCCCCAGGGTAGGAGCCTGCACCACTTCTCTTGGAAGCTGGTTCCAGACCCTAGCCGCCCTGACTGGGAAGTAGTGCCTCCTGATATCTAACCTAAACCTACCCTCTGCCAGCTTGTGACCGTTATTCCTGGTCACTCCTGGCAGTGCGTGGGGGAACAGTGACTCCCCCAATGCCTGCTGGTCCCCCCCTGACTAGTTTGTAACAGGCCACAAGATCCCCCCTCAGCCTTCTCTTTTGGAGGCTGAACAGGTTCAGGTCCCATAGCCTCTCCTCATAGGGCCTGCCCTGCTGTCCCCTGATCATACGAATGGCCCTCCTCTGGACCCTCTCCATGCTGTCGACATCCCTCTTGAAGTGCGGTGCCCAGAACTGGACACAGTACTCCAGCTGTGGCCTGACCAGTGCTGCATAGAGGAGGAGGATCACCTCTTTGGACCTGCTCAAGATGCATCTGTGGATGCATGACAAGGTGTGGTTGGCTTTCCTTACTGCCTCCCCACACTGCCGGCCCATGTTCATCTTGGAGTCAGTGATGACCCCCAGATCCCTTTCTGCCTCCGTGCTGACAAGAGGGGAGTTCCCCAACCTGTAGGTATGGTGCCGGTTGTTCCTCCCCAGGTGCATCACCTAGCACTTGTCTGTGTTGAATCCCATCCTATTCTCATCCGCCCACCCTTGTAACCTGTCTAGGTCTGATTGTAGCCTGTTGCTTCCTTCCAGTGTGCCCACGTCCCCCCACATCTTAGGTTAAACTGATACAATTCCTCTTCCAGTAAAGCGCTGTTTTTGGGGGGGATTTTCCATGTTTTTCAAAGTCACATTAGCAGCAGTTGGGGGCAACAGCTTGCTTGCATTGTTTTACCAGTTTTTACCATCCCATTGCTTATGCCACCTCGCTGTCTTTCTCCATTATAGCATTCTGGAATTTACTGGATCTTGGATGAACCACTGTTGTTAATCCAGAATGTAGGAAAGCCTTTCTTTCACCTTTCAGGAAGGAGTAGATAGAGTGTCAGGCAGTTTGCCACAACCCTACTGCTAGACTGGAAATCAGAATTAGTGGGTAGGATAAAAGGCAATCTGAGATGCACCTACTTGCAGTTTCCATGGTGGATGTGAATTCCTGAACCTATGTTTAATATGTCATCCATGAGATTCCCACCTCCCAAATTTATTTTGGGGGTCAAAATAATAGCCTATCACTCATGTTCAGCACATTTTACCCCAGAATGGGCTACAGGCAGGTGCTTTCCTGTACTGCCCTTGAATTCTGTTTTCCCAGCTGTTGAGAAATGAACACCTAGGGCTGACATGATGTTTTAAATTGTGTTGTGTTGAGGAATGGTTCACCTTTGAATGGTGACATATAACAATTGCATGCAATATAGCATCTTAATAAACTGATGTGAAATTGCTTCATTCCCAAATGGAGAGCTCAGCATACCCCAGTGAGGCATGAATACATTGTGTATCCTTGCATGAAATATTATTTTGCAGCTGGCAGTATACTTCATCTGTTTGTCCATCAACATTTTGATTTAATAGCTGTCTAAGCCCTGTGTATTACATTATTAGCAAAGCAATGATGTCTAGACTGGCAGATTGGCTGTATGTCTCTGTATAGAATTTAGGTAGCCAGTTACTTGTATCCTATGCATTCTCAGAGAGATGTCTAAAACATCTATGCTGTTGAAAAAATGAAGTTGCATGAGATTTTGTATGAGTTTAGCTCTTACTGCAAACGGGAATTGGGATTTTATTAATACCTTGTATTGCACTGCAGTGCATTCTAGTAGCTGAAGAAAAAGGAAAAAACTTTTTCTAGAGCTAAAAGTTGAAATTTAATTTTAGAAATATCCCATAGATTCAGGGCAATTGTTAAGCCTTCAGAGGTTTGTCAACTATAATTGAGGACTTTCTAACAGACCAAAAAGTGAATGGTTTAATAAACCAATGAACAATATTGCAAATCTAGACAGATTTTTTTTCAATCATGTATTCAAGCAAATTGAATTACAGGTGGTCTCCTTACATCAGTCTTCCAGTGACAACTGATCTGACTTGTTCCCTCTCTTTTGCTAGATCAGTATCAGTTTAATATCCAATATATTATCTGTCAAACTCAGGCAAATTTGCTTTAACTATTTCCGACTTGCAAGTATAACATTAGTTCTCTATGGTTCCAGGTTTCAGAAGTTATGGAAGGTTATCCAGCTCCATATGCGCTGCTACACACAGGGAGTGAAGGTCTTGACTGTGTGTTATATAGCAAATACTACCATTTTTTTTTACCAGTGGTGTTATTTTCCACACTTGCCCTGGCTGCAGTACACTATATTATGTATCGCATTTATCTTATTCACAACAGCAGTACAGTAGGCCATTTTACAAGAGAAAAATAGAATTACATCTGATTTCAGATCAGGGGTTTTGACATCATAGGCCCCAGTACAGCTCCCTGTTCAGCAGGTAAGAGCATCTTATGCAGCTAACTTTAGCCACGTAAGTGGTATTTTGTTTCACTCTACTCTTCAAACTTGACTTGCCCTGGTGCATATGCTTAGAAATATCTGCTTCTCATATGCTGTCATGAGCCTGTTCCAGTTGGGTAGGCATGTAAACTCCATGTAAAATCCCTGAAATGGTAGTTGCAGAAGAATCATCACTAATGACTATTTGCCTGGGGAATGGAAGACGCAAGTTCTAGGCCCTCCCTTACCGCAAGGTTTAAACCTTCATCTCCCACTTCTTGGTCAAGCACCCTAGGAATGAGGCCTTGAGATAGTCATTACTGAGAGCACCCTGCCCCCTCCCCACTATTGGCAGCCAGATATTGGCAGTGGGAGATGCATGGGACTGAAAGAGGAGCAAGCTTGTGGGTATGGCTCAGTGACACGGATGCTGTCCTGGGGGGCAGAGGGTCCTAGATTCTGGTTCCTGTCCTCAGTGGGCCAGAAACTATCACATTTATATTTTTAGCCACTGATCATTAAATGCAGAATATAAAACTTACTTTGGGTTCAAGAGGTGGGGCCAGAGCCTAGGGCCCTCTTTTTTCTTTTTTGTAAAAAATGATAAAAGTATGAATGATTCAGAGTGTTTTAAATGTTTTCTACATATTTTTCCTTGGCTATTGTGCAACTTTGTATTTGGCCTTACTTTTACTTATAGGCGGATATCCCCTCTCATCAGGTAGACGTGTAAAATGACTGTTTCATCTTCATGCTGAAATTTCTGTGTGCTCCATCTCTGCTTCCCACTGTCATAAGCTATTTCTTGCATTGCTTGTAGACTCTGCATAGACCTTATAGATTTTGGCTGACATGATCCCATTATTTTTACTAGCTTTTTTAACTAGTGAAGGTCTTTCTTGGTCCTGTCAACTGCTGTGGCTTTTGTTTTTGAAATAACGTTTTCTATTGTTCCTTGTTTTTTCTCCCATGATAAATGTCTGCAATTAACATAAACAAAATGTCTCTTATCAGTTGGCAGTTACAGGGGTAAGTGTCAATATGGAGAACTATGGTCTTTTGATACAATAAGACACACAGGATTAGATGAGTAACCCTGGGATTCTTTCATTAAATCTATTTCATTAAATCTATTACTAATGTTTCATTAAATCTATTCTTGCATTAAATCTTCAACCTCCCATTCTGTTTAATGATCCAGATCATCCATGATAGCCAGGCAGTGTAAGTTGAGTGTAGATGAGGGCTGGGAGCAGCACTGACCTTAGTGCTGTGCAGGGCCTGGGGCATATCAGCCTGTGCAGGGCCTGTGGTGGGGGGTGGTGAGCGGCTGGTAGGGCTGTGCAAAATTTCGGCTGTTGTTTTGTTTTGGAGATGTTTCGGCACCCAAAACACCAAATCTGAAATGAAACAAAAAGCTCAAAAACATGTCTAAAATTAAACGAAACCATCTGAAGTGAAACGAAACCATTTGAAATGTTTCGGAGATGCCCCCCGGGAATAGTCCAACACAGCCCTCCTTTTAAAGTACTGGGAGGCTGGGGCTGGGTGGAGGATGGGTCCGGTCAGGGCAGCCATGGGGGCTTCTCCCATGGCTCCCCCCACCCAGGGAGATGCAGGCACAGCCAGAGGAGCTATGGGAGAACCTGCAGCCACCTGGCTGTGCCTGCCTCTCCCCAGCTGATCTGAATCTCCAAAACAGCGTCAAAACTCTGAAACAGATTTGGCCGAATCAAAACGGGACGGTGATCTGAAACACCAAAACGAATCGGTGTCTTCTGAAACAGCCGAATCCGAAACTAAACATAGTCTGTACAGCACTGTCCGTGGGGCTTGGGAAGATTGCCCTGATTCACAAAGCCCCCCCACCAAAAAGGGACGGCTCTGGGTGGGAGCACAATGCTGTTTTTGTATTCCCCTCTTAGGCTGCATATAAGCATTCATTTCTAGCAATGGAGTATTTTCCCTGTGCCAGAAGGGGTTTTCAGCTTTTGGGCAAGAACCTGACTCTTTGTTTTGTGCTTGTACAGCACCTAGCACAGCACGTCCATGATTGCAACTTTTAGATGCTTCCTCAAAACAGTACTGCATCAATACAGTGTTACATAATGATGTGGCAGTTTTAGAGCATCTTTGTGGAGGGAAAAAGGCATTACATGCAATTCTTTACAACAGATTCTTCTAAGAGTCTGAGGTAAACTGCAAAGTAGGATAAGCCTGGAAGTATGTGCTGAATGCCCTGATTAACCAGGCTGTGTTAATCACTTTGGCTTAAAAAAATGGTTTTCCTTCTGTGAACTCCTCCTGACTTGCCCTAGTTTTCTGGAACTTAAGAAATTCTGACAACACTAAAATCAGAAACCTTGCTGGAGCCAGAGATCAGTGACATTAGAGAATGATTCACTCCGGGATATCATCAGAAGCCCAGGAAGTGCCAGGAGGATTTCTAAGACAAGAAAATAATATTTGAAAAGATAAGTTTGAAAATTTCTGTGGTGCGTGTCCCCCACAGCATGGTTAGTCGGGAGCCTCCTCATAAGGATCTGACATTAACTCAGCTTTAATTATAGCTTTGAAGTTCACCTTTAATTTGTGTAGTCAGCCATTTCAGTGGGCTGATGGAACGTTCCCTTTTTTAGCTCTGGTTAAAGAACCGGTGATCCATTTTATTGCTAACGGGGCAAGGAGGTGATCCGTGTCTCAGAGAGAAAGAATGGAGGATTTGGCAGTAAGGTAAGGTGAAACTATGGGAAGATGAGAAGCAATTGCTGATGACAGTCCTGTAAAATCAAAAATAATAGAAGACTGCAAAGCTGCTGAATGCTAGAGAATCTTCCATTAAAATAATCCCTTCATTTAAGATGGCCATAGTAGAAAATATTGGAAAGGAAAGTCCTAGGTCATTCTGATTCTGCAAGGACAGTAACCCAGGGAGCAAATAGATTGAGTAGCCCCGCAGCAGAACCAGGGGAAGAGGAGCTGGGAGGGTGTAGGTGCTAGGGAACTGATGAAAAAGTAGATCTCTCATTGCTTCCAGTTGATTCCCACCAGTGTTCAAGCAGCAAGAAAGTCACCCATACATTTCTTTTCCGCCTGCATCCTGTCCTAATGCCCCTGCTAAACATATGCACCTTGTTGTTTGTTTGGGTCTTTCTAACCAACTGGAAAGAGAGATAACAAAGCAGGTTTAGTTATATCAAAACAAACATTTCACCAATGAACATATGTCAGAAATGTGCATGTCGTACAGGAGTAAGTCTGCTTCATCACAATTATACCAATTGACCTTGGTAAAACTGACTGGTTTCAAGTTGAAAGTGTCCCTTTAATACTCATGGTCTGGTGTTTCCTTTATGCTGTTCCATTGCAAGTTCAAAATGATGCACCAAAAATACCTGCATTTCTGTGATGTGTCTTTTTGGTCAGTCTTAACATTTTTTTTCCAGTGTGCTTTTTTTAATTTGATTGCCTGTGGGAGGAGTCTTATGATGAGATCAAAATAAACTAGAAATAAATTCAGAGTGAAAAGTATCTTATGAGCTCTAGAAAAGGTGATTAAAAACACTAAAGGTATTGATGGATTTATGAATTGAGTCAATACTGGAGAAGGGAGAGGTTGACAAGGCCAGTGTTCTTATATCTAGCTAGTGTACAGGTTGGGGTACTAATATGCAAACAGGCAAGATCTGTTAATAACTTTCTTAGGCCTCAGCCACTGAGTCATGCTTTCATGCTTATGCATTCATTGTTATATCCTATGATTTGCTCTTTGTACCTTATCTAATAGGTTAGCACAGCCTTCAGTGTAGTTTCTTTTTTTTCCACCCTGGTTTTATCATGAATAGTCTTGCACTGTTATTTTTTAGGCACACAAATATATATATAGGCATATAAATATGCGTAATGTTTTAGGCATATAAATGTTTTTGATGGGTCAAGATCAAAAACCTTCATTGAAGACAACCGAGAAATGGGTGCTACTATACTACACATAATTTGTAGATAGATTAGATGTATGATTTGTAAATAGTTTGCTTTCTTATACAAGTTGCAGTCTGTGAATTTCTATGACAACAGCTGCGAAAAGAAGTTTACGGGAAGTGTGTGAGACAAAAAAAGGAAAAGCAAATTTTTTCTGAGTTTCAACACTTCAGTCTTTGCTCATTGCTTGAAATATTAACTTTCCTTGCATTTATGTGTTTCTAGAGCAGTATTTCTCTCTCTGTGAAAGGTATATATAATTTAGCTGAGGTGCAAACACTTCTATGCTCACACTTTTGTAAAACTTTTCTTGGCACATCCTGCAAAGAGTGAAAGCAGTCAAAACAATATGTTCTGCTGCTAATGAGAGTTCGTTTGAGAACAATTGCTACTAAGAAAGTAATGAATATTTAGAGGTGTGAGTACATGCAAAAACAGAAATGCTTGTTTCTTGAGAGTAATAATAAACAATAATCCCTAGTATTTATACTCATCACTGAAAGCTTCACCAGGCTGTCCAAACAGATAGCTGGGAAACTTAAAATGAAGAAGCATTTTGCTTTGAGGGACTTTCATTTTTCTTTGGGTATTAGGTAAAGAACTGCTCGTGGCTTTTTAGGTGCTTTACATTTTTTTTAAAAAATCGACTTTACTTGTTTTTATGTTTTTAGTTTAGCTCATATCTCTTTGTGACTTTAAAACCATAGGCAATGCATTGGGGAGGGGGTGCATTGGGGAACACATGTCCCCACAAATTTCTGCACTGACAGAGGGGTGTGGGGCATGGGGTTGTAGCCCGGCCAGAGCCAGGGCCTGGCAGCAGTAGGGTTGTCAGCGGTGGCACAACTTCTGTGCCAGCGGGAGGGAGTGGAGCTGCAGCCCAGCCAGACCGACACCTGGCAGCAGCAGGGGCAACGGCAGCGGCACAGAGTTGTGCCCCCCTCGCTCCTCCCCTTCTGTCAGCAATGGCAGTCCTTACACGCCAATGTTTAAGCAGAAAAATATTTTCAGCCTCTATCAACCTGAATAGGAATCTTGAACTCTCAAATATATTGTTTTCTTTATTCTCTCTACCTGCTGATCGTGACAGGCCAGATCCCACACCTGTTTTCTACAGGAACTTCCATAAGCAGTGCCCTCAATCTAATCTGCCAAATTGCACAGGGACAGAAGGTTTACTTCTGCTACCCTGTGAGAAGACAAACATATATTGCCCTTTGGAGTAATATATTCGTGGGGAAAGCTAGGGGAATTTATCCAAGGACAACTTTTTTCCTTGTATTCCTTAGTTTTCTATGAATATGTATCTAAAAAGATAAACATGTAGGATACAAAATAACACAAACTGCTGTCATGATACTTAATTCTCCAGCTGGAATAAAGGTGATAATTACAGGACCAGAGCCACTGGCATAGCTATTTTGGATTTTTTTTTTTTTTTTTTTTTTTTGTCCTTACCTTCCTTCAGGAAGGACTTTCAAACATGCCAAAGTACTCTCCAAAAGTGCAGATCATAATTTCATAATTGGTAGGGTCGGAAGGGACATGAGCAGATCATCAAGTCCGACCCCCCGGCCATGGACAGGAAAGATTGCTGGGGTCAAACGACCCCGGCAAGGTGGTTGTCTAGCCTCCTTTTCAAGACCCCCAAGGTAGGGGCGAGCACCACTTCTCTTGGAAGTTGGTTCCAGATCTAAGCTGCCCTGACTGTGAAGTAGCGCCTCCTGATATCTAGCCTGAATCTACTTCTCTGCCAACTTATGGCCATTATTCCTTGTTTCTCCCCGTAGTGCTCAGGTGGACAGGGACTCTCCCATTGCCTCCTGGTCTCCCTTGGCCAGTTTGTAGATGGTCACCAGATCCCCTCTCAGCCTTCTCTTGTGGAGGCTGAACAGGTTCAGGTCCCGTAGCCTCTCCTCATAGGGCCTGCCCTGCTGCCCCCTGATCATGCAAGTGGCCCTCCTCTGGACCCTCTCCATGTTGTCCACATCACTCTTGAAGTGCAGCACCCAGAACTAGATGCAGTACTCCAGCTGCGGCCTGACCAGTGCTGCATAGAGGGGAAGGATCACCTCCTTGGACCTGCTCGTGATGCATCTGTGGATGCATGACAAGGTACGGTTGGCCTTCCTGACCACGTCCCCACATTGGCGGCCCATGTTCATCTTGGAGCCTATAATAACTCTGAGATCCTTTTCTGCCTCTGCACTGACTAGAGGGGAGTTCCCCAGCCTATAGGTATGGTGCTGGTTCTTTCTCCCTAGGTCTGGTACCCTGCACTTGTCAGTATTGAATCCCATCCTGTTCTCATCTGCCCACCCCTGTAACCTGTCCAGATCCAATTGCAGCCTGTCCCTCCCTTCTAGCTTGCCCACTTCTCCCCACATCTTAGTGTCATGTGTGAATTTGAACAGGGTGCTTTTCACCCCCTTGTCTAAGTTGCTGATGAAGATGTTGAACAGTGCGGGCCCGAGGATGGAGCACTGGGGGGCTCCACTGCCCACATCCTTCCAGGTTGAAAATGACCCATCCACCACCGCTCTCTGGGTGCAGCCCTCCAGCCAATTGGCGACCCATCTGACTGCGTAGGCATTGACCCCACAATCTCCTAATTTTTTAACGAGAATAGGGTGAGAGACAGTGTCAAAGGCCTTCCTAAAGTCCAGAAAGACTACATCCACTGCAACACCTGCATCCAAGGATTTTGTGACCTGGTCATAGAAGGCCACCAGGTTGGTCTGACAGGACCTGCCTCTAATGAACCTGTGTTGGTTGGAGCATAATCTCCCCTGCTGGCCCCTCACGGATCGTCTTTCTTCAGTAAACAGACTCCAGGCATGAAGGATGATCCAGATGATCTTGGAAGATCTGGAAGTCTTCTGCTCACCTTCAATTTGTTTTGTAGTTCTAATGGCTAGAAAATGCTATTTAAAGGTTTGCTTTTGGGAATTGGCTTACACTAGAGCAATGGTTCAGGGCAATGACAAGGGTTAATTGCTTTCTGAAAGCCTGTTTGTGACAGTTTCCTTTAAGGCCCACTGTGTCTGAAGCCAGCAGACGCACAGGCTGGGAAATTGAAGCGATGTACCACACTGTTCCATAACATGAACGGTGTACCCAAACAGAGATAAGGGACTCTTCAGCATGGGGGGGAGCCCTCATCTTAGCTTCATGTACAGAGTGGGGAAGGGTAGGTGGCTGCTGGACTCTGATTCTGGCCCTGAGCCTCAGTTGGGGCCATAGTCAGACCCACAATAGCCTCCTGCACCCCTTCCCCCCCCACTTTCCCTCTGCAGTTTCTGCCTCCACCCCTTCCTCCCATCTTACTGTCAGGTACAGGTCAGCTTGGACAAATGTATGGCAACCCTCCAACAATTAGATTCTATACCTTTTCTCTTGCAGGCTAACAGAGTTTCAGCCTGCAAAAGGATGCTTGGGGCCCCCACTGACACCCCACCCCCACCCCACACATGGGGCAGGGGGCAGCAGGTTGGGAGTGAGGGATACTGGTTCAGGACTGGCCATGGATGTTTACATATGGGTCACGGTACAAAAAAGGTTGAGAGCCAGTTGACTAAATGAACTCCTGCAGTCTCTTCCAACCTTTGTTTTCCATGATCCCACAGGATAGGTTGTTCCAGTTGCTCATCTGTCACGAGCAAGTGTCACTCCCATTCAGAATTCTTTGCTGTTCTGCATCTGCAGCAAAATGATTGGCGCCACCCATTTTTCTCTGTGCAGTGTTTGAAAAGCCAAAATTACTTGAAAGTGTTCCCATCAGGTAGAGACAACAGGTGCAAAGTGTATTTGGAACATATTGTAGCTGTACATTTTGGAAGGAAATATGCATATGCACATGTGCACATGCAGTTTAGAACATGCACACAAACTATATACCAGGAGGCCATGATTTGTTTAGGGTTCTTCCCAGGAAGACTCATGTGGAGGGCACAGTGAAAACTCAGATGGGATTGAACTGTAAGAAAATAAGTCACAGGTCTTGTTTTGAACATTTGCAAAGATTTTGTTTTTTCTTGTTAGTATGTATTTGCAATATACAAAGTGATTGACAGTTGGAGTTATCCAGTGGGAGACATTGTTGTGCCAGCACTCTAACTGTGACATTGTTGTGCCATGTCATTGTGACATTGTTGTGCCAGCAGTCTCACTCTCCATATACATTTATAAATTGTTGTCTCGAATTTAGGAAGAGAGGCTTCTGACCCTTTTGGTAACTAAAGCTCTTGCTGACACTTGATTCATGTGCTTCTTTTTTGGAGTGCTGTCAATGGTCTCCTTCTCTTTATTAGCCTCCCACACAGTTCTCAGTGACATTTGTGTTGTTTTTCCCTTCATGTACACAGCTCTGCTCATCAATGTGTTGAAGGTTCTAGTGTAAAATGTCATAGATATTTCAAAAGCAAACAAAAATGAAAACCTGAAGCCTGAAACTTGCATGACAGCTATGGAACAGGTCCAGTCTTACCAGACGGTAGCAAGTTAAAGCAGAACGTGTTTTGGGCCTATGTTCTGGACAGAACCTGTATGAACATTCAAAAAGTTGTGGAGAATAATATTCAACTCCATTGCATGTTTGTATCAGTTAGCATTTCTAAAACAAGTTGTTCAAGACATTTCAGGAGCAGAAACTATGTAGTTTGTTACAACACATTCACCTTAGTTCCTGAGTCTCTGGTGAATAAGTTGTCACTTCACAGAACAGTAGAGATAGCTGCTGATACAGAGTCAGTCACTGAGGTCCAGTCCAGCTCCCATCAGTCAGCTGGAGTTAGATCAGGTCCCATAAAACTATAACGTCTAACCTCTTTATTACAAAGGAGAATGGTACTCACCTTTCCTTTTATCCTGAGAGCAGGTAAAAAGCGGTCAGAAAGAGTGATTAACATTTTTTTGCATTGGATGAATGTTGAGAATTACTATGAAATATTGCCCAGAACCAGGTATGTGTTTGTTTTTATATCCTGTTAGTTAGGAGTCTTAAGGTAGAGTTGTAAGAACCATGAACAATAGAAAATTAAACCACTTTGTATTAGCCTTGTTTCAGTTTTCACTGGAACTCAAAAAAGGGTCTACATTTGTCAAAATACTTAAGTTTCATTAACTTTTCTCATACTTAAAATGATGTATGTTTTGCATGGATACCATGTCGGTCTTAGTTTTCTTCTGAAGTGTTAATATTGCTGTGCTGTAAATTGTCTGAGGCTTTTAGGTAAATAGAAGTCTGCTACCTTTTTTTAACAATTTCATATTTACAACTTAGCAGATCTGAGTATATTTTTTGTCCTCCACTGCCCAGTGGGTGTGAAACAGCCTTAGACATTCCCTCTAAAATTGGGATACATACATGCATACATTGGTTCAGGAATTTAAAAATACTATGAGATAATTTCATAATCTTAAATCAGATTTTACAATAAAATGATTTATGTGAATATAGTTCATGCACTTGAAGAAAAGTTGCTCAGCTTATGTGGGCAGTCCAGGATGTATCGCAATTCCAAACAGATGTATACTTCTGCTTATCTTATAGCTGCAAGAGAATCCGTTTGGTTAGAAAGAGAAGAGAGAGCACGGCAACATTATGAAAAACATCTGGAGGAACGCAGAAAGAAATTAGAAGAGCAGAGGCTGAAAGAAGAGAGAAGGCGAACTGCAGTAGAGGAGAAACGAAGACAGAGAATAGAAGAGGACAAGGTAAGAGAGAGTCCCTTAAACCTCTCAGCTTGCTTTCTACTAGATGCAGTAGCAATAAGCAAAGTAGCATTTTATTTGAAAGTCAGCAGCAGACTTGGAATATAAGGCAAAATTAATTCAGGATAGATTGTAAAAGAAAGGCTTTTTAAACATTGCTAAACTGATCTACCTGGACTTGGGGAACATGTTTTATTTATAGTAGACTTGTCTTCAGTTGTGCTGTAATACCCAAAAATGAGTTGCTTAGTTCCTTGCTGACTGTCTCTAGCTTGCTCGCCCTTTGGTATAAGTGTAGTTAAGTACTAGCTAGCTAATAAGTTGCTCATTGGAAAGAATCCTGATTTTCTTTGTTTAAAATTACAAATTCCTGCTAAAAACCCTGCAAATTCTCTGATTAAAAAACCCCAAATCCACAATTAAAATGAAATGCCACCGTATATATAGATATCAGTTGAACATAATGCTTTACTGATATATTTACCATTAAAAATCCATACGGAAGCCTACCAATGTCTCAATCACTATAAAAAAATAAATTCTAAATACCTATGCATTTTTATGATTTATTTTGGGTTCTTTATCATGGAAAATCAGAGCTTCCCCTACCCCCTTTGCTCACCAAGACATGGGTCCAGCTGCTGCCACTGTTTTGTAGTGCTGAGCAGCCCTGACGTGCTCTTGCCCTGTCCATGCCACTGGGGCCTCACTCCCCACCCACAGGCCCCCACCCCTGCTGGATTGGGCTCCCAGGTGCCAGCGCTATGGGGCCAGGAACCTGGGTCTGTAGCCCCTGCCCTCACAGCAGTGCCCAAGCCCCAGCTGCTGCCCATGGCTCCCCCTCCCCCATGTGCAGCACAGCTGGAGCAAAGCCCATGGTGGGGGTCAGGTGCAGAGTGCCCACTGCAGGCTTGGGCTCCCTACCCTGCTGCCCTCACCCTGGGGCCTCTACAGCCCAGTGGGTAAGACCCAGTGCAGCAGGCCAGAGCAGAGCGATGGGGGTGGCTCTTCCTGCTGCTGAGAGCTCCACGCCGCCATAACAAGGCGCAGCCGCTGCCTGCCCAGCAGTACTGAGGGGCACAGCTCCATGCTGCCACCCCCATTGCTGCTGGGCTGGCAGGGGCACTTCACCATGACTGCATGGTGCTCCCAGCAATGGCACAAGCCTCCCCATCCTATTCTGCCCTGCCACAATGGGTCCCACATGCTGGGCCACAGAGGCCCCAGGGACAGGGAGCACAAGCCTGCAGTGGGCAGCCCACCCTTGGGCCTACCCTGCGCATGGATCTGTGGAGCACATGCCCCCCATGCTGCCCCGGGAGTGTGTGCATCAGTGGGGAGCCAGCCCCCTCCTTCTGCCCCCCAGATGAGCCACCAGTGGCCCCCTCCCACTGAGGCCCTACAGCTGCAAGCCCCATGCATCACCCCAGCTGGATACCAGCCCCAGCCCTGCCCAACTCCTTCCCCAACTATGAGGGCCTCAATCCCCAGCCTCCCCCTTCCAGATTTATCTGTGGGGAGCTGCTCCCTAGGCTGGCTGTTAGCCGTGTGCATGTGCACATACACATAGCACATTTCTCCTTTAAAATGAGAAAAATCCTCATTTTACCACGTTTTTCCATAGCGAATGGAAAATTTGGAAAAGCTCATCAGAAAAAAAAGTGCATGCATCATATACAAATTTAATAGTTGATCCAGTAACTACTTGGTTTGTGACCTTGGTCAAGTCAACTGTTCCTTCTGGGCCATTCCTTGCTTCTTGTTCTTTGCCTTGTCTAAACAGTGCAGGGCAGAAACTCTCTCAGTGTGCATCTCATGCGGCTAGTGCAACAGGGCCCTTACTTCTGCTAGAAGCTCCAGTGACTCTATTAACACACATGTTGTGACTGGTCTCTAATCAACCTCTTACTTTTTAATGGCCAGAAAGTCCTGTTTTAAACTTAATCCAGCTGATTTGTGTGGAAAATGTGCATCTTGTTTATTATATGCGGGTGGTAGTTAGTGTTTATAGCAATGGGGAAGTTAGTTAAACAGCCATGCTGTAAACAGGTATGTTTGTGTTATCCTGTTGCATGTAAGGAGCGACATGAAGCTGTCGTACGCCGCACAATCGAGAGGAGCCAGAAGCCGAAACAAAAGCAAAACAGGTGGTCTTGGGGTGGAGCTCTTCATAGCAGCGGCATTAATAACACAGGTAAAGGGGGAGATCCAGTGTCTCAGCCAAGGTTTCTGTCTTTATGCTGATTGGGGTATGCCTTGTTCTGATAAACAGGAGGATGCTGTAGTGTGAGTTGGCTTATGTTCTTTATGCTTCATCTTAGCACTGTTTTGAATATGAGCAAATTTCTTAACTTTGTACTTGGCAGAGAAGAAAGAAAGGAAAAGTAAACTGAAGTTTACTTTTCACCAAGGAATTAATTAAACCTACACTTCTATGTATAGCTACAACTTCTAACTTCTGCTGTTTTACTTGTATAAGTACACGAGTATGTATAGGCCTACCTAAGCCACTGCATGCAAGTACCAAAGGGAGTATCATAAAATTATATAAAGAATTTCTGCTGGCAATGATCAAGTCTTACTTTTGAAATCGTATAAGTAGGAAGGGGAAAATGTTCTAATAAATACTGTATTATTTGTAATATTTATCAAATATTCAGGACCACAAACTTTGGAGGATTTTTCCCCTTTTCTCCTTAAGAAATTAATGATTGACAAAAATGCTAAGTGTAACAGAAATTTTTCCTCCTTTTCATATCTGAAATGGATATCTAAATCCACGTAAGCTGCTTAAGAAATGTGTTTTGTTTTTAATGCATACATTTCAATGACTATTTCATACTTTCATCAAGGAAGAATAACATGTGCAACTGTCTGCTGCAGGACAAATAGTAACTTTGCATATATTTCATTTTAAATTTAGTGTTAAAGGTTATAAAGAGGTTCTATTTGTTACTTACCTTACCTTTGTGTAACTTACTTGCTTCTTTGTTTTCTTTCCTTTGAAAAACATCCTTGTCTTGCATTCTGTCCCTAGGTTTTTTTGTTGAATCATCATTCACCTTTCTCGATTTAGCTGGCCTGGAGCACCATTTCAGATCTCTGGGTGGTGCTAGAAAACCTGGTACATAAGTCACCGTGGTTTGTGAATTCCTTCCCCTGTAGCTAGTCCTCAAGAAATAGGACCAGTAACTAAACCACCATCACTTAGACATGATGCATGCTTAACATCATGCTGCCTAGACTAGAATTGTTGTTAGCCCCTAATGTTTTTTGATTTAGTTTTGTTTGGTTTTGCTTTTGTTTTTTGTTTGTTTTGGTGGTTTTAAGTACAGACGATTATTACTGACTAACTTAAAGGATTTGGCACAATTCACAGAAATACTGTATGCAACGTGTACAGTGTATTGTATCATGTTGCTTTGAGGCAAATTCTACAAACAATTCTGAGCAACTAAAAATGAAAATGCTCCTTTGGAGTTCAAGAAGAATTTGAATACTGACATTGGGCTCTATTTTGGCTTTGCCTTAACTTTGTTTTATTGTACATGACTGCTATTTATTTTTATTCTGCCCATCTCCTAGGCATCTGATCAGTTGCATTGGCTGGGATTTTGCTCAAAAAATATTGAAAACATTTTACCACTTTTCTAACCAAGGAATGATATTTGGCCAGTTATGTATTAAACAGAAGTATTCAAACCAAACAGTACGCATTGAGGAATAATGTACATGGACATGGTTTATAAGAACTGGGTGACAAGAGATGTGTAGGAGAGACTTCCTCAAGTGGATGTGCTTTATACTTAATCACCAGCAGTTAGGGTGGCTTAAATCCTGGAACGCAGAGTTCCATCCATCTCCTTTCCAACTCTCTTTTATCAGTGTTATCAACGATTGGATGTTCTTGCGCTCCATGTGAACTAACAATAGATAAAACAATGTCAAAAGCATGTTCTGTGGTAGTGGATAAAAAAAAATCAAATTGAAAAAAAATCCTCTCCTTTTCATCCTTCTACAGCTGTCTCATACACTTTATCACTAATACGAAGCGCATTAAGGAATCCTTCCATTAAGGATTAGTGGGGATTTTCATGCAAAACAAATTTTGTCTGCAACAAATGTATTTAAATGCAGTTGGTAGGAACAGCTATATCTAGTGCTGAAGTACTAAGCATCATGAAAATCTAGCTGAAAGATAAATAATCTCTTTTAAAAATGACCTCCTTACCTTTGCTAAGATTGTTCAGACAAATCCTGATTTAAGAGATGACTTAAGCATGTGCTCAGGCTGTACTAGATTTCCATATATGAACTTAAGTGTTTTGTTGAACTGTAGCACATGCTTAAAGTACTTTGCTGAGCTGGGGTCATAAAAGTAGCCAAGAACAAACTCTAAGTCTCTTTTGATCTTTTCATTGTCAGATTCCCAAACAGAAATCTGCCTTGGAAGAGCTTTAACTTAGGTATTTGTTTCCCCCTCCCCCCGAACGAATTTAGAGAAGAGAATGCACAGGGTCTGCCTGTTTGGCTGGCCAGTTTCTCATTTTATTCTGCTGCCCTTAACCTCTTTTGAAACAGAAAGCATATATAATCCATACTTGTGAAGCAACCATCCCATTTCAATAGAGTGAAAATACTGACTTTGCATCAATTCAGTGTGCAAGTGGTGTAGTATGACACTGCATTCTAAAATCTACCAAGCATAAAGGCAAAATAAAGCCCTTTTAATACCATGTACAAAGCCTGTGCCTTGTAAATATTCTTTAGCCTTCCACAGAGCATTTACTTCCTTTGTCTGTTGCATTACATGCAGTATTGGACTGACTAGATTTTCCACCTGCCTTATATGAAGACAAATGACTCTGTCATATGGAATATGATGCCCACACAGAACCCTTAAGCTTTTAGTCTTACCTTTGATTTTTTTTCCTGTGCACACCATTATTTGCTCTTTCTCCTCACTTTCCTTCCCTTGTATTTTATCTTCCAGTTCTGTATCTTCATGATATTAGCCTATTTCTTCATGGTATCGACCCCCTACACTACTAAATATCTTCTCTTATAAATGGTATCGATATGTCTAGGAAGGCATATCCTTCTTAATTTTCCATTTTTGCCTGAATCAAGAGGGCAACCTTTCTGTAAATGCATTGAGATGAACATTGACACCTCATCTTGTGCATTAGCAGCCCAGATCTTCCGCAATGAAACCTTAACTCATAGCCTGGATGTTTATGTGCAATTTAGTTTTTTTTAAAAGCTTTGTGCCAAATCTTTTAAGTCACCAATAAATTGTTTGCTGAGAAATCATTTCATTCTTTTTTTTTTAAGTTCTAGTGGTAGATCAGAAATTCTCTTGTTCTTGTTTCCTTCTCCCACTAGTGAACTAGGAAGTTGCATTATTGCATGTGGGCTGTCAATTAGCATTATCTCCATTTGTTTTAGATCCAGACAGGCGGTCTGTTTCAACAATGAACCTTTCGAAACATGTTGATCCAGTCATTAACAAGCGGCTCTCCTCCTCATCTGCAACATTACTAAATTCTCCAGACAGAGGTACATTTAAAAAAAAAAGAAAGAAAAGAGAGAGAGACAGATAAAAAAAAAAAAAAAAAAAAGTTTGGTATGAATGTGTGTTTTTAACAATCTCTGCAGATAAAATAAGTATCTGAAGTCATTTTCTGTGTATTATTTAAACAGGAATGAAAAGACTTCAAATGTAAAAAGGAGTAAATAGTTGAACGTGTTCCTTGCAAGGAAAAATGTTTCTCATATTTAAAAAAAGAGCTTGCCTGAAAAATCTTATTTAGCAAGTGATAAAAGCAGTGCTTCTGTCAGGTTTTTAGTAAATGAGATACAATTATAGAAACAATACATCTCTTCATAGCGCATGTAACCATTTTATTTGTGCACATTTATTTCCATTGGGCCATGTTATCATGTTTCTTTTTTCATTTGTATTTTGGTTCTAACTCTGGAATTTCTGAAAACATTGCACAAAGTTCTTCAGCAGTTAGTATATATCCATGGCTGATTTATTCGTAATTGAAGATGTGGCTTGTATGATGTCTGTGTATTGATTTTTTTTTCTGTGTTCATTTAGTTGTAAAAGACAGCTCCATTTCACAAATGCTTTGATATTTGCAGGTCTGCACAAAGGACTGACAATCAGACCTGTTAATTAAGAGAGTAACATACAGTATTTGAGTTGCTGCTTTTGTTTCAAGGATTTATGAAAAGTAATGATGAGCTTAAAAGGAGATTTGTAAAATAATAGTATGTTTGATAGCCTCCTCTGATCAGAAATGGCACCTAGCTTTTTGATTAAGTATGCTGCAGTAACCACTTCTTCATCCTCAGCAGAGGATAAAATGAATTTTCTGCCATACCTCCCAGATTTGATTTGCTGTACAAGATGGCTCCATGATGTATTTTTAGGAGTGCCATTTTGGGTTGTACTTTGAGTTGTACTTTTAAACTTGTTGGAAATCCTCATTATCTGTCTCTTAAAGAAAATGGCCTGCACGTCCCTTATTTTAGTTTCCTACATTTTCAGTGTAGGGGTATTTTAATTCCATCCACATGTGAGAAATTCCTAATCTAGCAGCTAAAAGCAGAAAGGATCTCATCTTTTCATTCCAAACAAAGTATATATGTTTCTGTATGAGTCTGATTTATATTATAAGTACTTATGAATATAGGTAATAATATTACATATAATATTAGATATTATATAAAATTGTTTCTTATGGTTTAAAGTAGTTGTTGAGAATGTGCTAGTTCCAGAGACGTATACCATAGTTCTAGAAAATTATTTAATTCAAGAACAAAAGGGTTTTGCCTTTGCTTCAGAATTTAAGATACTCATTTTATTACCCTTGATGTTTTGCATTTACAATTAATAAAGATATGGCTTTATTTTCAGAAGTGTTGTTGCAAAAATCCTGGGAAAGCAGTGGTGGTTGAGGAACATGCCAAATATTTCTATGAGGACTGTATCACACAGTTGCTGACTTTGCTAATCACTTATATAGGTTGGTGAGAAACAGAATAGGTTAGTTTCAGTCAGGTGGACTGTTTTAAAAAGATTCCAAAGACTGTAACAGATTTGTAAAATGGATATTTTATACATAGTTCATCTGGGAGGGCAATGCAGCAATGTACAGGCAATCCAGGAAGTTTTTGGAGAGTGTTGGAGACAACTTCCTGGTGCAGATGTTAGAGAGACCAACTAGGGGCCGTGCTCTTTTTGACCTACTGCTCACAAACAGAGAAGAATTGGGAGAGGGGATGTAGAAGTAGATGCTTCTGAGCAGCAGTCACCATAAGGTAATTGAGCTCAGGATCCTGAAGAAAGGAAAGCAGCAGGGTATGGACCCTGCACTTCAGAAAAGCAGACTTTGACTCCCTCAGGGAACTGATGGGCAGCATCCCCTGTGAGGCCAGTCTAAGAGAGAAAGGAGTCCAGGAGAGCTGGTTGTATTTTAAAGTATGGGTTGGATGAATGGACTATAAGGTGGATAGAAAACTGGCTGGATTATGAGACTCAATGGGTAGTAATCAATGGCTCAGTGTCTAGCTGGCAGCCAGTATCAAGTGGATTGTCCCAGGGGGTCGGTTGTGGGCAGCTTTATTCAATATCTTCCTTAATGATCTGGAAGATGGGAAGGATTGTGCCCTCAGCAAGTTTGTGGATGACACCAAGCTGTGGGGTATAGTAGATACACTAGAAGGTAGGGCTAGGATTCAGTGACCTACACAAATTGATTTACTGGGCCAAAATAAATCTTATGAGGTTCAACAAGGGCAAGAGCAAACCTGAACTTAGGATGGAATGCAGAAAAGGACTTGGCGGTTACAGTGGATATAAGATGGGTACGAGTCAGTAATGTGCCCTTGTTGCCAAGAAGGCTAACAGCATACAGGGCTGCATTACTAGGAACACTGCCAGCAGGTTGATGGAAGGAATTATTCAGTTCTGTTCTGCACTGGTGAAGCCACATCTGGAGTACTGTGTCCAGTTTTGGGCCCCCCCACCTAAGAAAGGATGTGGACGAGTTGGAGAGAGTCCCATAGAGAGCATTAAAAATAGTTTGGAGGCTGGGGCATATGACTTCTGAGGAGAGACTGAAAGCTATTTTGACACGTTTCAAGCTCGAAACAGTGAAATCGAAACGAGAGGCTTCGAAACAGCTTTGAAATGAAACAAGGGCGCCTAAAAAGTTTTGAAAAATTTCTAGTTTTGAAGCCAGGCTTGCTTGCAGCTAAACAGTAGCTAAGGAGAAGGGCGGGGAAGGGCTGCTCTCTGATATTGACATCTAGCTCCCAGTTCAATTCCCCAGCTCTTTGATTGCTTCCCCCAGCTCTCTGATCATTTCCCCAGTTCTTCCCAGGGACCACAGGCCCTGATCTGTGCATGAGGTTTCAGCAGACTGCTGCTGCCAGCTGGGGCCAGTGCCAGCACCCACGTCTGCCCGGTGCAGCCCGCGCCAAGTGCCAGGAAGAAACCGGTGCTGGTGCTGGCCCCAGCCGGCAGTGGCAGCCTGCTGTCATCTTGCGCGCAGGTCTGGGGATCCACACCCCCAGGAGGGTTGCGGGACTCTTGCAGACTCCTCCTGGGGGGAGCGGGCCCCTGGGTCTGTGTGCAGGATGACAGCAGGCTGCCACTGCTGGCAAGTGATACAAGTTTTTCTTTGAACAGTTTGAGGTGCAGTTTTACAAAAACCCCTGCACTTATCTCCTTGAAACTTGGCAGGCTTCATGCCCTCAGAAGGGGCTACCATTCCATCAGTGTCCATCTGAATCAGGCAGGAAATGACTATAGTCACTATAGGCAGGACTATAGCCTATAGTGAAAACAGCATTGAAACAATGAAACAGTTTTGACAAAACGAAATGGACCAGTGTTTTGAAACAGTGAAATGAAACACTGTCCCTTGGACATGGCAAAATGGAAGTCAAAATGAAATGGTGCTGTTTCACACAGCCCTGCCTTCAACTGCCTGAAGGGGGTTCCAAAGAAGATGGAGCTTGACTGTTGTCAGAGGGGGCAGATGACAGAACAAGGCACAGTGGTCTCAAGTTGCAGCAAAGGAGGTTTAGGTTGGATATTAGGAAAAACTTTCTCAGTAGGAGGGTGGTAAAGTACTGGAAAAGGTTACCTAGAGGAGTGGTGGAATCTCCATCCTTGGAGGTTTTTAAGGCCTGGCTTGACAAAGCTTTGGCTGGAATGATCTAGGTGGAAATGGTCCTGCACTGAGCAGGGGTTTGGACTAGACGACCTCCTGAGGTCCCTTCCAACCCTCATTTTTTATGATTCTATGATTCTAGTAACATGGATAGGAAGGATGCAGGTACAGATTTGTGCTAGTATCTATTATGCAAAATTCCCTTTGAACCAAGCTGTATTACAGCTAACAGCTTGTTAAATATATGTAAAAATAACTCTTCAAAATGTCTTTTTACAGGAATGTACAGGCTTCTAATTGATGAAGGTTTGTACAGTATTTGAACATCCAAAGCACTTTCTATAGAAGTTATTTTTAAATCAGCATTTATAAAGAACTACTGCATGGTTTCCTGAGCTAAGTGTAAGGAAATAATGCACAACCTGACATCTCTATGTGCTGTTGAAAAGATGCTGGCTAACACTGTTTTCCCATCAACAGCCAGCATAAATATCAGGTATTAATAGTGTTGTGGTGATACTATTGCCATGACAGTCCAGGAAATATGTGAGTGGCAAGAAATCTTGTGGGTGATATCTTTTATTGGACCAACTGAATAGTGGGGATAGACATAGGCAAGCTTTCAGGTATCACAGTAGCCTTCCTCGGGCCTCTGGGAGAGAAACAAGTCACAGCCTAGTAGCAGATGGAACAAAATCTTGTGAAAAACTCCATATGTAAGCAAAAACAGGGTATTTGAGAAATTATCAGGTAACCCATGGGCAAGAGAGTTGCAGTTAAAATTTGATAAGGGAGGAGCAGGATTGTTCAGGAGGGTTTTATCACCTGTCACATGCAGAGGTTAGCCAGAATCAGGGAGATTATAATGGACCATAAAGTCATTGTCTATAATGGACCATAAAGTCACTGTTAAGTCTCTGGTATTTAGTATCCAATAAGCCAATGAACTTTTGTTCCCAAGCTCACTTCCTAAGGATGTTGGGTAGACCTCTTTTGAGCACCAGAAATGTAAGGTCAAACAGTGAGTGATTTTTTTTTTTTTTTTTTTTCTGTGAAAACTGTTCTCTTACCCATATATTCGGGTATCTTTCCTTTATCTTTTTTTCAGTACTCATTCATTCTGGTTTGTAGTTTTTCATCTGTTTTTACCCACATAGTTGCCATGAAGGCATTTGGTGCGCTGAAGGAGATATATCAGGTTCTGGGATGGACTCATGTTATTAACAGCCGCTTGATGTGAGAGTGACAGTCTCCCAAAAACTAGGAGAGTCATCAGTGAGTCCATAGATGATTTAGGAGGCTGATCCAAGATCTTCATGTTCAAACGGAGGTGTGGCAAATAGTTCCGGGAGGAAGAAGTAGATCTTGGTGATGTCAGGTCACAGCTCTTTGTCTCTCTTTTTTTATCCACCTCTGTACTGAGGCAAGTTTGCTTAAAGTAATCGAACATCTTTGGGAATGATTCAGATCGCCCATGTATTGATGTTAATATCGCATTTCTTCATATTGGCCTTCAAGGTGTCCTTGACTGTCTTCCTTTGCCCATCTCTAGAGCAGTGACCACTAGGTAGTTGGGAATATAGGACCTGTTTAGGGAGGTGGTTGTCAGGCATCCTTATGGTGCTATATAAACATGATGCAATCACGCATCCTTGTTTGACTCTATTTCTAATAGCGAAAAGGTCTGTTTCCAAGGTATTGCTTAGGACAACTGTTGTCATGTAGTCATGAACAAGTCTGATCATGATAACAAATTACATTGGGCATCTAAATCTCATGAGGGTCTTCCATGGGGCCTTCCATGGATTGAATCAAAGGCCTTAATCAGGTCAATGAAGATGTAAAGATCTCGGCGTTGCTCATGGTACCCTTCTTGCATCATTGTAGCAACAAAGATCATGTCTACTGTACTTCCGATTGGTCTGAAACTACCCTGGGACTCAGGTGGAATTTGTAATGTGAGTATTGAGTTGAATTTTGATTTAAGGGATGGCATGAACAGAATAAAATAATTGGTGAAATTATTCCAGTCTCAATTCCTAATTTATTTAACAGTATTTAAGCAATGCCATTGAATACCTATTGAAGCAAACCCTCAGTTTATCAAGATATTAAACAACCTTCAAACGGTCCATAAAGAGATTCTTACATAGGCCATCTGAATGATGTACAATGACTCAGCTAGCCCGGTGTTGTCATGGCTAGCTGTTGTGATCAGTTTTGTCAAGATTATGATGGAGGTCGGAGGCAATTAGTGAGGCACTGCTATAAATTATTGCTGTTAGCAGGGTCTTTCAAGCACTCAATATCAAGTCTCTTCATTAGTTGCTTCTTTTGTTTGCATTGTTTGGGGATGATACAAAAGTACATGATGAAATGTATCAAATGTTAATCTGTCTTGTAGGCATCTGCACTGGTCATAGCTCTCGTGATAACAAATGTCAAAACAACCCCATGCATGCACTATGGCTTAGTCAGTTAGGTTAAATGTGCATCCAAGATGTCTTCCATTTGTTGCTTTGGTGGAAAAAGTAGTTCATGATGATGAGATTGTTTCAAACACTTTTAGAACAAGAATTCCAATTGAATTGACTTTCTAGCATTGAAAGTGCCACAAAGAATTATCTTATTTTCCTTGGGGTGATGGCAGGACCTGCTCAAGTTTAGTCCTTTTTTTCATCATCTGCATCAAGGGTCAAAGTATAAGCATTGACAACTGTAGCATGTTGTCTGTTGGTCGTGGATGCCAGCCAGAAATTCTAGCATCTCAGTTTAGCAAAACCGACACCATGGATGTGTCTTTTCTTTTTGACATTTCCTTCCCAAAAAAAGCTGTAGCCACCACCATGCCCTGTGAGATGACCCTCTTTTGCATGTCTGTTCTTACTGAGTGCAGCAATGTTAGTACCAAATTTTTCAAGTTCTCTGCCCATGAGTGCTTTCACTTGGGTTGGTTCACTGTTAGGATTGTCCCTGAGGGTTGCAGACATTCCAGGTTGCAAACTTAATTACTTGATTTGGACCACAGATAGTGTGATCCCACTGAATGTGGTTTTCAAGTTAGGTGAAATGAGTCAGATTTTTTTTGAGGCTTCTTTTCTGTCCCCTTCCCCATATGGGGTAAGCAGAGTACATCCTAGATATGCTTTCTAATTCATGATTGCATCTTCCAGATTGCATACCTGTCTCAGTTCCAAGCATGAAACAGCCATCATACAGTACTATCATTCTGTGTAAGTCTGTAAGTAGAGGCTTTCAGTAATTATTAGTACCTCCTCTCATTGCCACTTGCCCATCACTGTAGGACTTATTATTTGAGGAAGACACCTGTATGTGTCTTTTAATGTGGGGAATGCCATTGTGCATTAACAATCACATGATACTTCACAGGAAAGAGTCCTTAATCCAAGGAAAACCTAGGTGACCAGAGATTTGTATTGTGCTGTTGAGAACTTTTTATTTCTACTTTTGGATTGTGACCAGAGATTTGTATTGCGCTGTTGAGAACTTTTTATTTCTACTTTTGGATTGTTTTTATTCCAGAAACCTCACTTTCAACCTTGTTGCCACAGGGGAGTCTACCAGGAGTACATAACTCCATATGGCATCATTTTTGAGGTCATTGGTAGCACACAAACCTTTCCACCATGTTAAGGTTGTGATCCTTGGGAATAGACACTTATGTGATCTGTGGATTCTAATTGTTGTACTATAGGGAGTGTTGACTGTTATGGCAGTAGAGATGTGTTGACAGGTTAAGGAAGTTATTGTCAAGGCAGGGCTGAGTCCCATTAAGTGACAGTTGATCAGCAGATAGGTTACTTCTGGTGATGAGCTGGGCAAGCTTGGGGTCTGTCTGAAGGCTAGGACTTGGTGAGGAGGGCTGGGGACTGGAAATATTTTTCTCAAGGTCTGGCCCTTTTCAGTTTTAAGCTGTAAATGTTTATAGTTGTATGACTCTTGCTTCACAGTCTTAAGCCTCATTTCAAACTTGCCAGCAGGCACCAGTAGACACCTACATTTCTGTACTGTCACTTACCTACTGCATGCTGTAAGGTGTGTATACCATTCCATGGCATGCTAGTCCAGCATAGAAATAATTCACCTTATGGCAGGTGGTGCCATGTTTCAAGGATCAGGTTTTCATACCTGGAATCACAGATTCAAATCCCTGCAGCGTTAACAGTGTCTTTCGTACCAAACTAGCCATAGGACCTATTAATTAATTAAGGTTGCATTCTGAAACAACTTTGAGGCTTTACAGAGACTCAGCCCTTGTGCCCTTATCTAAATTTTCTGTGTGGACCCTGTGGGATCATTGGCGTTTTGTGTTAGGTTCTTTATTTCTTTTTCTTTTTTAAAAGAAAACAAGAATGCTGCACTGTTGCCTACTACATGGAGCCTTGCATACACCCAAGGTTAGCTGACCCCATAACCTTGAAGCCATGGAGTACTGTTGACCTCTCCAATTGGCCCCATAACTTAAGGCAGGATTGTAAGGATGCTATAGCACTAGTCACTCTGTGTCCTCTTCTTACCTGTCTCAGGAAGTCGGACAGATTTTGCCCTTGATGCACCCACATGTGCATTCATGTACTATTTCCAATGTATAGGGCGTAATGTGGAGATGACTGTAATAAGCATATTCAAGTGGCTTACAGTTGTCATCGAGAGAGTGACTGCTCTTGAGGAATATCTTTTAAATAAAGGACAGGAGACTTTTCAATTCTTACTAAGAAAAAGCTTTTAACTAACAGGTTGGCTAACATTTTGCCGTGCCTTAAAAATACGTTATTAATTCCCTTTCAAGCTCAGTAGCATTATGTAGTTTTTTATTACATTTTTATCTAGTCAGGCAGCTGGAATAAATTTTACACTACACTTTCAGTTTTGCTACAGGTGTTCAGCTATATAAATCCCTGAAAATTATGTGAATGACCTATGTCCAAATAAAGGAGCTGATACCAGGGTTACTTAAGAAAATTTGAGGATGTGATCTTAGGAAAAATCATCAACCAGCTGTTTTTAGGCACTGACAGAATTACAAGTTGTCTTAGCTTTTCAATAGAAAATTGTAGAACAATGGCACTTTCTTGGTCAGAGCTCTCTCTGAAATTTTTGTCTTCAAAAAGGATCAATAATCATTGGGTCACTTTTCTAAGTCTTACCAACTTTGCAAAAAGAAAACTCGAGTTCCAGATTTTATTTACTTTTGCAAGCAAACATGCATTTAATGTTGTTTTATTCACTGTACTTATGGGCTTCATTTTGTGACTAGGTCTCAGCAAGGAGCCTTCCTCTGTGTTATTTGTCAAGAGATTTTTTTTTTTAATTCCAGTCTCCTTCCTGCTTACAGAAAAATATTGGATGTATCTTGCTGCTGTTGAAACAACATTTTGATTGACCAGCCTTTTTAGAGTCCAGTTTCTATTCCTGACACAATACCAGGCAAACATAACGTCCATTGTTGCCATCTCAGATTTTTATCACATGATGCAGTATTTAATTACTGTGTTGTCTATAAAGCTCCAGTTCTTGGCATTATGTGATAATGTAAGGATCTCAGCTTTCATTTAAAAACCTATCCCTTAGTTCTAGAGAAGAACATGAAAATATGACCCTGAAGTGCTCAAAAATTGAATGAAAAAGAGCTCAGCATTTATTACTTTCCAAAGTCTCATGATTTTTAAGCTGCCCTGACTTTGCACTTTAGGGTTGGCAGTATGGTTGACATTTGTTTATGGCAACACCTAGTAAAAGCAACAGCTAATCAATTATATTTTTCCCCAGAACACTTACTTTACTGTTTATTCATCGGATACTCCCTGTAGCAGCAGTAGATGCTTAGGAGCAGCATAGCCTCAGAGCACCAATGTGTTGCTACTTACAGGTGTATAAGAATGATGTTGTAGACGTGATGGAAATTGTGCAAGAGGCAAAGATTTAGTAGGGCGATAGCTTTTATTGTACCAATTATGTAGTTGGAATAAAGCTTTTGAAGACATACTTTCTGATTATAGGAAGCTAGGCAAAGCAAGTGAAGCACAGCCTAGGGGAGGGTCTGATAGAAATTCTCAGGCATAGCAGACACAACTAGCAAAGGACAAGAAGCTGATTACTGGGAGATCAGGGCCTCACAGGCTTAAGATGTTGCTGTGTAGTCTGCCTGTTTTTTTATTTAAGTTGTGGATTTTCTGTTGTAAGCTGAAGATGTTGGTATCTTCCTTGTTACAGTAGTGTAAGAGCAATGTTACAGCTGTGATGGTCCAGAAATTATGTGAGAGGCATGTTTCTTAGGGTGGTATCTTTTATCAGACCAACTATATAGTTGAGATAAAGCTTTTGAATGTAAGACCTCAGGTCTCTGATTCTGGGAAGTAGGCAAAGCAAGTGAAGCATAGTTTAGGGAAGGGGCTGAAAGAAATTCTCAAGTGTAGCACAGACACAATTAGCAGAAAAAAAGAGCTAGCTTCCTATTATAATTGGAGACCTGAGAAAATTGTCTTACATTGGAAACCTTGTCTGACTTTATCCCAAGTAGATAGTTGGTCCAATAAAAGATATCACCCAAAGAAATCCTTTCTACTAACAGGCATTTACTGTACTAGACATATTTTCTTCAATAAGATAAATTAGCTGCATTTGAAGCACTTTACCTAATGCCTGGTAAAACTTGACTTCTCATTTTCTGCCCTCCAGAATTTTTTTTTGCAAGCCTTGAAAATAAAATTTTGCTTATTCGTTGCCTCTGGAATGTCTAAGCTTTGCTACACTGCACAATGTGTTGGCGACTTTCCAGGAGGCCAGGGGCCATGCTTACATTTGTGTAAGATTGAAACAGTTGCGTTGTCCTGATTTTCGATTCAGAATTGCGACTTTGGTAGGTTACAAGCCTAAAAAACTAAAATGTCTGGCATTGTGCTGTATGCCTGTAGTATCCATGGGCAGCACCTCTGCATTAAATGCAAACATGATTGCGGGCTCACTTCTGTAATTCCAGTGAAGCATGTTCTACCCAGGGGCCACAGTTTGCTTGGCCACTTCAGTTAATCTGTTTATCTTAATAAGCAGAGAGAAAGATACAGTTAGGTATGTTAGTTTGAGGTCAGATAGGGTAGATTTGTACCCTGTAGACTAATTAAATCAGAGATGTATACAATAAGCTTTCCTAAGCAGTAGGCTTACTTCATCAGATGCTGTAAAGGGATTGCCTGTTGCAGAGCTGCTAAATAGAAAGCAGTGACTAGAATACAAAGGGTAGGGAAGAGAGAAGGAAAAGGAGGGGGCATTGTTAAGAGAGGCAAGATGGGTAGCAGACAGGAAAACAAAGCAGTTAATCCTTTGGGGCATATAGGGGTTTTAAAGGCTAATCCAAGTAAAGGGGTAAGAATCCATCCATCATCTTGGTTTTGACCAGGGCTGCTCAATCAGATTTGGCCACCAGGTCTGTAGGAAACCCTGCAGGCTGTGGCCCTGATCACTAGATATAGTACACAAGGTGACTTGGGGCCCAATCCCCGTGCATGGGCTAGGTGTAGGTGGCACAGGACCCAGTCCCAGTTCATGAATATGGTCAGAGGTGGCATGAGGTCCTGGGGTCTGGATCCTGGAGAATGGAGCCAAGTGGAGGTGGCATGAGGTCCCTGGGCTCACTTCCTGATACATGGAGCCAGGCAGGGATGGCACAAGGTCCCAGGCCCCAATCTAAGCACATAGGGTCAAACAGGGACTGTGCAGTCCAGATCCATTTGTGTGCATCCAGATCTATGTGTATGGGCTCTTATCAAGCCTGCATCTGGGCCCTGCACCCTGCATGTGGCCTGTGGGACAAAAGGTAGCACCACTGGTTTAGACCGTATTTAACACAATCCAGCATGTTGAGGATTTCTTGTTCCGCAATTTTTTGTTCAATTTCATATTTAAAGTGTTGAGGTCTAAGAACAGCCACTCTCATGCCAGCGTGGAGTGACCAGGGCAGTTCTGCAACAGGCTTGTGTGCCTTTCTGGAACTGGTGTCAAATCAGTGTTTATTCACATAGGGATCTGTCCAATGTAGACAGCAGGGGGCAGCCTGGTAGCATATATGCCATTGGTGGACGTGCAGGTAAATGGTCCTTGGGTGTTATAATCAGTTTGATTTGGGCCAGTGATGATGCAGTCTGTGTTGATGGGGGTATATAGCTGGCATCTGGTGCCATGGTGAGAGTAGGATTTAGGTAATCTGTTGCTGGAGAGATACAATTTGAGGTTGGGGGGCTTCCTGGAAACCAAGGATATGTTTATCCTCCCAGCTACCTTGAGGTGGTCTTCATTTTCCAGGCGGATCCATGAATGATCTGTCTAAGGAGTTCAAGCTGGAGGCTGTAGGTGATAACCAAAAACGTTCAGTTGTCCTTGTCTCAGGATTAGTATTGTAGTAGGTTGGAATGAGGTCTGAGTCTGTCTCTTAAATTGAGTATTTACAGTTTTTTAATTGAAGAAATCTCTGCATGCATCCCAGACAGTGAGATCAGAGCAGCCAGGTTTGTGATGTAGAGCTTGTCTATAGACGATGTGCTTTGGACTGAAGGTTGCTGGTGTGGAGCTTGCTGTAACAGTTGGTTGATTTCCAATACAATGTGGTAATGTAGCCATTGCAAACTTTCCAAGTGGTGTCCAAGAAATGAATTCTGTGGGTGGAATATTCCAGCCACTTCAGAGAGGTGAAAGCTGTTAAAGGTATTAAACAACAAAACTTTTAACAACAAAATTGAACGAGAAATTGCAGAACAAGAAATTATCCACAGACTGGATTGTGTTATGCATGGTCTAGCCAGGCACGGGCAAAGTTAGAGTCCATTTCCCAGCAGCCCCAGTACTGGCAGCTTCTTATGACTGGTGCTGTTGGACCCAGCCCCACTGCCTGGGCACCCTGTCATGTCTGCCCCACACCTACTCCCAGAGACGGGACCCAAGTGGGCAAGGCGTGGGGCTAGGCGGCTGGGATGGGGCTGTGGTTGGGAGCGAGATGGTTGGGGGAGCCAGGGAGACCCCAAGAACTTGGGGAGCCTGGGGCCAAGGCCACGATCCTCTGCCTGCACATCCCTGCAGTGAGTGTGAGTACCATGTGCTGGGCTGTGCATTGCTCTGCTCCAGCTCTGACGCTGCACTGTCACTGCCACAAGAGCCCAGTCCTGGCTTTAAGCAGCTCCCCACCCAGCCATATGTCCTCCCCGTGCCATTCCCAGCCGATCTGTATGAATCTCCCGTGCCGTCATGGCCCTGATGCTCCCAGGTTGTCTGTGGCGACCAGCTGGGGGCAGGGGCTCCTGGAAAATAACGTCCGGCCACTAGCTGGATCACCATTTTGCCCACCCCTGGTCTAAACCAAGGCTGTGGGTGGATTCGTCTTATCCTATTACCTGAACTAGTTTTTGTAACCCCTATGTCCCTCAATGGGTTAACTGATCTGTCTTGCTGTCTTGCCTCTCTCAGCAGTGCCCCCTCCCTATTTCCTTCCCCTTCTCTTCTCTGTCCTTTGTAGTCTAATTACTGCTTTCTATTTAGGAGCTTTGCTTCCTGCAGTCCCTTTACAGCAGGGGTGCTCAACCCTTGGACCATGGGCCAAATCCAACCCACAAAGCTATGTCATCCATCCCATTGGTCCAGAAATTTGGTGTTCAGGGATCAGTAGCAGTTAACTACCACTTCAGTGCAACCAGATTTCCAGGCCCCACATGTCTGGATTGGGCCCTGGCTGAGCCAGCATCTCACGCTGGATCAGGTGCATGGCCAGCTTCCAGCCCAGCTTGCAAAGTGGACCATCTAGCCCACAGGATGAAGAGGTTGCACACCACTGCTTTATAGCATCTGACAAAGTAAGCCTGTTACTTACAAAAGATTATGCTATAGATCTCCGAGTTCATTAGTCTGTAAAGCTTATCTTAGCCTGTTAAGTGTCAAAGTAGATATTGAAAGTGAAATACTCCTTTTAGAGAAGCTAAAAATATAAATATTTTTCTTTACTGATAGACTCGAGCCACAAAGTTTGAGGAGAGTATGGGTACAGAGTTTTGGTGTAAACCTCTCAGACAGGGGGAAGCTTCACGCCCATTTTGACACCCTAATTTATGCTGTTCATGGAGGCATAGAAGCCAACTTTTATTTTTGCTGGGGAGGGAGGGACTAAGATGATGGGTCCCACCCCCTGCAGCAGAATAGCTGGGGCAGAGCCAAGCAGAGCCCAAGGGGGGCGGGGTAGGGGTGGATGCAGAGGCTGCTCACTGAGGCTTCCGGGTCCCCTGCCCTGCTGCCCCCCTTCCGCGAGAGCCCCATGTTGGTCATGCTGCCATAGCAAGGAACTCCCTGACGGTCTGGCAGTAGTGCAGGGCATAACTCCACATCGCCAGCTCCAAGCAGGGCATGCCTCATCATGGCTGGCGTGGGGCTTCTGTGGGGAGAGAAGGGCAGGAACCCCCAAGGGCGCAGTGGGCAGCCTGCATCTGCCCCTGTCCTGCACGCAAAACTAGCGTCATATGCCCCCACCCTATGCCTCCCTCCCCAGTAGCAGGGTGTCACTGCCCCCCCTGCTCCCCTTCCCCCCCCAGGACAAGCCACCCACGGCTCTGTTCCACTCCCGGCCCTAGGCCCCATGCATTACCCAGGCTGGGCAGCACGCCCAGGCCCAGCTCCTGCCCCACTCCCTCCATCTCTGTGGGGGCCTTGATCTGTCCTCACACTGCCCCACCCCAGACTTACCTGTAGGCAGCTGGGGGAGCTGCTGTCTACCACTTTCTGGGGCTTTATTCCTGGCTGTGTGCATGTGTGTGCATGCATCTATGCACTTGGTGCCCCCTGCATCCCACTCCCCTTGACCACTTGCAGACTGGAACTCTGCCAGCCTACAAGGGGAAACCCTCCATATCCCATGTTTCTCCATGGTGAATGGAAAACCCCCTGCAGGATCCTAGGAATCTGGGACAAATGTTGTCCCAGAGTCATGTAGCCTGGGACTGGGACTTGATGTTCACATTTCTGGACGGTCCCACCCAGTTCGGGACTGGTGGTCACCCTATGCCTCTTCCCAAGTGGGGGCAAGGCCCTTGAGCCCCCACATACTCAGTGCTTAGGCATGGAGGGAAAATGCAAATCTGGTTTATTTAGCCTTTCTTGATGCTTTCAGGACTGGAGTGTATTTACATGGGATCCTGATATTTGTCTAGAAAACCTTGCAAAATCTTCCTCAAAAAACAGTTGTATATCTTCCTACTGCTCATTTGGAGCCATGTTAAAATATCTATATTGTAAACTATGAAAGAGAAGGTAGATTCTGCTTCTTTTTGTTGTTACACTTTTGAAAGTGTGGAGTTGTTGTTTGCCTTCCAGCCAGTTTCACCATACCTTATTTTCCTGTAGAAAATGAATCTCTTCCTGGTCAAAACTGATGACACAAGGACCTTTTTTATTTCTATGAAGATGTTATTTCAATGCTTATTTGTCTTAAAACAAGGGTGCTAAACATAAATGATACTTGGGTCTTACATGCAGAATTGTGTCCTGAAATGTATTTTAGATGGGGATCTGTATCCTTTGATTCATGGATGAGAGATTACTGCATACACGCTGATGGAAAAATAAATTATATTTTTACTTTGCTGGGTAGGTATCTGTATATGCTCAAGGTTTTGGTTACACTGTGGTCTGATGAGCAAGTGGACTTGTGTGTGGTTTGTTTTAATCATCATTATCCTAGAAGGGGTCGTCTAGGTAGGAGACGAATATAAATGCTTTGCATAGCATACTTTCAGGCCCCAATCCAATAAAATCTTACTGCTGAATTTAGTTTTCATTTATCTGAGCAGCCCTCTTAAGATAGTACTACACAAAGTAGGTGTTGCAGGATTGTCTGTGGAGAACTGGACTCCACATGGTAGTATATGTTCTAGCAGGGTTTCTTCAGGATTAGATCTTTGTTTTGTACTTGTTTTTCTGACAACCAGCATGTTATTTTCATTGCTTTAATTCTCTGTGGGATTTTGCTATGTAAAATTATAGTGACAGTGACTGCATCTATACATGCAGCACACTGTGTGCAGTTGTTGCTGCACAGTCATGTAGTACTTGCATAAGCAAGTACTAAATAACTGCTCAGTAACTGGCATTCCTGCACGGTACCATCACTGCATGGTTTTTTCCAACGCTACTGTACAGTAGGGCTGTGCGAAATTTCAGCATCCATTTCATTACGAATCCTAATTGAAATGGAGGGCTCAGAAACATCTCCAGAAAGAAATGAGGCATCCAAAACATTTCGGAAATATTTTGGAAAATTTCAGAGTTTCAGAGCTGGGCTTGCAGGGAAACAGGTGTACACTGCTGCCCTGCAATGTGACTCGGCTCCACAGGGAGCAGAGATCCCCGCCGGAGGTCTCTTCACCTCCACTGGCTGCACGGGGCAGGCAGTGATGGCGAGGAGACCCCGGGCATGGATCTCTGCTTCCTGTGGAGCCAAGTCGCGTGGCAGGGCAGTGCTGGTCCCTGCTGTGCTCCCTGCAGAGCCAGGTTGCAGAGATCTGGGGCAGGCAGCAGCAGGGAGGAGACCCTCAGCGTGGATCTCTTCTCCCTGCAGAACTGAGTTATGCAGCAGGAACCAGCAGGCTTGCCACTCTGCACTGCTTCCCTGCCCCACTACCCAGCGTGACAGGGATCAAAGATCCGCATGGGGGTCTCCTTGCCTGCACGGAGGGCAGCAGCTCTTCCCCTCCCCCGGACAAGCCACCCATGGCCCTGTTCTGCTCCCGCTAGGGCCCTGCGTCCCCTGGTTCCAAGCCCCTGGGTGGGTTGGGCTGTGCAAAGCTTCCCTTCCAACCTGTTCAAAACAGTCGTCCAAAACAAAACAGGACAGTGATCCAAAACACTGAAACGAATCACTGTCCTCCAAAACAGCTGAATCCAAAACCTAAATTGAAACGCAATCATTTCACACAGCCCCACTGTGCAGTAGCTTATTACTATAGCACAGTATTGTTGCTGCACACTTAGTGCCTGGCAGTGCTACTGGTTGGGGTCCCCTGTGGGGAGAGGGGAGGGAGGGGGGAACCCTCCCTGCCCCCTTCACCTCAGGGGCCATGCCAGCCGGTGCCTTGCCATGCCCCCACTCCTGCTGTTGGGGCAACGAGGGGGGCAGCAGCCCCTGTCATGGTGTCCCAGGGAGCACAATTCTCTTCCCAATGGGGGGCCTGTGCTGTGGGTGGGAACAGGGCGGGCAGAGCTGCTGCAGCCTGCATAGAGCAAATGGTGGCGGCAGGACTTGGAGGGGTGGCTACAGAGGCTAAGCTGAATTTTGGGGTGGCCGTAGTCCCCACCAGCCCTCCCTAGTGCCACTACCGCCTCTTACCCCTGGAGTAGGAAGGAAACCTAACAGGGGCTGCTGCACCCTGGCCAGGCAGACCCTGGCTAAGGTCCCCAGATGGGAGAGGGGAGGGAAAGGGGAATAAACCCCCTCCCTGCCTCCTTTGCCTTAGGGGGCCATGACAGGCAGGTATCTGGCCACACCCCTCACCCACACCCTGCTTCAGCTAGAGAGCAGAGTGGCAAGCCCAACCCAGCCCAGCCCAGGGCTGAAAAGCATGCTGGGATGCTGGGGGACTCTGATTTAACTTAAACCAGGAAGGGGTCTGGGACAGCATAAACCATTTTGACCTCAATCAGTTAAGTCTGATACTACATCCAACCAGGTTTATCTTAAACCAGTTTCAGCCACTTTGAAACTCACTTATGTGCACTGAACATCTGTTCTTTTACAGGTTTAAACCAGTTTCGATCACTTAAACCGGTTTACATGTAACTTCTGTCCCTGGCCATACTCTCTGAGCTGGCGCTTAATCAAACTGCATTTGCAAAGATTGAGAGACAGCAAGCAAGGTTTTCTGGTTAGGTTTGCATTAAAGCTAATATAATGGACATAGCAAACCCAGAGGCTCAGAGAGGAAGCAGCATAAACACTTGACTTTCTGCCTTCCAGTTAAAACAGATACCTAGAAAAATAATTATTTCTCATTGTCAGGAGTAAACCTGCCAGCGTGGTTTAATAGAGGCTTTTTCTTTCTTGTTTTTTCATTTTTTTATAATCTGGGTAAAGGATTTAATTGATTGTAAAGAGCTCTTGCTGTAGTTCATTATAGAAGGGCATTTATCTGGACAGTCTGCTGCATTTGGAAAAGCTTCATTCCTATACCAACAGCACTTTCTGAGTTAGCAGAAGTTAGGGAGAGACTTTGGGTAAAAAATCAGCGTGGATGGAAGATTAGGCAATTACACTCTGATTATCAGGCTAGGCCCCTCTTTTACTGAGGCCAACAAAGGAGTGGACTGAAGGGAGCTTCAAGGCTTTGGGCCTCAAAAATGCTGAACCTCCAGTTTTTAAAATGCTGCCTGTGTCTCCAGTTTCCTAAATCTGTTCATCAGAATGACCGGTTTATAGACCGAGACTCATAAATTCAATTTGCAGCCTTGGTTGTTACCCCAAAGACCAAATTTAGGTGAATGAATGTTTAGATCAGCGCTTCCCAATCTGTGGTAGGAGTACTACCAGTGGTACACAGTCAACCTGTCAGTGGTATGTGTTAATGGATTTATTATAATTACTTTATATGAAAAAAATTTGCTGGTGGTACTTAAGGTTACATTGTTTTAAATGGGTGGTGAGCAATCTATCAGAGTTTGGGAATCGTTGGTTTAGATGCAATACAAACAGATATTACTTGCAATGTTAAGATTATTTAAATATTTACTGTCAGTATTATCAAATATCTATGCATTAAATTCTGTTGTGCTCATCATTGGAGTTTCTCTAGTCCATAAACATAATTAGAAGAAACAGCCTGTCTGGTGGAAAGGGAACCAGAGAGATATTGCGAAATGCCAGGGATGTAAACTAAAAAAAAAATTGTTGTATAGTAATTTGGACAGTGTTTTTTTTCACCTGTGCTACCTAGCTAACTAAACACTTTTTAACAAGGTTGACAGGCTTCAGACCATGTTTTTTAATGAGTATATAATCATAACCCTGGGGTAGAAAGGTGTGGGAAGAATCTGTATGTGTGCGCGCGCGCACACACACACACACACACACACTGTAATTAGAGTTACAGACCAAATCTTAGCATTAATGTGATATTTATTTAGCATAATAATAAAAAAGCAGCACAAAAGCAGTAAACATTAATATTCAAACATTTGGATAGCATCAACGAAGTGGGTAAAGTATACATTTGAAACAATAAGCAGTCTGTATGCCCAGAATCATAGTGTTAAGATGTTCTGTTCTAGGGATACGGTGTGTATTATCGTGAGGTGTCTTCTGCAGTGTATGATAATGTGTAGAAAGTGTCTGATCTAGTGTGTTGTATCTATGGTGCCCATTCAGCTCGTCGTCTGCAGCTCAGCCCGTGGGAGAGCAGCATTGTCAGCAGACTACTGACTCCCACGCATTCATTCCTGGCCAGAAGCAAAAGCACAGCTGCCTTGTCTGGAGATGCAGGTAAACCTAAAAGAATAGACCTCACATTTTTATCCCAGCCATTCCTTTCAGAAAGTCTCTTTGATATGTTTTTAATTAAATGGATTAATTAAGTTTATTTGTAAGCATTCTAGGTTTGTATACAGCGAGCTAGATTAGTTTGTACAATACCATAGAAGTTTTTTGCTATGCTTTTGTTCTCTCTTGCTCGCTCTCTCCCCGACCTTCCCCTCCCGCCCACTTCCCTCTTTGTTTGAGTTTGTCTCTAGTACTTCTGGAGGTGCAGCAAAATAGACACAAGACATCCAAGCATCATCATCCATTTCTGTACAAAGACCTGAGATTAACTACTTTATTGCCGGATTAATATTGATCAGTATATTTGGTTGGTTCTAATTAACTTATTTTCCAACATTAAGCTGTTGTGCTTCTAAATGTAGATCCTCATTTCCAATGGCTTTAGTAAGATGAGTAAAGTTGAGCAAGTTTGCAGAGGTACCGCCTTAGTTATTAGGTAATTTTCCACCAATCACCAAATAATTCTGTGCTATTCCATTGAGGGAAAAATGACAAATATTGAAATGTTATTTTATTATAAAATATCTTGAAAACTCTCAAAACTAGAGACAGTGTCATCAATATGTTTGAAATAATGTTTCAATATACTACAATAAATGAGAAACGCTTCAATCTATAATTTATTATGGTATAGGGAAAACATGATTGTAATGTTTATATATAGTAGAGGGATTGCTTGGCCACATTGCATTTGTTGACCCCACAGATTGTGGAGCAAAGCCTATATTTGAATTGTAGGACATGGAAGAGGTATTAGAGATCTTGTCAAGTAATGCTGAAATATACTTTCACTTAAGTATTACTTCTGTTAACTACGCCACAATACTGTTCCGTGGACAGATATGGGGAAGAGGGCATGGATCATATTCTACAAATGGAACAGTTCAGTTAATTTTTTTTCATGGTTTTTGTCTTCAAACCAAAGGTTTGTAAAACCAGTACTGAATATTATGAAATTATATTTACAAAGTACAGAATTGGAAATGCGCTATTGACTAAGTAGTAGTTGAGAAAGAAAGGCTCTTGATTTTGTAAGCAGTCACTTTACTAGAGCCGATGTAAAGATTTTTCAGTGAACACGCTGACAGGGTCTCATGCTATGTAATAAATTGTAAGGTGAATGAAATACTAGGAGAGATTTCAAGAAGTTTGAGTGGCTAATACAACAGGATAATTCTCTAGCAATGCCTTTTCTGTGCTAACTAGAACTATACCACCCAACTGCCCCATATGCCCATTGTTTTCCAGTTTTATCCCATAATAGCAATAACCTCAATACCTCAGTGTAGGTCATTTCCTGAAGATTAATGATCAGGTGGTGATAATGTACCCTGAGCCTATCAGCTTATCCCAGCCTATCATTAATGCCCAGGCAATAACCCTGCTTTATTATAAGTTAAAGATGAACTTCAGTGCAAAAATCAAAATCAAGTTAACGATCGATTTTTGTTCTTAAAATCCTTATTAAATAACACTTAGGCACTTTCAGGAACTAACCCTTTAAATTCGTCTAAACAGATCTGAGAAACTTTGTTGATATATCTTCAGTGAAATGGGATAACTCATAAACAGTGTTTAGTGACACAGACAGTGGAATAGATTATTTGATTTTTATATATGTAGTAGGAGACTCAGGACTTACCTAGAAGACTAATTCACAGGCAGGAAATTATATATACCATATTTTCCTGCAACAACATGCAGCTCTTCCTTCCCCCCCACCCAAAAAACAAAACAAAACAAAAACAAGCCGCAAACAAACAAACAAAAAACAATTAAAAAAAAAACCACAAAAAAACCCAACAGTTACGGGAACCTGGAATGCACATGAGAAAATATATTAAGAATAGTTTCTGCTGTTTACTGGGGAAAAGCAAAGATAAAATCTGCACATGATTCATAGAGAGCAGGCCTAGCTCCCTAGCTGCTGCTACTCAGATACTTACTACAAGGAAAAGTCTTTTTTCCTTTGTTTTGCTTTTTTAAAAACAAGGTGTATGTCTTATTCTGGAGAGTGCTGTATGTTGAGAAAATATGGTACTTTACAGTCGTTTAAAAATTATTGCTTTGCTGCTGCTCCCGTTCGTGGGTCATTCAGCAAAGGAATCTTGTGAAACTTCATTTTCATTCATTGCTTATCAGTTCATCCTGGGATGATTTCCTTTTACTACTACTCCTTTTCTGTATTCATATTATGTAGTAAAGCAAACGCATCTGCCCTTGCTGTAGCATATACATGAAGTTAATTTCTTTATTAATGAATTGCCTTTGGAGCTTGCTTCAGGAAAATGTGTGGCATTATCTTTGTTATATTAATGGTCCTTTGTTTTTACAGTGAGGTTCATGAGTATTATTATGAGCTCAGAAATATAAAAACATATGGAAATATTTGTTTGTTCTGGGGGAGAGAGCTTGATGGGCAGAAGAGATTTCTTCCTGTGCAATATAAGGCTACTATTCTTATTTATAAATAAATTAAAAGTGAAGATAATGTACAGAACCTGCACACTCCATGTCAGCATGAGTAACATGCTGAATAACAAGCAGTCCTAGGATATTGTAAATGAGTATGAGAAGAGGAAAAGACAAATGGGAAAAGTATCTAAATAATTACCCAATTTGGCCCTGCTGTCACTTTGGACTATAGTACACTGTCAAGAGAATAAGAACCAAGGAGAGATCTGGGAGTACTTTATGACCAGCATTTGTGATTAGTGCAAGAACTACTTTATGGTCCATATTGCAGCATTAAAATGTGTCTCTTTGAATGTGTAATGTAAATAATGCAAACATAATTATGTGCTATTGCTTTGAGATTGCTAGTAGCAAACTTCATCCTCTGTATAGACATTACACTTTTACTGGTATCAGTGATCAGAAACCAGTCTATACCCATAACAGAACAGAAGTTCAGCACATATAATCTGGTTTAAAAATGGCAGAACCTGATCTAAAATATGCACGCCTCCCCCCGCCCATCACCACCAGCAAAGGGCAAATTTGTGTGTTCTGTTCACTACTGATGTAAAACTACATTACTTAAAGAAAATCACATAACTGGATCAATTCCATCTCAGACATTTTGAATGTCTGCACCTAGTCAGGGAGACCTGCCATTCCAGATACTGACTAGACTATTTACCTAGGCAAGTTAATTTATTACAGTTGTAGATTACTTATTATAATAGCAAAACATATAATTGTATGTCATTAGACATGTAGACTTATTGTTTATTTTACAATAATATTGATAATTCTTAAAGTTGTTGAATGGGGGCCTAGACAATAATTTTTAAGAGGATCTTTTTAAAACATGGTATATGCTGAAAATTGCAGACAGTGGGCATGTCTACACATTCATTAATGTGCCATAATTGGCACTACTGAGCATTAGCGCTGGCGCATGCTTTAAGTAATGCTAATGCACAGTAGACTAATTCTACTACACAGTACCAGCATTTTTTGTGATAAGCTAATGGACAGTAGAATTAATCTACTGTTCCATTAGTATCTCATGTAACCGTGCCCAGTATGTATGTTTTGGATTAATAAATTTATCCAGTGTTGGTATATTTATCTAATGTAATAAATCTGTTGTAACAATAGCATCAACATATACATTCATTTTATGCTACAAGCCTGTTTTGATTCAAAGGACAGCAGAAAAGCTATCTAGTTAAGCTCAGATCGTGTATTTGATTTGCCCATTTGTTTCTGAAATCTTTGTAAGTTTACCCCAGCATTCACAAGCTACCCTTAATGCATGATGTGGATTTGTAAATTTGATTTGAAGGAATGTAATTATTTTTCTGGACTGCTGAGCTTTACTCTCTTTGTAGAGGTAGTATATTTTTGTCTTTGGGTTACACTTTTTTTCCTGTCCCCTCTTCCCCCTCCAACCCCTTTCCAAAGCTAGCTGTAGGAAACCTAATTTTGTTGATTTTTTTTTCCAAATCTAATTAAAGCAGCTGTCAATAAATGTACTAAGCTAATCAGTCTTAGATCAGTAATTTCATGTCTGATATCTACCAGAACCACCACTATATAATAAAAAGCAAGGTCAATTTGTGTTGTCCCTTGGATGTCTCTTCATCCTTGTTGAATATGAAAATGGGTAAAATCTGAGAGAATGGGTTATTTTACCTTTCATATTTAAAGATGCATTAATTCCTCTGGAGGAATGTACCAGTAGCTATTTGGAGCCAAAAAAACAAGTACTGAGTGATGGTTCTGGTTTAAGAACTAGTCATTTTCTTTGTATTAATACCTTCTTTCTTTTCTCTCTGTCTCTTTCTGTCCCATTTCTGCTCCCTGCTATGGGCTTTCTGTTGTCACATCTCCACTGCTGCTCTGTTATTGAACAAACTAATGAAATCAACCTACACCCTAGTTATCCCCATTTGTCCTCGTTCAGCATCTTGCAGCCCCATCAGCCCTCTGTCCTACAAGGCCATGAACTATAGACACCCAGGAGACCACACAAGATCCTTTGTCACAGTCCCGGATACTATTGGACGTAGGAGGACTACACACTCTGCAAGGGTAAGTGACCTAGTTATAGTTGTGTATCTCTGCAGGAGAACAATTTGGTATCAACATATGCTAGAACATAAAAAGTTTTCATCAAGAAAAGCTGGTGTTTTCTGAAAATAGTACCGAGTTTTGTGGAGCCTTCTGTGATGCCAGTTCCAATTTATCCTGGGCTGGCAACAGAAGCTTCGTAGCTTTTGTGAATTTTAGTTTTCAGTTCAATTCCCTAATGACCAAACATCAACATCACATTTGGCAGCACCATTATCAGCTCTCTCCTTTAGGCAATCCTAGTTAAAAATGTAACAAGCCAGAGAGATTGAGCTATTCTGTTAGCTTGCAGAATGGTCCCTTCCAGTCAGGGTTGAGGCATGTGATTGGGTCTGTGGAAGAGCTTTCATTGCTGCTGCAGCCTGCTGAGCACATTGTCTGAATAGAGTATTTCAGTCTATGGCGGTCTGGCACCTTTTATTAGATGTCTTTGATTTCATGTTTACATTAAAAGAAAAAAAGAGATTGGCTGGATTCTTTGGAAGAAGCCATTTATTAATTCTATCATTATCAATATGCCTGAGTCTAGTTATTCCCAGTGTACGCTGGGTGTAATGGAGAAAGTATAAATTATACTTTCTCAATGTTTTTGAACTTCTTTAGGAATTGAGCCTTCTTTTTCGTATTTTCTGACTAACCAATCTCCACCTTCACAAGTGTTGCGTGTCTCTGAAAACATAAATGGGAACTTACCAAGTAAGCCAAATGTTGCTTTCTTAGTACATCCCAACTGTGTGTTTGGAAGGGACAGACTAGCTCAACTGTTTTAAAGTCAGGAAAATATTTTGCTCGCGGTTTCATAGTTAACTTAACAGTAGACAGCTGTCAATCCTCTGGATCATGGTGTACGTGTAGGAGGTGCCTGATAAATCCACTTGGTGTGATGGTTGCAGGACTCCATACAAGACCTTCAACATGTATATCTAGGCAAGAGTATGGAGCAGTGGAGGCTGCCTATGACCTATCATCCCCCACACCCCCTTTAGACCACTAAGACCAAATCTAACAGCCAGACCAAATCCAGACTTTCAGTGCTTTGATGGTTGTAGCTTCTGCCAGAGAGCAACAGCTAAGAGCTGCTGCTGACTGCCTAATGCCTCAGCGAGGGTGCAGTTCTATCAGGATGATGTCCCTCAGCTTTTCTCCATCCAACAAGCACCCACAAGGCAGTAGGGGCTAGGGTTTTGAAATGCCCTATACTCATTTTACTCTGCAGGTTGCCACATTGTGGTAACTACCCAGCCACAATTAGCCCTGCCATGTTGTCATCATGCCCCCCCAGTTGGATGCAGTTTACAGTCATACCCAAGACCCAGTTAACCAGATACAGTTAAAATGAATCCAGTTTTATTTAATAACATCAGGAGTCTCTGGACTTAAGACAATAGATATTTAAAAGGGCAGTTGTACAAATCTAACTGGTGTTATGAGATTCCTACTTAAATTTGTTTGTACCTAGTAAAATCATGTTTCAGTTTATGACCACCACAAGTACTGAACAGTGATAGTGTAGAACACAAATATATGTGCCTTGTGCTCTGCTATGTCTGCGCATGACCCTTCCCCGTGGTAGTAAATATTCCTTTCTCTGATGATTATACTGCTCCATGAATGGCAGACAGACCATGTACTATTAGAGTAAGGCATTTGATACATTCCCATGTATCATCAACCTGGACAAATTGCCAGCTACAGTCCGAATTTAATGTCCCAAGAGCTGAATTTTTTAACATTTAAAGTCACACTCACAAATAGATATGGTGCTGTGCTGTATTTTGGAAGTGTTGTAATCTAGAAAGGAAAGTATCAAAAGTTCTCATACCAAATATTAACAACAGATCTTTTTTTTTTCCCCAACACATTTATATTGGGCAATGAAGAATTAAAAGGAACAAGCAGCTTGTGCTTTTTGGCTACAGAGCTAGCCAATAGAGCAGAGAAGACAGTAACTCTCACACCATATTTCAGGGCTGTGATGGCATCTGTGGTGTTGGCGCATACACAAGGAAACAAACAAAACAGAGCCATGTTAGCTTGCGCTCCCTCCAAAGCCTGCCCAAAGTGGGGGATGGAGAATTGCTGTTTGCCAAAGGAACTACAGTGTTTACAAGGAATAAGTTGTTTTTCTTTAAGAATTTGAGAGAGTGTTGCAAACAATAGAGAGAGAGACAGGAGAGGAAAAAGAGGTGCAGGGCAGGGGGAAACTATCTGCCAGTATACAATTAGGGGTCTGAAAATTGTCTGTAGCATCTTATGACAAAATCCAGCAAGTAACAAAGATGAGCGCATGTTGTCAAGTACTCATTTACTTGCACAGAACGCAGTTGGATTTGTTACGGGAGTCGTGTTAATGCATTTACGGGACAGGCTGTAGAAACTGCTGACTCAGCCTCCATTGCTCATTTTCCCTAGCTGACTGTGTAGCACACGGTGTGCTTCCTTTACCCGCATGAATTATTCTGGTGACATGATTTTCTGTTTGTTTACTGAACCTTAGACTGACAAGAAAGACAAAGAGAGAGAACATTACTCATCCAACCCCTTGTCCAGCATAAAAGGAGCTCATTCTCCTTCTATCCACAAAACTGGATCACGGGCTCCCTTCCCAGTTTGGTAAGCAAAGTACAGATGCTGGGGGTTTGGCTACATGCGGCTTTGATCATTACATTCAGTAAGTGTTTAGCTCAACAACAGAAAGCATCTCTAAACACAGAGATTAAAAAAGCTATTATTACCAATGACTAAATCTTAAATGAAACAGGTCACCATTTAGAAAATGATTACTGCCTTGTCTTGTCAATGCACCTTTCAATGGATGTTGTGAGGATTAATTAGTGTTTGTAAAGAGGTTTTGAAGCTAAGAGTTCAGTGTAAGAGCTAAATATTGTTACTTTATTTTAACATCTCAGCTTTCCCATTGGTTGATGGAGAAATCAGAAGGTTATTGTTGTGCTGCGACTTTACAGCTTTTATTTATACAGAGATTTTAAAAGTCATGTCTTACAGATCATAACCAGTCCTCTCACTGTTTTGCTTGTCTGACAGGCATGCATCCAAATCCATGCCTCATTTGCCTGGTACACCCAAACAGGTAACCTCATCACCTAGTTCATCCAAAGTCTCCTCTGGTCAGACACGCCCTCCTTCCCCTGGCAATATCCGACCAATCAAAAAAGAGCTCAAGCTGGATAGTGAGAAAAAAGGAGCAGAAAAAGAACCTGAGAAGGCATTTGAGGAAAGGAGAGAAGAGGGTAAAGTAGCTTCAGCAGTTGCTGGGGAATCCACAAGTGGGGAAGAGCCCTCTGTCAAACCAGAACCTGCTCATGGTAAGAATTACTTCTTCAGTCTCAGGTCTGTTTACAAGGCTTCCTCTTTCTTCTCTCTTTCCCTGCTGCTTCTTATCTCTTATTCAGGCAAGGAACGTCCTTTTTGGTGGTTGGCTTAGACTGGACTTTTGTCTAATTCCTTTAGATCGCATTGACTTGAACGACATGGGTTCTGTACATGATTTTGCATAATTTACACCTTAGCAACTAGGGTCCATGTTTGAGAGAGATCACGACGCAACTTTTTTTTCAAGCTTTTTCAGAATGGAACAATTACTGAATGCCATTAATGCTGAACAGTGTGTCTCAGGAAACCATCATATAAGATAATGCAGGGAAGGGGAGTGTCTACTTGTGCTAGTTGCTTATTAATATATCCTTACTGGAAATTCAGTCTAATGCAAAGATGTGCTGCCCAAGGCAACAAAAAAAAAAGAAGAAATTATAAGGTTACCCATCCTTTCAGTTTTAGCTATAAGGAGTCTGTTGGAAAATTAATCTCTCTGGAGTATTTTATAATTCTGTCCAGGTACATCGAAACAAAGCCACAGATATGTTCCTAATCATTTAAGTGAGTGCTGCAAGATCAAGATAAATCATTTTTGTTTCTTTGACCACGGGAGAAGCTCTCCCTATGTTCCAAGGAACCATAGTTCTGAATCTTTCTCAGCAGCTACACATACCACCATAGAGAGCTGTGAGATGGTGCCTGGCTGATAGATGAACAGAAGCCTACCTGAGGACTGTACTGATTAAATGAGAACTGCACCCGTTTACCCATTTGTACCACAATGGGAAGAATAAAGTACAGATAACAGAATAAAGGAAAGAACCAATAGATCAGCAAGAAAGAACAGGCAATGCATCATGCAATAAAGCAGGGCTGTCTAATTCAGTTAATCTAAGAAACCAGAGATTAAATAAAGAAGTGAAATAGTGGCTGTGTACACCCATTCAAATAATCTGGGAGAATTCTTTCAGGTTTTTTCTCACAATAGAGAAACTTATCCAGAGCCACATGTATAGATATTAGAATACCAAAGCCCTGACACTGTGTAGCCAATGAGGAGCCCTGCATATGCATCTCAGTATGCTGTGTTGGCTCCCTTAATCTGCCTGGCGTCAGATGGCAGCAGTTCATAAGTCAGCCTTGTTTAGCTAACCCAGACTACTTATGGTCAACCTGTGTTGTCAGTGTGTACAGACATTCACTGTCCCAGAAGAAACTCCTCTGGAAGTGCTTTAACCCTGTCTGCTCCCAAGTTATTTTTTCTCTTGGAGCAGCCATTTTTACTCTGGCAGAAAAGCCTGAACTTCCATATACTCATGGTTTCTTCTAAGAGAGCAGCGACTCTCCCAGGAGAAACTGAATATCTGTATGAGGCCAGTGTCTCATGTGTAGACCTGATTCCCCAGGGTCATGCTTGAAGCTTGTGATGGAGTGCTAGGGGAAAGCCTGCATTGCCATCCTTTAAGAAAGTAGGGCTGGAAGGAACCTGATCAGGTCATCTAGTCCAGCTCCCTGCTCCAGGCAGGATCTTCCCTAGCTAAGCCAAGTGTCTGTCCATCCTGCTCTTGAAAATTTCCAGGGATGGTGATGCCACAGCTTTTGTAGGCAACCTCTTCCAATGGTTGACCACCCTCATCATCAGGAAGTTCTTCCTAATCTCCAGCCTAAATTTATTCAGCTGCATTTTGAATCTATTGCTTCTAGTCTGGTGCCTGTAGACATAATAAATAGTCTACCTCCATCCCCTCTATAATTGCCCTTCAGGTATTTGAAAACTTTCATCAAATCACCCCCCTTCCCCACTTCTCTAAACTAAATATCCCTACCTCTTTCACCTTTTCTTAATAAATTTTGCTTCTCAGGCCTCTAATCATTTTTGTCATTCTCCCCTGGACTCTTTCAAGTTTATCCACATCCTTGAAATATGGAGTCCAAAACTGGACATACTCTAGGAGGCCTCAACAGTCCAGGTTCTAGAGCTAAACAGATTACTTATATTAGTGCTCTCCAAATGGTGGCCTGCAAGCCATGAGAAGTCCATGAGGAGTTAGTTTGCAGCCCCTAAGCTGCCAATCCTTCTTTTGCTTCTGCTACAGCGGCAGCTGGGATCTCTGGGCTTTCCCTCTTTCCTCCAGCTTAGGCTTCCTGTCCCTTCATGAAGGGGGTATTGGGAGAGCTTGCAGTGCTGAGAGAAGCTACAGTTCTAGTGCCCAATGTGCATAGTGTAGCCAGGGAGCCGGTGCTCTCATAGATAGAAAGCTGAAGGTGGGGGCTGCAGAGATCATGGCCAGGGAGGTGAGGGTTGGAGCTGGGGCAACTGTACAGCTTAGTGCAGTAAGGGGATGCTGTGGAACATGCCGATGCAGCCCCTGACTGCTTAGAAGTTGGACTATCCTGGAATGAAGCAAAGGGTTGGATAGTCATGTGAGGCAAAGAAGAAAGGCATAGAGGAATGTAATGAGAGGTGATGTTTTGCCAAGGGAAGAGAGACCCAAGACGTAGAAAGCAAAGTGAAAGTTTAATTAAAAACCAGTGAAACAAAGTGGAATGGAGATAAGATAAACTTGATAGAGACAATGGAAGGGGAAAGGGAAGCAAACATAGATTCATAGATGCTAGGGTCGGAAGGGACCTCAGTAGATCATCCAGTCTGGCCCCGTGCCCTGGGCAGGAAAGAGCGCTGGGGTCAGATGACCCCAGCCAGGTGCTTGTCCAGTCTCCTCTTGAAGATCCCCAAGGTAGGGGAGAGCACCACCTCCCTTGGAAGCTCATTCCAGATTCTGGCAACCCTTACTGTGAGCTCTTTCAGGACAATAATTATTTAGGTATATAAATTATAGTATAAACCTAGTACGTGTTTTGTATCCTTATCCATTTTAGGATGGGATGGCTGTTTGGATCATGGATTTCCATGTTGGAAGTTGCATTGGAATCTGTCTTTTCTTTGTTTATGTAAATAAAAGGCGGGTAAAGCCCTCTCTCCTTCCATCAAAGTGCTTCCCAAACTCTCAGTACTCCCCAGGTTGTCTGAAAGGTTTATCACTGAGGAAAATCTTAAAACCTTTACAACCCTGCGTGAACCTCAGGATGCGCACCTGGGCTTTGCTTCTGCTTTAAGAGAAGAGCTGGTGCTGATCTGTTTTTGTTATTTGTAGCTCTTATAAGCCTTAGTCTAGTACTAGGAACCATTGTGCTAAGCCCTAGTACAAACAAAGAATAAAAAAATAAATAAAAAAGCAGGTCCTAGAACATGAAACATAAACCTAAATATAAGACAAAAAGTAGAGCCAGAAAGGTGTACAAAAAAACCAACAACCCAGGAGGCAATGCCGGTCACCATGATAAGCAGGTAAGAGACTGCTCCATAACTACTGAATTTTTTGTAGGCATCACCACAAAGTATAGTTTGAACGAAGAACTAGGACGATATTTATTAGGAGTCTTGGTAGATGTTTGCTGGGGGCTCTTGCCACACACACGGATCACCATAACGATGCTTGTTTGCAAATTAAATAAGCAGAAAGACCCTGGCATCTTTGACAGAGTGGATACAGGAGATGGGATCTTGATTGTATAGAAGAGAGGATAGATTATGGTGGGAATAGGCCATGGAGGGACTAGAAAATGAAAGGAAGTAGTTTGTGTTTGTTGCAATGAAGAAACAAAGGGAAGAGTGATATGATCCAAGCAGTGAGCCAGGAGGATCCTCTTTGCAACAGCGTTTTGAATAGATTCAAGCAAGGCAAGATTACATATGCCAAAGCCAGAGGTGAAGATGCAAATAGCCCTTGAGATGTTATCCAGCAATCACCATGATTTAGGGGCGGCCTGGATGGGGAGGTTCTTGTCCAAAGTACACCTGCACCAAACACCCTATTGGGTTAGCATGGGGAAGATGCACCAGTTTCTACAATCAGGGGCACTCAAGGGATGTGGCCAGTCTTGTACTCATCTGCCTTTTACTTCCCAGCCCAAATAACCAGGTGCCTATTTACAACTGGGTCAGCTGTCAGGAACCTTCAGCACAAGTCCAAAGTGAAACTCAAATTCATACCTGCAGAGCTGGAGGAAAATAGTCTAACCATTCAGTCCAGGGAAGTTCTATAGGTAGGGACAGCTATACCAAGAGGCTCAATTTCCAAGAGCAGTGGAATTCTAATCCCTTTCTTTAGGGATGAGGTTATTTCTGAAAACCAAAACAATGTGAGATAAAGGAAACACACACAAGGTTTCTTGCTGCTTGGTAAGGGGTCATCTGTACCTCAATCCAAAGGTGCAGCTCAGGTAGTCATATCTGAGCTAGCTTTTACTTTGGCTGCAAGATAACCACAACTGCATGGAGCTCAGGGCACGGTAACCACCTGCATATGTACCCAGGGTCACAGGAAGGTTTTGCAGCTTGTGCTAAACATTAAACTGCTATGCAGACACTGTGGTCCCTGCATTGGCTAATATAAAATTAGCTCAGGAATGTCTGCTCAAGCTGCAGTGATACTCTTGGATTTCAGTGTAGATGTAAGTGGCCTTCCAGGACCATCCACGCTGTTTGACAGTGTGATAGGACTGTTTTAGTCATGTATAAGATAGTTGTCCTGAAGTAGATGTGAGGATAGGCACATGGCTTTCTTTGGATAAAAGGGGACAGGTCTGGAATGCAAACTGCTCAGTGTGGGGGCAGCCCAGAGTTGAAAGTTGGCTTTGTGGTTGCAAATGAGCAGGCCCTCAGGCAAAGCAGGAGGAGGGGTAAGGTAGAACTTGGAGTAAAGCTCTATGGGTTCTCCACAGAAATTGGGGTGGGGACCAGGAAGACCCTCTGAATGATTCATTTAAGGGGTGATTAGAGATTGAGGAGAAGACTTGTTCTCTCTTTCCTATCTCCTCCTGTCCCCCATCTCATTTAAAATGAATCTGGTAAGGGTGGGAGGAAGCAGACAAAAACAGCCCTTCCCCAGATCCCAAAGCTTCATAGTTGTCAGTCCTGTCTCTTCCTTGTACTGCACTGCCAGAAGCACTGCTGTTTGTCTGAGACTGCTTCTTCCCATTAGCTTCTGAAGTGATAGCTGCCCCTGGCTAATGTGCTCTTGGCCTCTAGAGGAATGAGAACAATTCCATTTCTATTATAATTTGTGGGAAGAAATGACGGGTATATATAAGCCTGACAAACCAGTGGGAATTTGAAACCAATATTTTACTTAGGGAATACCTAACTGGAATAGTAAATGTTGTTATGACACAAATCAGTAGTGTCAGTTCTGTCAGGGGTTGTGCTGTAGGACCTGCTTATGCAGGTGCTGCTCCTGCACTGGTGCTGCATTTAAAGATCAAACTCAGAACTTTGGCTTTCAAAATGAGGTAGGGTGCACATGGGAAGAGGGACAGCATGTCACAAAGAAGAGGAAGGTGCCTTACCTAGCAAGCAGTCCACATCGGGGCTTCTGTTCTGTTACTGGTTTTTTTGGAATGAGAAAAGGGGATGTTGTGTATTGATTAGGGTAAAGAAGAGGGAGGCAAGATCTTTGGGGTGGACTCCCAGCTGTCACTTGCAGTGTGAACTGAAGCAGGATACTTTGTGCCTTTTCTTCCTTATCTGTATCTACCAAAGAAGTGTTTTACAAGTGAATTAATGATTGCAAAGGGCTTTAAGGTTCTAGTGTGAAAAATGCAATGCATCTGCCAAGGCTTGATCTTGAGTTCTTATCCCATTGGTTGCATATCTGAGCCACCAGCCTGCAGGTTTGGCATTTATGTGGGATAACTACAGAGTAGGGAATAGCAGTTGCGCAAAAGGAGGCTGCCATCTGAGGGTGCAGACAGAAGTTACATTCATTGTTCTATCAGCCCCCTGAAAGGGCTTTAAAGCTGTGCCATGACACACATGCATGGGTACAGAACGCTTTTAAAGTGACTGATCATGCATTAAAGTAACCCTTATGAAATGAGGGATTAGATAAAGGCTCTCCACTTTGGAGCACCTTAGGGAACTTGTGTTACTTAACATAAATCTATCCTGCAGTCAGGGCTGGATTGATGTACCCCAACCCTACCCCCATGGCTGAATGCAGGAGGGAAGGGAGGAAGGCAAGCAAGCTGCCACCTGGGGTTTGTCTGGCTTAAGCTGGAGGGGAGTTGCTGGATTGAAGCCTTCCCACCTCACATTCCCCCTCACCCTCCAGCTGAGGCCAGGCAAACCCAGCTAGCAGCTTCCTCCCCATCTTCTAACTCCCCTCCCTTCCTGCAGACGGCTAGAAGTTGTGGGGTAGGGGGCATGGCTGGGGAAGAGGGTGGCCCCTTGGCTTCAGGCAGGCTCCTCAGGTTCCTGCAGGCAGGCTCAATTTCCCACATCTTCCCCCCCACCCAACAGGGAAATATCTGTTGGGTTGGGAAGGTGCTGTAACTCACGGTGTTTTATGTAAAGCACTACGAGTTGGAGTGGGGCCTGCACATCTGTCAGCCGCCTGAACATCTTCACTGGGGCATTCCCTCAGCCAGTCAGGACCTGTTAGCGTCAGCAGGACCCCAGCTCATATCCGCAGTGGCAGACAGTCTGCCTGGAGTGGAGACCTGGTATCTCACACTGCCACAGACCCTGCCACTTACAAAAGGAGATGAACCTGGCCCCGTACAATCAGGCGAGACTGGGAATGGTCTGTCCCAGCAGGTGTCCTAGATGTTTACCACCATCTTGGCTTCTTTTGGGTTGTAGGCAGAATTTAAAGCTGACCTCTTCCGTCACAGAAGTCCCCACAGTGCTGCTCCTCTGGGTGTCTTGGTATAAAAATTCCCTGGAGGGCTCTGGCCCTGAGGTGCTAATGATTTCTGTTTCTTTTGTGGTACCTTTGAGAAAAGCCATCTTAGCAGAAAGCAATGTACAGCAAAAGCTCCGATACTTGAGATTGTACTTCCTGTTCCCTGGGGGAGGCTTATTTAATTATACACATTCAGGGAGGGAAAGGAAAGGTGAGGATGTCACCTATGTGACAGCATTTTGTTGTAATGAATTTTTCTTTATCTCCTTTCCAGCAGCTGCTCCACCTTTGCCTCCAGCTCTACCAGCTGCTTCTCCACCCCCTGTTCCTAGTAAGACTTCTGCAGGCACAACTGACCCTGAAGAAGCAACCCGAGTGCTTGCTGAGAAGAGGCGGCTGGCCCGGGAGCAGCGAGAGCGGGAGGAGCAACAAAGGAGGGAGAGGGAAGAGGTTGAAAGGTGATACCCCAATTTCCTCGGTAGAGAAGCTACCTTTAAATACCATTGTGTTGCTATAAGAGCTACCATCCCATTAACAGTGAGACCTATGTAAGGGCCCTTAAGGAAAGCAAGTATGAAAATCCCAAATGAAGGAATGATGTTATCTTGTCAGGGTTTAATGCGAATCATAGGTACAAGCTGAAATATAATTAGATTTAAATGTCTTAAATGGGCATCATCGGTTCATACACGCATTCGTGCTTTAACAAGCCGATCATGAGCCTACATAACTCGCAGTATCCTCATTGAAATCAATAAAGCTATGTTGATTCGCACCAGTTGAGGATCTCATCCGTGAGTGTTTGCATCTTCATGGGCACAGTAATATTTACCTGTAAGCTGCAGTCACCTTGATATGCCTTTAGTTTTCATTTACAGTTCTCCTTTTTCCCATTCAAAACCCAGATTCCAGCGGTTCTAAAACTAAAAAATGCACCTCTCTCTCTCACCAGTTCAGTCTCCCATTGTGCCACTAATGCTCACCTATGATATGTTTTACCTGTAAGCCGAGTAAAATAAGACTGGCATGTCACTATCCTGCTCATGCAAGTTGCATGGCCCAATATCTGCTTCTTACACTTATGTTTTTTATTGCAGGCAAAAGAAGGAGCAGTTGTCGCAGAGAATAGCTGAAGAGAGAGCTCGCCGGGAGGAGGAAGAAGCTCGTAAACAGGAGGCAGAAAGAAAGCAAAGGGAGTCAGAGCAGGAGAAAGAAAAAGAAGAACGTCTCCGTCGGCAGGCAGAAGAAAAAGAGCAAAAAGAAAGAGAAGAGATGGAGCGCTTTCAAAAACAAGTAGGCTTCTCCAAGTATTTCCATATCTGTCCTGATGGTAGTGGTTTGAGCTAACCACCTCATTTTCTACTGTGTGCGTGTAGGTTCCATAAAATGAAGATGACCTATAGAAGTAAACCAAACTTTGTCACCTGACTATTGATTTCATAGACAACTGTAAAGGAACTGTAAAGATGATTTTCCCTAGAGGGATTTTACAGGTGGTATACCTTTTTCTATAGGACTTTTGTTTTAATTCCAGGTCTTCGCTTTTACCGTATAGTCAAATTCACTGGTGGTATAACTTCATTTAAACCATTAAATTTGCACCGGAGAAGAATTTGCCTTACCATTTTATTATGCTAGTTGCCAGGATAACTTAATAGACAGAGTTGTATACACTTGCGTTAAAGTAGCTGAAGATTTCTCAATAGCCTGGAAACCTGAACTCCTGCCTCTAATATTTTTTTTGGAATCAGTATGCATACTATTACTTAACCCCTCAAGCAGTCTTTAAAATCAAGATGGCTGTTCAAGAAGTCAGGTCCTTGCTGCTCAATGTGATTATTTACACTGTGGGCATGTCTACACATTCAGTTAATGTGTCTGAATGTACCCTGGCTCAATATAAGCCAGTGTAATCTAATTCTCACATCACCATCTACACATGTGTTTAAGTGCAGTATTTTATTACACTGCTCAGTACCACTCGTAACTGACAGAACTATCTGGCAGCAGTCTGTTGCACCCTAATTGCTGCACATGTGTAGATGGTGATGCTTTACTGTGCAGCAAATTAGTCTGCTGCACAGTAAAGTGTCTGGTGTAGACGCACCCTGTAAGGAACATTCCTACAGTCTGACCTTTCAGCTTGCTAGCCTGGTTTTCTATCTGTGAAACAGTAATAATGATGCTTGCCTATTAGTATCAGGAGGCACTTAGACAAAGAACTTGTCTGTTAAGGTACTTAGATGTCCCTCGTCACTTGAATAGGTGTCATAAATATTAAGGAATTCGTCCTCCCATTAAATATATTGTTTTGGCTCACCAAAACTCTCACAAAATAGTCATTATATATGCATGGACATAAGGATCATATGAAATTAGTTATAATTTAAAAGGTAATGAAGAAGTTTTATCTGAAGTGTTTCTGAAAGTGTATTCTGCACTTGGAGTTGTAAGTTGGAATATTTCCTTTATAACGTTAATATATAAAGCAGGATTAAACCTCTCTGTTAAATGCAGATCTCCTTGCAGCATCTCCGTATACAATGCAGCTTTATCATACTGAGAGGCCTTTGTATATCACATCCCATGAGAGCTTTGCATTTAATTAAAAAAAATGGGAAAGGAAAGCCGGTACTGTACATGCATGTGGCTGTTTGTCCTTGCTCTTATTAAGCAATGACAGTGTCTGGAAAGTGGGAGGGAGTAACATTCTCTTGTTTTATTTTGACCCTGTCAAAAGCATCCACCTGCCATTAGTCTTATGAACACTTTGCTGGCTCCTCTTCTAATACCCAAGGTTAGAAAATGCATTTTCCTTATTCATTTTCTATGCTTTCATGCATTCATCACAAAGTAGTTACAAAACCAAATAAGATTACCAGTTTTTTAATTTACATAACATTAAGAGACGAAAGAATTAAGAAACCTGCATTTCAGTCTAAAAATTCTGCTGCTGACATGACACCCCCAAGTGTCTTTTCAAGTTGCTGCAGATTCAGATGCGATACAAAGATAAGTGGATGCCAGTGTGAATCAGCCATTTCACTGGAAATCAATCCTTATTTCCTTTCCTTTCCCATCACTCAGAAAGAAGAAGAAGCTCGCCAGCGAGAAGAGGCAGATCGGATTCGGTTGGAGCGTGAAAAGCATTTCCAAAGAGAAGAGCAGGAGCGCTTAGAAAGGAAGAAGGTAATTCAGTATTTTTATGGAATCTTGGCACTATATCTCACCAGTTTGCATGTATGTTGAAGAAAAACAGATATATTGCAGACGTTGCCTCAAATTCACTAAAGGCCTGGCCCAGACCTACTGACGTTAATAGAAGGTTCCTAAAATGCTAGAAAAAAATTAATGAATTGTCTTGCTTTTTTCAGCAAGTTGTGCTGCATTATCTAAGATAATAATTGCAGAGGCTTTTTAAAAAATCAACGTCGGTGAATGTTATTTTCATTCTCATCCTTTCACTTTGTTTGTAGAGACTGGAGGAAATCATGAAAAGGACTAGGCGCACAGAAACTGTAGATAAGGTATTTTCTACATCTTTTTATCTGTATAAATAGTTAGGCATAGTTCACTTCTTTCCAATCCCACTTTTAATTTACATATCTATGTTTTCTTTATAGAAATCTAATGAACAGCAAAATGGAGAAATATCAAAGGCAAATATTACTCAACAACCAGGTATTGCATTTAAATCTGCTCTTAACATAGTAGAAGAACAAAAGCATAGTAAGCCAAATGAATTGAAAAAGATAGGACTTTGGAATTTTATAAGACAACTTAGTTGAAAATAAATGTCAGGAATACGGATGGGAGTAAGTCAATTTTTAAGTAGAATCTTCATCATTGAAAAGTTCTCTACAGATAACCGTATTACTAAATGAAAAATGTGTCGGACTTTTTTTAGAAATGTATTGCCATCAATTTTTTTATGGCTGTGTACTTAGTGCTTGGCAAGACAAAACTGTTTTGATTTATCATCACTTGTGAAAATGTTCTTTAGAGTAAAAAAGAACAAGTTCATGGTAAGAGTTGTATCAAATTTGAAAGTGCCAATTCTGCCATTTCTTTAGAGTGGTGTTAGAGCTTTGGATCTGTTCTGATGTGGTTTTCCGTATTAACTTGTTTTGTTAGGGTTTCATGTTATCTCAGTCATTAAAGCAAATGGCTCCAGGCTAAAGTGTTATATCAGTAGTAATGCTTTGTAAAAAGAAAGGAGAGCAAGAGTGTGGACCCTAGACCTCACAAAATCAGTCTTGGACTTCCTCAAGGAACTGCTGGGCAGGTTCCCCTGGGAGGTCAGGCCGAGGGGGAAGGGAGTCCAGGATTGCTGATTGTATTTTAAGGAAATCTTACTGTGGGTGCAGGAACAAACCACCCCAATGTGCAGGAAGAACAGCAAATGTAGCAAGCAACCAGCTTGGTTTAGCAGAGAACTCTTTGGTGAGCTTAAACAAAAAAAGGAAGCTTACAAGAAATGGAAATTTTGACAAACAACTCAGGAGGAGTATAAGAATATTGCTTGAGCATGCAGGGGTGAAGTCAGGAAGGTGAAAGCACAATTGGAGTTGCAGCTAGCAAGGGATGTGAAGGGTAACAAGAAGGGTATGTTAGCAACAAAAGGAAGGTCAAGGAAAGTGCGGGTCCCTTACTGAATTAGGGTGGCAACCTAGTGACGGATGAGGAGGAAAAGGCTGAAGTATCGATGCCTTGTTCACCTTGGACTTCACAGGTAAGGTCAGCTCCCAGACTGCTGCATCTGGCAGCACAGTTTGGGAAGGAGGTGAGCAGCCCTCAGTAGTGAAAGAACAGGTTAGGGGCTGTTTAGAAAATCTGGATGTGTACAGGTCCATGGGAGCAGATGAAGTGCATCTGAGGTTGCTGAGAGAGTTGGCTGATGTGATTGCAGAGCTGCTGGCCATTGTCTTGGAAAACTTATGGTGATTGAGGGAGGTACCAGACTATTAGGAAAAGGGGCAAATGTGTTCATCTTTAAGAAAGGGAAGAAGAAACTACAGACCAGTCAACCTCACCTCAGTCCCCAGAAAAATCATGGAGCAGGTCCTCAAAGAATCCATTTCTAAGCACTTGGAGGAGAAGGTGATTAGGAACAGTCAGCATGGATTCACCAAGGGCAAGACATGCCTGACCAACCTGAATGTCTTCTGTGATGAGGTAACTGTCTCTGTGGATGTGGAGAAAGCAGTGGCCATAATATACATTGAATTTAATAAGTCTCCCACAGCATTCTTACAAGCAAGCTGAGGAAGTATGGATTGGATGAATGGACTGTAAGATGGATAGAAAGCTGGCCAGATTGTCGGGCTCAACAGGTAGTAATCAGTGGTTCAATGTCTAGCTGGCAGCCAGTATCAAGTGGAGTGCCCCAGGGGTTGGTCCTAGAGCCAGTTTTGTTCAATATCTTCATTAATGTTCTATAAGATGGGATGGTGTGCGCCCTCAGCAAGTTCACAGATGACACCAAGCTGGGGGACGTAGTAAATATACTGGTGGGTAGGGCTAGGATTCAGAGAGACCTTGACAAATTGGAGGATTGGGCCAAAAAGAATCTCATGAGGTTCAACAAAGACAAGTGCAAAGTCCTGCACTTAGGACGGAATAATCCCAAGCACCAATACAGGCTGGGGGCTGAGTGGCTAAGCCTCAGCTCTGCAGATAAGGACCTGGGGATTACAGTAGACAATAAGATGGATATGAGTCAGGTGTGCCCTTGTTGTCAAGAAGGCAAACAGCATACTGGGCTGCATTGCCAGCAGACCAAGGGAAGTAATTATTCCCTTCTATTCTGCACTGGTGAGGCCACATCTGGGGAACTGTGTCCAGTTTTCAGCCCCGCACTAGAGAAAGGATGTGGACAAGTTGGAGAGAGTCCAGTGGAGAGCAGTGAAAATGGTTTGGGGGCCAGAGCACATGACTTTTGAGTAGAGGGTGAAGGAACTGGACTTAATTTAGTTTGGAGAAGAAAAGATTAAGAGGGGATTTAATAGCAGCCTTCAACTACCTGAAGGGGGGGGGTCCAAAGGGGATGGAGCTGGACTGTTGTCAGTGATGACAGAACAAGATGCACTGTTCTCAAGTTGCAGCAAGAGAGGTTTAGGTTGAATATTAGGAAAAACTTCCTCACAAGGAGGGTGGTAAAGCATTGTAACAAGTTACCTAGAGAGGTGGTGGACTCTCCATCCATGGAAGTTTTTAAGGCCTGTCTTGACAAAGCCCTGGCTGGGATGATCTAGTTGGGGATGGTCCTGCTTTGAGCAGGGGGTTGGACCTCTTGAGGTCTCTGCCATCCCTAACTTTCTATGATTCTACAAGTTTCAGGTATAAGACAGCAAAAAATTACTTCATAAAGGCATAATGTGAACCAGGTTCAGTTGTGCGTTTTTTGGGTTTATTTTTTGGAATGGATCTATCTAGAATTTGAAAGATGACTTTCCTCTCCCATCTGTAAAATGGTAATACGTTTGCTTGTCTTAGAGAGGTGTTGTGGAAATATATTCATTGTGAAGTTCTCAGACTGTACAGCTATGAGCCTATGGAGAAATTTATAGTTCTTCAGAGCAGGGTTTCAATAGTGTGCTATAAATAAGGTGTTAGGACCATACATCGTACAGATGCTCTCTCAGTAAATGAATGCCATCCATTCTGTACATGAAATAAGGCAGAGAGCTGATAGAGGAATAGTAGGTGATCACATATTGAAGATCATCTCAGTGCATACAACAGGGACATGTTAAGACTGCACAGACCACCTTCACTCTGGCATTTCTGAATTTTGGGTGCCTGAGTTTACAACCTTAATAATGTGTTTTTTTTAATAAAGGTTTGTAGTATTTCCTCCCCTTTCTTAAAATCCTGAGGTGTTTAAAGCAGAGTTCTATGGGAGCTTTTCCACAGATGAAAAGAAGAAACGTTCAGGTTATACTTTAATTTTTTTTAATGTAAACTAAATACGTACTAAAATGTAGTCTACAGTGGGGTGTTCTCCGTCTCCACGGTTTATACTATTCCTCTTTGCGTGGATTGTTTAAATATTCCTTTAGTCAGAGAGCACATGTATGTGAAAGAACGTCTCTAGAGTCTGGTGGTGAGGACACTCTCTGGGAGGTAAAAGATTAGGGTTCAAATCCTGAAAGGCAGAGAAGAGATTTAAACTGGGATACCTAGAAGCCGATGTGAGGGCCAGGACTACTTGGGTAATGTGGGAATGCCACCACCATCTCTACTGCTACTTTGTTAAGTTAAATTTTTTGTTACTTTTTATTGCATTTTTCAGTAAAAAAGACATTGGTTGAAAGTAATTCAGCCACAACTAGTTTGGGCTCTTGCACCCTATTAGTGTCTGCTGAGAAGGTGTGACATGTTCAGCCTTATAATTTGGCCTTGGGGATAGCAAAAGTCATGGTTGTGACAGAAAGGCCCTTGCCATATTTCAAACCCCTGCTTTAAAGTGAAGGAAAATTCAAACCTTCCACAAAAAACAAACAAACAATAGAAAGTTTTAATGTTGGAAAAGAACATATGTTCCCCTAGTCTCATCTTTAGAAACCGGTAAACTGATTTGGCTGAAATTTCAACCCATCCCCCTGCCCTCCCAGTCGGCCTAAGACAGATAACCAGTTTGTAAAATGTTAACCTTAATGGCTAAGTCTGAAAAGTGCAAGTGCCTGAAATAAATGTACTTAATTAAGTACAACATAGTGTACTTGATGATATTAGCCTATAAACTAGTCTTCTGAGTGTTTTAATAATGCCTTCTGAACAATTTAATGGATACTGTTAACAGACTTGGAACAACTGCTGCCGCTCACTTTTAAGAGTTATGAGAAATAATTGTTTCTTCATGGAACTAGGTGTACCAAAAGCAAGAGCTACACCAACAATTAGTCATTCACCTGCTAAAAAAAAAGACATCTGGGCCCACTAGGTGGGCTTTCACAGGCTGTTATTATGTTTGTGTGCTCAGGAAAGAGAGGTGATAAAATCAGAGAAGCCGAAAGAGTCGGCATCAGATACAGCCTGAGCAAGCCCTAAACAAAAACAGAGAGAGACAGAGAGAGAGAGAAAGTGTGTTTTTTCCAGCTGAAAAAGTGTTGGTTGGAATGGGTTTGGCACTGGAAACAAAGACACTTTCTTCTGTCTACTTCCTGCTACCATAATGGAAATGGGACTTTGAACAGGCTTTGTAAATAAGCAGGTTAGACCACAGAAACATCTGACTCTTTCTGCAGTTTCTTCTGATGGGAACAACCTGCAACACCATAAGCAGCTAATGCTTGGGGTTGCTCTGATGTTACTATCATCTATCAAGTGAAGAGGGCATTTTAAATAGTTTGGCAATAGATTTAAAGGACAGATTATGGTAGGCTTCCAGGGACAATGTTTTTGAGTACTTTGGCTAAATAACAATAGGAGGGTGCTTCAGAAAGTAATAACTCTCCTTATGCCTGAAGAAGGGTGTTTGTGCCCAAAAGCTTGCAAAGAACAATTTTCCCAAGTATTTAATTGGTCTAATAATAGCTATCACTTTTACCCAAAGAACCTTGTCTGCCTATGTCCTTAGACCAACGCGGCTACAACCAACACCACTCAGAAACTAATGGCAATTTTGAAAGAGCCATTTTTTGTGCAGTGATCATTTACTGGACCCCATCACTCCTTTACGTTTTAAATGATGGTTGCATTAAACAATGCCACCATCAGTGGTCCCCGCTACTGTGTAGTTTCCCACTCATTACACTCCAAATGGTTTTATTTTGAAATTGCCACGGTCTCCCAGAGGGAACCATTGGACCTCACAGTGTTGCAGCCCAGCTGCACAGCTGGCCAGGAAGGGCGGACTGCCAGCACACAGGCCAGCTCAATATGTCTGCTGCTTCAGCCTTCCCCACCCCTTGCTGCTGATTAGTTGAGAGGGCTGCCTGTCATGCAGCCCCGTCCCTCTTCAGTTGGACAGCACATGACAGACAGCCTTCACAGCTAATCAGTGGTGAGGGGCAGGGCCACTGGGGTGGCCTCCGGAGGGAGGCACAGTGCGGGCCAGCATAATCAACCCGTGAATGTGGCAACCAGCCCCACAGTCTCCCCACAAAATCAGTCAGTTGCCTCCTTGAGTTATGTAAATCTCTACTTATGAAAGAGGTAATGATGATGAAGTGATTATATCACTTCAAATCCTTGCGTGTGGGCCTCTTCTGAATAGGCTAGGACTATACACAGGCATTATGCACATGGAGTTGTTTTCAGACCAAGTCTAGATGCCTCAAGGCAACTGAAAACAGGCTATACTATTTCTTTCACCTTCCAAGCTGGCAGTTAAAATCCATAATAGGTCACTAGTATCCTCCCATTATTACAGCATTGAACAGCTCTCTGCTGCTTTATGATATGAGTTAAGAGGCCTGAACCCAGATTCTGGTGAACAGATTTCATGTCACAAAACAAGCTTCCACACGTGGTAGTACCAGCAGGGAAACCAAGGATTCATTGCCTTTTGTGGTTGAACTGTGGAGGTGGCCGCCAACCCACAAATCTGGATTTGAGGTGCTCGAGTAGAGAAACGTGAAGAAGCTTGCATTGCTTATTCTTTGGATGAGCAAATCACTGTCAGTGCAGCAATTTCCAGCAGCAGCATATTGACATTTTTGTTCTCATATACATTCCAAGGACTTCCACCACTTAACCTTTTAAACAGTGTAGCATATTTTTTTCATACAAAGTGAAAGTCAACCACAGAATAACATTAATTTTGTATTGCATCTTAAATGGACAAAAGCCCCAAACAGTATACTTAAGATTGAAAATGCATCCTCCTCTCCCCACATCTTGGGCTTGGGTTTTGCAGTCCTTGCTGAGATGGTTCCCAACTGAGAGATAAATGGTAGTACCTGTGGGGTATTAATTGTGCCCCAGGAGCTCCCCATATCTTGATACAATACAGAATTGCTGCATTTGCTGAGTTTTTGTTGATTTCAGACAGAGCAGCAATGTCTTTCATCTCGGCTTTGTTTTCTTTGTGAGGGATGCGTAAGGCACAAGTCTGTAGGAATTTCTTTGTATGAACACATTTTATAGAAAATACTTTAAAAATAGGAGCTTACTGCTGTTCCAAAGAAACATTTCACACTGAGATTTTGCTTTTTCATTTATTATGAAGTTATATTAATGTGTGACGGTAGACATCCATAGACAATGATGCGGCCAGGAGCCCAGGGTAGCTGTGGCTTCCAGTGGCCTCTGTGTCACTAACTAGCATGATTGTGCAGCTGCAGCGACATCCATTTTTTTTTCCCATGAGGCACTCCCAAGTTGGTGTCTGGGGCAGCTTCCCCAAGCTCCCCACCCTAGTTACTGCTGTAAAAAATAGTCCCAGTATGGATAGTTACAGACTGGAGTATTCTTGACTGTATAAGATCTGGATGGAAGGGATTTTTAATTCCATTTTTCTTGGCAGACTTTATTGCTTTACATTTTTGCAGACTTTTTTCTTTCTTTCTTTTCTCTGCTAGTGACCGGTCCCACGTCTCCATTACAATCTGTCATGCACACTCAGCTTCAACGGGCAACAGAATTGCCACACAATGGACAGCCAGTAACCTGTGCACATGTGGTCATTTCACATCCACCTACTGTAAATATGGACAGGTGAGAACATCATTGGGAGTATAAAGTGTGAAGGATTTAAAAATAATTATTTCCTGATATTCCCATGCATGTGAAGCTGGTTAAAGGTTAAACACCCCTCTCCATTGTTGGTCTGTAAGGAAACGGTTCCCACAGTGTTCTGAAGTTACCCACTTTGATCAGTTGTAGGGATTAAATTTGTAAAAATAGCATTTGTAATCTTTGCAGTATTATTTGAAAGTATAGTATCTTATTTGCCAACAAGCATTTTAGTGATGAAATTTTAATGTGGAAGGGCAATTTTTATTTGTTCTTGAGAGAGCGGCTGCCTCTCCCTCATACAGAAAATAATTTTCTTGAAATAATTGTGCATTTACAACCTTACTTCTCCTCCATGCAATATGGAGTGCCATGCTTTTAGAGTAGAGATATTGATCTATAAGCTGTTCAAGGTGTTAATAAGCTTGGATTACTTCACAACAGGGGTGAGCAATTATTTCACCTGGAGGGCCACTTAATGACTTTTGTGAGCTCTTGAGGGCTGCGAGGGTAGCAATGCCCCTTGACAAGTGCACTGCCCCCTGATTGCCATGTTGGGACCAGAAGCCCTTCCCCTAACCCTTGACCTTTGCTACCAGAAATCCCTCCCCTTGCCTCCTGGAAGTACTCCCTTTTTTGGAGGTGGGAGGGAGGGTTGCCATCTCGGAACTGGGGGGGGGGAAAACCAAATTGTATACTAAATATCAAATATCTGTTTATAAAATGTTTTAATTTTATTTCTAACAAATATTTTTGTCCTGATTTACATGTGGTTTGCATAGTATATATAGAGGTGATAGCATAATAGCTCAAAACCATCTTAGTCTTGTATATAGTGTGTGGGGTGTGGTTGGGGGGTGTTGGTGTGGGATTTGTGGGAGGGTGTGTGTGGGCTTTGAGAAGGGATGGGGGTATCCCTGCCAGCATGTGGGGTTCCCAGCACTACAAGTGGGAGCCGTGCACCATTAGGTCGGTCCAGGCCGGCTCCATGCCTCCACATGGGGCTTCCAGCACTCCAGCTGGGAGCTGCACATAGAGGCATGAAGCCAGCCTGGACCGACCCAATGGCACACAGCTCCTGAAAGGTGTGCTGGAAGCCGCAAGTGGCAGCATGGAGCCTGCCTGGCCCAATCCCTCCTGGCTGGAGTGCTGGGAGCTGCATAGTCATGCTCCATTGGACCAAGCCGGCTCCTTGCTTCTACATGGGGCCAAATAGAATGGCCTGGTGGGTCGAATCTGGCCCGTGGGCTGAATTTTGCCTGCACCTGCTTTACAAGGTAGTTGACATGAGACAGAAAATTATCTTGTTAATTAGAAACCTTTATTTCTCTATGGCAGTGGTTTTTGGAAGTTTAGCATTTGATGTTAGCAGTGCCATGTAGCCATGGGACAAGTTGTACAGTTTCTGTTGACATACGTGTGATATTTCATAGTTTCGTAGTTGGTAGGGTCGGAAGGGACCTGAGCAGATCATCAAGTCTGACCCCCTGCCATGGCAGGAAAGAGTACTGGGGTCAAACGACCCCAGCAAGCTGATTGTCTAGTGATTTGTGTTACCAGACTTAATATTAGACATTAGGGGCAAGAATAATCCATTCTCTTAAGAGAGTGTTTACTGAGCACAGCAATTTGCAATGTCAGGCAAAGAACAACAGAAAAACTCCACCTAAGCTAAAACACAGCCCAGTAAGACACAGTGGCAACAAATAAAACTTAGCCTAACTTAAAATCCAATATAATAAGCCAAAAAGAACAGAAAGCCTTCCATAATCCTGAGGGCAAGATTGTCTGCTTGCAGTCAGGTATTCAGAAAATCTTTCTGAGAGACCTGCAGGTCATCCCGGGTGGTGAGGGCAGTCCCACAGGCCTTATCCTTGCCTTGGTTTTTATAGGCAATTTGCACCTTCTCCTTCACGTTTATCATATATCCCACGTCTCTCACAACTCTGTCTCTTGTCTCTTCTTAGGGATTCCAGTCTCTCTCCCTGTTCTACTTTGAAATCTAAATGTAGCCTCCTGCCTTCTTCCCCTCCCCTGCTACCTCAGGTCACACACCTAACCTTGTCACATAGCTTCAGAATCTGTTAAAGGGCTCATACTTGTTATGGCTGTGCCAGGTCTTTGCCAAGCGAAAGCTGGTGTTACGTGGCTTGATCTGTCAGTTTATTTCAGTTTCAGTATTTGCTCTTCTCATATTTGGCTTTCTGCAAGGCAATTATCTCATTGTGTGTTCATGTTTTATACAGGTACTGCCAAAATATCAATGAAAAATCAGAATATGAGAAGCTGGCAAACAAACCATTATGGCCAGCATGCACTGCAGTATGATTGGCACTAATTAAAAGAGGAACTCGTCCTCCATCAATCTCTCCATATGCCTGTGGGATTCTTAGCCTCCTGTCATATTGACAAGGATGTTCCTGCTGAGAAAAGTTCTGGCAGTGACACTGAGCGCTGAAGCATGCTAGATGAACTGCATAAAGCCATTTTGCAATTGTATAAGGCAGCTACTAAATGCTAATTATTTCTCCATTTTAAATGCATCTTGATGATTATAATACAATATGTGCCTCCCTAATAATGACTGTCAGGTAGCATCATATTCAGTGTAGAAAGAACCTGCAAGCAGGCAGAGTGAGAAAGGAATAAATACAACCTACCAGCATCAACAGAAATAGAAGCCAGGTAGTACTATACAAAAAAAAGCAGCAACATGGAAAATGATGCTGCTGAATGACTCGGTGTCTTTAGGAAATGTCTGAAGTGGATTATATGTTAAATAAGGTTTGGCTTAGGCCAAAAAAGGTCTTGCATTTGGTTTTAGAAGGCTTTGATACAATAGCTTGAGTTCTTTTCTTTTTGCAAAGCCCGAGTAAATGGGTTTGCACAGGGAAGTATCCAACAGAATTCCTAGGGGATGGGAGCAACAACAAAGCTTCTCACTGTAGTCCACAGGTTTTAGGAGCCTTTACAGCTATTACTCTTATCTCCCAGAAAAATTAAATTTAACAGCTAATTGCTCTGCACAGTGATGCATCCACTGACTAAAGCTCTCTATGTGCACTCCCCACATACCACGTTATGCTGATTTGTGTTTGGTGACGTACAAGGATCAAACTCAACACATCTTGTACAATTTGGAACCCACCTTGCCCTCCCATTACAACTTGGGTTGTATTTTGCACCATCAGTGCTTCTTAGGAAGATGAGTAGGGGGCATGGTCAAGATTTGGCCTCTAGTAATTGCATAATTTTAAATAGTCTATGGATTGAATTTCTGGATTCAGAATGTTTGAAATCCTCCCGTTTCCCAATGGAGCCCAAGTCAAGAAGCAGGGAGTATTTAGGCTGATTTATTTATTACTGTGGTGTATGCTCCCCTACTTTAGAACTCTGCTTGCTCAGAGACCCAGACTACAGGTCTGGGTGCTGGGGCCAGGACCTAAATCCCATTTCATGTCCATGTGAACAAAGACATTGGAAAATAAAGGGGACAGGAGCCAAATAGGCAATTCATAGTTTCATAGTTGGTAGGGTCAGAAGGGACCTGAGCAGATCATCAAGTCTGACCCCCTGTCATGGGCAGGAAAGAGTGCTGGGGTCAAACGACCCTGGCAAGGCGTCTGTCTAGCCTTCTTCTGAAGACTCCTAGGGTAGGAGTGAGCACCACTTCCCTTGGAAGTTGGTTCCAGATCTAAGCTGCCCTGACTGTGAAGTAGCGCCTCCTGATATCTAGCCTGAATCCACTCTGCCAACTTATGGCCATTATTCCTTTTTACTCCCAGTAGTGCTCAGGGAAACAGGGACTCTCCCATTGCCTCCTGGTCTCCCTTGGCCACCAGATCCCCTCTCAGCCTTCTCTTGTGGAGGCTGACCAGGTTCAGGTCCCGTAGCCTGTCCTCATAGGGCCTGCCTTGCTGACCCCTGATCATACGAGTGGCCCTCCTCTGGACCCTCTCCATGTTGTCCACATCCCTCTTGAAGTGTTGAATCCCATCTTATTCTCATCCGCCAACCCCTGTAACCTGTCCAGATCCAATTGCAGCCTGTCCATCCCTTCTAGCTTGCTCACCTCTCCCTACCTCTTAGTGTCATCTGCGAATTTGAACAAGGTGCAGTTGATTCTAGTGATTCATTACTTTCTTTTGATTAGCTTTATTGCTCTCATTATCCTGCTAGGATAGTGTTAGTAGGGTGACCACCTTTTCAAAATGCAAAGATGAGGCATATGCCTGCCTCCCTCACCCCCCACAGGTGTCATGGCCTGAGCAGAACTAAGCAGAGCCCATGGAGACAGGGGAGGATGTGGGCCTGCCTGCTACAGGTCTCAGGGCTCCCCACTCTGCTGCCCTCCTCCTGAGGCCTCTGCAGGCCAGTGGGTTAAACCTGTTACAGGAAGGTGGAGAGGTTTGGTGGTGGTGCTGCTGCTGCTGCTGCCAGAAACCCGTGCTAACCATGCTGCTGTGGCAATGCACTCCCTGCCCACCATGGCAAGGCACCAGCAACAGCAGTGGCAGCATGGAGTATACACAGCAGTGGGGAGCCAGCCTCCTCCCTGCCACCCCAGACAAGCCACCTGTGACTCTGTCCCACTTCTCCAACTGGGCCCCCATTCTGGCCCTGGGCCCCATATACCACCCCAGCTGGGCAGCACCCCCAGCGCCAGCCGCCAACCCTGCCCCATTCTCTCTCTCATCATGGGGACCTTAGGCGGCCCCATTCCCAGCCCCATGCCCCATCCCACTCCCTATAGACTTACCTGCAGACAGCTGGGGGAGCTGCTCTCTGTTGCCTGGCTGTATTGCTGGCCACGTGCATGTGATGCACCCCCTGCATCCTGCTCCCCCTAGCCCCAAACATCTCCTTGCAGACCAGAACTTTGCCAGCCTGCAAGGGGAAGCCCATGATTTCCCACATTTTGCTCTTTCAAAGGACAAAATCCGCATTTTCCACAGTGAAGGGACAAAACAAAAAAAATATGGTGTCATCAATCACTTTCCATGACCATAATGTGTGTATTAATGCTCTGGTGAACCCGACTGTCATACCTAGGTATAACATATGGAAATAAAATCAGCAAGTTCATTGAATACATCTCCTGCACTGCAATGGAACATTATTGAACAGAACAGGTCTGAAAATTATCTCTGTGATAAGTATGTAGTATGACTATTACTTGAGTAACTGAGTTTTAGAAGGCAGTAAATCACTCTAGATTCATACTGTCTTTTCCACTTGTAATTTTGCTTGTTCAGAATGCATTTCTTTCAGTGTGATATCTTGATATTGACAGATCAGCTGGAATATATTCATGTAGACATTATCCAGGTTCTAATGAAGGGTATGCTAGAGTGCTGAGGGCCTTTTTTCAGTCCCAGTTAGCTCTGAGATTTTTTTCCTAAGAAGCAGAAATTTGCTTTAGGGAGAAAAGAAGTTTGGGTTGCTAATAAGAGTGAAAGTTAATCCTCGGTTCATTAGCTCACCACTGCCCCAACAACTTTGGGCACTGAACAGCAATGAAACTGAACATCCTCTAAAATGTGAGGAATATTGGGTTTCAGTTTGTGATTGTTTGTTAGACACATCTATGAACTGTATTAGGAAATTATATTTATATTTATGCTTCTAGTAATCTCAATCCAGAAAAAAACCCAAATGAGAATGGAATGTCTGTGCAGAATGACAACTTTGAAGAGATCATAAACTTACCCATTGGATCTAAAGCATCCAGATTAGATTCCTTGAACAATGATGGAAGCAATAGCCCTGGAATTCCTTTAAATCCAATTTTAGCCTTTGATGATAAGGGGACTCTATTGCCTCAGGTAGATACTGTTCAAACACATCAAACAGCAGGTAGGTTTGCTCTACATTATTAAAAAATTGTAATGTTGTAATATTGCACCTTGTAATAGACAGAAAATATGAAGTATTTAATTGATGTACATAACCAGATCGCTAATTTAAACCCCTTAGGCTGTAAGCTTTTTGGAGCATGGAACATGTCTTACTATGCGCTTGCAAAGGTGTGTGTACTTGCAGAGTACTATGGGAATTGTGTTGAATCTTAAGTTTAATTTCAGAGAGTTCCTAGTTACCCCTGCATTCATTGCCTTGTGAGGCTACATTAAAATGTTTGTGTGATGCTTTTACCTGGGAGCATGGCATAGCAAATACACAATTAGCTGCTTGAGAACTGCCAGCCTGTTCCACATCTTCAAATGTAAAACTGTGATATGCTCTTCATGGAGGGGAGGGGAGGGGAGTGGGATATAACTGCTGGCTTTGTGATTCAAATTCTGAATAACTCCCCTTATCAGGTTATTTTCTGATATTTGCTACAAAAGGTTTTGTCTGCAGCCACAGTCAGTGCAGAGCAGCAGACTTACTTTTTATCTATTGGGTATGAACAGAAGCATGAATAGTGCAAGGTAGATCAAACACAGGTGGCAACATTTTCCTCCTCAGTACACAGAAAATTTGAGCAAAAGGGTCAGTCATTGAAAGTGCTATGTAAACAGGATTTTTGGATAAATATCATTCCTGTCTGATAATCTGTTCTCCTTTTTTATTACCCTTTTATTACAGAGGTTATCTAACCATTTCTTCTGAACAACCAAAGGTGAAGTAAGCATCTCTGCAGCCAGTGGATTTCCTTCCATACTATGAAGGAGTGTTTTATTTTCTCTCCAGTTTTTCTAAAGATTTCTTGGATATCTTTTTGAAAGGACCTTAGCAAAACCAGCAGAAGAAATGATGGGGAATAGATTTGGAGTACCTTTCTATCTAATAGTTTTCACCATTAGAAATCATGCTTCATGTGCATTACTTAAAATTGCTTTTTCCAACAAGCCTCTTTATTTAGTAAATGGATACTTTCCGCATCTTTAAGACAAAGACACTGGAATCTGAAAGTAATGGGCTGGTAGGGGCAAAGGGCCTGATTTTTTTGTTTTGTTTTTTAAAGATGGGTATTTGGTTAAAAGATATAAATGTAAAAATTGGCAAAGAATCTTTTACATTTTCTGGATCTAATACTTGAAAAATAAACACCTCAGAGCCCTACAAGTAGGGCTAACATGGTGTTTCATTTAAACCTGTTGGTTTAAATGTTATTGCAGAGAACTCTAATTATGGGGGCAAAGTGTAGGCTTCTGTATCAGGTTCTTGTAAATGTAACGTGACATGGACATTCTGTAAATTCAGATGTCATTATGCTCTTCTTACCTTTTCTTTGGGGGAAAAAAAAGAAACAAAATGGAGCAGGTTTTAAAATGTGAAAATTTGAGAGCGTTATTTTTTCATGGACACAAGGAAAACCTGTTGTTCTCCTAGATGATGTATTTATGGATTTTGTTCAGTAAACAAAAATGAATAATTTAATTGAATAAATTAGAAAAATGTAATAAAATGATATTGCAAACTTGATTTTATTAGTTATATTCATGTTCACTCCACTGTAAAAGGTACACATGCACACACGATTCCAACTCCTGTGGAATGCTGCTGTTCCCAACAATGGAGGGAGTTTTCTTTGCCTTACCAGATGATGAAGATGGTGTGAGAACTCGATTGTAGGAGAAGATCCAAGAGCTTCTTGGTTTTGCTCGTTTCAGAGCAAACAGAAAATAATGGGTCAGTTGCTGCTTTATTTGTTTGTTTAATGTGCATTTTTAAAATGCAGTACATTTTACTGTAGGATAGTGACTAGAATCTTAACATTCCTCTTTATCCCACCGACACCAGTTTCACTTTCATCATCCCACCCATGTCACTTTTGCTGCTGCTGAGCATGACTAAAATTCTGGACCTTTTGTGTTTATGAACGGTGCTCTGATCAGTAGAAATTACTACTTATTCATTGTTCTTGAGAGATCCTACCAGGTCTTGATGCAGTATTCACTGAAGTCAATGGGGCAAATTCACAGCTGGTGTCAACTGAGGAGTTACAATTGTTCACACCAGTTGAGGATCTGCCCCAGGAAGATTCTTTTGATGAACTCCACTGGGCACTGGATCAGGCATATCAGGAGCAAAAGTGCAGAAAATCTATTAAAAGAGAAACTGTTTTAGTAAGAATGTTTTAATGGGCTGACTTAATACAGCTGCAAGATGTGTGTCTTACTATAAAGGAGATGGATTTAAGTCCTGGGGAGTTCACTTACCTGCCAGATCATAAAGCCATTCAGTCAGAATGTTTCAGTAATAGTTTGTGCTATAACAAAATTAATTGGGTTCCTTTTCCGCTTTCTTCACAGGTCTCCATGTATATAAATATTATACTTAAACACATGTAGTTTCTTTGAATCTATATAGCATGTAAGAACTAAATAAAATTTGTTTGAAATATTTATACTTTTTTATATTTTTGGTTGTCATGTTACGTTAGTTTGAACCAGGGACCAATTTGTTACAGCTACTCTCAGCCTCTAATCCAAATGTGGCCAACCTGCAGTACACATGCCACAAGTGGCACAGGCAAGCTCTGTGTATAGATTGGGGAGCACAGTGGCAAATAGGGCAGGGAACAGAAAGCAGAATAGCAGATAAGACAGGGAGCACAGGGCAAGAAGCAGAGTAACAGATGAGGCAGGGGAAATGGCATTTAGAGAGGGCACAAGGTTTAATTTTGACATGCCTGCCAGAAACGTTGGCTCCCACTGCTCTAATCTTTTTGTTAGGCAAATAGTATGGGATCATTTACAACTAGGATTGGGCTGAGGAGTTGGTATGCAGAACTAGATTCAAATTAAGTTTAAGGATATAGGATTACACTTTGAGATATTATAAATTGTTCTCATTTGATTTTAAACCAAACCCCTTGATTCATCACTGAAGTCAATATGACTTAAGAAAGTGCATTACATAAAGGACTTTCATAAGTCCTTTGTTGAACTGGGACACTTTTCCTTTTGTGGTTTGAAATTTAATCCAAACAATAGGTGGTGTGTTCAGATTTAGGGATTTGAATTAGTATTCTAAAAAAATTCAAAGGAGCTGAGATTCAAAGTACTGGTTTTGCCCCATCTGTATTTACAAGAGGATTTTGAATTGAAAGAAAAAAGTAACTTTTGATCTCCTTTCAAGGGTAGTGGGGTGGGGGTGGCTGTTAAGAGGTGTAAGTGATCATGGTATTTAATAGTGTCAGCTTCATAACTGCTGCCATCGCTAGTTCAACCATCTGCACAGTCAGATGCTGTGTGACTAATTCAGTAGGACAGATCTAGGAATTGTAAAAGCCTCACTTAAATTGTTAGAAAGTGTAGAGTCATAATCTTTCATAGCAACTAGATTATTGTGGATTAAACAGATTCACCTTATTGCTTTAATTAAGTCTCACAGCACAAAAATGAAGTTCTCACATAAGTGCTCTTTAGCAATTTTGTCCATTACGTTAATCATTGCATCACCAAAGCAGGGCTATTCATCATTAAATTTTAGTTTATCTTACATTTTCTGTCTTCTGCTCATCATCTCATTCCCATTGGGCAATGTCCCTTTTTCCTTTCTGCCAGAGGTATATATGATGATTACGATCAGCTAAAACTACTAATACTATAGGAAGCACCAGAAGAACTGCTTTTAATGTGAGTACTTCTTTCTTGTTCCTAACATAGTTTCATAGACATTAGGGCTGGAAGGGACTTCAGAAGATCGAGTCCAGCCCCCTGCCCCAGGGGCAGGAAGTCAACAGGGATCATAGGATCCCAGCAAGGTAAACATCCAAGAACATATTGTCCTGTGTCCTACAGTAGCAAAGCCTTGTTTCTGCAATTAATATAAGTTCACCTGAAGGATAGTTCATTGATCTAAGGTTTGAAATCCAATTCTCCCTGGAATTACTTACTCAATTTGTGACCATGCCATTTCAGCACTTCATGCTACATCTGCTAATAAATTTAATACTCTGTAGTTAGGTGTTTTGGCATCTTGCAATATGAGAATTTTAAAAACAAGTTCCTGAATATTGTGTGTGGAAATGGAAATTTTTCTTCACTTTACATAAGCCTGGGTGTCCAAACATGGCTCCTGTTTTCCCTGCTTAACACTTTTTTTTATTTTTCTATAAGAAGATTTGAGTAAGCTGTGTCTTAGCTACTAATTGCCAGAAAGATTCTACTGTTATAAGGAACCAATTAGTAACAATAAAAAGAGCCTAGAGGAAGATTTTTCTAAGGCGCCATGCTGCTACCACAGCAGTTGCTGAGCACTTCGTTTCCATGCTTTTCCAAATATCGCCCCCACATCCCCCCCATGTTCATTTTGCATCTCATTGCCAAAGACTCCTACATCTCTATAGACTGAAAGGTTTTGACAACCAATGGCCTAATCCCAGGCTGGGGGGCAGAGGGGAGGGGGAGCAAGTCTCAGCAATGCTTGCACAAATCAGTAGGTTTGGGAGGTATATGGCCCTCCTGGAACCAGGTCCTTGCCAGCATACATACTTCATACCTTTCTCTTAAACTGAGAAAGTGCTGGGTTCTCTAAGTTCTTGTATAACCAAAAGCAGGTACTAGACCTTTAGATGGATGAGTAAATAATGCCCCACAGAAAATAAATTTCAAGATGGACAAAAGTATTGGTCCTCTTCTCTCCTTCAGAGCCTGGAAGAATAGCAACCAGTTCTGCAAAATGTCTGAGATTCAGGGAAGTGAAGCCAAGAGTTAAGGAAGAACATGTTCATTCTTCTGGGGAAAGATTTCCCTCCCAGTGGTCCACCAACCTTCTTGGACTTCATAGAATCATAGAAGTAGGGTTGGAAGGGACCTTGTAGATCTTCAAGTCTGACCCCCTGCCTGGGCAGGAGAAAAAACTGGGCTCAAATGATCCCAGCTAGGTAGGCATCAAGCCTCCTCTTAAAGACCCCCAGGGTAGGAGCCAGCACCACTTCCCTTGGAAGTTGGTTCCAGATCCTAGCCGCCCTGACCGTGAAGTAGTTCTTACGGATTTCTAATCTAAACCTCCTCTCTGACAACTTGTGGCCGTTATTCCTTGTTATGCCAGGGGGCGCTAGGGGAAACAAGGTCTCTCCCAGACCCTTCTGGTCCCCCCTAGTGAGTTTATAGATAGTCACCAGGTCCCCCCTCAGCCTTCTCTTGTGAAGGCTGAACAGGTTCAGGTCCTGCAGTCTCTCATTGTAGGGTCTGCCCTGTTGTCCCTGGATCATGCGGGTGGCCCTCCTCTGGATCCTCTCAATGTTGTCCACGTCTCTCCTGAAGTGGGGCACACAAAACTGGACACAGTACTGCAGCTGTGGCCTGACCAGTGTTGCAAAGAGGGGGAGGATCATCTCCTTGATCCTAGAGATGCACTGTGGATGCACGACAAGGTCCGGTTAGCCCTGCCAACCGTGACCTTGTGTTGTCGGCCCATGTTCATCTTGGAGTCAGTAATGACTCCAAGATGCCTTTCTGCCTCCGTGCTCTCAAGAAGGGAGTTTCCCATCTTATAAGTGTGCTGTTGGTTACTACTGCCCAAGTGCAGCGCCCTCCACTTGTCAGTATTGACTTGTGGCATCTCTCATTGGACTTGAGGCACCCCTCCATCGTAACTTTTGTGAACTGAGCGGTGCCAAGTTTCAAAAACTAATTTATATGTTACAGTGCTTACCTACTTGGAAAATGACCGGGCAGCAACACAGGGATGCAATCAGGCACCCGGGGCAGAGGGCAGTGGACATTTGTTTGCCGCTGCAATCACTCTTGTAATTACACAACTGCCAACAGCAGACACTTTTTTGCCCTGTTCTGCTCCATGAGTTAATACCCAGGTGGTTGCCCCATTTGCTTCTCCTCAGTTATGGCACAGGGGCCAGGCATTGGCAGAGGCATCAACAAGCCTGAACCTGCACTGACCAGCTTATCGCCTCATACCTTGCTTATCTCTTCACAACTCACAGAACCCTTCAAAGGACCTTGTGGCACCTCAGGTTGCTGTGGCACCGTGGTTGAGAATCAGTGCTCTGGCCCCTGTCCATGGGAGTGTATGAACCCACTGGTATTCTACTTGTGACCCAAACTGCATTCACTGAGCAAAGCAGCTTGTCTTGCTTCTGTTCACACATCTGGGAAATGTATCTAGATTTACTAAGGTGGTGTTGGTCCTTATTGGAGGGCAACACACTTCTGAAATCAATGGTTTATTGTTATTTACATAGTACAATAGAAGATGCTTCCAGGACAAGTAGATCTACAATCCAGCTTAACAATGGAGGACAACCAAAGAGCATAGAAGGTCTAGGATTACACTAGCAAGACTGCAAGATACTTTCTTATGTGCATTCTTTCATAGGGGTCTTTTTTTGCACGGGGGAGAGAAGAGTTTGCATTTTTAATATGTTAATACAATTTGGGAGATTAAAGGTCTTCAAGAGTTTGCAGTTTGGAGGTTGGAACTACAAGGTGCTAACAATGGGTGCAAGGAAACAGTCAGACCGTGGGGTGGGAGCATCATCCCTGGACTACTGCTAGAGACTGAAATATGACAATTTGCACTTTCCCTTTTCAGCTTGATCCACCCTTGACATACATAAATATAATGCAATGGGGTGCCTCACACCACGCTTCCATGACCATATTCTCTGGCTTCTTTCCAGAATTCTGTGGAGTGCAGAATTACTAAAGGTGAAAGACTGGACTGGACTTACCTATCTCACATCTGGGCAATTTCAGGACCCTTCCCCCTGCCCTGTAGACTGAGGCGCAAACTTTACAAGGGGACCCTACAAAACTGCCAGAAAGACTCCCTGCACCCATAGTATTCATCAAGGGGACTTAGAATGATAGTTGCTGTTCTCTCTGCACCAGTTCTGCTGGCAAAGAGAGCCCTGGAGCAATGATGACTCAGGTTCAGAGTCTTCAGGATTTGGTCCAAAACCCATTCTAAAGAGCCAAGTCATCGACCACTGCATAGAAGCACTGTTCAAACTCTAGCTGGCACTGAACAAAGACAAGTAACTATACCGCATTCTCTTTATGTAAAATAATAGGGCAGCATGAACTCTAGTCTGAAAGAAGACCAGACCCTGTGTATATTCTTCTCAAAGCTTCCATGGGCTGACTAACAAAGGGGTTAAATGTCCATGTGGCTGATAACCACCCTTAGAAGCTTTTGTGTTTCTTCTGTCTGTTGATGGATCCTCTCAAGATGCTCCATCAGTTGACTTTGCCTGATGGCTGATGAAAGTTCTGGATCTAAGAACAAAGGAAAACCAGTGTGTGATTATCCAGCCCACACAAATGAAGTGTCCTGCCCAAATACATGCTCTTCCTATTAAATGTCTATAGAATTTAGTTATTCTTTCCACAATAAACAGGATTATGCCTTACTATGTTATCCATGATACACATATGCTATAATCTCCAGGAAATGTACACAACATTCTGTTACCACAAAAAGGAAAACAATGACTATCCCCACATTTAGAGCTTCACCTTCACAGGAGGGTATGTCACTTATCTTCCCCAATCAATTCACCCCAGAGCTCAAAAGGTTGAGTGCAATGCTACGATTAATCATCTACCACTACAGAATGATACAGGTAGGCCATGAAACTGACTCAGAGCACATGTATATGTGATGTATTTATTTATTATTTTGGATGCATTCTTTCATCTGATGTCTAGTTTTCCATACAAAAATACTATAACAGTTTTAAAGGACATAATTGAATTGAGTAGTCCTAGGAGATGGGCTCTACCAATTTCCTTTTCATTTGGTTTGATAGCTCTGCTCAGTCAGATTTTTATATTGCTATCTTTCAGAGGATGATACATCATATAGATTTTTAAATATATTTTATTGTCCTCATGTTATGAACTAGATAGCTTTCCACAAATGGGAAAACATTGTGTAGAAAGGTTCATTGATACTAAATCAGATTAAATTTTAGGCCTGTCAACCTTATACAATGCCCCCCCATGGACAAAGGAGATTTGATAAGTCTTTCCATCTTCATGGAAATTATGAAAAGTATGATGATTGACTATTCTCTGTCACTCTAGGTAACCAGACTAGGAGCAATTGCCCCAAACTGCAGCAGAAGAAATTTTAGGTTGGAAAGTAATAAGAAATTTCTGACTATAAGGCTGGTCAACCAGTGGAACAGGCTGCCTGGAGAAGTTGAGGAACCTCTACCCCTGGAAATAGTTTCATAGTTAGTAAGGTCAGAAGGGACCTGAGCAGATCATCAAGTCTGACCCCCTGCCATGGCAGGAAAGAGTACTGGGGTCAAATGACCTCAGCAAGGTGATTCTCAAGCCTTGTCTTAAAGATCCTCAGCTTAGGAGCCAGCACCACTTCTCTTGGAAGTTAGTTCCAGCTCCTAGCTGCCCTGACCGTGAAGTAGCGCCTCCTGATGTCTAATCTGAATTTACCCTCTGCCAGCTTGTGACCATTATTCCTCATCATTCCTGGTGGTGCTTAGGGGAACAGGGACTCCCCCCAGTGCCTGCTGGTCCCCTCTGACTAGTTTGTCACAGGCCACTAGATCCCACCTCAGCCTTCTCTTGTGGAGGCTGAACAGGTTCAGGTCCCATAGCCTCCACTCGTAGGGCCTGCCCTGCTGCCCCCTGATCATACAAGTGGCCCTCCTCTGGACCCTCTCCATGCTGTCCACATCCCTCTTGAAGTGTGGTGCCCAGAACTGGATGCAGTACTCCAGCTGCAGCCCGACCAGTGCTACAGAGAGGGGGAGCATCACCTCCTTAGACCTGCTTGAAATGCATCTGTGGATGCATGACAAGGTACAGTTGGTTTTCCTGACTGCATCCCCACACTGCCGGCCCATGTTCATCTTGGCATCAATGATGACTCCAAGATCCTTTTCTGCCTCTGCACTGATGAGAAGGGAGTTCCCCAACCTGTAGGTATGCTGCTGGTTCTTCCTCCCCAGGTGCATCGCCTTGCACTTGGCAGTATTGAATCCCATCCTAATCTCGTCCACCCACCCCTGTAACCTGTCTAGGTCCAATTGCAGCCTATTCCTCCCTTCTAGCGTGCCCACGTCCCCCCACATCTTACTGTCATCAGCAAAGCTGAACAGGGTGCTTTTAACCCTGATGAAGATGTTGAACAGTGCGGGCCCGAGGACCGAGCCCTGGGGAACCCCACTGCCCACATCCCTCCAGGTCGAAAATGACCCGTTCACCACCACTCTCTTGGTGCGGCCCTCCAGCCAGTTGGTGACCCATTTGACTGTGTAGGTGTTAACACCACAGTCCCCCAGTTTCTTAATGAGAACAGGGTGAGAGACAGTGTCGAAGGCCTTCCGAAAGTCCAGGAAGACTATGTCCACTGCTACCCCTGCATCTAAGGATTTTGCGACCTGGCCATAGAAGGCCACCAGGTTGGTCTGACAGGACCTGCCTCTAATGAACCTGTGTTGGTTGCCCCTAAGCATAATCTCCCCCACTGGCCCCTCATGGACATGTGCCAGAATAATTCTCTCAAAAAGCTTACCCAGGATTGAGGTAAGACTAACTGGCCTATAGTTTCCCGGGTCCTCCTTCCTCCCCTTTTTGAAGATGGGAACCACACTGGTCCTCTTCCAGTCCTCTGGAACCACACCAGAGCACCATGAGTGCTTGTACAACTGTGCCAGGGGTCCCGCAATGACCTCAGCTAATTCCCTCAAGACTCTGGGGTGGAGATCATCCGGACCAGCTGATTTAAATACATCCAGACGCTCCAGAAGTTCCTTGACTAGATCCTCCCTGACCCATGGCCTAGGTGTGCCTCCCCTGGGGCCTGAGGGGAGCCCAGTGTGGGGGCTGATCTGGTCCCTGCTCAGCAAAATGGAGGCAAAGAAGTCGTTAAATAGGTTAGCTTTGTTGTCTGGCGTGACGACCAAATTTTCTAGCATGTCTTCGCAGGGGCCCCACATTACCTGGTACCTTCTTTTTGCCCCCTATGTATTTAAAAAAGGACTTCTTGTTGTCCTTGATCCAGGAAGCTAGTCCCAGTTCCATCTCCGCTTTGGCCTTCCTGACTGCCTCCCTGCATCCCCAAGCAACCGCAGTATAATCCTCCCTGGTGATGGCCCCTCCTTTCCATTTTCAAAACCAAGTTAGACAGAACTTTGATTGAAATGATTCAGTCAGAGATGATCTCACTCTGAGCAGAGGCTGACCTAATTGAGGTCCCTTCCAGCCCTACTGCCCTATGATCCTATGTAAAAGACAAAAATGTGATAAGGACAAATCATTATGCATTCCTCCACCTCTTATATAAAGACAATTTAAGCAAGGAAGCACTAGCAAGAAGGTAACTGGTGTGTGATCTTTGTACATGTTTTATAGGAGTTACGTAGGTAGTAGCAGATGTTCATTTCTAATGACTGCCATCCATGCCTCTATTTGCTCATTTGTTTAATCAAACCAGCATTTGTTTTGGACATGGATTTTGAACTTTGCCCAGTACTGCCTCATTTCATCCCACAAGCAGCTTTGTCACACAAAGAGCACACCCACATCCATGTAATATTAAATAAAGTTGTATAATTGGCCTTCTATGTCTCTTCATCAGGAACAACTCATGATAAAGCCTTTTCATTTTCAAACACTCAAATGCCATCATCTTTAATCTGTGAAAAATATTCTTTTTGGTTAACTAATTGTGTCTTAAAAGAGCCAAGGTGATTGCTACCCCTGGATACACCCTTCTTAGGTGAAGAGAGTCAGGGAAAATTACATACCTCTTCCAGTGATGAGGACTGCATATGAAATTTTTGATCTAATGCAGCAAATGTAGCGTGTTGACATAAACAGTCAAGATTTAGCTGTGCCTTATATCCTATGTACTGGTACTGAGGACTGAGGGATCATGGGACATACCTTGCTGTAATTTGCAGACGGTGGAAATGCCCAGCTGCTGAAAGCGAATCTCTTGGTGGGTGAGAAAATTCATTAGGTAGTACTGAATCTCTGTAATGTGGTATTTCAGCAGAGACCTCACCTTTTCTACAACAAAGGGCAAGGGACCAGAAGAACAAAGGGAAACAATTAAAACATTTGTTTGTAATTGATTTTGTAGGGCAATGTCTGAAACCAAGCTAAGCATGTGATGCCATTTCAAAATGTTATCATTACTGGCTCAGTGCTCCTTTTCCCAGTACATGCTCTATTCTAACTGGACAATAAAAGGGCCTCCTCATGTTATGAACCATCACTGTCATGGATATTTCAGCTAAATTGCATGCATGATTTCTGCTGAAAAAGTTGCTGCAATGGGAGGGTAATAGTTATGTGAAGCATGTGCTGGTTCATGGACATCTTAGACTATGGATTAGCCCTTCATACTGCCCCATCTAGTTCATAAATATGTAAATATGTCAAAAGCTCTATGCAGGATTTGTGCCTTCAGGCAGCCGAACACCAAATAAAGATTTTTTCTCTGTTTTAAGATGTCTGATGCAAGGATTGAAGTAGGTTTGAGTTTTCCCTTGTTAGATCATTTCAGTCCTAATTCCTCTTGAGTCAGAGTGGGAAAGAATTTGAAATGTAGCTCCCCCTTTCCTTGGAGAGTGGTGTCAAGGAAAGATGCAGACTCCTGCATTTCTATTGACTGCAAATATACTTTTTACTTGGTAAACTGAAAGGATCTAAGGATCATTGAGCAACTGCACTGGGTACAGAGATACTTAGTATCTCAGCTGCTAATGTAATATTTCTTTCGTTATCTCTAACAGGAATTCAGAGATTTCTGGCTGAATTCTCAAAGTTCTACTTTCCCAAGGGCTCCAAATCATTTATTAAAGACTAAGGATGAGAAAACTAGCTGTTTTTCAGCGGGTGCATCTGAAATCAACCCAGGTGGAACTTCTTGCTTTGAAAGTTTGCAACCTCTTTTACCTGTTAAAGGTCAATACAACCATATGGCTTGGACTAAAATATTCAGTCTGGTGAAGTAGGGAGAATGATCATGTTTGTGATCTGAAATGTGCTCAAAATAGGTTCCTTTATATTCCACGTGGTGAGAAATGTGTTTTATACCCACCCACCTCTTTGTCTATCCTGTTTAAGGACTTTCATCACATTGCTAGATGGCTAAAGCACAAGACTAAGCACTAGAACAGAGATAGACAAAATACAGCCTGCAGGCTGGATTTGGCCCACCAGTTGATTGTATCCTGCCTACAGCTGATCCCACAGTGTTCTGCATGGGGCTGAGCCCTGCCTGGAGCATCCTGTGCTGTGCTCCTGCCTGTATCCACCCCATGTCAGCCAACAGCACTATCCCAGCCCCAACCAGTGCACACAGCTTCCCAGCAGGATTGCTCCAGCTGCTGCTGCAGCCACCAAAGCACTCCAGGCAGCAGGTAGTGTGGGAGAGTGGAGGCCACCGTGAGGGTGTGTGTCAGGCACAATGTGCCCAGCTGGGCAGCTCCTGCCTCAGTATAGGGGGCTCCAGCTTCCAGCTGCCTTCCACCTACTCTGCCCACCCAGCATGATGAGTAGCCAGCTGCAGGTGGCTGGATGGGCAGATTGCAGCCTTGCCAGGAAGCTATGGCTGGTGCAGGCAAGAGCAGGCTGCCCTGGGTGGGATTGGCCAGGGCTTAGTTCTATGAGAAGCACCACAAAGGTAGCCCAGGTCAGATGGGATGGGAAGCAAACCACATCTGCGCTGCCCAGGCAAGCTCTGCTGCATGCACCCCTTGGCCCCCTGCTTCCTTCCTCCCTCCCCTCACCCTCAGCTGGCTCCCAGGACCTAATGTACAGGCAGCCCCCTACACACATGGTCACCCCTGCCACACACACAATATACATGAGTAAGACTTTATTTTGAGCTTCTATGTCTCTATAGACACTACTAAAAAAAAACCCCAAAACAAATCAGGACAAAAATTATTTTTTGAAATAAAATTAATATATGTTACAGTAGATGTTTGATTTTTTAATATGTGATTTGTTTTTTATCTACAGTTTGTTAAAATTATATATTCTGAAAGATTTTATGTGTGCAGGCTTTGGCAGCTCACCAAAACTTGTTAAGTGTCCCACCAGCTGAAATAATTGCCCACCCCTGCATTAGACTCTCAGCTGGTATACACTAGGATAGTCCTGTAAATTAAACATAGGAATCAGTATGATGAGTTGTAGCTCTAGCTCTGCCTTGGCTTCTCTATTTCAGCAAATCAAGTTCTCTAAGCTGAAGTGCCCTTATCTGTAAAATGGGAGCAGCAATACTCTCATGTCTTCATAAAGTGATGGGAGGCTACGTTATACTGATGACGTGTTTCTGAGATAAGATGAAAGATGCTATAGAAATACTAATCTCTCTTTGGTGACTGAAGGCTGAAAAGACTCAGACTTGACATTTCACTTTCAGTGCATCTATGAATGTGTTGAAAATGCAATTAAATTCCATTCATAGCACTTACCATGACATACCACATGCTGGATAATGGACGCAGCTTGAAATGAGGGCTCTGTATGTTGCAGTTGGCCAGCTAGTTTCACTAAGCATTTTATTAGGGATTCATCCATCCACTGTACCATGTGTAAGACAGATCCTTCTGGGAGATAGGAAGGGATAAAAAGGCTGAATGACAGAGCAGGCAAAAAGCCATAGAGTCAGATCTTATTGCACTTACTAGGCAACTAAGTGTGAGCCTACTCCATGCAGCTTGAGTCTCTGAAAAAGTGTACACAAATGGTGGTTGGCTCCCCTTCCTGTTATTTGTGACAGTCTTCACAGTAAAGTGATGGTGTGTTACAAAAGTAGGTGTGATGACTTTTTTTTCCCCAGGGCCTCAGCTACCAGGTCCACTCAGGCACCTAAAAGGTGGAACAGGATCTGCTTCATTGGGCGTGTCTACATGTTACCCTATGGCAACATAGAGATGCACTACATCACCATATGGTGTGCTATGGCAGCGTAGCAATCATGCAGGTCTACATGTGATACCCAGCTATGTCACCGTAGCAGCGCACTCCCCCAGTATAGTATGCCGCAATGTAGTGGCAAAATCTAACTCTGCGTTGTGTGCATGGTGCAGTAACCATTTGTACTGAAGCTTTAGTACTTCCAAAAGTACTGAAGAGGATCCTGTTCCACCTTATAGGTGCCGGAGTGGACCTGGTAGCAGAGGCCCTGAAAAAAAAAAGCACACCTACTTCCAAAAGAAAGTACAAAATCACAGAGCTGTAGCAACATTACTGTCTGGCAACATGTAGATGCGTCCATTGTGTTGAAACAGGAAAGCCCTTTGCACAGCTGGAGGAGCAGAAAGCACACAGAACTTTGGGTTCCAGGTCCTACGGTGCCAAGTCAGATCCTCAGGTTGTGAACTCAATGAAATTTGCTTGAAGAGTCAGAAAGGCTAATCACTTTTATAATGGAAGTCCGAACACTGAGTGTCAGGCTGTGGCCTTGACACTTGGGCTGTCGCTCACCCCAGTCTGTCACCTCCTCAGCTGAGCATTAAGGTGGGCATAGGTAGTCACAACCTCATATCTGGGCCTAGCCATGTGCCCACTCCATGCAACTGGAGTGGCTCCAGCCAGGGTCAGCTGACCCTTGACACCTTCCTATAAAAACCCCTGAGCCAAAAGAGGAAGCGTCTGGGCAACAAGGCTCAATGTTGTACCCAGGCTGCCTCACTCTGGGTTTGTGCCTCTGACAGATTCTCTGGCTACCTGACCCACCTTACCCACAGACCTTGAGTTTGACCTGACCCTTGGCTCCCTAACTTGACTCTGGTTTCATCTCCCAGATACCCGACCTGGCTAGTCTCTTGACCCCATGCTCTGTCCAACCCTCTAGATCTCTGACTTGGTTCCCCAGATGGATCGTCTAACTTCCTGGCTCTCTTACACTTGAATTCTGCATACCTTCCTCAGACTTTGATTGCTTTTTCTGACCCTGGGTAACCCCCACTACATGGCCACCCACAACCCATCATGACACTGAGCCATTCTATGAAATCCAAAAGCCACTTTGATCTGGTGGTCTCAACTGATCCTGTCATCACTGGACCCAAGTCCACTTCATTAAACTAACCAACATAAATCACTGCCCTTGCTGGTAATTGCAGCAAGAAGGCAACGGATAGAGTGGTCCTAAGCCAGGCATAGTCTTTTACCTACCCCAGATAGTGGATGAGGCACATTGTGGCAGGGACAAATCTAGAGGAGATGCAAAGGGGCGCAGTCACACCCTATTTGCCTATGCAGGACACGTGTGGTGAGATCTCTGAGTTCACTGGTTTGCCAGCTTGGTTCCTGCTAGAATTGGCACCTTGGCATGGCTCCAGAACCCAGACGCCACCACCTCTCACCTCTTTTTCCCTGGCAACAAATTCAACAGTGGGCAAGGGGGCAAGCACTGGCAGTGTTCACTCCTTGGGTTCTGGAGTCAGGCCAAAGTAGGAGCTGTGCCAACAAGTGATTGTGTCCTGCTGATGGAGTTTGGGTCTCCAGTGCAGTCAGTTTTGAACCCTTTACAATATGAAATCACTGCACAAAAAAACTACAATGGAAAAAGGAAAGCAAGTTTGCATTTGGGCCTTTTCGGGTTTTTTTCTAAGTTGCTCTCACCTGCTATAAGATTAATTCAGTACTATCAGAGAGCTATTACACATAAAAGTGGCTAAACCATCTACCAGAAAAAGGTTAGGCAAAATGAATTTTGATTAGGGCAGTTTAAAGCTTAAATAGTTCAAAAGGAAAGCCTTCAAACAATTAGGTCTGTTTATCGTATCAGTGCAGTAGATCTAATTTTACTCTCATCATAGTTAATCGTAAAACTCCCTTTTGCTTTAAAGAGAAAAAAATTGGGCCCACTGTGTGTGTGGATGCTCACCTATGTTTGCTCAGTCCTTATCATCATTAATGAAATATGTGTGCACACTGAGAGATTAAGCTGCTTACTGTGTAATTGCTCCCCTACCATGCTTTGCCAGCTCAGCAAGACAAGCTATCACATAATGAAGAGGTTCTTCTTGAACATCAGGAGAGAGAATGGTATAGAGGAGTCCTTCAAAACAGGAGCTTTCCATGATTCTCTATACCAAAAAAAGAAAGAAAGATAATATTTAGTACTTATATGGTGCTTTGTACTTTCCAAGAAGGTTAGAAATATGTACTAATTCATAGGTGTACTGAGGATCAAATAGACCAGTGGTTAAAATAGCCCCTGGGCTTACTAAGAATAGAACAAGATGTGTTGGGAACACCAAATTCTGTTGGGAATGAAGAAACTAATTCCACAGCTCAGAGTTTTCAGGAATTATCCTGATTTCAAATAAACAATCACATAACTCACAATGTTTTTAAGATTTTCCTATGACCTCAGATGTCTTGTAGGGTCACAAAATATCGTGATATGGGTCTTTGTGTCTGTCTGTGCTTAACAACAATGTCAGCAAGTGCTGATACTTTGACACAGAGCCGAAGTGTTGCATACTGCATGCTGTGTGGTACGGATTACTTCCCTCAGAATTGCCGCTAAATGTCTGACAATTTTTTGGCATTCAAATGCACAAGACAGCTGAGATGTAGTTTTATTACAGCAATCAGCAAGGGATAGGCACCATTATGTTGCCAAACCTTGCAATGTCATATCAGCTTGCGAAGTGTTTACACAGTGTTGTGCATCTACAACCTTTTGGTAAAACACATGGAAAATATAGTTTTAAAAACTTCATGAAGTTTTTATTCAGCCATCCAGCATTAGCTCCAGCATCATAACTATGGTATGTCCACTGAAGTTAAAGAAAAACCTGAAATACTGAAGAAACATTGGCATTTTATGTCACTTGTTAATATATTTTTTGGTTTTCTTTTTTTTAATCTTTAATGCACATCACTTGGCGGTACTGTGCACAGGACTTTCTAGCCAAAAGCCATGACATTGTATGCCCCAGTTTACTCATGGATCTGGATAAGTCACCAGACTCCAACACCTGGAAGCAATTTGAGGAAGAGCCACTCCAAACAGCAGTTCCTTGTCAGGTTTGATGTGTCCCCTGGTAGGTCTGAACTGTAAAAGGAACTGAGGTCCCCCCACTCAGAAGCTAAAAAAGAAAGTAGCCAAATACATTGCTGAACTTAAATCAATGATGCAAGGGAGAATTGTGGTGAGTTGACAGGTGTTTGCATCAGTTAACCTTGTAGCCAAAATTTGAAGATAATGACCTACATTTAGGTCACTATCACAATTTAAGCTAAATTTATGCTACAAGGTAGGAGGTGAAGCCCAGGACTTTCATGATTGCATTCTCTGAAATGCTTCCAGTACCACGCACAGGGCCAGTTAGACAGGCAGAGCTTCAGAGTAGAGAACTGGGTGACCTTTGGAATAGGGGGAGTCTGTGATGGTCTCTACCTGAGCCAAAATGGTACCAAACTGCTGACACATAATATTAAAAAAGGTGGTAGAACAGCTTTTAGACTAAAAATGGGGAGAAATCTGACAGGTGCAGAACAGCACCTGGTTGACACACCCTATAGAGATGAAGCAATAAAAATGAGGATAAGAAACAGGGAAAAGACAAGCACAGGCAAATACCTTTAACGGTTATAAAGTCACAAAGAAGCCGACCAGTAATCGGCCAAGCCAATAAAAAAGTACACGTGCTTTTATACTAGTGCCAGAAGTCTAAGATCAACTGTCAGGGAACTAGCAGTAAATAATGATATTCACATAATAGGTATCTGTGAAACATAGTGGAATACGAAAAATACTATAATACCAAGATGCAAATTATACAGGAATGATAGCATAGGATATATGGGTGGGGAAGTGGCACTCTACATCAAAGACTTCCTCAAATCAAATAGTGTTGATTTTTGACCTGATAAAAGACGTACTATAGAAACTCTTTGATAGAAATTCTAGGTTGCAACAGAAAAAAAGTATGTCTGGGAATATACAATTGACCCCCGACCAGAAAACCCAGTAGTAATGGGTGACTTCAACTATCCACAAATAGACTGAGTTTATCTAACATCAGGCTGTGATTTAGAGACCAAATTTCTTGAAGTTATAAAAGGCTGCCTCTTGGAGTAGTTAATTCTACCAGAAGAAAGGCCATCCTAAGTAGTGCACTAGATTTGTTGCAAAGGGTAAATGTTAGTGAGCTGCTCTGCAATAGTGACCACAGTGCAGTTGGGTTTGACATCTATGTAGGATGGGAGAAAAGTAGAAAATCTACCACAGTAGTCTTTAATTTTAAAAAGGGAGACTACACCAAAATAAGAAAGCTAGTTAGACAGAAGTTAAAAGCCCCTAAGGAGATGAAGAATGTGCAAACAGCATGGGAACTGCTAAAGAACACCATATTAGAGGCACAGAACAGATGCATTACCACAAATCAGAACAAGAGAAAATGAACCATGGTTTAATGACAGAGCTGCAGAGGTAAGAACCACAAGAAAGGATTCTTTCAAAAAGTGAGAGTCAAATTCTAACAAGGAAAATAAAAAAGAGCAAAAATGGTGGCAAATCTGTTACCTCTCAGCTCCACATTGTTGGGGAACCCTGACACAGGATGCAGCTTGTCTGACTCATGAAGAATTCCCCCCATCCTCTACCTAAACAAAACCTGATTACAAAAGAAAATGAAGATGCAGTGGGAGACACACCTAAAGCCCTCCAGATAAGGGTGACAAAAGTGAAACAACTGCCCTAGGTCTCATTTGCATCCAAGATAGAACCAGATGACAATTCATTTACATGGGAGATGGAGAACAGAAAGCCCAAAGCAAAGACTGCAGTGAATTCTGGGATCAGAAAAGCAGGGAAGCACTGCATGATGAGGAATTTGTGCTCCAAATGCTAATTAACGCACATTTACACACACCCAGCTCAGCACTTATCAGACCAATTCTCCACCCCCACCCCACACACACCTCATCTAACTAGAACTAAGCAGATGTAAAGTTTACTAGGCATCTTGGGCTGTACATTCCCTGCTCCCACTATGGGAGGCCTATTTAAACTTGACTGACTAAAACTCAGTTGCCAGGTTAGCGAATGCTGAGGCAAGAAACCAAGTCAGAGGGGGTATGGGCAACATTTGAACAAAGGTAAAGGGCTCATCACAGTGTCCAGCCCATTGGAGCCCTGCCCACAAGCGTTGTCATACTTTTCCCAGGATGACTGGTGGGAGTCCACCCCACAAAAGTTTATGAAAAGTCATGCTAAGCTGAGGCTTGTTCACAGCAGGTAAAAATAAAAAACCCTGACGCTGCAAGCTATCTATTGTTTCTGAAGAAACAATGAGGTATCCCATCCAGTATATCTGCTATCCATAGGAATTTCAAGCTGGCTCCTAAGTGTCTGGTTACTCCTTAACCTTATGTTTTTCCTGGTTATTGATCAGTTTCTTGAGATGTTCCAAACCAGATAACCCCTTGTCAATAGAAAAGACAATTATTTACACGATTAAAAGAATGCTTTGAAGAAGCTGAACTGAGGGTATAAAAATCTGTAAAAAAAGAAGCAAAGTTGTGCTTCAAGAGAAGAAATCTCTCTGACATCATCTGCTGTTGTTCTTGAGAAGCTGGAAGAAACAGATCGTCTCCCTTCAAGGATTGTGCTAAGAACCTGTCAGCATTGAAACCCGAGTGCCTCAGACTGGTGAGATCCCAGCTTTCACTCTCTCTCTCTTTTCTCTTCTCTCTCTAGGCATAGATTTCTGAACCTGAACTGTATTAGTTAAGCTTGAGCTAAGTTTCCCCAAATACTTGGTGAAACCAGGGTAGTATTGTAATTGTTTCTGTTTGTTTTCCTTTGCATGTCTATTATTACTAGTACCATTATATATTTCATATACTTAGCAATAAATAACTTTTATAGTCAAACTGGTAGTAACTGGGTGTATGTTTCCTTCTCTGCTTTCCTTCCCCACTTGCTCTGCAGCGACGCTGCTTTTACCTAAGCTAAAGATCCTTGTGAAGTCCAAAAATACTGTGGGGTCTTTTCATCAAGAGGCTAAAGCTTGGGACATGTCGAGTTTGAAACACATAAGGGGATCAGCTTGTACAGGCTGATTGACCCAGTTCAGCTCAGACATGCCCTAATGAACTGAATGTTGGTCCGTGAGGGTGTCAGCTGGACATCCAGCCGGATTCAGAGGTATGCTGTGTACTTATGTCTGACTGCAGTTTATTGTTGCTCTGATGAACTGATTCTGGGCATATGAGGGTGTCAGCCTGTCCATGCTGATCAACCTGGCCGGGTCAGGTGTATCACGTTAGTCTGTGTGTGTTTGTGGGTATGACTGATTTGGTGACTGGAGGAACCCAGCCCCATTGAAACTGAGTCCTTCAAGATAGCTCCATTGGGGATGAGGGCTTGCAGAAGAGAGAGATACAGCTCTGTATAGAAACACAAGTAACACAAGCAGCATACTGATAGAATTACAAAGACCCTAGAAATGTATCCCTAATAAATGAGCACACCACCAAAGTAATGGGCAAATCTGGTAACAAATCAGATGTAAAACTGTAATACGACAAGCTAGAAAGAATTTGAGAAACTTGTTAGAGACACAAAAGATAACAATAAAACTTTTGTTAAGTACATTAGAAGCCAAAGACCTGCCACAGAGTCAGTTGGGCCTTTGGATGATCAGGGTATAAATGGGGCACTAAGAGATGAGAGATCACCGTCAAGAAACTAAATGCATTTTTTGCATCTATCTTCACTGTGGAAGGTGTTAGGGAGATTCCCTCACCAAATCCACTCTAGGGATGAGCCAGTGGAGCTGACCAAACTGAGGTTTCAGTATGTGAGGTGGTAGAGGAAATTGATAAACTAAACAGTAAGTAGCAAGTCACCAGGACCTGGTGGCATTCGCTCTAAGGTCCTGAAGGAGCTCAGATTGGAAATTCCTGAGCTCTTAACTGTAGTATGAAACCTATCACTAAAAACAGCTTCAGTACCAGAGGCCTGGAAGGTTGCTTCTTGTGACTCCAATATTTTAAAAAGGCTGTAAAGGTGATGCAGGGAGCTACAGGCCAGTGACCTTATCTTCTGGAAAACTGGTGAAAACAATAATAAGAAAAGAATTGCTCAGCACATGGATGAACATGACTTGCTGAGGAAGAATCAATGTGGTTTTGTCAAAGGGAGATCATGCTTCACCAACCTACTAGAGTTTTTTGAGGATGTCAATAAGCAGGTGGATCAGGGTGATCCAGTTGACATAGTATATTTTTGGACTTCCAAAAAGCCTTTGACAAGTTCCCCCATCAGAGGGTCTTACTAATTAAATTAGGTGGTCATGAGATTATAGGAAATGCCCACTTTTGGATTAGAAATTAGCTTTAAGATAGAAAGCAAAGAGTGAGTATAAATGGTCAGTTTTCAGGATGAAAAGTAGTAAACAGCGGGGCCCCCAGGGATCTGTGTTGGGACTCATGGTGTTTAACATATTTGTAAATGATCTGACAAATGGGGTGAGTAGCAAGGTGGCAGATTTGTGAATGACACAGAATTATTCAAAGCAGTAAAGACTAAGGTGGGCTCTGAAAAATACAGAAGGAACTGGCACTATTGAGCAAATAGATAACTAAATGGCAGATTAAATTCAAGATAGATGATTGTAAAGTGATGCTTCTGGGCAAAAATAACCCAAACTATACCTACACTATGATGGGCTCTACAGTAATTGTTACAGCTGTTACTACAAAGCAAAGAGATCTGGGAATCATTGTGGACAGTTCATTAAAAATATTGACTCAGTGCTCAGCTTCAGTTGTCAAAAAGGTAAACAAAATGTTAGGGATTATTATGAAGGGAATTGTAAACAAAATGGAAAGTATCACCATGCCCCTTTATAAATCTATGGTGTGTCCACACTTTGAATACTCTGCCCAGTTCTGGTCCCCACACCTCAAAAAAGGATCTAGAAGAATTAGAGAAGGTACAGAAAAGAGCAACAAGGTTGACTAGTGGTATGGAGGGGCTTCCATATGAAGAGAAACTAAAGATTCATAGATTCATAGACATTAGGGCTGAAAGGGACCTTGAAGATCATCAAGTCCAGTCCCCTGCCCCAGGGGCAGGAAGTCAGCTAGGGTCAAAGGATCCCAGCAAAATAAACATCCAAACATTTCTTGAAAGAGTCCAGTGTAGGTGCCTGCACCACTTCTGGAAGGAGTCTATTCCAGGCCTTGGGGGCTCGGACAGTAAAGAAGTTTTACCTTATGTCCAGCCTAAAACAGTCACAGAGGAGTTTATGACTGTTGGTCCTTGTTATCCCTTGGGGTGCTCTGGTGAACAGGCATTCCCCCAGATCCTGATGCACAACACTTACATACTTATAGCCAGCCACCAGATCCCCCATGACCTTGCATTTTTCCAAGCTGAAAAGTCCCATGGCTCTCAGCCTCTCATCATAAGACCTATTCTCTTGTCCTCTGATCATGCATGTGGCTCTCCTCTGAACTTTCTTAAGTTTCTCAACATCCTTCTTGAATTGTGGAGCCCAGAATTGGATGCAGTACTCCAGCTGTGGCCTCACCAAGGCCGGGTACAGCGGGAGGATGACATCCTGGGATTTACTTGGGAAGCATCTATGCCAGAGTTTTGTTTGCCTTACAAGATGCATTGGTGGCTCATGTTCATCTTGTGGTCAATCATGACCCACCAAGTCTCTTTCAGCTGTGGTGCTAGCGAGCATGCTGCGGGTTTATTTTCCCCGAGGTGGAGTACCTTGCATTTTTCAGTATTGAACGTCATCAGGTTTATATCCACCCACTTACTAAGTTTATCCAAGTCAGCCTGGATCACTAGCCTGTCCTCAGCTGTGGATGCTTTGCCCCAAAATTTAGTGTCATCAGCAAACTTGGCCAGCATGCTTCTGACACCAATGTCCACATCATTGATAAAGATGTTGAAGAGAACTGGTCCAAGGACAGAGCCTTCAGGGACACCACTGGTCACGGAGCACCATAATGATTCACCTCCATCAACTACTACTTTCTGGGTCCGACCTCAGAGCCAATTTCCCAGCCATTGGACTATGGTGTAGCTGAGGCCACATTTGGTCAATTTTTGCATAAGGAGATCATGGGACACCAAATCAAAGGCTTTTTTAAAGTCCAGATATATGATGTCAATTTCTTCTCCCTTGTCCAGGTGATATGTCAGCTGGTCATAGAAGGAGAAGAGATTGGTTAAAAAAGACCTACCCATGACAAACCCGTGCTGGCTGTCCCTCAGGATGTTGCCATCAGCCAGCTTATCAAGAAGGGTCTTGTAACAGGGATAATGTGCTGGAGCCTTTCTGTTGGTGGCTCCGCCTTCCTGTCTTGGGCTAACTGCCTGCTTACTCGCCTGCCATGCCTTGATCTTGATTGATTGAGTGATGTACTTAGCGGGAGGCTGCCCACTTTATATGCCCGGTGTCAGGGGGCGCTATCTGCGGCTCCTTTTCCTCCCCAACACTGCAGCCCAAACCTTGCAGATGGTACTTGACATGGTTTACCCTGTGCCTTGGCCCTCTTCTTTACTTCTGGGGGCCCCCTCACTGCCCTGTCTCGCTCTGGGACTCCTCTCTGCCCCCTGGCTCCAGGGCTCCTCGCTGCCCCTTCTCGCTTTGGGGCTGGAGCCAATGCGCCCCCAAACAATGCTGTGCCCTCTCTGGCGCCAGGAAACTCCACACTACCGTGGCATCCCTCTGAGGCCTCCTCCACCCCTAATAGCCTTACCCAGTCCTCTGGTTAAATAGTAAACACAAAACACAAAACTCCTGGGCTATAATGTAGAGTAAACCGTCTGGTCAAAAACCGATGTTCTGTCCACTACCAGGAAAAATACTCCAACTCAGCCACAACCAGGGGATGCTCCTGCAATCTATCTTCCCCTTTCTCTCCACACTGGCTGAGCTCCCCCCTTCTTGGCCGCCAGAGGGGAACTGCTCTCCTGGCCTTATGCTTGGGCTTAAGAAGGGGCCAAGCCCTGCCCCTTCCTGTCAGCTGATCCCCTTGGTTCCCCTAGCAACCAGCACCTGTGCTGCCCTGGTGACTGGCAGTTGAGCCTCCCCCTTCTTACCAGTAGGGGTCTCTCCTGAGCCATTTCTGCTTTTAGGTGCAGGGCACCCAAGTGCTCTGCGACAGGTCTCTTTGATAATTTTCTCCAAAATCTTACCGGGGATTGAGGTCAAGCTGATTGACCTGTAATTCCCAGAATCTACTTTCTGCCCTTTCTTGAAGATGGGTACTACATTGGCCTTCTTCTAGTCTTCAGGTACTTCACCTGAGCACCATGATTTTTTTTGCCAATGGTTGGGCTATGACATCTGCCAGCCCTTGAGTACTCTAGGGTATAATCTGTCAGGACCAGCAGACTTGAAGATGTCCAGCCTCTCAAGGTGTTCCTTTACAAGGTCTGAACACTCCCATTCCTTTTATCATCTGCACAATCTCTCTTGTACAGGGCATAGCCATCTATACCTGTGGCCCAGTCATAGGTGGAGTCCTACAAGGTCTCCGTTATCCCTGTGAGATCATAGTCTTTCTTGCTGAGCAGGAGGACCAGTTCCTCCTGTTTGCTCCCCAAGCTCCTGGCATTGGTGTACAGACATGCAAGTGTCCCACTGGAAGCCCTAGGCTTCCTTGCAGTCCAAGGCAGACACTGTTCCAGGGCTGGGGTGGGTGTGGATTCCCTTGGGTGCCCTAACCTACTGGTTATGCAGTAGTTGCCTAGTGGGCTTGCACTGGCGGTTATCCACCCATCCCCCGGTGGGCTTAGTTTAAAGCCCGGTTGAGCAGGTCAGCCAGTCTGGCTGAGAAGAGCTTCCTCCTGAGCAGAGTAAAGTGGAGGCTGTCTCTTCCCAGCAGATCACTGCCTCTCTCACCAAAGAGTGGACTGTGATCATGGAAGCCAAAGCCTTCATAACGACACCAGCACCACAGTCTCTGGTTTACTACCTTGATCCTCCTCTCCCTCCTCAGCCCATAGCCCAAAACCAGAAGGATCGAGAAAAACACCACCTATGCCCTTTAAGCCCTATTCCCAAAGCCCTGTAGAGGCTAGGCCTATTCAGTTTAGAAAAGAGATGCTTGAGGGGGGCATGATAAGGGTTTGCAAAATACTAAATGGTGAAGAGAAATTAAATAGGGATTGATTATATACTAGCTCTCACAATACAAGAACTAGGGGTCATAAAATCAAACTAGTGCATAGTAAGTTTGAAACTAAGAAAAGGAAGCTCTTTTTCACACAGTGTGTAATTGAAGTATGGAACTTATTGCCACCAGATGTAGAAGTTGACAGTTTAGCCAGATTCAAAAAGGGCTTGGACAAATTATTTTAGGAAAGGGGCATCAGCAGCTATTGAGCATGGGAGTTAGAGATGCCGCTTCTGAATCAGAACTTCCTATACCTTAAATCCTGGAGGCTGCAAGTGAAACAGGAATAGTGGAGGCAGGGGTGCAGAACGGCTACTGGGCAAGAGAGACCTATGGTCTGACCCAGTAAATGGTTATTCTTATGTTCTTACATTCTTATCCAGCCAAGGCAGTTCCCTTCTAAAAGAATGGTTTTGCTATGGAAAAGAGATATGCAGAAGGGATCAAATTTCCCCAGCTTGACTCCAGAGAAGGTGAAATCTCCCAGAGAATCACCTGCTTGAAATTCTGCAGCTGACTGGCTTGTCAGAGGGGAAAGAGTTAGGGGAAGGATCTTTACCATGCACTGTCTGTCTGTAGAAAGGACCAATCTGCCTGATCCCCAGATTGGTCATGAGCATGATCAGGTGATCTTTGGTCACAGAGCATGGAGAATTTGTTTTCCTAAAGATCTGTAAATCCTCTATGCTGTAAGAGTGACTGTGGTTTTAAACTCTCCTATACAAAGCCTGTGTTTCTTACATTACTTGCCAAGTGGTCCCAAAGAGGCACTACATATAGTGGCATTTCATTTTAATCACAGAAACATGTGCATTTGGGGGAGGAGGGAATTAAATCAGAAAATGTTGGATTTCTTTTTTTTAATCAGAGAAAACCGGGATCACTGGTTATCAGCTAACTAGGAGATTGTAATCAGGATAGGCACCCACTCAAGCAAAATGACCAAAATCTTCAGGATGCGGAAAAAAGGCTACATGGAGGGATGTTCACTGTAGCTCTTTTGGGGGCAAGATGATCACTATTTAGTCTCTGAACCTAGGATCTTTCTGTAAATTGTTTAGTGGGGTATCCATGGTGCTAGAGGAGCCAGATCGATTCAAGACTCCATTGCTTTTCAAACTGAGTCACAACAGAATTTTATTACCTGGTGGAAGAAAAATCACCTTTTACTTTTGCAAAAAGATGTTTGTGTGATTTTGGGCAACTTCTCAGAATGAGCACTGAAGTTGTGACATACTGTCATTAATGTCAAAGGAGTTATGTAAACATTGTCAGCAGAAGAGAAACATATTAGTCTTCATGACAAGTTTTTTCAAAGTGTACATCCCAATTTTTATCGAAATAAAATGACCCTCTATAGATAACACAACATATGCACAGACTACAAATCAGACATTTTGAAATTCAAATCAATCCTCTGTCTTTAAAATACAACCCTGGAAAGTGGGGACAGTCTCTTACTCTTCTTCTCCTGGTTAATGCCCTGGACTGGGATTTGGACACTCAGGATTCACTTCCTACTCATCCATTCTGAGTGACTCAGGCAAGTCACTTAATTTCTCTATGCCCGAGGCTTCCCTGCTATATTTTATATGTGTCTAGAGAGAAGACACAGCTACTCAAATCCTGGGGCTGTATCACTGACTTGTGTGACATTTCTTATTTTCCTTAATATGCAGTGTTGCATGATAGAGGAAACGAGGATGGAAGAAATAGCTTCAAGGGTGGTACATGGGATGCTCCCAACTTGTACCTGGGGTAGTGTTGCCATGAATGTCAGAGGGAGATAGCTCATTAATCCATTGCATATGATTAAAAAAAACCAGAACTTTCTTTTGTGTAACCAGCTCCCACTGGGTAAAGATGTCCCACCTCCCTTATGTAATCTTGTGAAGAAAACTGGTACTCACCTGCATGTTTTGGGGAAGGATCAGGTTTTTAATTATGCAGGTAGCATGACCAACAAGCACTGGGTCTGTTTTATGAGTTAGCAGTAGCCTGCCCAGGATGTTCAGCATCTCTCCACATGTAAGCGTGTCCTGCCAAGAGCAATAAGCTATTCAATCTCCTTCAATAATGACAAGGATAAACCACTTGCCTACACTACAGCACTGACCTGCCCTCAGGAGAATGTCATGGGTAGGACTATCTCAGCTCTGCCAGATAAGCCTTGCTTACGCTCTTAAAAAAACAGCTGCAGGGTAGATGCAGTTTTGTGCTGTAGTTCTCAATTTGTCCTCCATTGACTGCTATCCTTGAGGATATCAGAGACCTCTCCAGAAAACCTGGTGTGCTGTGGGAATTGGGTGAGTCTATGACACTGGCTGATGAAACTCATGGGAACATAAGAGTGAAGCAACCACCTGTGTCATAAAGTCCAATCCCTTGTGATCACAGGTGGCCATGTGATGGCTGAAAGTGTCCATAAGAACATCCACTTTCCCTCCACGCACACCACAGCCACAAAGGATCCCCTAACAACCTATGATAAGCTGAGGAATTCAGGCATTAAAAAAAAAAATCTCAGAGTCCCAAAAGGTCCATGTAGCAGGAGTCCTACTTTCGGAGCCCCTCTGGACGTGTGGCTCCACCCTCCTGCAATGGGCCAACTGCCTGCTTACTCGCCTGCCATACCTTGATCTTACTTGTGATTAATAGATGATTGGAATCAGCGGGAGGCTGCTCATTTTTATGCACCCCGATGACAGGGGGCTCTGTCTGTGGCTCCTTTTTCTCCCCTACACCGCAGCCCAAGCCTCACAGACGGTGCTGGTATGACCTAGCTTGGGCCGTGTTATTATGTCTCGGCCCTTCGTTTGCTCTCAGGGCTCCTCGCTGCCCCTCCTCACTCTCGGGGCTCCTTGCTGCCCCCTAACTCCGGGGCTTCTCGCTGCCCCCTTTAGCTCTGGGGCTTCTTGCTGCCCCCTAGCTCAGAGGCTCCTTACTGCCCCTCCTCACTCTCAGGCTCCTCGCTGCCCCGCTAACTCTGAGGCTTCTTGCTGCCCCCCTAGCTCTGGGCTGGGCCAATGCGCCCCCAAACAAAGCTGCACCCCCTCTGGCACCAGGAGACCCCACGCTATTGTGGAGCTCCTATGAGGCCTCCTCCAACCCCTTATAGCCTCACCCGGTCCTCCGGTTAAAACAGAAAACACAAAACGCAAAGCCCCTGGGCTACAACATAAAAGCTAGACTGTTCTGGTCAAAATATGAATCTCTCCCTATGAGAGAGAGAGAGAGAGAGAGAGAGAGAGAGAGAGAGAGGGAGTGCATCAACCCCCAGCAGGAACCAGAGGATGTTCCGACGGTCAGAGTTCTCCCCTTTGTTCTGGCTGAGTTCCTCCTCCCTCGGCTGCCGAAGGGGAACTGCCCTCCTGGCCTTCTGCCTGGGCTTAAAAAGGGCTAAGCTCTGCCCCTTCCTGGCTCTACATTTCCTGGGTTGCTAGGGCAACCAGCAGCTGCACAGTCCTGGTGACTGGCAGCTGCGCTTCCCCCTTCCCGCCACTAGGGGTCTCTCCCGAGCCGTTTCTGCTCTCAGTCGCAGGGCACGACAGCCCACCAGAAGAGAGGTGGAGAGACTCATTAAATTCCTTCCTAAGATGAACTCTACTATGTTTGCAATAGCTGTAGTTAACCACAAAGACAACATTTGATTGTGAAGGGGCAGGACTGTGACCAGGAGGGGACAGCAGATCTGGAGGATCATGACAGGGAGAGGATACAATCTTTATATTAGTCAGATAAAGTTACTTTTTTCCATTAGTTTGTGACCAGGCATCATTTTAAATCACATGTCCTGAAAATACTTTCAGAAATTGTGTATGGGGTGTATATAGGCTGCTCCCCATGGATGTTTTATGGCCTGTTAGTGAGTTTCTTTCCTGCTGAACTTAAGTCTTCTACAATTTTTACTAATATCAAGGCTTTTCAGGCCCTAACATGAAGTTTGGAATTTCTGGCCAAGTTTCCCCACTCTCAGTATGAGCTAGAGGGCTTCCCATATATATAGGCTTTCAACAGTAGAGACAAATAGTTATTTGGGGGAAAACTGTCACTTCCCACTGACTCCAATAGGCTTTGAACAAAGTATCTGATGACTATGATCATGCTGTAACAAAAAAGGTAATACTTATTTGTTCTTTCAGTCCATTCTCCTTGAACATTCGACTATGCTTTGTGTAGTCAGCAATGTGCCATGTTCTTCATACTGTTAGAAGCAAAGGCTTGCTAGCGAAAGATGCTTAGCTTTAAAATAACTCTTTAATCCTTTGAACATGCTAAGATGACAGGCATTACTCTGGAGCTTGGGAAATGTCATGATCACTGAAGGAGCATCAAAGGTAGATAGCTTTAAAGCAGTTAAAATGGCACTGTTTCTTGTTTTGTAGGTTAAATGTCAGAAAGTGTATTTTGTCTTCTTATAGATTTGATATTGGTTGCCCCCTTCAGTTCCATCCATTCCAAGCACCATCACAACCAGAAAAAACGCTAAGTAAAATATAAAAATTGACAGATCCAAAGTACAGCACAGTAGTTAAACTCAGGAAACAAGGTCTAATTGAATTCAGATGTCTAAGTTTCACGTGTCTCTGAAGATATTTTATGTGCAGGTATATGCCTGTGCATTTCCATGCTGATACCTTTCCTTCCCTACAAAGACACAGCTCACCTAATCTTAACTAATCAGAAACCATCCAAATAATTATAAAGGCCACTTTGGATATTGTAGTTATAATTCTCCTCTCCCTTTTAACCTGTGTAACTGTTAACTTCAATGGAGCTACTTCTCACTGGCTAAAATTGAAAAGAAACTCAGGTCTTTAATTTGTTTACAGAATCTAAATGCACTTCTACAGTGTATTATGGCTCTGCTGCCAACCCCTCCAATATATTTAATGTACATACATACGTTGGTCACTACTTCATCTTGTAACAGGTGTTGAAATTTTAACTTCAGGTGAAGTCAAATGCCTTGCCTCTGTGGGCAACTGTCAGAGACCCAGTTCTTATCTCCTCTTCAGTTAGGGAAAGCCATGAATGCAGCAATCTCAGAAGGAAGCAAATTAACCGGTTCAGGTAAGTTTTGACCAAACATTTACTGGAAACTCAAACATTTTTTTGAATTTGCAGGAAAAGAGCCTAATCTGCACTAGTCAAAGAAAATATTTGAGCAGCATCTTCATTCATAATTTTAATACCTGATTTTAGTAGTCTGAACTCTTTGGATGAATGGTGCTAGCAAAGGTAAATATTCATCCCCATTTTACAGAACGTGAAACTAAGATGCAGTGGTACTTCTGGCCTGACTCATTCAATCATTTAGGCTCCTTAATGGATGTAGATGCTTAAGTGTGACTGTCTTTCACCTTGCTCAAGTCCCTGAAAAAACTTAAATGATCTACTTCCATAATACACCCTCACCTTGACCTTAAGACTGAGTCACAAAAAGCAGCAAGCTGCTTTTTCAGTTAACTGCATCTGAGTCCTTAGGCCACCTTAGGGGCCTAATAAGTGGAATAGGATCAAGCCCCTTGCATCCAAAGAAAAGTCAGTCAATCTGAGAGCCAGCTGATTTGGCTCCAAGTTCTTACTCCTACTCTAATACAATGATTCTCAGCCAAAGTGCTGCAGCACCCTTGGCTGCCATGCAATACTCTGGAAGTAATGCTAGATGTGAAGAGATAAGCAGATAAGGGAAGCTCAGGTTTATTCCTGCCTGGCTGATCCCCCACCCAGACTGCTTGGCCCTCTGCAAGGAGGCAAGTACTGTAATACATACATTAGTTTCTGAAATTAGGTACCACTCAATTTACAGAAGTTGTAGAGAGGTGCGTTGAGTCCAGTGAGGGGTGCCTTGAATCCCAAAAGGTTGAGAACCACTGCACTAATTAACATCATAGAAATCATAGAAAATAAGGGTTGGAAGGGACCTCAGGAGGTCATCTAGTCCAACCCCATGCTCAAAATGGAACCATCCCCAACTAGATCATCCCAGACAAAGCTTTGTCTACCTGGGTTTAAAAACCTCCAAGTATGGAGCTTCCACCACTTCTCTGGGTAACTTGCTCCAATGTTACACTACCCTCCTAGTGAGAAAATTCTTTGTAATATGTACAAATTCCCTTGCTGCAACTTGAGACCTTTTCTCCTTGTTCTGTTATCTGCCACCACTGAGAACAGTCCAGCTCCATCCTCTTTCAAACCTCCCTTCTAGTAGTTGACAGCTGCAATGGAATCCCCTCTGTCTTCTCTTCTGCAAACTAAATAAGCCCAGTTCCCTCAGCGCCTCCTCAGAAGTCATGTGCCCTACTCCCCGAACCATTTTTGCTGCCCTCTGCTGGACTCTTTCCCATTTGTCCACATCCTTTCTGAAGTGAAGGGGCCCAAAACTGAGCTCAATACTCCATCTTGTGAGTACTGAATAGTGCTGAATAGAGGGGGAATAATCACTTCCCGTGACCTGCTGGCAACACACTTACCAATGTGGCCCAGTATGCTGTTAGCCTTCTTTGCAACAGTGTTTGCTCATACTCAGCTTATTGTCCACTGTAACCCCCAGGTTCTTTTCTGCAGAGCTGCTACCCAGCCAGTCAGCCCCCAGCCTGTACCAGGTCAGTGCATGGGACTATTTCATCCTAAGTGACAGATTTTGCACTTTTCCTTGTTGAACCTCATGAGATTCCTTTTGGCCCAATCATCCAATTTGTCTAGGTCACTCTGAATCCTAGCCCTACCCTCCAGCATATCTACTACTCCCCCCAGCTTGGTGTCATCTGCAAACTTGCTGAGGGCGCACTCTCTGCCATCTTCCAGGTCATTGATAAAAACATTGAACAAAACTGGCCCCAAGACCAATCCCTGGGGCACTCCATTTGATACTGGCTGCCAACTAGATATCAAGTCATTGACTATTACCCTCTGAGTCTGATGCTCCAGCCAGTCTTCTATTAACCTTAGAGTCCATTCATCCAGCCCCATACTTCTTTAGCTTGTCTGTGAGAATGTTATGAGAGACCATATCAAGGTCTAAAATCAAGGTCCCCCACATCCACTGGTCTCCCTGTGTCCCCAGAACCAGACATCTCATTATAGAAGGCAATCAGGTTGGTCAGGCATGTCTTGTCCTTGGTGAATCCATGCTGACTGTTCCTAATCACCTCCTTCTCCTCCAAATGTTTCAAGATTCCTTAAGGATCTGCTCCATGATTTTTTCAGGGACTGAGGTGAGGCTGACTGGTCTGTAGTTCCCTGGATCCTCTTTTTTCCCTTTCTTAAATATGAGCACTATGTTTGCCTTTTTCCAATCATCCAGGACCTCTGCTGATCACCATGAGTTCTCAAAGATGATGGCCAGGGGCTCTGCAATCTCAGTAGCCAACTCCCTCAGGACTGCCAGTTGCATCCCATCTGGCCACATGGACTTGTACATGTCTAGCTTTTCTAAATAGTCCCTAACCTGTTCTTTCAACACTGTTGGCTGCTCACTTCCTCCCCAAACTATGCTGCCCAGCATTATGCAACTGGTAAAGAGTGCACAGGGGTGCAAGTGCCCTCCCTGGTGGGGCTAGTGACCCCCCTGTCGGCCAACAGTGATGCTGTTGTCAGGGCTGGTGCCCCCTGACAGGGCCGCTGCCATTGGCAGCTTCTGCTGGTGCCCCCCACCCAGATTTAGGAGGCAGCAGTCACTCATGCTGCCCAGTGCAATAGTCTGGGAGCTGACGTTGCCTGTGAAGACTGAAGCGAAAAAGACATTGAGCATTTCAGCCTTTTCTGCATCTTCTGTCACAAGGTTGCCTCCTCCATTGAGTAAGGGACCCACACTTTCCTAATTCTCTTCTTGCTACTAACATACTTGTAGAACCCCTTTTTTTACCCCTGATATCCCTTGCTAGCTCCAACTCCAATTGTGCTTTGGCTTCCTTGGCTTCATCCCTGCATGCCTGAGCAATACTCTTATACTCCTCCCTAGTTATTTGTCCAAGTTACCACTTATAAGCTTCCTTTTTGTGTGTTAGCTTACTGAAGAGTTCCCTGCTAAACCAACCTGGTCTTTTGCCATACTTGCTAGTCTTCCTGCGTATTGGGATGGTTTGTTCCTATGCCCTCAGTAAGGTATCTTTAAAGTACAGCCAGCTCTTGTGGACTCCTCTCCGCATCAGACTGGCTTCCCAGGGGATCTTGTCCATGAGTTCCATGAGCAAATCAAAGACTGGTAGGGGGTGCACGTACCCCCCAATGGCTGACACTGATGCTGTCAGTAGGGCTGGTATCCCCCCTGACAGGGCCACCCCCATCGGCAGCTTCTGTGGGTGCCCCCCTAGATTCACGAGGCACCAATCACTCATGGCTCTGAGCAAGCACATGGCTCTTCTACGTAAAGTCCAACTCCTCCTCCTCTTCTCCCCTGCCTGTCCTTCCTGAACAGTTTGTACCCATCCATCAGTGTCCCAGTCATGTAAGCTCCTACCACGTCTCTATTATTTCAATCACGTCATAATTCCATGACTGTGCAAGGACTTGTCTCTATACCTTCCCTGGTTCTGTCATCTTGTCACCAGAGACCTTGCAATAGCCAGGCCAGTGAAATATAAGACTTCTTGTTAAGGAATGAAGTCTCCAGGAAACATTCCAGCAGATCCAGTCCATGGGAACCAAAGGCCTGATTCTTTCTGCCCTCTTGTAAACAAGGTAGTATTTGCAATAATTCAAGCATTACTTCACTAGGTTGTAAAGGTTAGCTTTGTTCTGGGATTTGTTTTCCTATAGCTGTTCCCATGGAGAAGTCTCTAATTTACTCACAATTCAGACTAGGCTAGAGGTGAAAACGTTGAAAGATTTGAAAAATAGGGTAGAACAGACATGACAGTGGGCTGGATGGAGAAAGGAGGAGGGCCTGGTGGATCAATTGCTTGCCTAGACACTTCACTAGCTGTTTTACATTCACAATGCAAAATAGTGAGTGCCAGTGATATTGGCTCATTAAATAAATGTCCAAATGGAAACACTTCTTTCTGGAAAACAAACCTGGGGATGACATTTCACTTCAAAGTTTCTTGTTTCTGGCCCTCAATTCCCTCTTCCCATTACTGTTGTTGAAGAACTGACCATTCACTTTTGATATATTCAAACTGAATCTCTGCTTCTATTTGATGCTTAGACCTGCTGTGCTTTCATCTGACTGGCTGTTTGGCATGTGTTTCAGAAGCAGGAAAAGAATTGTTTGTGTGTGAATGCAGGGTTTGAACAGCAAGAAGTACCTTTCTTGGTTAAATTAATTACTTCATTACTATAGGCAAAAAAGTGAATACATTTGTTCATGCTAAGTAACACCTTGCTTAACAAGTAAGCCCACTGACATAGATTATTTAAATTGTAAGCTCTTTGCAACCAGGACTGTTTATGTGTATAGACTACCTAGCACAATGGGGCCCTGATCCCTGCTAGCACAACACAAAAAGCTAATAAGCATATTGTCTTTGAAAGACATTTTGTCTTCAGGCACTGCTCTGATAATGCATCTCTTCTCTTTTCCCAGAGCACCATTGAATTGGAGGCATTCATTTTGCCCATGCTATACAAGACGGATTTTTTTCTTTGTTTTACATAAAGCACTGGGTTCCTGTGGGAGTTTCAAACCAGCACAAATCTATTCCAGTTATCAATCACTAAAAACACCTAATCTGACTAGTTATGGCTCAATTTATCTTGTCAGTACAGTATAATACTAGATCATAAGAAGGGTTTTCACCTTTTTGCATTACATTCTTAAATGCTGTCTTTAAAGATTACTACTAGTTTTAAAAATTTTTTATTAAAATTTCCTTTCTAATATTACTTAGGATGCCATTAATGACTGTAATAACTTTTGGAGGTCTAAATTTCACTAGCCTATGCTTTGTTTACATTTCTTTCTCAATAGACAATGAAAATACAGCAGTCAAATGCCTTTGGTTTATGGTCCATATTTGTCCTTAAAATTGCATGTATAAGCATAAAATTGCATGGTTTATGGTGCTGTTTAACTTAAACAGAGGTGGCCAAACTAACCAAATCCAAACGATTTGTCAACAGATGCTCAAGAAAACTAAGGAAATCTGACTTATGGTGTGAAGTTAAATTGCATTTCTCCTGAGTGGATTTAATCATCATTCAAAAGGCATTCAACTGAAGTGAACTAAGATTACTTTACATTAGAATTAGAGTGTTTGCATAGGGAGTTCATGTGTTTCAACTTCACAACTGTGTCTTAACTTTCCCGAGTGCCTCTGGGGACACTAGTCATAATTGTTATGCCAACCCCTACACCATAAAGCAGCTTCCTTAGGTCTGTCTCATTATAAAGTTCTCCCATTGTGCTACTCATCTCCCAACCTAAGAAACCCCTTTGTCCTGAATCACTACTGCAGAAGTGCAGGGAATGTGGCGTCGCAATCACAGCATGGGCTGTTTCAGGTGGCCCCAGCATCCGACCTGCCCTTCGGTACAGCTGATCAACAATAAAAGGAACCCTTGTTAAGCTCAATGTCCACTGGGTTCTCCTTACCTACTAACTGGATTCTGCTTACCTACTAACCCCTATCCCAACAGAACAGTACTTAACTCACACAACCTCTGTAACAGTTGGCAAGGTATGACTGCAGTAGCTAAACCATGGTACTTTGGATAAGACCCATTTTTACTTCATACAAAGTATCTGTATCAGTCATTCATAACATATATTTAATTCACACCATTACTATAACACCACACGGTAAGATGTATTAAGGGTTTCAACGGAGGCAGTGACCAGAACTGTTCTCCTGACATTGTTTTTGACGTACTGCTACCCCTACCTGGTTGGCTGGGTGCTGGGATAATTTCCAAAGGAGTGCAATGGAAGCTTGCTGAACGTCTGTACTGTTGGATGCAAGAAGGGAGAGCAGCTGGGGCAGGACATCCATAGCAATGATGTCAGCCTGGATGTGCGCTGTTTGGAAAAATGACAAAGCAGCTCAGTGGGGCAGAATGCTGTTAGATGGTATGTGACATGATTATGGCCCAGTCTGAATGAACACTATACAGACTGGTGGCTAAATGGGGCTGTCATAATAGATCTTCTGACCTATGCAGGCTAAGCCAAATCCTATTATTGCCAAACTATAAAAAATGAGCTTCATCTGTTCTGCCTCCCTCTCCCATCATAATCTCCAGAGGAATAATACAGACCTAGACTTGAATATGGCTTTGAAAGTGTTTTGGCCTCCTCTGCACTAGTCAAGCAGATGGTGTCTGCAAGGAACTTGGCAGGAACAAGCTGCGTTGTAAAGGAGCAGCACTAGGGAGGTGAAAGGTGAGGGGAGCCTGTCTATTCCAGTTTTCTATTGCTTTTACACTGGTAGGGGGTAGAAAAGCAGGATGCAGTGAGGCAAGGATGATGTGATCTTTGAAATTTTGGAAGAACATTTTAAATGTTCTCATCCTTGTTTTGAGATCTGCAGATTCTGGACAAGGACAGGCCTGATTTCTGTCCCACAGCAGAAGTTATTTCTTTACCTTCTGTACAAAGAAGCCAACTAAGTTGTTCTGGGAAAGTCTTAGGTATGACAAAACAATGGAACAACCTGTTTCAACAAGAATGAAAATAATTTTGGGAAACATAGTCACATGACCTTGGACACATTTACACAGTAGAGGAAGGGCCTTTTTGTCATATTGGGGTAAACACTGGGGCCACTGAAATAAGAAACTTGACAGCAGGCTGAATAGCTGACAGAGAAAAATGAATGCATCAGAGTGGAGAGCTCTGAAAATGGACTCCTTAGCTGCAGCAGCACAGTATTCAATAACAGAAGTACTACTGAGGTATATGTGCCAGGTAACAGTAAGGGAAAGACACAAAAAAAAACCCTTATGAAAATTCCCAAAGATATTTTTAATCAAAGATATTTTTAGATTAAAGATCAAATTTAAAAAGATACCAGACAATGATTTAGAAATCTAATGGAGCAAAACGAAGCCTATGGTAACACAGCAGACTCTGATTTCACTTCCGAAGTATGAGGCATGACTTGTATAAGAACAGCAGTCATCTAGGGGTGTTTGAGTATGGGATGGGAATAGCTGGCAATCCCCCCCAACCCCTGCAGCTCAGGAATAGGTGGCATCTCCAAAGGAAAAAGGAAGGACAGAAAAAGCTGTGATCTAATAAGATCCATGTAGAACTATCAGAGAACCTCTTATACAGCTAGTTATAGCGTTAGCTGGTGCAGAGAAATTAATAATCATAAGTACTTTTACGGTGTGTCTACATGCGATGCTATTTTGCTGTAGCAATGCGCTACAGCCATGTAGCATCCACGGGTGTCTACGCATGGCCAGCAGCTACTTCTCTGTAGCAGCATGCTCCCCCATTATAGCATGCTGCTATGGCAAAGTAGCTGCTAAAAATAACCATGCACCATGCTTATGGCATAATATGGGCAGTTATTGCACTGTGCTTCCTTTTGGAAGTACTAAAGCACGGTGCAGTAACAACATCGCTGTAGGGCAATGTGTAGATATGCCCTTACATGCAATTCATCATGAAAAGCCCAGAGAGAAGCACCACAAATTACAGGCTGTGGAAACGTCATCAAAGAAATACAGCAACTTTCTGGCTATTTTCTTTAGGATGAAGGACCAGTGCATTCTTCACTAGCCAACAATCTTGTTTCTATGGGCCCTTTGCTTGTTGCCTCTCACAGCACTTTGTCCCCTGCCTCCCATGTTCCTACCTGTTTGTATTCCAATTACTTACTCCACTATATACTCTGCTCTATGCTGTCCTTTCACAAGATCTGACGAAGTGAACTTGGGTTCACAAAAGTTTATGAGCTTTCTCTCTGTGTATCTCTCTCTCTATACATATCTTATTTAGTTAGTTTACAAAGGTGCATATCTACCTGGCCCTCTAAATGGCCTTGTCATGCAAAGGGAAAGATGGATAGAAAGAGATGTCAAGCATTGCAGAAAGCTCTATTCTGTTTGTATTTTTATACCTCAGCCATCGTAACTAGTGTATCTATATTAACTTAGAGAGGTAAGGATTATTGTGGGTGATATATTTTATTGGACCAGTTCCATGGTTGGAATACACTAAGACCTAAGTTTTCAAATGCAATATATTCAAAAGTTGCATTTAAAAACTTGCCTAAGTTTATTCCAATCATACAGTTTCATAGATTTCATAGACATTGGGGCTGGAAGGCTCTCAAGATTGTTGGGTCTAGCCCTCTGCCTAAGGGGCAGGAAGTCAGCTAGGATCAAAGGATTCCAGCAAGATAGGCATCCAAATGTTTCTGTTCAGTTGATCCAGTAAAAGACATCATCCCAACAATCCTTGCCCTTTACATTTCCTGGATCATCACAGAATATCATTCCAACACTATATTACATTAGTACTTTTCTAGCAGGAATAATTTCCTCAAACAGCCAGCAGATGGAGTCAAAGCTTTTACAGAAGCCGTAAAATATACTCATTTTTTTGGACAAGCAAAGGGGAAAGGGCTCCTCTGCTCCTTTCTCATGAGATCTTAGTTTGTTCACTCTCTAAGTGAAGAAGCCTGTGTAGACTTTTTCAATAAACAGGACGGCGGTTGTGCACATTTTTTATACCATTGCGAGGCTTCTCCTTCTGTTGCCAGCCTATACTGTAAAAACATATCTTGCACATTTACATGGAGCTTGACAGGTAAATGCTTTGGGCAAGCTAAGTTTCCTAAGACAAAGCCACTCCCAGGAGTCAGAGGTGATGCTCCACCCAACTAGCAGTCTCGGAGGACTTCTGTCTCTTCCTCAGTACTTTCTAGGCACTGGAGTCATCATCACTAGGAGTGTGCTTATTAAACTTGCTAATACTCAGAAAGAATTGGGGCATTTCTCCATTCACATTCCTCTGAAGACATTTCCCCTCTGGGGAAGGGAACACTGAAAGCGGGGTTAACTAGAACACACCTCCCCAACACATACACAGGCCTGCAGCCTGTTCTTTCCAGCAGAGGCATGTTGCATATGGACCCCCAAGTACACCCAGCAGGCGAAGCCATAACTTGGCTCGTAACAAGGAGAACTACATCAAGTCTGATGTCTGGTCTGAAAAAAGAAAAGGAAATTGAGAGAGGATTTCATCCCTGCCTCTGAAGACATTACTTACCACTTACAGCCAAATTTCTCAAACACACACAAGCCTGGCTTGAAACCTGAATATTGACAATTAAAAAAAAAAGGTGAAGAGAGTAAATATTTCAGCAACCAGATAGGTCAGCTAAAGTAATTTAAATAAAACTGAAGCATTAGCAGACTACAAAATTTATTCAGAGTTTATTTGGCTTTTTTCAAAATCTGTTGGATAAATCCAGCATATAGAGGCATTAGTTCAATTTTCACCAGCACATATACCTGGTTAATCAGTGCTAATCAGAGCTGGCTGAAACTTGGAATTTATGTTTTATAGAAACCCCTGATGTTCTGAAAGCAGTTTTGCTTCTAATTTAGAATATAGTAAAGTATTTTTATATACTGAAAATTATCATTTCTGGAACAATGTAATTTTGAAACCTTAATCTGAAATTTTGATTCAGATTGTAAAATTATTTTGATTTTTTTGGTTTTTGAATGTTATTTTATGGCATTTTCCATTTTTATATCAAGTTTATATAATTTCAGGATGTCAGAAGAAATAGCACATTGTCTGACGTCATAATATGACATGATATAACCAATGAAACACTGTTTTCATTTTACTTTTTAAATCACTAAGGGCAGCTGCTACTTCATACTGATTTGCCTAGAAAAGAAGATAAGAGATTTCCAAGGGTGCTGACAGACATGCAGGACCCTGCTCTAACTCAGTGCTTTATATAAAGCACCATTAGTTAGATATCTCCCCAAACCAAATAGACATATGCCTGTTGGGTCACACTGAAACTAAGCCTGTTTGCAATGGAGTAGCTACCCATCTCCCCCAGCTCAGGCCCCGCCTCCCCCCAGCTCCAGTGCTGTCTGCAGAAAAAAGCGGGGGGAGAAGGGAAAGAAGTGAGTTGCAGGCTGGAGTTTGCCTTACGTGAGCTGGAGGGGGAGGGAACACCTGGGAGGAATCATGAAGCAAGGGGGCTTCAATCCACACACCCCCAGCTCAGGCCTGGCAAACCCCAGCCTGCAGTTCACTCCCCACTCCTTCCTGCAGATAGTTCTGAGGGCAGGACTGAGCTACATCAGCCCAGCCTTGATCACACCACAAATTAATCCTAGGGAACAGAAGTTCCCTAAGGCATTCCAAAGTGGAACACCTTCATCTGATCCCTCATTTGAAGAGGGTTAATATGTCATGCGACTGGCCACCTTTAAAGCACTCTGCAGCCATGCTTGTGTGTCACAGCATGGCTCTAGAGCACTTTCAGAGGGCTGATAGCGTGGCAAATTTAACTTATGTCTGTACCTCAAGTGTATCCTGTTTAAATTATATTATTATTGTGACATATCAGTAGTATTTAGTAGTACATGTTATTAAACAGTGTAAAGGTAAGATAAGAATTAAACAAAATCTATGAGGTAAAATTCTAAATTAAATTTTGAAATGCTCAAAGGGCGTTTTAATTTTTTTTCCAAAATGTAAATGTTCCAGAATATCTTCTGATTTGAAATATTTTTCACATTTAATAAAAAGTCACATTTTCAAAATGTTTCTATTCAAACTCAAATTCAAAGCATCTTTCATGAACTATTTTTGCTTTATAGTCAATTATTTCTGAGTAGGTTAGAGAACTCCAGTGTAGTTTGGCAAGCTGACAAGAAGCTAACATTTCATTCTTAATGTTTGTTTACATCAGATTTTTCAAAAGAACAGCACCAAAATGAACTGACATATTTCATTTTCTGTGCTTTTGCTTTGCTTTCCCCTGAAGGAAATGAACCTTATTTTGCTCTGAGAAGTAGATTTCTGTTTTCACCAATTTCATTAGTAATAACTAAAACTGTGGTAGCCAAGCTGGTATAGATGTCAAAGGGAAGATGGGATAGAAGGTAACACTTGTGGTGGCCAGTATGGGGCTCTCCAGTGTTGAGCCACCCACCTTACCGCACCCAACCAAAACCAAGCTTCAGATGCCTCCCCAAGGGCACCAACTTCTGGCAAACGACCTTCCTGGAGCACACCCACAGGCCTGGGGTAACCGCTGCCACCACCCAAGTTCCAGTCTCTGTTAGGACTCTATGCTGCTTGGGGTACACAGACCCTGTAGAGCTTGGGGTTGCTTAACCCCAGTAGGATATATCTGGGTGCTTCATATAGCCTGAAGCATTAACAGTAGCCTCCCTTAGTCAGATAAGCAAGGGAGCTAAAAGGCTTACCTAATCCCTCTCAAGCAGGTACAGCAAGGCTTGCTATAACAGATAGCTTTATTGATTGGAGAAGGTAGGTATGGAGAGGGGTACAGGTCAGTGATGTATGAAAAGAAAGAACCTTGAGCAAATAGAAGCAGCTTGGTAGCCTTTTGGTACACTTCTAGATAACATCATCTTAAGTTACTAGCTAAAATCCACGTGTTACTCACATTTACATCCAGAGTCCGACAGAGCTCTTTCTCTGGAGGCTGGATGGTTTGTTTGCTGTGTCCCAAAACATGTCTTCCCCCTTTTCTCATGGTCGGACTCTTATACACCTATTGTGACTTCATCACTAAGTTCCCACCAAAAGCAGCCCCATTGGCTGCTACCAGTGAGATAACTAGTCACATGACCTGCAGAAGCATGAACCCAAGACAATAGAGGGCCAGGTTCCCCCTCCCTTTAGGATTTTTAGAGCCCATCTAGTCATGCAGGCAGGTAACACATGGGGGGTTTGGGCTGTCTGCTTACCACAGTGAGGCAGACTGGGGCGTAGTTCCTCCACAATGCTAATGTCAAGGACAAGACTGACTTAGTAATTCCCCTATACTCCTCATATGCTTTCTGCGACCTATTTCAGTGCCCTATAGATAAAATCTGAGAAGTACCACTCATGTAAAGATTATGTGAGCAATATTAGAGATATGAAAATGACATCAAGGCCTTGCATAGATTTTTTGATTCTTTGAAGGCTTTCTAGTTATTTAAATTTATATTATTGCCATTGAGCTTCATTTTGTTTGACATCTGGGGGTGCCTCTACATGTGCATTAACAGGCTTTAGTTAATATGCATTAAATCTAGTACTATGAAATCTAGTACCTCCATGGTGAGGTACTAGGAAAATGCATATTGGCCTGTCTTAATGTGAATTAACTAAAAAGCATTATTTTAAGTGATGCTAAATGTACATTTACCTATTTAATGCACATTAAGAAAAAACCCGCATTTTTTAAGTGATGCTTTAATGTTCATTAAAGTAGGTTAATGTGCACTAAAGCACATTAAAGCACCCTGGGAGGAAGAACACTTGGGATCAGCGAGGAGCGGGTGAGTTGACCATTATCATCTAGGGGTATCTAAAGGAAAAAGGCACTTTCTTGCCAAGTTACCTGTTGAAAGGAAAATTGGTGATAGCATGCTCATTTTCACACGCTTTTACTGTCCTGTGTTCTTTTTCTGCACAACTGAAATTGGCAGGGGCAGGGCCAACCCCTTAGGTCACGTTTACACGTGCTCTAGAGATGGGGGTAGCGGGTGTTTTAATTAAAGCGGCCCCAAGAGCCGCTCTAATTAAAACAGCACAGCATCTCGTGTATCAGTGTCCCCACACTTCAAAATGGTGCCAGGGGTGCTTGAACAAACTTTATTTCAAGTGCCCCCTCCCCCCATTTTGAAGCATGGGGACAATGATATATGAGATGCGAGAGCATAGGTGACTGGTAGGGGGTACATGGGGGTGCACATGCCCCCCCTGATGGGGCCAGTGCCTCCCCAATGGCTGACACCAATGCTGTCAGTAGGGCTGGTGTTCCCCCTGATAGGGTCAGTGGCTTCTGCGGGTGAACCCCCTGACTCAGGAGGAACCAGTCACTTGTGTGCGGGAGGCTGCTGGAGCATAGTAATTACCATGCTCCAGCAGACTTGGTTAATTGAGCCTGCTCCAACATGCTGTAATTACAGCACACTGGAGCAGCCTCCCAGCATGTCTACAGGTACCCTTACAGCTTCATGGTCACCTAAAAAAATATGCATTCAGAGGACTGTGGATGATAGCAGCACCAAAGTTTCTGTGTTAATATTTCTCTGTGTTAATATGCATCGTTTCTGTGTTAATATTTCTCTCTCTAGGCTGAAAGTAGAAATTCCCTCTTTCAGGATGGATCCTTCAGGATTCCCTACTTCACCATGGATCCTGTGGGATCCTATATTCCTCAGGTTTCCATTACATTTTGCTCACTGCCGCTTCCCTATAAAACTGCTTCTACTGCAGGCATATTTTCTAGATGTTCTCCCTGCATTGTTCCTTACATGAAGCATGGAAGTGAAAACAAATATAAACTACTGGAGACTTTCTGCAACAGCTTGTGCTGTTGCATGCCCTGGCCTTAAAGATATTGGGACAATAGGAAGCATCACATACATAGGCATTTTTAACATAAGTTGGGGCTAAACCTATCTATAGGCTTCCACATTTTCAAGGAAGTGAAGAAGTACCACTGGGGTACCTTAATGATCTCTGTTCTCTCAAATGATCTATTCTGGGGCAAGTCGAGCTACATGGGCCACTCTGTCCTGTCTATGTTGCTTTGCTTTGTAAGCAGGCAGGAAGCAGGCAGAGAGAAAAGTAGAGTACAGCCTGATTCCTACAACAGGAACAAGAAATGCGCATGAAGTGGTTTTGGAAATTAAGGCAACTAGTTGTCTATACCTCTATGCTGGCTCCAATTAGGAGCAGCGGAGACAAAGTGCAGCACAGAAAGGCCATCACAGACACTGTACATGCTTCAGCAATGTTTTGCATGAGGGGGTAAAATGATATAGAGGAAACTCAGTCTTGAGCCCCAATTCTCAGGAGAGCTTTAGGAGTGTGCTAGACTGTTGACAGGACCAAACTAAGTAGTTTTTTTTTAAACTGGATGACCAGTAGGTGAGAGCTAAGTAGTGGGAGTAGCTCCTGGCATTAGTATAAATATACCCACAGAGTTTGCCTTATATCCATAGTTTACCTACATAGCATCCAACAGATGTGGAATTTGCTAACACGGAGAGAATGCTGCACAGGCTTGTCAGGACAAGATTAATTACATGAGCTTTACAGCTACAGTAATAAATGCCTTGTCTACAGAGAAGCCTGAACCAAAATCCTAGATATGAACACACAACACATACAGCAAACTCAGCTTCATAAGTGGCCTGCAGTTCTTGGAATGAGACTGTCCAGGTCTCTGGATGTGAGTGCACTTGAGCACTCCTACAGCTGAGCCCCATTTGTGTTTTCTTTTTGAAAGTAAAACCAATAAACAAAATCTATTTTTAGAAACATTTTTCACATCCCACTGTTTGGACCAAGAAGGTGTGCCAAGCAATCTATACAATCAGGACTTAGTTGAGATGATATCTTTTATTAGACCAACAAGATTTTTGCAAAAAAAAATCTTTAATTGCTTAGCACAACACTCCTTGGTCTATTAAAGAAATTAAAATAATTAAATTTTTTTTTTGACAAAAATCTTTTTGGTCTAATAAAAGATATCATCTCTGCTATAAGCCCTGATTGCTTTTTCCTCTAAACCAATATAGCTACAACCTGAATACCAATCAATCTATACTGCATTTGGCGAGTCTCTTCTGCTTTTGCTTTACACTATAAAGCCTGGTCAATCTAGTTACACTCAGTGTGAATAAGCTATGGTGTAACATACACAATTAAGGGAGCATCAGGACGTAGCTTGCTACTGTTGTTGCAGTTACACACCTTTCCCCATATTCTCTTCTTTACCTTTTCCACAGATGAAGACAGGAGAGAAATGAGTGTCCGCAGAAGGAACCCGTCACCAGTTCTCAGCATCGCTTCATGGTGATGGGAGTTGGCTGCCAGGTTGCTTAGAGCAGTACAACTGTAATACTGAAAAAATAGAGAAAGATTAGAGTTCCAACAGCTGTTTCTTCTGTGCAGATGCAGCCTGCTCTCACACACCATCTCTGTAGAAGGCTTTATAGATTTAACCCTTGTAGGCTATGCCAGCCTACTTGTTCAGTTGGTTTGCCACTCTGAAGTCTCTGCTGTTGGACTACGCTGCTACTGGTAGCTGTGATGGCTAAATGAAAGCTAATTTAGGTATGTCTACATGAACATAGCTTGGGAAGACATACTAAAAACCTGGTTACATTTCAGAGCAAGTTCTGAAGAGGTAAGCTTGAATGGGTAATACCTTATAGACTGGAAAGGAAGATAAACTGAGGTTATATCTGTACTGCAGGCACAGAAGTGACTGTGACTTGGCACAGAGAAACTCGAGCTAGCTATTCCACCTGCAGCAGCACAGAGTAAATAAGCCCACACTGAGCTCTGGTCATTTCAGGTCAACCGCTAACTCATTTAAAACTTACTCAGATATTATTATACTACACTGAAGCCTGCAAGGTAGACATTCCCTCTTGTCCCTGTGTGTTCACACATTACTACAGGGGACAGCATATATGGTAACTACCTGCAAATATTTGAAGGCTGCAAAAACTAGGACAGATTACATGAGATACCTGGAGATGTAATTACATGTAATGAGCTGAAATAGTGAGGGCATTTTAACATGAGTATTTAGGAAAGCTTGCAAGGCTGAAACAGTTTGCGAAAGGTAGTTGTGATATCCAACATATGGCACATAAGACTGGACAAAAAAACTAGAAAACATACCCTGAGAGACAGACCTGTGTTGCTAGTAGACAAACTGGATGAGCAAGCCAGTGCTATCTATCGTGTCTATTCTGATTGTTGTTTTTTCATCAGATTATTTCCTTTAGACAAGGGTGTAACTGTGTGTATATGTGCATAATCACAAAAGGGTTATATATGATCATGGGCACCAGTATTGCTTATCCTCTTTTCCCTTGCTGCTGAATTCAGCAGGGGAGGGTGGCAATGGAAGACAAACAGAAGCAGTGCTCATGCCCTGGGCTCTGAAGCTGTGTGAAATTGGGGGATGTGGTTAGACCCTGCACCAAACTGCTGGTGAGCTCAGAGTTCATGGCACACGTGGAGCTCTGGCAGAAGCTGTACTGAGATGCCAGTGAGATCAGAAACCTCTCTGAAAATGTAGTGCGTGAGAAAAGGAGGGAGTGACTCTGCCACTGCATTCCCTTTCGATACACCCCTGTTGGATGTTAATTTTGGGGGAAGAGTCTGTTTTGGACAGTGGATAGCACAGCAGGCCATAGTCTAAAACAGAAGTTCATAGGTATGACTGTAACACAATAAATGATTTAAATAATTATAATGTTATTATCATCACCATGTATAAAATGTATAACAACAGCAATAATGAATAGCTTCTTCTGGTGCAAAGGGTAATTCAAGAACACAGAGGCCATTCATTTTGCCCTAGACAGTAGAAAGGTAACTTCACAGCACCTCTGTGTGCACATGAGCACATGCATTATCCTATCAGAGCTGAACATCTGTTCACCATGTTGGGCGTATTTCACACAACTAGATTCATTGTGACAACAGCTCCTCTTGGTTCACTAAATTAAAAACAAAACAAAACAAAAGGTCTTATGTCCCTTATTTTTTCTATCCATCCCTGCCTGGATAAACCTCTAGTCATTATATTTTATTTCTGAATTCTAACAATTATGCAATATCCAGGGTGGCATACTTTGCTTTTATTACTTAAAAGCTGCAGTTTGCTTTAACTCTACCTGCACTTCTGCGTCAGGAGACTCTAACAACAAGGTAAGAACTGGGAGGGCTCCCTCCCTGCACAGGACTTGTTGGATCCATTCTGCAAGGCAAAAAAAGAGGACACATTTCAGTGTTGGGGAAGAAAGAACCCAGTGGATAAATTGCCTTCTCCCCCAACATAAAATCACATAGATATACTAGGACAGAAACTTTTTGAAGTAAAATGGATATGGCCAGCTGATGACCACTCAATAATTTAGATTCATCCAGACACATGCAGCAGTAGGAATGACTTGAGACTGACACTCCATAGAAGATAAAGTCTGCTCAGAAGCTGAAGGATCCCTTGTGAAGAATGGCAGTATAGAACCATTTTAGTCATAATGACAAATTAAAAATGCTCAGGAAGTGCCAAGCAAAGGGCAGGTTCACAGCTGTCTACAGCTTTAAAACCCCACCTTAAAAAATAAATAAATCTGGACTTTGTACAACAGTAGCAGTCTCACTATCCCACAGTACACAAAGGGACACAAAGGGACAGAGCAGCCCTGACAGTACTGTCCTGATAAATAGGATTTATTTCTACAGCATAATGTTTTTCTATGTTTTCTTATGAGAATTAATGAAAAATAACATGACATACAAAACCTGCTCCCAGTGAAGTCCATAGCAATAATCCATTAAGCTTGAATCAAATCTATTGAGCTTGTCTATGCTACCTCTGTGCCATGCCTAAGAGTGGACCCAATTTGTGTGTACCAAACCCTGGAAAAGGCACAATGCAGCCACCATAAAGCAGATACCAGTGAGCACACCTGAATCAGAGGAACAGTCTCAAACAGTGACATTGCCTCATTTCAGAGTTTGGTGTGCACTGAACAGGGGTGCATTGGCGGTGCATGATTCCCAGGGTCAGTACTGAGATGGCACAGTCAAGTCCATAATATTTGCCCTTATTTATATCCTGCAGCACCAGGTTTGGAACAGCAGAGTGTTTATTTATATGCTTTGGGAGTGTGGGGGAGACACTCTAATTAGAGCCTCTGGGGCGTCTCCACACTGAAAAATGGCTGCAGGGACACTAGAAAGAGCTTTAGTTAAAGTGCCTCTGCCACCAGTTTTTCAGCATGGGGATGCTGATACATGTGATGCTGGAGTATGGTAATTACCATGCTCCAACAGTCTTGATTAAATGTATGGTAATTACAGCATGTCAGAGCAGCCTCGCTGTATAGGTATAAGTGTCCTAAGATAGTGAGTAAAAGTTGTAGCAGAGGTTGCCCTTGTTAGGTCACTGTGGATGTGTCTACATGAGAAGCTTCACTGTGCAGTAGCATAGTTTACTGCTCATGCTCAGTAAGTATTCATGTCTACACATGTACAGGTTTACTGTACAGCAAACTTCAGTAATCGCAAGTAAATTTGCTACCTGCTAATGCAAGTAGCAAATGTACTTATGATGAGTTGCTGCATGGTAGCACTTGTGTAAACTCCTGACTGGGAGCAAATCTGCTTCTGGTCAGCTAGCTAGCAGAGGGCGGGAGATTGCTTTCTGCCCCTGGGAACTGCCTGCTGCAGGGGTGGACTCCACCACCAGAGCCCAGGTGAGGATTATGTCCCCCTGGCCTGGCAGCAGGGAGCTCCAAGCCCCCACTCTGAGATTACAATTGGGGAGCAGGGGCTGGGAGATCCTTATCCCCCAGTGCCAGCTCCATGGTCATGGGTTGGCCCTGGGAGATAAGGATCTTCCAGCGCTGGCCCTACAACTCAGCGCTGGGAGATAAGGCTGTCTCAGCACTGGTCCCACAACCATGGAGCTGGCAGTGGGAGATCCCTGGTGGTGGTGGCTGGGGACCCTGTTCCCTGCCCAGCTTGGTGATCATGAAGCTGGGTGAGAACAGCCTCTCCAGCCCCCACCTCACAATCATGGAGCAGGGGCTGGGAACTGTCCTGGTCAGCTGTAGGTCCCAGGCCTATGTCCCAGTTGGACAATCAAGACACAGGACTTGGAAAGGGCTGCATGGGTAGGGCAGGTCCCAGCCCCCTGCACCATCCACCAGTGGGGCAACTAGTAGCACGCTCCCAGATGGACAGGGAATCCCCCGGCTGGGGGCTCGCTGCTAACTGCCCCATTAGCAGATCAGGGCAGGAGGCTGGGTCCTGCCCCTCCCCCTCAGCTCTTTCTATGTCTCCTGCCTTTATTGAGGAGCCAGGGCTTCCTGCTACCGGGGCAAGGGTACATGGTCCCCCCTCCAGCAGCAGGCAGCCCCCAGGGGCAGGGAGCAATGTCCCAGCCCTGGCCAGGAGACAACCATCTCCAGGTCCAGTGCTCCCTGCCAGCCCCTGGGCTAACACCGAGGTGGAGCCTAGAGTTCCCCTTGGTGGTGGCAGGGGCCCAATGCAGGGCCCCAGGAAGCAGGAGCAGTTTGCTGCCATTAGTAACAAATCTGCTCCCACTTCCCTGCATGTGTAGATGCCTGCCTCCCTAGTAAACTGCTCCTGGATCTAATGCACATGTAGATGCATCCAGTCTATTTTAAAGAGTGAATCTATTCAAAAATCCATCAACACAAAAGGAGAAAAGCTAATATCTGAAAATTCTGTCAGTCACCTGAGTGGTGATTTGTTAGGTTGCAATGTAGCTTAACTGGGTTTGAAAAATCGAGGCTTGCTATCAGAAGTGTAACAATGCAGCCAGTAAGGTGTCCAGATGAGCCTGCGTGTGCTTCTTGCAGCATCTCAAACCGCTTTGTGTGGGAATTGGGGCAGCTACGACACATGGCAGCTTTTGGTTGCCAGTGTGCGTGCAGCTGTGGTGTCAGACTTTTTTTTTAGGTAAGCACTTTATAGATGAACCATTAACTTGAAAGTACCTGATTGTGTGAGGTTAAGAATAGCTCCAACTGCATTTTGTTGGACCCTAGGATCATAGGAGTTGGCCAGCACCAGTAAAGGTATGACACCTCCTGCTGAAGTTATGGCCTCTCGGTTGGACTCTGATGGGGGAGAAAACAAGGTAAGAGAGAAGTAAGATGCTCTTTTTCAGTATAGCTCCCTCTGACTCTAATAAGGCCTGAAAAGGAAACTAGAAAGTAGCTTTATCTGTTGGCTATTTTACTGAAGTTTTACTGGATGTCACAATCATTTGCATGCTCAGAGTGAACCCACTTAAAAAAATTACAAGCACAAAAGGAAACTAATTTCTGGAAATTTGAAATAGTCATGAATCATATATGATTCAATGATAGTGAATGTCTGACAATTGACATGCACACTCCTCCTGTACTGGTAAGAGTAAAGTATCATGCTATATGGAGGTAACTTTCCCTAAACTAACCATAAGGTTTCAAATTTACCTTAGGCTCTAGATGTGTCCTAGCAAGATACTTGTAATCCATTTGTAAGTAACATATCCATAAACAAATATATAATTGGAAAAAGGGTTTAATTAATTTAGCAAAGTCAATCTGGTGGGCAAAAATCTGTCCTTAATTGTATCTTTGTCACTCTACTGAAGTCCTTTGAGATGGCATGGAATTTGAGGACGGAATTTCACTGATACACATGGGGGAGCTGCGACCCACTCCCTGCGTCTCCCGGATGGGGCATGGCTCCATCCTGCACCCCACCTTGTCCTGGCTGTGCAGGGTCTGGCGGGGCAGCCATGGGGGTCCCAGGGGCTCCGTCTCTTTTGGCCTGGTGGCACAGCTGAGGCTGCTCTGCTCTGTTCCCCCAGCTCTGGCCACCCCTGGGTGGTATGGGACTGGGGCTGGGGCCAGGGCCAATGTGGGGAGGGAGCCAGGGCTGGGCTAGGGGGTGGCAGATTTGCTGGCACCAGTGCCAGGCCTGGAGGAAGCGGTGGCCCTGATCCCTGGCCTGGCTTGGCTCTGCTCCCTCCTGATCCCTGGCGGGATCATCCCCATCCCCATCCCCATCCCCATTCTCTCTCCCTCTTCCTCCGCCCCTCCACCCACAGTCTTTCCCACTGGGGGGGGCATGTGCACATATGCGCACACACGCTCAGCCCCCACCCCCAAATTTTTCTCCCTCCATGTATGCACATGATTAAAAGTATCAAGGTCCTTCATTAGATGGTGTTTCCCAGCACTTCAGTTTACTAATCTGTAAAACAAGTATTGATCTATTCGGAGCACTGTAAGATTTTAACAAGTCCAGGGTCCATTGGGACTATGATAAAAAGCACTATTCTTATTGATTTATAACACTGTACTTTGTGGTCTGGTTCTTCTTGTTCATCACTAAATATTTTGAACCATGCGCAGTCAGCTTTTTTGGATGTGTCTATATGAGATATTTACTGTAGAGATGCCTAATTAGCTCCTCAGTAAATGTTTCAGCAACTACACATGTGACCCTATTAGGCCTCTGTAAACTAATAAACTGTGCCACAGATTAGTACTTGTAAATACAAGTCATATTCTGCAGTAGAGTTTTTTAGTGTGCAGTAATGCACATGTAGGGCGCGTCCAGATGAGCCTGCATGTGCTTCTTGCAGCATCTCAAACCCCTTTGAGATGCTGCGAGAGGCATGTACGGGAATTGGAAAAGGTTCCCTCCGCTGCAAGTTTGCAGTGCAGGGGAAAAATTAGACCCCTGGATATCCAGGGATCAAAAAAAATGGAACGAATAAAAGTGGGGCAGGCAACCACCGATCTCTGTGGTTGGCCAGAACCTCTCTGTGGTTTGCCCTCACTCTGGTGCTGAAGCAGGCAGTGTGCCAGCAGCAGGGCTCCAGTGCTGGTAAGTAAGGGATTAGGGGGGCTGGAGGAGAGGGAAGGGGACCATGGGGGGGACCCCTGCTAGCCCCACCTGCTCCCCCAGCTCCCCATCGCTTCCCCACCAGACCCCATCCCCTGCCTGCCCCCGAATCCCTTCCGTGCCCAGCCCCAGCCCCCGCCTGCCCCCCAAGCCTCCCAATCCCTGCCCTGCTTGGCCCCATCCCCCACCTGCTTCCCCGATCCCTGCCCCACCACCCCAACATCCCCACAATTAAAAAACCCCCAAAAGCTCCTCTGGCATTTACCGGCAGTTCTAGCTGCCTGTTGGGGTCACTGAGGTTCCCCCACACAGAGGGGTGGGGTGATAGCCCCAGCAGCCCCAGCCCAGGCCCTGTGCTGCCCAGGGCAGCTGTCAGGAGGCCCCAGAGCCCCCACAGTCCCTGCTTCTATGGTGAGTAGAGACTTTTTTTTTAAAGTGCTGGAGCCTGGGGTTGGGGTGGGGGCAGCCATCATGGGGCTGGGGGTGCAAGTGGAGGATGGGACTGGGCAGGGTAGCCATTGGGCAGTCTGGGGGGTAGGGCTGGGTGGGGCAGCCACTGGGGGGGCTGCAGGAACCGGCAGGGGATGGGGCCAGGTGGGGCAGCAATCGTGGGGCTGGGATGGGGCACATGGGTCCTGCAGGGGGGAGTGGCCCCTGTTGCAGGGGGCTGTTACCCCTGGTGGGAGGCTGTAGCCATCCAAATTGCTTTATCACTGCTAACACTAAATTGCTAGACATCCAAATTGCTTTAACACTGTAGATATATCAATAAAACATGTCCAACTGATCACTGTCTCTCACTCTCTCTCTATATATATATATAGCGGTCTTTTGTTTTAATTGTGGAGGAACATGGATTTTAGGGTACTTTACAGAGTGACTTTGGGATTTTTTTTATCAGGGATTTTTCAGTTTTCCAATAGGGAACACCAGAATTCTTGCTAGGGAGGCCAGTGGCAGGACTCTGCATGCTCAGAGCTGGCACCTTGGACCCAGCTGGAGGTGGCTGATCTCCTGGCCAGGAGGACATGCTTTGACAGTTCAAAGCAGGCCACCACACCCAGAACATCTTCTGGGCGATAGTTGCCCAGATGGCCGGGCAGGGGGGGATGCATGGCAATAGTGCCGTACAAAGGCAAACCTTGCAGCCCCAGCCCACTGGCAGCTGGTCCAGAGGGGCAGATGCCTCTACTGGCTGGGCAGTCCCCATTCCGGTCTGGCAGGTGCACAGCAGGTCACAGCCAGGCAGCAGCCCCCCCTGCCCCTCCAGACAGCTGCAGTGGGTACAGGGTGCAGGGAACTCTCAGAGCTGCTGCAGCAGTCCAGCTGGCACAAGGGGTAGTGTCCCCAGGTACCAAGTGGCTGGGCCTCAGAAGCTCCTGAGAGTGAGAAGCCCTGAGCTACTGGCCAGGGCAGCTTTTTATACTACTGGGGACACTACTGGTGCTGACCCTGGGCTCTAGCTCCCCCTGGCTGGAGATCCAGGAGGAGCTAGGCAGGGTTATTTTGCCCCAAGTGGGGCTGCTGATATTCTAAGACTAATGCCTATCATACTGACCAATGCTATCTTACTGCTTTTGCATTTCTTCATCTGCCTGTTGGATCTTCTCCTATGTTTAGATTGTAAGGTCTTTGGAGTAGGGACTATCTTCTTGTTCTGTATCTGTACAATGCTTATCACAAAAAGGTGTTGGTTCATGATTAGGGACCCTGGGTTGTACCACAGTATAAAGAATAAACAACAATATCCCATGGTGCAATGTGATTAGATACATTGACTGTTTAGAAATGCATGGCAAAAAGTGAACACTGAAGAAGAGATAAGAACATTAGAACAAAAGCTGTTCTTTGTATTGTTTTCTAGCATTTTGGCCTGGGGTAGAATAGAGAAAGAGCTGGTTGTTTTGTGTGAGTGCATATTTCACATATTAAAAAAACTGCTTGCTTTGTAAAGAAATTTCATAAAAAGAAAAAATTCTTATTCATTATATATGTACAGAGAAACTGGAGCCATACAGCAGACAGAAGGAAACCTTTCAGAGGTGCAATTTTGAAAAGTATCTAGTGCTGGTATAATCACCCCTCATTTGAAGTTGGTGGACAGTTCAATTGGAGCAGTTAGCCCAATGCAGAATGGCTCTGAAAACCTTATTCTTAATGTTCTTTTTGATTCTCAAGATATTTCATACAGAACAAGGCCAAATCTTGCATCTTTTACTCAGGCAAAATTCCAGCTCAAATCCATTTGTGTCTCTTTTGAACAGGGATTACACAACTTAGGGGGTTCAAAGGATACTTAAAGTCAAAAAGCATGTTGGGAGCTATCTAGCATAGATGACTGTCTCTTGTTGCCAATGTCCTGAGCAATTCTGTGCTCCACCCCCAACATTTTGAGACTCCTTGTTTATAGTTGCCTGCCATGTTATGCTACCATTTTTGAGGACCCTCTGCTGAAGAGTTCAAATTCAAAGATTTGGTATCTTCCAAGACAGATGTCTCTCCATGACTGATAACCTTGAAAACCTTCTGAAACAGGTCATTCCAAATGTGGCTGTAGAAGGTATTTCAGTGCACTCATTCTCTTGGAATGAACTGACTTTTATCTCTCTTTCTTCTTAATGGGTTTGCCTTCTGCTTATGTTCCTGGAGACTTTTACAGTACCATCTGCAGGCATACTGCCTGATAGCTTCATTGCGTTCACGGGTTTGGAAAAACTTATGGCCATCTGAGTAAAAGGAATGATTGTTCTTGAATTTAACCTCCCCAGATTTAGAATTTAGCCATGTTGTTTAGAATTTTGAAGTGATACTCTAAGACGTTGGCTTTGCTTCCATGATAGCTTTATTACATCATTGTAGACCACAAATATCTAATATTAAAGGTATGTTTCAAAGGGAAAAGACCTATATACATTCTCTTAAATAAAACATAAAGGAAGTACTGGATATCTGTGACCTAAAATTAGATGAAATGCTATTGAATTATTGAATTATTATCTGTGATCTAAAATTAAATTAAATGTTATAAGCATTGAATTATTGTACCAACAACACTATACTGCTGTTAGTGGTACAATCGCAGCACTTTCCAAGGAGGTGATGTAGATAAGAAAGTGACCTAGGCTCCTGTAGGCCTGTTCATTTGCCTGCAATAATAGACAAGGCTTTGAATTACATTTTAAAGGAAAGAATGATTAAAGATATGACGGTAATTGTAAAATGGGTTAAAATACAATACAGAAAAATTTGCCAAAGAGAGATTGTGCCAGACTAATTTAAAATCTATTGTCTTATCAAATATATTCTAGGCAAAGTAAATGTAGAAGATCTAATTGGTCTATACTTTAACAAAGCATTCTGAATCATAGCAAATTATGGCTGGAAGGGACCTTGGGAGGTCATATAGTCTAGCCTTTTGCTCAAGACAAGAACATTCTGTTTAAGCTATCTAAGCAAAGTGGTTGTGTTAAACTCCCAAAGATGGAGATTTCACAACATCTCTACATAATCTTTCCCAATACTTAATTTCTCTCTCAGACAATTGTTCTTGATATCCAAGTTTAACTTCCTTTCTTGCAATCTCAGACCATTACTTTTTGTCCTGGATGTGTCTAAACATTCCTTAATGCATCATATTTAGTGTGCATTAAATTTAGTTCTTGGATAACTAGTACTAAATCTAATGCAGAGTAACTGGCGCTAATTCACAGTACCACTGGCACACTGGGTTTTACAGACACTAAATGTGCAGTAGCCTAGTAGTACTACACCGTAGCATATTCGCATGGGTTTTGCCTGGCATGTTATTGCACAGTGTTATTAGGCTACTATACAGTTAGCGTCTTGTGTAGATGCACCCACTGTCTACTGCAGAAATAGAGGATATTCTATCACCATTCTAATATTACAAAAGCCTAAGTCTGTCTGCCTGCCTGTCTGTCGAAAACACTTTAATCCCACTCTGATTGGCTGACAAACAGCCAATAGAGTGTGAAAAAGCATTTGGACGGGTGACAGCTTGCCACCATGATGGTGGGGTCACAGGGGACAGAGTTGGCCTTGCCCTCCCCACCCTGCTCCCTGGAAGTGGTGGCAATGGAGTGTGGGGGGCGAGGCCACTGGAGCTGGCCTCCCCCTCCCCCTTGCTCCTTGGAGGTAACAGCAGTGGCAGCAGTGCAGGGGGGGAGCGGGATCAGGACATTGAAAGGGGGCATTGCCACCGGAGCTGGCCTTGGACTGCCCCTCCCCCTTTCCACTGTTGCCTTCTGCAGGGCTGGTTGTGGCAGCACGGAAGGAAGGAACAGGCCTGCGCATGCTTCTGCCCTCTCCCTGCTGCCGTGCCTGGGAACAGGAGAGCAGACCCAGACCCCAAGCAGAAGGGGGTGCGGGCCCAGGCCTAGGACAAGGAGGGGTCAGGCCCGCTCCTCCCCCACAACTGCTCTGAGCCTGCTCCTCCTATTCCCCTGTCACTGCTGGGGCGGCCCGGGCCCCCTGCTCCTCCCACCACAGCGAGCCAGTTTGTCTCCACCCGCAGCCCAGTCCTGTCCCGCATCAGACCTAGGCCCTCTCCTCCCCTCCCTGCACCGCTGTGGTGGGGAGATGGGGAGTGGGCTTGGACCCCAAGCAGCAGGAGGTAAAGGGGGAGCGGGCCTGGATGGGTGGGGGGCACAGAGCTTCATCCCCACCTGCTCCCTCCTGTCATTCTTGATGGGCAATTGGCTAGTCTTTTGTATAACAACCCTCTTTTGTAATTGAAGACTGTTATCAAGTACTCCCTCAGTTGTCTCTTCTCCAGACTAAATATCCTCAGTTCTTCCAACCTTTCCTCATGTCATGTTTACTGAAGTTCTAACCATTTTAATAAAACTGGGGATTCATCAGTTAGAAAAAAAACTGAGGAGAAGAAAGGCAAAGGTGTATTAGCCAGTCACAGGATGACTGAGCCACCAATGTCACGTAGTTATAAAAAAGTTAAATGTGATAATAAGATGTAACAGGTCATATATTTGACTAAGATGGGGAAGCAAAAATAATGTGGGATGTCATTTGGAAAGCATGCAATTCTGGTCATCCGTTTTCAATGAAGAAAATTTAGTTTGGAGCAGATGTAAAGAAGGGCTGCTAGGATTAACCCTTTCAAGCTGCATGCAGCCCACAGGTCACCAGTTGGACAGCCCTGGTTTAGCCTAAAAATGGAGCCTGAAAGGGTCTGTGATTGCTGTCTAGAAATATATTTTGGACAGGGGGTTAACAGCAGAGAGGGAACAGAACCATGAAGCAAGAAGACAACATCACAAGAACAAATGGGTATAATGTGGCCATGAATTAAATTTAGGCTAGAAATTAGAAGGTTTCTAATTACCAGAGCAGTGGAGTTATGGGACTGCATTCCAGTAGGAATAGTGGGGGCAGAAAACCTAACAGATTTTAAGGTGGCACTTAATACATTTTTGACAGGGATGGATTTCATGATCCCTTCCCTGATGCTCAGAGAATCAACCTTAGGTGTCAAGAGACTGAATTTATCAATGGGTCAATACTGAAATTTTCTAATGCATCGCATGACTGCACAGAAGGCTATTTCACATGTAGGTGTGTAATGCAAGTGCTGAATTTGTTCATTACAGTGAATAAAGCAAAAATGATTCATGCTTACCTGAGGCAGCCAAGGTCATTATGCAGGCGCAGGCGTTACACTGGACAGTGAAATCCCCCAACTCAAGAAGCTCCAGAATTGGCTCAAGTAAACCCATTTGAACAACTAGGTCTCCATTTACTATTCACAAATAAATACAACAGTGAATAGCTAATACATCCTAGCCATGCAAAAAGTATACTTTGGAGTTAATATCACAATGCAAAATATATCTTGCATTCAACAAGATGCATATGGCTAGAATGACTTAATTCAAGAATAAACTTCACAGAGTAATTTTTTAGTTTTTCTTGCTATTTAACTATATATAATCCTGTCGTTGTAGATTATAGATTCTAATTAAACCTGATACTTCTTATTACTCATCTTATTTTTATAGTATATCCCCAAAGAATAAGGGGTTACATTCTTTTCTGAAGCTCTCTTGTGGTGGAAAGTCTACTGTGGCATAACCACCTAGGAAGATAACATGGACTGTTCCACCCTCTGGATGAAAGTTTTGTCTGCTGTCACAGGAAATAGAAAGACCTTTACTTGCAGTATCATCTCAGAGGTCCATGGTCTTGGCAAGGTGAAGCCATTCTGTTAACCACAAAAATAAATCACCCTTTTGTCTAAGTAATGTGAAACCTAGATCCAGTTATTTCAAAGTGACAAACAAACACTGTATAAAAGTCAGATTCTAAACACTTTATTTGTTGTTGAAACAACAGCTGGAGGGATCTCAATTAGGCAATGAGAAGGCAGGCCCCGGCCAGCTACTCCAGCTATATATCTAGCCTGGATGAAGAGAGATATCTACTTTTGCCAAGAAGAAGAGAGAATTGTGAATTACTTACTGTTTCCTTCCAGCAAAAAATTGACGAGAGACAAGGAAGACATCTGTTGAACCTCTACATCACTGGACTGTAGTAAAGCATAATAAGGTTCCAAATGTTCTTCAGGCAGCTGGCTGGTCACTGCATAAATTAAAGGAAATGCATTCACTGCAGTGTCTCTTAGACCTGAGAAATGGCCTAAGATTAGGCCTGAGATGTGACCATAGTCAAGTACGGTGCTGTTCCACTTCATGCAGATTCCAGTGCCACTGACAGAGTCAGCTAATATCCTTGCTATTACTTTTAATAACTGGATATTTACCTTTCAACACCTAGGAACCAAAGAAGCTCTTCTGCCCCCTGTCAGGTTTTAGTGTGTCCAGTCTTCAATGATAAGAAGTACCTAAACTGTAATGAAATCAAGCCAAGTCTCTAAGTGTAGATGTAATGCTGTTTAATCAAGACGCTGCACAGGTTTAAACTAGAGGAAAAGCGGATTCATTTTCTAATGTACAAACCATTGAATGCTCACTGAGCACATCTACATGTGCTATTAATTCAAAGTAGGTTTGCTGCACAGTAAAAATACTGCTCAGTAAGCCTACAAGGGAGCATATCTACATGTGCTGCCTCTTGGGAGCAGCCCAATACTCTGCCTCCCTGCCGCAGCCAGCACCACCCCGCATGCTAGCTCAGCTAGCGGCAGCTGTCTCCTGGCCACCTGAATATTAGGAGGGGACCTGATGTGCACAGACCCAGGAGAGAGCTGCCTCTGCAGTAGGCAGAGCTCTCCTGGCCCCATACGCATTCAGACACACAGCTGCCAGCAATCCACCTGCCAAGCAGGGTGTTTGCTGGGAGCTGTTAGGGGTGTGGTGCAGCTGAGGGTAAGTCTCCTGCAGGGCAGGCAGGGCATGGGGCTCGCTGGCAGCTGCTCTGCTTGGCACAGAGCTGGCTGGTTCAGGGACAGACGTAGGGGCTGGCAATCCAGCCCTCACCTGCCCCCCAGAGCAGCCAACTCTGCATGGATTCCCAGTACCCACTAACTCCTTGGAGCAGCCAGCTCCATGGGGGATCAGGGACAGGGGGCAGTGAGCTTTCCAGTCCTGGCCCTGATGAGCTCCTAGCTCCTGGGGGGAGCCAGGAAGCTGAGCAACCCCAGGACCATGGAAGGAGAGCTCCTTGACCCCTGTGGTTCCCTGCTGGCTAGGCAGACTGGGAGCAAATTTTCTACTAGCCAGTGTCCACACATGTTTTATTGCATAGTATCTACTGCACAGTTCATTTACTACCTATATTTATAGGTAGTAGCTAACTGTACAGTAGATTAATTTACTGTGCAGTAAGTGTATGCAGATGTAGACAGTGAAGCTTTACTGCACAGTAGACTAATCTACTGCACGGTAAAGTGTTTCATGTAGACACGCCCACTGTGTAGAAAAAATATTTGCCTACTGTTTTTCCCTCTGCTGTTCCCTCATTGCTTATAATTTCTGAATAGCTTCCCTTGCCATGCTTTCATAAGCACTACTCAAAAGTCTGGGTTCCTTTCATATTCATGTACTGAGAAGCCTCAGTGTGCAGCTTTGTGCCAGCAGTCCTCTGCTGCCTCTTGTTTCCTGCCCATGGGCCATCCCATCTGCTTCTGTGGGGCAAATGTGGATTGTCTTGCTTCTGAATGTTCCCTACAGGGCTAGATTATGACATGCTGGGGTCCTAAACTATGTTAAGCTTAAGAGGCCCCATAGCATTACCAAAAAAGTGTATTATTTTAACAGAAAGGAGTCCCCTCATAATGTGAGGCCCTATGTTGCAGCTTACTTAGGTTGTACCTAATCAACCCCTGGTTCTATCATCTGGAAAGTGCCCTCTCATAGGATTTTTTTAGCAGGATGTTTTCTCCACTCTCTCCCAGTGTGTTTGGCTGTGTAACTTCTGGGGGTTCAGCATACACACAGTTTCTAGTGACATCATGTAGTGATTTTTTACAGAAGTACCAGAGTTCTTTTAGTGGCACCATGATTTTCTCCTTATAACAAGAAACAGAATTGCACAGAGTACCGTGCACGTTTGAGGCTATGATAGCACTTTCATTTCAAATAATATGAAATTTGTTCAGGAGTTTAACGGTTTGGAAAAAGGTACTTTGGGGTCAGTTAAAATTATATGAAAATTTTCATGTGCACTGAATAGGGATAACTTACAGTGTTGGCTCAGGTGTAAGTAATAGAGCCCAGCAGACTGTTGCAAGCCAGGGTTTTCTGAAAATGCTAACGTTCTCAGAGCCTCCAGAGAGTTCTTTCCAAGCAGTGACATTTCAAAACCTGCACAGTGAAAGCACAAGATAAAATACACCTGAAGGGATTTAGTTTATTAGGAGTTTAAAAATCCCAGGAACAGACAGCAGTTGGAAATCTGAAACATAAATGTTAAGGTGTGCCATGCTGAAAGAAATTGATGTTCCATCTAATTTGGTATCTCATCTCCAACACTGTCCAATACCAGTGATTTCAGAAGATTTGATAAATTCCATCATCCAGAATAACCTGCCCTGGAAAAGTCTTTTCTGGAGTATAGGCAGTTGGTGATAGCAAACACTTATTATCATGTCAAATTTATATGGAAAATATAGTTCATTTCATTCCTAATTGTTTTTTGAATTTGGACTTGATGCTTGATTAAATTTTATCTTGTAACAATTGGTTCCTTCAATTATTTATGCATTGTATGGAAGTGTTTATTTTTCTTTTAACAGAAAAACTTACTGAACATATGAAGTTTATTTTTTTTTAATTTCTCATTTTTTTAAGTGCTGTGTTCTACTATTATGGGAAGAGATTGAGTGAAATGCAGACAGCCTGTAGACTTGCCTCAGATTCAAATTCTCAGGGTAAATCTACCTGCCATTGAATAGGATAATTCCCCATATCAATAGAGTTCTTGTTCTATAATAATTACCATCAGTAATTTAAACCATTCCTGAAAAAAAACTAAAGTACAGTCTTATAATGCTGGAGTGGAGCAGAGGAGAGAAAAAGAAGCTATCAAATACGGCTGTGTGAAGGTATGGTAGCTGATCGATTCAGAGGAGATTCAGCCCAATATGGTGGCCAAATCTCTGAATCTGAATTGAACTGGGAGACCAATTAAAAGGTCTGAATTGAATTGGAAGCCTCTGAATCAATTTGGAAAAGATCCAGCACTGGTAATGGAGGCTATGCCCTGCTGCTGCTTGCCCTCTTTCGCCCAGAGCGAGCCGCGCCTGCATTGTGCCCCCCCAGCTGCCCTGGCTGGGCAAGCAGCAGCAGGGCATAGCCCCCACTCCCAGTGCTGCTGTGCCCACATTCCGCACCTCCCTCCACCCCCCTCCCCAAGTTCTGCACATCCCCACCTTGCCCTAGCCAGGCAGCTTGTCCCAGCCCCAATTCCCCCCCTCCCCCATGCCCTTTCCCTCTCCGCTGTGCCCATCACAACAGACTTACCAGCTGGAGGCAGCTGTGTCCAGTTTGGTGAGGACTACTGCCTGTTTAGTTCATGGCTGAATCTGAAGCAGCACCGAATCATTGGATCCTATTCAGTCAAATTGAATCGGGACAGTGATTTGAATCTCTGAATCGAATCACTGTCCCTCTGAATTTGCTGAATCTGAATCTGAAGTGAATACTTGCTGCTTCACACAGGCCTACTATCCAAACAGTGCCAAATGATAAAAACTGCTGAACAGCAAGTACATTTACAGTCCACAATTAGCCCATGACATTACCGCAAGACATATTTTAGCTAAGACTTTAGCACAGTGAATGAAAGATTTGTTTATTTGAATTGCAAGAATTTACTATTTTAGACAAGATAAAAAGGACATAATGTATATAACCTTTCATGCTTCAGTACATGAGTCAACTATTAACTCAAGTCATTTGAGGTTGTATGCACTTTAAGAATAACAAACTTCTACCTTCTGGATTAACTGGGATTTAGATAAGCATTTATTTGTCTTAAGATCAGTTTCAGTTGTTGAAAATTTTCAGCAACTATGGAAGGATAGGTTGTGAGAGAATTAAAAAAATAATAAAAGGAACTTCTTGGGCTGGTATGCTTGATGATTGAGTGACTGAATCTCTCAGATGTCTGTGTATTTATGGTGTATAAGAGATGGGGGAAATGGAAACCAAACCAAATCTTCCTCTACCCATAATACAGATCTTGTCATATGGCACTGGCTACTGCAGTTTAATAACTTCATTACCAACCAGGAAGTCCTGCTTCAGATCCAAACCTACCCTCAAATGTCAATTTACAGTTCCCTCTGAGGACAATGAAATCTGTAAAAGTGCTAGTGAGTCCTCCTTTTCTGTCTACATAGAAATGAGGGTTGCTCGGCCCTCTCTTAAGGTCAAATTCATAGGAGATGCTCAAGTGGGAGAAAGACTTCAAGGTTCCCTCTGTGAAGTTGCTTCATATCCTTCATATATCCTTCATATCCTAGGGCAGCAGGATTTGGCCATGTGCCAAAATAGCCACAGTTCTCCCAACCCCTGTATCTAAACCACTGACAGATCCTGAGATTGTCCTTTATTAATTCTGCAGACTGTCCTTTATTAGTTCTAAGTGGGGGAGGTAAGACAAATATTATCTTAATTAACATTAGAATTATCCAAAGCAAATCTATGATGTTCCAGGTAACCAGTTTCAGAAAGATAAAGCCGAAAGATCGTTCCATGGCAAATCATCCCACACAAGGTTATCAATATCTCAGCAAGAATAAACACCTCTGCTGGACCTTTTGTCACAACATACCTATATTTCAGAAAGGAGAACAAAAGAAGCATGTCTACACAAGATATTTACTGAGCAGTAAATGTCTCAGAATCTACATGTGAGCCCTATTAGGTTAGAGTAAACTAATTTACTCTGCAGCAGAATAGTACTTGTACTAGTACTATCTTTCTGTGGAGTAAAAAACTCCACAACAGTGCACATGTAAATACTGCCCCAGGTAGCTGGGGCACAAAGGTACTTTGGTGCAGGGGCTGCCTGTCAACTAACCCCATGATGAAGCACCCTCATGCCCCAGAGCCCCTCTGCAGCATGTTGAGCTAGGGGGAGTAGCCCAAGCTGGCAGGATGACCCCTTGGGCCCCTGCTACCTGGGACTGCTCCAACACAGCTCAATGTGCTGTGATCCCAGGTGTATGTTCAAATAACAATAAACGCAGTAGTTTATTTCTCCAGAGTTTATTACTCCTGGGTGCACATTCAAATGATACACCTTGGCACAATAAACTCTGGAGTTTATTGCTTCACATTAATTGCACATGTAGATGCACCTGAGATGTACGATTTTATGCACTGCTGCCTACATGTTAATGAAAGTAGAACACATACTTTAGAAACACACTTTCTATAGCAACTCTGAGCTAATGACTCAAAACAAAGTACAGAATTAAAAAGTAGAGATAAAAAGGAAGAGATGAAAGACGTTTGTAGGTTAGATTTTAGTGAAAGTGAGAAGTGACAAGATTCAGGGATACAGGCAGGCATTTATTGATTATGGGAATTGCAAAGGAAAATGTTCTCACATTAGCAGCTGTGTAATCATATGGAAGGACAGAACTAGACTGTTTGTAAATGAGCAATGACATTTAGGCATAGAAGAGAAATGAACCTATGAGTTGCAGAGGATTTATAAATCAACATGGTCGTAAATGTACAAGTAGTGAATCAGTAAAACTGCATGGGAAGAATGTGATCACGCTTTTGTTACACATGCGAAGTCACTACATCATACACAAGCTGGACTCTGGAGAGATTAGAAATCACCCAGACAAAGAGAACAGAGTTGTGAAACTAGTTGTAAGAAAACACTGCCAATTAAGTTTAATATCATTAATAGATTTACAAAAATCAAGGTTAAAAGAAAGAAGGATGACTAACAGAGAGACAGAAAAATCAGAGATCTGAGAACTTCATCCTGTAGGATTCCATAGAGGAGGGGAATTGGCCCAAAGGAAGTTGGTAGCAGTCATGAAGGATGACTAAGTAGAAGGGAAATCAAGAGAACACAGAACTGGAGAGACCTACCTTGGGTTTTTTTAAGTGAGACAGGTAAATGGAATGGATTGCAGCAGTGAGACCAAACAAAAATGGGAAGAAAGACTTTCATTAACAGGTCATAACTATAGAAGAGTTATTTCCATACTATGAGGAGAGTGAAAACATAAGCATGCCACCAACTGCAACAAACTTTAATCAGCATCAACCTCCTTTTCCTTCCACATCCAACTTCCTATACAAAAATTTTAGATGCAAATTTTACCATCACTGCACAAGCCAGCTTCAAGATGGAGTTCTCTAAGGGAAAAGTTTGCTGATATCTTACCTCTTTGATTGTATTACTAGGTGCTGGGACATACTAATCCAAAATAACCAGTGAAACCAATCACAAATATAACAGAAAAGAATCTTGTTTATAAAAGAAAGCGCCTTCAAAAACATGCAAGGTGATCATGTAATGCAGTTGCCTTAACAGTCATGTTTTTACAGTATGAACAGGCAGCATCAACTTGTTATGACCTACCTCCAAGACAACAAAACCAAAGGAATCCAGGAAACAGAAGAGACAAAGATACATTTGAAAGTCTACAAGGTGTAAAATCAAATTACTTGCTTTTCAAAGCCTAAAGAGACAGCAGAAAGTATCCCACAGCTTTATGCAAGAGAGATAACTCATTTGAAAAATTAAATGCCAGAGGAATGGTTTTAGATAAATGACGAATTAATCAAATGGGATTCTTTTAAGTGACCTATTCAGAGAAGGAAATAAGTACTTCGTTAGCAAAACAACTCTAATTTTATAAGGGAATCCCATATCTGCACTTCCAGCCACATTTTCACCACCGTGGCTCATTTCTCAAAATCTACCTTCCTGCTTCTGTGCCCAGGATCTCACTAATGTCTTACCCTTCACCCCACTCCCCTCCTTAGCATACCACAAGAAGGATTGTGTGAGAACTCCTGTAGAAGCAGTGGGAGAGCTTCTGGGGGCAATACGCTATGGGTACACCCACTGAGGGCAGAGGAAGAGCCCAAGACTTCGCTGTCTTCCAGGGCAGTGCTCATCTATCTAAGCCAGAGTGCCTAGAGTTGGAAGAAAAACAGTGTTGGGTTCCCTGGGTGACTTCGGGACAGTCACCTGGCCTGGGGAAAAGGGGATAATAAGCATGCTGTTGCAGTGCAGGAAGTTTTGGTGTGTGCTAGATGGCTACAAGAGAGAGACAGAAAGCAGCTTGGGGCCAGCAGGACAATCCAGACTAATGTAACAGTCCCAAAGACTGGAATGAGTCTCCACAAAAGTACCAGAGATTCAGGTTTCTGAGCTCAAGTGACAATACAGCTTCAGAGAACATGAAGAAGATTGATTGGGACAGGATCGATTGGGACACAGGTTACCAGTCTGCTGGAACAGGTAAGAGAATCTTACTCTTTATAGGTAGGGTTACTTTGGTTGGAAAACGTTAACACACAGCTTCTGTTGGGCATCTCTTTGGATTGGCTTCTGATATTTCCAAGGAGATACTGCCTCTGGATAAAGATATTATTTTGTTGCCATATGCAGTATTTGTCCAGTGATATTGCCTTGTTTCTCCAAGAAGGGGGAATGGTTCTTAGTAAGAAGCACATAACGTGGCCTTTCCTTTACCAAGAGTGGGATACTACCCTAGCCTGACAGTCAATACAGATCATCAAAGCAAAAGTTCCATTTCTCACTGAAGACAATGGGCTAGAGTTTCTGAAGACTTTGTTATTGTAGATCTTTTCAGATTACCCCACATTAATATTAGTGAACACTCCACATACTCAACTTAGCCTGAAGGCACTATGAAAAAATATTCTTTTCTGTTGATGAAATCTGAAATTGGTGTGAGGGCAAAGTATAGACTTGTTGGTCCCATAACTAGCCCCTTTACAATCTTGGAATTCTATCTATACAAACCCATCAATAATTTCCTGTACATTGCTCAGCATTATGACAGCAGCAACCCTTACCATTGCAATAGCCTTGCTGGTTGATCTACTAAGTGGTCAGCTGAGCTAGGGACAGATCATCAAAAAGCCTAAGCCTGAACTGATTCAATCTTTGCAGGTTAGTCTAACCTGCATAGATTGATCTGATTTGCAAGTGGACAGACATTCACTTTTGAATCCATAAATGCAGCCACATGCCTGCATTGGCTTATGGCTAGAAGCTGGCAGGGGGTGTGGTAGAGCGAGCCTTCCCTTCCCTCCACAGTGCAGAGCTGATGTGGAGGGGTGGCCAGGCTGGGCAGGCTACTATGATTAGGGAGGGGTTTAAATCCCCACTCTGGCCTGCATAGTCCCCAGCCAGGGTGTGCCTGGAGGGGGAGGTGGAAGCAGCCCTTGCCAGGCTTTTTCCACCACACAGCTCAAGGGGCAAGGAGTCCCTGGTCCCTGGCTAGCACTCTGAAGGAGGGAGAAACTGCTTGTGTGGAGTCCATGCATCTGTTGATGATACTGGATCCCTCTCCCCATAGGCAACACATAAAGGGACATGGTGGGGGGGCATATGCCCCTGAGAGAGTGCTGGTGCACTCCGGTTGGTAGGGGGGCATGGACAGCATTAGTACCCCCCTAAAATTGGCTCCACTGGCAGCATGTCAGCCCCCCCCCCCGATTGCTGGTTGGCTGCTGGGGGACCCCCCCAGTTGTGCCCCACTGGTGCCCCACCAGACTCAGCAGCCACCAGTCACCATGCCTCTCCCTGTTCCTTCATGCTATCTGCAGCTGTAGACAGGAATTAAATGGCACAAAAGCCTCTCAGAACTGCCTCTGAGATGCCTACACTTTGACAACTTTGAAGCAAGCCAGCAGGGAACTTATCAGAACACAAGGCTTATCAGCCCATGAAGCCCTACAAAAGAAAACAAAAGCATCTCTCTCATTAGTTTCAAGCTCTTCTTACCTGCAGGGTGAATTTGCATTTGCAAGCCACTGGCTTCTTGCTCAGGAAGCAGCAGCCTCTGGGTGCAGCCCTGTGTGACGGGCTAGCTGGCTGTGACTTAGCCCAGGGGTTGTGAAAGGGCAAAAGATGATTAGAGGACTTGGGATTTCCTTTCCATACCAATCAGGCCCCAGAGACTCACCCTCCGTGTCCCCTGATTGGCCCCTTGGGTCACCTGGATTGGGATAAAAGGGGCAGCACAGCTGACTCAAGGGAGACCAGTGAGGGACCACAAGGAAGGAGCTTCAAAGAGCTGGGCCACCAGAGTGGGAGCATTTGCCCCAGAAGCACCTGAAGGAGTGGGACCTTCAGGCAGCAGTTGGACCCTCAGCAGCGCAGCATGTGGCCAGCAGGAGAGGCTCCCTGCTGGGCTCCAGGACCCCCTACAAGAGGCTGCTGTCAGCAGGAGAGGCTCCCCGGCTCCAGCAAGGGAGCAGCGACCTGAGAGTTTTCCAGCTCCTCCAATCAGAAGCCAGGCAGCTTGAAGTGAGGCCAGGGCTCCAGGAAGGTCAAGACCCCTAGCAGCTTGGCATAGCACCAGCACTGGTGGCTGTGTGGTAGAGTTTCTGTTTACCACATGGGAGATTCAAGTCTCAGCTCTGGTGACTTGGGGTGAGTGAAGTAACAGGGAAAAGTTCTTGTTGCAGTGAAAAGGGGTCATTGTGTTTTCCCCCTTTCTCCCCCTCCAGGTACCTAGGCCCTATATTCCTTGTCATTTGAGATTTTGTATTTTGTGCCTTTTTATATTTCACTAACCAGCATCATTTGTTCTGTTGTTTGTGTTTCATATTTTGTTAACCCTGTCTTTTGTCAACTGGCTGAATATGTCTGTGATTGTAAGTGTCTAACCTTTGTTGAATCCTGCCCCCTCGGAGCATTGTAGTGACCCCCTCGTTTATGTCTGTTATGCTCCCAGTACTGTTCTCTCATTAAAAGGTATGTAGCTAAGTTCCCATTGGTGGTCTGGCTCTGCTGTATAGGGGGAGGAGAGTCCCTACACCTCCCACAGTGTTTGTGCACCTGTTTTGATCCCTTCAATTGGACAGAGAATACATCTTGGAGTACCGCCCAGGTTCCACCTGATTAGTTCCAGAAAGTCCTAAGTGAACACTGTTCTGTCTGACACTGTTCCACTGAAGTTGGAGACATGCACACAGGACTGGGGTCCCTGCTGCTGACATATCTGCTGTGGAAGAAGGAAGAGAGGGATCTCTGCTTGAGCAGCGACCAGCGAGGGAAGGGAGGGGATAAGGAGGAGCATGGCAGATGCAGCTGTGCCCTGCCAGGCAGACTCCCACCCCCTTCTCAGCCAGCCAGAGCAGAAATAGTGCTGTGGCTAGGGAGGAGAGGGGAGGGCCCAGCCCTGCTCTTTGGAGCAGACAGCCCATCCCAGGGATGAAAAGCATGCTGGGGGGCCCTGACTTAACTTAAACCAGGAAGAGGTCTGGGACAGAAGTTCCATAAACCAGTTTGACCCAAATCAGTTAAGTCTGATACTACATTTAACCCAGTTTATCTTAAACCAGTTTGGGACATTTTGAAACTGATTTATGTCCACTGAGCTTATGTTTTGTTACAAGTTTAAACCAGTTTGATTCCTTAAACCAGTTTATGTATACCTTCTGTCCCTAGCCCTACTGACTAGCAGCAGTCAGTGGTGGCAAGCTTCCAGACAGTGTTATGCTTATCCAAGCTATGTGGGATTTTCATACAGATGTTTCATCACTGTAGCTCTGGGCAAATCCTACATACATTTCTAGGATAATAGCTTTTGACTGTTTTGTTCTGCTGCTACATCTTGTCATCCCAGGTCTGCAGCATTAAGATATCCCACTAGACAGTGCTTGTTGGGTGAGTGCAAAAGCAGTTTACTCTACTTAGCAAAACTGATTTAAGAAAAGATCTAGGCAAATGACTGGCTTGAGTCTAACGTCCTCCTCCTGCTCAGATGCCCTTATCCCCCTGATTCTGAAGTCATTGCCTAGCTTTAGATATACTTGCAGGATCCTGCATATATTAATCACTCTGTGGGTCATAGCACTCCCCAAGGTTTTCTCCATGCTGCTTGACAGAACTTTAAAACTGGTTCTGGCTCACAAAAAAGACATAATGGGATGAAATGAGAAATCGTGGAACTATTTAGTTTGACCCAGTGCCCCAGGGTCCCACTGCCTTCTGGCAAGAACGCCACAATGTACAGTGTGAGAAATCCCACAAAGCTTACAAGGCAGCAGAGGAGCTGCTGCAGGATATGTGAGCAAAATGCTGAGAGCTTATTTTGAAATAACAGAGTGCTATGTGGCCTCCATGGTGAAAATAGCTTAATTACCAGAAAACAATGCTATGTAGGCATGACGCTTATGCAAGAGCTGTTACAGATCACTTCACAGATACACAAAACCTTCAGCAACTTTCAAGTGCAGACATGCCCTACATCATTGGTGCCTGTCACCAATTGCACAACCTTACAGACAAAACTGGAGGCCAAGCTAGGTCCTTTCAAAAATCAACCTGGTCTGTGCTTGAATAAAGCTAAAGCTGAAATTCTGAACTGTAGCAAAATGAAGAATGCTGTGCTTATAAATGCATGAGGTGAACCTTAGAAAATATAGTGAGTTCTTCCTGCAGGCTTCTAAACACCTGAGGGCTGAAATACTGACATGGGTAGAGATCTGTGAGACTGACTACACTGACACAATTACTTGGGTATTTGCTGTAATAAGTCCTGAAATATTAAACGAAATAACCCCTTTTAGGAATAGTTCCAGATTCTAATGCTGTGCCTGACTCAATACAGACTTTCCTACAGTGGAAGTTGCATAACTAAATGCTCTAGTTCAGGGGTGTCAACAGATCACCCATGAAGCTGCTGTATCTGGCCCACTGGGTTATCAGTGGCCTCTGGAAATTGTGGGGCATGGCTAGCAGAGTGGCCTGCAGAAGAATCCAGGACTGTTGGGCCTCAGGGGACATGGTGATTGGCAGCAGGAGAGTGAAATCTCAGTCACCTTCCAGCTGCTTCACTTACCACTGCTGACGCATCTCTATGTCCTTAGTCAACAGACCTGATGCTGCCATATGCTGCCTGCCCCATGCCAAAGCCAGAGCTGGAGCTGTCAGAGCCATGTATGCCATGTGCTACCACTGTGGCCCAAGGCCCAGGGCAACAGCAGCAGCTCTAGCTCTGGCAAGGGGCATGCAACATACACTAGGAGCTGGAGCTGCCACCACTACTGTCTGCACTGGGGAGGAGCCAGAGCTGCCACCAGCATTGCCACCAAGGCCACCCCATGCTGGAGCCCCAGCAGACCAGATCTGTCCCAAGGCAGGAGGCTAGTTTGACACCCGTGATCCAGTTGGTTATGAAAGTCTCAAACATTGCAAAGCAAATTCCATGAGAAACAAGCCTTTGTCTTTCAAACAAATCCCCACTAAGTGGAAAGTCTCCATGTTTGGTCTCCTGCCAGAGGTGATTTGGGAGGAGAATCTAGACTATAGTCCCAACAATAGTAGCAAACTAACTTTGCTTTGGAGAAAATATACAAATTACTTGACTTTCCCAGTTTTCACTCTTGGCTCTACTCCCAACTCTTTATATTCATTTGCTTGTTTGCTTGCCTCCTCAGGCCTGATAACAAATGTCTTGCATTCAAAAGCTTATCTAACTTTATTCCAACCCTGCATTTTGTCTAATAAAAGACATCACCCCCCAAAAAATCCTTGCCTCTCACACACATCCTGGACCATCATGGCTACAGCATCACTCTAACATTACCAGTTTTTCAAGTATTTTTCTTCTTGTAAGGTAAGTTGGTCTCTTGAATAATTAATCTGTCATTGGGTTTTTTTTTTCATAAAAGACAGGACTTTGCTTCTCTCTCAAAGCTGGGTGAAGACATTAATGAGCTTAATTCTGATTTTACTTATGCACATTTCTTTGTTATAATTCCCCTGATTTAAATGGGTACTACTCTGTAAATTCTTAGTGCAATTACTACTAGCAAGCACCATGCATTTTGAAATAGTTCAGTCAGAAGCTTATACCATTTCCTCCATCAAAGTCTTAGGAAGTTTATGGAATTATATCCCCCAAAGCAAAATTATCCACCGTCTTGGATGCTATGTAGGCATTTATACTTGTAGAAAGTATTTACCCTTCTAGATCTAGTAGCATTTGGTATTCTATCAAATACAAGGCAGTGGACAATGAGACCCCTAAAAGTATTTAGGTACAACAACACCTATGACTGGCAGCCCAGTAAAATCTTAAATCTTGAACTAATACCTACCACCAGATTTAGGTGCCATGAGAAAGGATCTTCAGAAACCATATGAATGGGGAGCTGTTTATGGTACCCAGAAATGCAATGCAAATTAAAAGGTCATAGCTCACTGATCTTATCATCTGGTAAATTAATAGATCTGATAAAGTATATGGCAGGAAACAGATTAGTTGATGAGTTTCCTGGAAAACTGATCTGAATCTAATTGAACACAGTAGCTCTATTAAATTAATTTTTCTCTGAATTCTAAAGCAAAATATTTTCTCAAATCCTGTCATATACCTGTACCTAATTTGTACTTGGATCAGTAAAGAGGTGGGTCATTCTGTAATTCCAGTAAATGGAAAAGGAGAACAAAACAAAGACTCTGAGTCTTCTTTAAATTGAATAACCCAGTAAATTTTTAGTCTTCATTTCTAGAAATCCTTGTAAAAAATGTTTTGTGTACAAATTAAGTTATGCATTTGCAGCTGTGGCATAATAGAAAGCTACTAATCATTTTTATCCAGCTCTTATTCCAGTTTGACCCCTGGATTTCCCAAACGGAGGACAAATTCTGTAGGTCTATTACTGCACCACAACACTGAACTGAACAACCCCAAGCCAGAACAGCAGTTCCATCCATTGTCTGTTGTCAACATGCAGAAAGAATTTCTCCTTTCCAAATGGGCAAAAAATGACTTTCCTCACCTGTTTCAATGTGTTGCAGAAATTCTTGTGCAGTTTCCTTTTCATGTGGCTGAAGGACAGGTTTGTATAGCTGCCTGGCTTCAGAGCCATTTCGTTTTAGGCAAGAACATTCACTTATCATAACCAAGCACTGCTTAATTCTCTGCACCAGACTTGAGGACATTCTCTTTACAAAGGACACAAAGTCCTGCAGCAGCTTCATGCACTTTCCGCACAGTTGACCCATCCTTAGTTTACTTGTTCTGGTATCAATGAAAGCCTAAGAGAAATAAAAAGATGGACTGACCCTTTCCTTCCACCTTAGTTCCTTTCAGCGCTAACTTGTTATTTTGTGATAGATCTTGATTTAAACAACTCTGTCAAGATCTACTGAAAAAAAAGAAAAGAAAAGAAAAGAAAAGAAAAAGAAAAAGCTAAATTATTTCCTGCATGCAAACAAACTGCATGGAACAACAAAATTTAACTGTGCACAATACACTGAAAGGCTCCTTTGTGACGACTGCAAAACATTATTTTAAAGGTTGGACTGCAGTCACATAAAATCACTCTTCCTTTGCTTCAATTGCAAACAAAATATATAATGTTATACAAAACTGTTCCATAAGATAAAAGTGAAATGTAACTGTTGGACTAACTGCTGAGCCCTTTGCAAGCCCAGTGAAAGCATGTGGGATAATGAACAAAGGCAGCTGTGGTTAAAGTAAGGCAGCATCACATATGTAGGTAAGGCCCCACCTTGTTTACATGTCTACTGCCTGCATCTGCCAATGGGAGAGGAACACAAAGTAAGGCAAGCTAACAGGTTTTTCCAGTTTCCCTTGAAGTTTAGAGAAGAACAAAGGCACAGCCTGGCTAGATAAACATCTCGTAACTACTTTAAGAACAGTATTCTAGCCAGTGAGACTGAAAAAAGTGGAAAGGTGTGTAAATACAGCTGCCAAAGATGTATATGACATTACATTTTCTCCCCATCAAACAAAATTTGCGCAGGAATAGGGGCTTATAGAGATACATTTTGAGTGGAATCATGGGAGCTGCTTTAACTATATATTTCTCATTAAGGGAAAAGAAAGCAGAGAGGAAAGAGAGTTTGTTTCCTCTTACTCCCCTTCCCATCCCCTGATCACATCATTTTACTGCTGTAGATGCCTATGTCTCTTTCTCTACACACACATTTTTACAAAAGATGTTATTCAAAGTAATGTTTTAAGGTACAGGGTTTTAAATATTCCCGAAGTTGCTGGTAAAATTTGGTTTGACTCACAATTTTAATTGTATAACTAGCTTGCGCTGGTCTGCTGAGTAGTCACTTAAGCCAGATTTCCTGTATCAGTGGGTTATATTACCCTGGGTGCATCTACATGAGACATTTACTGTAGTTACCTAATTAGCTCCACAGTAAAATCTCAGCATCTACCTGTGTGGCCTTATTAGGCTGCAGTAACTATCCTGCAGCAGCATTATTTAGTACACTGCAGCCAGAGCCAACCTGAGCAGGGTGTGGGGCCCGGGGCAAATCAGTCCATGCGGGGCCCCAGACCCAAAGACACTGCCAATGGCAGTGGCGATGGGGAATGTGGATAGCAAGCAGCTGGACATGGAGTGGCCACTTCACCCAGCTCCGTGCTGGTGCTCCTCCCAGCTTTGTGGGCTCCCACAAAGAGTAGGGCCAAAGGTGGTTGCCCCAATTCACACCCCCTTGGGATGGCCCTGACCGCAGCACACATGTAGATGCTGATGGGGCTGGCTGGGGCATGAGGGGGCAGTATGGGGGCTGCCTACTGGCTAGCCCCACACTGGAGCACCCTCATGCCCCAGTCAGCCCCTCTGCAGCACATTGAGCAGGGTTGGAGCAGCCCCAGGCTAGCAGGTTGGCTCCCCTCTTCCCCCCCCACCCTGATCTTCTGCAAGTTGGAGCTGTTCCAACCTGGTTCAACATGTTATGGTTCCAAGCACATATGTAAACAGGACCCAGAAACAGTAAACTCTGGTGCAAACTCTGCTGGAGTTTATTTAGTTGAATTAACTGCATGTGTAGATGTGCCCCCTGTCTACCTACTAATGCCCTTTGACACATTTGCCTGCAGCATTTAAAAGAGAGGTGTCATAGGGCCCTGGCAGATGTTACATTTATTAGGTGATTAATGTGTTAATTGGTTATAAACTGTCACATGACACAAGGTAAGCCAATGTATAGCCTGGTAAGCCAGCCACAAATATCATATTTTCTCAAATACAACACACGGCTTTTTCCCCCCAAACTAGCAGGTAGATATTGGAGTTTGCAATATATGAGGAAATATGGTAACAGCAGTTTCTGCAACTTAGGCCCCTGTTAGACATGCAGGTAAAGCTGTGATGGTATCTGATGTGCAATCCACACAATCACACTTCCTGCCATACCACATGTGTATGATATGAGGCATGACTGTGGGATTGTGTATCGGATCCCATTAGCTAGGGACAGACATTCAAAAAGTCTGAGACTGAATTGATTCAATCTTTGCAGTTTAGTCTAACCTGGCTAGACTAAACCACTTTGTAACTGCAGAGATATACTAGACATGCAGACACATGCCTGCAGTGGCTCCGGCTAGAAGCTGGGGGGGCGGGGGCAGGGGGCTAGATCAGCCTTTCCTTTGCTGCCACAGAACTGAGCTGACAGGGTGGGGGGGGCCCACAGGACACTCTGATTAGCCCACCAAGGAACTGATAACAGTGTTTATCACCCCATTAAGAAAACAACAGAGGGACAGTACCAGCTACCTGTTGATTCTGCCTATTGATTCTACTTGTTGACTCAGCACAGACCGTACCCAGCATGTGGTCTGCTAGCTGATACATAGACACCTCCTGAGGAAGGCAGAAGAGATGGGGGAATTCCTGCTTGGCAGGAAGTGGTGAGGGGGAGGGAGGAAGCAGCCACAGTCTCTGCTGGAGCTGCAGCAGAGAGCAGAGGGGAGGGGCCAGCTCTGCTGTGGAGCAGAGAGTCCCACCCAGCCCAGAGAGCATGCCAAGATGTTGGGGGTATCTGATTTATCTTAAACCAGCAAGGGGTCTGGGACAGACATTGCATAAACTGGTTTGACCCAAATCAATTAAGGCTGATCCTACATTCAACCAGGTTTATTTCAAACCAGTTTCAGCCATTTTCAAACTAGTTTATGTGCACTGAAAATCTGTTACGGGTTTAAACCAGTTTCTGACCACTTAAACTGGTTTATGTGTAATGTCTGTCCCTAGCCATCATGTCTTATTGCCTATGCAAAGGGAACCCAGGATTGAAGATCCCTGGCTCCCTCTGCACCAGTAAGTAGCAAGCCCCCATGACTAGGAGCCCCCTCAGCTGACTGGGCTCCCAACCATGGGGGTGTATCTGGCCACACATTTCATTAATAGTGTGATAGGAACCAGCCACAAAGTTATTGTACATTTCATGGGTTATAACTTTGTGGCTTATTCCTCATTTTATCACCCCATATAATTGATTGATTGTGTGGCTGAGTTACAACTTAAAACATAATTAGCTGGTTAATAACATCTTAAGCCTAATGTGTGGCAGGGGCCTTAAGCTCTGACGAGGTAAAAGCAAAAGTAAAGTTTGCATGAGATCCACAGGGAGTTGAATGATGAGCAGGCTTGAGTTCTCTTTTGCTGCTACTGAGTTACTTTCTGGGCGCATCTACATGAGATGCTACAGCAATGTAGTCGGCGGGCATGGACTCTCCAGATAAGGCTGTGAAAAAGAACATGTATCTCAGATTTCTCTAAACCAAAATGGCTGACAAAACAGAATGGTTTTACACTCATATTCTAATTTAGACTAATACATGTAACTCTCATTAGCATCACTTGAATCATTTTTAAGGGACTATATCTACCTGAGGCAGGAGGGAAAATTTCAACTGTAAACTGCCATTACCTACACTGGAACATAACCAGAAAATTAAGACTAGCATTTTTATGTGTGTGAAAATGTCATATGCTCTTTAATTTCCATAACTGGGAAGGGCTTCAATTGTATTTCTTGCAATTTATGTTTATTAAAAAGAAAGCTGCTCTAATTGCTGAGTGTTTCCTAGTAGTAGGCTAAGGTAGAAAGTCTCAAGCTTTTACTATACAGAAACATCTAAACCTTACATAGGTCCAGTTCATATTTTTTGCTATAATTAAGCTGAGGAATATCTAGAGTAATGCCACTAACTTCAGTTGAGGTCCTTCAGCTTTAGATGGGTGTTACTGAGATCAAAAAAGGCCCTTATTCTCTATTGCTGAGAATCCTTGAAATTCAGTCTGTATTATCACATCATAACACCGCTTGGCAGGCCATGATGGGGCAACACTACTATTAGATATTGGATATGTCTTCACTAGCAGAGCTTAGGGTTCAGTCTCCTATTTAACTTCAAAGCTCTGAGTATGGGCAGGAGCTCATAGGACTAATGGAATACTTCATTCTTCCAAGGATTACCTAGGCTTTTAGACAGCAAGAGCTTGGATGAGCCAATGATGCTGGAGACCATATAACGCACTCTGTAAAAAGGACCATAGAAGGTCCTTTTAATGTCCAACGTTGGTGCAGAGCACAGGTGAAGAGTGAGGGGAGCATTTCGTTTCTGTGGTGAGACTCTCCAGTTGGGTGTGATGGACTCTAGGATAAGAGAAACAGAAGTAAAGAAAATACAGCTGCCTGAGGAAAGAATTTAATTTAGGACTAGAGTAGGGGTTGGCAACCCCTAGCATACATGCCAGAGCACGGCACGAGAAGGCATTTTGCTTGGCATGTGTGTCTTGGGGCAGATGGTGGGGAAGAGTCCACGGCTGCACTGCCACAACAAGGATCAGGCCTCTTGCAGATCCCACACTGTCCGTCCAGAGCTGTGTGTGCACCCACTGCTGGCAACAAACCAGGCTGGGGCTCCACAGACCCTGGTGCAGCTCCTTGCAGCCTCCCCACTGCTTGCTTCAAGGAGCCTGGGATCTGTGGTGAAAGGCAGGGGCCTACCTAGAGCCCAGGGCAGCTGTGGCAGGCAGCTGGGAAGATGCAAGCAGCTGTACCCAGGCCTGTGGAGCCCCAGCCCAGCTCGTTGCCAGCAGCAGGTGCATGCGCACCTTGGGGCACACAGCAGGGAAGGGGCCCAGGCTGAGCTGCCACAATGAGGATTGAGCCTCTCATGAATCCCTAGCCAAATGCCCCTGGCACACCAATGTCTTACAAGGTTGTGGGTGTTTTTGGCTCTCTGCCCAGACATGTTGCCAACCCCTGGGCTAGAGCCTCAACTCGACTGAAGCCATAGGTATCCTGCCACTTACTGGAATCCTCAGCCATGCTTTGCAAATCCAGGCTCTTCATAAAATGAATGTGAGAAGTTAGGTATCTCTGAAACCATGGAATAGGGAGCTAACAAAAGCAGACACAAATGAAATGTACAGGAAATGGGTGCAACCTGGGTGTCTATGCAGCTGACCTGCCTAGCAGTGGGCATTTTGCTTATCAAGCTTATAGTCTTCAACCATGAACCTATTTCTGGGGTGAAATGCCTAAACTTGGTTGTCCCATCTGCAGAAAAGCTGAATGACATCCAGGAACATGAATGTGTGCCCTGAGTGGCTGTGGGGGGGCACTGTGGCACTGGGAGCATGGTGGTGGTAAGTGGGGAGCCCTTGCAGATGTTGACAGTGGCAAGGGCGTGGGTGGTGAGTGGTGACCAACTGCAGGCGCTGCTGACAATTGTAGGGGGTGTACTGCCACGCTTAGGGGGTGCACGTGCAACCCTGTGGCAGGGCACTGTTTGTGCCTGCCACTTTAAGGGCTTGGAGCTGGCAGCTGCCAGGTGCCTGATGAGGGCAGCCATTTTGGATTCAGGGCTGCCCATATAAGCCAGGCAGTTTTGCTGTTAGAGGCTAGGCAGTAATACTACCTGGCTGGAGGGCTGCTGTGGTCATCTGGAGGTAAGGATAGGAGCTGTAGGGGATGGATAGGAGGCTCCTGGTCCTGGGTATGACCTAAAACTGCACCCTGCTGGGAGTGGGTGGCCTGGTGGGGCTCCCAGTGGTGCGGGAGCCCCCAGGAAATGTCAGGTCAGTTACCCACCCTGGTGAAAGGTGGGTTGGGGTGCCTTAACCTGTAGCTCCCATGACTGGGTGGGTTACCCCTTTGTTTGGAGGGCACAGAAGGTGGACACTTGGAGACTGAGAAAAGGACCATAGACTCAGGCCTGTTTGAGTTTCCCCTGACTGGTCCATGCTGGGGCCAGTACTGGAATGGTTGAAGGGCCAAGGGCCCACTGTGAGGGATGCCCAAGAGCTGAGGGTCTGGGGTTCTGCCTGGCCTAGAGGTGGGCCAGGGCTAGTAGCTGAAGGTCCTGGTGTGGGGTTCACACCTGAAGGGGAACCAGTTCAGGGGGCTATGTTGCCTGGTATGATGGTGGAAGAGGCTGCCTGGGGGGAGGAATCTAGGCAGGGTCTGATAGTAGGATTCTGGGGCCCAGTGTGGGGGCTGGTGATTATGTGAATATCAAGATGCCATCTACAAGGCTTGGGCTGTGGTGTAGGGGAGGAAAGGAGCTGCAGATAGTGCCCCCTGGCATGGGGGCATGAAATGGGCAGCCTCCTGCTTAATTAACATCCATTAATTAATTATAACAACAAGGTGTGGTGAGCGAGAACATGGGCAGTTAGCCCAGGAACAGGTGGGTGGACTACACTGAGATTGGCCCTGAGCAGGCCCCCTGCTACAACCCCCTACACACTGCCAATATCCAGGAATAACCAATAATCTAGTAGTCAGAGCACTACCTTGTGACATCAGAGTCTCATTCAGTACAAGGACTTGAACTCACATCTTAGGTGAATTACTTAGTAAGCAGGATATAATAGGCTTTTTGAAAAAAGAGTCTGTCATACCCTCCTGTTCTGCTTTGAATTAAATTGTCACTATTCATTGGAAAAGAACCTGACCTCTAGTACAGTGATTGGGATAACAAGCTGGCATATGGGAGCTCAAAGTTTCAGTCTTAGTGTCAGTAAATTATTAATTTATTTATACGAAGTGGAATAACTGAAACAGGAGTGAGAGAATGGTGGGAGAAAGAAAACCACTATAGCTTGGTGATTAGCAGGGATCTTAGTTTTCTCTGATAAAATCACAAATTCTCTGACAAAAAATTGCAAATTCTCTGATTTAAAACCCCCAAAATCCGTTATTAAAATTAAAAGCCCCCCACAGCCTCCCCTAGCCCTGCTGATGCCCCTCACTCACCCTGCAATGACTCCCCAGCTCTGCTGGTGCCCCTCACTTGCCCCCAAAGCCATCTCAACCCTGCTGGTGCCCCTCATTGCCCACACAACATCCCCCCCCGCCCTATTCATGCCTCTTGCTCCCACCCACAGCCCCTGCCCCTGGCCCTGCTGGAGGGGGCCCCCAGCTGCCAGGGCTCTGGGGCCAGAGACCCAGGGCCTCCAGCCCCCTGCAAGTCCTCAGGCTCCAGTAATGAAGAGTGCAGCTGAGTTGAGAGGAGCTGTGCTGACTGAGAGCCTCAGGCTCTGCCCTTCCCCCTCCCCCTTCTCCTCTGGGCAGGGCAGGAGGCTTCTCTCCCTGTTAGCAAACAGCTTTTGCAGGCTAGGGCTCAACCAGCCTGCAGAGCTCTTTGCAAAAGCAGGGAATCCACAAGTTTCTCTGCTAAAAGGAGAAATCCATGTTTTGTCTGATAAAAAGGGGAAATCCATAGTTTTCTCTGTTTTTCTGTGGGAAATGGAAAACCAGGATCCCCAGTCATTAGGGTACTTGAAGGTAATCTATTTTCAGAGCCTTTCCAGCATGACCACACCCTCCTGTGAGGCTCAGTCACCTCCACTTAGTCTGTGATGCTAACCTTTATCACGTTGGGTACAGAAAGAAGTTCAGCCCAGCTGTAACTCAGAACAATTTTTGCAAAGTGTTTTGAGTTATAACATTACTCCAGACCAAACAGAAGTTCATTGTTGTTGCAGGGGGGAGGGGAATCTAGCTGCAAGCTGGGAGCCTGCAGCCTGGTTCCCAAAGCAATGGCCAGGCTCTCTGCCAGTGCTCGCTGTTTTCAGAATGGGAGGGGCGAAGGCCATGGAGGGAGCTCATTCTTGGGACTCCCCAGCTGGTGCTGAAGGGTGGGGTGGGTGAATTGGAACCCCCCCAACCTTGGGGGGCTGCAATACACCTGTAACCCCCCCCCAGGCGGAGCTCTGCTTCCTTTCCCCCCTCCCATTTTGAAAACGGGGACAGGCTGGGAGCTCGGAACACGCAGGTTACAAAAGACCCTACATTTTTTTTTTTTTTTTTTTTTTTTTTTTTAACATCTTTATCCCATACCCCATACAATGAGGGGTCAGACTTTCACCTAATCGGCCATTTTGAAGCAGATTTGAAGCCATGCACTTGTGTTTGGTCACAGCTATAAACTGCTTTCTGTGGCCAGATGTGACAAGCAAAAATTGTCACTCTATCTGCAGCCTTAGCTCCATGCTTCCTCTCTTGCTGCCGCTTATACTCCTCATGAACAACCTCCTTCAAGTCCCTCTTTAAAGCTCTCTTTGCACAATGCCCATATATATATAGACATATACTGTTTCTGTGCTTATAATTAAGTTGCAAGTTCTCTGGGCTATTGTCACGGGGTCACGTAGGTGCCCCGTGACTGGGATTGAAATTGACAGAGCTGCCAATCACCAGGGCAGCTCAGTTGCCAGGGTGACCAGGAGGGTCAGGTGGCCAGAAGGGGGCAGGGCCGGGCCTTTACAAACAGCCCAGGCCGGAGCCTGACCAGCTGGAGCTGGAGCTGGAGCTCTGTGGCAGAGCTGGCCTTATCTTGCTGACTGGCTGCAATGATGCTAGGGGGGAGAGAGAGAGCCCGGACAGATGTATGGGTGAGAGTCCAGCATTGAGTGGTGTTGGCATTATGAGCTTGGGCGCTTATGTTATGTTGTAGCTGGCTGGCTGACTCTTTTACTTATGGTTATACCGGAGGACCAGGTGAAGCTGTAGGGGCGTGAGGAGGCCTCATGGGGGCTCCCCAGTAGCTTGGGGGTTCCCGGTGCCCAGGGGGGCACAGCGAGTGGTGCCAGGGGGGCACAGTGGTTTGCGCTGGAGAGGCCCTTGGTGTGTGGGGGTTGTAGCCCCACCCGCAGGAGGCGCGGCACAGGCCCCAGTGTGGGGCAGCAGGCATTGGAGGTGCGGCACAGGCCCCAGTGTGGGGCAGCAGGCACGGGAGATGGGCCCTGTGGGGCAAGGCCTCGGCACGGCAAGCCCAGGGGTGCCGGTAGCGGGGTGCAGGTTGCTTAACCGGCCCGGGGGCGCTGGTAAAAGGGCGGCAGGCGCGTGACCAACCGAGGGGTGCCAGTAGAGGGGTACCAGTGGCGTGGTAGGCCCAGGTAGATTGGAGAGGGGCACCAGGGAGTAACAAGCCCCAGGGTGGGTGACAAGCCCGGGGGTGCCAGAGAGGGGCACCAGAGCAGGACGAGCCCAAGGGGCACCGGAGAGGGCGCCGAAGGGCAAGGGACCCAAACAATGTCCAGAGAACAGCTGCGAGGCTTGGGGCGTGCTGAAGGGGAGGTAGGAGGCACACATTGCCCTTAAGGCAGGGGTGCGCTGAGGCACCCCATACGGAGTAGGGGTAGTAACACTCACACCATTCACCAGGGGATAAAGGCAGCCTCCCATCTGAACTAATTGTCATCAAAGACGTGGCGGGTGAGAACCAGAGGGTGCTGAATCACCTTGAGTGACGGTAGGGGGCGCTAGGGAGTACACAGCCACTCCTAGGCCCCACGCCCTCACAGCTATCTACACAGTGACCCTGATCCATGACTAGGGCACCCATGTGCTATGACAATATAAGTACAATATATGGTAATAAATAAATACGTCCACAAAAATATACATATGGTGCCACCCTACTGCTGCATGGGGGTGGTATTGATTCCCACTCTGGGTGTCTCCCCTTTTTTTCTGGTTCAGATGCTGTCTGAGTAGGCCCTGATCCTATTTCTTCGCTGAGAAGAAAAATCGAAGGATTGGATATGACTGGTATATCACCTTTGTAAATTAGGACCAATTAATTAACATTAGAGACCTTCATCATTTTTTCTCCCCATAGTTCCTTTTTCTGCTTGGTGAATTCTGACCTTCCCCAGGCCTTTCCAGCTGAAGCACAACTTTTCCCCTTTTCCACCTCCTGCCAACTTTAACAATCTTCTATCTCTCCATACCTGAATTCAAATGCTAAATGGTAAAAATACAGTAAACTGGGATTTATCATTTACTGTCTCATAGTATAAGGATTAAGGATCACAAAATGAAACTAGTAGGTAGGAAGTTTCTTTTTAACACAGCATATAATTAAAATGTGGAACTTGTAACCATAAGATGTTGTGAAAGCTGACAGCCTAATCAGATTAAAAAAGAGACTGGACAAATTCTTGGAAGAAAAGTTTTTCAACAGTTATTGAGCATGGGAGTTAGGGATGCAGCTTCTGAATCAGAACTTCCTGGACCTTAAATGCTGGAGGCTGCAAGTGGGAGAGGAACAGGGGAAAAAACCCTGGTCAAACCCTGTTCACTCTCCCTTTCAGCATCCACCCCTTTGACACAGGACTACTTGGTGCACATAAGGAACATAGGTTTGAGCCCACACAGAAACAGTTTTAAGTGGGATCCCAGGTTTTCTGTTTGCTATGGAAAAACACAGATTTTCTCATTTTAGGAGAAAAATGTTGAAATCATGGGTTTCCCCTTGCAGGCTGGTAGAGTTTCAGCTTGCAAGGGGCTGGGGAGAGCAGGAGCAGGGTAATTAGGCAGGGGGCACTATGTGCATATGTGTGCAACAGCTTGCTTGTGGGAAAAATTTGTAAGCGGATTTCATAGACATTAGGGCTGGGAGGGACCTCGGGAGATCGAGTCCAGCCCCCTGCCCAAAGGGCAGGAAGTCAGCTGGGGTCATAGGATCCCAGCAAGATAAGCATCCAATTTACTCTTGAAGGTGTTCAATGTAGGAACCACCTCCGCTGGCAGACTGTTCCAGACCTTGGGGGCTCGGACAGTAAAGAAATTCTTCCTTATGTCCAGCCTGAAACGGTCTTGCAGGAGTTTGTGACCGTTTGACCTCGTCATCCCTTGGGGCGCTCTGGTGAACAAATGTTCCCCCAGATCCTGGTGGTCACCCCTGATAAACCTATAGTGGCCATCAGATCACCCCTGAGCCTGCACTCTTTCAGGCTAAAGAGTCCCATGGCTCTCAGCCTGTCATTGTAAGATCTGTTTTCCTGACCTCTGATCATGCGTGTGGCTCTCCTCTGGACTCTCTCAAGCTTCTCCACATCCTTTTTGAATTGTGGAGCCCAAAACTGGACGCAGTACTCCAGCTGCGGCCTCACCAAGGCCGAGTACAAGGGGAGAATGACGTCCCGGGATTTGCTTGAGAAGCATCTATGGATGCAAGCCAGTGTTTTGGTTGCTTTACTAGCCGCAGCATCGCACTGGGGGCTCATGTTCATCTTGTGGTCAATGATGACCCCCAAGTCTCTTTCTTCTGTAGTGCTATCCAACGTAGCACTGCCGAGCCTATAAGGAAGCTGCAGGTTTTTCCTCCCAAGGTGGAGAACCTTACATTTTTTGGTGTTAAACACCATGAGGTTCTCGTCTGCCCATTTGCTGAGCTTGTCCAGGTCAGCCTGGATCACCCGCCTATCTTCTGGCGTGGATGCTTTGCCCCAAAGTTTGGCGTCATCGGCGAACTTGGCCAGTCCACTCCTGACTCCAATGTCCACATCATTAATGAAGATGTTGAACAGGATGGGTCCAAGGACAGAGCCTTGAGGGACCCCACTGGTCACAGGGCACCACTATGAGTGACTGCCATCAGTTACAACCCTCTGGGTCTGACCACGGAGCCAGTTTTCCAGCCAGCGGATCGTGGTGGAGCCAAGGCCACAACTGGCCAGTTTGGCCAAGAGGTGATCATGGGATACCAGATCAAAAGCTTTTTGGAAGTCAAGATATATGACATCAATCTCTTCTCCCTTGTCCAATAGGGATAGGTCACCTGGTCATAGAAGGAAATGAGATTGGTCAAACAAGACCTACCTGCAACAAACCCGTGCTGGCTAACCCTTAGGATGTTAGCCTGGGCCCGTCCCTCAAGGATGGCCTCCTTAATAAACTTTTCTAAGATCTTCCCCAGGATAGAAGTCAGGCTAATGGGCCTGTAATTAGCTGGATCCACTCTCCTCCCTTTCTTGAAGATCAGCACCACATTGGCCTTCTTCCAGTCTTCGGGCACTACACCAGAGCACCAGGAGTTTTCAAAGATCCGTGCCAGGGGCTGGGCTATGACGCTCGCCAGCTCCTTGAGTACCCTGGGGTGCAGATTGTCAGGGCCGGCTGACTTGAAGGTATCCAGCTTCTCAAGGTGTTCCTTCACGAGGTCAGCATTGATGGAGGGTAGGGGATTCCCCTCACCCAGATTTCCCTGTCCCATAGCAGGCATGGGCATCCCGTGTGACTGATGAAAGACTGACGCAAAGTACCTATTTAATAGGTTGGCTTTTTCCTGGGCGTCAGCTGTCAGTTGCCCCATCTGGTTTAGCAGGGGTCCAACATTGCCCTTGCTTTTCCTCCGGCTCCCTACATATCTGAAAAAGGACTTTTTTGTTGTCCTTGATGCTTGAAGCTAGTTGCAGCCTTGTAAGCTGGCAGCTGTTGGCTCAGGGCTTCTCACCCTGCTGCCCTCCCTCTGGGTGCCCCTGCATCACCATGGCAAGGTGTCTCTGTCTGCCTGACAGTAGCAGGCATGGCAGCATGGAGTTGAGCCCCCTCCCACTGCTACTGGGTGGGCAGGAAGTGCCTTGCCATGGCAACATGGGACTGCCACTGGGTCTTGCCCACTGGGCTGCAGAGGCCCCAAGTGAGAGCAACAGAGTAGGAAGTCCTGATCCCGCCACCGCCAGCTCACATCTGCGCCACTCCCCCACCTTGGGCTTTGTTCCAGCTGTTATGCCTGCAAGGGTGGGGGAGCTCGGCTCCGCACTCCCAGGGGGAGTAGCCAGGGCTCTGGTGCTGCTGTGGGGGGGAGGGAGGGAAGGGAGCTGCAGGCCCAGGTCTCTAGCCGCATAGCCCTGGCAGCTGGGGGCCCCCATCTGCAGACTTGGGGAGGGTAGGGGGCTGTGGACTGGTAATGGCATGGACAGGGAACTGGCATAAGAGGGCTGCTCAGCATTACAAAACAGTGGAGTGGGACAGTTTCAGCTGGACTTGTGTCCTGGTGAGTGAAGGGGCAAGGAGAGCTCTGAAATTCCATGATTAAAAAAATCCCAAAATCAAATGCCAAAATGTATAGGTATTTAGAATTTATTTTATTATAGTGATAGAGGCACTGGCAGGCTTCCACATTTCTTTAAAACTGTAAATACGTTAGAAATGGAGTATTGTTATAATATTGTTAGAGATGGAGTGTTGTTAGAAATGCACAGTTTGCATCTGGTACCTGATAAGTAAAAAACACTGCCACGGACTTTTTTTTCCTTGGCTAGCTTTGCTACAGTTTTTCTTATGCTAAATCACTCTCCCCCTCAGCCTCTCCCTGGTTTTCTCATGCAGATTACAGAAACTGGAATTCAACTGACTGTGTCCTTGAAAGCGGGGGGGATTTAAACTCTTAGTGACCTAAAGAACTTTCTGAGCATGCGCAATTAGCTGATGCATATTTACCTATCTGCCCTGCATACTTAAGTAGTTAATTATAATATACATGTGATGAAGTGACGTAGCCACATACATGTTTGTATGAAATGGAAATGAGCTGTAAGAGTTCCTGTTTCTGCACACGTGCCCAGGAGGGGAAGGATAAAATACCAGCTGAGAATTTACTCCGAACCCCTGAGGAATCTGAGTCCTTTGACTCTGCCCCGACCCTATTTGCAAATGCACCTTTTGTGCTGCTAATAAGTGTGTGTCTGAGATTTCTTCGCGTGCCTCCAGAGAAACGAACCACAATTTTTTGCAACAAATACATCAGTTAAATATTGTGTTCAACTGATAGTTTTTAGTCATGTTGGCTTAAAAGATAACACCTTTTGCATGCCGACTACTTGTATTCTTATTAGACCAACTAGACAGTTGCAAACTTTTTTTTCTTTATTTGCAAGTTTTTGGGCACATGTATCCTTCCTCAATGCAAAGATCGTAAAATTTTTCTTATGTCTAAGAAAGGCCACATGTGCCCGAAAGCTTGCAAATAAAGAAAATTTTCTTTTTGCAACTGTCTAGTTGGTCTAACAAAAGATATCGCCTCTTACACACTGACTGCTTGCATTAGACCTACACGGCTAAAACCTGTATCCCTGAAACATGGAAGATATCATAATTAGCCATTTTGAAATGAAAACTTCATAATTTTAGAAGAAGGAAGCAAAATTCAACTAATGCAAAAGCAGGAACATGAGAGGAGGGAGGGAAGGTCAAAGGTGCTCCAATAGGGGGACACCAAGTGAAACACACCAGCCAGTGCGCTGAACTAGTCCAAGAAGCCAGTGGCTGTTGCCCAGTAAAACTTTGTCTGGAGACATGAACAGATGAGGGAGTGGAAAACAGCCAGACTGGCACCTGGGGTTCCTCCATCCATAGCCTCCTTCTGGGTTAGATCAATGACCAGCTTAGCTAGGACCTATTTGTTGCACACAGGAGACTGGGGGTTTGGGCCCACACAGAAGCCTAACCCCCTTTGTTGCTGGAAAGGGCCATTAAATGTGCCACAACTGAATACCTGGAGCTACTAAAGTAAAAACAGGGACAGGAGTGGTAGTCAAAGGTTAATAACAAGTGCTCCAAGGGGGATACACCGAGCAGAGCATGCCAGCCAGCACCCATAGCCCCTGAAACGAGTCCAAGGAGCCAGCAGATGCTGCTTAGTGAAACTTCCTGGAGACATGCATGGACGTGGAACTGGAAGACCCCCCCCCCCCCCCCCCCCCCCCCCGCAGAACCACATTCTTGGTGAGTTCAAAGACCAGCTTTGTTAGAGCCTCTCAGTGATACATGCCTATTTGTAGGGGCAGTTTAGGTCCAGGGGCCTCTGCCGATCAGGGGCCCCCTCGGGGAAAAAAGCATGCAGCATGGTCCAGCATGGTGCTGTGCGGGTAGCTGTGCAGTGGCAGTGGCAGCGCTGCCCAGCAAGGTGCTTGGCAGCGGCAGTTGCCAGGGGTGCATCCTCCTGTCTGGCTACCACTGGCAGCAGCAGTGCAGTGCAGGCCGGGCTGCTGCGGAGGCATGTCCTGCTCACTCCAGTGAAGTGGGTCCCTGGGCTGGGGGTAATGGGTGGATGGGGGGCAGGTGGATGGGAAGCTTCTTCGGGCAGTCAGAGCTCCTGGTTATGCCTCCCTGCGCTAGGTGCACAGCTGGTCCCTCACCCCTCAGGTGAGGGGGGGAAATAAAGACCCCCCTTCCTGGGAAGTGCTCGAGCTCCACAGGGGGACTGCAGCAGGAGTTGCCCTCCCACCCAGTTCAAGATGACTCCAGAGGAATTTGTGAGGAACCTAAGTGGCAAAGACAGATCAGGGCCACGGGCTGGGCCTGGCCTGGCTCAGGGCTCAAAGGGGACTGAATGAGCCCTCGGGAAGAATGAGGATGTTTTCATCTGGCCCTTTGCCTCAGAGCTGAAACCTGAGTTCTCAAACCTTTGCACTCAATACATCTTGCTCCATAGACTCAAGGCATCCTCTGCCTCTCTTAGAGTCTAGACCCAGGACATCCCATCTTAGACTCCAGACACTCCTCCATAGACTCGAGGCACCTCGCCACAGACTGAAGACAGCCCTTCTTAGACTCAGGAACTAAGGAACTCAGGAAATTCCTGTGATAGTTCCTACTATGCACAGATCCTGTCCTTCCTGCAGTTAGTGGCATGCAGGAAGCCAACTACCTCCTTTTTTAAAGATTGAAGATAAAGCTACTGTCACCTCCCAGGAGCCTATGGGAGCTCTTCCAGAAAGGTGATACAGCTGTAGTGTCCAGTGAAACTTCGATTCTGGGGAGAAAGCCTTGAAGGAAGCATGGAGGGAGATGCTGTCTGCACTGATGGTCCAAGCCTAAGGCAGAGTTTGGCAGGGTCTCTCAGAGCCTGAGCTGAAAAATTTGGAGGATGGGGGAAGGTGTTTGTAATTTTCTGAAGGGTGATGGTTTTGATCTCCTTGAGTACAGGCAGAACAACATATTTAACAGGTCTATTTATTAATGCTTTTTGAAACAGTCATGCTTCAAATGAACAGGTGTGGGGGGCCTCTAATTTTCTGTTTGCCCAGGGCCCCAATAAATCTTAATTTGCCAGTGCCTACTTGCTGTGCCTTGGGAACCTTGGATTTATGCCCCCAAGAAAACAGGGAATCAGGGGGGCCACCAAAGACATAGCAACTAAGTACAGGTGACAAATAAAAATAAAATGGGGAAAGGAGTGAGGGCCACAGGTTAGTAACAAGGGAGCCAGAAGGGGACATAAGCAGAGCACACCAGCCAGCGCTCGCTGCCCCCTGAACAAGAAGAGAGAGTGCATGACACTGCCCAGTGAAACTTTGGGAAGGATGGGAATGGAAGAATGAGAGCAAAACAGCCCTGTGCTCTCCTGAGGTTCCCCTGGCCAGAGTCTCCTTTCTGGTCAGATCAATGGCCAGCTTGATGGCCAGCTTAGCCAGATCTGTATGACACAGGACACTGGGCAAGAGGGACCCATGGTCGAGGGAGGGGGGTTCAACGGGTACAGAAAATCCTCAAACAATTGCAACCCATACTAGAATGAGACCCTATTCGTAAGAGATCTTCCCAGAGTCACCCACACATTTCCACCACCCTCACAATCACTATACCCCACAACAGAGCCATCAGCATTCCCGGATCTTACAGCTACACCTCCAGAAATGTAATATATCTCACCCAATGCACCAAATGCCCTGATGGACAATACCTAGGAAAGACCAAACAACAACTGCGCACCAGAATGAATGCACACCGGAAATCTATCAAGGACAGGAATACCCAATTACCTGTGGGGGCACATTTCTCAAAAGAAAACCACTCACTCTCCAATCTCTCAGTCCTGATCCTCAAAGAAAACTTACAAAACACTTAGTTGCATAGTTAGTAGGGTCAGAAGGGACCTGAACAGATCATCAAGTCCGACCCCCGGCCATGGCAGGAAAGAGTACTGGGGTCAAATGACCCCAGCAAGGTGTACATCTAGCCTCCTCTTAAAGACCCCCAGGGTAGGAGCCTGCACCACTTCTCTTGGAAGTTGGTTCCAGATCCTAGCTGCCCTGACCGTGAAGTAGCGCTTCCTGATATCTAGCCTAAATCTACCCTCTGCCAGCTTGTGACCATTACTCCTAGTCACCCCTGGTAGTGCTTGGGGGAACACGGACTCTTCCACTGCCTGCTGGTCCCCTCCGACTAGTTTGTAACAGGCCACTAGATCCCCCCTCAGCCTTCTCTTGTGGAGGCTGAACAGGTTCAGGTCCTGTAGCCTCTCCTCGTAGGGCCTGCCCTGCTGCCTCCAGATCATGCGAGTGGCCCTCCTCTGGACCCTCTCCATGTTGTCCACATCCATCCTGAAGTGTGGTGCCCAGAACTGGACACAGTACTCCAGCTGCGGCCTGACCAGTGCCGCATAGAGGGGGAGCATCACCTCTTTGGACCTGCTTGAGATGCATCTGTGGATGCATGACAAGGCGTGGTTGACCTTCCTGACTGCATCCCCACATTGCCAGCCCATGTTCATCTTGGCATCAATGATGACTCCAAGATCCTTTTCTGCCTCTGCACTGACAAAAAGGTAATTCCCCAGCCTGTAGGTATGGTGCTGGTTCTTCCTCCCCAGGTGCAGCACCTTGCACTTGTCAGTGTTGAACATCCCAGAGATGAGCCTATGAACTCTATTTCATCAACTTCCTGGATACTAAAAATCATGGACTGAATATAGACATGGGATTTATGATACATTATAACCTGCCTGACATCTGACTCCCCTGGTATCTCTCCACTATTCATCCCTTCCTTCTCTCTACCTCCACCCCAGCCTGTCTCTCACCCTGTGACAACCCAGAGATGAATTGTTTTGAAAGTTGCCTAAACGTTTGGAATAGCCTGGGGACAGCCTGAAGTTGAATGGTTTGTCTCAAACATTGTGAGCAAGCACATTGCCGCAAATGCTGACTCTGTGGTGGCGGGTGCTGGGGGAGGTGGGAAGCAATGCCGGTCCTGCGTAGGCGGGTCAGTGCACTGTACCAGCTTCCTTAAGTTGCAGCTTGTGTAAAGTTGGTTGTTTGCTAATCTGAGCATGTGCCAAACAAAGGTCACATTTCGGTCAACTAAGCTATCATTAGAAACCCCCAATGAGCCCACCGACTCAAATGGGGAAGTTTCTAGAACTCTAAACTGTGCAAGTCCGAGTGACGACAGCCAGAGGCGGAACCACCATGAGGGAACCACCATGAGGGAAGAAGATAAGAGGCGGACAGAAAAACGCGTGCTCGTTGACCCATCACCCGCGGATCAAGAAAGAAGTGCCAGCGACGGAGACACGCGCCGACAACGCAGGATCCAGGGGTGGTGATATCTCTCTCAAGTTTTCCTTCCTTCTCCTTGCCTCAGGCGAATGTTTCTAGTAATGAGTTTTGACCAAGGGTTTTAATGTTGTTATTGAGTTAACCAAAATAAAACAGTGAATTGTTCACTTTGAGAGGGTTACCTAACCATGCCGCACAGAGGATTGCAAAAGTACCTCTCCCTTCACCCCACCAAGCAGGACGGGACACACCCCTTGACTCCTCAATCTACATTTTCACTGACTATCTGTGTTGTATGCATACCAGCACAGTCTGGCTTCTTTACTTTTCATTCCATCCAGATAGAGCACACACCAACTGCAGAAACTTCCTCAGCCTGAAGAAGGGTTTTTGAACCCAAAAGCTTGCTTAATAATTTTTTCCCAACTATTTAAGTTGGTCTAATAAAAGATATCAGATTCACCCAAAGAACCTTGTCTGCCGTGTGTATGCTGGGTATGCAGTCTGTGATGCATGTGCAAGTATGTAATGTATGTTGCACGTGTGCTGTGCATATGTGGCTGATGCATATACGTAGTGTCTTTAATTGTGTGGTGTGCATGTCATGCGTGTACTTAGTTTGTATGTCGTGTATGTGGTGAGTATGTAATGTGCGGGCGTGTGTATGATACATGTGCGTGCATGCAGTGTGCACATGGCATACACGCATGTCCTATGCGCACGGAAGTGGTGCATGTACGCACTGTGCCCGTTGTGCACGTGGTGCACACGCGTCTCCGACGCGAGTGGGAGCTGCCCCTCCCCCTACAGCCCGAGGGCGCTGTGCAGCCGGGAGGGGAGGGGTAGGCGCCGCTCCGTCCGGGCCACTCAGGGAAGAACGCGAACCCCTCCAGGAGGTCACGTGACGCCCACAACCCGGAAGCATCTTCTCCGATGGTGCAGGCGGGTAAGTGTGCAACGCCTCACGGAAGTGACGTAATCGCGCCTCGCCTTGCGCGGGAGTAGGCTGCACCTCTATGGTCTTTCTCCTTTTTCTTTTCCCCTCCCCCACACACGCACACCCCTCCCCCTTCCTCCCTCTTCCTTCGGCGAGAAGGGAAATGGCGGCCGTGCTGCGCTAGGGGAGCGGGCCGGCCTTGCAGTTCCGCCCGCCAGGTGAAGCCCGGGAAAAAGGGCGCGGGGTGGGGGAACAGAGACGGGCAGGAATCGGGACCGGGACCGGGACGGGACAGGAGGCCTTGCACTTCGCTTCGTTCTGTTCCGCGAGGCCTATGGCGCGGCGCGGCGCGGGGCGGGGCGAGGCGAGGCACGGGACCCCCCCCGTTCGAATGTTGGGGGGTGCGAGACCAACGAGAGTCCGCGTCCTCGGCCCCCCCGCTCAGTGGCGCGCCCCTCCCTCACGGGCCCGCTCCGCGCGCGGTGGGGCGGGCCTTGGGGCGGGGCGTGTGTGTGTGTGTGTGTGTGTGTGTGTGTGCGTGCGTGCGTGCGCGCGCTTCCGACGCTTCCCTTTTCGTCCCGTTGGGGGAGGGGCAGGGCTGCGCCCCTAACGGTTGCGATGGAACGTCCTCGATCTGCTTCCCCTTCCACCCCGCGCTGCGGCTGTGGCTCTGCCAGGGCGGTGCTGAGGCGGGCGCTGCCACTTGGTCCCGTCTGGGTCTGGGGAGCAGCTGCCTCCATTGCCTCGGGTGGGGGGACTGCGGGAGGAGGGGAGGATCCTCTGGCCTGGCAGCTGTGTGGGGGAAAGAAAGGAGAAGCCCAGTTAGCTTGTTAAGAGAACGCTCGCCCTCCTCCCAGTAGAGAACCCTGCGTGGGCCATGGAGTTGGCAGATTTTCTTTTTTTTCCCCTCAAATCAGTTTCCAGATGGAACTGGGCAAAGCCCGAGAGTTAAGTTCTGAAGTTCGGCTGTGCACAGCTCCGTCATAGAGTCTGTGCAGCTCTACTGCTGGGCGGGCATCATCTGTCTCAGGCCCGTTGATCCGGGGCTTCGAGTGCTCCCCCAGCCCCAGCAGGCATCCTGTGTTCAAGTCCCGGGCCTAGAGACATGGGGTTCACAGGCCCTCGGTCTTGCTTGATTTTATCCAAATGGCCGGGAAGCCGTGGAGCGGACAGGTGCCTCTGTATCAGCACTACCTGTAGGGTGTGGTGCTGTCCTCGGAGTCATGGTGTAGGCGAGGAGCTGTCTGTGTCATGCCGCTTTGATTCCAGAGTGTGGCAGGGCTCAGGTGCTGCCTGGTCCCTTTCAAACAGGGCCGGAGGAGAGGGAGGATGTGGGTAAGGCTGGTGAGAGGGAAGGATTCCTTGGGCTCTGGAAACTAATGTGGGTTGCCACTTAGAAGAAAGCAAGGGCAGCCTGGCCTAAACAGCTCTGGGCATAACAGGCCCAGACAGGCAATGCTGGTGCCACAGCATTTCCTCCATCGTAGGAAAGGGGGTAAATGGGCCTGTTGAACTTCTGGGTGCACAGCAGCGAAGCTCCTAGTTAACTCTAGGTGTCTTCTGCAATGTTCCCAAGCTGCCCCGCTACATTTGGTGTCAGTTTTATTCTTTATAGTTATTTGAGCCTGTGTTTGATTCAGTAAAGTGTTCTACTGATGTCTGGATTCGTGAAGTACAACCTATTTTGTGACGTGTTCCAGTTCTGCCTGTGCCTGGATAGCAAGGAAGGGAAATAGATTTGGCTCACGTATCAGGACAGATATGGGGTGACTGTTTTTAGTCACCTTTACAAAACTCTCTACAGCCGGTGAAAAATCCTCCTTTAGCGGGGGAAAGGGCAAATAGGTGGACTTTCTGGAGTGTCCATTACTTTCTATAGTAATTTTGGCTGGATACTATAGTAAATGATGCATCCAGTCACTTTAGATGCTCATCACATTCAAATACTGAACGTTTTAAAGGAAAATGCGCATAGTTTTTTATAGGCTAATAGTGCCAGCAATTAGTCTGTGACTCCATTAAATGAATTTGGTAGCATGGATAGGTATAAGATGTTAGTTGTTAAATGATCCCCACATCTCTTTGGACACAGTTAAATAATTAGGTCCTAACTACTGTACTGCTGGGATTGCTTTTATGTGAAGCTGTTCTTTCAGAAAGCCCAGACCTTACTGATTTTCTTAATACTTCCTTAAAACCATCAGGCATTTATATGCATGTTTCGGGAATGGGGTGGAGGCATTTTAATTAGAGCGGCTCTGAGAGCTGGTTTAATTAAAGCACCTGGTGCATCATGTGTGTCAGTGTCCCGGCAGCAGGGGGGTGTTAACTAAAGCTTGTTAACCAAGCTTTATTTAAAGTGACCTTGCTTGCCATTTTTTAGCATGGGGGTGCTGATGCACATGCCACTGGAGTCTGCTGGAGTGCAGTAGTTGCCACGTTCCAGCAGACTCCATTGATCAAGTGTGCTCTGATGCACTGCAGTTACAGCGCTTTGGAGCAGCTTCATTGCATGTGTATAGTCATAGGCACGCATCAGTACCACATGCATTTTTTTTTTTTTTAACTGTTTTGATAGACTTCTGTTTTGCCTACATTGGTGACAATTGTTTTGACAACTTTAGAACTACAGTAATACAAAAATGGCCTTTGGAAGTAATACTCAGCAGGAGTTGGGCATACAAAATGAGTAATGATTTCTGCTCGTTGTATTGTCTTTTAGAGGTTTATCCACAAAACCTTGGGACCCGCAAATAGTGAGAATGCCTAACCTCTTCAAATGCAGCATTGCTTATTGTTGCAGACAACTGATCAGGCTGGGTACATCCACTTAATGCTGCTTGATGATCCCCACTTAGTGGTGGAGGTGGGCAGTGGAAGACACCAAGGTTCTTCCTATTTATTACCTGCAAAGAAACTTTTCTGTGTGACTCCTTGTGTAACTAAGAGCTTGAAAAATGCATCGGTGAACCTCTTTATTTGATGTGTAGTGGGCAGTCCATTTCTGTAGGGTTTAACCTTTTCAGAAATATTTGTTGTGTGTCCAGTTCTGAAAATCGCCTGCCAGTATTCTCAATCTCTGTTGTTGCTTGCTTAGCAAAGCTATAAGCAGCCATAATGTGAAGGTAAGACTGCTTCAGAGTCTTGTGGGCAGAGGTGAGACTGACAGGAATCCTACTTGTCAGCTGCTGCTGTTGCTTTTGTTGCTTGAGAACAACAGGCATCAGAGGCAATGGAGTGGAGAGAAGAGGGCCAGGTGATAGAAGCCGCGGGTACTTTTGTATGACCTCATACAACAAAGGCATTTTATAATTACAACAAAAGAAATTAGAGACTTTGTCTGAATCAGAGACATTTACAATCTTTAATATCAAAAGGGTGGGTTCGCACGCAGTTACTTGGTAACAGCTTCTGGTATAAGAGTGCATCTTTCTGAATTAGCTTCATCCAAAAAGTGGATTAATCTTCACATTTGTATCTCATCATATTTGTGAATAATTGTCACGTATAGGTAAGTCCTTACTCATAACCAACTTTGATCTTTTTCTCTTCCGAAATAAACCTTCCTATGTTCGTAGAGAGAAACACTGAGATGGGACAGACTTTCCTCTTATAATACAAAGCAACATTTATATAATACTAGTGAGATATTTTTGATATAATAGCAGTTACCATCTCAAGTAAAAGACTTAAACATTTTGCTATAGTAGCTGGAGTGAATTGCAAAAGACAGTGTGGGGTTTTTGAGGTCAGATTTCCTTTTCCCAGCAGTTTGGGAAATTTAGGGCATCTGGTGACCTCAGACCTGAGTGAGTGAGTGTGGTGGGGGGGGTGGAATTCCTGAATTTGTGTAAGATTTGAAGAGGTATCCTCCTGTTTAGGTATTGGATGGTAACTACCTTTGTTTTTTTCCCCCCATCTCAGGCTTTTGTTAGGGTTTGAGAGAGACCTTTTTAAGCGTTGGCTAACACTTTTAATAAAAATTTATATACTGAACTTGGACAAGATATTCAAATATACTAATCTGGTTGAGTTATCTTAAGTTTTTCCCTAGTCTTTAATTTGATCATGGTGGATTGTGTTAAAATGTATCTGATGTTGGAAGATTTTTAGAATGTTTATATATGAGGTGACACCACAACTACTTCTTTTTTAATCTCTTCGTGGTTTGCGGTGGTCCTGATATGCTGTGACTCTTTCTAAGTCTCTCACTGCATAATGATAAAAGCCAGAAACATTTAACCTTTTAGAAATTCCATTTTTTAGAGAACTAGTGCTTTAAAGATCCTACTTGTTGCTGTGTGTGGGCAAGTGGATTTTGTGAACTTTGGCAGCAAGATTTTGCAAATCAGTTGAGCGTTGCATACTGTAAAGAAACAGAAAGTGAAACAAGCTGGGAGCAATCAGTATTATGCGGGGCTTATCTTTAAATGTTTAATATGAATTAACAGTGGGATGCAGAAGCATCAGCATCAGTCTGGGGCAAGATACCTGCTAAATTTGATGGAAGTATGATCAAGCCCTTAAGTATATTTAAACTAGAGATGTATGTGCCTTAAGAGCTGCTCATATACTTTGGTGTTGTGGGTAGATGAGTAGCTACCTTGAGACCAAGTTTGATAATACAGGCTTATCAGATACTTACCAAAATTTGTTGCTTGTTCCACAAGAAAGAGCAATAGTTCTTTTTGTTCATGTCATGGAAAGCTTAATTTTGATATTGTTTTTTCTGGTGTTCTGATTTGCCCTGTGTACATAAAGGATTTCCTTTCCTTTCTGGTGGTGTCTCTTATAATGACATGTCTTAGGGATTGATTTATTTTTAGAGAGAATTTCTATCACTATCCTTTTGTTTACTTAGGATAGTGAAAAGAAACATCAAGATGTTTTTAGACTTTACAGCATCCACATACATGGCCTTGTTCTGTGACGTAATTGTTTAAATCAGCCTATTAATCTTTTACAGATGTCATTAAGAAAGCCCCCCCCCCATGAGCGGATCATAGCATTTTTTTTAAAAGAAAATATCAGTTTTTGTGATTCAGAATTTTTATTTCTTACAGGAATTAATATTTCTGAGAGCACACTTGCTGAGTTCTGAAATCATCATCTCATTTGTTAACCTCTAGAAGTCTGAGGTAAGATTTAATAGTTTGTTACTAGGGGTGCAATGATAAAGATTTTGTTGGCTGATACTGATAGCTGAATATTAACCAGCCGTATCAGTTGATACCGATCCAATAACTGACTTCCTGGAATGCAGCCTGGCAGCTTGGAGAGTGGCATCCTACTGGTAAGTTTTGTGGGGGAGGGGCATGGGGGGGTAAATTTGAGGCCCCCATGGTGAGGGAGGGAGTGGGGCAGGGGCAGGTGCTGCCCAGGCAGGGTGGTAAATAGGATCCCAGGGCCAGTAGCAGGACAGAGCTGTGGGCAGCTCATCTGGGTGGAGGGGGTGCCTCCCTGCCACAGCATGCACCCCTGGGGGAAGGTATGTGGGGCATGTGCTCCCACCAGATTTGTGTGTAGGCAGGCTGCCTGCTGTGGGCTGCAGTGTCATCTTCCCAGCAGGGGGTGCTGAGCCAGGGCTGTGCTTAGAGTGGGTGGTGGTGTGGTAGGCTTAGTTGCTTGGGGTGGGCACCAGTGGTGGTGAAGAGGGGGGGGTGGGGGCTAGGGGTAATCTGGGGGTGACTAGCCCTCAAGTGTCCTCCCCCCCAACATTGGTGCCACCCACCCTGCGCAGCTGAGCCTGCACCTGCTCAAAGTGCAGGCTGGCACTGGCCCTGAGCCCGCAGTGGGCATCCCACCTTGACAAACAGCCAATCAGAGTGTGAGGAAGTGTTCAGACAGGCAGTGGCAGCACGCCACCATAATGGTGGGGACACTGGGTATGATGGTGGGCGGGAGGAATGAGGCAGTGGCAATGGAGCGAACAGGGGTGATGCCAGCAGCGCTGGCCCCACCCCCTGATCTGCTCCCTGCAGGTGGTGATGATGGGTGGTAGCGGGGGTGGGGCAAGGCCACTGGAGCTGTCCTTGCCCCCTTGCTTCTTGGAGGTGACTGCTGGGGAGGAAGCGAGGCAAGGCCACCAGCTGTAGCCTCGGTCTGCTCCTCCCTTTTTCCATCATCATCACCTGCAGGACCAATGCAGTGGCAGTTGGGGAGGAGTAGGCCTGGGCCTGATGTGGGGGGAGGAGTAGCAGGCCCAGCCTGATGTGGCTGGGGCAGGGGAGGAGTGGGTCTCCTCTCCTTCTCCCTGCCCAGGCCCATTCTTCCCTCCTGTTGGCCCCAAGCTCGGTACTCTCCGCCCCCCCGCTTGCCCTGCTGTGGCAGGCTGACTTCTTTCCACCCTTGGGCCTGGTCCTCTCCTTGTGCTGCTGCGGTAGGGAGTGGGCCCAGACCCCAAGCAGTAAGAGGGAAGAAGGGAGCAGGCCCAGACATGGAGGAGGGGCATGGGGCTACGTTCTGTGTCCCTCCCTGTCATTCTTGACTGGCAGTTGGCTAGTGTATGTATATGTGTGTGTAATGTGTATGTACACACAGACACTCTTTAATAAAAATTTATGGTGGACAGTAAGGCAGAATTTTATGTATAACAGCAGGTGAGGCATACAGTCTAAGGAAGCATTTCTCATCCCGTGGGTCGCAAGAAGAGTCTAAAGGGTTACGGGGAGTTCTGAAGGAAACGCTGCAAGGCTCCATGGAGCTGGCACACAGTGGGGGGGCATGGTGAGCACCAGGGCAGTATAAATACAGCAGCTGCAGGGGGGGTGTGGGGGAGAGAGGGGGAGAGAGATGCTCTGTGGGTGTTCGACAGGATAGTTATGTTATTGGGTCCCAGTGTGAAAAGGGTTGAGAACCACTGGTCTAAGGTAGGGGTTGGGATGTGACCCAGCTTGTGGACTTCTCCCTACCCCCTTGGGGTCAGCTGACCTCTCTTTAACAAGGATAAGGTCAGGTATTGCAGGACAGTAGTCTCTGCAGTGGTGTGGAGCACTGCGGAGGGGATGTGCAGCATGATGTAGCTCTGACACCAATAACCTGTGCCAGATTGCATCTCTTTAGGGTTCTGTATCTGGCCTGCTGGACATGGGTTGTCAGCCCCTGATCTAAGCAAAACAAGTAGAGAAGTGGAACCCCATGGATCTCTCCTAAGTGCCAAGGGAGAGACTTTGAATAAAGCTGAGGTACTGCAGAGCCTCTGGAGTGCAAAGTGAAGTAAAAATCAAAGGCCTTGTAAAACTCTCAAATTCCCTCTGGTTTGGTTATTTTTGGATTAATTGAGAAAAGCTGTTTATGTTATGGTTTCTACTTTGAAGTTACTTGAGGAACATTAAATAAGTCTAAGCAAGTTACAGTATGGAATTACCTTTAAAAGAGAAAGCAATGTATTTAAATACCTCTGTAGTTCATACATTCTCTAAAATATCTGATTGCTTAAACTATATATTGCAGCATATACATACCTATCAAAAACATTCACTTCTGTGCTGTTGTGTGTGCTTAGACTTCTGTAAAGTCCCTTGAAGGAGGCTTATATGCAGAACAAGAAATTTAATACGTGAACTTTTGAAAACGGTACTGATGGGAACTGGCTTGCAACTGTATGTGAAGTACTGTGTGTCTGACACCAGGGGATGGTAATGAGCATTCAGCCCAGCATGCCTTGTGTGTGCAGAGGGGAGGGGGAGTTTAGACCCATTCTTTTGGGTTCCCAGGTGTTAGGGGAACTTGATGATGGGGCACTGTTGAATAGGGAGTGAGGACACTAGTTTTTAGAAAGGTGGCTTCTTGACCGAGCAGTGCAAGGCAGCACATGGATACAAAGTGTCCTTGAAAAGAAAAAAAAGCGTCAGTGGAGTTCTGGCTGTGTACCAGTGGCCAGTTGTAAGAGTGGGGAAGATGAGAAACAGTGCATTCATGGAGGACCAACTAGACCTGTATCAAAGAATGTTTGGAGTTCATACTGAACTGGTTCAAAATAGTACTTGATTTTTTTCAGGTACTCCTTTGAATCACCACAGGCAGTTCTAAATTGTTTAACAGATGTGTCTTCTTAGGTTTAAATTGCACTTGAATTTGTCTACCTGATATGTGTGTCCATCCCCCAGCTTAAAAATCTTACTTATTAACATTATAATTGAGAAAGTGTGTGCACGCGTTACATATATGTGTATATATAAATGCAATTTTCTTCAGTATTTGAACAATTATGTAGCTACATGTGACAGAATATGTATGTATTTACAATTATATAGAAAGATTAGCTTTAAAGGCTTTTAAGGTGCGTATGATAAAATAGCTGTCAGTATGGTTGTAGCTTTCCCTGTTTCACCTTTAATTTATTTTGAATAACTATAGCATTGTTAATTTTGGATGTCGAGTCATCTAAAGCCTGAAGCTCTAAGCTACTTGCCTGCAGTTAAAATTTAGGTCATTGCTCAGCTCACTCATTCTTTTAAATGAGTACAATTATGGCTGAGTTTTCAAAGGGGAATGGCATAGAGACAATGTTACTTCATTTTTTATAGAAAGAACAAAGGGTGTTTTGAACTCTAATCTAAAAGAGCTAGGTTGGCTTTATGTTAAGACTCTTAAGGATCATACCTAGCAAAAAGCTAATGATACATTGAAATGTGGTGAATTTATCCCATGTCATTATTATTCACCTAGTTGCTATAGGTTTTATGATTTTAAAGCCTAAAATGATATATGTTACAATATGTATTTTTTACAAATAAAGAATAAAAACCCCTGGAAAAAATGTGATGAGGCTAAATAGCTTTAGGGAGGGTGAATGCCAGGTAATGAATATAGTCTTCCTTAGCAAACCTGCTTAAGCTGTGTTTTTTGTGGGTTTGTTGTTTTTTTTTTTTTTTTAAAGTCTCCAAAAGGGTTAATGTGTCAATCTGTGCGGTAAGATGCATCGTTTTATTGACCTTGGAAGTACAAAGGCAAAACAGCATTTATAAAATGTGTGTATTATATAGATAAAAATAGTAATAAAAAAAATCTTAGGCAATTTTGGGCAAAGTTTGTAAATTAAACACATTTTGAAGTCAAGAAAGTATCAGCATTAAAGAAAAATATTGTAACTGCCATTCACCCATGAGTAAAAAAGTACTTTAGAGAAAAAAACAAATTTTTAACTTCCAGATTTTTAACTGGTTTCACTTTGAATTGTAGCTATTTTAGAGGCTTTTCCCCCTCATTTAAAAATGAAGATCAGAAAGTATTGTCAAAATTGCATTTGGCTAGTATAAGATTTAAATTGAATTATAGATGCAAGTAGAAGTTCCCAGTACATTTTACTTGCTTGATGCTGGAAAAAACATGTTGATTTTCCTTTTGTAGCGAGGAATTTGGCTCTTGCTGAGCAAAGATTCCTCTGTCCCTCTCTGCTTAGCTCTTCCAGCCACACGGCTGGGTGACTGGAGATCAGGGCAACTTGCTTTAGAATCCATATCTGTTTTAGATAATAACAACAGTTGCAAACGGTTATATAAGGTGGAGAGAGGTAAGTAAAGTGAAAGAATTGCATGAAGTGCAGCAAAGAGGTTGGAGTTTGTGTAGGAGGAATACATGACTGAAGATTCTGTACCAAAGGAAGGTGCTTTTCTCCTCTCCCCTGCCAGTGGAGAGACAGTGGCAGAGCAGTTTGGGAAAGTTTGTGGTGTACCTGTTTGTGCTGACTTCAGCCTATAAATATGTGTAAAATGGGTAGGCCTTATGTTTTTTGAACTTCAGTAATTCATGCTCCAATCATTCTTCAATTGAGTCCTTTTTTTTTCTTTCTCAAGCAAAGGTATAATCTAGTTTTTATATAATTCACTTTTCCTTGTAGGCAAATAAGATTTTAGTTCTATAATTTAAAGAACCCAATTCAGAATATAAACCTATGATTCATTAATATGCAGTGCATGAAATCTAAATATTTTTTCATTATTTTTTCACTACTTTTTGTTTTGGCTAGTATAATCCACTAGAAGAAAATGGGTCGATCTAACTCTCGATCACATTCTTCAAGATCCAAGTCCAGGTCTCAGTCCAGCTCTAGGTCAAGGTCCAGATCACATTCTAGAAAAAAGAGATACAGGTAAATGGATGCTACTTGAATTCATGCTTTTTTGTGTGTGTGTGTGTTTTCAGATTGGATTTAATACTGTTTTACATGTATGATTGTTATTGTTTTTAATTTTTTCTTTTACTTGGATGATGCTTATAGTTAAAGCCAATCTGAAACCCTTAAAAAAGCTTGAGCTTATGTCTTGGGTATTATGGATATTGCTTTAATCAGTTAGTGCCTTACCTGTCTTATTTTTAAATTTTCTTGTAGCATAAAATGAGAAGATTAAGCTGGGGTTTTTTTATTCTTCACATTATTTCCTTTGTCTGATCTCTTCTGTAGTAAGCTTTTACTATCTCACACTTAGCGTTTCAGAGCTTAAGCAACTTTAAGTGCTGTCTTAAGTAAAGATCTGTAATGTTGCTATGTTACACAAGCAGTAAAGACAAATTTTAGCATCAATATCTCATTTAATCTTTAACCTTTATCTCTTGCTCACAAACTGCATTTGACAAAACAGGGTTGTTAGCTGAACTTATTTTGATGTTTTACAAATGATCATCTACTGATGTTACCTTTCAATTACAGTTCTAGGTCTCGGTCAAGGACGTATTCACGATCTCGCAGTAGGGACCGTGTTTATTCTAGAGATTATCGCAGAGATTACAGAAATAATAGAGGAATGAGACGTCCCTATGGTTACAGAGGAAGAGGTAGAGGGTATTATCAAGGAGGCGGTGGTAGATACCACCGTGGAGGTTATAGACCTGTCTGGAATCGAAGACACTCCCGAAGCCCAAGGCGAGGTCGTTCACGTTCCAGAAGTCCAAAACGAAGATCTGTGTCGTCCCAGAGGTCCAGGAGCAGGTCTCGTCGATCTTACAGATCATCCAGGTCTCCAAGGTCCTCTTCATCTCGTTCTTCGTCCCCATACAGCAAGTCACCTGTCTCTTCCAAAAGACGTGGGTCTCTGGAAAAGCAGGCTAAGAAAACTGAGGGGGCTCCTCTCCAAGATAGCCCTTTGAAAACAAAATCCCAGGATGAACAGAAAGATGCATTTGAACATGATCCATCTGAGTCCCTTGATGATTTTAACAAATCATCAGCAGCTTCTGGTGACATTTGGCCTGGTCTTTCAGCATATGATAACAGTCCAAGGTCGCCCCATAGTCCTTCTATTGCCAGCCCACCCAGTCAGAGTTCATCTTGCTCTGATGCCCCCTTGCTCAGCACAGTCCACTCGGCAAAAGATACACCTCAGCATTCACATTCCATTCAACATAGCCCTGAGAGGTCTGGTTCTGGTTCCCTTGGGAATGGTTCCAGTCGTTACAGTCCTTCCCAGAATAGTCCATTACATCATATCCCTTCAAGGAGAAGCCCTGCGAAGACAATCCCATCACAGAATGCTCCACGTGAGGAAACCCGAATGCGCTCATTTTATCCTGAAGGTGGGGAACAGGAAACTGCAAAGGGTGCAAAGTTTCTAAAAAGGTAAGAACTGTACCTGTAAATTTGTAAACCATGTACAAAGTTAAGGCTGTAGAAATCTCATTAAAGGTGGACTGTTAATTTAAAATACCAGTACCAAGTTGCAAATTGTACTAAACATTATGTCTCTTCTATCTACTGAACTTCTGTTGGGTCACTTCAGCTTAGAACTTACAAGCTTCAGTCTGGCTATAGTTTACAACAAGAGATATAACTTATTTGGCCTCCCAGGTCACATCTAACTACAGGGCTCCTCAGATTTGGACTCATTTCTGGCGTCCAATTGCATTGTTAACCCCGCAGATGCCTGAGCTGCTGCCATCTTAGTGACATTAAGCCCCACAGCTCCCTGTTGCTCACTGTGCCGCAATGAAAACAAGTTCCTAAGGTGGCTCCATACCCTGGACTCCAGTGATGGTGTGAATGACAGAGGCATTAACCCCTGTGGGACTTGGAGAGCTGTGGGGATTAATGTCACTGCTGCTTGCCCTCACACCCCTGAATTCTTGGCTCCTCTGGGAGTCCCATGGGCCTGATATTTGACACCCCTTGTTTAAAATATGTTTCTTGTCTTGGGCTAGTGGAAATACGGAGCAGTATTGGTGAGGGAGAACTGTATAGTATATTTTCAGGGGATCAGTTCATTAATATTAATTTATAATGGTTTTGCAAGTTCTGAAATGGAAAATATCAGACTTCTGTTTCTTTGCTAGAACTAAAATCTTGGTCAAAGACTCTTTATTTCATACCGTATGGTGTATGAAAAGCTTAAAGTCTTTGTAAGAACAAATGAAAAGTAAAATGCTTTCAACACCAGAAAAAGGATGTATTGCTAATTGCCGGGGGCAGTGGTTCTCAACCTCTTAACACTCAAGTCACCCTTTGTTATACTTGGGGCACCCCTTGGAAAATGCCGGCTTGTCATTTTCATCTGATTTTATTTTTTTCTTACTATAGACAAATAATAAAGCAATTCTTTTGTTGCAAAGAACTCAGACCACTACAAGTTAGAATATTTTTGACACTGTGGATTCCTACTTGAAATCTCTTGAGTTTATCTTGCAAGTCATGTTTGCACACCTAACAGTGCTAACATTGCATGGGACCCTGAAGAACCTTTGAGAGATCTCAAGGCACCCAAGGGTGCCACAGCACTGGTTGGGAGTCACTGGTCTAGGAGGTATAATAACCACTTCGGTGTTTTGATAAAACTGACATCATATTGAAAGTGGGCTGTTCATTGAATTGCCAGCTAATTGGACTAAAAGTTGTGGTCTTAAACACAAAAACAAACCAACAAAAAACCCCAGAAAAGCACAATGTGAAGCAAATCTGTCTTGTCCATACTGTTTTGTAAAATTGATTTCAAGACTTTGTAATTGTTTTGTCTACTTACTGACATATTATTCATGTGCATACTTCTAGTCAGATTTCTTCCTTCAGCAAGGTTTATTGCTGCCAATGAATGTACAGGTTTCCCTTGCTTTATGCTGTTCCTGGCAAATGGAGCATAACTCAGATTCGCATAAAAGGAACCCGCTTCACCATGTAACTAATAGGGATACGTTCCAAGACCTTGACTGTACTGGCCCCCAGACCCATATCTATTACTTTTACAAGACAATTTGGATACTCACCAACAACAGACAGACAGTGCACACAAGCACAAGATTGTGGTGCATGTTACCATAAGGGGCATGGCAATTACAGAAATACGTGTCATAGACAACAAGTGACGAGTGCACACAGGAGACTATATTTTGGTGTGCATCATTCCCACAATGCACTGCACAAAGCTGACTGCAGGCTTCCACCACACCAATCACGAGAGTAAATTTACCTTGCACATAACCATTTTTTTTATATAAAAGGGTCATTGCATACGTGTGAATTTGCACATGCAGAACCTGCATAAAGTGAGAGAAACCTGTATTAAAAACAAGCATGAACATGTTACACTGATCTGGTAGAGGCTGAATGGAGTAATCAGTAATGTTTAAAACATCTAGGGAGGTCTGGAAAGCCAATTTGCCATACTAGTACATAGTTCTAGAATTTTATATTCACTGAAGAATAAGACCAGTGTTCTTCGTGTGGATATCTGTGATATCAGTGGATTGGATTATGAAAATGGTTTGCTTATCTTTTAATGGCACTCGTTTTATTTTTGGTGAAAGAACAGTTCTGAAATAACAGAATGCAAGAGTTTATTGTGAATTTAAATACAAAGCTTTCTATTTCAGACTTCTATGAATGGTATAACTGTATGTGAAGTTGGGCAACAAATAATTAAAAACAAACAAAATCCCACCTACATGTGAAGCTCTTAGCTTTTGAGATAGCAGTTAATTTCTAGGCACATATTACATCTAAAGGGATTCTCTTAAATATTCTTTAGAATGACTGTGGATCTAGTAATAATACTGTGAAAAAATCGTATATACTAACCGTCAAACTACTTTGAAGAAAATTGCTGTTTGTGATATGGTGTGACACAGAAGAGAAATGCAATCAATGAAATGGAGTTAATGCAATTCACAGTTACCGTTCTCTTCTTTGCTGTCCACAGGTACACAGATGAAGAGTCTAGAGTATACCTGCTTGATAGGGGTAATACAAGGGAGAAGGAGGCCCAAAAGGAGAGAGGATCAGAAAAAGGGAGGACAGAGGGAGAGAGGGAATGGGAGGATCAGGAAGCTTTAGATTATTTTGTTGATAAAGAGACTGGGAAACAAAAGTTTAATGACTCTGAAGGGGAGGACACAGAGGAGACAGAGGATTATAGACAGTTCAGAAAATCTGTCTTGGCAGATCAGGGTAAAAATTTTGCTACTGCATCTCACCGGAATGCTGAGGAGGAAGGAACCAAATACAAATCTAAAATTTCAATGAAGGGCAATAGAGAGAGCGATGGATTTAGAGAAGAGAAAAATTATAAGCTTAAAGAGACTGGCTATGTAGTGGAAAGGCCTAGTGCAACAAAAGATAAGCACAAGGAAGACGACAAAAGTTCTGAGAGAATAATGAAGAAAGAAACTCAGTCACCTGAGCAGGTAAAGTCTGAAAAGCTCAAAGAACTCTTTGATTACAGTCCCCCTCTTCACAAGAATCTGGATGTGAAAGAAAAATCCACCTTCAGAGAGGAGAGCCCACTTAGGATCAAAATGATAGCCAGTGACTCCCATCGTCCTGAAGTTAAACTCAAAATGGCACCAGTTCCTCTTGATGATTCCAATAGGTAAATTGTTCTTTATTGCATATTTTCTTCCCATCTCTAGAGTTACTTCATCTATATTTAAACCAGTGGATTTCTCTTTTGTGTTTTTTATTGTTGATGTATTTTAGACCTGCTTCCTTGACTAAAGACAGGCTGCTTGCTAGTACGCTTGTCCATTCTGTCAAGAAGGAGCAAGAGTTCCGATCCATCTTCGACCACATTAAGCTGCCTCAGGCCAGCAAAAGCACATCAGAGTCATTTATTCAGCACATTGTGTCTTTGGTCCATCATGTCAAAGGTATGTACTTGGTTTTCTATTGCAACTACCTATTTTGGTTTTGAAAATAAACAGGCATTTTAGGCTTCCTTAATGTGCTAGTGAAACAGTTCTCTGTTTCTTAATTTAGCTTATTCAGATCTTTTTTTGAAATATATACTAAAATGATCAGAAGGAAACATGCAGCTAGCCAAAGAAAACAAATGGATAAAACATGATACTGAGTTGGATATTTTGTATGTGTGATTTTGATAAATTGCTGCACATAATGGCTGTGTTCACATGAGCATGGACATTTGGCTCTCTGAGGACAACTAGCAGCAGCATACCTTGTGCCCTCTGGCACATGGCAGGTTACCCCAGGTGGGGTAGAGGAGGCTGGGGCCAGCACTGAGCACCTTACCTGGGGTACTGGGTGCCTCCTGGGGCTGCAGCAGCAATCCTGCCACTTGGAGTCTGGCCAGCACCAGAGTGTGACTCTGGCCTACCAGGCTCTGGTTTTGAGCAGTGTATGCTGCCTCTGCATGCACTGATACAGGCTTTTTTATTTTTTAGCCCCTGGGTAACCAGCTGAATGTGCAGTATGTGCTGCTACAGATGTGTCTGCAGCACCATATACTGCATGGCTGTGCTTGTCTGGATGTCGCCAGTGAAGCTAACCATGTACATGTGAAGTTTTGCACTCGGGTTTAAGTAGTTTAGTTTTTAACCGTGTTTTAGCCAATCTTTAGATTTCCTTGCGGTTATGAAATTAAGTGAAAATGTACTCCCGAGTGGTTATGATTTGTGTTGGCAAATGGTAGAATTCCTTTTTTGTGATATGCCAAAGGCTATCCCAGTTGAGAAAAGAATGTTTTTAAAGTCTGTAAAGAATATAATTAAAAATTAGAGCAAGTATCCAAAAAAAAAAATCTGCCCTCTTATTATCTTTTCTAAAGCTTAGGTGATATTAGAGCTTAGAATTTCACACCTAGCAACCTGGCAGTGGCCATAAAATGTATTGTATATTATTTTTTTCTTTTAAACAGCAACTATTATTGTTCATTATCATTAGGCTACATCAGGTCTTTGGAAAACTAAATAGCCTTTGTCTAAAATTCTGAATGGATATTTAGAGGAAGGTTTGTTTTTTTTTAAATGAGCACTGTGGTTTTGTGACACAAGCATTTATCTTGCATTGTCTGATTCTTCTTATTTATATCTTACGGTGCTGATTAAAATAGAAGAATTCCTCCTAAAATTGTTTTGGTGTAACAATAACTGTTAAACAGAAGTGAGTTCTTTAAATTACTTTGGCTATAGAGAGGTACTTGATTAGCTGACCAAATTGAACATAATTGCAGGAATCTGTTTTATTACTAAGAAGCTTTATATTTGCAGAATTGAGTTGTTGAACTTCCAAATAGTTATCAGTTTGGTACCATTATAATAAATAGCTAGAGGGAGTAAGGCATACAAGTTTGTGAGCCTTACAGATGTTTATAGAGGATATTTGTAAGACAATAAAAATGATGTTTAATAATAGTCCATGGCCAAGGTAATAGCTACTGCATATATTAACCTTTGATATGAAAGTATCTACTCTGTTATTGATGTGTAGGGGATTTAGGACTTGATCCTACAATCATTGAGGTTTATTGGTGAAGCTTCCATTCACTTTAATGGTGTGGGATAAGGCTTGAATGGGATAAAGTTCCTGAATCTCTTGTGTGTTGACAGAAAGGTCAATCTTAACTATGTCTCTTTACATGTAGTATGTAAAAAACCTAATATTTGACTGGAAAATATTAACTGTTCAACGACCAGTCTGGCCAAGTTAGTGATGCGTATAACTTGTTTCTAAAAAGAAAGAAAAAAAAGCCTCTCCACGTTTTTTTTTGTAATCAGATTTTAGTGACTTTCTTTTCTTCTTTATTTTTTAAATCTTTTTAAAGAACTGACATTGTTTCATTATTGGTGTGATGCAACCAGTCTGAACAGCTCTCTTTCAACACAGAGCTGAAAATGCCCAGTGATGTTTTCTTTTTCATTGTAACTAGGTCCTGGATTGTGTTTTGAAATGGCAAAATCCATGTTACAAAAGTAAAATAGCTGTTGAAAGATACAGATGCCAAAACAGGCAAAGTTGAACCTTCTGTCTTCCTGGCAAAAATGGCATAAAAACAGAGTTGCTAGCTCAAATTCCTCTTTGATGGAATTATGATTGAGGCACTACCCTTGTAGTGGCCGTTTCAAGTTTTAATGATTGGTTATGAGACATGTGCTGGATGTTGGGCGGTAAGTTGATACAGATGTATGTTGACCTGTTAAGCAGATGGTTTGCTTCATATGTAACATTTCATAGTTCTCATAACTTATTCGTATTTCTATCTTGCATTTAAATGCATTCATTGATCTGGTTTTTAAAAATAATTCAGTTTCACTACTAGTAATGTAACTCTCAAAATCCAGAGAAAATTTGTTAAAGAAGCTGTCAGGTTTGCCAACATGCCAGATACTTAAATGAACATTTACTTGTAGGGCTGTTAATTGTCCTTGATTGTTCTATCCTCTGAGTTTCAAAGGAAAAGTTGCTTCCTTTAAAAAAATAACTAGTACTTAAGTCTTTCATATAATTATTAATATGTAAATTACGTAAATGTTTTCTCAAAAGTAATTATGTTTTAAGCTAAGGTATATTTAAATTAAGCTCCTGCAAACGCTGGTGGCTTGGAGTAATTTATTTTGCTTCTGTGTTGAAGTTGTAAAGTTTTAAATCTAAATAGCTGCCACTTTCACCTCTGTCAGAGGAAAGTATATTAGTGAGAAGGAGAGACAGACCCAAGTCAGTTAATGGTGTTTGGATTAATTGTAGTATGGCTTGCAGTAGTTGTGTTCACTGCCACTGTCTACTTACTGAGGTTACAAGAAGGGTAAGAATGGTGGGGGAGGGATGTTCCTCTAATGTATTTGCCTATTTCTGGTATACTTTTTGAATATTTTATATTTTTGCCTATTACAGACCCTTCAGTCAGGAATAGATATATCCATATAAATGGAATTAATTTAATTAGACAGTGTTTCTTCATTGTAACCAACAGAACAATACTTCAAGTCACCTGGAATGACCTTAAATGAGAGGTTCACTGCGTATCAGAAAGCTACCGAAGAACATTGCACCCGTCAAAAGAGTCCAGAAATCCATAGGTATATGCCAGTTGTGTTACTAGATGCTGTGTATTTTAGATGGTACTTCTATGAGAATCTTAAATGCTTTCCTGGACTATGCAAAGTCATTTGTATCAGTTGTTATGTAAATCTTATGACCTCTGAAGTCTTCCATTCAGAGAGAAGCATGCACTGGTCTGATTACAGTAGGTGCCTGGAACTCCTGAGCTCTCATCCCAATATTGGCTCCATCTGTGGCTTTGTGGCAAGTCTTTTCTCTTTGCCTTGGTTTCTCATTTATGAGTTAAGTTACTTCACATTCAGTATTGAACCTTGAGTCTACCTATGTTGAGATGAAAAGTCCCATGAGTGCTTATTTCCCAATATATACATGCTTATTTTGTGAATTGTTTGTTAAATTATTAAAGTGTATTAATTTTACAGCAGTTAAAAAAGTTTGTGCCTCAAAGGTAAGCTAAGGTAGGGGGTGTGTGTGTGTGTATATATGTTCTTGTAAACCGTCAGGATAAATTATAAAGAACAGCATGGTGTGTTGTTTTGACTGAATATGATGCTTGTAAGGTTATATATAACCTCTTCATGTTAGTTTTCTACTTCAAAGATACCGTTTTTAAGCTGCAATTTTTTTTTGGCTTTTCTACTTTTTTTTTAAAAGCATGCGAAACTGCTGATGACTTTTGAGAGAACTTCGTTCATCTTATATAGAGCTCTTGAAATGATTTAACCTTTATGTATTTTTAAAAATAAGGGGAAAGCAAGCCCTTCATTGCACATGTGTATTTAGTATATTTCAGGAGACAAAATCAAGCTTTTCAATATCTGACTGGATTTTAAAGGGTTAAGGGGCTTTATGGACTAAAAAGAGGAAAAAATTCATGGTACTGACTTATTTTTTCAGATTTATATTCAAAAGGATTACCAGGAGCCAGAAGCGATGACATGCATGTGTGGCTAGACACTTTTTTTTGTTTTACATTTAGGAGGATTGACATCTCTCCAAGTGCCCTGAGAAAGCATACCCGTTTAGCAGGTGAAGAGAGAGTCTTTAAGGAAGAAGGTCAAAAAGTAGGTTTTCGGTTAATATCAACTTTATGTTCTACATTTTTTCAGGATCTGAAAAGTACTTGGACCTAGATTATTTCTTATCCCTAGACTTGAATAAAACATTAGCAAAAAAATCTAAGAAAGTATTAAAATACAGTTTTCATGTGTGATGCCTTGTCCTTTCTTAGAGGATTGAGTTTTCTCTAGTTCCTTCCCTTTGTTCCTGGTATTTCCTCTGAGCTTCCTGTTTTTGAAGTGCTGAGCCAGCCCCAGGACAAGAAGCAGGGGATAAGAATTTATTTGTTAAATTGCAGATGTTATCAGAGGTATAGTTGCATTTGATCAGGTGTTCATACTGTCCTAATGATTAAGTTCTTCAGAAAAATTAAGGTGTTAACAAAATGTTTGAATGTTTGTTTGTTTCAAAAAATAATCTCCCTAATTGTTCAGCAGGAGAATCTTTTCTAAAGCTAAGTTCTTAAGGTTTTTTAAATCAACCAAATGTAAAAATCAATTTTCTGAGATACGAAACTTACACAATGAGCTGAAGAGTCATTGAAATTAGGCAAACTGTTGCTCTTTTAGAAGTCAAGGGATGGAAATTGGTTTCCAGTTCAAAAACTCTCTTCTGAGTTGTTTTTATCTTAAGATGCTGTACCTGAAATCTGTTCCTTCTACAGGGTGATAAAAAATTAAAGTGCGATTCTGCTGACCTCCGACACGACATTGACCGTCGTAGAAAAGAGCGAAGTAAAGAACGAGGGGACTCTAAAGGTTCCAGGGAATCCAGTGGCTCAAGAAAGCAAGAGAAAACTCCAAAAGATTACAAGGATTACAAATCTTACAAAGATGACAGGTAAATATTTGAATTTCTTCAGTAGTTTGTAGCTTCTAATTAGCCTTTTGTAATTGTAAGCTTAATTGCTTTCATTTTTCACTGTGCAATGGAACATTTAAATTTAAACAAATAAAATTATTTGTTTTACAGCAAAAATGTATTATCTGTCTTTTACACGGCTAATGGTGGATGAGGACAAAAACTTTGGAATAGCAAGCTAACACTGAAAAAAAAAATGACAAATTAATCTGTCCTATTATCCAGGCTACATCAGGAGGTTGGACTTCAATGCAGTACATTTCTATAAACAGTTTGTGTAAGAACTTTGGTTCGTTATGCTTGATTCCGCACTTTTTCAACTCATAACACCCAGAGTATGAGAATTTTACTGATATCTAAGTTTAACATGGGTGAAAAGGGGAAATTTTATGTATTTTTCTAAAGCCAGTGACCTGTTTTTAAGAGAAAATATTAGTCCTTAATAGTTATGTTTCAGTGGATACTGTGTAGCAGTGGTAAGAGTTATTTCAGGTATGACCTTCTTTTGGATATTGTATTAAAATTTTGTAAATCAAGTCAAATTAGTACCAGTATGGGGCTGCCAAATACAAAGTCTTGCTATTTAGAATTTCTTCCTGCATTTCATTTGGGTATATGATGAATTTTACTTATGCTTCCTTCTTCCCATTTTCTTTCTGACTGGTATCCACACTATCATCCACTGGCTAATCCTATACTGATGTTCTCTTAGGGAAGCCCAAACCATGTCTGCTGTTTTCAACAGTATGTGAAAACTGAATTATGTAGTTAATTTAAAATGTTGCCTTCAGGGTTTTCTTCCTTTTTCCATTTTTTTCCTTTTCATGCCTTCAAAAAAGGCAGTTAAAAAAACAACAAACAAACCTCCTAAAATCTCAAAACTCCTCCTTGAATCAAACACCAGAAAAGGAATTTTGCAGTTGCAGACAGCTACTTTTCCAACACACTAGGAATAGTATGTGCCTATAATATGTTAAAGATGAGGAAGGAGCTGGAAAGTAAACTATACTTTACCATAACACCTAAAATATGTATTATTTTGTGTGTGTATATTATTATGAATGGGGGAGGTAGATTTTCATAAAATATAAAGTGACCCCCTTTAATGTAGCATGCTACAGACTCTAGTATTTTTAAAACAGCACACAGTATGGTTTTTATTTTTCAGTAAACAAAAAAGAGAGCAAGACCGTTCTCGATCTTCCTCATCTTCCTCCCCATCTTCCTCCTCATCCAGTTCCCGAGAAGAAAAAGACTGCAAGAAAGAAAGAGATGAAGAATTCAAAACCCACCATGAGCAGAAGGAATATTCTGGTTTTGCAGGAGTCAGCAGGCCCAGAGGCACCTTTGTAAGTATTTTATTCTCTGTTCCTTCCCTTTTGTCCAGTTTTTAAATAGTATAAATTTTTAGTTATGACAGTGGTTTGGCTTTAGAGACCATATTCCCAAGATTTGAGATATGAAGTGTTTCAAGAAGTCTTATGCTTAATATTGGAATATTTTGACTCAAACCAGCTGCAAAAGAGGAAAAAATAGCTAGTACAGTAAAAGCAATAGCATAACTAGAGCAGTGTAAAGCAGTGATTGGCATTGGGTCAGACTTTCAGCATCTTTGTTAGATCTTTCTTACACAGGTTGCTTCTGCTGCCAGAAGGCACAGTTGTCGAAGGGCCTGCAGCAAGAGGGCAAGGATTATTTCTATATGTACCTTCTGCTGTCTGCCAGGCACTGCAAGAAGAATCTTCCCTTTGCCCTGCACCCCCTCCCCCCCCAAGAATGCTGGTGTAACTGTGGCAGAAAGTGGGCTCTGCTGCCACAGGGAAGGGAAGCTGGGAATGTAGACCCACTCTCAGACTTACCTGTGAAGCAGCTGCGTAGTTTAGACCAAGGCCATTGTTATCCAAAATATTGATTATTTAAAAAGTACAGTGGATTACAGCTGAAGACTATCTACTGAAAGGTTTCCTTCTCTTGCAGTAACCATAATAGCTGATTACACAGAAGGGACTTATCAAGACGGTATTAAAAACAGAGAGGGAAATAAACTTGTGCTAATGCAGTGGATGTGATGCGTGCCTTTTTCTCTGTTTTGTAACCATGCAGCTGGCTTCCTTTCCTTGGGATAAGATTTTTAAATTCATCATCCATTTATTAAAATTAATTTTTTGATTTGTTGCCTGTTGTCACATGCTGCTCCAGTTATTCCAGGTCATTTTGTGGTTTAGTTCTGTCCTCCTGTGTGTTACCCTTTTCATTTTGGCATTTATGAACTTATACCTGGTTAAATTTATATGCATCCTTGCATAGCCATCTGGGGAAAGAAGGGATGCTTGCTTTTGTTCTTTAATGTTTCACTGAATGGCCTGGCCTGGACTACAGTCAGCAACAAAGCTGATGGTTGACCAGTGGAGAATGCTGTATCATTGAGGCTTGGAAGTGTTGTGTTGACTATTGCTGGTCCTCAGACAATGGTTTTAAAAACCGCTAATTTATAAAATGGTCTGAACAGCATGTTTATATGATTCACAGATATGAAATTGGGAAATATGCAAACACCAGCGAGGACTGAAAAATAGCACAAAGTGACCTAGAGAGATAAGGATCATGAGCCAGAAATAAACATATGAGAGAGACATCTTTGAAACTGGCATTTTTCCCCAGATGTAACTTGCAAATATCCAGACTCAGTGGTAAGGAGTAACCTCTAACTGTCCTAATGACTCCTTCATGTAGCCTATAATAATGAATGAGTAATGCTGAAAGAGATGGTAAATTAGACATAAGCATACCTTTTTGTGGCCAGAAAAGGCCAGTGCAATTTTGAAATGGCCTGCTGTATCTGTACTGTTATTACAATCTGTACTGTACACTTCTGTGTACCCCACCATTAAAAGATAATGATTCCTTCCAGGTAGGTCAAAGAGAAACCCAGTATTCATGGGTCTGGAAGGACTGTTTTACAAGAAAAAATTAAAAGACTTCAATGTCTATAATTCTGCTACACTATGATTAAGACTGTTAAACTATGATTAAGACTTAAGACTATTATAAGTACTTGGATGCTGTAAGCTCCAATGAAGGGAAGTTTAACACTATTCACAGGAAAGTAACTAGAACAGAAAAAATTGAAACAAAAACAGGTTTAACAGACACATTTCCTTTTAACAAGAGGTTACATTGTAGAATAGCCTCCTAAATGATATACACCTTAATGTTTATATAATTGTTATAGTTTTAATAAAACTAAATTGGGCAAAATGTATTGGAGGCATGTTACAGGGACATGCACTGAAATCTTATCCAAGTGTCTGTTTATATAATGTTGATCATGTAGTCGAAGGAGAAGCTTTAAATGAGAAATGATTGAATTCTTTATTGATTTGTGTAATTGTATTTTACATAGGCTTATTGATATCAAGACTACTGTAATCAGGGTAATCTGAATAGACATGTTGCACTTTCTATCATAGACTGAACAGAAATTTCAGCAGTGCAAGTAAACTGAAATATTTTTGTAGTTTATAAGTTAATTATTTCAATATACAGTTTGTTTTGGATGAGACTTTTGGGTTTGTATCAGAATTCTTTTTAAGGGGTGAGAGTATGGGTGTAGATTTGGCCAAGTCTGGCTGATTGGACAGGAAGGTGTGGAGCAGAGGTGTGAAATATGGCCCACAGAGCCATGTCTTTCAGTTTCTTTCACCTCTTTGGGAACCCTGCAACTTAGTGGTGTAGTGAGAAGTGGCAACAGGAATTACCATGGCTCCCAGAGCCATGGCAGCCACCACCCATCCCTCTACCAAATTTCTAACACCCAGATGATGTGGCTTTGTGTTCCAGGTCCAGCTTGTGGGACTGCTCATAGGAAGAGCAGTGGCAGCAATAATTTACCTGGCTTAAAGAACCATTTGAAATTAGTACTCCTGCTGCTCATCCCACTGTCAAATGTCTAGCCCTGCGGGCCAGATTTGGAACATGGAGCAGCATCATTTGGCCTGTACTGGAAACATGCAGTGGGATGAGCGCTTGGCTGCCATGGCTTCAGAGGACAGTGGAAATTTAATGCTGAAGCCACCACATTTCCAGCCTTGCGAGCCAGATAACAGCCCATGCTCCAGATCTGACCTATGGATCTGGGGCAACTCATCTAGCTTACAATGGTGGATGAGTTTGACAGCCCTCGTATACAGAGACTTGTCTCCTTCATCCAAAACCAATGCTAATTTTCATCAAGAGACTGCAGTACTTACCAAAATGATGTAAGCTGACACTTGTTTATATGAATTATAAGCTATAAATGTTGTTTGGAACTAGAAATGTGCATCTTAAAATAAATACTAGCCAGAAGCTGACTTCTGGCCTTTGACAATTCCTAAAAAAATTCTCTGTGCAGGTTCTTGCCAGATGGTGAAAAAGAAGAAAGCTATCCTTGTAATAAAATAGTCCCCTTCCATTCTGTGCTAAACTCTGCCCGTAGGAGGCCCACAAAGGTAGCATGAAGGTGTACTGCATCTCCCAGTCTGCATGGCTTTGCACTTTTTTTTTAAGACCGTGTACCATGTCTTATAGATAATATTTTATTTCTGAGAAGTTCCAGCTTTAGATTCTTAATACCAAGAGCTGCTAACTTAACTTGATCTTAGTAGTGTTCTTTTTCTTAAATGCTAATGTATTCACTCAACATTAGATAAGATGGAGGAACTCTTCAGTAAATTAAATCACAGAAAGGAAACTTATGAGAAGTGGAAACTTGGACAAATAACTAGGGAAGAATATAAGAGCATTGCTCAGGCATTCAGGGATGAAGTCAGGAAGGCCAAAGTGCAATTGGAGTTGCAGCAAGGGATGTAAGGTAACAAGAAGGGTTTCTACGGATATGTCAGTAGCAAGAGGAGGATCACAGGAAGTGCAATTTGGGGAGGAGGCGAGCAGCCCTCAGTGTTGAAAGAACAGCTTGGGGACTATTTAGAAAAGCTTGGATGTATACAGATCCATGGGGCCAGATGGGATGCACCTGAGAGTGCTGAGAGAGTTGGCTGCTGAGATTGCAGAGACCCTGGCCATCATCTTTGAGAACTCATGGTGATCAGCAGAGGCCCCAGATGATTGGGAAAAGCCAATCAATGCCATATTTAAGAAAGGGGGAAAAAAGGAGGATCCAGGGAACTACAGACCAGTCAGTCTCACCTCAGTCCCTGGAAAAATCATAGAGCAGATCCTTAAGGGATCCATCTTGAAACATTTGGAGGAGAAGGAGGTGATTAGGAACAGTCAGCATGGATTCACGAAGAGCAAGTTATGCCTGACCAACCTAATTGCCTTCTGTGATGACATGGCTGGCTTTGTGGATGTGGGGAGACTGGTGGATGTGGTGTACCTTGATTTATAGCAAGGCTTTTGATACGGTCTCCCACAACATTCTTGCAGGCAAGCTAAGGAAATATGGGCTGGATGAATGGATTCTAAGGGGGGATAGAAAACTGGCTGGAGGATTGGGTTTGGAGGGGGTAGTAAACAATGCCTTGACGTCTAGTTGGCAGCTGGATCCAGTGGAGTGACCCAGGGGTTAGTCTTGGGGCCAATTTTGTTCAATGTTTTTATCAATGACCTGGAAGATGGCAGAGAGTGCGCCCTCAGCAAGTTTGCAGTTGACACCAAGCTGGGGGGAGTAGTAGATATGCTGGAGGGTAGGGCTAGGATTCAGAGTGACCTAGACAAATTGGATGATTGGGCCAAAAGGAATCTCATGAGGTTCAACAAGGAAAAGTGCAAAATCTGTCACTTAGGATGAAACAGTCCCATGCACTGACCTGGTACAGGCTGGGGGCTGACTGGCTGGGTAGCAGCTCTGCAGAAAAGGACCTGGGGGTTACAGTGGACAATAAGCTGAGTATGAGCCAACACTGCCCTTGTTGCAAAGAAGACTAACAGCATACTGGGCCACATTGGTAAGTGTGTTGCCAGCAGGTCATGGGAAGTGATTATTCCCCTCTGTTCAGCACTTGTAATAGAATCATAGAACATTAGGGTTGGAAGGGACCTCAGGAGGTCATCTACTTCAACCCCCTGCTCAAAGCAGACCATCTGCAACTAGATCATCCCAGACAAAGCTTTGTCTCGCTGGGTTTTGAAACCCTCCAGGGGTGGAGCTTCCACCACCTCTCTGGGTTACCTGTTCCAGTGTTACATCTAGAGTATTGTTTTGGGCCCCCCACTTCATTAAGGATTTGGACAAATTGGAGAGAGTCCAGCGGAGGGCAACACAAATGGTTTGGGGGTTGGGGCATGACTTATGAGGAGAGGCTGAGGGAATTGGGCTTATTTAGTTTGGAGAAGAGATGACTGAGGGGATTTAATTGCTGCCTTCAACTATCTGAAGGGAGGTTTGAAAAAAGATGGAGCTGGATTGTTCTCAGTGGTGGCATATGACAGAATAAAGAGCAACAGTCGCAAGTTGTAGCAAGGGAAGTTTAGGTTAGATATTATGAAGAATTTTTTTTTTTTACTGGGAGCAGGTAGTATAACACTGGAACAGGTTACCCAGAGAGGTGGTGGAAGCTCCATCCTTGGAGGTTTTCAAAACCCAGCTAGACAGAGCTTTGTCTGGGATGGTCCTGCATTGAGCAGGGGTTTGGACTAGATGACCTCCTGAGGTCCCTTCCAATCCTAATGTTCTATGATTCCATTACAAGATGACCTGCCCTTACCCCAATAATTAGATATTGTATATGGAAAATGTATACATTTATTATAAACTTCCATGTAAACAATATAATTATTGAAGGTTCACCTTAATTTTGTCCTCTCCCACTGCTACAGCAGGGAACATAAATCTGGGGGGTCAGTTCCTTTGTCCTCTACCTTCTGCCTGCAGCCCCTTTTCCTCCCCTGCCCCCCCACCCCTTACTGTCAGACTCTGCTTTTCCCTGAGCACATGGAAGTGAGGGGAAAATATGAAAATGTTGACTTTGAAATTGAATATAGCTGTAGTATATAGTACCCATGGGCTTGCTCATCTAGAATTTGATGCATTTTACCTTTTTCAAATTTTAGCACATGTACTCCATAAACACTTTTAAGCAGCACATTGGCACCTACTTATATATAGAACAGATTTTATTAAGGAAACTTTTTGTTTTCCTAGCCAAATTAGCCAAATCTATGAATTACTCAAGAACCATATGAGGCCCTATGACCAGCAAACATCCTCCACTACTACCTGGGGCTTCAGGTGCATCCATATCATTTGGCAAGGCATTTTACATGCAGGCCTAAGCCCAGAGGCTTGAGGTTCTGATGCCCCCAAGTTTTGCTTATGCTCAGCTGTATGGCTGCAGGAGCAAGCTAAGGGGGAGTCTCCCATTTCCATAAAGTGGGCATAAAGCCAAGATTTTGACCACTGGAAATAAGCAGATTTTTTTTTTTTTTTTTTTAATTTGTATCGGAGGCCAAATTAGCCAAAACTAATTCCAAATCCAGGAGTCCAGAAACATAAGTGGTCCTACTACCAGCAAACATCCTCCACCCACAGCTGGAGTTTCAGATGCTTCAAATCCTTTGACAGGCATCCTACTTGCAGTCCCAAGCCCAGAGGCATGGGGTTCAGATGCCCCTGAGTTGTGCTTGCCCTTACCTTCACAGTTAGGGCGGCTAGGATCTGGAACCAACTTCCAAGGGAAGTGGTACTGGCTCCTACCCTGGGGCTCTAAGGAGAGGCTTGATGTCTACCTGGCTGGAGTCATTGGAGCCCAGTTTTTCTCCTGGCCAGGCAGGGGGTCGGACTTGAAGATCTACAAGGTCCCTTCTGACCCTACTTCTGTGATTCTGTGATATGATTCTAGGATAAGGCCCTTGGAGCAGGCAAGGGAGGAGACTCCCATTTCCATAAACTGGACTTAAAGCCGTTGCACCTCGGCAGGTACTGAATGAACCATGCTATAAGAGCAGTTCTCCTGGGGTGTAATTCAGGAGAACTGTCTTCTTGGACACAAATACATGGCAAAAGATTTTGAAACTCTGAAGAAAAACCAGAGCGTTGCTTAGGCATGATATTAGTTCAAAGCCAAAAGGCGTATCATTTATCATATAGTTTTTTTTTAATTGAGTCCCACCAGAGTCTAGCATTTCAAGCCATGGTGACCCTATAGCTCAGCAGTGCTCATTATATTATATGCTAGATACCCCCACACAAAGGATCTGTGTGTTAATTAGCTACCACTCATGATTGGAACTGAAAGTTCTTGTTACAAGTACTGGGATGCTCCAAAAATTTAAATGCAGATCAGGCGTGGGCAGCCTGGTTCAGCTTCATCTCATGGAGGGAGGGGCCACACTAATCATGCAACAGGCTGAGAGAGGGTGAGCTGTTTGTGGTGTCCCATATGATGTTTGCCAGATATGTAAGGATGGTGAAGAAAGGGGAATAATGGGAAAGAATCCACAGCTCAGCTGTGGGTATGAATAGGAAGTTGAAATGTATGCAGTGTAGTGGCTTATTATGACTTGGGGGGGTGGGGGGTATCAATGCTGAGGGGGACTTCATTTAATGGGCATTACCATGAACCTTATTTAAATGGGCTGCACTATCCTTGTGGTAGGTTCCTACCAGTATGTTTGCCCAGTTGGGACATATATTTCATAGTCATGCTCAGTGTTGGCTGCATTGAATCTACTTTATAGTTGGTTTCCATTACTGAGCACATGCTGCTTTTGGCAGCAGTTTAGTGATAAACAATGTATTTTAATACAAATTTAAATGGGGGGCTTTTCTCCCCATGCTGACTGGAGCAAAAAAACCTTGTGTTCAAGTAAATGTGGTGTTACGTTGTCCAAAATGGCAGTGCTGTGATCATTTCCTGATTTTTGCAATGAAGTGGCTTCAAGACTATCAGAAACAAAAAGATTTCTTCAGCCTGCTTGTTTGCTCTTAAACTTGGTCTAGATTTTTTTTTTTTAAACCTTCTACTCCAGGTTTTCTTTAGGCAATGCCATACTTACTTAGCACTTCCTAAATCATCTTTCCAGATTGTCTCCTGATTTCGTTTGCGGTGTTTGGAGAAGGTTTGGGAATGCTGCAGTGCTCCGTTTAGTCCAATTTAGTTTAAAGATTAAATAACATTAAGCAATTCAAGCCTCATGTTCTGAACTCAGTCCTTCTGTATAGTCACCTGGGACTCGGTCTCTTGCTTTTCTGTTCTTCACTTGTGCAGCCCATCTGACAAGCAAAAGATTTCAACATCTCACTCACAGTTGGGAAAGCTTTTGGTCACACAGTTCCTGTAGTTTGGGTTTACTTTCTAATATGCAGTTTCTTTCTTAGTGCTGGGTTGTTAATAAAAAGAAGCTGCACTAGTAGGTTTAGGTGTATTAAGTGCGACAGGCCTGTTGCACTTAAATCCAGTTTTCTTTAGGAAACCCTGAGAGAAATTGCTGTTAACACTTTCTGCAAGGCTAACTCCATGCAAAGAAACATTTTTTTCTGAGTATTAATTAACCTTATTTTTAAATATTCTCTTGTGACACAACTTACAGCTTAATGCTTTGAAACTGTTTTACAGTAAACTTACAAGTGAGATGCACAGTTCAGATTTTAGACTTAGGGTTATTTGAACATTTTGTTAACATGCTGTATACCCACGGTCAGCAACCTTTTCTAGCTGCAGATTGAAATGACCCAGCTTGGGACAGAAGCAGGTGGGCAGGTGCTATAGGACCCAGCTATTGCTGCTTCAACCCACAACAGCATGTTGATGAATTCCTACATTTTTGGGCTAGACTCAGTGGCTCTGTGGGCTGAATCTGGCACAGGTTGCCAACCCCTAGTGTATACTATCTTCTTTAAAGTTCATTTAGATTTTTAAATAGACTGACTTGAGAATAAAATAGCTGATTATGGATAACACCATGTTGTAGACAGCCTTATTCCAGAATACATTTATTTGCATATGGAGTTATCCATAAACAAGTTTTCCAGAACAACTTTATTTGCTTTTCCTGAATAATTTCATGTATAGATGAGTCTTTCTTAGGATGTTTTGTTTTTAATTCCCCCAAATCTGCTCTTTTCTTATACTGCTCCAAATCTATTGGTTTCTTCTGTCTGCTTTAGATGTACTTTGCAGGAAAAAACAAACTTGGAACATTATCTTGTAACCTTTCATTGTTACTAACCAAAGACTGCCAAATTTGAAAGTCGTTTGTTTAAGATTAGCAAGTGCTTTGTATTTTTTCCCCAAGAGCACATCATGAGTAAACATATTCTACAAATGCTGTTAAAATATTTAACTAAATAGAATAATTGGCTCAAAGAAAACCTTTAGGTTCAGTTTCTGTTGCCTGAAGGTGGCTGACTGCTACTAAATGTTGTTTCTCTCCACTTGGAGAGATCTTATTTTTGTCTGTGACTAGACTTGTCCTTCTGAGCATGCTCAGACAAATTCCATTATGACCATCTGTGGCGATACTACTCCATCTGGGATAGCATGCTGCTCTGTCTCCAAAATGGTGGTTAGGAAAGAAACAGGTGGACTTGCTTTTTGACAGAATAACCTGTATTTTTAATCCAGTAGCCTAATTAGGGCACTTAACTAGAACTGGAGACGTAGATTTTAACTTCACTGCCCTGTAAAATGCCGTAAACACCAGGCCACCGGTTAGGAAAGGCTAAAGGCACTTTCCCTGTCTAGTGGGGTCTGGCCTGTGCTCCTGGCCCAGTGGCATTTGTGTTTTACATTAAATAGCCATTGAATGAAATGGATAAACACTGTAAATGTTTAAGTACATAAGTAGCACTGATGTCTAAAGATGCCTAAAGATATCTCAGACTGAGTATGGTGTACTTTAAATATTACATGTGAATTTTTCAATGACTGTTATGCAATGATCTATTTTCTTAGGGAAAAAAACAGAATGAGTGTTTTGGTTATAACACAGTACAATTTGAGTGTGTGGTTTGTGGCTATATGTAAATTGATTAAATACATAAACGCTTTGGTTAATCAGTTTCGAATTAGGGGCAGAGGAAGAGCCAGAGGAGGTTTTGCTGGTACAAATACTGGTCCCAGCAACTCAAATACTACTTTTCAAAAGAGACCGAAGGAAGAGGAATGGGATCCTGAATATACCCCAAAAAGCAAGAAATACTTCTTGGTGGGTGCTAGAGAATTTATTATATTATGCATGCATTTTTGTTCTCGCAGCATATTCTATATCCAGTTTTAAGAAGGCTGTCACTTTATGCATGTTGTTTTTGTTATCACTGTCTGTTGTAGCGTCATACTGCTATGAGAGCATCAGGCTTCCAGTAGTGCCAGCTCCAGCATCTTTTTGCTGCAGGAGGGTGGCAATAGCTTGTTTTAAAGGAAGAATATCCCCAAAAAACCATTATTTCCATCCTTCAGATGGAGGAATGACAACATACCAGACTAATGCTTACTGAGAGATGGTGCCTCAGCCCTATCTGAGAGTTCAGTAAAAACAGAAAGCCAGCAGCATATCTAGGATAGACATGGACTGGCTATGGTAGCAGCAGCTCTGCTGCTCTCATTGGAGTATGGAGAAATATGTGCAACTCCTCCATCTTTTGGTCTTTTTCTACCAGCAAAAATGCCCGAAAAACCAAAAAAAACTTGTTAAAATAAGTAATCCAGGATTTTTTTATTTAGCACATTCTGGTTCTGCTTAATAAAGAGAATGTTACATTATCAGTTATTAAGGTGAAGACGCATTTTTCTAAACAATCAAAGTTTGTTCAGTGATATTGTAGTGCATTCATTTAATATGGTATAATCAGAAGTATTATACATGGAATAATTCCAGTAATCATCCTGAAAAGAAACTTTGTACACTGGAATCCAAATATATTGGGTTTAGCTGAGATCTATATTTAGTGTTGTTGCATGCTTATCACATATAACACCGTGTATCAAATAACAGAATCTCCTGGAATACTTGAGCTTTGTTATCCTCAAGAAAAAGAAGAAATTTTGTAATGAAACCTGGCTTTCAGCCTTGGCTCATACTTGGCATAAAGTTGAACTGAAAAATCACTTTAAAAAAAAAAAAAAAAAAGAGCTCCAAATCTGTTTTTTGAAATTTTGTATGTAGTTTCTTGTCCAAAGGTCTTATTTTTATTACGGTTCAGAAGATGTTTACCAAGACATGAATAATATAGGAGTTTACTTGATGCTTTTTTTATAGTCAGGCAGATGATGGAAAACATTTTGTCATTCAGATTTGTACTAAACTGCAATTCAGACAATATTTAGCCAATTTACAATTGAGGGGGAAATTGAATTATTATTAAATTTAAACTATTAAAGCATTATAAGCAATTTTTTAGCTTTATGGATGAATGATTGATGGATGAAAACTGATATTAAAAAATCAGCTTTGTTTAAACTGGATTTTACTTAAATAAAACGCACATTTTTTCCTTAAAAATCTGTAACAAAACATGACAGACAGTAGAAGCCTAAATTTTCCATAATCCATTTAATTTGGATTAAATAGAACCCTACTTTCCATAATCCATTTGGACTGAGTGAAAACAAAAACTGTCAAACAGAATATTAAACTATAATTAATTTTTATAGAATACTCTTGCTGCTGAAGCTTTAGAGAGTCAAATCACTGAATTGCTAAAAGTTGCTAGCTAAATGCAAGGTTTGTTGATATGCCAAATTGATATGAAGCAAAACCTGGATACTTCACTGGATTAGGTTCCCTATCTATATCCACTTGCAAACGTGGTTTTGCAGAACAACTGTGGGTGTACAGAGCCACAGGAAAGAGCTGCCTTGGGACCACCGATTTAAAATCCAACTTGATTGGAGAAGTAGTGCCTTTTAATTGTAAAAGCTGCCCTAAACAGATGACTATCTTGTCCTTAATTCATCTGCAAATTAGGCAGATTGCAAAACGACCAAGATGTGAAGAAACTGTTTGTATTAGCCAGGTACAGAGATAATGTTTTTTTTCTTCTTTTCAGAAGTGGGAGCTGATGAGACATATTCGTTCTGAAATCTGGAAGAACAGTTCACTAGCTACATATAATTTCTTTCATTAATTAGTTTTAAATAAACAGTATTTTGATAAACTTTTTTTAGGTATCTAGAACATAACGTTTTATATTAAATGAAAACAATTTTAATTCTGTTTTTATGAATTTAACAAATCTCATTGTTTTTATCCATTGCAAATTGACGTAATTACATATAAATCATTAGTCAGTTAGCAAATGTCATTCATTCATGACTAAGTAGAAACTGTAGTGTATTGTTGTATTGCTTAAGTCAGTGATTCTCAACCAGGGTGCCTTGAGCCATACAGGGGTGCCATACAATGTTAGCACTTTTAGATGCGTAAAAATGATTCAAAAGAGAAACCCAGAGATTTCAAATAGGAATCTATAATGTTAAAAGCATTCTGACCTGTTGTGGTCTTCCTGAGGTCTTTGCAACAAAAAAATTGCTCTATTATTTTTCTACAGTTAAGAGTGAAAACTAAGAGCCAGCACTTTTCTGAGTGGTGTCTTGAGTCTAACGAGGTTGAGGACTACTGGCTTAAGTACATGCATAGGATGCATTTCTCTGGTTAGCAGAATTTAAAAACAAATGCCAATCTTGAAATAAACAATATATCTGTTGCACAGCAGCACATTTTTAGTGGTTATGAGCCAAAAAACACCAACTTCTGTTTTGGAAAATTACTAAAATGCAAATGCAAAAAGGGAACCAAAGGAACAGCTTTGACCCAGTAACTGAGACTTCTTTTGTATTAAATAAATCATAAAAAACATACTTTGTAGTAAGAGGTAACAGAATTTTGTCTGTTCAGTAATTTCTGACAGGCCCTTGCTTTTACCATACCAGGAGTGAGATCAGCAAATATCATTAAGTAGGGTGGTAAAGCCAGCACTTCCAGAAGTTAGTAAATCTCATTAAGTGATTGGTTTGATATACATCATGATAAATGGGAGTTAGAGTAGTTCTATACATGACAAGCCTCCAATGTAAAACCCTTCATAAATCAAGGAAGTCTTAATTGTTTTTGGAATTTCTGGTTTTTTGTAGTTTTAAATGTGGGGACTATGCCTCCTGCTATGAGCTATAAGATATCAATAATGGAATCTAAACTGCTAAAATATTTCCTGTAAAACTGCATCTTGAGAGAATTTATATAAATTCAACAGTGTGTGTTGAATTTATCATTCCTACGTAATACGGTGTTAAGTACATTAGATATTGTTCATTTAACTTTTTCTTCTTCTTTGTCCCTTTTTAATATAGCATGATGACAGAGATGATGGTGTGGATTATTGGGCTAAAAGAGGAAGAGGTCGTGGCACTTTCCAGCGGGGCAGAGGGCGGTTTAACTTCAAAAAATCAGGTAGCAGTCCAAAGTGGACACATGACAAATACCAAGGGGATGGGCTTGTAGAAGAAGAAGAAGAAACGATGGAAAATAATGAAGAAAAGGACAGACGCAAAGAAGAAAAGGTAGAAAATTCTGGCTTGTCTGTGATTTGATGAATATTTTCTTCCTCACTGTACTCTTTAACTTCAATCTCCTAAAATGAAAACACCTTAATGTAGAGTCAGTAATGGACAGAAAGAATGCAGTAAGATATTATTTCTCTTTTTCCACAGGAGTAATAAGTTTGAAGAATTCCAACTGAAAGATCAGCCCTCACACTATCTACACAGCATTTTTAATAATTTTCTTTTGTTGTCAAATGAATGTAAGCATTTTACTTAAATTTTACTGTTTGAAAGTAGTATAGAACAATTGTTTTGTTTTAAGCCTTTAGAAACCTTGATATAGTAAACTGTATGCTGATGATCGTACAGGTAGAAAGTAAAATATTTGTAACTCAACTTTTAAGAACTTTTACTGTTTGTTATATGCAGTGTAATTCTGTTTTGTCCAAAATATATGGTCAAGTACAACTCTAAAAGTTTTGATTATTCCCCACGTCTGTATTTTATTCTGAAGTAAACTTACAGCTCTGCACACCTAAAATCTTGGAAGAGCATTTATTTTACACATTGGTACTAACTACATTAAAAAATGGGCACTGGAATTTTCCTTTGGTTTAAGGGCTAGTTATAGAACAGAAGTGGCTTCTTGTTACCAAAATAAAAAGTAGTCTTAAGATTGCACTCTATAACCAAGCTGCAGCAGAGACTATTTGAAAATAGTCACTTAATCTTGCCAAAGCAGTCTTAGTGACAGAGTAAAATGGGGACTAACCATATTAACTTCCTGTTTTAATAGTCACAAAAACCTTGCAGTAGATCACATAAGGACTGTTCCCCTTAAGAGCCACTTCTGAGAAAAGGTATATACCACAATCCTTATTCAGGGCTTAATTATTAGCACTGTGATTTAAAGTGTATGTTTTTAGGCCATAGGTGGAAGCCCTCTTTAACTCTGTATTAAATATAGCAATAGTTTGATATTGAATGCAAGGCAAGATACACTTTCACAGACTCACTCACTCAGAGGCATCAGCTTTTGTAGCTTTAGCTTACTTAGTCAGATATAAGTGAAGCTATGAAAGCTTCTCTGAATGAGTTAATCTACAAGGTGCTACCCTGTCTTGTGTTCTGCCTAAGGTCAAACAAACATAGGTAGCTACCTTACTTAAGTGTAATGTTTTTCTGCTCATGTTACTGCTACTGGGGTAATGCCCAATTTTGTTCGTTCAACAACCCAAGCAGTAGTTTAATTTATATACACTAACCAGAAGCACCATCTTGGGGGGGGGGACATGTTCCTGGAATTCTTTCCTAGTTTTATGACAGAAGTAAACCACTAACAAGGAAAATAAAAGCACTACCCCTTGTTTGTTAAGTCCCTGAGCAGTATAATAGATGCTAAATGGCTCCTTCACAACTACACAATCAGAAATGTTTTGAATAACTTCTGCTGACTCATGAGTCACCAATAGAAAGCTTTGGTCAAGAAATGTGTGGCACTATTGATCCAGCTACTCTTTGCGTCAGTCTTTATTCCAGTTCGCAAAACTGCTTTTTCAGATTCTTCATGCAGACTTTCCTCTTCAGGTAAGTAGTCTGGCAAGTGAGATTGCTGAAGCACACTTGCAGTCTTAAGTGGAACAATAATCTGAAAATAAAAAAAAGAAAAAAGAAAAAAAAGAATTTGCACCTTGCTGTACTGAAACTTGAATGCATTTAGCATACAACTTTTTTTAAAAATTTCGATAAGGAAGGCTGAAACACTGCCCCTTCTTAGATACAGGCTAGAAAATGAGTATCACCACAATTACTTCTAGGGTTTAATTAACAAATCTGAGGCAAGTGCCTACATTTTATAGGCCAGTGGTTCTTAACCTTTTCAGACTTAAGGCACCTCTCCATAACTTGTCAAAATTTAGTGGTACCTCATGAAGTTATTACAGTGGGTTAAAAAAAGACTTGACACCTTTTTTTAATCAAACCACAAAAATGCACATGAATAACCGATATAATTAATGAGACAGTGAGGCTGGTGGTTCTTGCAAATATCTTGAATTTGTGGATGAATTAAAGAGACTCGTTTCCTCTTCCACTGAAAGTTGCCTTTCCCCTCATATTTTGATTGTTAAAGCAAAAAAAAAACCCAACTCACATATGATGTTGAAAATTACAACAATATTTTTACAGCTCATTTTGAAATGTTGGAATATTGCTTGGTTAGTTAAACCCAGAAGTGATTGAAAAGATACTGCACCATATTTCAGTCTTAGGGTCTGATCACTATGCTTATCAGCAAGTTCTTCCTGAATCCCGATTCTTGGTGTTTCCGTAAACAGCTTTCTAACCCAGCATACTCTGTAACATCCAAATCTGGGAAACATTTTTGAATCTTCTAGCAATTCCAACTCATCCAATATCAGTAGCAAGGCTTCTATATTATTTGATGCACCTCTGGGGGGGAACATTTCTGGTTCTCAGACATTAGGTTGAGCCTTCCAGATCTGAATCTTATCTGGATCCCTGAATCTGACCTGAGTCTTATCTGGATCCCTGGTAGTCAGATAAGTTAAGGCTAAGCTTTATCAGAAGGAGTGGAAATATCTTCATTTGGACATTGCATGCTGGTATTCAGTTTACTCAAATACAGAAATGTGCCAGCAAGATATGCTAGTTTTTAGAGCACCAGCTATGACTGCTCAACAGATCATAGAAATCAGATGGATGTTTGTGTGTAAAAAATTGTTAACACTTCCTTCTCCAACTTTGTAAACTTGGGATAAAACCTTGCCCCTTGATAACCATCTTACTCCTTTGTGCAACATGATACTGGTACATTCAGATTTCCATTGTCTTGCACAATCTTGAAAAAACAAAAGATTTTAGTGGCCTTTTAATGTAATTGACCGCTTTTACTGTGCGCACATACTTTTTACAATTCCTGGATATATTTTTTCACTACAAGAGTGTCTCAGTGAAGGATGCAGTAGGCACGTCTACAGGTGCATTGATATGCCATAATTATGGCGCACATTAAGTTAAGTATCTGTAATAAGAACTAAATGCGTTTTAATTGGTGCTACTGCACAGTATTGCTGGCGCAGGTCTTTTCGGTGACATGAATACACAGTAGGCTAATTCTGTTGTGCATTAGTGCAGCTTTTGCTGGGACACACTAATTCACAGTAGAATTAATCTGCTTGTAGCATCTCATGTAGACGCACCAGTGAGCTGTAACACCACTTGGATTCTGTTTCTTCATGGTTGAAACAAATCCCCATACTGACCCAAACATAGTAGGAACACTGCAAACACCTACACAGGATTTCCAGGAGGATAAACCCAAAGATTTCAAATATGAATCTACTGTCAAGAACACCCTAACCTCTTGTAGTGGCGCTGAGTTCTTGATAGTAAAAGAATTGCTTTATTTCTCTATCATCAACCAAATGAGTAAAAGCTAGGAGTGGGCATTTCTTACTTATCTGTTGATTTATCTACCCAAAGAGGGAAGGTAATAGCCATTTCAACTTTTTTCTCACCTTTTTTTCAGTATTGGAAGTCTCCTAATGGTATCATTGGACAGTGAAATTTTATCAATTTGTGAGTTTAGCAATAGAATGTCTGCTTAAAGAATTAGGTAGCCTTACCTCTTTTCCAGATTCACTTCTAATCAGTTGTGCTTCTAATACTTTTGTTGCAGCAATAGCAGAAGCTAGGGTCTAAAATAAGAGGTTTATTGTTTTAAACATAAGAGTGTAAGAACATGAGAAGTGCCATGCCAGGTGAGACCAATGATCCATCTAGCTCAGTATCCTGTCCCCAGCAGGGGCAAGAATGGATGTTTTAAAGAGAAAGCATTGCACTGGGTATATCTAGAGTGATCTGTCCCCTGTTCATTACCCACCCTAGCATCCAAAATACATAATTATAACACAGCAAATTTACTGCTAAAGATGCAACTTTGGAATACTGTTAAGGCAAAGGAAGTTGCAATTCATTGAACAGTACTTCCAATCAGAGATGACCCGAGCAGGGTGTGGGGTCCAGGGCAAATTAGCTTGTGTGGGACACTCCCCCAGACGCAAGGAAACAGGCAGCAGATTCAGTGGCAAGTGCACAAATGTAGGGGGGCATATGGCCCCCCATTACTCCCACCCCTGTGTACTGCAAGGAGCTGGCCCCTGGTGGCTTTGCCTTGCTCCTTCAACTGGGTCCTGCAGCTATGCATTCTTGCCCTGGCTGGGCAGCACCCCTAGCCCCCAACACTCCCTCACCTTGGCTACTGATGCTGCCTCAATCTGCCCCCCTCTTTCCCCACCATGACTTACCTGAGGGAGCTGCTCTCCCTCGCTGCCCAGGGCCTGTACTCTCAGCCATGTACATTCGAGTATGCACGCATGTATGTGATACCCCCTGTGTCCCGCTCCCCCCAGCCTCTTGCAAGCTGGAACTCTGCCAGCCTGCAAGGGGAAACCTGTAGTTTTCCATGTTTTTTCCTTTAAAGGAGAAAATCTGCATTTTTCTGCAGTAGATGGAAAATCTGGATCCCTGGTAGATCTCCAATCTTTTTTCCTTACTATAGCAAAATAGCTCAATAATTTACCCTCCACCCCACAATCAATTTGTTGGAAAGTAATAGCCCTTGGTTGTACATGCTCTTTGATCAGGTACAGCTATTATCTATATACCCAAGATGTTAAATGCAGTATATGCTTTTAAAATGTGACCCTGAAGGATACAAAATGTTACTCTGAAGAGTGTATGCTTAGGGAAAGCGAAGCAGCAACTTGGCTAACAAGGCATTTACTTAATTCCTTACTGGCTTCAGTTAAGGTTAAAAAAAAATATATATAATGTGTGGTCAAACAAGGCTGTTTTAGGTTTTCTTGTTTCACAGAACCTCAAAAAAAAAAAAAAAGGTATGCCAACTGCTTATTACACATTCTTACAATGCATCTAGTTGACCTCTGTAGCATCAGTCAACTTACTGGCTGCAATGGTAGCAACTACAGTTAAATGGTATCTAACTTTGATAATGCAAAAAGGGGAAAAAAAACAGAAAAACAAGGTGATTCCACTTCTCATAGCTCTTGGCAGCAGTGTCTGAAATCTCACAATTAAGAATTGTTGGTTCAGAGCTTTAGAAGCAGTACAGGAATACTGGAACTAATGTTGTTCCAAGTGCAAATTAAGCTTCTAGTGTGTTAGTGCTGCAGTATTTTTCAGAAATTAATTTGACCTTACCTCTGTTTCAAGATCTGATTTTACACGTACAGTGCATCTTCTGAGAGCTGACTGAAATGTAAAGCTGATTACTCCTTTGACTTTTAACAGTGCTTCCTCACACAGATTTTTGGTACGCTAGATTAAAAAGAGTCAAAGGATGAGTGAAAACACACCAGTTGGAATTTAACTATTAACTCAATGTCAAACCAACATTGAAAGCAGTAGGACCAAGCCTATTTAGTTTACATGCTTTCAGTTGTGACTGGGTACACTAATCCTAAAATAGGTTAGTAATACTAGCCCAGTGGGCTGCTTAGGTATTTGGTATCATTTATTGTACTATAGTAGTGACTACAGGACCTAATTTAAACTGGATTATATGAGGTTTCTGAAACCTGGATTGGAAAAATGAAGCATTAATCTAGTTCTAATGAAATGGAGGCACAAACTGGTTTGCCCAAATTTGTAAAGAAAATCTGATAAAAATGGAAATGAAACCCAGTCTCCTGAATTCCAACCCACTGCCATAATATCCTTTCTCTAAGGATTAGGTAACAGACTTTCCCCTTTAACCTTATGAGGAGTATCAGTGCAGTTGCCCAAAATCAGCATGAAGGAAGTAATCCTAGATTACATAGCAACGGGAAGGTCATTGCCATGACTTTGTGCTGACATTATGATGGAGACTGCAGTTCACATGGTTTAGGAGAAGCCACATGAGGAACAATTCAACTAAACAAAAGTATGGATATTATAACCTTAAGTATTTACAGCTTGGGTCAGAAGATGCTGAATAACATATAGGATCCTACCACATTATCTAGTCCTTCAATGTGAAGAGTAATGGTCTTTGCTGTCTTGTTGGAGTTGTTAAGAAAAAACTCTGCTTTGAACTTGTTATCAAATACTTGTGGAGTACATCGTGTATTGGTGATATAAAAAGATGTATTCAGTGCATTCTGTACTTCTCTTGCTAGAAGCTGAAGACTGCCATTGATGTCATGTCTACAGGGAAAAACAACAATTGGGAGGAAAAAAATGTATTTGGTTTCTTTCTTCCTATAGCCCATTTGTAACTATACTTATTCTATGGACAAATATACATTTATAATAGCTTCAAAAAAAGGAGCTGATGCTGCTCCAGTGGGTACTATAATTGTTAGATGTACATGACCCTGTTGCGATGCAAGTGAGCTAAATCACTCTAGCTTTGATCTTGGATGCAGCTGGGTTAAAAGTTGGAGTGATTTTATTTTTCTAGATACACCTGCACACTCTGGATCAGCAGTTCTGTCACACCTTTTAAAACTGCTACAATGGTAGAGAGTATGTAGATGGAATTACTAGTGGCTCATGAGCTAAACTCACTTCTCTAGCTGTATAATTTAGAAATAACCATTGAAGTTTTTATTCACTACAGAAACAAGTAGGATTACTCAGACTTCTCAAGGTGTCCCTTTAGCACTTGTTTGATCTTCAAATTTCCAGTCGTCCTGACTCCCAAAAGCAAGTTGGGTGGCTTTATGCAATTCTCTTGCTTATAGGGGGCTTTTCTGTCAATGCTTTACATCTCAAGCTCTACTTCATGAAATGCAGCCACTTCGAGAATTGCATGTTCCCCAAACCAGGAAACCATAAATTGTTCTGCTGGTACTCTTCCCCCTAGCCAGGAGGAATGTTCATGCTTTTTCTGTTTGTTTTTTGTCATTCCCAGAAGTAGCCTTTCATATAATGTACTGGAGTTGATAACAGCCTTGGTAACTACCAGTTCTTCATAGTTTCATAGTTTCTAGGGTCGGAAGGGACCTGAGCAGATCATCTAGTCCGACCCCCCGCCATGGCAGGAAAGAATGCTGGGGTCAAACGACCCCAGCAAGATGTTCATCTAACCTCCTCTTAAACACCCCCAGGGTAGGAGCCTGCACCACTTCTCTTGGAAGTTGGTTCCAGACCCTAGCCACCCTGACCGTGAAGTAGCGCCTCCTGATATCTAACCTAAACTACCCTCTGCCAGCTTGTGACCGTTATTCCTGGTCACTCCTGGCTGTGCTCAGGGGAGCAGGGACTCCCCCAATGCCTGCTGATTCCCCCCCTGACTATAACAGGCCACAAGATCCCCCCTCAGCCTTCTCTTTTGGAGGCTGAACAGGTTCAGGTCCCGTAGCCTCTCCTCATAGGGCCTGCCCTGTTGCCCTGTTGATCATACGAGTGGCCCTCCTCTGGACCCTCTCCATGCTGTGGACGTCCCTCTTCAAGTGTGGTGTCCAGAACTAGACGCAGTACTCCAGCTGCGGCCTGACCAGTGCTGCATAGAGGGGGAGGATCACCTCTTTGGACCTGCTCGAGATGCATCTGTGGATGCATGACAAGGTGAGGTTGGCCTTCCTAACTGCCTCCCCACACTGCTGGCCCATGTTCATCTTGGAGTCAGTGATGACCCCCAGATCCTTTTCCGCCTCCGTGCTGACAAGAGGGGAGTTCCCTAACCTGTAGGTATGGTGCTGGTTGTTCCTCCCCAGGTGCATCACCTTGCACTTGTCTGTGTTGAAACCCATCCTATTCTCGTCTGCCCACCCTTGTAACCTGTCCAGGTCTGATTGTAGCCTGTTGCATCCTTCCAGTGTGCCCATATCCCCCCACATCTTAGTGTCATCAGCAAATTTGAACAGGGTGCTTTTTACCCCCTCATCCAAATCACTGATGAAGATGTTGAACAGTGCGGGCCCGAGGACCGAGCCCTGCGGAACCCCACTGCCCAGTCCTTCCAGGTTGAGAAGGACCCATCCACTACCACCCTCTGGGTGTGGCCCTCCAGCCAGTTGTTGGCCCATTTGCCTGTGTGGGTGTCTACATCACAGCCCCCCCAGTTTCTTAATGAGAACGGGGTGAGAGACAGTGTCAAAAGCCTTCCGGAAGTCCAGGAAGACTATATCCACTGCTACCCCTGCATCTGGTGATCTGATCGTAAAAGGCCACCAGGTTGGTCTGACAGGACCTGCCACTGATGAACCCATGTTGGTTGCCCCTAAGCATGCAGTCCCCTGCTAGCCCCTCCTGGATGTGTGCCAGCATAATTTTCTCAAACAGCTTGCCTAGGATCTAGGTAAGACTAACTGGCCTATAGTTTCCCGGGTCCTCCTTCCTGCCTTTTTTGAAGATGGGGACCACGTTGGCCCTCTTCCAGTCCTCTGGTACCTCACCAAAGCACCACGAGTGCTCGTAAAGTTGTGCCAGGGGACTTGCAATGACCTCGGCCAGTTCCTTTAGAACTCTAGGGTGGAGATCATCCGGACTGGCTGACTTGAATACGTCCAACCCCTCCAGAAGCCCCCTAACTAAATCCTTGCTAACCTGTGGCCCAGGTGTGCCTCCACCAGGGCCCGAGGGGGGGCCCAGCAGGGAGGTGGCTGTTTTGGTCTCTACTTAGGAAGACGGAGGCAAAGAAATCGTTAAACATGTTAGCTTTGCCATCTGGTGTGACGACCAAATTTCCCAACGCATCCTGCAAGGGCCCCACATTATCCGGGACCTTCTTTTTACCCCCTATGTATTTAATTGTAATCTTACTGTCCTTAATCTGGGAAGCTAGTCCCAGTTCCATCTCTGCCTTGGTCTTCCTAATTGCCCCCCTACATCCCTGAGCAACTGCAGAATAGTCCTCCCTGGTGATGACCCCTTCTTTCCATTGGGTGTAAGCCCCCTTTTTAGCAAGGAGACATTCCCGGATGCTTTTGGTGAGCCATGGAGGCTTGCGTGCTCTCCTGCTCCCTTTGATCCTCATTGGGATTACCTTCCTTTGGGCTTGGAGGATCGTCTCCTTGGACACCTGGATCCCCTCCCCTCCGGGACCTCAGCGCTCCTCCAAGTGTCCTCCTTAGCTCGTTGAAGTTTGCCCTCCTAAAATCTAGGGCCGCTGCTTTAAATCTAGGGCCACTGTCTTTCACACAGCGAAGTGAAGTGAAGGCTGTCTTTCACTTTAACTGGTACCCACAGCTTCTTGAGTATAGTTTTTATCATAATTCTACATTTTGGTCTGTTCTGTTTTCTAGGACCAACAGCATATTCACAGAAACAGGAGGCAGTACACTGGCTACTCCCAATGCCTTTTGCCACTTGCTTCGGTATATGAAGTCAACTATAATACTGCTATATACACCACATCTTGAGTGCCTCCCCTCTTCCTTCTAAAGCTGGTCTACTATTCCTTTTCTTGGTTCCTAATCCAATCTTCCTTGAGAAAAAGGACCAGGAAAAAGACTGATGTATTTCCTTCAATTTTTCAAACATTGAGGCTAAGTGATATTGCAAACTAATGTCCTATGGTTTCCAGCACTTTTTACATTTCCAATGGATAGTAAAAAAAATGTGCCTCACAAATTCAAAGACTAAAAGCAGCATGAACTAGCTAGTTCTTAAATGCACCTGAACAGATTTCCTGGAAAGGGACCAGGGCCTACTAACCCATCTCTTAACAGTTCATAACTAACTGCATTTGAAATCCTATTTTACTACCAACACCCTCATTTAAGGAGTCCTTCCTTTCCCTGTGTCAGTTCTACAAGTTACTTCTTAACAGACATTTTCCTTTAAGTTTTTCAAACCAGTGTTATTTACAGACTGATAAAAGCCTACTGCACGTTAGCAACAACACTTTAAACTGATGAGAAACTATTAAACATAAAGCCAGTGGTCTCTGAAATCTTTGCAACTCAACCCACTTAAACAGTTGACAAACTGACACCAATTAAAATTTACCTTTTCTGCAATTCCTCTAGCTTCCACATTATATCTGGTTCCTTTGTCACAATTTCACAGTTGGAAGGACATTCTGAAAGATACTGAAGTGCCTGCAAAAGGGGGAAATCATTTAAAAATAGATGGCTTTCAGTCAAGATCTGATATGTAACAGTGGCAACATGAACTGTGCTAACTGTTCTTTATAGCATGAAATTGGAAGATCCAGTTAGCCTGTAGCTCTGCCACCTTGGAAATTAAGTTCCACTAACCAACTAGGAACATGCTTTTGCAGGAGGTCAAGTCTTTTACAACGTTCTTGTTCAAACATTAGATCAAATAAGCTTCACAAAGCTTGAGGGCTCTACTGAATCTCTTCAATGTGTACCTGTAAAATTAAGAACCTGATCTGTTTCCCAGCGATTCGTTTCTCATCCAAGATCTTAATAGTAGGTAAGAATCAAAATAGAGGATATTCAATATGACAAATGTCTTAGTGACTAATGGACACAAGTTAAACAAGTGATTCTTAGCATAACAATGGTGGAAATATCACTGTTGGTCCCCTTTGAGCAAAACGCAGGAAAAAGTTGTGCGTGGAATTAGAGACAATATATTGGCTCAGTGAGCATGGAAAAAATCTAAAATGAGACAAAAAGACATACAAAAAACTAGAACTCTTGGTTCCAAAATGATACCTTTTATTAGACCAACTGGAAAATGGCAAGAAAATTGTCCTTTTCTGCAAGCTTTCGGGATCAAAGTCAGGCTCTGGGAAAAGTGTAGATGGTACAAGATGTTAAAAGGTCCCCATAGGTAGGAAATAAACTTCATTCTTGCACAGAGGGGGGGCTGCAGGTGGAAGTCTGTCCCTCTGGGTCCATGAGTGTCTTTGTGAGCTGTGTTGAGTAGCTCTTTGATGTGTTGATCAGGTAGAATTCCTTCCCTGGTGGTGTCAGATGGCAGGCAGGGAGGCAAAAATACTTCCTTGTTGTTCTGCAATGAAGTTTAAAATCCAAAATCGGCTGAAATTACCATCTTGTACCATCTACGCTTTCCCCTGACAAAGGGACTTCAATCCCAAAAGCTTGCAGACAAGAACAATTTTCTTGCCATTTTCCAGTTGGTCTAATAAAAGGTATCATTTTGGAACCAAGAGTTCTTGTTTTTTGTATGTCTTTTTGTCTCAGACCAACACGGTTACCAAGTACACCCCTCAAACAAGACAACACTTCTACAAAATGACCTGCAAGTTACAGGTACCACCACTGATATAGATCCTTATATTTTTATCCCAGTACAATTGCATCTATTAACCATGTAGACTTTTTTTACTATTTGTGGATTGTTTGGGTGACTAGCTAGCAGTGCTTTTAATAGGGCCAGTCAAATTGCAACTGTTTAAAAAATGTTTACTTAGTACAGGTAACATTTTAACATTGCTAAAAAAGGCCTCTTCAGTTTGCTTTTATTTTCCAGAGGAGATCATCAGGAAAAGCAGCACAAGCACTTGAAATACAAGACACTGGAGGGGGAAATTACAAGTGTACACCAGTAACTACCATGGAATCTGAACCTGATTGAAGTAGTATGATCTCTAACTAGATTGGTCTTTTAAAAGTCCATCTAAATAGGATATCTTAAAGAGACCCTGGCAGCTCAAACCAGCCTTCTTACAACCTTGGCTTTGCAGGTTTCAGAAGTAGTTTGAATAGAGGAATCTAACCTCTTGTTAAAAGACATCATAGTTAATACACACCTTGTGTGACTTGAGGTGATATGCTCTTAGAATCAGAAGACACTGTGTTTTCCCAGGAAGTTTTAAATCTGCTGCTCTTATGAATAAAACTATAAGGTTGTAGTGAGGCCTAGTGTTCTCTTGCAGCACTGCACTGTGCTATTTTTAGCTGACATTTACTAGATCAGCTCCATTACCAAAAGTGTGTGTAGTTTTTTGTTTTGTTTTTTTTCAGAGCAGGATTCAAACTCTATGAAAACAGGAAAGGAGCACTCCTCTACCTAAGAGAGGCTCTAAGCTTCTTACATTTTTCACTCCTTCGGTCAGGCAGGATTTACATTTGATTACAGGATTAACAGTTTACTAAATATTGGGATTGATTTGAATTAAAGAAACCAAGAGTTTTAACAAAAGCAAGAATTACCTGAAGAGCTAAATATACAACTTCTGTGTTAGGATGGTCCAGAAACAGGATGAGGCCAGAAAGACATCCTTTGTCTTTCACAATTGTTTCTCTATTCCCTGGGTCTGAAGACAGATTCCTCAATTGGTTTGCTACAGCCAGAGCATCCATTCTTGTGGTAGCTGTAAGAGGGACAATATTTCCTACTACAGTTAACAGGAACCAATTTTTAATGCTTTTTGTGAGTGCATAGAATATGAAAGCATCCTCAAACAAAGCTATTGCTTCCTTTGTCTTAAGTACATAATAGAATAGGGGTGGGTAAAACATGGCCTGTAGGCTGGCTCTGGCCTACAGAGGGACTGCAGCTATCACTGGTGCTCAGGTGCTGTCTGGCCCATAGCATATCCCACTGTCCCTGGGGTGCAGTGAGGCTAGCACAGCTCTGCAGCTGGACTCCAGTTCTATGCAGCAGCTTCTTCTGGCTCTTGTTGGCCCCAGCTCCAGCCCTAAGACAACTAGCAGGGACACATGCCTGCAGCCCTGGCACTGGCCTCAGCCTACTCTGGACTCACCCTGGCTAGAGCAGATCAGCTCTGGACCAGCTGAGACCTGAGTAGGGTGAGTCCAGAGCCAGTTGCTGCTGGGCACTAGTGGTGGGAAGGAGCTGCAGGGCATATGGGCTCTGGGAGGGCGGAGGGGATGTGCAGACCAGCCTGCAGCAGCTCCCAGAAACTGGCTCTTGGGCTCAAATAATTCCTGGCCCCTGTAAAAGAACTAAGGATCCTGCTATACATTCAAATTAAAGCTGGATAGGAACCAGCTCTTAGAGTTGGTACACATTTTCAGGCACTCACTTTAAAGCCACTTGGCTCTTTTCAGACCTGGACAGTCATTTTTATTGTGAGATAATTACTTTGCATGTGTGACTGGTCTAAATTTATTGTATGAACAACCAGGTCATCGCATCATATACATGACACACAGCAGGGGCCTAAGACTTCAAACTTTCAACCTGACCCTTAACATGACAGAAATCCTTGAAACCAGAAGTGGCGGTCAGCTGGACACAGGTGAAACCAAGTGTGCAGAGCATCAAGCTATACTTGGCTTCTAGAGACTGCACCTACACCACAGCTTGCATTTGGGAAGCCAGGTGCAGAACTGTCCTCTGCAGGCTGCGCCACACATCGTTTATTCATGGATGGTTTAGGCAAGCCATGCACAATCTTTGAAAAAACGACTGTGCTCAGCAATCAGGACAAGGGTTACCACATGTCCAGCTGTTCCCAGACACTTTGGGGCCTCCCATCTTTAACCTGGTGGTTTTTTTGAAATATCAACAAACATCTGGGATTTTGCTTTGCTCGGCATCCAGGTTTTTCCTGGTGGAAGCATGGTGCCCAGGCATCGGGGCTGCTGCAGAGAAGGAGACAACTGCCCCTCTGGGGGGGCGCCTTTGGGAGACACGCTAGGGTGGGTGCCTGGGCTTACAAGGGTGGAACAGCCTGGAGGCACTGCAGGACTCGGGGGAGCAGGTCGAACGAAAGGCACAGGTAGGGCTGGGGGGGGACTGTGGTTTGAGAGTGAGGGACAGGGATAGGGCACAGGCATGTCAGTGCCCTCTCCCCAAGTGTCCTCGTATTTGAAAGGAAACATGGCAGGAGCATTCTGCCTTCTGCAATCCATCTCGCTCTCTCGTGCACACACACACGCGTACCCCCGGGGTCTGGCCGGGGCGCTGCTCACCCCCCACGCCTCCCCACGCGGCTCCAGCTGACGTTAGCGAGACTCACCCCAGACCCCGAGTTCGAACGCAGCCAGCTCCCGTCAGCTACCGCGCTCGCTGCTTCCCGATTGGGCGATGCTTGGGGCCCGCCCTTTGTGACATTGCCCAATCAGTTTGGCGCAGCGCCGCTTCGAATTTGGTGCCCCCAGTCGCCTGGCCGAGGGGTGGGGGAGTTTGCAGCCGCTCGCGAACCCCGGGGGCCCGAGCCCGAGCTCGAGCCCGAGGAGGGGGCTCCCGCGGGCCACGCGCACAGGTGAAGCCCCCGGCGCGCGGCGTGACGTAGGGCGGGGCGGGTGGCGCGGGGAGCCCGGGCTTTGCGGGTGCGTGGCGCGGCGCGGCGGTTAATTCCAATGAGCCGCGGGGGCTTCTTGTCTCGCAGCGCCTGGCGCCTGCGTATGCCCTGGGCTCCGCGCAGCTACTTCCCGTCCGCTGTACCATAATTATCCAACCAAGTGATTTGTCCGATCATTTCAACCCTGGAATGGCGTATGATAGTTAACGCCGCAGGGGTCAAAATGTCCCCTCAGCCAGGAAATAAAAACCAGAAAAAACAAACCAAAAAAAAGCGAGCTTGCAAATAAAGAATTGTTTTGCAACTATCTAATAATAATAGGTGTCACCTCTATCCCACTGACTGCCTTTGCTTTTTAGACCAACACGTCTATAACCTTTATCCCCAAAACACAGTAATTTTTGAGGCAGTTAACTGGTGCAGCCAAACCCAAACCGCTCTTAAGGGGTGTTAACTGGTTTGCTGTTGGCACTTCCTAATGATTGCTTGCCTTGAAATAAAGAAATGCTTCAATTTGGACCCAGTTCTCACTTGCTGGCTGGAGAGTTAAAGTGAGGAATATAGGGTAAATAAGAAGACCACTTATTTGCAAACTTCCTTTTTTTTAGCGTGCAATAGGTTTTTTTCCGAAAATATGATAGTTTGAGCTTCCTGTATGACTATTTTGTATTTAAGATTTGGCAATGCAGGCCTGTGTCCCTAGCCTGGTAGCCCCTGGGAAGGGTAGGAGCTGTCCTAGGCAGCAGCCCATTGCATCAAACAGGCCGTGGTTGAGGAAAGCAGATGAGAAGCTGAAAGTGCCAGTCTCCACAGGGGTGAACGGGTCTGCCCTTGTGCCTGTTGCTAGTAGCCCGAAGCAACAGCTGTCTCCGCAGGCAGTGCTGTTTCATAGCAGGACGCCACACCAGAGCTGCCCACACTCTCTTGCTGCTCCTGGGTTTGAGGGGCCTGGTCCTGAGCCTCACAAGCATGCATGCAAACAGTCAGGCCCTTCAAGCCTGGGGAGCACCTTCTTGGCCGCACCCCCTCAGCTATCTATCTCCGGGGCATTGTCCTGCATGTTGATGTTGTGGGACGAGGGGCAGCCACCCCCTCCCCACCCCCCACTTCTAGAGACGTGCCCCTGGCAACCTGTGGTGGGGTTCCCAGAGATCGCTGGGGGCATGTCTCAGCGAGTACGAAACCCTGGCGTTCCTGTTCCCTGCTTCTGGAGGCATGTCCCGGAGATCCCAGGGAGCATCTGTGGAAGTGGGGAAAGCAGGGCACTCTGGTGTAGTCTCTGCCAATGGGCGGATTGGAGGTCTCTGCCTTGGGACTACACTGGAGTGTCCTGGCTTTTCCTCCTTCCAGACATGGTCCCCAAAGATTTCCAGGACACATCTCTGGAAGCAAGGAAAGTCTGGGTTTCCTGATCATTGAGAGATTCCCCTGGCTATTTCTGGGAGCCCTGGACATTGCCAAGTGTGTGTCTCAGGAAGTGGAATGCACACGCCAGTGGCAGCCGGTCAATAGGGGGCGGTTGATTGCTGCCCCACCAGTTTCAAAATGACATGATTAAAGATGTCATGATTATGCTGGTCCAGTCTCCTAGGCATATGTGCAGTAAGGCATATCCTTACTGCTCCAGTGGTGCGTGAGCAGTGGAAACACTTGACCAGTTTGAATGGATTGTAATGGCTTAGGCAGGCAGTGGGGCACCTGTACTGACACCCCAGTCCAGGTAAAGAGCTGTTGGGAAGAAGGCGGAAAGACAGGGGGCACCATGTACAGAGACATGCACTGGCCCCAGGCAGCCTGCAGAGCAGTTCCAGCCGGTAAGTGGAGGACTGAGGCCCCTGTTGGGAGAGAGCAGGGCAGGGCTGAGAGGCTGCTGCCCAGCCAGGTGGGGCTTGGGGCTGTGGCCACAATGCGTGGATATAGAGCCCCAGCGAGGACCAGGATGGGGCTGCGGGTGGGTCATCCGGGGGTGGGGGTGGGCCGGTTCCTTGCTGCTGTGCACACTCCTGCGCCCCTTCCCCGCCTCCAGATCTGTACCTGGGGCAGGCGCAGGCTGCTGGTTCGAGTTCCCATCCTGCTTCCCTCAGGGCTTCTGGAGCCAGCGGGTGCAACCTGGCGTGACTGGGCATAGTGGGGCCACACAGCGATTCCCTGCTGCTTCTCACCCCCTTCCCTGCCCAGGCGATCCGCCTGCTGCACCTGTTGCTGCTTTGAGGAGCACAGCCCTGCAGCACTGCCCTCATTGCCTTCATAGATTATAGATAGATTCATAGATTATAGAATTGGAAGGGACCCAATGGATCATCGAGTCCGACCTCCTGCCCTTGGCAGGAAAGAGGACCGAGTTCAGATGACCCCAGCCAGGTGATTGTCAAGCCTCCTCTTGAAGACCTCCAAGTTAGGTGACAGCACCACCTCTCTTGGAAGCCCATTCCAGACTCTGGCCACCCTTATTGTAAAACATTTCTTTCTAATGTCTAACCTAAATCTACTCCCCACTAGTTTGTACCCATTATTCCTAGTTACTCCCTGGAAGACAGCACATCCCCAATTCCCTGCTGTCCTCCCCTGATAAATTTATAGGCGGCCACAAGGTCACCCCCAGCCGGCTTTTATATGGGCTGAAGAGATCCAGATCTCTCAACCTCTCCTTATAGGGTCTTTCACGGAGACCACTAATCATGCAAGTGGCCCTCCTCTGAACCCTTTCCAGATCCTCCGTGTCCTTTTTGCAATGCGGCGCCCAAAACTGGACGTAGTACTCCAACTGCAGCTTGACTAGTGCCACATAGAGGGGGAGCATCACCTCCCTCCATCTGTTGGTCATGCATCTGCTAATACACAACAAGGTGTGATTGGCTTTGTTGATGGCCTTGTTGCACTGCTGTCTCATGTTCATCTTGGAGTCAACTATGACTCCAAGATCTCTCTCAGCTGCTGAGGAGGACATCCCCCAACCTGTAGGTGTGCTGGGGATTCCTCCTTCCTAGGTGGAGTACCTTGCATTTATCTTTGTTGAATTGCATCCTGTTACGTTCCGCCCATTGATCTAACCTGTCCAGGTTGGCCTGTAACTGCTCCCTGCCCTCTGATGTATTAACTTTGCCTCATAATTTGGTGTCATCTGCGAACTTGGAGAGGGTGCTCAACACACTCTTGTCCAAATCACTGATGAAGATATTAAATAATACCGGCCCAAGGACCGAACCCTGTGGGACGCCACTGCCCACTTCCTTCTAGGATGAAAATGACCCGTCAACCACCAGTCTCTGGGTGTGGTCCCTAAGCCAGTTAGCCACCCACCTGACTGTGTAGATGTCTACTCCACAGCCCATTAGCTTCCCTAACGGGAGCCTGTGGGAGTAGGGGTAGGTATCATTTACTTAGACTTCAGGAAGGCCTTTGATACAGTATCTCACCCCATACTGGTGAACAAATTAAGAGGCTGTGACTTAGATGATTACACAGTCCGGTGGGTGGCAAATTGGCTGGAGGGTTGTACCCAGAGAGTGGTGGTGGGCGGGTCGGTATTGACCTGGAAGGACGTGGGCAGTGGGGTCCCGCAGGGCTCGGTCCTTGGACCGATACTCTTCAATGTCTTCATCAGTGACTTGGACGAGGGAATGAAGTGTACTTTGTCTAAGTTTGATGATAGTGGGGAGAAGTGGATGATAGTGGGGAGAAGTGGACACACCGGAGGGCAGGAAACAACTACAGGCAGACCTGGACATGTTGGACAAATGGGCAGAAAACAATAGAATGCGATTTAACAAGGAGAAATGCAAAGTGCTGCACCTAGAGAGGAAAAAAACACCTACTGCCTAGAAAATGACTTGCTTGGCAGCATGGAAGCGGAAAGGGATCTCGGAGTCCTAATGGCACTTTATCGTGCATCAGCAGATGCATGAGAAACAGAACCAAAGAGGTGATGCTTCCCTTCTATCGGGTGCTGGTCAGACCGCAGTTGGAATACCGTGTCCAGTTTTTGGTGCCACACTTTAAGAGGGATGTAGATAACCTGGAGAGGGTCCAGAGAAGGGCCACTCATACGGTCAAGGGCTTGCAGGCCAAGCCCTAAGAGGAGAGACTAGGGCACCTGGAACTCTTCAGCCTCCGCAAGAGAAGGTTGAGAGGCGACCTTGCGGCTGCCTATAAATTCATCATGGGGGCACAGAAGGGAATTGGTGAGGCTCTACAGAGGTTACAAGGCCCCTGGAGGTTACAAGAAATAATGGCCATAATTTAGCAGAGAGCAGATTTAGACTGGACATTAGGAAGAACTTCTTCACAGTTACAGTGGCCAAAATCTGGAATGGGCTCACAAGGGAGGTGGTGCTCTCCCCTACCACTACCCTCTTCAAGAGGAGGTTAGTTAGGCATCTGCCTGGGGTCATCTGAACCCACCACTCTTTCGTGCCTGTGCAGGGGGTCAGACTCAATGATCTATTGAGGTCCCTTCCGACCCTAACATCTATGAATTTATGAGAATAGGATGTGAAACTGTGTCGAAGGCCTGCCTAAAATCCAGGTAGATGACATCAGCCTCTGCTCCTGTGTCAAGGCAGTGTGTGACCTGGTCATAAAAGGCTGTAAAGTTTGTCAGGCAGGATCTACCTGGGACAGACCTGTGCTGGTTTCCATTCAGCATCGTTTTCCCTGCTGGGCGTTCACAAATACGCTCTGATGATTTTTTCTAGTATTTTCCCAGGGATAGAGGTAAGACTGACTGGCCTAAAGTTACCCGGCTTCTCCCTTCTCCCCTTCTTAAAAATCAGCACCACATTGGCCTTTTTCCAGTCCTCAGGGACCTGCCCGCGCAGGTTTGTGTTGCCGGGGCAGCAGGAGGGTGAGAAGCAGTGAGGAGGAAGTTTTCCGCCCAGCTCTTCTGCTCCCTGCAGCACTGGGTTGTGGAGGGAAAAGCAAGGCGGTGGGTTGCTCCACCCACCCCACCCGCCTCACAGTTCACCAGTTGCGCCTGGCACATGCACTTCACACACACACACACTTTACAGACTCACACTTCACACACAATTTACACCTTGTCTCACAAGATCAACGTGTAGGACAGCGGGTGACATTTTTCACCCAATGAAGCACATCAGCTGTACTGAGACACACCTGGCTTTTTGGTGTTTCTATCCTAAGATAACATCCTGCCTCACCTTCATTCTGTACTACCTTTTGGTTAAAAGCAAGCAGGCAATTGCCTCCCCTCCCCAATATGGTTGGATAGAGTAAAAGCAAAGCTCTGCCCTGGGATACCTACAGGCTGCTGGTCCCTGATCCTAGTACAGTTTTCATTATCTTGCACAACAGATGTAAATTATATCGAGGCATGCGTTTGTCCAGGCCAAAGATTAATTGCATTGTTGTTAAGACTAATTTGGGGCTTTATATCCAGGTTGTAGCCGTATTGGTCTCAAGACAAAAGCAATCAGGGCTTATGGTAGAAGTGAGATCTTTAATCTAGTTGGTCTAATACAAAATATCATCTCTACCATGAGTCCTGATTGCTTGGGGCTTTATAGTGATTTACAAGGGTACCACATTTAAAATTTTAATTGTATGTGTTTTAATAAACCTAACAGTAGAAAATATTGTAAAATAAGACCCCTTTAGATACATTGTAATACCCTTCATTCCATAATAGGGTGAGAGTGTTGCAGCTTTGATGGTCCAGGAAATATGCGAGAAACAATATTTTTTTGGTAATGTCTTTGTGTAGTTGAGCGGTCCAGTAAATGATATTGCCAAAACCTCTTGCCTCTAGTTTTAAGTAAGACTTAATAATTTTTAATTGATAATAAACCCAATGAATCTTTCTTTCAGATACCTTTACAGAGATGTCCCTTAATTACACCCAGATCCATATAAGTAGTTGAATGCTCTAGTTTTTAGCTCTTGTTAATTTTAAAAGGTGACATGGATCAGGGGGTTAGAGGAGCTGGTAGTACATTTAAGGGACTAGCGCTTTAATGTTCAGGTTCTTCAGCTGCTTTCTGAGGCTTGAGTCTATTTTAAATTGAATTTGGGTTTGTGATGTATTTGTTTGGGGTTTTCCTTCTTTTCTTTTTCAGTTTTGTAGTGATGACTTCTTATATTTTCAGTTCTAGAATAGGTATTCTCAATTCTTCCAGGGTACATATAAGACTAATGCTTGAATTCTAAAACTACTCTGTAAATGGCTCTGCTGCTGAATTTCCTAAGACAACTGCTAGAATACTTTGGCTTACCAGCTGATGAGGTAAGAATATATGATATAAAGGGTATCTTTTTATTTTGTGGGTGTTCTATTAAAATGGAATTCAGATTAATAAGAATTTCAAGCAATTCAAGTTCTGCCATTTAGTTGACTGTTATCTTTAAACTCCTCTAGTCAAAATTACTAAAGAGCTATACCATTCATTCATCCACAGTCCCTCAAACCTGTCACTATTGATAAGATAAAAGATTTGCCTGTACTGACTTAATTATACCCAAGTATCTGTATCCAAGCAGAGTTTTATTGGTATAACTATATTCATATACAATGTAGTTTTACATATATACAATAAAAGCTGTGTTAACCGGCACTTTATTAACCGGCACGCTGGTTGATGCCAGGCGACGCGGCAAAAAGGAAACCAGAAGTGGGACTTCTGGTTTTGTTGAATCCCACAGCCCCGGGGGAAACCAGCCTGTGTGGGGTAAAGCAGCCTCTCCCTTTTCCCCGGCATGCCAGCGGAGGGGTGGCATGGTTAATCTGAGATGTGGCTGTCCTGGACACGGCGGGAGGGGCGTCTTTGCCTGACCAGGCAAAGTTGCTTCTCAGATAACTGGCACTCCCCATTTCCTATGGGTGCTGGATAACGGAGCTTTTGCTGTAATTATGGTTGTTTAAATACATGTACATTTAATAATTTAACCTATTTTTATATACTTCACCTTCAGGTATCAGCTAGTATGTAAAAATTTGCCAATAGCAATGAGTTGATTCTGCTAGAGACCTTGAAAATGAGGCACAGAGTGCACGCATTCCAGTGGATTTCAGTAAGAACTGCAGGGGCTTACCACCTCAATGTTAGGACAATAGACCCAAGAAAATCTACATCATTTCAGCTCTTGCTAGTTTGCCCTATGCTGAATATTTCCAGTAGCACCACAAATCACAGTTGTAAAAAATGCTAAGCACCTGTAAGTTCTTTTCAAATCTGCCCAAATTTAGATCACAATATTTGTATCATTGTATGTTCCACACTGGTGGGACTTCAACTTTAGAAAAATGCTAGTGTAGATATAACCATACTAAGAAATTTTGTTTTTGTGTGCGTTTTACACATCCTTAAAGTTCTCCCATCTTCTCTTTTGGCAGGCCATGCCTCTGTGGGTAGCTTGTCTAGACCGTGCCAGAACCAGCCATCTGATTGACACCTGTTTTCCTCCAACATCCTTTTCAAGGAGGTATTTCCATCATATGCATACTATCATCAGGAAATATCAGTTGAAGGTATCTTAAATGTCTTAAGTTATTTTTCTTGTTGCCTCATCCCCCTTCACACTGTTGTTAGTAGTTTATATGTATCCAAGAATAGGCTATATTGACCCATTTAACGCTGGGGTCTGCAACCTATGGTCTTTGGGTTGGAGTTGACTCAAGGAACCATTGCATCTGGCTCGTGAATATGGGCACTCTGCTCATGCCTCCACAGGCAGAAGTGCCCGCTCTAGGTGGGCCTTAGGATCCACCCTCCACTCTGAGGTGAGTCACTCTAGCCTGCACCAGGAAAGGTTGCCTACTACTAACTTGATGGGGTTCTGTCCAAACCTTTTCTTCAACAGACTTTCCAAGATAACCCCCAAGCTAGGATGTTTGGTTATTCTTCTTCCTTTGGCTTTCATGTTATTCTTAGGGTATGGACAAGTGTAGGCTCAGAGTGATTTCAAAAGGACAGAGGGAGCTGCTGCCCAGGAGTATGCAGCAGCTGTTACTGTTACGTGTGTATGATCCTGCAATGATACAAGTGAACTAAATGGCCCTAACTTCCATCCTGGTGGAAGCAGGTTTAAAGTTGGAGTGGTTTTGCTACACTTGTATTGCTACCAGCTCATTTACACACAACAATTATAGCAGTAGCACCCTCTCCTCTTTTGAAGCTGCTCCAAGTGGATGTTTGCCCATACCCTTAGAATGCATCTGTCATAATATATTGTCTTTATCTCCAGCACCTGGGAGCTGTGGAATCAGGTCTGAAAGTGAAATGCTCTTCAGGCCATTTCTAAATATTGATTTTGTTATGGAATCAAAAAGTGTTGGTGGGCCAATCTAGTATGTAAAATTCAGATCATATGTGGCATTACTTTGTGAATTTGAAAATTTCACTTTTAAGATTTTTTGATTTAGACTGTCAGATTTCTTTCTTTTGCTTTAGATTATATTGGTTTGGCAAAAAAAGGAGTATGGATCTACTCAAAGCATTGTTCGTAAGCTTGGGACAATTCTCTCTTTACAACCTTGTCCAAGACCTCACTTGCAGGTAAGTGGGTTATTGCTGTACTAATCTTCTGCTTTCTTAAATAATTCAGTGTTAAGTGAAATAATAGCTTTTCTGGTCTTGACCATGGTGTATTGCATCTTTCTGTTCACTGTCTTTTCATTTAACTGAATCTATCGTTTAGATTTAGATCATTTAGTCTAGTCCATGGAGCTGTCATCTGGCCATTGGATTGCACACAGGTCCAGATATTTAGCTGCAGGGGAGTGGTGGCAGCATTAATTATCATCATAAATGCTAGTCATGACAATAAATACAACCACCAGTGCATGGCTTGGTCTATGGCCCCAGCACCACTTACATGGCCTGCAGGGCTGGTTTGGTTGAGCACCACTGATTAAAGCTAAATTTTAGTCATGCATCACAACTTCTTTTTTTTGTTGTCGTTTTTTTTTTTCCAGCTGGTTCAAGATGTGCTTCCCTTGGATTATGATGCGCAAAGTACAACTCCAACTCTTGTAGTTCCATCTCTGGGTGATATCTTGTGGGTGGCAAATGATGAGGGACAAGCTTCTACTAGATTTAGGCAAGTAAAGCCTTTGTACTTTTGTTGGAAATGATGTGTTGGGCCCATAACCTTTGGTACTGAGAATTTTCTGGCTCTGACTGAGCATTCGAAGGTAGTGCTTCCTTTATTTTTCAGTGGTGCTTACCTACCCTTTGCTTAACACTTTATGGCATGCACCTATTCAGAATTGTTTTATTTTGCGGTTTTGCCTCCTCTTTCTGTCCACATATCTGTTTCATTCGCTAAAGCTTTGTAGAGATATGTGGAAACCCGATAATCAAACACTCCCATGAGATTATCCTTTTCTACCTCACTTTAGGTAATAAAGACCTTTATAGATGAGAAAGCTGAGGCAAAAATGTTGAAGGATCCATGTTAACTTAAAATACAGGTTTTTTGGGCCACTATTGTTACAAGTAAATCTCTAAGATTATTATGGCTGCCAGGGAAATGAAGTTTATCTATTCTTAAAGTTTATTTTGTGTATAGTCTGTTTGAAGATTTTCTTTAATTTAATTTCCTCTACTTTTACAAAAGGAAAATATGATTGTACAATGACAAATTATGAGGACTTTTAGTGCAGGTGTTGTTTATGTAGTTACTTTTAATTCCAAAAAACGCTGTTGGCTCTGGCCCTTTATATGATTCCTCCAGGCTCACTTAGGGACTGGGTGTGCCTAAATGAAGATTAGAAGTTCTTACTGCCTTGTGTTCTCAGGTCACTGCCTATACCTCAGTTAAAACTTAGCATCTGCAAACCTAGTTTATATTGGCATGGATTTGTGTTCTGATTTTGGCCCTGGTTGTTGATGTGAAACTGCAAGAGGCATAGAGTTCAAACCTGCCTGTATTAGGTTAGTGGAAGAATGACTGCATCTTTAATCATCTTTTACCATGCTATTCAAGTTCTTACTGGTCTGTCTTGCTTTCCACAGAAAAGCCTCAATAACTGAAAAACTGAGAGAGAGAAATTGCTAGTTAAGTGGCTTGTCTTTGTGTTTCTTGACTGGTGCTATTCTTGTCATGCTCCAGTTTACCAGTTTATCGTTTTCCCTATTCTGGCTCTGTGGACTGCTCATAGGAAGCACTGCATCCATATTTCCTCCTCATGGGGAAATCTGGTAAGCAAGATCATATATGTCCTAGGAGGACAGGGAAAAGGAAAATAATATTGCATGCTTGGTTGAAGTGAAACAATAAATTCCATGGCATCTTGGTAAATGCTGAGTTTCTTGGCTGTAAAATCTCCTAGGCCCTGGTTGAGGTGAATGAGGCTAATCTCATCTCTCATTTGTTTCAGGTTCTTTGAACATAGGATAATAATAGCTGCATCATTTTACACTTTTATTTGATATTTCAAGCTTATTTCCACAACCATGAAGTTTAGAAATATCATGTTTAAATTTTAAAGCTGAGATTCTATAGCAGTTTTGTGGCAAGGGGCAAGTTCTGCAGTCATGACAAAGATAAGATCCTATGTATTAGGGAACCAGGTGCCCATTTGCTTATTAAAAACTGTAATTGAAAAGTTCCATATAAATGCTCTCAAAAGTATATTTTGGCAAGGTGGTCACTTTTCTGTAGCCCATCATTTAATAATGTACCTTTTAAGAAAGGAACTTTCCTCTATTTGGTCCCCAACAGTTGAATCCCTCAAAAAAAATCATCCTATACACGTGAAATCCATGGTCCTTTTTTTTTTTTAAGCTAATATGATCTGGATGAACTTTGTAAGAGCAAAGTCTTAGGGAAATATGAGTAAAAATTAAGTTTCTTTGTCTCAAATAAAACATGGTCTAGATATTTGGAAATAGTTTCAGTTAGGAGTCGTTGATAGTATCTAGAGACTATGAATGTTTTTAATGAAGAATTAAAGGTGTTGTGTTTCAGTTTTTCATTTGAGGGATATAGGAACATTCTATTAGCACCCAGCAAATTTATCAAAATGTACTGACAATCTTATGGTACTTCTTACATCTGTCCCTGTGCTACATAAGGTTCCTTTTGTTTTGCAGAGTTTGTTAGTTTTCTTGGTAGGAAACTTTCTTCTTCATACAGCCTGATGAGAAGTCACTTGTTTCTGCATTATTGCACTGTTTCTGGTACAAACCCAATTATTTGAGGGATACAGCAAGTGACTTGATAGGACTTTAAAAATACTTTAAAATGCTTAAAAAGAAATAGTGTAATATAAAAGATTTTGTAGATGGACATCAAAACCTGGTGCTGTTGCCAGTAGTTTATGATCTCAGTTCTTAGTGCTAGTAACAGTGCACTTATCCCAAAAGGTAAAATAATTAAGTTATAAGTAAAACTGTTAGCATTCAGTTGAAGTTTTTAAGTACATTTTTATTCTCTAGGGCTGAATCATGGGGAAAGAAAAAAAGTGCAGTTCACCATAACGTGCCTCCAACTACAGCTTCTATGCCAACTGTTCCAAAGAATAGAGGACAAGACAATTTTGTGAATGAAGAAGCAATAAAAAAAATTTCTGCGCTTGAAGATGAATTAACCCTTCTTCGTGCTCAGATTGCTGCAATTGTTGCAGCACAGGGATCAAGACACGGTAATCAATTAGAGGTGCACCAATAAATACATCAGTCCATATTGTATCAGCACTGATAAAAGGAAAATTGATATTATTGGGAATCAACTTTTTTTTTGGCTGATGTGACTGATAATGTCACTGAGAAATGCTGTGTGCACGCTCACAGCTGTAGCATCCATGCAACTGGAATGCATCCTGGCAGGTTGGAGAGCAGAGTCTGGTTGGTAAGTTTGTGTGGGGGGGTAGGGGTGTGGAGGAGGGGAGGAGCATGGTGCAGGAGATCGAGGCCCCATGGTGAGGGAGGGAGTGGGACTGGGCCAGAAGCAGGCTCTGCACAACTGGGGCGGGGCACGGGATGAGACGGAGCCGCAGAAGGCTCATCCAGTGGGTGGGAGGGCGGGTCCTGCCACTGCGTGCACCCCCAAGGGAGGCATGGGGAAGCACATGTCCCCCAGATCTGTGCATGGAGTGAGGGCAGGTTGCACACTCAGGGCCAGGGCTGTGTTAGCATCTTCCCAGCAGAGGGGATGAGCTGGAACTGCACTTGGGGCAGACGGCAGCAGCTCTGGGAGGGGGGCTATGGTGAATTTTGAGGTGGCCCAGAACCCCACCAGGAAAAGTTTGGCACAGTTCTGGCCCTGAGTGTGCAGTGGGCAGCCTGCCCTGCCCTGTGCAGATCTGGGGAGCACGTGCCCTCCATGCCTCCCCCCAGAAGTGTGCAGTGGCAGGAGCTGTCCCCCTCCCGCCCCACCCTGGCTGTGCAGCCCCTGCCCCAGCTCCAGCCTCACTCCCTTTCTCACTGTGGGGGTTGCGATCTGTCCCCCACACACACACACAACCCTTCTTTCCTCCACACCCCTTCTACCCCCACAGACTTACTGGCCAGATGCTGCTTTCCAAGCTGCCAGGCAGCATATCAGCAATTGGATCGGTATAGGCTGATATGGCTGATCAATAATTGGCCATCAGTACCGGCCCAAAACATATTTATCAGTGCACCAATATACAGATTGATTTTTGTCTAAACGTTTCATAAATTAAATTAACAGTATGTTAAGTGTAATGTCTTGTGTCATTTTTCTGATGAATTCAGAATTTTTTTGATGTATTCAGAAATTTATGAATTCACCTTTCTCAGAGTTTCTCTACTTTGCAACTTGTTTGTCATATTCTAGTTGATTTAAATAGTTTTTTGTTCTGAGATATGCATTTAGAATAGGGGTCTTCAACCTGTGGCCCATGGGCCAAATCTGACCTTTGGCTCCACATGTTATCTGGCCTTTAGGGCTCCCCATGGGTCTGGAAATTTGGCAACATAAGTGGCCACCACTCCCCTACTGCCAGATTTCCAAACTCATGGAGAACTCCAGGCCTTGCATGCTGGACAATCCATGATCCAATCCCAACACACCAGGGGCAGTGCTGGGCCCCTGGGTCCCAATCCCGGCAGGCAGACTGACCCAGTGCCACTTGTGGCCCACGGTGCCAAAAAGTTGAGTATCACTGATTTAGAATATATGTACCACTGTACTTTCACATGGGAGATATGGTTCATTTCCAGTACCAAATATCATGGATTGCCTATATAGAAACCTTTAATAATAGAGGAAGCTAATAGCAATCCTGTGTCTAAGCTCTCTAATAGTCTGCATTCTAAAATATTCTTGTTACTTTTTCTTTTTTTCACCCCCTCCACTGTTTGCAGTAGGCTTTTATAATTTGGGAGGAAGAAAGTCTTCAGGATAGAGAAGTTCCTCTTCTTTCTTGTGTGAAATTCTGTTGAGGTTTAGATGAATTATACATTTTTCATTGTCATTTCCCTTCTTTTGTACTGGTCAGGAAAAATGTGGCATGCTGCCAAAGTAACTGAACAAAAACATTCTAAGGAAGTGGATCTATGTTTAGCAGCAACAGATAATGCAGTTGATATTTCTAGGAGCTACTGGATCACCAAAGAAGTAGGGAGGATGTGGAAGAGTTGTTTGGACATTGTGTATCTCCACTGTAATGGCGTTTTCTTAATTATATGGTCACATGCTGTTTTTTCCCCTGTGCCACCCAACTTTACTCAGTGTAAAGACACGGTGATACCAGTAGGCAGAATTGAGGTTGCATAAGAAAACCTGAGTTTGTTGCTTCTTAAGGGGATTCGCTTGGAAGCCTAAATAATTTTCCTTAAGTTTTTATTTTTTTGTAATTATTTATAAAAGCACCATAATGACTATGTTCTGTTAGGTGTTTGTCAGACATTTAAGATAGAACAGTCCATTCTAGATCAGAATCTTATATTTATTACAGAGCTACTCTTAACTTGGCTTGGGGTTTTTTTGTTTGTTTTTTGTTCTTATTGTAAAAAAATAACGCTTAATTTTATTATAATAGGTTCAGAAGCCTCAAATACATTTGCCACTCCAGATGAATCTTACCCACTGCCAACCATGACTTCTACACCACTGTCCATCTTGCCAGGTCACTTTGCAATTCCTTCACCTCCACTTCCACCACCCCCACCTCCCTCTGGCTTTGATGTCAGTAATTCGGCAATTGAGCTTATAAAACAACGTCGTGCTGCAAGGAAGACAGCAACAATTATTGATGATACTGAACATCAGAGAAATAAATGTGTCCCTAGTATGATGGATGTTTTGAAGGACCTAAACAAGGTCCAATTGCGAACTGTTGAGAGGTAGGTTGAGGTTAAATGTATATTCAGTAGTAAGACAACAATATGTCAATACCATGTTATTTCAGTAACAACAGATAACACTGAGATAAAAACTTTGGTTTAGGCCAGCTACTTCTGGCAACACTATAAACTGGTAGGTTTTTATTTAAAGGTTTTCTTTGTGATAGCTTTTGAACAGGCAATACTTACCTTACGGAGTGCTAGATCTTTGCTGACTAAAAGTACAAAATGAAAATGTGTTGCCTATAAAACAGAACATCACCTAATTTAAAACTGTGTAGGTACATCAGTTGTTTTTTTTCCCCCCTCAATTGTTTTTCTTTTGAGGTTGGGGCTATCTGGAGTTCACTTATAATAAAATTGGCTGAACATTCAGGGAAACGGATCTGAAAAAATAAACTTTTGGGTTCATTGTAAAGGACGTGTCCTTGGGGAAGTATTGGAAAACTAACAGTTAGTACATCCAAAATATACTAGTGCTATCTTTGAAGTTTTCAAAATACAGCATATGTGTGTAACTGAAGATTTTTACTGAAACTAGACTCCAGTTCAACAATACATTTTTAATGTTGTGATTTTTTATGGAAATGTTTGACATGATCACAAAGTGAATAATAATTTAATATCCTGGATTCAGTGCCAGACTGTCATTTGTGATACACCAGAAGTTCAGAAAAAGCGTTTAATTTGTTAAGTAAAAATATACTTTTAAAGAAGTAGAATACCTTCTAAATAGGTAGACACTGGAGAAAAACTTGTTTAATATATATAAAAGAATAGCTAAATCCTGTACGTTAAAGTCAATAGTTTTTAATAGTACCAGGATTTTCTTCAAGCATATTTTGATACCGTTCCTTTATTTCAGTTTCATATAAATAATAGGATGAAAATTATTGTGGGCAGATTTTATAACATTAATGGGCTTTGAATGCCTGATTGTATTTATCCAACTCATTGGTGCAAAATGCTATAAACTTTTAGTGCTATTTACTACTGCAAACTTTGCCTACAGTCTCTAAGAACAAAGTTTTAGGCTGATTTGAGGTGCTGTTTTGATTCAGCGGAGATTTGGCTCGATTCAGCGGCCAAATCTCCGAATCCAAATTGAATCGGGAGACCCTTTAATCTCTCTGAATTGAATTGGAACCCTCTGAATCGATTCGGAGAGATTTGGTGATTTGGCCAAAGACACAGCTTTAAATGTTTTTTCTACATACCTCAAGGTACCAGGCTGCTCGTGAACACCAAGATGGTGGGGCGGATGAAGTGTCCCACGGGAGTGCAGGGGGATCCCAAGAGCTCTTGGCAGTTGACCAGGAAGTGGACCAGAAGCCCTTCTGGTCCACTTCTGGGTCTGCTGCAGAGTGTGGGGGGTCCCATCCCCCCCAGCTTGGTGACTGGTGCCTGTGTCTGAGGGGAGCACCTGGGTCTCCCCTGCGGCTAATCGCCGATCTGGAGGGGTGTGAAGGGGGGTCCGCCTTTGAGCACATGGGGGGGGTCCCCAGTGCTGCTATGGGATGCTCCATCTGCCCCACCATCTCAGCATTCATGAGCCATGCCTGGTATTTTGAGGTATGTAGAAAAAGCATTTAAAGCTGTGTCTGTGGCTGAATCTCTGATTCTCAGAATCAGCATTGAATCTTCAGATTCAGCTGAATCGAACCAGGACAGTGATCCAAATCAACTAATCAAATCACTGTCCCCCCAAATCGGGCTGAATCTGAATCGAATACGACCCGCTTCACACACCCCTACTATTTATACCTTTTATCTAATGACTGTAGTGCAAAATTAATTCTATAGGGAATGCCCTCATCACTGGCTATAAAGTCATGTTCACTTCATGGTCCAATGAATGTCACATTGCTTTGGGCATGGCAACACACATTCAACAGAAGTAGAGTAAGCCTAGTGCCTGGTAGTTAGTGAAGTGTGGTGCCTCCTCAGGTTTCCAGGTGCCTTTAATTCATGCCTGTCACTTCCCAGGCAAATATTTTGGCCCCTACAGTCTGTCCTTGAACGAAAGGGCTGTGGCTTCCCTTTTTTTTGTTGCACTCAATTAGGTCAGTGTGCTTTAGCTACAATCTGACAATGCTTGCAGACAATTTTGCTGAGAAAAAAATGTGCCTACAGACTCTAAATTGTTAGGGTGGTGCTTTTTAGGGGTGTGCAAAACAGACTGCATTCAATTCGGACTTGGATTTGGCCTGAATCAGGGACAGTGATTGCATTTGTTGATTTGGATCATGGTCCCTGCATTTGTTGATTTGGATCATGGTCCCTGGCTGAACCCAAATCTGAAGATTCAGTACTGATTTGGAGAATCAGCAATTCGGGCATAGACACAGCTTTAAATGTTTTTTCTACATACCTTGAGGTAAAAGGCATGGCTCATGAATGCTGCAATGCTGGGGCAGATGGACTGGAAGTGCTTCTGGTCTACTTCCGGGTCTGCTCCTGAGCGCTCTGGGGACCCCTCTGTGCTCCTGTGGGATGTTCCATCTGACCCAGCCTCACAGCATTCATGAGCTGCCTGGTACCTTGAGGTATGTAGAAAAAACATTTAAAGCTCTGTCGGTGTCCGAATTGCTGAATCTTTCCAAATCGATTTGGAGGGTTCCAATTTGATTCGGGAAGATTAAAGGGTCTCTTGATTCGATTTGGATTTGGAGATTTGGCCACCGAATCAGGCTGAATCTCTGCTGAATTGAATCGGGGACCAAAGCTTCACACAGCCCCTAGTGCTTTTTCCTTTAGGTGCCTGCTCTTGGATGCCTAACTTCTGCCTAAGTTGCACTTTGGGCAGCTAAGTGTGTGCATGTGTATGGGTGTGTGTGTTTATGTGTATGGAGGTTGGAGGAGGAGCGAGTCTATTTATTTATTTACTGACTTATTTCAGTCTGGTCCCAAAGAACTAAGTTGAATAAAGCAATAATAATTTTTCTGAATTTGAATGAGAAGTCATTTGTAAATAGACACTGTTTCCAACTTAAGTTGGGGTATTTGGATATGTACTTGGGATGAAAACAGTCTTTATATCTGTGCTCATCTGGTGCCCTGTTGTTGTTTAAAGAGTTTTTGTTGAAATGTTTTGCAGATGGGGTCTTCTGTGGCCAAAGGGATAACTATTACATTTTGTGGCATTTTTTATAATTGTGATAGAAGTCTTTACTAGGCTTCACAATAATAAAGTCTGTTGTGAAACTTTACATCTTTTTTTTTTTTTTACCTCTGGGAGTGTGCATGTAGGCCAGTTTTTTTATTTGTAAAAATTAGATGCATCACAGACCATTTAATGAGCATTAAATCAAGTTTTATTTACTAAAATGCATGTGATAGAATCTGGCAATACAGGTCTCACATTACTGTATTTTGACAATTAAACTGCTTTTATAATTCTATTTTTAGAACCTAAGCACAGTAGTATAATCTAGAATAAAGAAACAATATCAAATACATTTGAAGGATTTAGTTGTGACTTTGAAGCTGATAATTTTTTGTATAATTCTTGGATTTGTTGTATTCTTGTTTGGACTTAGAGTAATTTCTGAACACTATGAGTCATGTTATTTGCAAAATTACACTTCTATATACTTCCTTTTGTGTCTGAAATAGATATTAGTGGATTCCTGCATGCCTACCCAAGCTGTAGGGAGACATGCTAGGGTAATGGGTGATTTAATATTTTGGCTGTGCTTTGTCTTCTGCTCTGGTAGGTCACCAGGTGGTACTCCTCTTCCTAGGACAAAAAAAAGGCGGAGTTTGCCGTTGGATCCAGTATCTTTACTCACTCGGGCTCTAAAACAGAAATTTGCACATCAAAATTATGATGATGATTCATCAGACAAAGAAAACAGATCTTTTGATGCCTCTCCATTTTCCAGTCCAGAAGCCCCAATGGTATGCTTTATATGTAACCCTCCTCCAAAGCTCCTCCATGCTTGTAATGACCATTTCCTATTATTTACACAAATGAGTTGTGGGCCCTTTGGGTGAATGTTGGTATGGCCTATTCTCTGGAGTAGTAGAAAACTAATCACTAGAGACAAAGACATTGCACCATGGCCGAAAGGGACCTGGATTGACCACCGCACGAACATGAGCCGTCAGTGTGAGGTGGTGGTCAGCAGGGCAAACAACATGCTGGGATGCATCAACCGATGCATCTCGTGTAAAACTAAGGAAGTGATACTCCTGCTCAACACTGGTGAGACCGCAGCTGGAGTACTGCGTCCAGTTCTGGGCACCGCACTTCAATAAGGATGTGGAAAAACTTGATAGGGTCCAGAAAAGAGCCTCCCGTATGATCAGGGAGTTGCAAGGCAAGCCATATGAGGAGAGGCTGAGGGACCTGGGCCTCTTTAGCCTAAAGAAGAGAAGATTGAGAGGGGACTTGATAGCAGCTTACCACTATATCAGGAGTGCATCAGGAGCTCGGTGAACAGCTGTTCACTAGGACACCCCCAGGGAAGGCCAGGACCAATGGATACAAGCTCCTGGAAGGCTGCTTCAGGCTCAATTCCAGGAAAATCTCCTTTACAGTCAGGGTGTCCAGACTGTGGAATAAACTCCCTCCAGAGGTGGTGCAGTCACGTACTCTGGAGTTTATCAAGAGGAGACTAGACAGTCACCTTGCTGGGGTCACTTGACCTCAGTCGTCTTCCTGCTGAGAGACGGGGGGGCTGGATCTGATGATCTGCAAGGTCCCTTCCAGCCCCTAACAATCTATGAATCTATGACATAGCTTGTGAGTGTATTTAACTAACATGGGATGTAGAAAAGATGACAATAGAACTATAGGGGGCCTGTTTTGCTAAAATCTAGAAAGACGGACTAGGCATCTGAATATAATGACCAAAAGCTGACTACTTATTTTTAAAATCTGTGTTAACTTCATGAAGTGAAGTCATAGTATAAATACGAATGCTGTGGTAGTACTGGGAAAGTGTGATTTTAGTGTTTAGTAGGTAACAAACAACAGTAATTTTAAAGGGACAGGACATCTGTCTTTAATCACAGGAGGTAAGTGATTTCTCCACTCAAGTCAACTATCTTTTTTTTTTAACCTAAACTTAAACATATTTATTGTCAGGAGCAAGATAAAAGAGTGAATTCCTCATTTCAAAATGCAAATTAACTGGTTTATGTCTATAGACAGTTTTGCTTATTGACACATTTGATCTTGAACCAAATGAACAAATAATTGAGTTTGCATATGTGACACATTTAAAGTAATTTTTAGTGAAAAATAACAGTTTCAGCAGCTAGTTCTTACTGTGTTTCATTCGAGAGCAATGTCTGTTCATGTTTAATACTCCCAGAAAAGAAAAATAAGTTAGTAATTACCTTTTAAGCTGTTCATGGAAAAAATCTACAACTTAGTAAGACAACTACAGCCAACTTTAACTAACAATTTCCTTCTTCAAATAAACAATTGAAACTTTGCCCTGAATGTACTCTTCTGGATAGAATTTCTCTTTTATCCAGGAGTTCACTACTTGATACTGAAAGTAAGAAGGGAAAAATTTAAATGTAGAACTAAAATAATCAATGCTACTGTTAAGTAGGGGTGCACCAATAGAGATTTTTGGGGACGATATTGATAGCTGATTTTTAAGGAATCATATTGGCTGATACTGATCCAATTCCCGATACCAGCCTGGCAGCTTGGAGAACTGCATGAAGGTGGGAAGTCTGGTGTGGTGGTAGGAGAGGGGGAAGGGAGGGGTGTGGGGGGGCAGATCAAAGCCCCCATGCTCAGGAAGGAGTATGACTGGGGCAAGCGCTGTCCAGCTGGGGCGGGACAGGTGTGGGTGGAGCTGTGGTTTGTGGGGGAGAGGGGGAGGCTGCTTCCGCCGCTGTGCACTGCTTGTTTGGGAGCCACTGGTCTGGTGCTCGCTTGCTTGTCTGGTGACTCCCACTGCTACTGCCGCCGCTCATCGGGGATGAGGGGGAATGACATGTGCCCCATGATCTGTGTAGGGTGGGGCAGGGCAGGCTGGGAAGAGCCCCGTGCAGCCCCAGCCCTGCCCTGCCCTGCCCTACCCTACCCTACCCTGCTTAAGTTGTAGATCAGGGGTACATGCCCCCACCATGCCCTCCTGGATCAGTGGCAGGAGCAGTGGCAGGAGCTGCTGGGCAAATGCTGGACCAGTGGCTGCCAAGTGAGTGGCACATAGTGACCCCATAGTGATGGGAGCCACCTCCCGCCCCCTCCCTGCGCCCCAGGGGGGTTGCATCCGGGGTTGGCAACGTGTGGCCTGGATCTGACCTACAGAGCCATTGGATATGGAGGTTCTCACCCCTATGATAGGTAGGTGGTGGTAAGAAGCAGCAGCAATATTTGGGTCCTAGTGCTGGCCCCCTTGGATCTGCTGCCAAAAAACATTGCCAACCATTGCCCTACGTGATGTTTTGGTTTCGGTAATCTGTTTTTAAGTCTCAGTGAGAGAAATATTATCTACAGGATCCAAAACCTGTTGGTGAAATCTAGAAGTTCCTCTGCAGCCGTCATCATATTGATGGTTAGCTAGCTGAGTGAAAAGGACTGATGTACTAGTTTTCTAATTATAAGAATTCTCATGGAGACTAGATCCATATTTGCATCTCCTATCATCATTTTTTCTTTTCTGAAGTTTGTAGTGATATGCAGTTTTAATCAAACCATATCCATACTTCTTATATTCAATAAGAAATTCTACAGCAAGGCACTAAACTTAAACACAACTGAGCAAAATTAAATACTATTGCTACAGTCTCAGCAGAATATTATAGTCAGTATAAAAAAATAAAAAGATAAACTGGAACTTGCTACAATAAAATCAGCCACTTAATTCAGAAACTTCAGATGTTTTTCTTTACGTAAGCAACACAGCCAGTTCAGTGTATTAGAGGGTCATAATTTGAAGGTCACCCGAAACAAGTCGTGTCAAACTGATGGAAAATTGTGGACAAAAATCAGAGAAAAGATGGAAAGAGTTATATTCAGAATCTTACCAGCAGCCAGATCAGCATTAGTTGTTTGTATATGCATGTGACATTTCTGAATTGGTCTGGTCAATTTTTTTCTGTTGCTGGAAAGGCAAGCAAATATTTTAATTTATCTGTATTGAAGTCAGGTACTGAAGAATGAGAGGTGGTTTTTTTAGACTGAAGAGCTTGGCTGCGAGGTTTCTAATTAGAAATGCTGTCTTGTGTTTGAGGAATAAATGTACTTAAAGTTATTGCTAATGTAATAATTTATTTTCCTTAAGTTGTGGGAAGAGTGCAGCAGCCAGCCCTTCAAATGTCCAGTATCTTTATATTGAAAACTTCCCTTTTGCTATTCAATTATGAGTTGTCTAAAAATATTTATTTAAAATACTTTCTCTTTTAAAGGTTGGACGTCACGTTTTGAAGCCAAATATAAAGAATAACTTTACTGGAGCTAAGGAACTAAAACAGGTGTCAACACTGAAAGCAAGATCACACATTTAACAGGTGCAGCTCTCCTGGGAGAAATGAACTAACACATATACTTTAGAGTGGTGGGACCACTTCAGCTATTTGTTGGAAAACATGTCCCAAGATATAGCAATCCGGAATACTTGGAGCTAGGGCTTGTACAACTACTATTTTCTTTTCATTAGAGTGTCCCAACAGCCAAGATTCTGAAGGTGTTGTTTGCTTTTATAATAAATAAAGCATTTAGCTACATATAGCTACAACGCAGTGTGTTCAAAGCTATGCTATTAGATGCTTGGAGTGAGAAACCTGTGGAAGTAGATCATGTGCAAAAAGACTGTATTTTTCTTGGTATGGAAGCTGAAACATGGCAGCTCAGAAACAATATGACTAGATGAAGAAATTAAGATCGACAGGTTTATACCATGGTAGTCATTACTTTTCTTTCATCAGTCAGATGCAATGTATCCTTGAGTCTCCTTGTTGCTCGCTTAAGCAATTCTGTTTTTATGTGGAATGCTGTTTCCTAATTTATTATGGGTAAATGAAGAAACTTATGTCTCCATAATTTGTAGAGGCAGTTTTTCTTGTTTAAAGTTAGATTTGGGCTTGATGTTCACTGCCTGAAACGTGAGAGTTGTGTTCTGTGTTTAAAGAAGCTCTGGAGAGATTTCTATTTGCACAAGCATAGTCTAAACACATTATGGAAACTATGCTGTCTTCCCCTTTTGCTTGTTTCTATTTGGTTGACATTTTGTTGTGAGAGCCTATACAATAAATGTTACTTTGTCATTGGTGTGTGTATGATTGTCCTCTACATCCATTCAAACTTTGTTTGTCTCTTCACAGTTCACAAAAAATTGGACAACTTTTATTAAGTTAAATGCATCATCTAAAAGACAGAAAAAAGCAAAAAAGCTTGTTCTGAAATGTGAGAGAGACTTCTGTTGGAACACTTGGGAAGGGGATATCTTATCCATACATTCAATAAGGCCTATATTGTATTTTATCAAGTGTGAGTGATTCCTACTTCTTGTCCTTGTGGATGTGTCTCAAATATAAGAGATCAGAATTTTTTAACCAGCAAAACTCTGGTCATTCCTGCATTCTGTGTGTTCTTGCTTTTTCTCTGTCTCAGGACATAGAGGACAGACCTCTTCTTGGTAACTTCTTAATTCTATGTGTGTCTGAAAATGTTGGTGCATTCCTAGTCAATGTGTAAGCATTGGTTAGTGTTGCTTAGTGAGAAGCTTTTACCAGGTTTGCCCATTAGCTTTTAAAAACAAAAACCTCTTTCCTTTTCCTGTAATTGTAGAACTAGGGTAACTGTTGCCTAAGAGCTGAACCTTAGCCCTTCTGCTTCAAAACTTCGTGATTATCAGTTTACTTTAATGGATAGAAAAAGTTGGTGTCTTTTGATACTTGGCAAATCCATATTCCAGATGCTTCCTGTGGTGGCTGATGTTTTTCACCAAAACTTGCCACTGGAACAAGTTACCCAGAGAGTAGTAGAAGCTCTATCCTTGAGTTTCAAAACCTGGTTAGACAAAGCTTTAGCTAGGATGATCTAGTTGGGGGTGGTCCTGCTTTGAACAGGGGGTTGGACTAGAGGACCTCCTGAGTCCCTTCCAACCCTAACTTTTTGTGATTCTAGCTGCTAGCTGATACCTGACCCACAAGGGAAGAACAGTATTTGGAAAGAAACTCTCCTGATTAAAAGAAGACAATTCTCCAAAGACTTTGCTTCATATTAGTGATGCTCTAAGCATGACTAAAGCTCTAACTCGCCTGTTACTGGTACCAAGAAAGCATCTGCAACCCCTTTTGGTTAATCACCCAAAGACTGGAATTGGGTGAGAACTGTCAAAGGCCAATTAATCCTCTACCATATCAATGTGGGACAGAACTCAGCAATACTTTTTAAGGTGTAGGGATTGCAAACCTCTGGCTCCTTCCCTGTCGCTTGCCCTGAGGTGTGTATGCACCCACCACTGGCAACAAGCCTGGCCAGGGCTTCACAGACCCTGGTGCAGCTGATCTATCTGCACTGGCAATAAGGCTTGATTGGATCTCATGGTGAATACCACAATCGCACCTTCTACCATCACATGTGGCATGGCAGGAGGTGATTGTATAGATCATGTATCCGATCCTGTTGCACCTTTGGACACTTATCTTGCTGGGATCCTTTGACCCGAGCTGACTTCCTGCCCCTCGGGCAGGGAGCTGGACTTGATGATCTTTCAAGGTCCCTTCCAGCCCTAATGTCTATGAAATCTATTAAATCTTTACCTGAACGTCTAGAGGAGCCCTGACACAAAGTTACTGTTACTGACTTTTATCAATGGTACTGACACTTAACTGTTGCCTCCTTCCACTGCAGAAGTCAACCCTACCAGTAGAGCAGAAGTATTTATCTTTGCTTTCTCACTATGGAACCAAGCAGAGACCTGTTTTCAGTCAGCTTCTCCTTCCATCTTCCCCCTGTCCACAGCCTGGGACTTCCTCCAAATACAATAACACATTGCTAGCAGCAGACTTTAAGGCTAGGGGCAGAAATTACACAGAAGCCAGTATAAGTGATTAGAAACTGGCTCAAATCTAATATAATAGAAGTTGAGTGCACATAAACTGCTCTCAAAGTGGCTGAAACCAGTTTAAGATAAACCTGGATGGATATAATATCAGACTTAACTGATTTAGGTTAAATCAGTTTATTGAACTTATATCCTAGATCCCCTCCAGATTCAAGTTAATTTACAGTCCCTCAACATCCCAAGATGCTTTGCACCTCCTCCAGAAACCTTCCCTTCCAGGGTAGGTAGGCTGGCTAGCCTTGGCCCAAGCCGTCTGCTCCAGCCAAGCAGAGAGGTGTTCTCTAGCATACCCCAGCTTCTGGCTTGGGCCATTGCAAGCATGTGGCTGCATTTCTGGACTCAAAAGTGAATGTCTGTTCACTTACTTATCAGTTCAATCTAAGCAACTTAGACTAATCTGCGAAGATTGAATTGATTCAGCCTCAAGCTTTTTAACTGTCTATACTTAACCTAGGAGCCTTCATTAGATTCCTTCCACTCTTCCAGGCCCTCAAGGAGCTGTTCTTGCTTCCCACAAGCTACCTAAATCAGAGGTGAGCAACTTGTGGAAGATTTATAGGAAAATTCTCCAGCTAATTATTAAAAATCCATGTCCCTCTACTTTGAGTTGAAGAGAGCTACTCAGTAATACTTAACCACTAGCGCTATCAGTACTTCAGGGGAAGATGGCAGATACTTTGGACAATGAAGGTTATTTGGCATTCTGTGTTCTAACTTCTCATGCTTATTGGCAGTGCTCTTAATCAAATAGAAGAACCTGCTAAGGACCTTTGGCAGATTCTAGTCTCTCTGATTCCAGCTTTGAAAAGCTTAGATAAGGACTTCTTTACTTCCTCAAAGAAGTTGCATATTTCTGTTTGCATCAGATTCCTGGCTCTCTAGCACCTGTAATACAGAAGAAATGCCAGACAACATGGCCATCCAAAGGACAAAGCTTTCAGGAAATTTTATCTTTTAGGTGAAAAGTCTTACTGCTCAGCATCAATTTCCATAGTAAGTAGCCAGTGATAAAATCCTATTTTCTGAATATGATTACTTCAGTTATGACAGTATTGTCATGGGCTTCCACAGGAAAATGAGGCCTAAACTGAAATCCGTCATTTAGGAGGGACAGCTTTTATATTATATGCACTTTGCATAGGCCTTCTCCATATCCTTAAATGTCTTGCTGCTTAAAGGAAATACTTAGCTTAGAATTCTCAGCCTGCTCCATTTAGGACTAAGTAGTCATTCTTTATTTCTACTCAGTTTATAGTATTTGCAAAGACTCTTCATCTTGAGATTGACAAAGATTTACTTTCCTGTAGATGAGTTTCAGTTCAAGGGGTTCCTAATCTCCAGTCTTGGGGAAACCCCGCCCCAGCTGCAACAATCATTTTCATACTTAAGAGACACGGTAGTACGTCGTTACATTTGCCTTTGGCGACACTTCATTTCTATCCTCTCTGAAGCTGGCTGAGTTCTGTCCACCAACCCACCAAACATTACATATGCATTCATCTCATGACATGGACCCCCATGTTTAGTTTCTCTGGATAAATCACCACATGGAGATTTGTACTTTTTTAGGTGTGGGGAAAGAGACAGTGAATATCTTTGAAGTAGTTGGGTAGATAATCTAAACAATTTACAAATTCAATATTGTCGTGAAAATAATACTTCCTGTACATGAGAGTTAAATTTCAGGCTGAATCTCTCCATCAGTTTTCCCACAGCCATCACCCTTATCTAGAATAAGTATAGGTATTAAGTTATACCAATATGTGACAAATTGGTGCTGTGGCTGTCTCTCTGACTATACTTCCCATTAATCTATCAATACCTTGAAGTTGCTTCAATTGGCAGCATTTTTTTAAAGCAGAACTTACCACAGAAATACTTTTATTCTCTTTCCTTCCTTTTTCCCAAAATTTCCTCAGTGGTCAGAAAAAACAACATTTTGTTCTTGGACTTTAACTCAATCATCAGCCTAACATTTGGCCACCCATGCTGGCTCAGAATAAAAAGTTTATACATTTGGTCAGGCACACCACTTCTGTTCCTATGGCATGGTTTTTGTTTAATAGATTTTAGTCCCAAAGTTATATAAAAGACGATCTTTAACATTAGTATTATAAATAACCAAATATAACTTTTCCATGTGTAACACATTCCTAAAAAAACCCAGCCCTTAAATCACATTTATTTCCTTTTCAGCCATATATAGTTGCTCATGATACTAAAAGATTTTGGCTTTACAAGGAGAGTGACCTTATATCTGTCACTAGTTTTTAGGTAACTAAAAGCTTTTTCTATGTTATAATAGTTTCACTGGCACTCTCTCTCTGTTTTACCACTTGAATAATTTAATTATTCAACCACATGAATTAAATGTCCTTTCACATCTAGCTTTCTAGCTTCTTAAGCTACAGTGGGAAGGTTTACTTTTTGACAGGGACTCCTTTAAAATACTTTGTTCTGTAGTTTCAATCAATTTTTTCAAATAACAAAATTGATCTCCACACTTGATATTTTCAAGTGTGTACATTACCCCTTGTCTAACTCAAAAGTTGCAGCCTTGAACCTTTTTAGCACTGTTCTTGCCATGTCTGCCTATAGCTGAAGACAACCAGAGGATATGCAAAGTTGCGCTCTTCTATTTTGCAGTGTTGGTTCCAGGTTGTTAATCAAAGTATTTTTAAAATAGTAACTTACATTGTAATAACTTCCTTGTTAAAGCAAGTATGCAGAAGAGTCTTCCTCAATCATCTTAATGTGCATCTAAGTCAGTGTTACCAGTACAGATACCAGAATAGTGAAATAGGCATAGCATTAAAGTGTCTATTGTCTACATATTATTTATATTGCAGCTGTATTTAAACACTCTTATCATGCTGATATTATACATAAGCCTATGGAGACAGTATCTGCATAGCACACACATGATACATGAAATGATGTATTGAGATGTGGGGGATGGAGGCAATAAAATTAAATGTATGCAGTTTTACTTATGCCATCTGACAACCATCACTGATCAGCTTATTTCATTATTTTCAGGAGTGAATGGGAAAGGTTTTATTTAATGTCCTTCCTCTTAAAGAGTGGGCAGAAGTTTTAACGAGGCAGGCAACTGGTGTGCCTTACAAGTTTCCAGAAGTTTCCCATAGCAGAAGTGCTTTATTCCAGGTCTAACTGGAAGGGCTGTGAACCCCTTAATCTGGAGGGTGAGATTGATACTGATTTTTCTAAGAATTTCTTATTCTGGAATTTTATAGCCTAGTCTATTCTTTAAAAGTTTGATTGGCATAGCTGTACCGCCAAGAACCACTGATTATAACCATATTTATTATATCAATGCAGCTGGTTAGGGAATCACTAGTCACTATACTGGACTTCTGATATAACTCTGCCCATACTGGAGAGTTTTGTCAGTTTAGGTATGATGGCAAAAACCTTCCAAATCTATGCAAAGCCTTGGTCTTTTGTGTTTCCTGCAGCAAGAATAGAGCTTGCAAATTCAGTCAGGTCTAGGAGCACTTTTGCTGATATAGCTCTACCAATAAATTCTATTGACAAAGACTTGGCCGGAATAATATAGATGGGGATCGGTTCGCTTTGAGCAGGGATTTGGACTAGATGACCTCCTTGCCAGAACTATACAGTTGGTGTTTGGAGACAGGGCTATATAGTTGGTCTTTGGAGACCAGGCATGAGCAGGCCAGAGAAAATGGAGGGACTGGAGGTTCCATTGCACAAATTTCCAAAATTCTCTTTCTTTCCACTCTTGGAAAAAGAACATAGAGGTTGCTGCAGCTGTGGGGTTGGAATAGTCTCTGTGGATAGGCCTGCTCTCTTTAAGGTCTTGGTAAGCAGAAGGAAGGAAATTCACCTATGGATTTTCTAAATCCAAGACCGATATACTGGGTTTGTTGCTGGGAACTAGGGTTTTCTCTAAATGCCCAGTTAACCAAATAATTTTCTACTGTATGTGCTCAGTACTGCTTTTACAAACTTTTAAATGAATGAAGTAATGTGCGACCAAATATACCAAGTTCCAAAGCTTAGACAGTTTTTGGTAAAATCCTCAAACCTCAAATTTAAATGTGTTGTGGGATTACCTTTCCTATGACAACATAGCATATAGTTTTACTTTCATGACCCCAAAAGAACTAAGGTATTTTGCTCAAACTTTTAAATAAGAAAAAGCACTTATGGAAAGAACTCAAGCATGGAAAACTTTGGCATAAAAGGTGAATATTTACTATAACTACAAAGTCATGGAAGGTTTGCAGCACCATTGCCATGAATTTTACTCACTGTTTGAACTTTGACTCAAAGCAGACTGGCAGTAGCCATGCCCCTGAAGTCCTAGCCAGTTCCTTGAGGGAGCTGCAAACAGATAAAACCCATAGAACTGGATCTGGAAGCCATTAGACAAAATGCAGTTATCCAAAAATGTAGGATGATAGGAATGTTGTATTTTTAATTACAGTTTATACAGTTATAAACAAAAATAGGAAGAGAAAAATCTGCCATCATTTACATCGTTAATTTTTGTGGTATTTAAAAAAATTGCTGTAAATTATCACATGTGACTGACAAAGAAAGGCAGGCACCAAAACTGTAAGTGTGGAAGAGAGACTGAGAACCTATAAGGTGCTCAAATGTAAATTAAGACATAGATAGCTTAGGGAAAATGAAAGAGCAAGATTCGGATTAATACAGAGATGTACAAAACATTGTATTGTGTAAACCTGAGGCCATTTGTTCCTTGCATTTGCATTTGTCAAACTGAATGACAAAGTAAGAGCACAATCCAGAAGTGCCATAGAATAGCCTTCCTTAATCTCCTAGATCTTGCTTAGTGGTATCTGACAGCGTGTGTTACATTGTGTATTTAAGCTTCACAGTGGTTCTTTAGACAGTCCTTCTATAATTCTGTTGGGATTATTTGGATTATTTAATAGGTATAGCAAGGATAGAGGGTACCTTGTTCTTCCACTCATCCCATAATACATTTGGACCATTTTGTTATTAATTGTTAGAATTATTAATATTTTGTGCTTTATGTATGACATTCTTCACTGGGCATCAGTGATTGTAAATCAGTGGTTGATTCCCCCCCATATGTTTTGAACTTATCTAACTTTTTATTATGAAGGATCATGTGGGGGAGAGTAGAATAGCTATCTAGTGTGAGGTAAGCGATGCTGAACAAGTTTTCAATAATTGATTTATGAAGGCATCTCAAGATTTCATTAGAAGTAATTGCCTTTACTTAAGGAAACTGAAAGAGAGATAAGGGAAGAGGGCTCTAAGTCAAAAATAGGTTTCAGTAATTTAAATGACTATTCTCATCCCCAATTTTAAATATGGGCACTTAAATGGGTGTATGTGAAACCAGTTCTGCTCAAAGTGATGTTCAGGAGCCTAAAACAGGCAGCATTGAAATGTTCAAATACCTATCATCAAAGCATGAGTAGGATTCTAATACTTTTTAGGTTGCATTTGCTCTTTAGGTTTGAGTGATTTGTCTTTACTTATATCTGTAGAAAACTGGTAATTTGATCTTTAACATCACTACAAATTTGCTTTGCTTGATCTAACTACTTGGGTTCAGAGATCTTTTTGCTCACATTACACATTTTCAGATTTAATTTGTTTTAAAACTGAGTCAGCAATAGAATGGTACATGGCCCTCGTTTTGAAGTTCAGGATTTCCTCCAATAATTCTGCCGGCAACAGTTCCCCTTTGCTATGGGAGTGGATTTTTTTTTTCCTGTTGAAGGAAAGGGAGAGAATGGATATGCTCCTTTGTGCCAGCAGTATTAATAATCTTGTTTATATTTCTTGTCAGGATGACTGCACCTATAAAAAGGGTGAGGAGAACCTTAAAAAAACTTATTTGGTCAGAGGCAAGGCAGGCAGATCTGTTTCAACACACTTATTCTGAATCGTCACTAAACGTGTTAAGTGCCCACTTACTCAAAATTGTTAATATAAAGCAAAGAATGAAATGCCAAAAAGGGCTGTTACATGCAGGTGAGTTGCTCAGATTTAACCACAAGAGAGCAGTATGTTACCAAACCTTGTAGAATAAGATTTTTTAAATGTACTTTTGTTTTTCTAACAGTAGGTCTCTTCTAACAACTAAACTGTTATCCCTATGTCTTGTTTTGGAGCTCTGTTCCAGAAAGCATGTGGCATGCTGAAGAACTTTAGAGCCAAATGCTCCTGGCTTTAAATGGTGCTGATGGTGAAAAATGTTTATAGGTACTCAGATTAGTAAGCAATAAACTCTAGGCTAAATAATCCTATGACCCACACAGCAGATCTGCTACTTTGCCATCTCAGACTGTTTAGCACCCACACCGTCACCAGCATGTTCTGCGCCTGTAGATGGCAGAATGAATATTCTGTGTAGAGTTGGAAAACACAATTTTAGCCAGAAATTTGCCTTATGATAGGACTTTACTAAAAAAGTATGAATGTGTAAATAGCTGTATCTAAGTGCATCACTCTCTACCACATCCACAGCCTTCAGAAAACAAATGAAAACATTCTGAAGCACACAGTATTCTGATACACTATGAGAGAAATAATGAATTCATGCTATTGTATGGTACTTTAAAAATCAACTGGAAAAGTTTTGGTCCCAAACTTAGTTCAGTCAAGTTAAAAGTTTGCATACCATTTGACTCATGTAAATTGCGTATTTTTAGTTTTACACATGTAGGTGGTGACCTCAATGAAACTATACTTATACATAAAGCTAAGCAAGAGCATGTTTGTAGGGTTTAGCCCAGAGAGTTGTTTCAGCTGATGGAAGTCAGCAACTGTAATGCAATTAGTGCTCTGAAGTTGCTGTCCAAGTAGAAAAAGGAAATGTTAAGTTTTTAATGTAGTGACTGGCCATATGGACTTTTTGGCTTGTTGTAATTTGAAGCGGGAATGATTGTACCATAATTTCTATAATATGAATTTTAGTTGAAAAATAAGATGAATCATTATCAATTGGTATTACTGGGTTTTAGAGAAAAAGCTACCAGATAACAAGAGTTTTGCTGATTTTCAAGTATCCTTCAGACATTTTCTCAAAACTTATACTTTCCCCCACTTAATGAGCATCAGGATTAAATTAACATAGTTCCAAATGGGAAAATGAAATAACTACTGAATGCAAAAATCTGTCTTCCTGTTATAATACAAACCTATTCTTTCATTCCAAGCTACACAGAGCTTTGCTTTCTATGTATTTTGCTCTTTTGTCATCTTCTCTTTCTGTATTCCATTTGTGAAAAGATTACGCCTAGGGAGTCCAGTGAGTCATTGATCTATCTGCCTGCCTTGAGCAGAAGGCTGGATGAGATGACCTCATGAAGTCCCTTCCAGTTTGACTTTCCTATGATCTTCCCATGACATTCATATTTTTGGAGAGTACACCGCTTCCTATGCATGAGCAAATCCCCCAGTTCCTTGCAACCCAATTGGCATGTTTTAGCTTTCAAAGGAATTTCAAAAACTTTTCTGAAAAAAAGATCAAGAATAATCTGCTAACATGTCAGATTTAAAAAGAAATGCTCTGTGGGGAAAATATCAGCTGGAACTCCACTCTCAGAACTGCTTCTTCTTCCCCAGTGAATTGTGTGGAGTTGCTAAAGTATAACTCAAGGTAGTGTTTAGCTGTGTGCATGTTGAGAATTGTTCCTGGCCTGTGTTTTCATCTTGGATTCTTCACATTGTAAATCTGATAATCCACATTTTTGCCATTTGTACTGCCTCTAATATTTCTTGCTTTCCTTCCTTCTCTGCTCCTTGCCCTCTGTTTTCCTCCGCTGCTCTCTGCCCCCCTCTTCTCACTGGTCCTCCTCTTCCTTCTCTCCTTTCCTCTTACCTCCCCTTCCAGTGGGAAGATGTGGGAGAGCCAAAGGTCACTGTAGCTTTCTTTAGTGCACCTGGCTGGACCACACTCAGATGAATGCAGCTGCAGTGATTTTAAAGCCTGCCACTCAGAGGGGTGATGGAAGTTGTACATGTGCCTACTGCAGTCATTCTCAGCCAGGGTGGCTTCACACCCTGGAAACTCTTGGAAGGGTGATATGAGGTGTGAGAAGATAAGCAGATAAGTGCAGGCTGGGGCTTGTCCCTGCCTGGCTGTTTCTCTATTCAGCTCCCCTGCCAGGAGGTAAGCACTGTAGCATATACATTCATTTTTGAAACAGAGTGCTATATAATGTAAGATATTCTAAGAAATATAAGATGAGGTTTTTCACCTTATTTTCTAAAATACAGATCTCTTTAATAGATGTTTTGTCATCAAAATTCAGGGCAACTTCAAAGAAGCTTACACCAGACCTTGAAAACCTTTGCCACCATATGTACTGCTTAATACTAAAAATAGTTCCTGGATGTCACTGTTGAGGGTAATAAGCAGTACTGCTGGTAACAAAAGTTTGCAGGACCTGATCAAAATTTGAGACTGTTGCCTTGATTTTTGAAAGTTTAAAATCAAGCTTCTCAGCAAGAGCGGTATCCTAGAAATAAAATGTGGGTTGATACTGAACCATGTGCAAAACCCAAGAAAAATGGAATAAATATTCCTGTTTATTTGCAAAGAATATTCTACAAGGATAATGAAGTACTTTCCAGTCCTCTTGTATTGAAGAAGGATGTGTTCAACTTCAAAGTCAGAAGGCCTAGGTAACATATCCCCAAGAGCACTGGAATTTATGGAGGAGATCTCTAGCCTGCTGATACTCATTTTCAATATGTCTTGTAATACAAAGGAAATTCTAGAAGTTAAGAAGAAAGGGCAAATGAAACAATCCACATAATTACAGTATGGTTAGCTTGACATCAATTCCTGACAGATTATGAGCAGGGATCCTGGTTTTCTCTGCTTTAAAAAATCTCCAATTTTCAGTTAAAAGAAAGTAACCCCAAATCCACATTTTCATGATTAAAATGAAATCTCTCTCTCTCATATATAGATGAAATCCTTGAACTGCTACTGACCTTACAAAGTCCCAAAGGTACTAAAAATACTAACATTTTTTTTAAAAGTTCTCTTTGAACTATCTATCTATCTTTATATATATATATAGAGAGAGAGAGAGAGACAGAGATGTTTCATTTTAATCATAGAAACATGGATTTGGGATTAATTTTTTAACCAAAAACTCAGGATTTTTTTCAATCAGAGAAAACCAGGATCCCTGGTCATGAGAACCAGTGGCTGGCTGAAGCTAGAAAATTCAAATTAGAAGTCACACATTTTAACAGGGGGATTAATGCCTGAAATTAATAGTGGAAATAATGGATTCTCCAGTACTTGATGCCTTCAGATAAAATTGAGATTCTTTTTTTGGAAGATGAGCTTTTGTGAAAAATAAGTAGGTTCAATACAAGGTGAACTACATGCAATGTAATAGTGTGCAGCACACAGCAGGTCAGACTCTAATGGGCCCTTCAGGTATTTTCTTCATGAATTCATGAAAATCTAAAAACTTCCTTATGTACTGTGTTGTTCCAGTTATGTTGATCATGTTTCCCCTTAAAAGAATCCTACAAATCACAGTCAGCTTACACATGGGGTCAGCCTATGATCTGTCAGCATGGTGGAATTGAACAGATCATTTGACCTAGCCTAGCCCCCACTTAAGGGTCACATTGACTTGTTCTTAGGGGAGGCATGCTGGTTGATCTGCTCCAGCATGGTGGCAGGCTTTGCTCGTGCAATGAAGGCCCACAGTAATTGGGCAACCCAGATGGCCACCTCTCATATTCCCCAAGGATCCACCTAGTTTGCTCCACTGGAGTGGAAGGAGGAGCTTCATGGTGAGGCTTCCAAGTGCTTGGTCATCACAGCCCACAAGGTGAGCTGAAAGGATAACCATACTGAGTTCTGCTGAACACTGCCTGCATTTCCCTGGAAGTTGGTCAGAACTAAAAACTAAAAGATTATAATCAACTAATTAACATTTATCAACAAAACAAAAGGGAAAAAAAATATAACCATCCACTTTTTCATTTCCCATATACCTCAAAAAATTAGGAAAATTGAATTTTTGAGGCCTATTGGTCCTACATATGCTATGAAGTTTAAATTCAGAACTACTTTTTAAATCTGGCCTTCTAGTTAGGGGCTGTCATTGCTGAAACATGTGAACAGTTTCCATTTAAGTACAAATGTTTGTTTTGACAGTATTAACATGGATTTTTAGGTTGTCGACTATATGGTGAGCCTGTGTACAAAGAGAACTTTTAAAAAAAAGTGAGTATTTTTAGTACCTTTAGTTCTTTGAGTCCTTTCTTTGGTTATTTAACTGTCCTGTGGGATTTTGTAAGGTCAGTAGCAGTTCAAGGATTTCATCTATATTTATCAACTCATATTTAAGAGGGAAAGATGTTTTTCCTAAAACTTACCCTGAAAATATGGGAACAACTTATATGAATATCTGACTTAGAATCAGAACATTATGGTATTTCATTTTCTACACTAAGTCTCCTTTCCCCTCTTCTGTTTTTCCCATCTGCCCTCTATCCCCATCTCCATTCCTTTTTCTATCAGCTTCCTTAAATGATGTTGTTTTTTGTAAAGAGCCTTAACAACTATTATTTTCACATGTGTTTTATCATATGGCTGATGACTTTGTTTTTTGTGTCTTATTTGCAGTCTAGAAACATTTGTTCCTCTGTGGAAGTGTAAAAATATTATTGTTGAATGTGATAGTCTGTTTTTAGCTGACAGTGCCAGAGTTTTAAGAAGACTCCATCCTACTGAGACTCTCAGCAACATTTAAATCTATAGATGGGCCCAAATATAACAACATCATTAAATAAACCATCTCTGACAGCAGTGAAACACACTGGCAAAACTCTCTACTGTTGAGTGATAATGTAAAGCTTTCTTTTACATTAAGGATCCTAGTGTACCAGTGTCCGGGAGGTTCCCGGACTAAGAGGCTCTGGGAAGCCCCTTTACCCCAAACCCAGGGGGCGGGGCGAATGTTTACCTGTTACAGGTGCCCGGACGGCACGGCCCACTTAACAGACGGACCAGAATCAGACCTGGGTGCGGGAGCTATGGAACCGGAAGTGCCATGGCGAACAGCGGTCGACCGCAGGGAAGCGGAGGGGCAGATGCACGCCTCCCGGTGTGGAGTCCGCACATTCTGGAGCAGCAGTAAGATGCCGCCAGGACGCACAACGAGGAGGCTAGGATCCAGCGGTGAGTCGAGTGACTGTGGCGTACTGGAGCAGTGGACTCCAGCGGGAGAAGGGCAGAGGAGAGCCTTGGTGTCCACGGAGGCACAGAGACTGTTGGTGACAGCCCCGCTAAGCGGGAGCGGAGGAGGGGTGCAGGACCCTTCATCCAAGAAGACTCCAGCGATAGGAGCAGACCTGGCACAGGTGACGGGCGGGACTTTACCTACGAATGCCAGAAGCGTCCGGAACATGATTCCCCAACACTTCTGGTGAGGTTTGGACTGAAATTGGTTGAAGAGCTGTAAAGACGTTTTTCACTTGGAGGCACGGGCGAGGGTGTAGGGGTGGAGGAGCCCTCAATAGCTCACGGGCCACCGGTCTCACTTATGGACTTTTGCACGCGCCGGACAAAATTCCAACTGAACCTTTGAAACATCAAAGTCGTGGAAGGCGAGCTCGGCACGTGTGGACTGAGAAGGAGACTGGTTACAAAGAAAGACTTGGACATTTGAACCAGACAAGAAAGACGAACGATCGACCCGTTCACAACCAGCAAAGAGTAAAAAGAGCAGTAGTTAATTTTGGACCAGTGAAGTTATTGCCAAAAGGAAGAGGGCAAGAAATAGATTTTTACTTTGAAGAAGCTGTTATAACAAAGTTGATAACTTTTTAAAGAAGCTAGGGAAATTAAAATATTTACTTACAAGGTAATGTGCATCAGTCATTACTTCTTTGATATATATTTTTTTCTTTAGGATCAACACGTCTTTTCCTTTGTTTTCTGTGACAAAGTTTTCAAATTACATGAATATCTTATCAGATTACTTGCACTCAGGCAGGGAGGGCTATTTTGTTTTGTATTTGTAGAGTGCATAGCACAATGGCATCCTGGCCCTCTTAGATGCTACCACAGTTATTAGTAGATTCAAATTTATTTCATGCTTCACAGGCTACATGATTTTTTGCTCTGTAGATAACACTAACAATTTCCAATCTATTTTGATTGCATGACAATTGTATGCTTAACTTCAGGTTCATGCAGGAACAGGCTCAATGCATATGCTGAAGGGAGTGTTGGTTTTAGGACCAGAATCCAAACTGTTAGATTAGCGCTGTCCAATTTTGGGCCATTGGGGGCTGCATGTGATGCTTCTATGCATCCCCAGGCCATATACCATGCAGGGTGCACACAGCCAGGTGGTTCCCCAGTGCATGGGAACCCTCCCAAACCTCTTCATTTTAACAATAGCTCTCAAAAATTCGGGTATTTTTGTAACCCACGAAAATGTCTAATCCCTCCTTGAATGCTAAATTCTTAGCCTCAACATTATCTTGTGGCAGCAAGTCCCATAATTTGATTCGATGTTGTGTAACTGTGCCATCACCACTAAATGTGTTGGCTATCATTTTCAATGAATTTCCCCTTTTTCTGGCATTAAGAAACAGGGAGAATGGATACTTCTAATCTATCTATTACATACCATTGGTTATTTTATATGTTTTTATCACTTCCTTGCTTAGGTTGACTGTGCTGCTTTTTTTTGTCTTTTTTATATGAGAGTTTTTCCATGACTTTTATTTTTGTCACCCTTCTCTGGAATTCTGCTGTTTCCTGTGTGAGATGGGATGATTGGTACCAGTCACTCACTTAATGTTGATGGTGTATATTTTACTATTGTATTATTGGGGTATTATAGCATTTTTGTATTACCTGATCCTCTTGTGACTCCTAATATCTTGTTGGAGTGCAGCTGTTGTTTGAACTCTTTGTTGAGCTATAAATCCCTTTCCTTTGTTGATAGAGCTAATTTAGATTTTGGCAAGGCAGGAGCAATCACATTTTCCTTCCATAGATAAATGAAGTGTTGACATTTTTTGATATAATCCATTATTGTAAGATATCTATTTGCTTTGCTTGGGTAGTTCTGGCTTGCTTACGTCTATCGTAAGCTGTGTGTAGATGAATGGGGGCCCTAAATTGAAGCGGTGTTTTTAAAAACACCGCTTCAATTTAGGGCCAAATAAATCCCCATGCCGTGAGCACACCTGATTTATCTGTCTCTTGAGCGGCGGGGAGGGGAAAGCAAGCTGCCGGTGGGTGGAGCAGTTCCTGGGAAGCAAGGGCTGGTGCTTCCCTCCGTGGCAGCGGTGGCCCACCCTCAAGTGGTACCTGCCTGCAGGCACCCAGCTGTAGAGGGAAGTACTGGGCCCCTGTACAGCTCAGGCAGGCAGGCAGGCTCCAGGGCAGGGGGGTGGGGAAAAAAAGAAGATCAGGCTTGCTGCTTTTCTTGGGCAGAGCCTGCCTTCCCAGGCTGCTGCCAGGCTTTCTGCAGAGCCGTGGAGCTGCACGGAGCCTGGAGCTTTGTTTATCGGCTGTAGGGGCAGCAAAATAAAACTCCTCAAAGGAGTTTTAGTTTGCTGCACCCCAAGTCATTTAAGGTGTATTGCACCCCTAAATTTCCTACAGCGGCTGGAATTAATGCGCAATACTCTGCCAAGGCATGCAAACTTTGACTCTATTAAAGTGGCGCAAAAGCATTTAGCCCACTTTAAAGTGTTGTGCACACAGGCCTTGTTTCATCTACACATGGCCATAGTCTTCTTTTGACTTGACTAACCTAAATCAACTTATGTATCACTTTTGTCATCTTCCAGCTCTCCCATTTTTCAGATGGTTAATAAATATAGTAAACAGTAGTCCTAACACAAAACTTTGAATTGTTCTCACCCTTTGGCCATTGTGAAACCTACTTTGGTTTTTTGCCACTTAGCCAGACATTGTAGTTTCAAAATGTATTTAGAATGATTTAGGTTATAATTCAAAATGTCAAAATATTTGTAAAGTTAACAGCCATACATAGTAGAAAGGCACAACAATTTTGCCATTACTGAGAACAGCATTTTTGCTAAAATCCCATTACAGAGCCTTGTGGGTTTTGATTATTTGCTTGATTTCCTGTGCTGCAGATGTAATGCCTTTTTTGGAGAAGTCTTCTATATTCTGAAAAACTTCCAAGGGGTTTCATCCTGAAATCTACTTTACCACTCAGCTTGTAACCAGATGACATGTGAAAAGAGTTTCCTGTATTTCTGAAAGTTTGGTCGAAAGTGAATAAGTGAGCACCAGTGTGATCCCACTGCAAACAATGTACTTCTAGTTTCCTAGCTACAGAGTTTATGCTGGAACATTTGCTGTGATGAGTTTGTAGGAGATCAAGGTTACTAGGGACTCTGAGGTGTAGTCAAGCTTAAGCACATCAAAGCTTCATCAGCTGGTGTACCTTGCTTGCTGGTATAGCTCAATGACATACTCATAACAAATATGTAGTTTTCTTACCTTTCTAAAAATAATACTCGGCACTGATACAAACATAGTGAGATTTGAGTGAAGGATCTCAAAGTTCTTTTCTTTAACTTGAGAATACCCCTGTGCGCAGAAGGTATATAGGCAGTGTGGTCTTCAGCTGCCAGGTAGGAAAAAGGAGGTGTATAGAGGTAGTTATGTTAGAACTGGGAAAACAACACAGGAGAACTGATTAACAGTCCTTTTAGCAGACAAAACTCAGACAGTTTTAACATTGAACATAGAATATTTTTCCCTGTTTGAAGATTCCCCTGTTGTGTCCTTGGGATAAAGACACACAGGAGCAGTTGGCTAATTTTCCTTGTCCTTGTATCGTCACTTATCCCTACTGTAGCTCATGGAGTTTAACTTTGCAATTCCACTTAAGCTCTGTATTGGTGAACTGGTTGTGTGGCTGGGGGAAGGATTCTGACTGCGTTGTCAAGCCAGAACATTCAGGAAGCACTAAGCAAATGTTTCCTAGACAACTGTTTTCTTCTTCCAATAAATTTCAGACACGTTATTCTTCTGTAATTCTTTTTATTAGTTGTCATCCTTTGACATGATGAATACTTACAGCAGTATGTTAAAAAAGATACAGTTAAGTCTCTTGTTTAATTCTTGGCATCACTGCATAGCAGTCACAGCATTTTCACACAACCTATTGCTTCCTTTCAATTTGATGCATATGACATATATATATATATACACACACAGACTGAATCTTGGTCCCATTGAAGTCAATGGACTTTGATTTTAATGGGAGCAGGATTTAGCCTGTATAGATGGATAAGGTGGGGTGTGTGCATACAGTGTGTTTTACAATAAACATGACATTTCTATACAGTTTGTGTTCAATGATTAAAAGAATATATTTTACATCCAAGTCAAACTTTCTATGCTCTGCATTTAAAGTTTGTGTACCTAAAATATAGGACGGGTCATAGTGACAATGATTTTGGTATCAGAGGGAAAATAAAACAATTAAATATTCTTGCACTATAAGTTGCCCCAAAGTTTTGTAATGGCATTATCTGTTGCTTCCAGATTTAATCTTATACAGTAAAATATACACAAGACTAATATTTATGCATATTTACTAACGAATTACAAGTACTGATTTTCTGTGACCCAAGTCAGGGGGAGAAGAGAAGGTTGCATTCACGTCTATCAGTTGAGTGACCCAGACTGCATATCACTAGGGAATAAATTGTAGTTGGTACATGGACTGACCAGCCTAACAACAACTAGCATTGCCACAATTTGTGCGTGGTGTTCAGCCATGATTAGGAGGAGTGCTTTTCTGGGGCTTTCCCCGCCTTGGCCTTGGTTGTAGATTTGACTGAAGACTAAATGAGTCAATGAGAAGCACAGTGTGATAGATGATCTGTTCAATTTAGTGTATGACCAATGATGTAAATGGAATTTCTCGCTTCCTGTAGAGACATAAATATATTTAAATAATTCACTACAGATTAAAAACAAGCATTGGAATTAAAGATGCAGGGAAAAGAGTTATTGGGTCATCTATTTTAAAATACCAGGAATTCCCTTTTTTGGTGGTTTGAACCTTGACTCAGCAATTATTTGGGGTAATTTTTTTTTTTAGGAATGATGTATGGTACATATCTGGGTTGCTTAATCCATATGGCAATCTCTTTTCGTAGTGTGCTGAAGAGGCAGCTAACCAATCTTGTGTCTTATGGGTTTGGGAGCCTGGAGCCACAGCCTTTTTAATGCTGATTTGTAGGCTGCCACTTTTATCCAAAACCCTGTTTATACAAGTTATTGAAGGGTCCCATAATCTAGGTTAGGTCAATAGAAATCCAATTCAGTCGTGTCCTTGCTTTATTCTAGTGGTGATGTGGAATTTTATCCCAGGCTCTTCCTTCAGTTGTGATGTACACAGTAAGCTGTGTTTCTTTTTAGCTTCTGAGCACTTTGCTTTTGGATCCAGTGGGTGCTGCCTGCAAGCTGAGGCAGCACCCGCTCAGCTAGCACCGCACCTGGGCAGCCCCTGGGGGTGCTGCCACTACAGATGGAAGGACCAGGCCTCCCTGCAGCTCAGGGGCTACTCAGCACAGCAACAACTTGTGCAGGCAGGCTCCACTGAGAGAAAAAAAAAAGCGGTGAGGGGCCTGATCCTTTTTTTTTTTTTTTTTTCTTGTGGAGCTTGGCTGCCTCTCCCACAGCCAAGGGGTTTGCTGGTGGCAGGCCCTGAGCTATGGGGAGGCCTGGACCTTTCCTTCATGGCAGTGGTGCTCCCCGGGGCCACTCGGGCAAGCAGCTAGTGGGTAGGTGCTGCCCCAGCTCGGAGGCAGCACCCAGTCTGATCCAACTGTTCCCTGAGCCCAAGCTGGGGCAGCATCTGCCTGCTAGCAGCCCGACCAGGTGGTCCCAGGGGGTGCTGCTGCCACAGAAGGAAGGACTGGGGTCACTGCAGCTCAGGAGCCATTCAGTCCACTGGCAGCTCGCTCCCCAGCTGCAGGAGACATGGGTAGTCTCCACCAAAAAAAAAAGGATTGGCCCCTTCGCCACCTCTACCTTCAGTCCACCTTTCCTGCAGCTGTAGGTGGGGAGGGGATAGGGGCTGCCAGCTCTCAAAGTCTGTAACGTTACAAATAGCTATGTTGCAAATTAAACTACATGAGGATGTGGTTTAGTTTGCAACGTAGAAAACTCATTTAAATCATAAGAAACTCCCACACATGTACAGCGTGACGTAATTAAACCGCAAAAACGGCCAATTTATATCATGTGTACAAGTGCTCTTGGCTGCTGCTCTTAACTGGCCTACTTTTCTCACATTTATTTTGTCCACATTATAAAGAAAAAAGCCTTTGGCTACAAACAGTGCTCTGTGTTCCTTATCTCCTTGCTCTCCCGCACTCCAGGTCATGAGGTTTTTTTTTATTACCCTCCTTTTTATCTTTGGTGACTTGCATGTTGCTTCTGTGCTGCTCTTTAGAGCTTTCATGCCACAAAACTACAAGCCTTCTGTGCCTTCCAGAATCAAGGCATAATAGTCTAATTAAACTATAATTTCTTTGCTTTAATTAGTTTTTAATTACGGAAGTCACACCCAAGGCTGTATATAATCTTTCCCTTAAACAAGTATGGGGTTTAACCAAGACAAGTAGTGATTTTTTGTGTAGTGTAATTGAGAGTGCTTCAGCCTCTGGCAAGTGTTTTGTACTTCTGTCAGAACATGCATCTAAAAACCAAAGAAAGCCAGAAAACTCTTTAATGTGTTGCTGTGCAGACCAAACAGACCCTCCTTTAAATGAAACATGAATTCATTCACATAGGTCTCTTATAAAGTGTCAAATGTGGCTAATAGGACAAAAGTCCATGCTGTGCAAATGTTTATCTTTTTACTACATCTCTATTCTGTTGCCCCATTCTCACGTTGGCCGTTTCTATGCTCTACAGCAGACCAGAGGCATAACCGGACAGTTCTGTACCCTGGGTGGCAACTGTGCGTAGGGCAGCAGCTGCAGCCAGATTGCCTCCCACCTTTAAATCAACACCTGGGGCCTAATACCCTAGTTGTTCCACCTCAGTTATGCTACTGAACCAAACACCAGGTAAAGTATTTATCACAACAGTATATATTTAATTGCTGGTGGTATTGTTCATAAAGTGCAGTCTGGCTTCTTCATGGGAAAACTATTGGTGGAACTCACCCAGAAATCCCACTTTATAGCACAGAGCCCAGTCATTTGGGCTGGCAGGTATTTGCTGCCAAGGGCTAGCTTCATAGCTTCCTCCATTGAAGTGAACCTTAGGGAGCACCTGAGGCAAACTGCGTAGCCTGTAACTGATTTATGCCACAAAGTCAGCCTGAATTTCTTTCACTAGCAAGAGTAGTTATATTGCAGCCAGGCAGGTATGTGTACTTAATTTTCATGCAAAAATAAAAAAAGGCCACCCCCATTTTCATGAGAGCAACTTTTCTAGTTAGGGACTTTAACCTGAAAAGGGTGACTTGAGTAACAGGTCCATGCACTAGTAACAAAAAGGCCAGGTTGACATCCCAGCATAACTAAGAGCATACAAAGTTCTTTCACTGGGTTTGAAGAACTACCACAATTATTAGGCAGTTTGTACTAGAGCTATTGGGGTACAGTAATGAATAGGCTTGTTTCTAAACCACAAAACATTTTTTTAATTCTTCCAACTAAATGGAAAAGAGTTGAAGATAACTACTGAAAATAAGCACCCAAAAAGGGGAAAGAGACATTTTCTTTCTTTCCTAACTTCTTTAGACATTTGAAAACCTGCCAGTGTGCTAGCATGTGACATCCTCCGTGGGCTGCATACTGTGACTAACAGGTACTGCCTTGCTCTAAACTTCTGGAATACTGAGAGGAAAAGTAAGATGCAGCAGTAGAGACTAACTTGGACACTAGAAAGGACCTTGTTTCTGCACCACCCGAGATGGTACAGTTGAAAATGCAAGTGTTTTGGAAACGGAGGTAACTTTGACCTATTCCTTAGGTTTACTACTCCCTTACTTGTTAGGAGAAACTGTTAGCAAGATTAAACAGTGAGTTCTAGTGAGGTATGTGTCCTAGTTGGAAGAAACAAGAACATTCTCATTTGTCCATACTTTGCTGACATAAATCTACACAATGATAGGAGAAAGCTAGCTGGCCTAATATGAGTCACACTTCCACACACCTGAACTTCATCTTTCTACTTTGTGTTTCAGTCACTTTTTCTGTTAATTGATTCTGTATGTATATTACTAATGTGTCCTTTACTGGATTTCTTATTAATGTGAACCTTTTTTATCTAAACACCTTAAAATAATTGTTACCTAGCACTTTTACTTGAAAGTAAACTCATCTTTCTTGAACATTTCTTATAAATTTAACCCTTATCTACGTTGGCTTAAGTTGTTTGCCTGCCATAGCAATCACATCACGTAATACAAGTGTTTAACAATTAGAGCTAGTTCAGTTATAAACAAAAACATTGTTTGAAGTGGTAAAATAGTAATGTAATAGCATTGCACTTGCTATCAGAATAACACACACGAAAGGAAAACCAAACATGTTACTCACATGATTACTCACACACCCCAGGCAGAGGTCTTATCTGAAAGGAGGAGGTTAAAGAAAGGAATTGAAAGAATGCCCCAACAAAGGTGGTTCATGGAGTGAAATATTGTGTATCTTTCAAAAACCCTGTAAGCTAAAACCTTAACTGTAATTAGCATTAGTTATGAGGGAGAAGGATCTTGCTTACTAGATTGGCTACAAAGCATTTTCCTTCATTAAGTGAAATTTATAAAAGCCAGGTAAAGCATTTCTTTCATGAAAAGGAAACAAGAACCATACCTACATGCTGGTCACCTTATGAAAGATTAAAAAAATCAATACAATACAAGATGAAATTATAGTTTGGCACCATTTGAGAAAACAATTATACTCCAGAACTGCCAAGATATCTGGATAAGAACCTCAGTTGGATGTTTTTGATTTTGTAGACCACTCTGCTACTTAGTTAGAATCCATGGGTACATGGTTTACCAGTTTGAATTGTAAAATAGATTGTGTAATATTGCTGTGTTTTAAAACATCAGAACTTCAGGCTTTGTGAAGCATCTTCTAGAAGTGTGCATTGTGCCATGGATTAAACGGTATGGGTCCATATGGAATGCATGTGAAGTTTCCAAAAAATGCCCTGTCAGACTTCATTCTGCTGGGCAGCTGAAAATGTAAAGGCAGTTCAGAATCATATATATGGTGATATGATTTTGGCAGCTATCAGAAGATGAAAGATGCTAAAAGTTAAGGCCTTTATCTGCAAACAATAGTGTATTAATAAATTCTATATCATATTTACAAATGCTTTCTCTTGTATTAAAACTAATAGTATTCTGTTCACAGTGCCATTGTTTATACAGGTAGCAATCCCATAATACTTCAGTATTTTGGCATGGGAATCAGTAGCGCTTTATATTTACAGAAAATGTACACGTGTGAATATAAACATATAATTGAAACAGAGTCATCAAAAAGGTCTGATTATGTTGCAAAGGTTTAGACTGTACAACACCTTCCCTTTGACTTGCTAGGGAATGCTGTTCCTTGCAGGGAGAAGATGTCACTCTACCTAAAGTGGCATAAAAATGACTTAAAAAATGAATCTTGTCATGCTTGAGTTTTGTGTACATAGAGCACCCTCAGTCCAAAGGTTTTGGATTTGTTGTCTGGTGCACAGAATACAAAAGTTAAAAAGGTTTTTTTTTGAATTATTAAAATAACAAGATTTCTCTCTCCTGTGTGCGCTCATACTCGACCGATGTTCTCAGAGTTCTGAAGATGCTGGTGGTTTAATGTGCAGCCCAGCTGCCAGACTGGAAACTGTATGGTGCTCCAGGCCTACATACAGGTATGTGTCACACTATGACCCATGGTGAATGAAATACGGCCAAGAGCGCTTCTTTTCTCTCTCATGTTTTCTCTGTAATCCTCCCGTGTTACTTGGTAGCCATTTACTGGCTCAGCTTCTCATTCAAGCAGTTAATGATCAGAAGTGATGAATGGCTTCAGAAATATGTAGAAAGAGAAGGAGGAGGGTGGGGAAGTCAAAGGAGCTCAAAAACCAAACCCAGCATTCAAGTGGGTTTATTTACGAGGACCCTTCCAGCTTCTGCTTCCCCTGTCGTTCCCATTCCATGCTGTTGTTGATGGCCTCATGGTCCTTGGGGTTTTGTTCACTGTTGTGACCAGCGAGGAAGAGACAGCAGTACTATAAGGAAGAGTGCAAAGCTGGCACTATGGGGTGTCCCCTTCATTTAAAGTCTGGTCCTCATTTTCAGTCACTTGACCTGAGTGGTCATTACTCCTGCTACTGCTGTGTTGCTTGTGGAGCAAACTTCTCCAATTGGCCTTGTTCCTCCTGAGATGGCTTAGCATGTTTTCAGAGAGGGGAGTGTCTCCAGTAAACTGGGCCCATTTTTCAAAGAGTGGCTCTACAATGTAGGACATGAAGCCTGGGAAAACATGAAGCAAAGCATGTCAGGAGCTAAATCATTAACCAAATCAATGTCCAGCAGCACAGGTCAGGAGACTGGAAGTGACTAAGGTCTCAAAACCCCAAAGAGAAATAACAGTAAACCCATTTCCCCTAACCGGTGGACTGTGTAATATGCACCCACTTGAACCACTGCTTATGTTAAAAGGTAACCAGCTTTTGCCATGTATAATATAGTGAAATCTAAAATACAAGCTCACCCCTTAGGCAACCTCCTGTCCTGTAATATCCCTGAATAATCCTGGTTCTTTGGATGAATCTAATATCTTTTATTAGACCAACTTAAATAGTTGGGGGGAAAAAATTAAGCAAGCTTTCAGATTCTTTTGGGTTTTGAACCCAAAAGCTTGCTTAACATTTTTTTTCCAACTATTTAAGTTGGTCTAATAAAAGATATCAGATTCACCCAAAGAACCTTGTCTGTCTATGTCCTTAGACCAACACGGCTACAACCTACACCCCTGAATAATCCTAGCACTTCCTCTGTACCATTTTTCTTTAGCTAGTGTTAGAAGGCATTTTTCTTAAGCAAGTTTTAATGTTTAATCAGACCTCAATACAACACTGCTATTCAATCCTGGCTGAGAATTATGGCACAGCAAACAGACTGTGTGAATTAATGCTGATTAACAAGGTTGTGTCTTATTTTAAATAAACATATGAATACACATTTAATATATATGCATTTTCATAGAGGATGTTATATTTCTTAAGCAGCTGACTTTTGTCTTTCCCTTGAATAGTTGTGTTAGACAGGCTTCTCTTTCGGCATTTGTTTTGTATGTCATGATTCTTGGTTCTGAGCTGCATGTTAGAAAATCTCTGACCCAGAAACAAAACCTGTTGGAGTCCCAGTGACCAGGGTGCTTCAAGTGCCAGGAGGCCTGGGCTTTGAAGCAGAGGAAGCACCCTGACTCCCAAAAGTCCCAACCTAGACAGCAGCAGTGCCCTTGAAAAAGCAGGGCCACAGCTGCAGTGCCCCTGTGGTACACCCTGGTTCCAACTGGGAGGAATAAGGGGCTGTGCATGTGTCCTGGAGCTGAAGTGCTATGTTTTTTAGCACAAAATATTTCAAATGGTCCATCTGTTTCCACGCTGAATGCCCTTTGTGTATGGGAGCACAGAGACTAGGATAGCGGTCTAAAGCTGTATGGTGGCTTTTCATTCCACACAGGGAAAATGATCAAGTGCTTCTAAATATTGGGAGGGTATTGTTCTGCTGGCCTGTGAGCAGGGAGAAAGGAGTTTGCAAAGCACACATGGATAGTGAATATTTGACTACATCTGTAACTGAGGAAGGTTTGATATAATCTTAGATGATCGAAAATCATTTTAATGGAAGCAAAAATTGAGACAGTGATTCAAGGCTGTGATTTAATTTGATCCTAAAAGCGGGCAGCAGAAACAATGCCTTTTAGTTCTGCTTTTGGATCTTCCTGAAACAAGCTACTGCACCCATTTCTAAATAATGCAGTAAAGCAAATGCTCACAGATATGCACTGCTGGCTGGAAAACCTGCTGCAGATGAAAAAAATCTCACAAATAAGTGAACCAAAGCAATGGCAGGATAAGCATGGTCTGTTCATCAGACAAGTGTTTTACAAAGCATAACAGAACACTGACTGCTAGACAAAGAAGTATTACACACAACTAAGCAAGTTTTAATGTTTAATCAGACCTCAATACAACACTGCTATTCAATCCTGGCTGAGAATAATGGCACAGCAAACAGACTGTGTGAATTAATGCTGATTAACAAGGTTGTGTCTTATTTTAAATAAACATATGAATACACATTTAATATATATGCATTTTCATAGAGGATGTTATATTTTGGAAAAATTATATCTAATTCAATAAACAACATATATGTATTTGTGTATGTAAATATACTTTTAAAGTCCATGTCTTCTTTATAAATTTCTGTCTATACCAGATGGATATTTATTTGTTAGTGAACTAAGACAAACCAGGATAGCTAGCATCCAATAACCTGAAAGAGCTTCTGAACCTAGTTATTCATCACAAAATACCTATGAAGGATTATGCTAATTCCTGCTTTCCAGATAAAGAAATTGAGGCTATCCGAGGTCAGAGATGGAACGTCAAAGCCAGAATTAGATTTTAAGGCAGCTTGATACCCCCTGTCTGCTCTTACTGTCTGCTGGTGGTGCTGATGAGTACTGCCTCTCAGACATGCCACGGTACAACTACCCTAAACAACAGGTGCAGTGAAGCAATCTTTTGGATGAACAAATCTAGATGCCTGAGTGTACTCCCTCTTGCACAATCCTAACCTTACTAGGGATCTGGACGTATACCATTTACCTTGGTAAAACAAAGTTTGGACACACACTGCATGAATTTATACTAGTTTACCAGAATTCAGTGAAGAGATCTGGAAAAATCAGAAGTAAAACTACATCACTGTGTGTTTCACTGATACAGGTGTCAGGTAGCTGCTTCTCACCCAGGACAGGCTAAATATAAACAGGCTATTACAGGTGCCTCTGCCACCTAGTGGCAAGGTATGGTAATGGTGCCTATTTCAGCGGCTATCCTGAGAGCTGACTCTCTGTCCACTCCAAACACTGGTATAACACATATTGGTTTCTCTACACTGATATAAATTATGAGTCTGGTAAGTATCACATATCTAGACCATAAGGAAATGACTTCTGATATGTAAATTGGGAAAGGTCTGGCATTTACATCACTGTCACATGGCAAGACTTGCTAGGAATGGTGATGCTATATGGTCTGAACAGTCTTCTGGCCGTGTGAAGAGATGGAGGTCCCATGATTTGCTGGTTTTACCTTCCTTACGGTATGTCTACATAGCAACCTCAGGCACATGGAGATAAATCAGAGCTAGCTAGCTAGCTGACCCTGTAGCTTCAGTGGCTGGGAGCTCAGGGTGGGCTGAAGACTTGTGTGGTTAGGTTAAACAGAGCTCCATGTTGCCATGGCTGCACTGCTGTCAGTACCTGAGCTAAGTAATATAAAACTGTCACACATATGTCTATGTGAACTGCAGTCATTGCAGTGCAGGCATACCTTAAACGACTTAATATATTTTTGTCCTGGTTTTGGGACCTTACCCTTAGTGAACCTGCTAGAACATCTGCTCTGGGAGAAAAGATCTGAGAGATAAGTCTTGTATTCATTAAGATGAACCTGACCTCAGTGCATCGAAATAAATTGTCCAACTCTAAGCAACTGTGTGTGTGGGGGAGGGGGGAGGAGGAGAAGTACAAACCAGTTATTGAATATCAGATACTTTAGATCTGAAGTTATTCCTGCCTCATGATTTCCCTGAGTGGGAGAAGGAAAAAGGAGGAAACATTAGTAACATATGGGCCCATCTATGTGTACAGGCAAAGGTACAATAGCATCTAATGCACTATTCACATAATGGCAGGAGGTGTGATTATGGGATTATGCAATGAGATCCCATTGTGCCTTGCTGCCAGTGCAGGGGGAGCCCAATGAACCCCCATGGCTGGGAGATGCAGCAGCTGCAATCTCCCAGGTCCATGGGGTGCATGAAGCTCCCACGACCTAGGTATGCATGAAATCTCTGAGGCTGGGAGATTGCAGCTGTGCCCTGTGGCTGCCATGACACAGCTGGGTCTCAGCATCATGAGGCACACTGTGCCTGCAGCTGTAGGACTCTGGATCCTGGCAGCTGCGGGGTGCTGAGAGTCCCCTCAGTTACAGGACTCCCAGCGCCAACTGGCCATAGTGCACCCCTGTGGCCACAGGGGAGACCCTACTACATATGCAAATTAAAACTCAATAGCAACCAGCTAAAAAGTTAATACAAATTTTTGACGTCTAACTTTATAGCTGGTTGGAGCTTTTTATAGCCTGATAGTTACTTTGCAGGTGTAGCTGGTCTCAAGGTAATTGTGCAATTAACCAGTTAATTGTGTGATACCTAAAACTGTTGAGGGGGCCTAAGTGCTCAGTTGTGATCATTTATCAGAGCATCTAAGAGGCTACATAGCTGCCCCCACAATTTACCATGCACATGGTATGGAACTATAGAAGCTTATATGTAAACACTGAAGAAAAGTAACTTTTAGGCTTCTGGGGCTGGCCGCACACAGTGCACTGGAGTCACTGCTCTTAACTCAAGCTTTCTCCCACTCTTCAGCTTGGGGCAGCTGTAGAGGATGTGCAGCCAGCTCCCATGAGGAGGGAAGCCTCTCCTCTCTCTTCTGCTCAAATGCAGTTTTGTTTTGGAGGCAGCTCACCAGACTGTGGGATGGCTACATGTGAAAACTCGGAGGAAGGAGGAGAGAGGGAAAACAAAGGGGATGCTAGAGAACTAGAAACACTCTGTGGATTACTAAAATAGTCCTGCTGCTACTGCCTCAGCTAGCTAATGTGACCCACTGCACAGCCTGAGCATTGGAACAGGGCCTGTTTGGGGGTATTGTTGCAGGAAGTTAGAACAGAAAGCAAAGACTGTGCTACCCTAAGGTGGCAGGTGCTAAGCGTGTTAGAGGTTTCATGATGCCTCTTGGTATCATGAAGCATCATGCTTACACAACTCTGGGACCACTTGTCCTAATTCTCTCAAACAGCTAAGTATTCCAGTATGTGGGATCAGGCTGCAAGTATCTGACTTTTTCTGTGAGGTTCATTCCCTTGTGAGCTATTGTTGTGTCAGGCCTTAGCTCAGGGAGTGAGTGGCAGTAAGGCTAAACCAGGCCCAGTGCCTAGGAGCAATGCACTCAGCTTTTCTATAGAGTCCTGTGATCTGCTTGGTAGGTAAATTCTGCTGCATCCTATATTATGGTCCAGGTTTTACTTGATCATGGGTTGTACTAGGATGGAGTTTGGAGGTAGGAGAAGACAAAAGAATGAAAGTAAAGCTCACCAATTTGTATGCTAGGTATCGTGTCCTTCTGCTGATTACAAAGAGGGCTTATTTCCAGTTCAAATTTTTGTTCCAGGTCACCTATCAAAAACAAGAGAAAATCATTTTTGCCACTTCCTGATTTAGGATGTGACTTTAATTTCTTGGTTAAAAAAACTTACCTGAGCAGACTTGAATGCTGAGGCCCTGAGGAGCAGAAAACTTGCAGTGCTGACACTTCATAGCCAGGGGGCCTCTGTACACACATTTTAGTGTACTCTGCAGACTCCCTCAGTCTGCCTGGAGACAGACAGCAGCAGTGTACAGGACAGACCTGATTGGCTGACCCAGAATGTTTAGGGTCAGCCTGTGTCTCCCTGCAGCACAATGTGGGAATTGTGAAGCAGGTATGCTTTGCTCCCTGTTTGGCTGGAGCAGTAAACTTCAGCCCAAACGAAGCACTGTCTCCTGGGGGGGAAGTGGGGAGCAAAGTACCCCTGGGAAACTGGAGGACTGTGTTGTGCTTCTTTAAGAAGGGAACATGTACAGACATTTGCTCTCCCAGGAAAAACTCTCCTGGGAATGATTTAGCCTGGGTTGTTCATGGGTTATTTTTCTCCTGGAGTGGCCACCTTTGGTCTAGGGGAAATATCCTGAACATCTATACATTCATACTTTCTCCTCGGGGAGCAGTGACTGTCCCAGAAGAAACTGAATGCCTGTACATGGCCATAGATTGCTCTCAGCTTTCGAATGAGTGAATACGGGCACTGGCAGAAGTGATGTTTTGTTACGCAATCAGCATCTGAAGCACTATACTGCCATGCCCTGACAGAAGAATGCGACTGCAGAGCATTTTAAAAGTGCCCAGTTACACGACAATCTGAACCCTCGTTATATGAGGATTCAGATGAAGGCGCTCCCAAGTGGAGTACCTTCATTAATGTCTGTCAGCACAGGCTGGGAGTAAGGCTGGGCTGATGTAGCACAGCCTGGATCCTGGTGCTGTCTTCAGAATGGGAGGGGGCGAAGAGTGGGTAGGGAATTCCACCTGGGGTTTGCCCAGCCTGTGCTAGAGGGTGGGGTGGGTGAGCTGGGTAAACTCCAGACTGAGCTTCCTCCCTTCCCGTCCCCCCCCTCCCATTTTGAAGGTAGCACCGGAGCTGGGCTAGGGGAAAGTAGCTGTGGATATGCTGCTGCTTGAAACTGGAGCTCAACCCCCTAACCCCCCAGACTCAACAACGAATGTCCGTTGGATCTGTGGGAACGTTGTAATCCATGGTGCTTCCTGGGAAGCGCCATGAGTTACAGCGGGGAGCTGCACGCTTGTCAATGCCCAAGGGTCATTAGTTGGACCTACAATCTGCCCTTTTAGAATATACTACAAGGCCCTCCTTTTGTTATTCTTATACACATGAGAAAGCTTAAAGATTTGTTCCTGTTTTACCCCTGTTAAGATGCTCTATGATTCAAAATTATACTTGTTTTGTAGGGGTGGATTACCTGCATCAGTATTAGCAGTAGTCCAAGCACTAATGTAGATGAAGTTCAGCTGTGTTAATCACCAGGTGACTGCTCTGTCATAAAATTACCTTTAGAGGCCAGCAGCTAATACTTAGTGTTTCTAACATGGAACTAAATGTGAAGAGCTTGTATGAAACCCAGATTAAAGTCCTTGATGTAAGTACTAAGAGGAATTTTGGAAAAATATTCAGGTACTGTCTTTGGGATAATAAAACCAACATAAGGAATTGATTTTTGAATTTGCTTGGGGTTTATGATTTTTAGGGTTTGTTTTTTTAAATTTGTTTTTAATGAAAAGTGCTGACTGGCAAAGGAACATGTATGTGTACATGTAAAACATTTCCTTGACTGTTTTCCCAGTACCAATATATAGGCATAAAGATGTATTTTGTTTTCAAAATTAAACATGAAGGAGATTTCGTCACTGAAAAGTTCTTCCCAGATCTAGTTATTACACCAGTACAAATATTCAGCCTTGCCTCATTTACCAAATATTCAGTTAATCTATAACTGATGTCCTGGAATATACTACCTGCTTCTATGGCTTTGACAACTCATTTAATCAAAAAGCTGAAATTCTGCTTTGTATAGTAAGAATTACTGCTCACTTCTATGAAAGACACAGACTATGATTAACTACTTGGAGACCTAACTGCATGAATCAGTCACACAGGATTTATCTGCACCGAGAAAATTTGCAATCAATTTAAACTGTTTTTTAAAGCTGTTTAGGAACAGTTCAAGGAGGCTGAAAAGTATTTTTTGGAACAGGATTCAACACTACCTCAATTCCATAAAAAAAGATTAAACTTCATTAAATATACACTATCTTTCGACTGATTTTAAAGTATTTGTCTAGCTGAACAGGTATTAAGACCAATTACAACATTTCCTCACGACACCAGACCCTGGTTAAAGCAGTGACATTATATGGCATTACAAGTATTTCCCCAAGACACATTTTAAAGACTTTAGCCTTTTCCACTCATGTCAGTTGCTATGGGACTGACAGTTGGTCCCTGATAAATTCAATGTTGTGATCATCATCAAGCACTCATGTCCCATCTACAGTAAGGGCAGGGAGAGACAGACATATACCTCTGATAACTTATATCAGTTTTGTAAGCTGATGTACATTACCTTGGGATCAGGAATGGATGTGTGCACCAATCCCAAGATCAAGGCATGACAGCTAACCCTGTGACTTGCCCCTAGTTGATAGGAGAACAGGTGAGACCTGGTTAGCTGTTAGCAAACAGCTAACCTCAAATGGATGCAGACAAATCAAATGTGAACCAGTGTTAGTTGCACCTGTAGAGTTTTATCCCTGATTCTTACAGGAGTAATTCTTCAGCAGTGGTGAAGTTTCCTTGGTTTAGGAGTTTGGATTGGTCATCTGCTACTTTTTTTACACTGGTGCAGTGCTGATTATACTGATGTAAGCATTTCATCTGACAAGACCTTCTGTTACAGAGCAGAGATATCAGTAACCAATTAGACAAACTGGTACTGAACACAGTCAGGGCGCAAGTATGGACAAAGACAATTTGCATCCAGTGCCGTGGGGCTGAGCTGGGTCTGAACAGACTACAAGGGGCTTCATCCATACTTGCTGTGTACTAACTATGCCAGGTAAGAGTTCAGCTACCTGACAATGCTGGCCATCATGGTCAGATCTGATTTAATTCTGTAGTGTAATTGACAAGTTTAAATAAATTCAGTACATTGGACCAGTGGGTCTAATGTACCGTTTTGGCAGGTGTGCCACAAATTAAGCCCTGCACCCTCACCCACTACCACTCTGATTCCCTTATCCTGATTGATCTGCTGCTCTGCTATCTGCTCCCTGAACTGCCACTGTGTTGCCTACCCCTCCCTAATCTGCCTCATGCTACATACAGAGGCTGCCCATGGTATTTGTAATGCAGGTTAGCCACACCTATATTAACCCACTGTGCTTGCTTATTTAGCATTCCTACCCATTTCATCAGGCTGTGGAGAAGCTACTAAGAAAGATTTAACAGTGATTAAACACCATGTTGTCTTCTCTCCTATAGAACAGCCTAGTTTTATGGGGGAGTGAAATGGTGTAATCAGCTCACTGAAAGTCGGTCGCATTTTGGAAATAGCAAATGTAAGATAAGTTTGCAACTATTAAGTAAAACCAAGTATGATAGATGTGCATTGCATGTGCAGCCCACATCCACCTGGGTTTTGGTTCAGTGATGATTGCTAGAGGACATCTGAAGAAGATTCAGACTCTGTGCTGCTAGTGAAAACTAAGGTCTGAGCCACAGCAAACCCCCACTCACTGGGCATGTCTACACAAGACATTTACGGCACAGTTGACTAGTTAGTTCCATAGTAAATGTTTCAGCATTTACAAGTTAAGGGTGATTACACTGGAGTAAGCTAATTAACTCCACAGCAGGATAGTACTTGTACTTGAGTTTTTTACTGCACAGCAGCACACATGTAGATCCTGGCTAGGGAAGGAGAGTGCTTCAGTGCAGGGGCTGCATGCCAGGTAGCCCCACATTGGAGCATCCTTATGCCCCAGCCAGCCTCTCTGCAGCATGTTGAGCTGAGGGGTGGAGGGGCAGTTCCTGGCTGGCTGACCTCTGGGGCCTTCTGCCAGTTGGGCCTGATTTGACCTGGCTCAGTGTGCTGTGGTCCCAGGCGCACGTTCAAACAGCACACCTGGGAGCAATAAACTCTGGAGTTATTGATTGCTTGTGTAGATGCACCCACTGACACCACCTTATAGGAGCAGTCAGATCAATGAAATATATGTGGCTCTTCTCTTCTGTTTCTTCACCTCCACCTTCATTAGCAACCACTTGCAAAATAAGGCCACAAATCTGCTGTCTAGCATCTCTCTGTGGCAGATTTCAAGGGGGAATCAGGTAGGCAGAGCTGACTACAGAGCGAGTGCCACTTCAGATAAGCCAATTTCTCTTTCTTCATATTATTGCCTGAAAGTGAAAGGGGAACCTGTCTGGTACATCAGAGGACTGACCTTGCCGATAGAATTCCTCACAGACCCTTTCACTCCACTGCTTGCTCGTCTCCCAAAGCCGACAGGGATTACAAATGTCAGCACACTTGAGTGCGATCTGCAAGCAAAAAGGGAGCGAGAAAAATGATTAGCTAGCAGTCACTCAGCAGCAAATCTGCACTCCAAGGGGCTGTGAAACCGCTTAGTGGCATACTCATTGTCAAGTGGGATTAAGAATACATTTGAGAAACTGAGCCCCACCCCAACATGCCTCTTTAGGAAATGACACTTACTTAAATGTGTAACAAAATCAGCATTCAGAGCCCCGCTTTTATAGTAGTGAGAATGAGAGAAGCACAAAATTCCAAGACTGCAGAACTTCTTGGACATGACTCATGGTGGGCAAGCCAACAAAAGCTTCAGGCTGGCTCCCGCTGACTGCTTGGCTCAGCATCTGCCATTGAGGATGAGGAATGGAAGAGCCAAGCCAGTGTGAGAATGTTTGGGCAGCACTTCCTTGTGGTCTTGGTGAGTGACCTTTCATATCACTTACATTAGGGATAATTTTGATATGTGGATACAGTCCACTTGGATAGGTCAGCTGTGTTGCTGTGTACATAGCTAAGTACAGGACCCTCTGGTTTGCCTCTGGCTCTGTTTCCCTTTGCTAGGAGTTTAAAGTTCTTTGCTGAGGTAGACCTGGCGTAGGGCTGGAATGGAATCAAGCAGCTGCTGCTTCTTAGGAAGAGTATGATACACCATCATCTGCCTGCCTTATCTCCTCAAAACCAAATGTCTTCTGCCTGACTTCCTCATGGACAATGCCCAGTTGGTTAATGGGCTTGCAGTTGTGCTTCTTAATGGGTTAGGCAAGATGTATTTGTGCAAAGACATGCTAGGGCCTAGTGAAGAAAGCATGAAAAGCTTTCCTGTGTAAATTTATACTTGCAGAATGGGGGAGGATGTTCTTGTTTCCCTCAGCCAATTGGATAAAACTGGCTGTGATATTGCTTTGTGCCCACAGAGCACTGTACTAGCAGTCTTTAGTAGTTCACTCTTCTCCTTCTTTTACAGATGGGGAAAAAAGGTTCAGAGAACTGCGGTGATTTTCTGATGGCTGGATAGCCAGGAAGTGACCTACCAGTGACCAATTCATTCATAAGAATGAATGTCTCTTGATTTCTACTCTCAAGTCTAATCCACCTTTTCTGTGCCTCAGTTTCTTTTTCTAGAAGGGAGGTGACTTTTACCCTAGGTAGAATTTGTGATTCCTCCTTACTTACAAGCATCCTGCTTGATCTGTTAAGAAGTATGAACCCAACAACTTCATGTTGTTCAGGCAGTAAGAAAACATTTTGTTTTCAGGACGCAAGACAAGCAGATTACCACACATCCTAGTCTTCTGAAATGGCAGCAGCTTCTCAACTAGTTATTATTCCTTCCTTTACCAGGCTCATGTTGGCTTGAAATCAGCAAAGCACAGGTATGGTCTAGGCTCCAGGGTTCAGCTGGCAGAGCTATAAGTGTGTCTATACCTGTTTTGAGGCAGCAGGAGCCTCTTTCTGCAGCACAGTAGCGTTACCTCTGTGAGGGAATTAAGGCAGCTGGCATTAGATGAGTGTGTTCCTTCTTGCTGCCCTCCCAGGGTTTGCTTTGTACCCAAGTGGCATAACTGCTGAACAAAACTGCACAGCCATGTAGCTGCCATCTGTGGCCGTGTGTAGATGAAACGAGAGGTGTATTTGGACAACACTTTAAAGAGTGCTAAGTGCTTTTGCACTGCTTTAATGGTGTCAGTGTTTGCGTGCCTCGGCAGTGTATTGCGCATTAATTCCGGCCACTGTAGGAAATTTGGTGGTGAAATGAACCTTAAATGACTTGGGGTGCAGCAAACTAAAATTTCTTTGAGGAGTTTAAGTTTGCTGCCCCTACAGCCGTGGAGTGAAGCACTGGGTTCCATGCAGCTCCATGGCTCTTCAGGAAGCCTGTGCAGGCAGCCTGGCAGCAGCCCAGGAAAGCAGCTCTGCCCAAGAAAAGTGGTGAGCCTGACCTTTTTTTTTTCTCCTCCCTCCCTGGAGCCTGCCTGAGCTGCGTAGGGGCCCAGTGCTTCCCTTCATGGCTGTGGTGCCGCCCAGGACTGCCTGAGCCGGGTGCCTGCAGGCAGGTGCCGCCTGGAGGGGGCTGCAGCTGCTGCAGAGAGAAGCACCAGCGCCCCCCTGCAGCCCAGGGGCCGCTCTACCTGCTGGCAGCTCGCCCTCCCCTCCCCACCAGAGAAGCAGGTAAGTTAGCAGGGTGTGTGCATGACACAGGGGGTTTAATCAGCCCTAAACTGAAGCGGTATTTTTAAAAACCCACTGCTTCAATTTAGGGCCCCCATTTTATCTATATACACCCTGTTAGAACAACTGCAGGGAAGGCCTTGAGCTGGTAGTTTTACCCAGTGGTTATTTCTTGAGGTGCTTTGTTTGGTTGGAGCCTTGTTCTGAATGTCCTACTAACAACTTTGGTAGGGCTGAGAGAATCACTTAGGTTTGGTTTCCTCATTTGCTGGGAAAGAGGAATCACCAACCACTGCTAGTGCCATGATAGTGATTGCTCTTTGTGCAGATAGAGGCTGGAAGCCTTAACCAAATGGCCATTACTTAAGTCCCTGCCACCAGTGCCACTGTAAAATAGGACAGTGAGGCTGCAGTAAGAGGCTAAAACTCTTGCCTGTTGTGGGAAAGAGACAAGGTAGCCTGAGAATAAAGAAATGAATAATAGCTGATGTGAGCTACTCAGTCACTGATCCCTTTCTGAATTCATTGTATGTAGATTGTGCAAGGGAACAAGATTAGGGGTATGTTTTGTTTGCAAGGCAGGTCAGATAGCAGCAGATAGTGGGTGCCAGGATCTGAGGTAGAGGCATAGGTAACGTGCATGAAAGTTGTGATACACTGACAAGGATTCAGAAAGGTACCTGGAGCATGAAATGTCTGTCGTGTGCATCCTCCAGTCTCAAATCCTGATTGTCGAGGTGAGCTTTCAAACGGATCAAGAACTCATTTTGCCTATTGATGTCTGTTGCCAAGATCAGGGAGCCCAGCTGCTGCTCAATATCCTGTCTGCAGTCAAGAAAAATGTGCCCTTTTGAACAGGGGATTGTTGAACGTTAATAGTTTAAATCCACTTAACCTCCCATCTCCCTCTGCAGATTACATGATGACGTGAGTGGGCAGAGAGATTCTCGCGCTGTGGACTCAGCCTTATCCCCTTCCTTATCCTTTATAGAAACAACTTGTAGGATACAAGCATTTTAGCTGCCTAAGGGGAGTCATGTGGAAGACGCAAGGAAGCAGAATAATGGTGTTGGCATAGACAGCCCAGGGAGCTTCCAAAATGTAGTGTGAAGACTGAAAACTACACAGCATGATATATTACTGGGAGGACACAGAAAGCATGCAGGAGAATGAATAGCCACATCGAGTTCCAGTTTGGCAGCCATACGCAGAACAGGGAACTGAACTTCATTGCTCTAAAGAACAACTAAGAAGACAGACTGGATGCTTTAGGAGATTACCGGTGGGAGATGGACTTAATTTGCATTCTTGCCCAAGTCACCAGTGACTAAAACTTAGATGTGGCAAGCTGCTGGGTGACTTGAATCCAAAGGATTTGTCTCCAGCTCCTGTAGCACTGTGCACGCATGCACACAAACAGCTGCAGCAGAAAAAGCAGCACATCAGTATTAGCCCAGATTACATCCAGTCTTTGGCTTTTCTGCCCAGGCTGTCATTGCTCCCACAAGGCAACAGTAAAGTTAAATACTATCCTGGTTGCGTGGATGACGTCTAGGCCATGTCTATGCTAGGGAGACCTTCTCTAAGAGCTAAATCCTATTTCATCTTCACGCACCTAAGTGGCAGTTACATAGCTGCATAATGGCAATTTTGGCACTTATGTGAGGTTTGGAGTCCATATAGATATTTGTGCCCTGTGTTTCTGTGTTGAGTATATTCAGTAGCCTGAACTCTGGCTGCATAGATGTGCAAGGGAATATCATCACCTGAGTGTTTGCATCATACCATGCACATCCTAAAATTTTATTTTTAGCAAAACCACAATTGGTGCTGGGGGGAAGGTGAAGAAGCCGAGTGGTTAGGGATCTGCCCAGGGAATAGGAGACCCAGTTTCATCCAGAGAGTGTTTGAACCTCTCTCTCCTACTTTCCAGCAAAATGTTCTAAATACCAGGTTACAAGCTGCATGTCAGCCAGAACAATCCTCCACTGGCAGCTAAGTGGGGTCAGGAGGAGGGAGAGAAACCAGAGGGAGCGGGGCTCAGGAAGTTGGCTGCTGCCCTACAAGGGAATGGGTTGTACCCAGAGTTCTTGCCCTCAGTGGGGCTGAAACTACTGCAGTGCTATTTATCCACTTTATGCAATAAATAATAAGTACAAAGTGTGATGAACCAACTTCAAGAGGAAGGATGGAGAGAGATGTGGCTAATAACTCCTGTTACCTAGTGGTTAGAGCACTGAGCTAGGTAGCAGGAGATGCAAATTCAAGCCACCTCTGGGCAAGGGGGTACACCTAGAATCTTTTTCTCCTTGTCCCAGGGCAAATATGCTAGCCACTGGGAATTTGGGCTAACAGCTAGGAGGGCTCCTTCTCCAGATTGTACCCCCAGCAACTTCAAGTAGAATCTAAGCCATGCTTACATGTCAGTATTGCTGCTGGTAGCTACATAAGCATCACTTAGGCTCAGGATGTAACAACATGTACTGATCTCAGAGGCAAAACCAGCAGCAGCAGAAAGGAGGAGTCTGAAGGAGGAACAAGGAGTGAGGGGGAGGAGACAGGAAGTGGAGGAGAGTTAGAGAGGCTGGGGGAGAACAGCAGGCCCTGTAACAGCTCTGTAAGAAATGCTATAATAAAGACACTGTTTATATGAAGTAGGAAGCTGTTCCTTGATTACCCAGACAGGGGCACCTGAAACACAGGAAAGTGCATCTGGATTTAGCTCAAAATTTTCCATAATTTTTTACGTCAGTTCTGAACAGGTTTAATTGATCTAGTGTAAAAAACCCAGTGGGGACCTTCAGAGCTTTGCTACACTGGGACTCCCCCCATTGCTAGAGAACTACTCAATTTGCAGTTTTGCAGTTTTTGCAGAAACCACAAAATCCAGGCTTGTCCACGAAATCAACAGCCACAACAACAACAAAATACTAAAAATAAAATGCTGGGAGAGGAAGCTGCTGGGGTGGCAAGATGGCAGCTGCCCTGTCGTCCCTCCTCCCCACCCAGGGCCTCTCTGTCAATCAGTACTGAGGGGTGGGGCCACCGTGAACTGACTGTGGAGTTAGAACTTTAAGTACTGATCAATCCACAATAATTTGCAAGTCCCCCTATGATTTAGGTAGACCCTCTCCCTTTGCTAATACTGGTGAAGTCATACCAGCAGTGGTAACAGGGGCACATGTCTAGAAAATGTCCCTATGGTAGAACTAGAGCAGATGTCTCTCTCACTAATTGGCTGCTCTGCTTTGCTCCGTCCTAACTTGCTTGGAGTCCCTTGGTCTCTGCTTTTGTTGTTAGATCAAGCAGTCAAATAAGCCAGTGACTGGTTTTCTGTGGAATTCATCAGCATGTTTCTCATGAGGTGCACTTACATCATTTCCTTTGGCAGATGGGCAAGGAGCCCTGATTCTCGAAGCATGCCTATTGTGGATCGCCAGTGATGATTTTCTAAAACTGAGACGTTCTGGGGAGAGAAGAGGTAAATAAGTACAAGCATACCATAGATAAGCATCTCGTACTTAGCACAGAAATTCTGTATTTACCAAATCAAATGATAGATCAAAATATAATTGAGAATTTTCTAGCAAAACAAGCTTAATTGTAAAAAATACTTGTTTCTTGAGCCCAATATGTTTTGCTGAACTTTCACTAAATTGAAGGCAGGATGCCAGGGTCCTGATTTCTGGCTGGCTAGCCCAGGGTTGGGGCAGCTGCACTGCTAGTGACCAGGGCCTTGAATTAGCCCCAAAGCCCTGTCACTAAGTGACAAAACCCAAGCTTTGATTTGTATTGATTCCTGTTAGCAGTGAAGAATTTGTGTGTCCATTTAAGAGCAAGCTGGATTACATTCTGGCATGCGCACTGACTGCAGCGTGATTTATAAGTCCTGAATGATTGAAGAATCTTTACTGTGGGATGAAACATGAGCCAGAAAGAATCCAGCTTGCTATCCAGCTTTCACACTCTGGTTGTAGGGCTGGCAGCGAGATAAGAAAAATTCCATGCGGTGGGTTTGCCCAGCAGCCAGGAAAGCTGGGAGCCACCGCTTGGTAGAACTGTCATTTTTGTTAATTTCATGCCTGCTGCCAACACTGAAACAAGAATGTCAATTTCACTGGGCAGCTACAAGGGCCAAGAAGCTTCCAATTCATAGGAAAATTTTAAAAGATTTTGCTTCATTCTAATTCAAAGTTAAACCATTCTTTTTTTTATTTCTTTACAGGGAAATTTTCTATAAACCGGAGTCTATCTTTGGGCCAGTTCTATAACTAGTCTAGCTAATAAACATAACCTGCCTTTGCTAGCGGGCAACACCTGATGCTGTAGCCACACACCCAAAATCTCATTCAATGTCTGGTTAACCCTTAAATGCTACAAATGATAACCCAAAGATAACTGGCTTATTGTAGGGGGTCAGAGTCCTCTCCCCTGCTGAGTATCTTGATACACAGTGTCAATTTTGAGATCTACAATACTTTGTCTCACCTAACATTCACAGAAAGCATTTATTAAATGCACTGCACAGAAAAAAAAAAACCTGTAGAATTGATCCCCTCAATAAACACGATTACTTTTCACATTAATATTACAAGTGCTGCATCTATTTTTTCTTTTTTCCTGACTTCCCCCTGCTCTCTCTCAGGTTTTGCTATCATATCGTCCTCCTACCACCTTTTTCATTCCTTGGCTGCCTCATCTCTGAATTCCTTACTTCTTTTCTATCCTTTGCTCTAAATCTCCCATCTTGCTACTCCATGCCTACTATCCTGTTTTGCTCAGATAGTTTCCTCATCTTTTCTGTCCCTTGATAGGCAATGCAGCAGGAAGGGGGGAAAAATCAATATTAGATGTAATTTTTATACAACACACAATTTGTCTGAGGAACTTATTTTTGCAAAATTTATTTAGGCCAAGTGCTGACCAGGTTAAAAGAAAAGAAAAAGAAATGCAAGACAATAAAAGTATCCAGAGTTGGCAAAGAAAGGATTAAAGTTAACTCAAGAGCTGCCTCAAACAATGGAAGATTTTGTTGATCAAGTTATTCCAGAAGTGCCTACAACATTTACTGCCCCATCTTTTAAGATATTTAGTATTGTCCACAATTGTAAATATGACAGTAGTTTTTGCCATCTGTAAAATGGAAACAATAATACTGGCTTCCTCTGTAAAATGCTTTGAAATCTCCTCATGGAAAGCATTGAGTAAGAGCTGGACATTATTTATTTATCACAGAAGGGGGAGCAATGGGAAGATCCAGCATAGCAAATCTTATCTAAGCTGAACCTCAAAGTGAAAATGGAAAGACACTCTACTACTAGCAGTAGAGGATGAACCAGAAAACATAATCAACTGACCATCCTGCCAATTTCATACTGAGGCTCTTCTCATACATGGAGCTGGAGTGCTGGAAGCCAGGATGTAGCCCCAAAGGCTTTGCATTCCACTTGCAAGGATTATATCCCAATAGTCTGCCTTGTACCCTAAAGCATGAGGTTTCATTTCCTTACTAATATAGTTTGCTCAGTCACAAATATTAAGAGTGATCACAGAACTGTCATCCTCCTTTTCAAAATTAACCATAATATTTGACACCAGATCCCCTAGGGGGATGTCTTCCACACACCGACTCTATGCCCTGGTCCTGGTCCTTGGCTATTCATATCACTGGGCATTTTACCATGGATTTCAATTGGAGTGAAATCAGGGGATAAATGAAGTAGTATTTAATTTTTGTTCTAATGCATTGCCTATTGATCTGATAAAGGGATGCCTTGTTTTTTCATTATGGGATGGGGTTGAGACAAAGCCTAACTCTTTTAGGGGTCAGATTTCATTTTTTTAGCTCCTTGAAGCATATTTGGCTCTTCATATTTTCAAACTATGTGATGCTCCTTTGTGTAATTATACCACATGTAATTCCATCATACCCCTCTCATCACTTCTATCTCTCTTTGGATCTCTACAATGTCAGCTATATTTTACTGTGCTTTAGGTGAGATGACCAACACTGGAAACAATGTCCAGATGAGAAAGAACAGTTGTTTGCTGTATCATGTACAATGTAGTCTGCTTTCCTTTTTAATATACCATACACATGATTTATCTTTCCAACTGTAACTGCTTACTTGAAGGAGACTGTTATTGAGGTATTGATGCTGATTACTCAGTCTTTTTCTTTCACGGACCTAACAGTTTCAGATCCTGGGCCTTTAGATTACTTTTGGCAGTACACACTGCCGCCCAAACGCATCAGGACTGTCCCTATAATTTTGTAGCTCTGAGTAAGCAAAATAAATTAAATGTAAGGAAGACACTGCAACCATTTTGTCTGGCTTTTCACCTATGAATTCTTAGGACTAAATCAGGCTGTTCACAGCCTGAACATACAAACAGGCTGTGTGACCAAAAACCCTGGGACCATAAGCATAAGTACCGCCTTTTTCTTTCAAGCTGAAGAAGCCCTCATGGAAGCTATCTGCAGACTCGGGGCTGTAATAGAACATATATAGTTTATAAAATCTATATAGATTTTGACTACTGTCTGTATTAAATAGATCTTGGTTTATTCCCAATGTCTAGTCAGATTCCTTGGAGATCACCATCTCTTTAAGTCCTCAGATGGGTGACACAGGTAGTGATAAAAGCTATGATGAATGTAACATGCAGCCTTGGGAGATGTTGAGGAAACAGGAGAATTTAGTATTTTTGGGGTTGTTTTTTTCATGCTAGTTATGAGAAATCAGAAATCAAGAGAAGAAAAACCATAACTGAGGGAAGCAATTTGTTTACAGGCTGTTATGGGAAGATGAAGGGAATTTCGAAGTTGCGGGGAGGCAGTTCCTGGAAGCGAGCATGGCATTCTAGTGCACGCATCTCCTAAAGAAGGCTTAGGTAAATATAAAACAAAGAGCAGAGATCTGTGAGAACACACATGAAAGTGTGGATAAAATAAAGAGTTAACTTAAGAATTGTTAATTGTTCTTCTTTTTTTATTTATTTATTTTTTGTTAGTGCTCCAGGAAGGATTTGAGACCTCTCTCTACCTCATTTCTTTGACTTTTTTTTCAGTGTATTTAAATAAATAACACACGGGATCAGGGGTGACCCGTGCCTCCTGAGACTGAAGGGGCACAATTTGTGGGTGGGCCTGGGGGCAGGCCAAAAGCCCCATATCCACTCTTATACTTCTGTGACATGGTCCTGGGGTCTGTACTGTTCAACATCTTTATCAGCAATCTGGGTGTAGGAGTGGAAAGCACGCTTTCCAAATTCACTGATTACACCAAGATGTGGAGTGAGATGAGCATGCTGGAGGGGAGGGACCGAATCCAGCTAGATCTAGACAGGTTACAGCGGTGGGCGGATGAGAATAGGATGAAATTCAATGCAGACAAGTGCAGGATGCTGCATCTAGGGAGAAGGAACCAACAACACACCAATAGGCTGGGGAACTCCCTTCTTGTCAACATGGTGGCAAAAAGGGATCTTGGAGTTATTGTTGACTCCAGGATGAACATAAGCCGCTAATGTGAGGAAACGGTCAGTAAGGATAGCCTCACCTTGTCGTTCATCTACAGATGCATCACAATCAGGTCCAGGGAGGTGATACTCCCCCACTATGCAGCGCTGGTCAGGCCGCAGTTGGAGTACTGTGTCCAGTTCTGGGCGCCGCACTTCAAGAGGGATGTGACTAACCTTGAGAGGGTCCAGGGGAGGGCCACTCGCATGGTCAAGGGGCAGTGGGTCAGGCCCTACGAAGAGAGGCTGAAGGGCCTGAACCTATTTAGCCTCCACAAGAGAAGGCTGAGAGGGGATCTAGTGGCTGTTTACAAACTCACTGGGGGGGACCAGCAGGAATTGGGGGAGGCTCTGTTCCCCTGAGCATCACCAGGGGTTACTAGGAATAATGGGCACAAATTGTTAGAGAGAAGGTTCAGGCTGGACATCAGGAGACATTACTTTACGGTTAGGGCTGCCAAGCTCTGGAATGGGCTCCCAAGGGAGGTGGTGCTCTCGCCCATCTTGGGGGTCTTTAAGAGGAAGCTGGACAGATATTTGGCTGGGTGTTATTACCCGCACTCATTCCTGCCCGGGGCAGGGGGTCAGACCTGATGATCTGTTTAGGTCCCTTCCAACCCTAGCACTATGAAACACTGTGAATCTATGAAGAACTTCTTTATGGTTAGGATTGCTAGAATCTGGAATGGGCTTCCAATGGAGGTGGTGCTCTTCCCTACCCTGGGGGTCTTTAAGAGGAGGCTAGATATGCACCTGGCTGGGGTCATCTGACCCCAGTACTCTTTCCTGCCCAGGGCAGGGGGTTGGATTCAATGATCTGCTAAGATTCCTTCTGACCCAAACATCTATGAATCTAGCAATGTGTTTGCTTAAAGCACAGCTCCCATTTACCTCAGTGCAAGTGCTCAGCACTTCTGCAAATCAGACCTGAGGGTTTCAAGTGGGCATCTAGAAAATGAGGGATATACAGTTAGGCCAGGTACAGACATTACACTTTTACCAGTGTAAGTGATTGGTAACCAGTTTATACCCGAAACACAACAGAAGTTCAGCACAAACAGATTGATTTAAAAATAGTGCAATCCAGTCTACGATGTGCCCCCCACATCAAAGGGAGAATATGTGTTCTGCTCGCTACCAATCTAAACTTTGCCACTTACAGAAAACCACATGACTTAGATCAATTCTGCCTTCGACTTTTTGAATGTCTGTACCTAGCCTTAGTGACTCCCTGTGGTAAGTGTGGTTTAGAAAACTTACCCAGCATCACATCAGGAACTCTACACCTGATCTGGGGAGACAATCTGTTTGTCAACTCTATTATTCAGCTGTCTTAAACACAACATCCTCTTTTCACTCTCTCCCATGCTCCATGTCATTTACCTTCCAGTTCTGCAATGGATAGGGCATAGTGCCTATGAAAAACAGCTTCCTTCACTATCTATACTACCCTAAATCAGTCCCTGAGCTGGTTTGTCCAGCTTGTGGGGAAAAAAATATCATAATGCATAAATACAGGGGAGCTGACACTAAGTTTGATTTGATGACCTTGGTTTTTGCAGTTTCTCCTGTTTAGTGCCTCATTTTGGTATCTTAAAAAATATCTTTTAACATAACTGTTGGTATGTAATTCTTTGGTTTTCTAAAAAGCAAACTAAACACCCCAAAACTCTTATCATGTGGAATATTTTCCTTCACAGAAATCATCAGCAAGGTTGAAACCTTTATACCCTGCACATAACCCACTGCCACTTGAGCTAATGCAGCAAGTTGTCATCCTCTGTGTGGACCAACACTAGAGTGGGGTAAGAACACAGGAGCACAGGCGTGGAAGGACATCATGGCCAGTTTCCTACTATTGCAGACCCCAGGTCATCTAATCTCTTTCATAAATACTGAGCTCCATCTCAGAAGTAGGCTTTTTGCCCTCAGTACTCTGCTTGGAAGATTGTTCGAGAACCCTGCTGCTTCAGTAGTTAAGAACCTAAAATTATTCGTATTGATTTGTTCTTCTGCCAATATTGTCCTTTAGTTTCTTTTTACCTGTTTCTCCCCAAATGTTCTTTCTCAATTGTTGTTTTACAGAGTGAAACAAATCAAACTTTTGTATTTCTTTCTTACAACATAGTCTCTCTATTCTTCTGGTCATCTTAGTAGTCCTTCTCTGCACTTGTTTCAGTTTGAATCGATTATTCTTGAACATAAGTGACCAGAAAGGTACTCAACAAGGTCTCAAAACTGATTTGTAGAATGACATTGGAAATATATCCAATGGATACATCTCTACTGGAAATAGATCCTAGGATTGCATTCACCTTTTTTCTTGGTTAAAGCACATTGGTGACTCATTTCATTATCATCTTCTGATTGACTAATGTGGGCCCAACCTTTCTGGCAGGAGTGCCACAGATTAACTCAGTACCTTCCCCAAGTGCTGCTCCAATTCCATTCCCCTGCCCAAAGTGCTGATCTGTTTTCTGCTTCCTGCCCTGTGCTCCATGCCCGATCTGCTGCTTTGTTTTTTGTCCCCTGACCTATCTGCCACTTTGCCACCTGTCCCCTCTCTGGTCTGCCAAATGCCAGGCACAGAGGCTGCCTGGACCACTTGTGGCATATGTGCCACAGGTTGGCCATCCCTGAACTAATACATCAAAGTTTTTCTCCTTTTCTGACATTTTTAACAGGTGGCTTCCCAGCTTATAGCAGACTTTCAGATATTAGTTCCCCGTTGCATGACCTTGTATTCATACTAATGAGTTTAATCCCATTTTCTGTTATGACAGGGCTCCAAGCAGTCCAGTTCTTCCTATACGGTATCCCAGCCTTTCTCTGCATTGAAGATGTCTCAGCACCCTTCTTTTATTTGTGCCAATATCATCAATGAAAATATGGAACAAGATGAGTTCCAAGGGTGACACACACACACACATTTTGCCAGTGTGTTTCACAATTTGCTCACTGCAGAAGAATGGAGAGGTCTTCTTTTTCCCTCACTGTATGCAATACCCCATGGTTAGAGCACTCAGCTGGGATGGGAGTGACTCAGATTCAAATCCCTTCTATTCAGCATGATTTAGAATAGGGACTTAATCCCATATGAATCACAATTCAAAGGAGTGCCATAAACACCTTGATGTAGGGCAGTGGTGCTCAACCTTCCAGCCCCATGGGCCAGATGAGTGGCATGGGGATGGCCTGTGTGTGCAGTCTGGTGCACTGGATCTGACTGTGTGCGCTGACTAATCACAGCCTGACCCCATACACAACCCAGTCCCCTGCACCAGATCCAGCCATGCCTCAACCTGACCCTGGATCTGGCTGTGGAGTGACCGTATGCACTGGCTCACAGCACTCTGTTGCAATCTAGTGTGCAAGGCCATATCCTCCAGCCCATGGAGCTCCTCATGGGTCCAGAAATTTGGCAGCAGTGGAGCAGCAATCAAAGCTGCCATCACTGCCTGCCCTCCCTCCCCTCCCCCCCGCTACATTTCCAGAATTGTGGGGAGGCCCATGGACTGGGTGATATGTCTCCACCGGCCTCAGAGGTTTAGCTTCTATAGGGTATTGTGGGGTGAGACACAGGGCAGGAATAAAAAGGATAGACTGAAAGGGATCATGCAAAGGAGGGGGAGGAGGATAGATGTTGGATCACATGGAGGAAGAAGAGACACAAGAACAAGGAACTGCATGGAAGAGAAGGACGAGCAATGGGAAATGACACAGAGGCGGGGGAACCACGGGGAACCACAAACAACTGTAAGGAGGATAAGGATGAGAAGAGACCATGAGAGATTAAATCAGACAGAAAGGGTAAGAGTGATGACAGGACAGAGGAGAAGGAACTGGAAAGGACTGCATGAAGAGAAGGACAGCATCACAGACGTACTGGAGTTAGTACACTGGTCTTGACACACACTTCTGGGAGAACCCTGTTACTTGTCCAGACCTAAGTTTAGCCCTTTCTAACTGAGCTTCACAGCTCTCTCCAAGACTAGGGACCTATATCTCCCCAGAAGCTTGTATGAGTAGGTCTAAAAGAGTTCATGCTCTCTTCAGGGAATCCATGGACCCACTCAGCATTTGCAGGAAAGCAGCACAACCTGTTCAAACCATGAGAGAATCTGTCAATGAAATTAAGAGTTCGGAGTCCTAAGGTTAGTAGGTCAAAGCCAAACTTTATCTGCAAATTCATCTAACAGAACCACCTGCCCTGCTCACATGGGTCCTGGAATCATTTCCATGTACCATATATGTTGTCCGTGTCCTGGCCTAGAGCAAACTAAAAACCAGATTCTTTGTTCCTGGCCCTTTTATTACTACTTCCATAGGCTTTGGCTATTACAAGCTAATGACCAGTCCCTGGGCTTCCAGTTTCTCTTTCCAAGTAGTCATGATCCTTCTGCCTTCCCCTGTTCTTCCATTTTATACCAACACAAAGACAAATGCATAAGTCTCCCATGTCTCAGCTGCATATTGAATGACCTAAGCTTTTCACCATTTTTAGACTAAATCTACCAGTTTTATTTTGTGTGTTCAAGGGAAAAGGAGAAATTTTAGTAGTTAATGTCTACAAAATATTCCAAGATAGATGGTGTTGAAGCGCGAGATATTATAATGATGATAATCTTCCTTATCATGCTGGGCTAGATCCAAATAATGAGTCAGGTGGATGTTAGGTGCTTAGGTCCAAAGTTGCAATAAAGAATGCCCCTTGTCAGTGGCCCCCTGTGCATTTCCTTGCCTTGGAGGTGTGCAGTAGCACTAGGAACTTTGCCGTCTGACCCTGTGTGCATAGAAATGCACCTGCACCTGCACCTGTCCAGGGCTGTCTTAGCCTGAGCAAAAAGGCACTTAGCTCATGCCTGAATCATAATGAGATCCCAACAGTAGGCAGACACATACCTAAATTACACCATTAAATTACAATAGGGGAAATTTAGGGTGATATTAGGAAGCACTTTCTCAAGACGAGGGTGGTCAAACACTGGAACAGATACCTAGAGAGGTTGTGGAATCTCCATTATTAGAAAATTTTAAGAATGGGTTAGAAAAATACTTGCCTAGGATGGATTAGCCTGCAAGGCTGAAAGGATGGGCCCCACTGATATAAACAATGAGTGGCACCACAACCTCCTACTTCTTGGGTCATTTTTTAAAAGAAGAGTGGATGAGATAGGGAAAAAATGCTTCCTTAGAAATTAGGTGCAATTTTTTTTTAGTTTCTCTCCTCCAAAACCACAAAGTTTGAGAAACTTTTGTTGAATACTGAAGAAAAATGCAAGTTCTATGAGCTAAAGCTTAAGAACAAGTTGGAAATAAACTTAAAGTTTAAAAGCAGAGGTGAGCTGAACATAGTGAGATTTGTATTATTCAGAGTTCTGAGGGAAAAAGAGGGGGTGAATAATTATATGGAGATGAAGAAACACCAAAGCATAACATCAGCTGAAACATAAAGGACCTATCAGGGACTGAAAAAAAGAGGAGAAAAGAATAGAACATTTATCTTTAAATGTTAAATGTGTTAATTGATAAGCTGGATTTGTTAATAAAGTAAAAAAAAACTAAGGAAAGAGTAAGCCAGTCTCTTTTTTGAGTTTTTTTTGAAGAGTGCTTGTGGGTGAGGGCTGATTTTACGTTCTGCAGACTGAAGGCATGGGGGTAGCTGGGACTCAGGCCTCTTTGCTCCAGAGAGGAGCACGGTTTCAGAAACATGCCTCTGCTTTGTGTTTCCTGCTGGCCAGCCGTAGGCAGCTCCTTAGTCAGCGCACTGCCTGTCCTGGATCATCCTTCTGCATGCTGTATAGAGAATCTAACCCTGGGGGCTTGGGCTGCATTTTGAGACCTGGCATTTAAGCATTATGTACTGTAGTACCTGACTTATAGGGACCAAAGCTCTTTATTGGAACAAGGTCTGAATAGAAGAGAGAGAGAAAGAAATAGAGAAACCCATTCCAGAGCACTTCTGATAAATTTCTGTTCATGGTCCATTATTATAATGTGGGGTTAAGTCAAAGCTATCATTATTTTTCCTTTCGCCTTCAGTGCCCATGTACTTTAAGTTTACTGTGGACAAATACTAGGGATGTGAAAGGTTAAACAGTTAATCATTTAACTGATAAACCCAGTGTTAACTGGTTAGCTTACTGGTTATTGCTTAGTGTGGGGTGGGGGGTAATTTGGCAGGGAAGGAGGAAAGGAAGCCACATGGTACCCCAACAGGAACCAAAAGGCAATAGAGTGAGGGGGACTAGTGCCTCTAGCCTTTGAGGGGAAAGAGGAATACAGCAAATGGCCTAATGACCCATCAATTAAGCAACTAGCTGCTTGTTCGCAGGTGCTCCCAGCGCAGGGCTTCATCTGGGCTGTGCTGTCTGGCTGAACTTGCCACCACCTCTTCCCCTGCCCTGTCAAGGGAGCAGCTCCTGCCAGCAGCTGTGTCTGAGCTGCTGTGTTATCGGTTAGCCATTTAAACAATATAACGAGAGGAAGTAAACAAATATTTTTTAAACAATATTTACGTCCCTAACAAATACAGAAAACTCAGATTAAAATTGATGTCTGAAACCATATAACTCTAACATTAATGATAGCAGCCAGAAACCCTGGAGTAGCTACTGGCTATTAGAATCACCAGCTTTTCCACGTAAGACTCCTACTGTCTTATTAAGGCTTATTAGAGGGCAAGGGCATGAACCAAACAGGAAGAGGGCTAGGAGGTGATCTGCATGTGTGAACTGAAGACAGGTGCATTCTTCAACAATTAACTATGATCTGCTGCAAACTGAATCCTTTATTTGAACCCTGGATAGCATAGACATATATATGGCTGAATGCTATGTTTAGGGACTAGAACAAGGAGTATAGATTATTATAATTCTCAAACTAGGTTGCTCATCACAATGAAGTAATTATGGGCTGTCAGAAAAGTGGAAGAGAATGTTCCCAGATGGTGGAGCAGGATGAGGACAGTGTCACAGTGCTGCTTGTGACAGCCACACTTCAGAAGATTCAGTGATATAACCCTCCCTGACCTCTTCTCCGAAGCAACTGCAGCTTATGGGACTGGGCTTCAAGGCTAGGGACAGACATTCAAAAACCTGAGCTTGAATTGATTCAATATTTGCAGGCTAGTCTAACCTGGGTAGGCTAAATCAGTTTGCAACCCAGACAGACATCCCAGAAATGCAGGCACACGCCTGCAGTGGCTCAGACTAGAAGCTGGGGGGCACTAGAGCAGCCCTCTTTTGCTTCTGCAGAAAGCTGAGGAAGTCATGGCCAGGCCCAGGTAGGACACTGTGATTAGGGAGGGGTCCCCCCCTTGATAACAGAGCATTTATCAGCTCTGTTATCAGCATCTAACACCCCATCAGAAAACAAAGCCTTGCTCATTGCAAGCTTTTCTGAAAATGCAGGGACATTACCACCTGAGCTATTGATTACCTCCTAAAAGCCCTAAGCAGACACTGGCCTATCTTGCATACCACATGCTGGCTGCAGTCCGTGCTGTGGGAGAGAGGAGGAAGGGCTCCCTGCTTAAGCAGTGAGTGGTGAGAGGGGAGTGCTGGGAAGAGCAGAGGAGAGGGGCCAGCTCTGTTGTGCAACAGAGTCCCACTGAGCCCAGAGAGCATGCTGGGATACTGGGGGACTCTGGTTTAGCTTAAACCAGAAAAGGGTCTGGGACAAACATTGCATAAACTGGTTTGACCCAAATTAGTTAAGTCTGATTGAAGAGTAAATGTTTTCGATCCGAGTTTATCTCAAACTGGTTTCAGCCATTTTCAAACTGGTTTATATGCACTGAACTTCTTCTGTTCTGTTACAGGTGTAAACCAGTTTCTGATCACTTAAATCGGTTTATGTGTAATGTCTGTCCCTAGCCAAAGTGATACAAGAAGAGGCTTTCTCATGAGAAGTTTCCTATGTTTGGCTGAGCACAGCAATACAGGGGTAAATCAAACATGACAGGAACAGAAGAAAGGACATTAAGTAGATTCTTCAAAATAGTTTGGCTTGAAATTTAGTGGGGATATGTGTTCCTCCCAATCTGTGTCCAGGTAATTGAAGTCACCCGTGACAACCAAGTCCCATGCACGCAGGGCTTCTATCAGTTCTTGAGAGAACTCCAGATCTCCCCTTGGTTTGGTGGCCTGTCGTAAATGCCCACAGGAACAATCTGAAGTCCTCCAGCATCCCAAGCTACACCCCCCTACCCACCCACAGCAGAGACAGAGCCTGGGTGTCTGGCTCCTGACCATATTCCTGCTTAACAGCCCTCTAGTGGTAAGTCAAGAGCTGTGCATCCAAGAAATGGTATTAACTCTTAATGAGTGGCTGCTCACAGCACATTCTAACTTTCATACCACTTAACAGGCCACAGATTTAGTATGGTTCAAGTGTAACATGTAACTTCAACCTTAGGAAGCTCATTAAAGAAAATATTTGTAATTAACCTCAAATCTCCACAGTCAGATGTTCTCTCTATTTTTCTCTACTCTCTTCCCATTCAGATTTTATTATCACAGACTTCTAAAGCATGTCTTTATGTATTGTAGGAGCTAAATATGATAGTTACAGATTCCAAAACTGCTACTCTTCACTTAAGTTTCAGAAAACAAGTGCAAAACCCTCTCTCTCTAATCTTAATTTAAAATATTATTACATATTTTTATCTCACAGTGAACTTTTCTTACAATGTCCACAATGCCATTCACAGCTATCACACTTTGACAAAATATTAACATTTCATTAAGAAACAAGGCAGTCTGACTTTTCCTAGGATCAGCAATGATAGGACCTCTAGATAACGAAAGGTTAGGATTTTATCAGGCACCTCAACCTTGGGTTGTACATTATTTCTGGTACTTTTGACTAAAAATAATATTAAATCAGCAGTAAATGCACTGCCCAGAATCTTTTAAACCTACAGGGACATAGGAAGGGGGAAATGTCATCTTATATTTTCTCTTTTAATTACCAGGGAAGATTAGAGGCAAAAAAAATCCATCATTGATAACAAGGCAAGTTGTTGTGTTTCTAATCACAGATTATGATGCTCAGGTGCCTGCCTTATCTGATGGTCTTCTATCTTTGTAGTGTTTGCAGCATTATTGAGATTTTTGTACTGCACCAAGCAAATTTCTGGTGTTCGGTGTGTGTGGTGCCCATTTGAAAAGCTCAGGTGATGGGAAGCACTTCTTTGAAATAACACTGAAAATTCTGAGGTCTCAGCTGACCACAGCCCTGTTCCAGGGTATAACATGAACAATCAGGTAATCTTTATTTTATTAATAGTATGTGCAATTACTGAAGTGGAACGTTCTTCTCTTGAAATCCACCAGGTAGTCACAAAAGGAAGAATACCTTAGGGCTTGATCCTGCAGTGAGCTTTCACAGGCACCACAATATTCTACTGAAATCATTACTTCCTCATTAACAAAAGGTCAACAAGTATGTTAAAATGTATTTATAATTTGGCTTGATCTTTTTTTCTGATGGCTCTTAGCCAATTCTCCAGGTGCATTTCATGGCATGACAGAAACATTAATCAAAAGATGTAAATGAGACTAAAGCAGGGCAAAATTTATGTCCAAAACATTTTTTAGCAAAAAAAAAAAAATCAGATTCAGTCACAGATGGTCCATAAATATTGTTGAACATTCACTTTTGTTTCAAAATTCACCTTAATTTCACTTCAAGCATATTAAAAACACTTGACATGGAAACAAAATGATTTTTTGACTATTTGGGAATTGGGAAATAGTATTTTTTCAGGGCAACCCTGAGGCAAATTTCTTTCTGGATATTTTGGAACTGCTAGCATGCTGAAAACCAGGTATTTGCACAACTTTAGATAAGGCTTTTAAAATAAGCCTCGTCAGTCTAATAGTTCATTTTTCTGTGGTTTGGCACCCTCTTCCCCCTATCACTCCATCTCTTCCTTTCCACCCCCCTTTTGTAATTTCTCTCTCCTTCTTATACTTGGCTTTCTGCATGTCTTTTCATAGCATCTGATAAAGTGAGCTACAGCTCACAAAAACTTGTGCTGTCTCTCTCTCATTCTCTCTCCCTCTATATATATACTTTGGTTAGTCTATAAAGTACAAATCTACCCCATCTTCTACTTGACTTCAGACTAACATGCCTACATACATGTTCCCACTTCCTGCTTGGATCATAACCTAGAAGAGCAGAAATGGACAGCATTATTTAAACCAGCGCAACTCAGTTTGGGCTGGGTCTTGGAGAGAGTTTCATATTCATTTCTTTTTTAGCGCATATGTCTTTGCCTCATCATACTTAAAAACCAGATGGTTTTTTAGCCCACCAGGAGCTACCACTGCAAGAGTAGACTGGATTTTGAGTCTAAGCAGGTTTTGTGGTTAGTAAATACTCCTGCATATTCATTAGATGCTGACCCACTCCATCATCCTCTGTTGTCAGATCACAGGGTTTGTATAAAATGGATCTTTTCCACTTCTCTTTCAAAGGATCCTAAACTTGCTTCACTAGCCAACTGACTCCCACCCAATCCAATTGCCCTGACATTTAGAGGAGACCATAGCAAAATGCTCTAGGCAGCATGTAGTTGTGCCTGCTGTGTGCATGTGACTTGTCATAAGCTGATTCAGCTACTTAAGCCAGTCACAAAGTCATAACTATCTGAACATCGCTTTGTCCTGGCCTTGGCTCACATGGCCCTGTCTGTTCCTTTATCTCAGGGGAGAAGGACAGTTGAATGGTTACACAATCAACATCTTATCTGTAAAACCTTAAGTGTCTGTTGGGGTGGGAAGGAGGAACAGAGAATCTCCTTTCCTTTAGTATTAAGCAAAGCATTACATTGGGAATGTGCTATAATCAGGCTCAGAAAGACACTGCTGTTAGTAACCTTTCTTCTCTTTACTCAGGGTAACCTTTAACGTATATAAGGTTTAAAAACCTTACCAGTCTCCCACATGCCAGAATTTTTTGGATAGGCCCAAGTTTACCAACTGAGCTTTGAAAGTCAATAATTGGTCTGCTCTCCATTTATTAGTCATGGATCATAGTCAGTTCATACATTTTTGTGTTTCTTGAATTTGAAAAGCATGCCAGTTTCCTGACCCTAACTCCACTCATCGCAGCTGGGAGTCAGCATTTTTCAAAGCTACATGTTGTTCCAGCTCACTACTGGGTATGCAGATGCTTCTCTAGACATCAAGTACAGTTGCCAAAACTGATGTTCTACTGTAAATGTCCTGCTATTTGCAAATTGCCTACTGGCTCTTCACAAAGAAAAAAGATTGATTTTAAAATCCCAATATACTAGTACAGAATATACTTTAAGGGGCAGGCTGACAGTATCTTCTACTCTAACTCCATGATTATTGTTCTACCCTGTAGTTTTCTAAATGAGAATCCTTTTTATCAGAGATACAAGTATCAAAGTGCTCCTCACATTTTCCTGAAAGGATCCTTGTATGTTACTTGGATGATACATAGTTACTTTTAGCTTGTTAAGCCAAATCTTTCTCCTCTTCCATGCTTGCAGAAACAGGCAAAAAAAGAGTCTGAATTAGCACCATGATGAATCATTAGGAAAGCCCAGAACTGAGTTGGGCAACATAAAGGTGATGCTCTTTCACAATTCAAAATATTAAAATTCAAACTGTAAATGAGGTGCTGTTTAGAATTTATGCAGAGAATGATAATATTGTCTGCATAATTCTCCTCCACCTTATTAATAATGCAGATCTGGTCTTACAGCCAGTGTTTTATAAATACGTTAACAAGTAATATAATTTCATGCTGCTGTCACAGTGACTCAAGAGGACCTCCTCTTAAGCCTGCAGCTCCCTGGTGCTGCTTGCTCTGCTGTTGCTTGACGCAGCACTACAGGATCTGTAGGTCCGGGTCTGTCTTGCAAGAAGTCTTATGGTTCAGATGCGGGTGG